>NC_080595.1:30200769-31400769 GCF_027887145.1 Ammospiza caudacuta
ACACAAAACTGGGCACTGAGTACTGAGCAGATAAGAACCCAGCACACTCCAAGAGGTACATTCCATGCCTGAATTGGGGTATTATTTGTACCTGGATTTTACATTTGTTAATCAGATAAGTCTTCTCTCTCCAGTTCTCGTAGAGAACTGGTGCACAACATAGTCTCGAAACCCAGGAAATCCTAGACTTGCATTTCTGCCTGGTTATCAAAAATGCATATATCAGAGTGGAAGAAAAAAAACAAACACAAAAAAGTAGGAAATAACCCATTGCTGAGTTTAGTTTCTGAGCTGAAATCTATTTGCAAGGGGGCCAATGGGGGAAACAAATTGTCAAATATTTGCAGAGGATGAGGCTTGAGGGAAAGCCACCGCCAGGTTACCACAGGGGATGCTCCCTGGAGGTCAGGAAATGTGCTGTGTGTTGGAGCTCTTCTGAAGCATCCCCTCTCACTCCATAAAAGTGCCTGCCAGCACTACCCTCCTCCTTCCCTTGGGTCCAGAATCAGGGAAAAGCTGATGGGCTCAGTTGTCCCATTTGTAGTCCCTGAGTGCATCCTGTGGTGACAATTGTCTTGGGGCTTGGCTGGTTTTGGGATTTGTTTCTTGGTTTTATATTTTGTACTTTGACATAAAAGGTTTCCAGGAGCTGTTTGAATATTAACTTGAAAGGCTGCTGAAAAGGGGATTGTAGCACAGGATGCTGCAAGGGAGAGCTGCAACACAGAAACTCAGAATCAAAACAAATGCCCCTTCTGTGGGGGATAATCACACGCAGAAGTTTCATCTTTATGGACTATTCAGGGTCTTTAAACTTACAAAATTGTCTCCTGAAAGTGTGAGATGAAAGACAGATGTACCATGTATCACTAACACAAAATAATTTTTCTGGAATGGAGCAATTTAGTCCATTCCCTGACTTCTTAGGATCTCTCCATTTTAACTTTTTCTGAACTATTCTAAATAAACTCCTGTCTAGACAAACATTTTGTCAGTCATCTCTATAATGGAAAGGAGCTTTCCTTTTGTATTTCTTTCCTACATGTATTTCTTTCCTAATATTCTTAGGCACAAATATATGCCTGTTTTAGGGATTTACAAATTTTCTATTACTAGTATCTGAACTTCTCAAAAAAATTTATGGTGCACATCTGAAGTAGTGAAATCCCATTTCCATTTTACAGATGAAGTGAAAAAGAAGGTAAAATGAGATTCTATGTTTTTCCCAGATCTTGAAGTCTACAGAAAAGTCTGAGGCTGCACTAGGCTCCTGGACTATCTTTTATCTCTGTCAGCTCAAAAGGGATTTGGAAAAGGAGTTATCTGAGATTTACAGGAAAAGCAGCCTCTGTTATCCTAAATTTGGGTTCTCCCTGTGGTATTACGGTCCCTGAGTTCAATCCTTATTCAAGTCACACAAGTGAAAAGTAAGCCCTGTGTTGAGAGTCATTACAGTAACTCAAAGCACACTGAAGTAGAGCACACCTTTTCATGAACTGACATTCCCTGTTCTACAACTCCACTTACCTCTGCCCTATGATGTTATTTGTTTCTTTTTAATGTAATGTGAGAAGCAATATAGAATGAGAAAAACCAGAGAAGAAAAGTTGTAAAGAGTTTTTCAGAGCCTCAAAGGAAACATGGTATAATAAAAGGATACTGAGCACAAGCAAATATACAATACGCACGTGTCTACAGTAATGGGACACCTCAGGATCTAATTCTTCAATTCAAAGAAAAATAATCTGTTTTCTCTTAATGCATTAAGGAGTAAGACACAATAATCATAATCATTCAGAATGTAGAGTAGAAAAATGGGAAGGATTACCATGACAGGAAAAACACTTCCTCTGTCAGCATGCAGAGAAAATGCTACTGAAAAGGTGGAGTATTGGGATGCTGATCCACTGCAGACATCACCCACAACAGCCTGTGCCTTCACACAACCCCAGGTGTACATAAGAGCAGCTGCCCAGTCTCACAAGAGGTGTAAACATAGCCAGAACCATCTCAGGGCATAGACTTCAGCCAGAAGAGGTGGATGTTCCACCAAGAGAGGATGTGGATGACACACCAAACCGTGGACAAGTATCTGCATCCTCAGCTTCAGCTTGTGTGCGGTTAAAGTTATCACTTTGGCCTGCCTCAACATCCAGGGCAGACATGCCAGCTCCATTAGGTTTATCTCTTCAATGTCTGACAAAATAAATTTAATACCTAAATCCACTGTGCCCTACAAACAGCTAACCATGAAGAATTCTCCAGACAAAACAAGGGGGAGCTCCCACCTTTTGCAATGCATGCAATGCTGCATCTGTAAAATACCTCATCCAGATGGGTAAAAAAAATAAAAACTCATGAGACAGCATGAGTGTAAACATATTCCCATAGCACCTGAAGTAGGGACAAGTGGACAAGTACTTGACTATATGGGTTTCACAGCTCACTGGGTGTCATTCCAAAAAGCATCTGTCACCGCCACTGGCAATAAATTTTGAGAACAACTGTACTTTGCTTCTCGGTTTAACAGGATTGCACAGCTGCTGACAAATCACCTAAGCTGAGAGACCCAGGAAATGTGTGCCTTACCTCTGCAGATCTTGTCCCTGGCTATATTATCAGTGACAGGAGTGACAATGTTGCTAGGATGGTGTTAGACAGCACATTCACACACAGATCTGACTTGTCAAGTCAGTACTTTCTGCCTGAACTTTTACACAGTTCTATTAAGAGTAATTTCTTCTTCTTCTTCTTCTTCTTCTTCTTCTTCTTCTTCTTCTTCTTCTTCTTCTTCTTCTTCTTCTTCTTCTTCTTCTTCTTTTTCATACTAAACATGTCTCACTTGAGGTTTGTAAACTTTTACTTATTTCAGTAATGCCAGAAGAGCAAGTAGAGGATTAGAAAATACAATGTGTCTTGCAAGAAAGACAGAAACCCCTTGCCACCTCCATGCTGAGACGCAGGTACAGGAGAGATGTTTATAGCAGCTGAAAATCAAAGAGGAGGGGGAGAAGGGCAAGGACAGAGGCCTCCTATGCCACTGGGAATTTGGCTGCAATAGCATTGGGATTAACTCCTACCTGCATATTATTGTCAGATGTGAGAAACTATTGCACTGAGTGCCATATTAATGCATAGCAAGACAGAATACCATAACATAAAGAATAAACATTTTAAAAGAAAAAGGATGGGGAAAGAGACAAGACACACAGAGTCTTGTCTCAAGTTAATTAGCTGAGTTCAGTGGTCAGAAACAAAAGCCACATTTCTGTTCTCCAGCATTAATTCTTCTGAAATAGGTCATTCTCCTATACAGGCCTGTTTGAGGGCTATCACTCAACTGTGCTGAAGATCTGTCCCTCAGCCAGAGATAAATGAAAAAATTAGAATTTAACCATGGACAAAATTACTGATTTAAGCTGTTTTAATCTACTATAAAAACATAATATAAAACTTTTATGTTAATTTAAATAGCACCTGAGTTTATCCTTACCAGTGTTCCTGCAAAATTATTGCTGAGTAAAAAAGCAAGATGGGTCACTGTTTTTCATAAGAAAATACTTTTAATTAAATTTGAACATTTTTGTCCTGAAGACAAGTGTGTCTTCTCCTGCAGAATTGCAGGGAGTGTTGTTTTCCCTATCACCTGCTTTGGCTAACAAAACACAGGGCTGCTGGACAAGGAGTGGGCATAGGCAGTAACCTCAGTCTAGGTTTGTCCAAAACAGAAGGGGCAATCCAAGCAAGGCTCCTGTGGTCCTGTTAACCCTTGTATACCTTTAACTGTCCAACACCCTAATCTATTTTTGCAGTGCCCAGCTCTGGGATGTTTTGGCTCTGAATGTACAGAGATCTACTTTGATGTCTGTGAGTGAGGACAAAGAAAGGAAACTGAAGAGCCAAAAGCAGCAATGTGATGGTTTGGGTTGATTCTTGTTGCAAACACTGCTGGTAGGTGACACAGTTAAGGGCTGGGTTGTGACAGCCCCAGGGCTGTCAAACTGCCCACACACTAGCACACATCTCTGTTTAAAAGATTTGGTTTTGGTGCTAATGTTTCTTCTCTCACCCACAGTGTATTCTGGTTTGATCTTGATTTTGGGCCCAGCTGAGAATTCAAACATCTGCTTGAGCGTATCTTCCCAACCACTGTTGTAGTAACATCAGTTTCTACCCTACAAATAGGAAAAATATAAAATTTGAGTCAGAGATACATCCCTTTTTAATACAGAACAGAAAATATACTTGGTTTTGTTCATCACTCTTCTAGGCTGTGAGGCATCATTGCCCCTTTGATATATGTGTATGTTAAGATTAAATCATATATTGGAAATCACAAAGTTTTTTTCTTCCTAGCAGCTGTATAGCAAGTTAACACTTCAGTTTTTTCTGAGAGACTGTCTGCATTTATTAGTGGTCTTTGGCTAAATTGGGACAGAAAAACTGGGTTAAAAAAGAATAACCTCTGCAGAAATGAAAACAATGTTTGCAATAATTGCCTAATGATGTTATTTTCTGCTTCTGTGCTAGGAATTGTAGCTTGGATTATACAAATGCTTTACAGGGGGGTAGTAAATTGTCCTTCTCTCCATGGATTTACAATATCAATCTTGGTAATTTGTTAGTTACAGTGTATGTAATGTGATATTATTGCTCATGTTACACAAGAGGATTACACGGCTTACTAAATAAAGCAGTGGTCTTTCCATTAGGGACCGTACTTCCTTCCACACTGATGCCAAGACAAGTGAAATTAGATTGCTGATCTCAGCCTTGGACCATCTCTGGTGAATATAGACTGAGATCCCCAAACAACCAAATGCACAGAGCCAATCACTCATCCCTCTCATCTTGCTCCTAACACCTGGATTCCAGATTCTTACATTTTGTATTCATCAGCTGCTGAAACACATTGATGTGTGGTTTTCCAGTGCAAGATTTACCTTGTCTCAGATTTGTACCTATGCTCCTGTTAGTTTATTAAAGGCCCATGAAATTCTATTCAGATTGTATAAGGGCACATTCAACTAGTCTGTTTGACAGGCTTCAATGTCTTGCAGTTTGAAAATCCATCCCTATTCATCTCTGACTTTCAAGATAAGAAGAAGATATTGTTATTACTGTGTCGGATGTTGATGCAAATCAATGAATAAAGAGGAGAAAGAGCTACAAAAATCTGCAGTTTGGTTTGAGTCAAACTTTATTCCTTACAAGACTTTTGCTCTTAAAGGTCTTTCTGTGATATTCTGCTGCTCAGCCTAAAACATTTGCTTTTTAATTTCACTTCTCACAGATTAAATCCTTTTCTTCTGTCCATAAGATTTGTCCTTTTTTATTATTTACACTTCTCTGTCTATAGTTGTCTTATCTCTTCTCCTTGTGATTAATTGTAATACTGTTTTCTGAGCTCTGGCTATCATTTCATTATATTTCAGGTGGAGTGGGTTCTACAACCGAACACAATATCCCAGATATAGCTGATTGAAAGAGAATGGCATCTTAACCACCTAGAATAAAATTGTTAATGCTTATTTTATTATTTTCCCCATTCTAAAGCTTTTGAATAAATTTTGTATTGATTAAAAAATTGCACTGCCAGCTTTAAACCTGCCAGTCTCAGTGTATCTGCATAAAGAGTAAAGCTGAGCATTGCTCTATCAGCCTAGGTCAGCCCACAGGGACTTTATCTGTGGCTGAAAGACTTGCATTTGAGTGAAGTCAGCCTAGAAATGGACTCCTTAGCACTGGTGCCTTTTGATAACTCTCAAGCATCTACCAGTCCTTTGCATAGCAAACTCAGTGAGGAAGTTATTAGTGCTCAGATCCTTCAAAAATCTTTAGGTACTGAAAGACATGGGGCACATTTGGAGCAAGGGCTGACCTTAAGGTCACTCTAAATCACAAGCCCACCACTTGTTTCTACACCAAGCCTCTTACCCTGACTCCCAGCCCTAAGCCTGCATAAGCCCAGGACCCAGGTGTGCTCTCTGTGCTGAGGCCAAAGCCACCCCTGCTTCTGTATCCTCTCCTCCCACTGTGGTGTGGGACATACAAGCCCTGGAAGCACTTTATTACCAGTCCCATAAAATCCCTTTTCCCAATTTAGGACTCATCCTTTCTTTACCTCCTGAATGGTTTTTGTGGGCCATACCTGGAAAAGCAGATCAACAGCCCATTCCCCACTCCAGCAGCTTTGCCTGCCACAGACTTCTTGAGGACACGCCTTGGTGAAAACTCTAATAACAAATGGGCCCTAAAACCAAACAACAGACATTTTGGATGTGATTTGTTGCGTTCATTTGAAAACAAAACTCAGCTCCATTCTGTGCAGTCTTTTTAAGTTCATACATATTTCTGGGGAATACTCCCCAGAAATATGTATGAACATATGGTTGTGCTCCATGGCACAACCAAAATAGTAAACAAACAAATAAATAACATACAGCCCCAGATATCTACTGAGAGAGGCACAAGAGTACCACTTGCTTGAATAACTGAGCTTCTTAGATGAGACTGCTGAATTATTTGGAATGAAACTGTGACTTGTTTTAAGTGGACAATAATGTCTGTTAATCACTAACTTCTGGTTACCACTGACCGAGACTACTTGAACAAATAACCTGGAGATCCAAGTGTCTGCATTCCATTACCAAGCTCCAAAAGCCACTTAATCACTTCACCACGAGCACTGCAGCTGCCTCGCAATGTGCCACAGACGGATCTAATGAGCAGTTTCAACAGCCTTGGTTTGGCTTTGTGCTTTGCAAAAACACAGGCATGATAATGGGCAAGAGATGGGCAATTTGTGAATGCTTTCTGCTTTTTTTTTTTTTTTTTTTTTTGTGGCTGCTAAAAGAGAATGAGGACTCTCAGTAGCTGAGGTCAGTGGAAGCAATTCCAGCCCTCTGGGCAGAGGCAGTGTGAGGCTGGGCTGGGGCTCAGGATGTGTGCTGGTTCATTGTGGCTGCTGTCACCAGATCATCCTCCCTATAGGCCACAAGGGACAGAGGCCTGCGTCTGGAAGGGAGCTGAGGGGCAGCTGGAGATCTGAGATTACAAAACACCATTCCGAGCCAAGGGAGAGGATGTGGTCCCTGTGTTCTTCCACTTCCCTCCTGTCCCCACCTGGAGATTGTCTCCAGGAAGGGGCAGACCCAACACAGGGCCAGCAACCATGGGTGGCTGCTCTGAGGGGCTCCTGGAGGGAGCTCCAGCTGTGCCATGGTGAGTCCCACTGAACCCATCACCCAGCAGTCACAGCTCAGAGGCAGCAGAGGTAAAACCCTCTCAGACACCCCTGAGTGTCTGTTGGGGATCCCCAAATAAAACAAATGTCAGGGAGAGATGGGGCAGCATGGAAACCCACTCCCCAGAGATGTCAGCTGGGGTCTGACAGGAGCAATTTCCCGCCGTTTATTGCAGACAGAGACCCCACGTGCCTGTGTCAGACAGCAGGAAGAGAAGGAGCAAGGTCATCCTCCTAAAATCAGTTCTGCAAAAGGATTATTGCTTTATGCAGAAGAGATGTGGGAGTGAGAGTGACAGAGCTGGAGAGTTCTGCTCTTTGAGGTTTTACAAGGGAGCAACGAGCCAGTGTAATTACTGAAGATCACTACAGAACTTATAAATCCATTGTCAGTGCAGTTGACTCCATTCCCAGATTCTTAACTCTAGTTCAGTCTTTCCCCTCCATTCACAGGTACAAATGCCTCTGGCTTTGTAGAAGTGACTAGAACAGAACTGACTTGCTGCTTTTTACCCTAAGAAACTGTTGGTAGCCTACAGGTAGAAATCAAAAGCATGTCAGTTGAGATTTGGGTAAAGAACTTGTACAGCATTAAGGAGCTTTAAGTGCTCAGATCTGCAAATTAGTCTGGTCTTTGTACTTTTCTTTCTTTACCAAAAATCTAGAGTGAAACTTGCCATTCTGGGTTATTTCACCATCAATTACATGCACAAATGAGGCTTTGGGCACAGACCTCCAGGGTTTTTTTGAAATGGTTTCAAAAATATGTGCAAAGAATGAGAGAGCAAGTACTGACCATTTAGAAATCCTTAATAACAAACAGTGTTAAGAAAGTCAGTTTAAACTAGTTGATACAGCACAAAAATATGCCAGATTTTTTTCCCGTGGTGTATTGGTGATTAATATCTTAGGAGAGGAAACATATGTTACAGTCCAACCAGTATAATTTAAATAATGTTATGGTATTATCTTGACAATGAATGTTCAGGAAAGCTTACTTGCTGTGAAATTATCTACAACTTTGGGGTTTGATAATTGCTTAGTGAAAACTTCTACACTATAAGATTGGGTTCCATTTTCAAACTGCTGTTCATAATCAAACACAAATTATAACACAGGACTTGACAGAAGTTCTCTGTACATTCCACTAGGATATAAAAAAGGTGATGTCTCCAAGATGGCAACAATGCTTCTAATGGAGACAAAAAAATATGTCCAAAGGCTCTTTTTTTGAGCACCACAGAAAATCAAGCTGCCAAGGCTAGGCAAGTGGGATGGGAAAATCTTTCCCTCCAACACACTTTCTCCTAAAGGCATCAGGAATCATTTTAGTCCATGTATCTCAGGAGACTGACACAAAGTCCCTTTGAATCAAGTGGGGGATTTTTATTAATATCAGCAGGCATTCGTTGGGGAGCCAAAAGCCTGTGTGAATTAAATCAGTGAGTCAGAAGTGGAAGAAGATGGAGCCAGGCCCAGGCTGGACTTCAGGAAGCAACAGAGTATGTTTCAGTCGAAGGAATGAAGGCCAGAGCCCCAGCTTCAGTCTCTCCCGCTCTGTGTAATCCCTTTGTAGGCTGCTGCAGGTGGATATACTGAGGGACTCAGCTGCTAAGGCTGAAAATAGCAGTTTCCCCATTCTAAAAAACAACTACCAGCCACCCCTGTTTCCCAAACCAGGAGCTACATCAGTGGTTTTCCAGGCTTTGCCATGCTTTATAGATTCAAGTAAAGGCAAAGATGTCTGGAGTCCCTAGAGGGACAATTTTCATGTCACAGGCGGTATCTTATTCACTATTTCTTGCTAAAAATGCTGATTTCTTTCTAATTTTCCAGAGGGGGCACAAGGAAGTATGCACAGCAACATAATCCTTCATAAAATTAGGCCAATAATAATATTTTTAAAAGTTTTGTCATTGGCTTGTTCATATCTCCTGCAGAAAAAGACAGAGAATGACATGTCCCTTATGTTAAAGCCCCAAAAGGAATAAAACCAGCATGAAACATGGGGAGTTTTTAAGGGGGTGTTTTATCAGCCTTCTTCCCTCTGCCCATTTTCCCAGGACATTGTAAAAAAAAAAAAAAATAGCACAAAGATGTAGAATGAGAGGAGCTGAGGAGAAAAAGGCAGATCTCCAAGGTATTGGCCATCCCAGCCCTCTGCTCCATGACAGCTCCCACCTTGCCAGGTGAGGTGGTGGGTTCCTCATTGCTCCCCAGCCTGCCTGAAGCACACACCCAAACACATCAGAGGATTTGGTGGGATCCCGTGTCCTGTGTTTGCATGGGACAGGCTGGACCAGGAATCTCAGCGCAAGACTGGAGGTTGAATGCTATCCTTGTAGAGCATGATGCTCTTCACTTACCCTTCCACTATGGAAAGGTAACCAATTCCTGGGAGTCTGCAAGCTCCAAAAGGCAAAGTCTCCCTTTGTCAGGGAGTCAGAGAGACTTGTTTTCCTGACACCAGGGAGAAGCCAGGTGTAATGATATCATCATGTATAACTGCTATAATAGATGAACCTCAAAATGCAAACCTAGTTTACTGGTTGCAAGTGCACTGAAAAGACCGTGGAGCTTTAAGCCACTCTCAAAAATTACTACTGAATTTTTGAAGTGGGGTTATTTTCAGAAACATAAGTCAAACACACTTGACTAGATGGAGGTAGCAATATAAAATGCATCCTCATTTACTTTAGAAAGCAATTGCTTTCCATAGTGGAAAAATTAAGGTAGTGAAATGTATTGTCTAAAATTACACTTGATTAGGTGAGACAGATCTTTATACTTGCCAGCTTTTACATTTTACTCCTGAGATATCCATCTTTACTAGTAACATATTTTATGGGTTTATTAAAAACATCACGTTGTCTTATCCTACTTAACTGCAAATAATTCAAACAGAATGTTGGAAGATTTCCCTGGCAGCTTGTAAGAAAAAAATGTTACCTTTCCAAAACTGTTGTTTTAGAAAAAATTCTAAATATTTCAGAAAATAAAATAGTCAAGTAAACTACTGTCAAGTTTCAACAGTCAAGTTTCAATAGCTAAGCGGAGTCTAACACACAGTGAAAATACAATCCTTAGTTCTTGTGGATCTTCACCTGATAAGTTGTTGTACAAGAGCTTCCCCTTTTTCAGAGGGGCTCTCTGGAAAACTCTGGCTTTAGAGTGCATTGAATGCCATCTGGCTGCACAGCCTACCCACAGAGGCAACTCTCATGCCTACAGAGTAGCAGAGAAGTTCAATTCCAATCCAAATATTTTTCCTTTCAGGCAAGGCATTTTAGTTTTTTTCTAACATAAATAAATAAAAAGCAAATACTTCTGTAAAAGAAATCTCACATCATCAGAATTAGAGCTGCGTAAATGATTGGATCTTTTGGTGTTGTTGAATGAAAATACTAATAGGAATAAAAATAACAATTAATTTTCAGTCCTGCTAAGTTAATTTACTAACCCACTTGTCACACTTATTTTCAGAAAATCAAACCACAAAACATAAAAATTCATTGAAAACCTTGGGTGTTGACCTGCTCCATCCATGATACAGCTACCACAGCCTGTGCTTTTCTTAATAAAGCTCAGAAGAGGCAATCACAAACCAGGATAATTTTAAATACTGCTGTTGAAAACACCTTTCAGTTGAACTCTGAAACTTTGAGATGTGAGTGCTGTGGTTAATTTCAAGTTTACTGATTGGGAAAGAACTTCTAAATCTTGCCATTCATAGGAAAAAAAATCCACTTGAAATGAGTCCAAGACAAATGTTTTTTATATACAGGCTCAAATCTAGATTTTGAAATCATGCAAGACTGCTAAGTCCAATCAGTTATTTCTTCCTCACAAACTCCACTTTCAAGCATAATTTCGTTCCTGCTTTATAAAAGTTTCCCAACATTCAATGACATTTCTCTCTAAATATATGTTTAGGTCATAAGAAGACAAGTATGGCATTTATAGGTCCATTCAAGATTAACTATATGAAATAATTAATGTACAATGAACAAATGCAACCCCAAAGCTGAAGGTCAGACCCCATTAAACATGTCACCCATCATACTTACAGGAGCCCCTATTAACTTGCGCAGGATATCTAAATTTTTTGCTATCAGGTCCTCACAATGTGGGCTGGGGGTTCTGTGTGTGTTTTAGAAGTTAATCAGCCTTTTGTGGCAGTAAGTCTAATTTAAAGTGTTACCTGGTGTGCCAGGAATGTCCTGTTTTCCTTTGAGAGGAGGTTGTCAAGGTCCTGCATTACCATTGTGCACCCTTCATAACTGCTCACTATTATCAGCTTCTCAGTTTCATCTCTTGGATCAGCAGCAATTTCTGAAAAGTATTTATTTTCTTTGCTAGCCCAGCAAAGGGCTGCTACAGCACGTTGGATTACACCAGCAAACAGGCCCACTGGAGCAGCAAGGTGCTCGTCCCTCCCCAGCATTCTGCACCCCTGTGTGGGCAGCACTGGGGGTGCATGGCTGGGTCACCAGCCATGGGAGGAGTAGGAAAGGTGGAATTCAACTTTGTGTGGGCTTCATCTGCTGCCATGGGCAGTGCCAATCATCCTGCAACAGTACTGCCCATAAACTGCTGCTGCACTGCACTAGGCTGCAGCAGACAGCAAGTAGGCCGGCAATATTTTTCCAAGAGAAGGATGATTTCATTGCCTTGTAAAAAAAAATTGAAATCTTCTTCCCTCCACTTTACAAAACAAAGAGCACAGGAGCAGATCAAAAGGACCCTGCATACTTTGTACCAGGCTGGGGAAACCTTTCCTGTCTCAGCTGAAGAAGAGGACAGCTGAGAACCCACTCACAAGTTCCAGAAGAGAGAGTTGGAGCTGGTTTGGGAGAGCAGGATGGAGTCTGGGTTACATCTCCTGACACCTGGGGCAACCTCTGCAGTAGTGCACTGTCTGCTTGGAGGCTGCTGGCTCTGGGGAGCAGCTTTCCCAGGAGCCATGCTGGTGTGCTCACCTCCTCCATACCTGTGCTGTTCACTGTGCCAGAAATTGCTCTTCTCCCACAGCCTCTTCACTGCCCGTGCCTGGGGCACAGGCTGAGTTAGAAAGAGCATAGATCCACTCCCATTGGGAATCTCACCTATCAGCAGCAGGCAAGACAAATGATGACTTTGCACTTGCAACTAATAGTTCCACTGGACACATTTCTAAGTGAAATCAAAGCCTTAGATTGGGGCATTTCAAGGCCATTGCATGGACTGCTCTGAAACTGAGAAAAATCTTAGGACAGAGTGGCCTCATGAGCTCCTCTCCACCTCAGGAGTGAGTTTAGTGCTACACTTTGGTTGTCCCTCCCATGTCATCCCTCTGTCCTTATCCTTCCCAGCCCACACAGAACAAATCACCCTGACACAACTTGTGGCACAGAAGACTGCAGCAGGCAAAGAGAAACCTTTTACATTTCCAAGAGCTCCTGCACACAGCACTTCAAAGAAGGTGGAAAACTCTTTGTCCCACAGTTTCAGAGTGATGGCTGTCACCACTGTGGGCTCTCCGTGCAGAATCAATTAGTGATAGCCAGTCTCTGGTGGCTCTGCAGAGGCGGCCTTTCTTCCTCCTCTGAAATGCCATCAAGGTTTCCTCATCAAAGGATTATGCTTATGACAAGAAAGCAAAGTAATTTAATATAAGCTGAAAGGGAAATGGAAAACTCCCCCACCTAAGGCTAAAGCAGGGGCTGCTGTATCTGGAAACACCACTATAATCTACAAAACAATTTCTCACCTCTGCCTCAGAAAAAAAACACCCAACAAAAAAACCCCCAAACCCTTTAAAAACAGCCTTTCCAGAGCATACATGTGTAAGGGGGTAAATTTGCTTTGGACAACCCCATGCCCACTAGCACAGGTCATTCCCTATTTCAGATACAGTTTTGTTATTTGCCCTGTATGGAAAGATGAAAACCACAGTAGACAGAAGTAAGGCTTTCAAACCCTGCTTAGACTCTTCCTAGACCTTCCTTTAGGTTGTTATAAATTAGAAGTCAATGGATATGTGCAGTTTACCACAGTGAGTTTCTGACCCACTGAGTCTAAAAAGGAAACAGATTTATGAGATAAATGGCCACAAATTTCCTATTATTTGGTACATTTTTTTAACATATGCATTCTTTGGGCAGCATACCATAAGTATTATGTTCTGTCACAAATATTTAGTGAAGCAAACTTTTTAAAATATTATATAATTTGTGGATGACCATGGGCTCTTTTGTGTGTGTCCATTCTTTAAATTAGTCTGACTGATGGCTGCTCCCTTTTTCCTCCCCTTTTGTGGTCATATATTTTATTTACCAAACTAATTTGTGAGAGCTGGAGGAAAGGTACTGTCTGTGCTTTCCTCACACAGAGCAGATTCCAGAGACATTTTAGTACAATTCAGAAAGAGAGCTTGGCAGGCCCTCCCTGTCACGGTAATTCACATAGGCTTAAGGCTACCCCTCAGACAGAAAGAGAAAACAAATATGAGTGGAGGAGCAATTTTCCTAATTGTTTACACTTTCTGTGAGAACTTATTCATGAATAACTTGTGGCACTCTACTTTTTTATATGCTCTCACAGAATAAAGCATTTCAGTAAAGAAAACAGACGTGGAAGCTGTTTCCAGTTGGGTGCTGTTTTCTCACCGTGCCCATGGTTCCAGAGACAAAGAATCTCTCTCTGCCTCCTTTGCTAACCCTGCATGTCATGGGCTTTGGAGGTGACAAAAAGAACAATTAGAAAAAAACCAAAACCAACAAGTAAATAAACAGCAGTAAAAATCTACCCATCAAAGAAGGAGAAACAAAGCAGAGCAAGCAAGTGGAAAGCAGGTAAGAGGCTGCTTTGGCCCTATCAGACAGAAGAACAGACAGAGCACTCCCATCCCACATGGCACCACTACCTTCTGGGACACAATTTCACATGGTCAAATGCCAGATCAGGTTTAAAATGCTTTGTCATTCTGAGGTACTTCATATTAGCCTTTTTTTTTTTTTTTTTAAATCAGGAGAAAGAATTGCCACTAATTTGGATTCCAAGGAAAAAATTCAAATTCACCAAAGACTGAGTGTTTTCAGATCTGGATTATCTGGATTCCAAGTTAATCCAAAACCTGTATATATCCTGAATTGAACTCAACTGGGACTTTAAAGAGTTGTCTTCTCCTCCAACTGCTCCAATGAAAGCACAAAATTGTCACCAAGGAATTTATACTGCCATTACTTCCACCATAACTATAAGTAGAAAATACCAGAAAAACCTAACTAGATAGCCTGAGAAAAGAAATATTTAAAAATTTTTATTTAATTTTGTTCTTTTGCTCTTGCTCACATCCACATCAAAATAATGCTGGAGAGGGAAGAGTGCTTTCCCAGTGTGTTCCCAGAGGGATGATTGAGTTGCCTACGGTAAGGGCAAACTTTCTTGGACAAGAGACACAATTTCCTTTGCAGCCTCTACAGAACTACAAAAACGCTCTGCTGGATGCAGGAGCCACCAGCCTTATTGGGTTTCCACTCCAGCAATAAGACGTATTCCTTCAATCAAAAGTTTATGTAAAAAATAATAAAACAGCACAAAAATCACATAATGCAGCAGATATAAAACAGTCCCAGGTAGCAGGGTAAAAACTTTAGTAAAGCAGATCTGATTTAGCATCTGTGGGATTTGTAGAAGCAATCAGTCCATAGGAAATGTATGACTTAAGAGGGAATTAAGGCCTAGTCTAAGAGATGATCCTACTTCAGGAATGCCACAGAAACAAGGAAATGGAGGTGAGAAAAAAAAGGAACAAAAGAGGTTGGAATACAGGCTCCATTTGAAGGCAATATGTTATTCCCATCAAACTGTTTCCACTCTGAGTTTTCATACTTGAGAGATTGGATAAGCCTTGGACAAGCCTCTGACCTTTTAAATGCTTAGCTGAATCTGGAATTCCAAACCTTTTGAAGGTATCCCATCATAAACACTAACATGCAAACAGATTCCACCTAAATACTAAATGCAAAAGTCATAATTTACAAATATGTCAGTGTGCCAAAGAATACTACTGAAGTTGTACAAAGATAGGTTTTTTTTTACACAAACCACACACTGAAAAGTAGCTAGACTAGCTCAAGGCTGCTTTTAAAAGTTTTTCACTACAGTCAGCTTTACTTCGGTGAGTCCCCACCGATACTTGGTTGTAGTGTTCAAAACTCAGCTGTTTCACTTTGCAATAGACTGCACTCCTTCAAGCTTGAGATCCGGAGATGATAGCATAAACAAATCAGCAGAAATCCCCTGCAGTCTGGCTATTTACTATTTGTGTTCAGAAGTTCAGCTATGCTGTCTTTGTGACAGACACATTACAAGAAAATAATTTGCTTCAGATTATATATATTGTTGTATTCCAGTTCTGCTGAAAGGACTACAGGAATTCAAGGTTACTTACTAGATCCATGTGTAAGATTTATAAGACTCCTCATTTTTTCATGATATCAGCATGAAATTGCATCTCTTCAAACCACTTAAAAACTTCCCTGCTCCCTGGAAGCACCAGGGAATACAATTTTACAGGTACACCTTAATTCAAAAGCAGCAACAATAACAGTTTTTATCATTCAACAGAAAGACACAGGCCACATTTTCCATGTGCTCTTATTTTAGAGCCTCACCAGAAAAAACCAACATCCTGGTGTTTACTGTGGCCTGTTTGTGCACATCTTTAAGTTCAAGCACTGCGCACAGAGTTTCTGCCATGGAGAATCAGTCACATTGTTGACACCCACCCATCTACATTCACGACATTCTTCAACAGCCACCAGTCAGCCACTTGGAAATGCAGTTCAAGGAACTACAGTGATTTGGGTAGCACAAATAATGTGGTTACTGGGAGAAAGTTTGTGGAAATGTATTGGCAAGATTAGTGGAAGAGCATTTCCTATAATTTGCTGACCACCAAATGAAAGATGTTGCTAGAGCTGACTTGTAGTCTGTTTGCAGTTCTTTGTACATGTAGTCAGGATAACTGAGCTCAGAAAAACTGGGCACTCAGGGCAGTGTGTCTTTTTCCTAGAAAAGTATGGTTGAATGAACAAGATTAATGAAATTCAAATACATACTTTCCAGAACAACTATAACTACCCCATTTGTGCCTCTGCAGTACTCAAAAATACTTTCTATGTTTTTGAGTATTTTTACAGTGTATCTGAGCAAGAGTCCTGTAGCAACCATAGCATAGACATAAATAACCTTTGAAAGTTTCTGCCATATAATACTCACATGATCCAGGTTGTCTTCTGTTTGTTTGAAGGCAAAGAACTATAGTTGATTTCACCTGGAAACAAGTTAATGGGATTTTAGCTAAATAAATATGATTTCTAAGCATACATTTTTCTTAATTTTCTAAACAAACCAGTGCTCACATGCTGGATTAATGCATGACACAGGCCAAGTTTGGCATCTTTCTCTCTAACATCATAACAAACAAATATGGATTCTCATGGGGAACTCATACAGCCCATACAACCTGTATTTCTTTAAAGAAAGGGCCAATATATTAATTTTTCTGAGCTACCCACCAGAACGCTACCCATATTTTTCTCCAACCCAACTCCTGCTTCAAGGGCACAAAGGGTGACTTGGGGGTGTTGCTCTTATTTCCTCCTTCCCAAACTAAGCTCTACCCCTGGGCTCTTCCACCAAGTGGTTGTAGATGCCAAAACGTCACAAGTCAGAGCAAAGCCACAAGTGCTCAGTGGCAGCAAGAGAAAGTCACAAGTGGAAGGGACCAAATAAAAGGATGTCTTTGTTAGGGCAGCCATTAAGCAAGGCTCCTCTCAAGCACGTGTGTACTGCAAACACACATGAGGCTCCAGACTTCAGTAAATGGTTGAACAAGTTTACTGACATGACTCATTCTATTGCTATGTCTAAACCGAATCAATTTTAGCTGCTCAGCTCTGATGAATGTTAAGGTCATAGCAACCATTAAAAATAAGAAAGGCACCTGAACACATTAACAACATGGGAAAAATATGGGGTTTAGCTGGAAATAAACAGAAGAAATTTCAAAACAAAGAGCAAGTTTATTTGTTCTTTCCCAGAAAGATTACCTTCTCTCATGAAAGGATCTTGTTATTAGAGTTCCTTTGCATCCCCAGCAATGGTATCGTGGTTCTGTTAGTCTGGTCAAAGGCTATGTGGGCCACAGAACCAAGACAATGACAGTGTTTATGAGAGCTGGGAGCAAGATGAGGATGAGAAAGATGAGGAGAGACAATACTAGTCATCTACAAAATAAAGAGCTAGGCAAGAGGGCAAAATTGCTGAAGGGTAGATAGAGCTAGTAGTGCAGAAACACCATCAATTTCTTTGTAAGAAAAGGGAAGGGAAAATTGCACATGCTCAAAGAAAAGTCCTTGAAAGTACCTGACAGCCAACTCTGACTGAAGGGGAAATAAAAATTAATTTGGAGTAATTTAGATACAGCAAAATCTTATTCTGTTAACCCCTTTTGCTTAGTAAATTCCCTTCAAAGTGCTTTTCCTGATAAGGAAGTTTAGGGCATAATCTGAGAAGAACTAGGACTGGGATTTTATCTGCTGTTGAGCATTTGAGCTGGCTGAAGCCATAGTAGCTGGAAATGCTGAAGTACATCTATGTCTACACTTTTTACATTTTTCTATTCTTAGTTTGAAGTCACTGCTGAATTCTACAGAGGAGGTCAAAATTTAGGCATCAAATACAATATTTTCCATCCACCAGCCAAAACCTAACAAACATTGCCTTAAATAAATTTGTGCCCATGCCAAATTCAAAATTAACTTCCCAAGCCAAGCTAGGGTTGATGGGATGGGGCCAAGGGGCCCACAACTCTGCTGTTGAGCTAATGGAGCAGTCTCAAGCTGCCAATCCAACAAGGGAGACTTTTTTATTTAACATATACATTACACAACGTGTGCAATATTTTCCACATTCAATGAGAAGACTTTATTTATAAGCTGCCTGTGTTGAAATGGTCTCTTATTACAAGGAAGCAGCAAGCCAGGTTGAGCCTGGAAATGAACTCTCATTTTCTCCTTCACTGCAGCATTCAGTGACATTTTGCTCATTCACTCCAAAAATATTTTACAGATGGTTTTGGACATTTACTGGATATGTAGGCCCTAGAATCATGAATTATATTCCCAAACCTTTTCATCTTGTTCAGTCTTCATTACTTAACGGAACAGTCAGTGAGATAATACCAAGTTTAAGGAATTGCATCTGCCTCCAGAAAGAGGACCTATGGTGAAGATATTCAGACTCATTTTCAGCCAAAAAAATGTCTTTTGTCTTCATCAACAGTTTCAAATGGATCAACATTTTGCAGATAGGTTTCATATATAATTTTCAGTTCTTTCTACTTATGGAAAATTGAGTTAGATACTTCAGAGTTTGAAAGAACAGGCCAAATCCTCACATCTATGCTGACTGCAATTGATACTTACATAAATAGTAAAAATTATGTCTATAATTCTGTCTTCATTCATGAGCCTGGGATACCTTCTCTGGAAATTCCTAGGTCCAGATTCACCTCTGATATCAGTCAAATTTCTCATCACACAGGAAACTAGTCAACATCAAAAAGAAGTCAGTGCATGTATGAAGTTCTTGTAGTGCTGTGTAATAATAATTTATTATGTAAGCCTCTGTGATATCCTGCAAGTATATCTATAATCAAAATAGCCATTCAATTTCTAAATCACTGATCTCATGTCAAGTGCTTTTGCTCCACCTAAGACATTCCACAGATGGTCTTGGGTAACAAATCCCAGAGGAATTTTCTGGATTGTGAATCCTGGTCCCACAGAGGCATCATCTACCAGCTTTGAATTAAATATATATTCCTTACTGAGAAACATATTTTCTAACCTATGTATCTTCTCTGTAAAGCAGAAGATACTATTGTTGGTCCTGCATTTCCTATTGTTGGTCCTGTTGGTCCTTAAATTCCTTCCTGCTTGGAGAGTACGCACAGAGCCAAGAACCACTGGTGGCTGTGAACCCCATTTTGGATATCCATCACTACTCATGTACTCCCCAGGGAATTCATTTTGTGATTACATAAACCAGTGCATTGTCCTATGGAGAGAACAGAGACATCTCCAAACAAACCAGTTGTGCTGCAAGTGACATGACTAATTCATGCTGATAGCTCTAATTCCAGCTCTGGTACAACCTTTTCCGCTCCAGGAGACATCAGATTCCACTCCTCTGTTGCAACAGATGTTTGTTTAACAGAGGATGTACATTAACCTTGGCAACTGGTACATAATTATTCAAATTCTCTATAAATTAGCACTTTGTTTAACTGCTCTCTCTCTGATCAGGGAACAGAGACTAATTAGGAAAGAGGAACAATTAGTAGCCAAGGACACTTTTGAAATCAGCCTACAGAGAAAAGAATTTCTTGTCTACATTTAAAAAGTCACACTGTAGGCACTTAAAGTTAGAAGAGTGTCAGGGGAGTTTTAAAATGAAAGGCTATGGAAAGAGCACAAAGATTGGAATGACTCATCCTCTCCTGGGAAAGCAATAAAAGCTCTCTATCCTTCAAAAAACCATAATTTATGTCTGATATCAATAAAATTCTAATAGGAAACAATTACTTTTAAATATAATTTCAGTAATAAAGTCCTATTTATGCAAAATA
Source organism: Ammospiza caudacuta (assembly GCF_027887145.1). Classification (NCBI taxonomy): domain Eukaryota; kingdom Metazoa; phylum Chordata; class Aves; order Passeriformes; family Passerellidae; genus Ammospiza; species Ammospiza caudacuta. The sequence goes on from NC_080595.1 coordinate 30,220,695, forward strand.
GACAGGAAGACAACAAGCAAATACTTCTTTCCATGCAAATGGTAGAAGTCTAACAGTGCAAGAACTGACCTAGGCTGTCTGGGTTTAAACACTGACAGTACAGGGTTTAAGGTCTCTTGGTATTTGAGAGAAGACAGGATGACAACAATGTCAATCTGTCAGTGGAGACATGCTTAGTGAGATCAGAGCCACTGGAGGGACAGAAAGCACAAAGGAGTGAGGCAACTTGATGGTCTCAAAAAGCTGTCTGCCAGGTTTTCCAGGAGGATGCCGTGGGAGACATTGCAAAAGGCCTTGCTGAAGTCCAAACAGACACATCCACAGCCTTTCCTGCATCCACCAGCTGGGTCACCTGGCCATAAAAGGAGATCAGGTTGGTCAAACACAAACTACCCCTCCTAAACCCATGCTGGCTGGTTCTGATAGCAGGATCCTGTAAGTGCTGCATGATGATGGACTTACATGATGAGTTTACACTCAGTATAAACTGTTCCATCATCTGACTGGGTACTGTGGTCAGGTTAACCAGCCTGTAATTACCAGGATACTCCTTCCTACCCTTTTTGTGAATGGCTGCCACATTGGCCAGCTTCCAGTCATCTGGAACCTCACCAGTGGGTCAAGACTGCTGGTAAAGGATGGAGAGTAGGTTCACAAGCTCTTCTGCAAGCTCCCTCATCACCCTGGGGTGGATCCAATTTGATCCCACAGATTTATGAACATCCAAGTGGCTCAGCAGTTCTCTGACTGCCTCCTCCTGGATAACAGGGGGGCTATTCTGCTCCCTGACACCGCAGGAGGACAGCTGTCCTGAGGACAAGCCATCTTCTCACTAAAGACTGAGGCAAAGAAGGCTTTAAGCACTTCTGCCTTCTCCTCACCTGCAGTTACTGAGTTCCCTCCCACATCCAGTAGAGAACAAAGGTTGGTCTTACCCTTCCTTTTCCCATCAATAGATTTGTAAAAACATTTTTTATTACCCTTTACAAAAGTTGTCAAATGAAGTTTGAACTAAGCTATGGCCTCCCTAGTTTTTTTCCTACATGCCCTAGCAAGCCCCTTAAATTCTTCCTGAGAGACCTAACCCTCCTTCCAAAGATGACAAATCCTCTTTTTACCCTTAAGTTCCTTTGAAACCTCGTTGCACATCCAGGCTGGACATTTGCCTTTTTGGCTCATCTTACAGCATACAGGGACAGTCTGTTCCTGTGCCCTCAAGATCTCTGTTTTGAAGCACACCCACCTTTCCTCAACTTCTGTGTTTTTAAGAGCTGCTTCCAAAGGAACTGTCTGGATAAGTCTCCCAAACAAGTCAGAGTCTGCCCTCTGGAAGTCCTGTGTAAAAGTCTTATTGATCTTTGGCCTGACTTAACCAAATATCAAGAACTCTGTAATTTCATGATCACTCTGCCCCAAGAGGCCTCCAACCACCACATCTCCCTCAAGCTCATCTCATTTACAAATAACAGGTCTAACATAGTCCCTTCCCCTGGTGGGCTCACCCACCAGCTGTGACACAAACTTGTCCTCCATATACTCTAAGCACTTCCTGGACTGCCTCTTTTCTGCTGTGTTAAGTTCCCAGCAAATGTCTGGTAGGTTAAAGTCACCTACAAGAACAAGACCTGGTGACCCTGAAATATTCTCCAGCTGCTTAAAGAATAAATTGTCCACCTCTTCTTCCTGGCTGGGTGGATGATAACAGAGTCCCAGTAGGATGTCAGCCTTGTTGGCCTTCCCCCTAATTCTCACCCATAGGCATTCAACTCCATCATCATTAGTTTCAATACCCATGGCAGCAAAGCCTATCTAACATAAAGGGCCACCCCTCCACCTCTTCTCCCTTTCCTGTCTCTTCTGAGAGCTTGTAGCCATCCAGTGCAGCACTCCAGCCATGTGAGTCATCCCACCACATTTCCATGATGGCAGCTGCATCACAGCTCTGCTGCTGCACCATGGCTTCCATCTCTTCTTGTTTGTTGCCCATGCTGTGTGCATCAGTGCACATGCACCTCAGCTGGGCTACTGACTTCACCCCTAACTCAGGCTTTCCACCCTTGGGCCTGCTTCCAGACAGCCAAACTGCATCCCCTTCCCCCTTCAAACCTAGTTTAAAGCCCTCTCAACAAGTTCTTCCAGTTCATGAGCTAGAAACCTTCTGCCCCTAACAGAAAGATGGAGCCCATCTGGTTCCAGCAGGCCAGGTGCCCAAAAGGTTGCCCCATGATTGAAGAACACAAAATTCTGCCAATGGCACCAACCCTTGAACCACTTGTCGATAATGTGGGCTCTCCTATTCTGTTAATAATTTTTCTATGCCACCAAAGGGACAGAGCAGAACATTACCTTTGCTCCTGCCCTATCAATCACTAGACCCAGTGCCTTAAAGTCCTTTTTGATTGCCCTGACATTCTCTTTTCAATCTCATCATTGCCAGCCTGGAGTATCAGCAGGGTAATAATCAGAGGGCTGAATCAGCCCAGGGAGTCTCCCAGTAATATCCCATACCGGGGCCCCAGGGGGGCAGCAGATCTCCCTGTGGGATGGGTTGGTTGACATGTGGGGCCCTCTGTTCCCCTCAGAAGGGAATCACCCTTCTATGACTACCCTTCTTTTCTTCTTAATTTTAGAGGAGGTGATCTGTCTGACAGGTGAAGTGTAATTGAGAGGCTCACTGGGCAGATAATTTTCTTCTATGTAATCTGGCTGACCCTCTAGATCCAGGGCCTCATACCTGTTCTGAAGTGGCACCTGGGTAGGTGATAGGGGTCAGGAGGAGCTTTCATTACCTCCCCAGGTAGGGACCCATTTCCACTCCCCTTCATCCACCAGGTGTCCTCCTATTGCCTGACAGTGGCAGGCATGGGAGTCCTGTGATTCCTGGTGGGCCTCTCTCAAGGATGGCAGGGCAGAACTCCATCAGTCTATTTCCCTTTCACTTTCCCTCATACTCCTTAGTCCTTTAACCTCCTCCCTAAGCTCGGCCACCAGCGAAAGGAGATTGTTCACCAGTTCACACTGCAGGCAGGCTTCCTCTGCAATGCTCCCGAGAAGCACTGATAAGCTCAAACACTCCACACAGGAATGGGTCTGAACAGACACATCCTTTTTGGGGGGTTCTGTTTGGCTACATACACTCTTACTAACTGCAGATTTTGATTGTGTAGAAACCATTACTAACAACAACAACAAAACAAACAAACCCCACAGAAGCCAACCAACAGAAACAAGAGACCAAAACCTCACAAGCAGGAGGAAACCTGCAGCCCTGGCTGCTTGCCTTGCCTGTGCTGCACTCTGTGTTGCCACGCTCCACCACTCGTGTGGCTAACAAGAACCAAGTGCTGGACAAGTGCTGCTCCCTGTAGTGACTGAATGCTTGAAGCAACTGGTTAGAGAACTTCAAAGAAAAAACCAAAACCAAACTGTTGGTTGATTAATTTCTCAAGCCAGGAGAGATTCAAAATGTTACCTTTAAAAATCTTGATCATGATGTATTCGCAATCTATCTACCTGTGGGGCTTAAGATACCAAACCTTAGCCAGGAACAATTAATTGGTAAGTTAAACAGAAAGAAGTAAAAAGAACCAACAAGTTACTAACAAGTGGTGTTTTGGGAAAAATACAGGGCTGTCTGCAGATTTTGAAGATTGTGAGATTGAAAAATAGTAGAGCTAAGCACCAGAGTAAAGAGGAATATTAGAAACAAGAAGGCATGCTCCAAAACACACAGTTTGTACACAATGGAGAAAACTGTTAAGTAGTTAAATTAAGACATGTCAAAAGTAAAACCAGAGTAAGAAAGGACAAATGCAACTTTGAGAAAGAACATTCTAAAGTAGTAAAAAGTAACAGTAAGAATCTATTTCTAAAATGTCACAAGCAGAAAGGCTGCCAGAGAGCCTTTAGGGTTGGTAGATAGTCACAGTCTAATAAGAGCACTTGCAGAAGGGCAGTGAGTCAAAAGAACAACTTACCTGTGATTCATTATGGAGAAACTTACAGAGGATTCTTTTTTTTTTCAGCAGAATGAGTTGGAAGAACTGTCTTAAATTAAAAAGTCAGGAGGAAAGATTTACTGTTTTAATAGGAGAAGGTGACATTTGTCCAGGAGTCCTAAGGAAATTCATGTACAAAATTCTCAAGCTACTAGCTGATACAATTTACAGTCTGAACATCTATCAGTACCATAGCAAGGGAAGATGGCAAACATGACACTGCTTTACAGAGTAGGCATCTGAGAAAGTACAAATCAGGAAGCCTGACTTGCCTATTGGGCAACTTGGCAGGAAGCAATTTGGGATTCCAGTTACATATATACAGGGTTAATCCGGGATGTCAATCTAGGTGCCTTCAGCATAAGAATGAAATGCAGAACAGATCTGTTCAGATTCTTTGAAAGAGTAAATGAGCTCAAAACTGTGGTGCTCAGTAAAGGCACATGAATAAAATGGCATTTTAGGAGTTATTAGGAAAGGAATAGAGAAAAAAATACAAACAAAATACAAAAATACAAACACAATATTATGCTGTGGTTCAGCACCTCAGCCCACCTGTGTTGTGCACACCTTTAGTTCCTACATCTCAAAGATCATGTGGCTGAGCAGGAAAAGAGCAGAGAAAAGCAAGAAGGATGGTCAGCAGTCTGGAGCGACTTCTTGAAGAGAAGAGAGGAAATGGACTGTGCTTCCTCAGTTTGGAATAGAACTGACTGATGGAAGATATGCTAAAGTCTTCAAACCATGCCTGGAATACAAAGGTTAATACAGGCTCACTATTTGTTATTCCTCCTGACACAAGATCCAGGGGATGCCAAAGTAAACTCCCAGGCAGCAGCTATAAAGCAAATAAAAGGAAGAACTTATCCCCCATGGGATTTATAGTACATTAATTGCCATCCAATGGTGTGGAAGGAAGAAGCATCCAACTATAAATATGTTCAACAAAAAATTTGACAAATTACTAATAGAAAATAGATTTTCACTCAGAGTTATTAAATCCATGGATACAGACTTTAGTCATGAAGGTCTGTGGGAGCACTGTAAAGACTGCTGGGGTGTAGAAATTTTCAGTGGAAATACTAAGATTGCATGAATGGAAAATGAAGAGGTATGTCTGTGCCTGGAAGCACCAGAAAGAAGAGCAGAAAAAGGAAGCTATGAATTGTCGGCACTGGCGGCACCCAAACCAGCATATGCTCAAATTCCTGGCACATCTACATGCAGTTTTCCAGGACAGTTGAAGTGGGAAGGCATCTCAGGAAATTATCTAAACAGGGCTACAGCCAGCTGAGTTTTGAATGCTTCCAAGGATGAAGATTCCACAACCTCTCTGTGTGAGCTATTCCAGTGTCCAGTGTTTGCTCACTGTCACAGGACAAGAGTGTTCCTTACATTTAAACAGATTTTTCTGTGTTTCAGCTTGAGCCCATTGCTTCTTGTCCTCAGTGGGCACTACTGAGAAGAGCCTGGTTCCACTTTTTTAGCTTCCCCACACACACATTGATAAGAGCCCCTGAGCCTTCTCCAGGCTGAATAGTTCCAGCTCCCTCAGCCTCTCATCAAATGTCCAGAGCTCCAGTAGGTTTCACACTAAGATTTGCTGTCACATTCCTGCAAGGGCACTTCAGAACATGTCTCAGGTGAATTATCTCTGGATTTGCCTTATTCAGAACTCAGGCCTTTGACTGGATCCAGTACAGCTGGTTTTAGGTGTCTTCCCTGTCCTGCCTGTTTTCCTTCCCTGCTGTCATGCAGACAGTCCCTCTCCCAGTCAAATGGGCATCTCCAGCACAATGTACCCAGTGTGCTGGAGCCTCCCACTTCCCTCAGTGCAAATATGGTTGAATAAATTATGAACAAATTTACAAAGAAAAGGCTTGCAGACCTTTTTGTGAAATGGCTCTGAAAAGCTGGTGCTGCCTCCCAAAACACAATGCTACATTCCACAAGAGGAAACCAGGGGAGCTCAGCTGACAAAAGCAGAAGGGTTTAGTTGTGTTATGTTTATTGCAGCCCACACAACAGCAGCAAATAAAAGACACAGCAAAGTAATGGGGGACTATAACAGAACTTCAACTTCCACTGACATAGCTGGGAAATTGGTTCCCTGCTTTTATGCATCCTCTTTTTATACAACCTTCTTTAGACAGCAAAGGTTTCTCACAATGGTTGATAATTTTATGAGGACCCATTGAGGTAAGAACACAGCCTAAATTATTTGCCACATCATGAAATGAATATTTTTACACTGGGACAATAGGGAGCTTTAAATTCACACTGCACTTCAAGCATGAGTTATTTAAACTGGGAAAATCTTTTCAAATTTCAGACAGAAAAAAAAAAGTGAGATTCATTATATATAGTGCAAAAGCTACCAACTCATATACATGACATCAAGTCGTATATTACAGACATGAAGCTTTTCACATTTTACCGAATGTCATAAGGTTTGCAGTTCCCACATTGTGTTTCAGTATTTCTGCCAAAATTGCCAACAAAGAACGTGTCTTTAACTTCTCTGACCCTATTGTGTCAAAAACATCTCTCATGCACCCCATACTGTATCTTTTAGACCTACTTAGTGTTCATTTCTGAAATTTCAGAAATGCTCAATAGGAAAACCTCAGAACACACAATACAGCTTCTTTACATCTGGAATCATACATCAAAAATCACGGCTATGAAAAAATGTTCTGCAATTTTTTCCTCACAAATTTAATGAAAGAACTACTAGTATTTCCACCAAAATAAGCTGGATATTGTAAATGGCTAAAAAAAGAAGTAACTGAGTTGATAAAAAAGAAATTACTTTTGCAATTTAACTCTTTGGCAGGCCTTAAATATCTGCCAAGAAAAAAAGGCGGAGCTCATTAATTTGAAATTAATTTGAAATTGAATCTTCATATTGATTAGTGTATTATTCATTCTATAAAATTAGTTTCTGTTTAGATTCTGATTTACAGCCACCTTAAAACGTTTGTCTCCTTACTCATTAGGCAAAGCTAAAAAGAAATTATTGTTTCAAAGCATGTAAAAGGTCAGTAATTCTTGTCCGTATCTCAGCTCAACAAAATCAAATATGAAGCAAGTGTATCTCCTTCCTATTAATTAGTGCTGTGTATTCCTCTTTCTATTTTCTTTTACCAAACTTATGGATGTTTGAAGAAGAGCTCTGATTATGATCTGGAAAAGATGCTGGAGCATCTTTAGGCAAAACCTTCCCCTGTGATCCTCCAAAAGTGCCATCTACTCCATGAAAGTATTTATCGACACAAATGCTCCTTTGAGAAGGTAAATGCTTTCCTTTAACTCACAGAATAGGCATGAATTGAGCCACAGGGGCAGGAGAATCCCTTCCATGGTTGAATTTAACAATAAAGAGGATGTTGAAGATGCATTGCTTGCAAAAGTTAGAAGGATGGAAATAGTTCTCTTTTATTATTGAGAACTACATATCACTGACCAGAGATGAGCAGAACAGCGAAGGATCTGACATAAAAGCTGACACTTGTATTTGAAATGCAAGCAGGTTGATATTTGATAAACCTCAACCAGTGGCAGATAGCAAATGGCTGAGATTTACACCTTGGCCAAAGACTGTCAATCCTAAGAGCAAAGCCCAGGAGTGCCACAAGTTACTCCCTGGGGTGTGCAAAGACTGTCAAGCAGATGATGTGCCCATAATCTGTGTGCACTGAACTCTCCTGTCCAGAACACCTTCTCACTGTATCTGACTTCCTGCTGTGCCTCTGCAGCACAGCACCCTGCTGTGGAGGCAGGGTCACACACCATCAGCAGCACCTACTCTATTCTATCCTGTTTCAAAAAGAGGATCTACACAAATATCAAATTTCTACACTATCAAAATAATATTTTACACTTTAACTGGGTATAACTCAAAAGTAAACCCTTGGCTGGTTCTGTGCACAGTTGGTGGACATCAAGCAGAGAGGCCATTTAATCACTGACAGCAAAGTCACACAAATTTTCAAATGCAACATATTTACACAACCTGTCTTTTAATTCCTGTTTACACAATAGCTGTAGCACTTAAGCTTGCTCATTAACAGAAAGAACTCAGACAAGGCACAGGGACAAATTTCCCACAAAGCTTTCTATTTCCTTTATCACATCACAGTGAAATTTGTTCTAGAGTCTGTTTCCATGATAAATACCTGGGCATCCAGATTTTATTGTCTTGACTGAATCCTTGATGCTGCCAGCAGCATCCTTTTTGCAGTTTTTCATCAAAACAGTTGAAGAAAACAGCATGATGATGCATGCAAGATATCAGACAGATGAGTTCAACTCTTTGAGAAAGAGATTGGCTTCTCTACAAAGAATTCTTTAACTCCTCAGTAAGGAATAAATCTCCTGTGCTGATGGCCTTCTAGTATACAAATAAGTTTACTCTCTTTACCAGTGTCCTTCACACTACCAATGCAACCTGAACCAACCATTCTTTGGTGTGATGTCTGTGATTCTTCTGTGATTCTTCCATTATTTCCAAAAGTTTGGTTCAAGACCTATCACGAGCATGCAATTACAGAGAATGTACAAATGCTCAAGCTTCTTTGTTTAAGTTAGATTGTGAAATAATTATTATCAATAAGCCTACAACAAAGACTGAAGTTATGGATGTCCAAAATGCACAGTGCTGCATTACCTTACAGTTTTACACAGAAGTCAAGATTAGCTTGTCTTCCATCAGAAGGCTCTCTGGCCATGTGCTAAGGTCTGGTGATACACCAGATTTTTAAAAATAAAAGAAGAACAAAATCTGCCCAGGATAAAAAAAAGGAATCATCACTCTATCAGCCCCTGTGTAGTCTCCATGAAAATAAAGATGATTATTAGAAATCATCACAAATTACTATGAACATCAGCAGGCAAAGAGGAAACAAGTGGGATTCACCTGATACAGGACAGAATCAGGATTCCTGGCATCTTAAGGGATTTAAGATTTACTCACTATCTATATTACTTTTTCTATTTCTTTCTTATTATTACGAAAGAAATTAGATTACATTTTTTCTATATATATCTTTCTTACTGAGATCCACAAGGAACCAGGCACCCCTCAGGGGCAGAACACCCTCTGAGACAATAGATATGGGCAGGGAAACTGCTGCTGCAGCTGAACTCTGCTGTTGGAGATGATATTGTTGGAATGATATTGTTTCCACAGTTCATTCTTTTGGTTAAAACATAGAGTTCACTTATTTTCTCTCTCAGAGCAGCTAGGATTGATCTATCTATGAAAACTATCACACAAGTCAGGAAACTCGGCCTTCCTATCAATTGTATTATAATGTCTGAACAATTTTCCACTAGCTTTGAAAAGTAAGCATTATCAATATGTTAGCAGATTATGGATTGTGGATACATATCTATGCATGATGACTACAGGCTTGAAGAAGGAAAAGTGTAAGCCAGGCTTTGTGCCCAACTCTGCTGTGAACAGTCACAGTAGGTAAGACCAAAAGTCCATCCCAGTACTTCCTCATACCCTTAAATACATCTAGTAGAGATGATTATCAGGAGAGTTCAAAACACAGGCAAGAACACAATGAAGCTTTGTCCAATTTGCTAAATTCTGGTGAAGTTTAGTGATTACCCAGTATACTGGTGTATTTTTTTTTTTTTTTTTTGCTGCAATACAACCTAGTTTCTTAAAGAGTCTTTGCCAAACACACCTTGGAAAATGCTTTTCTGAAATAGGAGTTCAAATTTTTTAACCTCTTTACTCGGTCACCTAGATGGAGAGATAAGATTAAAATGCCTTTCTCTGTGAAGCCTCTTTGAGATATTCCAGGCCAAGTCTCCATATAAATGTACAGTATTAGATTATTAGTATAATTTTTGATAGGGCTTCTGTCTTTCATTTTATCCTGAAGTCAGTAAGTGCAGTACTTCTCATATTCCATTGTGTGGTTTGCTTTGTCAGACAAAACCTGATATCTGCTTCCCTACCAATATCATCACACTGTCTGAATGTATTTTGAGAGCTTATGATACTTGGCAAGGAGTGAGTTTGCTTTTGTTGTTGTTGGGTCAGAAAGCAGTGCGTTTAATTTAAACGTTAGCACAAGATGGGATTTATCTGATCAAGAAATCATGCAATAATAGAAAGGGGTATATTTCCTTTAAAAAACAGCGACCCCTTGATATCTTTTCAATGCCAAAGGTTTTCATCTGTTTGAATGACAGCCACATACTCCCATTACACTGATTTAAACCAATAACAAGAGCAAGGAAGCTGGACAAGGATGCAAAAGCAGATTTTTTTGGCAGCTGTCTGTAATACATTTGGACTTGTGAATGAAAGATGGTGACATGCCTCCAGTAACTCAAAAGTCCTCTATCAGGCAAAACATCCTTAAAACATATTTTCAGAACAGTGTTAAAACAATTTAAAATTATTGATGCATTTTTACTGGAAGGTGCAAATAGGAATTTAAGCCTTTCCTTGTCAATGATACTGTTTGATGGAGCATGTCCATGAGGAGTCAGCTGCTGTGCTCGGTAGCCTTCAGCAGCCCAGCACAAAGCAGCATTTCCAAGCTGGATGCCCATCACCCAGACACCAGCACGGCTTCCTCCAGCCTTGCATGTCACTGAGCCCAGGCCGGAGCAGATGGGGTGGGTTGGGGGTGCGGGGCACTGCTCCTGGATCAGTGCAGCTCCTGTGATTCCCAAAGTGGGGCCAGAGCCAATGGTGTGGGCTGGGGCTACAGGGCACTGCTCCTGGATCAGCGCTGCTCCTGTGCTCCCAAAGTGGGGCCCCACCTCTCCTCTCCATCTGATTGCGTCTGACGTTTCCGTTCAGCGAAAGAACGAACGCAGGAACTTCACCAAAAGTTTGAACCTTGCAACAATTTAATTAGTGGTGACAGCAGCATCTGGGGTTTCCAGAGCATAGACCCCAACATAGTCACCTATTTCTGCAAAAAGCCACCATTCCTGAACTAAAACCTTTATGTTTAATGCTCTCCTTTACAATAGCACCATGTCTGACACAGCTACCTGGGCATAGCTTGCTCTTTTGAAAGAATCATTTCAAGTATGTATTTCTGTCTTTCATGTTTTTCTCTCCTCCCCTTTGAGTATGGCATTTGTTGACTCTCCTAAGCTTTAACAGCAATGTTATATATATTGAGATTCTATCTGGACAAGATATGAACAGAAATATTATACACATCTAAATGAGAAAACAATGATTTTTGTGTGAGCCCCCGAAGGCCTACTTTTTCTGTTTGTTTTACTTTTCATAAAATTTATTTTGGCTGTAGCCAGATTGATGTTGATTATATTTGAAATCCCTCCCACAAATCTGTCACATAAACACACCATTAGTTTAGGGTCTTTAAAATTATTCGGATAATGAATTAATTTTCTTATTCATTAGCAGATATTGGTCATTGTTATAAGAGCAGCAAACTATCTGAAACATTCCTTGTGTTAGCAGCCCTTGGGTGCCAGGGTTTGCTACTGCTTCAAATACATTCATACTAGTTAGATTTCTACACAGCTTCAGGAAAAAAAAAAAAAAAAGAAAAAAACACCTCAAGTAATATCAGATGTCTTATTAGCCTAAACTATGCAACCTGAGCAATGGCCAAATTTGTAGGTTCTCCTTTTGCCAAATAACAACAACAAAAGCCAACAAAACCCTCACCCTTAAACAGATTTTTGAAGTTTGATACAAAGTAAATCCTGAGCTTCATCGGCTGATAATACTGGTAGATTTGATATCTTCCAGCAAAATTGAAAAAAAAAAAAAAAAGAATAAAAGGCAGAAAGAAAAAGCTGCAGTGATTGGGGCAGGAAGTGCCCACTGCAGGGTCTGTGGTCCACACAGCTTTTATTTCATGGAGACACACAGACAGCCTATTCCCTGGTGACGGCTCTCTGCGCTTTCCAATCCTGCACAGGATTTCCTTCTGTCTGAAAGTGTAAGAGTCGCTCCAGTAAACACTCTGCATATGTGTTCCAGCTGCTGCACTCATTCTGCCAGCACAGCCCAGTGACAAGAAAAGTATTATTTCCTACTAAAACCTTCTAATCACCAGACCATGCCATTTTCATCTGGCTATTCCAGGCACCGAGAGCTTGCATTGCTTTTGGTAACCTAATCATGATTAAGAAATTAGCTTTTGCATCCCAGCACAGTGACCCCCATCTCAGGATTCTGCAAGTGAACTTGTGAGCAGGCTGGGCTGTGCTGGGAGCTCAGTGTCCAGGAAAGCTTGCACTGATTAATATAGACTCCAGAACCTATATTATTGAGAACACTGATACATATGCAAATGCATGTAAGTACACACATCCATACATGCTATATATTTGTATTCATATTATATATAATACGTACACACGTTTAAAAGAAATTACCATCTGTACAATTTGCTGACGTCCCTATTTGTTTTGGCAGGGTTTTGCCTTTACAGAAAGAGGGGTTTTTTTGTTGCAAAGCCCTGCACAGCTTTGCCATTCCTTTCTAGAATAACTGCATGGAACACGATGGAGAGAAGCATTCTCAACCTGCAGTAAAGAAAATAAGACTTAAGAACAAGCTTAAGACATAACCTATTACTAGCATAACAATGACTTTTTTCAAAACTGGACTATCCTCTCCCTAGGGACATTTTAGCAGATTTTTTAACCCTTTCTTTAGAGGAATTGTGACAATTTTTAAAGACTAATTCCTCAAATATTTTTCAAACAATACATTTTGTTTAGTATTAATACTTTCTTCCTTTTTAGGGAACCATTGTCAACAGCTCTGCTCTGCTGCAGTTCCATAAATCTGGAAAAAAAAAATACAAGTCCAACTCTCATCAATTTTCATTTTTAGGTTTATAATTTTTAACCCTCCTCTTTAACGAAACAAAATCCTCAAAATCTCCCCCCTGCACACACAACAGGAGGTTTTAAATTGTTCAACCCATGTGTACTCAAACAAGACTGACAGGAGAACCGTGATTGTTCAAATGGAAATTGGAGCATGGTAATTACACACTCAAAACTGACTTCAAATAAAGGGCAAAGCTTTTTCTATACAGCACAAAATATGCAAACCTAAGTTCAAACAAGGGCCAATTCAGCAAAATAACAGCTTAGAGCAATTTTGGGATGAGGAAGACATTTTAACTCTCATATTTACATTTTGATGACTATTTTAATGTATTAATATACATAAAGGAGGCCAAGGAAAAGCAAACATTTCCAGACCTGTAAATATGATGAACGTACTTCCAACATTTATGTTGGCACCAGATTTCTCCACTTAGTGACACATTAACACAAAGCTTTGCATTTAAAAAATTCACACAATTATGTTTTTCTAAAAAATTATATATTTCCATAACCCATTTCATATGAAAATATCTATGTTTTATGCCCTTCCTTTAAAACCAATCAAAATATTTTACTAGGTTGATGAAGTAGCTTGGCAATTTGGCATCTATGTCTGCTTGGTCATTGAGGAATAGACTTCAATTCCCAGCTCTACAAGCTGAAACAGATGTGGAAACCACACCACTGATCTTCACATGCTGTAGGAAGGAACTGCCTCTTTCGGAAGAACTGCATTCCTTGAGAGCAGAGTGCAGGTGAGGGTACTGAAATGAGCTAGGTTTGTGAATCCCCAAATAATGGGATCTAGGGAAGACTGGCCTGCTATGGACAGGCACTGTGTTATCACATGCCATCAGTATTTTTATGCACCTGTACTGCAGGGACAAACTTACCCATGTTAATATCCAGATGATCTATGCTTAAAGTATAGAAGACAAATATATAAGGAGGAAAAAAGCGAAATCACAAAGAAGTCCTTGCAATATTTTGCTTATTAAAAGTAACTCCTTTAGGGTGTCTTTAATGAGGAAAACTTGACACAAAAAAGCCTTTTTGAATGTCTGTCACTGATGTTATAACCACATTAATATTCGCACCTAGTGCATTCACCATTTTGTCTATTCCTCTTAATATTGTTCAAATTCCTTTTTGGTAAGGCTCTCCAGACAGTGTGTATCAAAGGGATTATTGCACTTAGTGGGTGATTAAAGCCACTTGCCCTTCAGCCTCATGTCTGCAATGCCACCTTAGGCACACAATAATAACCCTGAAATGACTAGCTGTCATGTCTCATTGCTTAATTATATTGTCATGAAGGTGCCCTCCTCAGAAACCTCCTTAGAAAATCCAAAAGAAACACACTCTAGCAGTAGTTTTCTTTTCTTCAAAGGTTTTTACAATTATTATTATCTCTTAAAAACTTAAAGAAAACACCAATAGTCTTAAACAAGCAAATCCATAGAGCTGCGAGTCCAAAGAGTCCCAGACCTCAAGACTGATGTGAAATATCTCACAAGAGATGGAAATCCTGTCCTGGCAGGAATCCACTAAGGCAAAGAACAGCTCAGTGGTTATTACAGCCCGTAATACCTGTTGTTTAGCAGTAATTTTCAAGGGAATTAATTTCAGTTCAAATGAAATGTCCAGGGACTTTCCACACACCTTGAGTTGCTGGCTGCCAGATTGCCCCAAGAGGGACAGCGGGAGCCTCTCATGCCCAGCCTACAAGGTTCTTGGTGGCCAGAGCAGTAAGAATTGTAATGACCATCTTGTTTCACCTAGTTTGGTTCAAATCCAACATGACTTTTTTAGCACAGCAAGGACAGCCCCAGACATTCCCTGAAAAAGCAGATGACCCACACCTTTTTCTTCATGTGGAAGCACTATGAAAGAGACTTTATTATTATTTAAATTCTCCCCAAACTTGGCTGTGTACAAGTCAGCAATAGCTCTTTTTTGAAAGTTTTTCCTTGGGAATAGATGATGTTGAAGCCATTCCTAGTTGCATTGTTCACAGATGTTACCACAGGGAGAAAAGGAATTATGCCTATGGAGCTTAACACAGATTTCTAACAATGCTCCCAGCCCTCCTTCTTTGCCATCCAAGGGGCACAATAGAAGGCAGGCCATGTGGGGCAGTCTCCTCCCATGCATGGAGCTAGATCTGAGAATTATTTCATCCTTTTTGTGCTTTTTTGCACATTTATACACATGCACATGCAGAATTGTTGCACATTTTCAATAAATATGACCAAGACCAGTTCCATTAAAAAATTGCTACAGGCAACAGTGTAAGGGTGGAAACCACTCTGCAATGCATTAATCATGAAATTATAAGAGTTTGACAGCTGTTCATGACAAAACATTGAAGAGTTGTACAGAGCTGTGATTTGATAGCTTCGTATTATGACAAGCTAGTCCTGTCTGTTCGTGTTTCAGTGATTAACTCCCATCACTCTGTCTAGCTTTGTGCAGTAAGAGCAGTTTCAGAGGTGGAAACTTTGCCCTTCTGCTACTTAGTCAGAGCAGCTATGATGTGTCTGAGTCTGTCATGACAGCATCAGCAAGAGACAAATCTGGGAGTACAGCTTAGGCTAGATAAGCCTCAGGAACACTGCAAGAGAGCACAGACCCACAGATCTACTCCCCTCATCAATTTCCACTTGCACACTGGTACCAATGAAATTCATGTGCATCCTTGACCAAGTATTCCCCACTGTCACAGCACCATGGATGTGGCTTTTGTAAGATGCTACCTGCAGCTCCAGCTCTGATGTCAAACCACCTGCATTTATAGCAGCTATTACGTTGCTAATGCAACGTACATGACACATATAGAAGCAAGTAATATGTTAAAATGCCTATCAGAGTTTCAAATAATGTCTTGCAGTTCAGCATTTTGAAGTGCATAGCTGACTTTCAGAATAACTGAAATTTTCATCTGGAAAGAAAATGATCCTGTTCTTTTTAATTTCCATATGTGGCTTCAATCCAGTCCATTACAATTCAGTTCACTGACTCCAACAGTAAAGAAAACAACCATTAGCTAGCAACCTATAGAGATTTCCTTTCTTCTTATGGTCCAGAGCCTTTAATCTCTTAGCAAGCACAAGTGGCTGCTGAAGTGCATTTGTTCAGGGCTCAGTTTAAAATATGAATTAACAGAGTTGTAATACTGCCATAAATGAAGATGTTTAACATTATCCCTGAACATTACAGCTAGTCTACAGTAGATTAAATCCATTGAAAACCCAGCTATACATATTTATTCTAGTTGGGTGTCTACTAAGGTGTCCTTATCAGAACAATAAGAAAATTTATCTACAACTACTTCATAGCAGTTACTGTAATTAGAAAACCTCCTATAATAGTACAGAGCAGTAACAGTTAATGAGGTTTTTTTTTTTTTTTAAAGGCAAGCATTACCTCAAGAGGGAATAGAGTTCTTCTTTTAGAGAAATGGCTTTTAAATAACATCCTAAAAAGCTAGCAGGTCATTAGTCATTTTCAATAATGACAACAGGTAATTTACTGTCATGCACAGGCCACGCAGTTAACAAAGGGGTCAGCTCTAGGTGTGTTAGCAGCAGGAGTTCTCAAAATAGATGTGCAAGGAACAGTCACAGTAATCTAAAAATTAGGTGAGATTTTCTATACTTTATTTTGAATCAAATTTTTCCCTGATAGAAATAATGAAACTTAGAATGAAAAATATCCAAAGAATCAGGTTAAATTCTTGAAAAATGGTAAAAATTGAGAGCATTCAATTGGCAATGAATTAACATAGTCAGGTTATCAAATTTGGGTTCAGATTCTCCAAAAAGAACAAAAACAAAGGCTATTTGATGTATCTTGGATAATTTCCACAAAGGCAGAACCCTGTAAAAGTGACTGTTTCAGAAAATGTACCTGTTAGCTCATGCGCTCATGTGTTGTAAGTCCACAGATGGGTATGTGAGTGGTGACATACATGTAGTCATCAACCCTCAGCAGATTCCAGCACCATTTTTACAGCCAGTGTCTGCAGATTTCCTGGATGCTGGGAAAGAAGTGTCTCTTCACTACAATATTGCACAGAAAACATATAATGTGATAAATTTTTTTTGTTTCAAGAACAGCTATTACATGATGTTCTGTTACCACCAATACTGAATTGCCTTTTAGCTCAGACTAGAGCATAAATTGTCTGAAAATCCATCCATCTGAAGAAAACTGCCTAGAGTTTTCATTATTATCAGGAACACTACCAGGGGAACAAATCTGTATGATACCTGGTGGAAGTCCGCTGCCAGGGTTTCCCCAAGCTCTCCCTTAACCTGCAAACACCACCTGGGATGCGTAAGAAGCTGAGACTTGCTGCCTTCATGACTTCACTGGCTTGGTGACATGTTATGAATAGGAGAAATATTAGGAATGATTTTAAGCATTCCTTCCCTGACGCTCCAAATCCCTTGTTTACTTTATTGCCTGAGAGCTGTCAGATTGGCCCCTCAGTTGACAAGTCTTGAAGTTGAGTGAAGCTGTCAAACAATGATTTGCAGTAGGCAGCCACCTCCAAAGGGTTTCTGTACACAGGAATTCGAAGAGAAACAGTGATAACCTTTCAAACTCCCCTAGCTTTCTGCTGTTTGACATGCACAGAGTTTGAAGCAATGCCATTTAACACAAAAACATCAAACTGAAAGTAATTACTCAGCTGCACGGGAAGAGGTAGGAAAATACTTTGTTTTTCTTAAACAAGATTCCAGGTGGTGCTGATCTTGAGCCTCAGAAAGCTTTATCAAAAATTATCAGCCTGGAAAAATACAGCCATAGGAAAGCTGTTATTGCAAAACCAATATGATTACCAAAGTCAGTCCAAATTATTAAATTCAAACGCAAGTATGAACTAATGCAAAAGTTTGAATTTGAGTCTGAAATTTTGATAAGTTCAAGTTCTCTCTCTCTTCCAGTGTATAAACCTAGAGAACAATGACAGTTTTGACAATTGCTACTTACCAAGAAAGAAAGTTTACAACTTGATTTGGAAATTTCCATGATTTGTTATCCAGGAGGGGTCCTTTGGGTTCCTCCCTGGAAATTGCAGAGACTATTTCAGTACTGAGCTCTGTTCTTTAAGAGACTTTAAGAGGAGCCTGAAGTTCAACGAGTATTTCAGGAAAGTGCTTACACTTTTCAATAATAAATCCATCATTAAACTTCTTGGCCTCGTGGCCTGCATCTCTTAACACCTTGTGCCATTTGTAGGCATTCTGAAAGGCTTTGGAAGGATGCTGTTGGCTGATGGGGCTGCACTGGCAACTCCAGATTTAAGGAAGAACACAAATATTTTTTTTGTAAAATGATCAACTTGATACATAAATGCTGAATGAATATCAAAAGAAAGCAATTCATTTTGCAATGAAGTACATAATTTTTGTTTAGAATGCAAGAAAGCAAACTATATTTAATTATTTATAGTTAGGCTTACAAAAAATTGTGTCACACAAGTATGGCATGAGTACATATGACTTCCTGATACTTTGGAAAGATACAAGTGTTTTCTAGCTTTTTACATTGCTGTATCTTTCTTTTCTGATTCAATAGTTAATATGATACACTCATGATTTATATTTTCTGTAGAAATTTCACAAAAATCAGCTTTGTAGGTAATTCCTCTTTTATTAAATTAGTTAAATCATCAGTCAAACCTTTCCTGACTTCCTCCCTCAAGTCATAAGAAAAAGAGCAAAATTCCCTGTTTCATTATTCTCTTTTAAATCAGTCCAACAGAAGGAAATGAAATTTTAAAAGGGATTGCATGGAGGCTGCAGAGTGGGGACGGCAGGGTCCGTTTGCTCTCCAGCCCTGATATCCTCTGTGGCCTTTGGCAAGGCACCCAGCCACTTTCCACTTCAGTCTCCCTGGAGGAAAAAAAGGATTTATGTAGCCTTAGACACGTCAGCTACGAGAGCCTTGTTCCTTTGTTTCCTACATTACTTGTATTAGTCCCACTCACTTTGAAAGAGGTTTCTGGCGACACTTGGTACTACACAGTCACCAATACTAAACCCTAACCCTTCACAGGAGGAAATTGCTCCTGCAATTAAACCTGCTCCAAGCAGCACTCACTGTATGAGAGCTGAGCAGTGACCTTAGATGGGGGAAAAAGTGCAAGAAAAAGTGGCAAATGCTGGGCTTCAGTCAGGTCAGCTAGCAACAGACTGCAAACTGCTCCAGGATTACACTGAGACAAGAATGCAGAGCACCCACTACTTCCTGACACCACAAAAAGAAAAAAAAAAAATTTAGCAAAAGGCAGCCAAACAAAGAAAAGCACCTGCAGCATGAATTTCTGGGCTTTGGCATGAGAATCAGATCATGTTGCTTATAGGACAATAATTAGGAAGGGAGTTTCTAGGCTCATAATTAAAGAGTTAAGGGCTTACCAGCCCTGAGTTGCAGATGTATTACGTGCCATAAATGGTGTCAAGAAAAGTTCATGAGAGTTGTGAAGAAATCCTGCCAAAACTCATGCCCAAACACATTTAATAACAAAATATGCGTACATGACAAGCATGTCTGACAGTTCAGTTTTCTAGACACTACATGGTGTTTTGAAGAAACATTAGATGTTGATGGATCTGCTTTTTACATTTAATGGTGCAAACCAAAAGGAAAAAGGAGATAAACATTGTATAACCTAATTAATGCATTAGTGTAGCTTCTTCCTCATAAACCTTGGCAGCAAACTCTTTTACTTTTGACAAAGAGCTATTTTGATCCTGTTGCAAGGAGTCCTGCTTGCTTGGTGAAAAGTAATAATATTCGTTTCAGTTTTGGATACTTTCCTGCCCTCTCCTCCAGCTTCATATTTGCTACTTGTTGAAACAAGTGATATTCTTTCAGTCCAGAGGCTACAACTGAGTTTGCTAAAAATACCACGTGGTTCCTGCACTTCGTGCCAAATGGTTAGCAGAGGAAACCCACACCTGCCAAGGCTCTGCACCCACTCAGGAACTCCCTGGGATGTGTCTGGGGGTGTGAACACTGAGATCCTCCATTTTTGCAGAGGCTGGATGGAGGATAGGATCAGTGTCCAGCAAAACACTGAAGGCAGCCAGATCCCACACCGGCATATAGGAGACTGCCTTCTGCTCTGCATCTCCCTGAGGGTGTCTTGTGATAAAAGCTTCTCCTTCTTGCTGTGGGAGTTAAGATTTGACGTCCTGATTCTGAGTCTTTAGGCACGTGCTGAACTTTTTCTTCCTGTCTGCAGTCCCAGGAAAGTCAGTAAGACAGCTCGAAATTTGTACAGCCTGTATATCTTTGCAGGACCAGGGCCCAGTACAAACTAGCCTGTGCCATTTACATTTGTACTGTATGCAATCCCAGAGCTTAATACCACAGGGCACATACCATAGACAGAACACAGTTTTGCATTCCCAACTGTAGTAATTAATTAGATGCCAGTAAAGCTATATGTGTGATTTAGGAATGGCAAAAGCAGCCCTGGGAAAAGGCTAATATCAAGAGCACCCTAAGGAGGCTAACAGGATGGAGTTGCAAGCATATTTTCCCAAGAAAAGCAATTAAAAATGACATGATGTTAGAATAAGTCAGTCCAGAAAGAATAACAGAACATTCACCTGCAAGTAATCTCAGGAGACTGGTCAAGGCTTGGAGAAAAAAAGCGGTCTCACAAATTGCTCAGTGTTTAACTTGAGGTCCATTTGTTAATTTTGTAAACACTGCTGCTTCCGTTTTGCACTGACACGCTATTGACAGTGAGACTCAAACCCCACCAGGAAGGAAGTATCAGGTTTCAGGCAGCTTCGGAACACTTCTCAAGTCTATCTTCACCTGAAGGGCTTTGGCAGAATTACTGACAGAATTGTGCAATTCGGGCTGCATGTGAATGAAAACTGCCTCACAGTTCAGGTCTGTGTTCAGGATCATGGCACAGCCAGCCCAGATGAGGCTGCCCTTCCTTTTACCAGCCTTTACCCAAGAGATTTCATTCTCCCCACACCAGCCTTACTGCAGCACCAGCTGACAGCAGATTCCTGATTTCCAGCCATGCTTGCCCTGGTGTGGATACAGCCAGAAGGCTGGGGACACCTTCCTGTGGAACTAGGTCTGGCTTCTTCAGCCCAGCCGCCGTGCACGCTGCCCTGTCCTGCTGCCAGCCATCCCAGTTGGTTTCTCAGCATGATTTCACTCATTGCCTATCCCATTGTGTCATTAATAACATGGGTGCTACTCTGGCAGTAGGGTGCTCATCACACATTCCTTGTTCTGAGCTAAATGGTTTCAAACAGAAGACTCAGTGCCATGAATTCTGAACATCTTTCCTGCTGGAGGTTTGGATGCAGATTGCTCAGGATTTGAGAAGTGAAATTGCACATATATGATACTGGAAACCATAGGCCTATACCATATTAATAATGCAGGCAGGAAGGCATCTTAGGCAACTATTCATTTAGTATATATGCTAAATAAAGAAGAAAGTGTCCATTAGACAGTTCCTGGGGCACTGGGCATCCTGGTCACATAATTTCAGATTACACATAGAAACAATTGCTCATGTTCATATGAAACACAGGCTCTTGTTAGCTTTGGTCTGTTAGTTTCATATGCTAACTTTGAGGGTTTAAGTATTTTATTTTCAAAGAGCATAGACAGCAACTTGACAAGTGATTTGAAATCCATCAACCCATCAGCAACTAGCATGTCCTGATGAGCATCACAAACCAGGAGGAAGCTCCTGAAGGTGTCCCGTCACTGTGAATGGGGTTGTTTGTAACTGAGGTGCCCCAGGCAGCTGTGGGTGAGGGGCAGCTTGCTGTGGGCAAAAAGGAGCACCCAAGGAGCACAGGTAGGCCTGGGACATGGCAGAGCTATAGTGCAGCCTGCAGAGCTCCTGGTCCCAGCTGGTGGTCTCCAACCACTCTCAGCCAAGTCAAGGCACTGCCACGCTGGCTGCTCAAAGCCACCCACTGCATTTGCCACCTCCACACAGAGCAAGAGGGACACTCTGAGGACCATCACTACAGGCTTTTCTATGGGTTTTCAGCTCAAGAAGGGGAGACTGGCCACGGTTGAGTTGTGCATGAAAATGCATCTATGCTGTGAAAACCCTTGAGGTCCATTTCTGAAGGTAATTCAAACGACTGCATTTTCATTCCAATTCCCATTTTTAAGACACCCACCTTTTTTCCTTCTTCTTTTTTTTTTAAGCTTTTCTGCTTTCTTTATTTATACCTCAGGTACATGTGGTATGAAGGACTAATCTTAAACATTTACAGCCTGAGGTTGGTTTGCGGTATTTATTTCAACTTAGTATATATTATAGTATGTTTTTGATTATATATGACAATCAATTTGCTAGAATTTATAGCTCTCTGACTAATATGCTTTCATGATGTACTTGCCCTTAATTTGTGGATTTTATGGAGAGTTTATTGAGGCTGGATTTCCCAGTTTTCTTCCCACTTGCTCTTTCTTTTCAAATTTCAATTTGTGTAAATGCATGGCAGAGGGAGAAAGAGAGAATATGAAAGTTTAATAGTCACAAAAAATGACAGATAGTTTGTATCACAGAATAAAGCTCCCAGAGCAGTCCCACTGCAGCCTTTCCTGGGCTCAGTGACCATTTGGTGGAGATCCTGCCTACCTTTGAATTTGGTCCCTCAGGAAAAACAAAATTTTTTGACCATATGCAGGACCCAAGATGGGAATTGTACCCAGCATCAGCAGGGAAGAGGAGATCAAGAATTAGGGTGGGTCCAGCCTGGCACAGACTGGGACACAACTAAGTTTACCCCCTTTTTGTTAGGGTGCACTCAGTGGCATCCATCCTCCCCTCCCCATGCTTTCTCACTATGGTTCAGGTCCCCATCTCTTTGCAAACATCCCTTCTGCCTTGGCCATATATGCTGACATCAATGAGAGGCATATAGGAACAAAAGAAAGAACCTGGACTTGCAGCCCAGGCCTGCATTTCTAAAGTTCTTCCCAAACACTAAACAACCTCTAATTTAAACCCCCTGGTTATGGGATTTAGCTAGTTCCTGAGAAGTGTTTGTTTGATTTTTTCAGACCAGATAAAAAATGTTTTAGGTTCTCGGCAAACAGGATTTGACACAGTGCTGAAAGGTAAGAAGTCAGAGGAAAGGGGGGCTCAGCATCTCAGCTCAGATAACGAACGCGCAAAGCACAGCAAATAGGCCACAAGCAGAGGCAGATTGTGGCAAGGAGGAGGTAAGAAACCTACTGTGAACAGAACAGCGACCTCAATCAGTCCCTCCCCAGGCAGTGATTACGGCAGCAGTGACTGAAAAGCGTGTAACAGCCGTGGCATCTGAGTCTGCCCAGACTACCTTCCTGGGCAGGTACCTTCGCAGGGGCTGTCTGGTATGAGATTAAGCTGGACACATCAAAGAAACATCAAGGCAGGTAGAGCTGTGAGCTGCAGGGAGAGGATGACATAAGATGACACCTGATACAAGAGGAGATGAGACCTACTGGGGCCTGAGGCTGAGCTCTGATGCAATGCCAGAGGGTCAGGGGGATAGACAAAAGCCAGACAGAGCAGACAACATGTATCACCTACTCACCAGTGCAGGAGGGGCTGCATCAGGACAGCTGTGGAGAGCAGACCTAGACTTTGCTCTTCCTTCTCATCTCTTCAAAGATTGTTGCTTCATATGGCCTCAGACAACTGGGGAGCTCTACACAAACTGGCAAAAACAGAAAGAGGACAAACATTCAGAAAAGGGAAAATGTATGTACTTAGGAGCCCAAGTTTCATTAAAATTTAATGGGGCTGAAGATTCTTTGTGTCTGACATGCTTATACCGTAGATATATGGTATAAGCATGTCAGTCACATTTCTGACCTTAGAGAGCACTCAAAATCCAAAGCAACCTAAAATTTAGCAAAGAAAACCAGATTTGTTATAGATCTAAGAGAAGGGGTCTCTAGGGTATAAAAATATCTTAAGAGAAAAAATACACAGCTTTTTTTGAAACTCTCCAAAGATTTTTCAATTAATTTCTACTCAAACCTAATATATCTCTGCAGTTCTTTGCGATGGCACCATCACTGTTAAATACAATGGGGCTTTTCTCGTAGCCTTGTCACTGCTCACCCTCCTCACCCAGACTCCCTCTCTTTTCAGGGTAATGCTGGTTTGAGATGCTGGTCTTCCCATCAAAGGAAGCCATCTGAGAAATTCAGATTTGTTATTAGTCTAATCCAAGATTCATCACCTACTGCCTTTTGAGAGTGAAGAGGGAGCAGTATCCACATGGGGAAATTTCCAGGGTTGTCCACATATTGTTAAATGCTTTTTGGGCACACAACATGACAGGGAAAGGGAAATTATGCAGTCATTGCCTTATCTCATGAACCTGGCTTTTCCTTTTCTGATATCCTCACTGAAAAGATTACACAAAATTACTAGACTGCCCAAAGACTGTAAAATACTTTACTTTGCTTAGAAGAGGGATTATATGTATTTTACCTCACGACACTACAGATCTCACAACACCACGAACTGGGTGAATATTTTGGGACATCTGCACTTCTGAGCTCCTTCCTCAAGCTATTCCTCATTATTTACTGCTAACTAATGAGCAGTCAGGTGGCTGATTCCTTTAACAGAGGGCACCGTTTAGACTGCTGTATACCCTCGAGCACCATTTACCATCTCACACTTTGGTCTGGGCTTTTCATTTAAGCAAATATCTCCCTTCCTTGAAACACTGCTGGATATAACAGATAGAGAGGCAGCCATGTACCAAAATAGACGTATTTCTAAACATTTCCAGCTGCCTTTAGGGCCCATATAGTATATGAGGTGAGATGCTGTGAGGTTTCACCACACAGTAAAGAGCAGCCAAAGGGCATTTTCTAAACTTTTTTTTCCTACTGTCTTCCATTTGATGAAAGACTTGTGGTTAAACCTTTATCTTCTATAAACATTTAAAAGTAGGTTACCTTTTATTTTCACGTCTCACTTTTGTTTCATTAGAAGACAGGTTTTACTGCAATAATTCAGGTGATTGATACCTTGGATCACCTTCAGAAAATAGATGTTAATGATCTGTATCTGTGTCTGCATTCCAGCACAGATGTGAGCACAGATGTATTTGCATGCAAGATGCCCACAAAGCGGAGTTTCTTTCCAATGGCATTTTTTCTTTGCTTTTACATAAGGCAGCTCCCATGCATATGGCATGGAAATCTCTAGGAGCACTATTTTTGTTGGATTGCTCACACACTCTTCTCCTCATCCTGCACCTCAGCAACTAGCTCCACGCCATCCAGGTTTACTGATTTTTGTAAACAGCAGGCCACTACTGGTTCTGTGGTAAACATATGGATGTGGTTCATCACCAAGAGAGCACCCAAATAAATTTTAACAAAAAGCTCTTTTTCCTTTGCTTCCTTTGATGGACTTGGCCGCCACAGCTGGTATTCCTAAATTCTCTCTGAAAATTCCAGTCACAGCCTCACCACTGAGGAAAAAAGGGAAAACAGAGAGCCTGCAGTTAAGCAACCATCTTCTGTCATCCTAAGTGGCTATTGCAACTAGCTGCACTTCAAACCCTTGCTGCAAAGCAGCTCAAGCCTGGCTGGTGACCTGCAGTCGCTGTGCCATCACCAACCACGGCTCCACTGCACATCCAGCAGGGACCACGGGAGAATTTTAAATGTTTACCATTAATAACACTCACCCTGTCTCCCAGTGAAGAAATTGTGCGGCAGCTGCTGTCACTGAACTCTGAATATACAGGCTGAACAGGAAGGTGGCACTAAAATTTAAGTAATACCTAAAATGTTTCCAAAAGTCAACACCGAAAAAGGCTGCACTTCTAAATGAACCTTGATTCTTCAGTGGAGTGATAGTTAACAATTTAATAGTAAACTGTTAAGAAAAATGAAGCTCACACAGGAAAGCTGGAATTATTGAAAGATCTCAGAAAGCTACAACTATTAAATCTCCCTTGTCCTTTATGTTTGGGGTTTTTTTTCCTTAGCAACCAGACTCAAAATTCAAAAGATGCCAGAAAAGTATGAACTTATTTTAAATGAGCTGTGGAAATCTCCCGCTGTCCTGTGTCTCTCTGTCTGAAACTATGACCTTCCTGTCTTAGTGTCATATGTCTGATCATATAAAGAAATAATTCATAGTAGCACTTCTTACATTTTACATAATAATTGATTAAAATGCTTCATATTCTTTTTTACTTATTTAATTCACTCATTAAATCTGAATACAAACAAAAAATGTTTAAAAAAGGGGGTTTTTTTAAGCCTGAGAGTTTTTATACAACAACAAAATAATGAGAAGCTGACCTGGAGAAAACAGTTATTGGTGCAGATGAGAAAAATAACATCATTTATCTGCTAAAGAGAGATTCCTATCAAAAGCATGAAGCATAGAGAAATGCAGGTATAAAAAAGCATCTAAAGTACTCTTTAAATTTGAACAAATCAGCTAGGAGACTGAAGAAAAATTAGGGAAATGAGGGAAAACCCCCCAACTAACTAAAAAGCTCCAAATACCCAAATCTTTTTCAAACAGATCTTTGGAATGAATAGTTGCTTTTGTTTACTAAACTCAAATAGTTATTTTAAAATAAAAAAAAAAAACCTTGTAATAGGATAGTAATTTCCTAAAAGAGGTAATTCAGTCTGACACAATATTAATTTAAAAGGAGATTCTGTTTGAATGTATCCTTAGAACTGTAGAAAGCAGATGAGCTCTTTATTCTCAGAAAATCTCATCTCCCTTACAAATATTCCCTCCAGTGAATAATAATGCCAGAAAAATGCAAACAAAAGGGTGAATCATGATCAGAAAACACAGGGAAAAGGAAAGAAAACAGACAAAATTTAACCCCAACACACAAGAGACAGGTGCTTCTGCAAGTGAGGTCTGGGATTTCAAACATTAGTCCCTAAAGCAGCACTGGGAACTTGGGTTGTGATTAATTAAGGGCACTTCACTCTCCTGAACTTTATTTGCAAGGTCTCTAAAAAGGCTCTGGAGGCAGATACAGATTTCTCTACTGAAAGAAAAGGAAGCTGCAGATTATCTCTCTGCTACTGTTCAACTTCATCAATTCACAATCTGTACTTACTGAATGTTCAACTCATCAGCAGACCCAGCCTGGAGGGGCTGCAGCTCATTCACTTAAAAGCAGTGTGGGCTGTGGGATGTATAGAATCAATCTTGTCTCGGGCCTTGGAACCTTACTGTAGTTTATAAACTGTCTTGGCAGAAATCAAATACTCCAGAACCAAACTGTCAAGACCTTTTTCATAATGAAGGAGAAATCTTGCTATTTCAGGAGGAAGAACACCCATCAAGAATAGCATGGATGGTGAGACATAAGAAATGAAACAAAACAAGCCTGGCTATTTTGGTTTCTTTATTCTGGCAATGTCTTTTTATCTGAGATGAGAGAGTTTGAAAATAATAAAACAAAAGGGAAAAAAAAAGGATAAAAGGAAAAGAGGTACCCACTGATCCGTATCATTCAGCAACGAGAGAAACAAAAGCACTGCAAGTCAAATTTATGAGCCTTGAGAGATCTTGGCTGAAGTCAATAGAAAATACTTCCATTAAACTTCCCCCTCTCCCCAGCTAATCCCTAACTCCTTCCCTCCCACACTTAAGGAATGGGCTCAAAATATCCATGTTTTACTGTGAGCACAAAGTTTCTCACTCTCTCTTTTGGTGCTGATAATTGATATCACCCTCAGATAGTGCGGCTGAATATAAAAATATAAGTACTGGCAGCTTTCAGACTCGCCCTTTCATTGAAAACTCCATGGGAAGAGGGAAGCAAGCTGCTATTCCTAATCTACCTGGAGGAGATTTTTCACTGGAGCCCAAGTCTCTGGAGAACAGCTCACAGCAGCTCTAATCACAACAAGGCCCAGGCAGCCACTACTTGATTTAACACATATTTAACACAGACACATCTTGTGCAGGTGCCGAGGTATGGGAACACTTGTGAGATTATTAGTGCAAAATGTGGGGAGAGAGTAAAATGGCTGCAAGCAGGAATGCATCCTGACAGTGGATTCCCTGTCTGACCCAGCCAGGAGAGAAAAAGGGTTTTTTTTTTACCCACTTTACTCAATAAGCCATACTCTCTTCATGCACTTCAATCCCAAAATGTCTTTTTGTACATGGTTAGCTCTGTATAGGTTTATAACACTTCCTAAATTGCTTTTTTCCTCTTCTGCATTCAGACCTAAGGTTTCTGACTATCAGTTCTTCAGGAAAATTAGCAGTTTAAGAATAAGATGGGTAAATGAAACTCTGCACTGAACTAGGTTTAAAACTTGATGTGTACTTTGCTTATAAAACGGAAGAAACATTGTTAATCTCATTTACTTTCTGTTGATGCCAACTGTTTTTAAAAAAATCTCCTACTGAGTGCAGAACCTGATTCCTATTGAAATTCATGTAACAAGTAGAAATGATACATTTCTGTATCTAGATTTGATCTTATGCTGGAATTTACACTTTTGTACTGCTCTGAGCACAAAAGCTTCTGACATAGTAGCTGTCAGATAGACAATATCACCCATTCCTTCTGCATACACATAGAAATACAACAAAAGGTAAAAATAATGGGCTTGTCTGGTCATTACTCTAAATTTTTAGTTTTGCATCAGTGACTCCCAAGGATGTTCATTTCCACAGTGAACCCAGTCCTGTTAAATGTCCAATTTCTGATGCCAAGGCATTAATTGAAACTAAAAAGCAGGTTTTTTTTCTAAAACTAATTGGCTTTTATCTGGAGTCATGCTAGATCTTCTTTAACAGATTGTCTTTCAGCTTCCTAGTTGTCATCAATCTCCTTCAGGAACATCTCTTCAAAGAACCATTTTACTGAAATATTGAAGTCTTCATCTCTCATTGTTGCTGATCTTTGCTGGCTTCATAGTGTAACTAGGAATTAATTTTTTCATTTCCCTCTAAGGAAGGGAAAGATTGCATTTTTTGCACACAGAGAAGGGAAGCTGTCACCCATGAACTTGAAAAGCTGTTGGCAGTGGCAAAGCCAAGTGAAGGCTCCTTGTTGCCAGCGGGAAAATTAAAGTGTTAACATTAGTTCTGTCATGAGGTATTAAACCAATTCCTTGTTTCAGACCACTGCTATCCTGCTGAAAGGCCGAATCAGCTCAATTATTAGGCATGAGAAAACTCAGCACAGCACCAAACGTGTTGCAAAGAAGAAAAACCCTGCCATACCTTGCTTCCTTCTTGCAACAAACTATTAACTTGCTAAGGAAAAGGCAGGAGCTGCTGCTGAGGAGATGACCCAAGTCCAGAGAGGCAACTGTATTCCCACCTTGGAGCCGGGTCTGATGAAGTAAATTTCCCAAACCATGCCACTCCTCTCCTTTAGCAACAGCCTTGAACTGCACCCTACACTATTACACATTTCAGATCATCCCCACTGCAAGCTGCAGCACAAAAATACAAATGTTAAAGTCATATGATATCAGTCCTTTCCTTGTCATTGTCATCACATTTAGATGAGATGCCCTAAGATATCTTTCCTGTCGTTCTGAACTTTGTCTTGGGTAGGGGTGGACAGTGCTCACACTCATTTTGGCTAGCAGAAGACGGGGGACAACAGAGAACCAACCAAGAAAAGACTCCTCTGTAAAAGATCAGCTGAGCATTTCCTGCTCCTGCCAGGGCCTAAACAGTTGCCTGAGAAGGCAAAGTCACGCTGGCAGGTGGTGGCTGCAAGGAAACATTGACATTGCTCAGGTGAGACCCCAGCCTTGGCACACCACCAATGTCCCATCACCCTGGGGCTGCTCTAGAGAACACTGAAGGCAAGGGGTACTGCAGATGCAAGCTAAATGCAAAGGGATTTCTGACTTTCTAATCAAGATAGCTTAAAGTAATGAACAGTTCACTAAAATTCCTAGCACAGCTTTCCCAATTAATTATTGATTATTGCACATAAAGTTTTATACAGCAATGCATGGTGGTCCCACAAAGCAATATTTATGGTTTAACACAGACTTAAACATTTGGGCTAGGAAAATTTTGTCTCATTTTGAGTCACATTTTGAAGACTTGCACCAGCTTTCTCCCTGGAAAAAAACATTCAGAAGTGGAGTCATTAGTGACATTCTTTGCAAGTGTGTGATTTCCACTTCTCTCTACCTGCCGAGACAAGCACACGAGTTTTCACATTGCTGAATGAAACCACTTGACATAAGCCTTCCTGGCAAAACTCCATCCACATACGAATAAAAAGCTCGGTCTCATTATAAAGGAAAAAAAAAATAACACTGATTTTTGAGCGATTAGTACTATACACTCCATTAAAAAGCACAAGTTCAGATTACATTTGTGAGACACTGCATCTGCAGGGTAACAAAGGACACCAGATTGCAATTGTGTTTTAAATCCTAACAGCACCTTTGAAAACTTTGAGGGCTCTTCTTGTCGACCCTGGGCAGCATCAGAGGCCAAAAGGGCTCTGACATTTCCACATATACTACCTCGAGGAAAACAACACTTTCAGTCCTGCCTATCTGCTCTGCTCTGCAACAGCTCATCCTCAGAAAGGGGCTGTTTAATCAGTATTTGTCAAGCCCTAACCTCCTGCAACAGGGGCCACCAGCAGAGGTACAATCAAAATAATGCATTAGTACATCTAGACAAATGAGTTCCTCCTTTTTCTTCAGCAGTGTCATCTTGGCTTGTACACTCCCTTCAGAGATGTTAACAACTGGCAGCTCTGCTCAGGGAGATCACTGATCTAATTTATTTTTCCTTCCCCCTTTAGGGAATGCTATTACAATGCTCTAAGATCATTGCCTTGTACATCTCACTCCCCTCCCCTGATGAAATGGCTCTGAAATGTCACCACCTGATCTGTGGGGGAGGCTGCACCCTCACAAGCCCTTCCATTAACTATTCCTGCTGACAGCTCGTTGTTTCTTCAGCGAGCTGTCTCTGCTTACCCAAGGGCTGCTTCCACAGGACCTTCATCACTGGCTTTTAACAGCCTTGTGATCACAGCTCACAACATACTGGTTGATAAACTCCTGTTTTATCAATATTTTATCCCCAACACTAGCTTTTCCATGATGTTGCTCAGCCTTAACTCAGGGACATTATTTCCATGCCATGTCTCAATTCATCCAGGGCTTAGCAGCAACAGATGTGTTTGGGAACCTAAACAGCCCCACCCCTGAAGCCTCAGTGGATGCTATTTCTTGTCCTCATTTTTGAGGCATTTGAAAGGCTTTCACAAGATGGAGAGAAACTTTACAGGTTTGTGCTTGTTCTCAGTGTGTGTTTGTTCAGCAACAGCTCCTTGTAAATGGCTGATTTGGGGCTGTATTTAAACTGGAAAACATCTCAGAACAGTTGGATGGAAAACATCTTAGCAGCAAATGCAGTCACCTGCAGGAGGAGCTGCTCTCTGGGGTCACCACACCATCCTTTCCTAGCAGGGTAATGTTGGTGATGTCTGAAAATCCATAATACATCAGAAAATAAAAGGAAGCCTGTGTTTGCTGTTGTTCCTATGCACTGTGGCAATTTTCTGTGGCATGCAATACTTCCCACCCTTGTGTTCATGAGTTCTTCCACACTGCCCCCTCTCTTTGGCATGACTTGTCTATTGCAGCTCAGAGAAGTAACATTTAAAAACCTAAATATTAAATTTCTCTTCCATCCCCAGTGTAACTTTCTGCCTTCAGACATACTGTGGGTATGGTCTCCCTTTGCACCACCCTTTGTACCACCCCTTGGCTCTCCAGCTCATGGATCATTTTGTGGATGGGAATCACAGGATAATCATGGGATAACCCCTCAGCAGAGCTGTTGGGTATCACCTGCTTTGATGGAACACAGGACTGGCAGCTTTACAGCTCTCCTCCTGATGAGGTACAGCTTTTCTATTTCCCACACTAGCACTAGAAAACTGATAGTTTGCATGCCAGTGGGAAAACTATCCCTTCCAAGATAACCTATTCTCCATCTTCACACGGAGTATTTCCTTCAAAGACCAATTCACAAAACCAGATTTTCTTAGCCTGTGAGATGTTCACCAGACCTTACTCCTGCATAGGCCTTATCATGCCTAATTTGCGTTTTGTCATCCTTATCTCCAATTTTACCATGGCAAATACACACTAGAATATTTACATATTGACATACTAGCCTTTTATGTTCCAAGATAAAAATAATTAGCTTGTTCAGGATTATGCATTCATTTTTCTTTTCTCTTATCCCCATAAATATATAGTCAGATTCTGCATCACAGAAACAAAAGCTCTTGCACTTTAATACAAAAAAATAAAATTATTTAAAATTATATCTAAAACTCCCAGAACTGCACATACACTACAGAGTAATGTAGGCAATTGTTCATTAATCTCTTGCTGCTTATCAAAATGCATCATGAGTTTAAAAAAAAGATCATTGGAAACAATGTATTTATATAAATTCAGAGTATGAAATTACCTAATGTAGGGGCATTGAAGATATTTATTGTTATTTCACATTTTTATATTTAGTCACTCTTAATATTTCATGATAGCTGAGAGAATATTCCTATATAAAATATTCATATGTTTATATATGCATGTATTGATGTATATATGTGTGTGTGTATGTATGTATAAAAGATAAGCACAATGCAATGAAGACTACACCTATAAAAAACTTGGCAGCTGTAGAAGGCAGGTGTTTTCCATGGCTCTCTGTGAGAGAGCACACTGCTGTTAACAATGCTGTGAAAGGCTGCCTGTAGACCAGAAACATATGCATCAACAGAAGATTACAGCCATGACAGACCTGCAGGTATATGGGTAAAAACACAAGGCTAAACATCAACGCACTCAATCCTACATCTAAAAGCATCTTTGAACAAAGAAGTTGCTGTCTAAAATGATATACACACCGGCAACGTGGGAGCTGCAAACATTGCTACTTCCGCTCTGGAATTAAATCAAAGGCGAAGGGCCAGATTCCTAAAAGGCAACGTTCAGTCTCCCACTTTTCCTCTTAGGTTACATCCAAGAGAAAGTGAGGCACAGGATCACATTCTGGTCTTCCAGCTGTATGAAAGGCTCCATTGAAATCAATGTGTAAAACTCAGCAGTTCCCCACCATGTAATTTTCTATATAACATTTGTGCCATTTCCCACTGGAATTAACAGTAACCCTGAAAATCTCCTGAATCTGAGGCTTGCACTGCAGAGAGGATGCACAGCTGCAGAGGGAGCAGGGGGAGAGGGAAGTCTTGTCATAGCCAGTGCTCCCTTGGCACAGAGCCCTGCCTTATGCCCACTTGGTGGTGTTGGTTGCAGCACTTTCTGATCGGGGAGCAGAGTATGCCACTTACACCTTGCTGAAGTAGCCTGATAAACTGTGGTGCTTTGCACATTTTGCCCACACCAGAGAACTGGGCAGTAATCTTATCAGGGAAACACAATCCTAGAAAAGCAGTCCAGCCTCACAACCCAGGCTGCTCTGTCTCCCCAGGCTCAGCTCTGCCCTCCAAAGCCAGTCACTGCTCCTACCTAAGCTTAGCCCTGCCTTTTTATAGTCAAGGATAACATACTGCACATCAGAAATGATGGACAATATGCCTGGCTTTCCAAGTCTGTAAGCCAGCAATAGCATGTTTCTACCAGTAACTGTTGATCTTCCTGAAAAATGATAATATTTTCTTTGAGCTATTTTAAAAAATTGAATAATCAGTCTCCTTCTACCAAAGTTAAAAGCACGTCCCTCAGGAAACTCTTTTAAACCCAAGAAAACAGCAAATGCAAGATATTTTCTGGTGAATGGGTTATATTTATGGTTCTAGCAATTTAACCAAAAACTAGAGATGGCAGCCATACTATAAACCTCATAGTTTCCTTCTGTTTACCTGCATAGGCTCTAATCACAAATACAACATCTGTTGATACACTGGCATGACTGGCAAGACACCAGGATAACCATGTTCTGCATAACAAACAGTTGTGGTTTTCATCTCTCTCCTGGTGTCTCTGCTCCAGCACACAAAGCCGCAGCAAACTCTGCCTGCCTGCCAGGGTGTGAGTGAGATCAGAACATGTCCCTTCAAGGGTGTGATGGAAACCAGAATTGCATGATTATGGTGTGCTTTCAAAAGTATGTCTTTGGGCAATTTTCAGTTCCTGTATGAAAAAAGCAGGATTAGATGATAAAAACTAAACCACAACCAGAGCTGCAGAGTCAAATACCAAGCCTTTTTGGGCACAAACTCAGAAGCACTCAGAGAGAACACTGGCTACTCCCTTCAGATTTCTGAAATGCATCTTTTGAAGCACTTCTTTAAGCACAGTTTTGTTTACACATTTGGCAGGAGCCAGAACCACCCTTGCAATGTGTTGTAGGTATGCAGGGAGTGACTGCCTGTCTCCCACGAGGTCTGCAATCAGAGCAGAGGCAGCAGCAGAAAAGGAGAGCAGTGGGGAGAAGCAGACGAGGTCTGCAGCTGAAGTGACTTTCTTAGGAGTGCACACCAGGCCAGAGCTCAAAGGAAATCACATCACCATAGTGGAGTTTTTATACT
Source organism: Ammospiza caudacuta (assembly GCF_027887145.1). Classification (NCBI taxonomy): domain Eukaryota; kingdom Metazoa; phylum Chordata; class Aves; order Passeriformes; family Passerellidae; genus Ammospiza; species Ammospiza caudacuta. The sequence goes on from NC_080595.1 coordinate 30,255,148, forward strand.
CTAGCTTTTCCAGAGTTCATGGCCAAAAGCAATGTCAGTGCTGCTCAGACTCTCAGTCTCCTTTCTCCCTCTTCCTTTCCCTTCCCTTGCCTTCCCCCTGTTCTGTACATCTGACATTTCACAGCAGGTTTAGGTGAAGGTGCTCCCAGCCCCTGGGGTGCAGCTAAGATCTCCACCACCCGTCTGGGCTTGGCCCCACTGCCCAGCCCTGCTGCCTCACCTCCTCCCTGGAGGTGGGATCAAGGAGAGACCTCCTAAGGCTGGAACTCCAGCATGAGACCTTGCTGCTGTGTGCACAGCAAACCTGCAGGTGCCACCTCCACTGTCACCAAACACCTCACAGGTCCTGAGGAACAGGGAATACAAAGCTACCGGGTTACCAAAATGCTGAGGGAGTGCAGGGATGCAGACACAGACATGCTTAACGTGCTGATTAAGGTCAGTACAGTTAACTGAAGGGCAAAGACAAAGGATGTTGTCATATACATGTATTTTCAATTTATGACTCACTCAAGTTTTTTTTTCCTTCTCAAACCTTTTAAGTTTCAAAAGGAAAATAAAAAGCAAAGCAGCTCCCCCAGGGGAGAACAAAGTACAGGGTACATGATGAAGAAAATAATGTGCTTTCCTGTTGCTGAAAAATATCTTACACCTTTGTATTACTTCCGTTTATCCTCAAAATTAATGCAGATGCTGCTGACCATTTTCCTTTTATACTGCTTAGCTTTTTCCAGGAAGCATTTTTTTCTCCCCCAACACACTCCTTTCCTTCCTGAAGAAGGCTGGTTCATGCTGGAGGATGTTTCTGTCAGAATGAAGTCAGAGGGTTATTTTTAAGAGAAAAATCTTGTGTAGAAAGTGATTTTCTAAGACTCATGAAGAAAGTAGCTTGTGAAAAATCCCCAAATCTAAAAGCCCCTTTCTTCATTATTATTTTTTTAATATGAGTTTTATTTCATGAAGGACGGGGTTTTTTAAAACTTCAAATAAATGTAATTGCATGTCCTCATCCCACTCAGAAAATGTTTCTACCAAGTATTGAACAATATTTTGATAAGACAACAGTAAATACGAGCAGCAAGTAACTCCCATGATTGTCAAGGACTTTGTCATGTGCACTGGGAGTGCTGGTCCTGCTTCAGACTGAGATTTCCCACATTTGCATTTGGTAAAACCAGAATAGGAGCACAAACCAATCTGTTCAGGCTTGACAGAACTTGCTGGCCCTATTTCTGTGTGTCTTTCACAATGTCATTACCAGCATGAACTCAGCCAAACTTGATGCACTGGGTAATAGCAACAATAGTATTCAATGAGGGAAACATGGGAAATAACCTGAAAATTGAGATCTGTATAACTCATGATGATGGAAAATCAAATATATCTCCTGGGAACACCCTGGACTTAAGCACAGGCACCTGCTTTACATACAGGGATTAAAAGGGTAACACAAATCTTGGGAACAGAGTTTATATCCGGAAATTACAATTTTAATTAATAAATTAAATAAAGGCACATTGCACTTTAATTAAAGAGACATAAATAACTATTTATTACATGCAAATATTTATAAGACGTATTGCAGCAAAACAGAGGGTTTCTGGCTGCATGTCACTGCTAAGCTTCCCTTGACTTTACCAGAGGAAGATCAGATCCTAAATTTAAATTTAATTTTAATTGGTGAAATTATCCTAGGGGAAAAGAGGCTCGTGAGGAAAGGGAGGGGCATTGAGAGAGCTGGGACAACTCTGTGACATGATTTCCAAATTAAAAACACTATTTTTTTAAAACGTGAAACACAGCTGAAAATTCAGCCCTGAAGTTTAAGGAAATCACCCCTGTATCCACCAAACTGCTGAAAGGCTACAGCTCTCAGGCAAGGCTAGAGGTCATTCCTTTTCTCTGTAATTAATAAAAAGTCTTGTTCCCTCACTTCACTGTTAGGCTCAAAACAAGAAGCCCCACCATCACCAAGGAATAGGATGGTCTGGAGAGAGAATCTCTTGCTTCCCAGTTGCAATAACAAAATCTGATTCCCTTGCCCAGCTGTGACCAAAATCTTTAACAAATTAGTAAACAGCCCCATGCAGCAAACTTTTAGCATTATATTTACTCCATTCCTTGCTAGTAATTTTCAGGCACTACAAAACCTACCTCTTAGGAACCTCTTTGCCAACAAGCTTGCCACAAAAACACACCTGGCGTAGCTTGAAAAGGAAGAAGTCTGTCAGGCTCTTCTAAGTACCTAAAGAAAGTTGAAACAAGCAGTGAGTCAGTGAGGGACAGCTCTGCTTTCTGCTCCTTATACTCTCTCTTTGCTGCACAGAAAATTTATAGCCTTCAGTTCCTGAACTAACACCTTTGCTGCTAATCACACTCACTGGTGATATGATATAGATGTAAAAATAATGTCCAACTGACACTGCCCTGGTTTGGTATTTCTTACCCAAGTAAAGCATATAATGCAAAAATCACATTTCCTTGCATGCTTCAGAGGTCCATGAGTGTCTGTGTGTACACACATCCACAGGCACAACTGTGCATGGGGGCCATCTGTCACAATCAGTTTCTTAAACTTAAAAACATTATTAACTCAGAGACAGGAAGGAGCCTCAGGAGCAAGGGGGGAAAATTGCTAAGATAATTGTTTTACTCTAAATAACCTGACAATCTCTCCTTCTTTGGCATTTTTTAATAATTCAGAAGTGCAGAACATGACGAGGCAACTTGCATGACCAGTGTCACCGGTTTAGAGTTTCCTCAAGCAGCTGACTTTATAATGCTGTAGGGTAGAATAACTTCATGTTTTATGCTTAGCTTATAACTATGGAAAATCCTTTATAAGCATACTTCCTCCTAGCACACAGCATCTATCCAATCTATCCTGAAGCATGAACAGTGACCCATATTCTTCCTTTCAAAAATGGCAACAGTCCAAAGACTTTTCCACTCCTACAGTTTTGGGGTCTGGTTCGGTCTTGAGTTTAGGAGCTAATTTCTCTTAAGCTTACCACCAAACTATTAGAGATTCTCAGAGAAAAGATGCTTGTGAACAAGATTCACTGTCATGAACCATTTACTTGCCAGCTAAATTTGTTACAAATGTGGGTGGGAAAAGGTTGTGTCACCAGTACAAGGCATGGGAAAGTTTTAATCCAGCACCAAGCTCTACAACAGTGTGTGTAGATCCATTCCATGGCTCCAGTCAAGTTAAAGGCACCTTTCAAAGACAAGGAGAGTAGAGAAAGAAAACAAGAAAAAAAGTTTGTTTATCCAGCATGTGAGCAAGTCACAGCAGGACTGCACAAACACACCAGATGACATGGTCAGCAGGGAAGGAAATACCCAGAGTATGGTCCTTGGTGAGCCAAGATTATCCATTAATCTAAGATTTCAGAGTACAGAAAATATGATCACAATCCCTACTTGAAAGGAGGGGAAAAATCCTGAACTCTGGTAATTCCACCCTGTTCAGTGAACCTTTATTTCTTCACTTAAATCATTGAAAAAACGAGAAAGTTGCTGCTGGTGTCAGTTTGACTGCCCTTAATCAAAGGCATTGAGTGGATTTCTTAATGGCATTTCTGCAAACACTGCAGTGAAACAGCAATAAATTAGATCTCAAGCAGTCAGAAACCTGATTAGCAGATACAGATCTTTATGCATATATTTTACTTCCTTTCACTTTAAAAAAATCCCAACATTTTCTTCCACCATCCTGGAATCATCTTCATTTATTATGCTAAAATTAATATTAAAATGTATAAAATTCAAGGGATCATATATCTATCTATCTATCTTCAAGTTTTACCAAGATGCTAATAATTGAATTTGCAGACCTGAAAAGGAAGTATTAATACATTATTATGATTAAAGAATTAGTACAGTTTTCCCACAACAGGCTTTTGTTATTGAAATAGCATCTATTGCACAGTACCCTGTTCCTGAATCCAGGCTGAGCTTATGGGCAGTTGAACCAGATTGGATTGGAGATGTTTTGCACATTTCCAGCAAACACTTCACACTTTTTAGGGTTGGGCTCTTACATTTGAACAATTTTTAGAAAATTGGAAGTTAGGAAAATATCATTCATACATAGACTTGAGCTGTGGGCTTCATTCCAGGATCCTGTAAGAGGAATCCCTCTAGCTGTCTTGAAAATTTTGAACAAGGTTTCATTACAGGATGGTCCCATTTGATGGAAGACATTTGTCTTATGATCAATGTGTGATTATGCTCAATGTTAAATAACCATTTCTTCTGCAGAAACTCTGAAAGGTGACATAGTGTATAAATGTTTCATAGAACATACTTCCCTGAATTGCACTGAAGAAAAAATATATTTATTTCAAGAAATGCATGTTGGATTTTATTCAGCTTTAAATTGTAAAATTAAGAATATTAATTAATCTTAATATCAGAGCAAGCAAAGTTGCTTAAATATTTACTTTCAAATATTTTAATAACCACATTAGTCACAATACCATTTTTTAGAGTTCAATGTTTCCAAATTTAATGATTTTTAGTTGTTTCAAGTTCTCACAATGTTTGACCTCACAACATTTTATCAGTTAGGACTTCTTTGGGATTGACATGAATGATGTGGACTGAGATTAAAAAAAAAGGAGGATTAGACATCTAATAGGATTTTAAACAAAAAGGGGTTGTGGGTATTTCCAGGACAGATAAGAAAGAATAAATTAATATAGTAACACATATCAGTAAAACATTCTGGAAAAAAAATCATACATAAAAATACATTCCTATTCGTAGATAGATATATTTTGTGTTTTATATAATTTTGTAATTTTCACTCTTTCTTGTAACCTCTTTGGAAGCTGTAGCAACAGCAGCTAAAACAATTAAAGTTCAGTATGAGCTCTTTACTTCTAGCACTGGAGCCAAACTCTGGTCTCAGCAATATGGCTACATTGTTTGTGTAAGCCTATGGGAATTTTATGGGGAAAATGGTAAATTTTCTGGTTTTACAAGGCAAGCTGAGAGCAGAATTTGGCCCCACGCAGGTTTGGTGTATAACAGCTTGAGTCTACCCAGGTGCGTTCCTGCTGCTGGTACCAACATCCACCCTCCTCTGCCTCTATGTTTTTGACATCCTTCAGTGTCACACCACAGGGCTCCCCCAGAGCTCCCAGCAGAAGACTTTTCACTCGGGTTGATGGGGACAAACTCTGCCCTCTATCCGCAAAGGGGACAGGAGAATGCCCTAATGTTGCAATCCCTCACCTGCAGCTCGCTCCATTATTTAGTCAATTTTATTTTACTTACTTATTTACACTGATTGACTGTCACCTTAAAGGCATTGAGTTGAAGGCCCCATTTACTATGAGTCACTTTTTCAAAATTTAGAGGAATCTCCTGAACAAGCTGCTTATACCATTATTGTTACAATAAATTCCAAAACCACTAAGTCCAGCAAGGAAACAAAAGGAAAGGCAAACAATATTTTGTTAAAATTGACTGCTACTTAGAAGAGCATTTTTGCAAGTAATACAAAAAGCAATGAAAAGGTTCTCACCAGATTTTGCTTAAATATCTCTGGGGAAAATCCATTAGAAATACATTTGCAATCAGTCCAGTGTCAAATTTCTACTGTAAATACAGCAATTAAGAAGGTCAAGTTACCCGAGGTTGTGTAAGAGTGAAATGAGCAGTTCAAAAGGAATTTATGTTGTATTTGGTATACAATTTATGTCTTTTAGTCTCTGTTAAAAGACATCATTCATTTTCTTATATGATACAGGACATTACATTCACAGTAACAGGCTACTGAAATAATGACTGCCTTCGTTAGATCCATGCAAACTCTTTGGAATTGTGCTTGAATCCCATGCACTGATTAGCTGAGAGCTGAACTCATGCCAACAAGAGAATGGCTGTAAATTGCTGGATGAGTGTAAATGACACCCATGCCACCGGTGGAGCAGAGAAAAATATGTAACTTGAGATTATGAAGTGTCCTGCTGTGACATAAATGGAGTGGAAAGGCACTTAGTCCAGAGAGGACCATAAATGGTTTAAAGCTAAAAAATGACCAAGTAATGTGTATGGGTAGAAAGTGATTAAGGAGGTGACAAAAGTGAAGGTGGCTATCTAGCCTCTAGTGCTCTGGGGTTTCAAAACCAGGCTTCAGCTGCCCAGGGCTGTGATGCACAGCCACAGCTGTGCTGAGACATACTGGGGAGCTGCACAGTAAGTGGGAGCTATGAACTCACCTCAGCTTAAGCCTTCTCCCTGATACACCATAAAGTTTTTCTGGCCCAAGACCAGTCCATCACACTCTACCAGTGGAGAAGATGCTGCTAATATGGAGTGTCTCTGGCACAGAGAGCCAACATGGCCAACTCTTGGCTTGTGTGCAGCTCTGGAAGCAGCGCCTGTGTGCACATCCTTGAGTCAGGAGAGGCAGCATCTCACACCAGGGACAGCTTTGCTGTGGAACAGCCCCAGAACTGCAGCAGAGCTGTTTCTCCAGGCAGCCAGCACATAAGCGGTGCATGATGCTCTGTCCCCTTCAAAAGCAACACATGGGAGATGATCAGCAGCTGGGTGAAAACAATTATGCCAGAGACATGAAGAAAATAAAGAGCCTGAAAAAGGTGGCTTTAGGAAAACAGAAATGGAGCACAAAACTATACAGGGAGGGGAAAAGCAAACAGCTTGCAGATGTCATGAAGACACAAGTCAGAAACTTTCAGGGGAAAATGGTAACCAGCCTCAAAAGACAGCCTCCAAAGACAAGGTGCCTGCAGAGACCACAGAATGAAGGAGAAATCAAACTCTCATCTGTTGCCTCCATGCACAGCCCCCAGGGTCAAAGGACTTTTGGTTTTGTGCACAGAAACACAAAAAGCATAGAAACGTCTCCTGTAGATGTTTTGTTTACCTGTTCTCCACCAGAGTGTCTTCAAAGTGTTTCATAGCTGGTTAAACTTTATTCTCCCAGTGCTCCTCTGGAGGCAAGGCAGCAGTGCCATCCTGCAGGAAGGAAGAGAGAGAGGGAAAATGTTACTTGCCCATACATCACAGGATGCCTGGTGCAGAGCAAGGAAGTGAGCTCAGGTTTCCTATGTCTCCCCTTCATATCCTGCTCTGTCCTTTTCTACTTCTCTCTCATCCCTTGTGAATGGGCAATGATTGGAAATTTCTGAGCCACTCCTGTGCTCAGAAACACAACAATCATGAGGGCTAACAGAGAGAGCCACAGATGAGTCCAGTCTCAGTTCCATTTAAATCCATGACTAAAGGAACTTGAGACTGCTTTAGCAGAGCTTACTAAGAGTCCTAAGAGCCATGATTCATTTCAGAGAGGGAACAGCTTCAACCAAAAAGACCCCAAACCTTACCATCAAGTCAGCAGTAAATCAGAGGTAAATAAGTAAGAATATACAGAAAACAAATTATGGTAAAGAGGAATAGATAGTAACTGGTAATAACTCAAATTTATAAAATGAAAAATTAGATAAATGGGACCTGTCTTATGACTCCCTGTAGATCTAGCCTTATGGTCTTGAGGGGAAATACAATCTTTTGCCTGACTCCTCACATAACTGTAAGGAATTCACTTCGAGTTGTCTTACTCCTTTCCATTCCCTTCTTCACTCACACAAATGCCCTTCTGCATAGAAAGATCACATGCAGGTTCAGGAAAATCATGAAACTCAGGAAGTTTATGATTCTCGTATTGCATTTCTACTACTTTAATTTTGCTGAGGCAAAGAAAAAAATATCACAACTCCTTTGCTTCCTTGGAAATGAATCCTGCTGACTACTAGCAAGTCTGTCATCCCCATTGGCTTTAAACATCATCCACATTGTTCTGTATTGCTACACATAACCTTTTGCTTCCCAAACTTATGCCCATATGCTTAGATGCTAAAGTTTCCTTTAAACTCATTATGCAGGCAAACAGTGCAGGAGATGAAAGTAACATCTTAATTAGCAGTGTCACTGACACATTTCATACTAGAAAATCTTCCACTGAACCAAAAATTTCCCATATGCTTCTTTACATTGATTTGCACCTGTTATCAATTCTGTGCCAGCAGAAATACCTGAAAAGAGCATGAAGAAAAAATGCAGGGTTTCTGGTAATACCAAAACCTTTGGCAGCACGTCACAGTGACTACCAGCTGCTAACTACCCAGGGACAGGTTTCAGCATCCTCTTGCAAACCCTCTTGCAGGACAAATAGATGAAGCCTGAACCAACACTGTTCCAGTCCTTCTCTTGAGTAAGCAAATATTCAGACCAGACTGTCTCCAGAGAGTGTAGGGCTAGCTGAGCACTGCCACTAACCAAAGGATGCTGTAATTAAATATTGAATTGCCCTAGAACTCAGAGGCCCAAGGCTCACCAAATATGAATCCCTCGTGATCTGCCTTCTGCAGAAAGAGTTCTCAGAGAAGGAGAAAACAGAATGAGCATCTGAAAGTCACAAGTTGCAAGAAGCAATAGCAGGCTGTGCCAGGTAAGTGCAAGGTTTTGTTTTCACTGCTTTCCCCAAAATAGAAACATGTAGCTGCTCAGTAAAAAGTGTGAGCCCAGGAGTCTGAGAAAGGTTTTTTCCATCCCATGGTTGAATTCCTGTTGTTGGTCACAGGGCAAACACACACAACGCACCCAAACAACATGTACAGCATCCTCCTTGTAACATTGGTGTGCATCAACTGCCTGGGTCAGGCTGCCTCATCATTTTCCACTTGTCCTTGCTTTTCTCCTTCTTGGTGCTAGGAAGTGTGTTTGCTTATTCCCTGCTGCTGAATGTGTCACTGAAAGCGACACCACTGCCTACTGTCACTATGGTGGGGCAGTGAACATAGTGGGGATCTCTGTTCAAAAGAGACATGTTGATTCAGGGGTCTTGGATCACTAGTTTGTGTTTTGTCACCTTGACTCTCCATACATCTGGCAAACATCTGGTGGCACCATCACTTGCTTCTGATGCTTCATGTCAGGGAAAGCAACTGTCCTATGTCTGTGGAGGCAGCCCCATCCTTCACTAGCACCATTCTGCCCTTCTGCTCTGCCAGAGTCTGACCTTGGAATCCTTTTCAGTAGGAGCCCCATTGTGCTAGCACTTACTTGTACCAGTCTGGAGGCTGGTCCATGATAACGTGGAGCGCTGGTTGCGCTTTAGGGATCAGCCAGGTCATGTTATACCTTCTGTATGTAATGAAAATGCAATCAAAGCACACAGCTCAGGTACAGCCAGTAGTAAAGCCATCACATCAGAGTTATATTCTCTTAGCCAAGGCAAACAAAACCACCTACTTTGCTTCAGGAGCCAGTTTTTCCTACCCCGTCAACACAGGCCACTCCACTTGGTTTATATTTCTAACACCAAAGATAGGCCTCAATGACTTCCTCAGTGACTCTTATTTGAGGCCAGTAAAAAGCATTTTTGGCCTTTCTCTGAGGTTTCCCAACCCTTAAATTACCTTAATTTGTTTTTTCCTATACATTTCCTGTAACAAAATTCTTACCTTCAGGCTCTAAGTCCTATCCTCTGCAGGTGCAATATCAGTCCTAATTTAACTTGAAGTTGAACTAGAAGCGGCAGATACTCACATATATACATGTAAATAATTTAGTACAAGTCTTCTGTAACACAAAATTCTCCCTGATTTATTATGCAGTGTGCAATAATACCTGTGTGGCTCAAAAGAACCTCCACGTTTCCATGAAGAAGAGAAGTGACAGAAATTTGCATGTGCAAGCATCAGCTACATGAGCACTCTGACCAATGCTTTGTTTTTTTATAGTGGTTCATACACACCTAGTCTCCAATTTTATTAGAGAAAATTGTATTCCTGACCATTGCACTGATGGCATTCCCTCCATGATACAAAAGCTTAGACACACTTTCAGTAACTAATGTGTTTCCCTGCCTCTCTTTTTACAAATTGCAGTTTTCCAAGTTATTATTTACTTCTAGTTTTCATTTTATGAAGACTGCCATGTGAGATTAGCTTTCCTCTTAACCAAAAGGTATGCTGCTTTTTTCTGGTCTTACACAAGTGTGGTATTACCTCATGCACCTGTATCCAACTCAGAATTTAAAATGTTCATTTACTCTCAGATGCAAGTCCTTTTCTTGCGGCAATACTGCTTGCTGCTCCTATGAAAAGCACCTTTGGAATTTTAAGTATTTTGTCATCAACCACTCACCATGCTATGCTTATTCTGATATCCATTGTTTTCTGTTGCCTTTGAATCCAGCTTTTAACCCCAGATATCCTTTATAATCTTGACTCTTTCTCTTAGACCATGAGTTACCTTGTGTCTTACCAAGAATACACACTACATCCATAGGAAGAAAACCAGGCATTCCAGCTGGATGGACCCCTCATGTGAGAGCATCCATCATCAGCTTAAATGTAGCCTTAGCTTCCCAAATGTAGCTCTTAACCTTAGATCAGTTATATGGATTTTTCACTTTCATTTTCATAATCTCCATTTGAAATACATCATTCCAATTGGGAGGAGGGGTCCTGTGGAATGCAGCACTTCCCAAATGTGTGCTACACAGAGCAGTAGTTAGCCTTCCCTGCCCAAGTTGCATTAAATCCATGAAGAGGGTGAGAAAGGATGTCAGCAGTAAGGTTATCTTCTAATTGCCTTCCCTCACCAGGGCACCTGTTTCCTAAAGCTCCAGCAAAGTGCTGTTTAAGCTGCTTCAGCCACACTCTACATTTCTGGAGAGGTCCCATTTCTGATGAATTTAAACAATTCCATGCTTTCACTCAGGTTTTTTTTTAGTTCATTTCACACCTGGAGTCAGTGCAGGTAAGCATGCCATGTTACTGAACACCCTGGACTGTATGTGATGTCTGACAAGTCACCAATCTGTAGCTTCTGCTCCTGTCCAGCATCACACTGAGCTCCAGGAAGCTCACATCAGGAAGGGCAGAGTGCATCTTCATCACCTAAAGGGCTTCATCTGGTGTCCCCCAGCAACTTCCATGCAAATCAGATTCACCTCTCTCTGATGCCACAGTAACTGGAAGTTAAACAACATAAAGCCTCACATCTGGGTCAACAAAACAGAAAACCAGGTCAGAACAGTGTACTTTAAGATGCCACCTGAAGAGGTTAGCAGTGTCCCCTTCCCCACCCTGCACTCACAGTACTGTTGTGACAACTATAGTGACCCAGGAATCCTACGGTTAGTTTTATGATCTGGGAGGCCAATGAGATAGTGTTTTACTTAAGACTTGACTTTGTTTTTTAAGGTTTATTTTTAATGCACCTTGTAAATGAATTCTAATTTGACCTCTAATTTGAACTAATGATCAGTCCTAGTATTTATATGAACCAGATATAGGACAGTTAATAAATCTCAGGTCAATTTTTTTTTTTTTTTAATTATTTGCTCACTGGGACGTATGCATGAACCACACAACACTGCAAATTCACATCTTTTTATCTTATAGCCAAAACTCTCCTCCCTCTCAATTAACTTTTTTAATCACCTCTGAATCCGTTCAAACTTTATCCAATAAGTGTCAGTAAGCGATAGTCACATTGAATAAAAGCAGAATTAGCAAACCCTCTAATTCCAAAGTGTTTGGCTTTGGAGTGCAAGAAGTTAAACACTCTCCTGCAACACATTGTAAACATGTCAATGTGTTTAACATCTCAAATGTGTTCTGTTCCCTTGTGCATGTGTTTAGAAAAGAAACAGGTTATGATATTTAACTAGTGAATGGATAAATGCGCTCATTCCTACCAACACTTTTTAAACACTGGTGGACACTTAAAATTATGATGTGTTTAAGATTTGAACATGTATGCTTTTCTACACTCCTAATCCAATGTTTGATGCATTTATTTAGAATAGCAAGGTTTTACCAGGCTAGCAAAACATACCATTTCTAATTAGCAATGCTCAATCTTTCTTCTATAATTTCTTCAGACTACTCAAAACTAGAATACCATCAGGTGAGGTTTTAACACAGTGTGGAGAGATTTTCCCCACCAGAACTGTTTGGGGTTTTTGGGCTGAAGCTGATCTTATTTGTGAGGTGCAGAAGTAGCTAAAACATTTCAAATGTACTTTCTTTCTCAAAGAAAGAACTCTGAACTACATGGGAAACACAGGAAGTTTGCAATTGGAAAGAAAAAAAGCCAGAGGAGAACATCTGCAAACATTTTTAAGGAGTGCTTTTTTTTTTTTTTTTTTTTATTATGTGCTCTTTAGTTGGATAAAAGCATAAATTATCTGGAAGTCATAGAATGGTTTGTGTTGGAAGGGATCTCAGAGATCATCTCATTCCAAACCCCCTGGCATGGGCAGGGTTGCTCAAGTAAACTGACTGCACTGCTCACTCACCCACATATGGGGCTCTTCAGAGAGAAAATGGCACAGCCTCGTCCATCTTTGACTCCTGCTGTACCTGAACTCTGCTCACAGGTCTAGCTCTGCTCAGGCTGCTTCTAACCCTCCAAACCATGAAGCAGCTGCTAACAGCTGTCATCAAAAAAAAAAAAACAAAAAAAACCCAAATAAACCAAATGTCAGCAATAAAATTCTATCTATCATTCCTCCAAATTAGCTTAACCTAAGGCCAAGCACAGGCGATGCTCAGTGCTTACACTCATGACATGCTATTTCAGGACTTATAAATGCAAAACTGGAGTTTTTTCAGTGTGATTATTCGAATTTCCCTGTAAAATCCAATTGCAGCGGTTGTCAACCATTTCCATCCCATGATCCTGTTACAACAAAAGAACAGCTTCATGTCCCCACTCTTGCCCACTGCCCCCATCTTCCACCCTTAAACCTCTCCACAGGAAAAAGAAGCTAACTTGGGATTTCCTGAAATATCTTTGTAAGACAGAAACACAGTATTTAAAGTTCATCCAGGATTAGGAAAAGACACATTACATACTATCAAATAGAGAGGCAAAATTACTAAAGATCTTACAGGTATCTAGTGTGTCTGTCTTAGCTCTGTCTCTTTCAAGAACCAATAAACACGGACAACTCAGAAAGCTGGGGGACTATTCTGAATTTTGTTTGACAGCCATACCAACTTAATTCATCCATCTTTGCATTCCAGTTGTGCCAGAAAGCTCAGAAACCCCGGTATTGTTTTGATAGAAGCTGTACAAGGCTCTGGAAAGAATTTGCATCCACCAAGGGGTCAAAACAGAGACAGAGCATACCAGCTCTTCCAGTTCCCCCTGCAGGCCAAGAGAAGTGGAGCTGAGCTCCCTCCTGACTTTTTGTGCCAAGCAGCCTCCACAGAGCCACCCTGCAGAAGGGGAAATGTCAGCAAGTTTACAAATGGGAAAGAAAAACAAAAGCTGTGTAGATGTGGCACCTAGGAACACTGTTCAGGGGTGGACTTAGAAGTGCTGGGTTAATGGGTGGACTTTGTGATCTTTGAGGTCCTTTGCAACCTAAATTATTCTAAGGTTCTGTGACTCCAAAATACTCACTTGTATCAGCCTGTGAAATGCTTGACCCCACTCCTGAGATATCAGCAGGAATTTCACTCTTCCCTTCCTGGGTGACTGCCCAGCCTTGGCACAAACAGATCTTCTGGAGCTCTCCATCTGGTGTCCTGTCCTGCAGAGAGGAAACCATGCAGGACATGCAGGATATTGCCATGCTTGTCCCTGGGCAAGCAGCAGCACAGGGCTTTCCACAAATTGTTTTTATTGGCAAGAAAACACGGGTGATGAAGTTTGGTCATACTGCAGGGTACACAAGCTTACTGTGGACCAGTGTCCAAAGGCACTTTCTGAAAGTTTTCAGCCTTCACTGAAGCACCAGCAATGTAAAAGCTCAGTGCTGGAGTTGTTTAAGATTTGAATGCCAGCTGCATTTTTATTGGCTGTCTTCAAAGGGCTTTTCCTCCACTAATGTCCAGACAGGTAGGCTGCCCTGAAATCTCTCTGCCATGTTGACTTACAGATTTTGAACTGATTTTATCTGCAGGCTTATGCCTGAAAATTAAACATTAAACATATTGGGGCAGAAATGAATTTCAGCATCTTGCAGTCCAGCTACAGTCCTGACACTTAATCAGGCAGGCGACAGTTCATCTGAAAACATGGAGCAAAGATGTTCTTTGTACTCATACAAACCTTCATTGCTTATACTTTAATCCCCAGACTTTAGGACAAAAACTTCAGAAAAGCAGATACACTGCTGCTTTGCCAAGTTTTTATTAGTAAGAATAAGGAACAATGAGGAAATTCAGTTGGATGCTTAATGTATTTTTCAGTTTCAACAACCAGATCTTTACTACCCCATTTTATAAGAGTATCCAAAGCCCTCACCCCAGCTCAGGACCCCATGTGACTGGCTGTTGCTTTGGTGTAAAAAGAGACAGGCCTTAGTACAGAGAGTTGTAGTCTGAGGGGCAGAACTATTCAGTGGAATGCTTCAGATACCACCTGGCCAAATGGGCACATCCACAGTACTGTAAGGAAAATGCTGGGACTAATACCATATGACAACAGCCATCTTTCTGCATGAAAATGGATGGATTATTTAATTGAGACACGTGGGACAATTTTCCATCTGGTTCCTGATGAGAGATGTTCTTTGGAACATCTTTAAATGCTGTTCCACTGTATGGTATGAACAAGTTACAAGGCTCCAAAGTGCTGCAGATAGACAGGTATGACTGAATTTATAAAGCCTGATTGTGAGGTACTGCTGACCATAGAGAGATTCACTGAAATGTTGGTACTGCAGGCAAAGACTATAAAGATAAAAGACACATATTTATAAATGAAAACTTAAAAATCAGTGAGTTCCTCTTACATGGTAATCAACCTGGCTTACTTCACAAACCGTACCAGCAGAATATTAGATTTATCTAATTATCAGATAACTTAAGTACTAAAATTCAGTGCCATTGTCTGAAATAACTGAGTCATTCTATTGAGTATCTGACACCAAAAACAAGCTAGGGTAAATTTAGGCACTGTTATGCTTCAATATCTTTGCTTTTGATACTCACAGAAAACTGAAGATGAACTTTTCAAATCCATTTCAAGACATACCTACTGTACTTGACTTTAAGGAGCATTACAGATATTTCAGGGCTTTCTTCTCAGCTGTTCAGGAGATTTGACAGTTGTGTGTTCAAGATGACTGGCAGACTTCATACACTCAACAATACTCCTAGAGACATTTACATTTCCTCCTGACCACACAAAGAATCTTGCCAAAGAACACCTGTTCAAAAAGAGGGAAGAACAGGACCCCCTTCACCTAGCCAGGGAGGGGATTTTTTTTTTAAGCAAGGCACGTGCCAAAGTAATAACAGTAAAGCTAATTTTCAGCTGGGAGAGGGAAGAGGAAAAGCGGGGCTCTAGCACATTTGGGGCAAATCTCTTTTACTGTCTGCTTGTCATCACATGAGTTTTATGCTGGAAACAGAAACAAACACCCTGTCAAAATACTTCAGGCATCTGTTACTTACACAGATCTCTCTGACAGGTGAAATAACAGAAGTCAAAGAGGGGGGAAAACAGCAACACATATTTATTAATGACATAAAAATTTTTAAAATTTTAGGCAGCTTAATAAGAACATATTTTCAGGATATTGCTCTCTGAAAACAAATAGCTTGGCTTGTAGGTAAAGCCATGTTGAGAATCAATAAGCCAAGAAAGGCAGGTCTGAGGGCAGCCCAGGGTACCTGCCTGGGCTTTAGAGCAGGAAAGCCTTTGAAGTTGCAGACGGCCAATAAAAACACAGCTGGCATGCAAGGCTCACACATCTCCAGCATGGGTTTTATATCAGTAATGTTTAAGCTGCAGTTGACTAACCTGAGAATACCCAGTCAGTTCTTACACATACACAACTAACAGTCAGGCTGGAAGCCCCTTTGATGCCCACAATCTAAACAGAAATGTTCTTGAGCAATGGATGCCTTCCAGATAAGTGCAATTGGCCATCTTTGCCATCTCCCTGCTTACCAGGGCTTTTCAAAGTGTCCAGTTTTGGTCTTGCTGAGTATACAGTTATGAGTCAACTACAATCTGCATTAAATTTGCAAAATAGACTTTATAACTATCTCATTAAAATAACATGGGAAATTTTCTCACTTCTTTTTTTTTCTGACAAGACCACTTTTATATATGACACATTTGAAGTATATTTCTATTTTGGATCAGATTTTACCACATAATGATCAGATAAGCAGTCCTCTAAAAATTACTAACTGCAATCCCTATGCCTATTTTAATAAATTTCTTCAGACATATACATTCTGAAAGGAAAGAAATAGATACTTCTTCAGCATCCCAATGGTAGAGTGGCCTTCCTAGGAAAACGGAACCAGACCAGTAAAATAACAGCATCTGCTATTTTGACTTTCATCTTAACATGTACAAATTTCAGGGTTTCCAGCTGATCTGACAGAACACTTCCTGTTCAGGAAATAAACGTGTCAAATGATTTCTTGATTTAAAGTGATGGATCACAGTAGCTCCCTGTACTGCAGGGGTGCTATTCTCATAAAACATATGCAACCTTTATTACTAAAATGAAGGGGAATTACTCCAATATCGCTTAGGGCAATTTCCTCAGCAGTCACCACATATCTCCAATGTCACAAATCCCAAAAGGAGTAGGAGGGGGGTGGGAGCTGGAGGTAGCTTGAATCCTCTGCTTAGTCTGGTGCGGGTAAAAAGGGAGAACACTGACATGTCTGTAATTTGCAGTTTAATTTAAAAGAAGAAAGTGAAACCCTTTTTTAAATAAAAGGAACACAGCTGAAGTTTAAGTTCTTTCATGAGGTATGGGACATTTATTTTCAGAATCACTTTGATGCTTAAAAAGTTCAACACAAAGTTTCTGTGGTGGTAAATGAGGGTAGTTGTAGGTCTTTCACACAATGTGATCTGAATTGTCTAAAGAAATGGGGGAAAACACAGTCTTTTTAATAATATAACTCAGGGTAAGGAACTAGATGCATTATATATGATCAAGAAAAGGAGGATGGCAATTTGGAAAAGTTCTAAGCAGAGGACAGAGTACTGAGTAATGACTTACATAGCCAAGCAAGGTATCAAAGCAGCATTCAGGAGGAATAGCAAGGGCTTCCTTTCCACAGTTTATAGGAAAGCTGTACTGGGATATCCTTACCATTATGATAGCCTCATTACTTGGCAGCTGGAAACAGATAGCAAAGAATACAAAAAGATTACAAAAAAATTCCAAGAATGTTGTAATACATAAAATTTTAAAAGAAGATGAGTCATATCTCAGAAGTATTAAGGATGCCACATGTAACCCAGAGCCAAAGGCTGATGGAGCTCCATTGAAAGTAGAATTATACCAGACATTGGCATAATAAAATTCCAGACTTGATATGGGAGTTGAAGTCAAGTTGTAGAATGACCTGTCTCTCACACGTGCCTGTGGATCAGGAGATCACAGTGAAAACTACTTCTATTGCCAGGAAACAGCTCTTTGCAACCTCCTCCAAAAAGCAAAAGCAGCACTTCTATCAACAGCAAACCAAAATAACCTAAGAGTCAGTTCTCCAAGTCCTCACTCACAGCAAAATACAGAGAGGTTCAGGGAAGTGTAACAGTGGGGGCAAAAATGAATCACAGCCTCAGGAAAACAAAGTTCTTGTTTTAAAAACCTCCTTTTCCCTAAGTAACCAAAGCCAATCCACAGCATTCACTGAAGAGATCAAAGTACCCCTGAGATATCCTCATCTGCTGTTTGCAATTTCTTTCATGTACCAACAGGACAGGCAGCAATGGAAAGGATCTCACTTTACCTTATTGCCTTGCAACATCAATACTAAATACTAAATGGAAGTGCTGCCATCCCCTCTGTCTGGGTTCTCCTCCACACCAGAAGAACCAGGCTGTTTGTTCACACACAACTGCCAAAGCCATCTGCTCATAGCCTTATCCTACAGCTTACCTATGTTTCTGAAACAAACCTGAATTTAAAATGTGAATCTTCCTGTTAAATGCCTGACATGAGCATGCACAAACTTACATGAGGACCACCCAGGCCACAGCTCATCTTTATTTTCAGTGTTTGCCCAGATATCATCACACAACTGCAACTGTAAACCATCTTTTCTAATTTCTGTGCAGTGAGTACAGCTTGCAGCCTACTTAATGGCAACAGAAACCTAAAATGACAGAGCCCCTCTGTACCAGCTATACGGAAATGGAAATATTTAAGTTAGAAGGACATTCTTGCTTAAGTAAAAACTAGCAATTCCACTGGGAATTTGGTTTGGGACTCCTCCTATAGTTGCATCTAAAATTGCAAGATGATGAAAAGCTGAGCAAGCTACCAAAGGAAAAGTAGAGGTGACCCTTTTCTCTTGAAGGAGAAGAAGTAGAAAAAGAAAGCTTACATTAGGAAAGCGTAAATTTATCCTAAAAATCTCTAGTAGACTGGCTTTGAAAGGTATCAGTTACAAGTAAAAAGTGGGGAGCCTTTTTATTGCTGTTTCGGAAGAATATCAGCTTTGAAGAAATGAGTGTGCATGAGGATATTACCTTAACACAGAAGGCAAGTATAAATGACTATTCCAAAAGTTATTGCATGGAAGTCTACCAGACTATTAAGTCATCTATCATTTTATACCATTTAGACATATATTTATTAGAAGACAAGACTAGACAAAGTAGACATCAAATTACTTTTTAAAGAGAAAACCCCAAGGAAAATATCATGTTCTAGAAGCTAGAGATGGAATGAATTGCATTTTAGATTCCTACTGACATTGTTTCCATGCTTTGACCCACTGAAATCAGAGGCTCCTGGGACTGGACACTGAACAGCACCTCTGAGAAACTTTTAATTAAATGCAGAACACCAAAGAGATTTGCCCACAAGGCAGTGGCAAAACCAGGTGTAGAAGCCAGACCATGCTTCAGTTCTCTCTGCTTTGCAACCAGCCACGCTGTCAATATCAGCAACTGGCTTTTTAAGAAGAATCAGATTTCATACCAGGGAGAAAGCACTGAGAAGTGCTTTTCTTGAGGAAAGTAGGGAAAAGAACCCAGTCTGCCAACATGTCTATTTGCAAGGAGACACATTACCCTGTTGTGAATAGGAGGCTAATGTACGAATGACAGGACACCTACAAACTACAGCTCCTCTTTCCATGAAACGTGAAACTTGGCTTAATTTCCTCTCTCATAATGAGCATTAAAAGCCTTAAGGTTGCACTTGTACCTTAAGCAGAATTGCACTTTTAATTTTAGCAAATCCAAATGTTCCCTCTCATTGATATCCCTGATGCCATAAGAGTATGAATTATTGATATTGCTTGACTTTAATATTTTATGCTGCTGTGGAAATGGATAGCAGACCCAAATCACAGCCTACAACTAGATTATAAAGGTCATCTAAAAGAATGCTGAGCAACCAAAGTCTGCTTCCCCAGATCAAAAGAAGGTCTGCAAATTTTCTGTTGAGTTATTCTTTCCTCTATTATTTATTAGTCATACACAGCTGAGCAAGGTTTGAAATAAAATACTGGAATCTGAAATGCATTCCAGGAAAAAGGCTTGCTGTCATCAGCACATGCTATTGGCTACAGTATTTTGTAATGAACTATAATTTTTAGTGACAAGCATTTACTTATGTCACAGATCTCAAACCAGCTTCTTGCAAAACAGACCAAAGCAACCTCCAAGCAGCACAGCTAATTTCAGGTTTACTAGACAAAACCACAAAACATAGTTGAAGATAATGACCAAATGGCCATTTAGTACTGAAATGACTGATTTCTCAGAGATCCTTACAATTAAGGATCATATTCAATAGCTTACAACACCATTTATGATATCTGAGAAAAAATAGCATCTGTAGCACAGCTGGAGCAGCTGTGTTGGAAAATCAATCATTGCCTGGCAACTGAGCAACTGATTTTCCATCAATCAGTACACGAGGCATTCTGTTAGGTTTATAAAACACATAAATTTGTTGCAGAATCTGCAAATGCAATAAGTGGGTTAGAAATGTAAGAGTGATAGATAAAAGACAGGTTAAAAGCAGCTATCAGGCTTAATATGAAAAGAGCGGTATTTATGCATGCTGCAAATACAATATTATGGTAATAAACAGATGAACTGCTCAGTGTGATTAGCTTTGACAACAGATAGAGCCAAGAGTAATCCAGAAAGTAAGACTTTTTCCACTGTAGCAAACATTTTGTGCTACATGACTCTAATTTTTTGTTTTTGATAAAATGGCCATTCATGGAAACAGTTACTCCCAACTGTGCCAAGAACTCATAAATCCCTGCAAATTCCTGAAGCTTAGGCCTTTTTTCTAGAATTTTATTGGCTTAGCTGAACCCATCAGTAATACTGCAAATCTTATCATTCTGTTGAGATTACCCCACTTCTATAATAACATCTCCAAGCTCATTTTTAGGAGACAATAAAGATTGTAACAATTCTTCTAACTCTAACATAAAAGAAGAAGCGAGGGTGGGGGAGTTATAGCAGAAATTGTACAAGTTAGTACTTAAACTATGACATTTTAATACTCATAAAACATAAGCCTCTTGCCTGATGTCAAGCCCCAGCAAGGGACTGAGATGCATTTGCGTGTAAAGTGATCGCTATAGCTCGTCACGTTACTCAACAGACCCGCAACAGCCAACAGCCCAAGCTGGCAACCCTTGAGAAGTTGATATCCTCCCCCTTTGGATACTGCTGCCTCCATTTAGACATGGCCATCTGGAAGGCAAAAGCCAGTTCATACAGCATTCCCATACTGTGTTAGGAAACTCTATTTCTCCCAACTCTGTTTTATCCAGCAAACATCCCCCAATAGCACCAAACTGGACCAGAACTGTGGGATATAGCACAGCCTTATGTAAGTGGTACTAACAGGAAGAGCCACCCAACACACATGAAGATTTGTGTATCTCCTTAAGTATGCCTGATCCAAGAAAAGTTACAATGGTTTTAGATAAATGTAGGCAACCAATGCTTGGCATCCAAAAAGAGCAAGGTATTAGGTTATCCATGCAGTCAAGCAATTGTAGCCAAAAGGACAAGGCAGGTGTGAGAAACACATGACAAAGTTACCACATGGCAGGCCATGGCTAATCATTATTATTAACTTAGTTATTAATTAGTTTAATTGATAAAGCCTTTCCCAAAGCAATTTTCCTCCATGTCTGGGAGATACTCAAAGAATAGCACAGAGGTAATTTTCTCTGTGAGTGATTTCGGCATTTTAATACAGATCCTGGTAGATCTACTGGTCACCATATTCCATAGTGGGTACTAAAATATTGCAGGGGCAAGAGACTACAGTGATATACAGAAAAAGAAGAAGAAGAAAAAAAAGTAAGTCTGGTAAAATGCAGCTTATTCTTTATATGATCCCCAGCTGTGAAATCCAACCCCATGGTGCCACCATATACAATCCTGTAAAACCACAAAGAAAGTTTCTGATTTAGCCATACTGATCCAGGTAGCATGTCAGCAATAAAGAGAAGTCTTTTTCTTGCCTTTTTTTTTTTTGACATTCTCAGTTGCTGTCTTCTAAAACTTCTAAAAGTATATGTATTGAAGAGACTGCAGAACTGAATGGTCCTTTATGAAACAGTCCCTAGAAAAATCTCAGACACTTGAAATAAAAGCAATTTAATTGACAACTAAGAATTCAAAAAAATTCATAGTACTTTAACCCTCGTGAGCACCTTCTCCCCACCCCCCAAACATTTTCAGGAATGTTAACAATCTTTTTTTTTCCCTTTTTTCTCCAAATTTTTTCTGGTTCTAGTAGCTGTTTTTCCACATATTTGGCTTTGCCCACCCTCTATTACTTTGAAAAATGTGCAAACAGGACTCAGGATCTTTGAAGCTGCGAGTAAATTTTTGTAGTAAAAAAGAAATGTTAGGCTTAGAATGCCAAACAGGATTCAAACTTTCCACTAACTAAAGACTTCCAGTTAGCACCAGGTTTTCAGACCAAAAGATAAAATTAAGTTGCAATATATTTGTGAATACTTGTAAACTCTAGAAATCTTTGATATTAGTTCCTACAGAAACAGACAAGAAAATGCAGAGGCACATTTTAATTACCTGTCAGGAACTAAATAAAAGATTTGTTTTATTGAATACTCCCTGTGTGTAATATAACTATGGAAACAAGTCTGAAATCCAATTGACTTTTTATTTATAGGCTCCTAAAGAGCTATTAAAACATAAAAGTGAACTACTTAAAACCTGTTTGAAGTTTTATTCTTCTTTAATGTATTTTTCACCTGTTTGATGATTGTTTATACTTTGCAGCATGATGAACTGTGACATTTTCTGCCATTTCATCATGTTGAAGATTTTGCTATATTTAAGTCAAAACATAGCAATTTTTGCCACAAAAATAAACTGCTGTAAGAAATCTGACCATGGCAAAAATGTGTTCTCAGCCAACAGTGACAAAACTCTTCACATTCCTTTCCAAGGTCTCAGTCTGGCTCCATTGCAGATGCAGAGAACAGGGCACTTGCTGCACTGAAGATCATCTAAACAAAGTAGTCAGCTTAAAAAAGCAGTAAGAAACTGCACTACTGGTGCAGATGTGGCAAATGGAAGCCTGGAAAGATGTGTGACTTGCATGATAATTCTTCAGGAAGCATAAGGCAAAGGCGGAAATGGAACTCTCTACTGACACCCTGGTAAGCAAATAATCAGCCAAAATTTATGTTTCTACTACTGATGTGCACCACCTGATAATCTAAAAGCAATATTCTCCCTCAATAAACATTGTGGAATGCCATTTTGTGATATCTAAAATTTTGAATTGCATTCTTACAGAAGATCAAATGTAAAATATTGTCTTCATAGAGACGATATCTCAGGCCTCACCTTAGACACACTTCTAAATTTAACCCCAGCACAGTTCTGGTCAACTGAAATAGATGGATGTCTTGGCTCTCTAGAGGATCATAATATAGTTTTTTAATTGTAATTTGCCTTATTTATTGATTTTTGACCAATTCTACCTGTTCAAAATCAGCTGAACTGACAACACAAGCTTACAAGACAGCAAGCCACTATGTCTTGGTTACTATTCAAGCACTATTACCATTCACTACTACTGACAATCCCAATACTTAGGATAAGCTCATTGGTGAATATCTGGTCACAGGTGTTCACCCATGGGGGGCAGAGGAAGCTAGTTCAAAGTACTTTATTTTAGTCAGTCCCATGCCTTAGAAATACTCTGGTATTTCACATACTAGCAAAATGTAATAACAAAGAAGTCGTGCTTTTATCATTAACATGTTAATTTATCCTAGCAGGTGATAAATGCCATTGAACTACACCATCCTTCCCTCAAGGATGGACCAGATACCTACACAGGGAGTACTTAGGCAGCTGGACACTCCAGCTGATGCACTAAAATACATGGTCTCAACAGGTCACTTCTCTGAGCAGGGACACTGCACTAGACATTCGCCATTGGTGCCTTCCAAACTCATTGATTCTATGATGACACCTCCTCACTAAGATCAGCTACAGGGCATGTCAGCCCTATCCCAGCTTCCTGCCCTGGCCTTCCACAGAACTTGAACTGTGTTTGGGATTTCCCGTTCATCTCCTCAAAGGATTTCCTAAAAACCTCAGGTGTGCATCCCTTCGGTCTTACAATGGAGGTCTCCATAAGGCAGAGTTTGCCTCCTCAGGAGACAGCAGTCTTCTTAGTGATGGGTTGAGCCAATGGAATGAACTCCCATGGGAAAGATAAACCTATTTACTGACTTAGTTCTACCATCTTCTGGCTCAAAGTGCAAGATATTTCTTCTGCCTTGTGATCTCCAACAGAAATAAAAAGCAACACGTACACATGCAAAACCAAATCCAATCTGACAAATGAATGTACCAAAACATCATATCTTATCTTCATTCCTATCCTGTCCTATTTTCTTTCCTTCTGACAGAGGGTGAGTACAAACACATGATGGATTCCAATCATCAGAACAATTGGTAAGCACCCAAACTGAGGCAGCTGGAGGACAGCCTCACAGCCCGCAGTGCATCAAGGGGTGTGCTCTAAGGAATTATGTACACTAGAACTTGCAACCTGCCTGGCACTTACGGAGAGCCATCAATAAATAACAAGCATTGTTTGATCGTGGTACAACCTCTTCTCTTTCCTAGCCCGAGGAGCTGGGAACAATGAAGTCGATTGTACACCAGGTGGTCCTGAAGCTTCCCTCTAATTATAGTAATGTGTATACAAAATAGAGCAACTTAAAACATGCTTGGAAAAAAATTTTTTTATGCACACTTAACTGCTTGTATGGTTTGACTTCACTTCCAATTCTTCAGTTTATTGCACAGAGAGGAGCAGGTGGGTCAAAGACATGTTTCTGACTGTGCAAGCTCAGCTCTAACACAACTAGCCCCAGATCTTCCAGTCTGGAGTGAGGTATGCAGGGACATTTCTAATTAATTCTTTCTGTTTCAGCAGACCTTACTCAGTAAGTCCCAAAGCCTCTGATATCCACAAGTGTTTGGAATATCCTTTCTTACAACTGAAAATTATAGATATCTTAATACTGAAGTTCTAGAAGATTTTTGCCATTCATGTTCTGTACTCAGCTTGGCTTTCAAGCTTTGCTTTGGGTGCTGAGAAAAATTGAGGCATTGGCAGTGGTAGTCACAAGACTTTGACAGTGGCATGTGTTCTCAGGGCCCTTGAGGATTAACTTGTTCCTCCTTCTACGTGCCTAAATACATTATTCTGACATACCCTGCCCAATTGCATCTACACCTGAAGGCCTGGATTGAACACAGAAGTCTTTTCCAGTAAGGAGAGGGAATTTCAATGTTTTCTAGGATGCTAACACAATGTATTTGTGTTTCTAAAGTGTTATGTGCATACAGACTGAGAGGGGTGGTTGGAAAACATCCCACACAGTTTTGGAAGCTCTGCATCAGTTGTCTAGAGCAATTCAGGGTTGAGTATCATATTAATCCCTAGGAAATTACCTCAAGCAATTATCTAATTAGGTAGAGTTTTCTCTCTCCCTTTTCCCCCTTCTGTCCCTTGTCTACCACCATCCTAGCTGTCACCTCATTTGTAACCATCACTCAAGAGGCATATACAATGAGAAGGTCTCTGGCCAAGTCTCCCACTGGTTATACACAAACAACAGATTTGAAACACATTACAAAATTCCTTCATTTCTACATTCCTAAGATAGCCCAAAATACTCAACCCTATTATGTGAAATCTGTTTTCTGCTGTGAAGATGAGAAAGCCATTCAGCTTGCAGAAACTGCTGAACAAAATGTTTGGAAATGTTACATGCATATGCAAATACACTCGCTCTGCTTAGGTGGAGGTGCTCCCTGTAGTACCACTGATTATCGGATTATCTAGAAGACATTGCATTTTTAATTTAGCTCCATTTTTTATAAGCTGTGCTAATAAAATCTGCACCCCATGGAAACTCCCTGCTCATTAGCTATTACCCACCCTCAGGCAGCACAAGTCTGTTTACATTACAAATAAAAGATAAAATATGCTCATTGCCAGCTTTCCCCTTCCCGAGGGACACTTGTCATGAATCTATCCTGCAAAACTATCTCTTCACTACTCTCCCCTGACTTCCCCTTGCCCCAGGACACTTTGCCTTCATTTATCTCTTTCGGACTTAACAAACCACTACAACTACCTTAGATCAATTTCTCAAATCACAGTTTAATTATTTAGAAGGAAGTGAGCTTTTGCTCTCCATTAAAACAACAATCCCTACCCCCAAGGAACAACATTAAATCATTGTTTAATCCTTATTACTGCCTTAGGCCTCCCTTGATACTGCAGTGTTGTTGAAACTTCATTTCAATATTTACCACTTAGATCACTTAAGGGCTGTCAGCTTTAATAAAATTTTATCAATTGGATACTTATATTATTCAGAGTTTCATAAAAATAACAAGACCTGCCTTGGTATTTTACTCATATATGGGCTAATTCCTTTGACTGCTAAGGGATTTCATTTTATTAGCATTTAAACATAATATGAGTGATTTTTTAAAGTGATATATATTGGATGAAGTTAGTAAACAACACCATACTAAGTTACATGAATTTTTATGTATGTACCACTAGGTTTACAACTGCAATACACACAAATAAACCAACAAGGCAGATATCACTGTGCAGGTTCCTAAAAAGCCTGATCTTTAAAGAGATTTGTCTATCTCAAATCCTCTCTGCAGTGTATAGAGTAGTGACAACTCTCTGTGGTAGGTATACAATAAAGATATCCCACATTCTTGGTTTTCAGAGACTTTTTCTGTCAAAAAACATGTTAAGATTTCCCACATTCAATAAAACAAAGCAAAATTTGAGAGGAAGTATACCAGCTCAGTCACTAGGCTACTAACAATACAGTATTACTTCAGGTTCCCTCTCAAACTACAAGAGTGAACAACACCATACTGGGAAAAGGCATTTCCAGAGATTTTGGCTATTTGGCTGTACTAATTCTAGCTGGAACAGACAATTTCTATGTACTCCTTCAATTCCTTGGTCAACAGAGGTTTCTGGAATCCTCCAGCTAGAACTGCAGCGCAAGGACTTCCAAAACTTCTCTGGTAAGTGCAGTTTGTCACTGCGTCACTGATAGTACCATGACCTGTTTAAATCTAGAAGCTACAGTTACTGTGGTCTCAGGTCTGCAGTAGGTTCCTCTGATACCAAAATCTCTAAGATAGACCCTGCTTTGACAGGTACTAATGGCAGATCAAGTGCTATGTTTTTCAGACGACTGACTTTGCAAAGACTTCTCAGACGTAACTTCTTTATCATATGGTAGAACTGCATTCTTTCTGTTAGAAGAAGGGACAATGTTTTCACCAAGTGGATGTGAATTTATACTTTAGGGGCAAGGATACTGCACCTCACAAATGATTCATGGACTGCAAGTCTAAGAAACTTGCACAGAAGGGAGAACAAATACATTAAATATGTCAGTGAAAAGGGCAAAAAATCTACATGCTTTAAAAAAAATTGCTTATTTTTCAAAATAAGGTTTATAGACCAATTAACATTCATAGAACTATCCATGAAGGTTTATCCATTCTGCCTTTGCATGAAAACAAATCCCATTCCACACACCATGTTTGCTTTTAGACTTATATCTCCTTACCATTGTGACCATCACCCTCTTAGTCCTATTTTTAATAGAGTCTCTTCTAGCAGAAGACATTTTTTCCTTTGGTTTTCAATGTTTGATCTTCATCAAATCTCTTTTGAAAGTATCAAATTACTTGTTTCCTGCAGAAAATTCTGGCTCTTCCATCAGTTTTAAACCTCTCTGACTGCAGCGTTTAAATACTTAAAGAATCTAGGTACTACTTTGAAAAAAAAAAGAAAAGGTAGATGACTTAGAAGATTGTGATTCAATTTAAATAATTAATCATACATTAATTGAGGGTGTTGAGTGTGAACATGTCATTTATTTAGAGGTCTGGATGTTAAGTCACTTTTGGATATAGGATTTTCAAAAGCTTTCCTATATGTAATCAGAAATAATTACTCAGAAATTGCATGAAACTGGATCAGACTGAATAGGAAAAATCTCCTCTGGAATAACAACAGGTACGGCATTTTAAATTGAGACTTGGTCACCCTGCTTTAACCTATATCCACTTTGGAACACACACTAAGGTGCCAAAGTCAACTGACTGCTTGCAAATCCTCTAACACTACTTAGCTCCTGTGAGCAAGGCTGGATTTTCATATTAAATGTGATGAGAAAAGTATATTAAAACAGAAAACAAGGAACTACTCAAATTACACTTCTTCAGATTCAGTACTGCTTCCAAAAAAAGTTTTGTCAATTATAAGTGATCAGTGCTGATACACACATATTCCTGACACTCAAGTGTGTAGACTTTCTCCCATCAGCTTCAACTGGAGTCAGGTTGCATCTATAAATTGTTTGGATGTATATTACCACTTATTTTAATGGCAGTGGTAAGAAAAGGCTTGAGTTGTATACCAAGACCCTCAAACAAATTCAACAAAAATTCAACAAAAAGTCAAAGAGTTTCCAGTCCACAAATAAACCATAACAAGGCGACTGAGAACAGTGTTACATGCAGTGGTCATAGTAACCTGACTGCCTAGGGCTTGATTATAATTAAAAGACACCAAGAAAGGCTTAATTTTAAGTGGGGCCTAATAATTAACATTGAAGTTGAAAGAGTAGTAAAGCAGGGAGCATGACAATTAAACATGCCTGAGAATATAAATATATGGATATGAAGTGCAGAGTGAATGTTGCCAATTTTCAAGTCAATTTTCCTAGAGAAAGCTCTAGTGGGGCAGACAAAAAACAGAGCTTATAAAAGAAACTGGTTGCAACCTTAGCCACAGTCTTGACCACAGCTTCATAATAAAATTACTAGTATATTAAGCATGTGAATGTGGGGTGATACAGAGAAGAAGATGGGGCCCCCATAGCTGGCTGGCAAGTCAACTGTGATTTTAACTAAAAGCAGATGGTTTTCAAGAACGAATAGGTGCAACTCGCTCTTTTATGCAAGTCACGCTCAATTCACAACCATTTTCTTAGATGTACACCTTCAGCACAGGAGTTCATGTGGCCTAAATTGAATGTAAT
The DNA here is from genome assembly GCF_027887145.1 of Ammospiza caudacuta. NCBI lineage: Eukaryota > Metazoa > Chordata > Aves > Passeriformes > Passerellidae > Ammospiza > Ammospiza caudacuta. Next base: position 30,283,785 of record NC_080595.1, read on the forward strand.
AATCCAGATGGGAGAACAGCTATTCTGCATCCTTTCAACTGGAGGGTCATGTTACGCAGCCCTCCCGTTTAAAAGCATATAAAAACCCAAGCTATTCAGCGTGCAGCTGAGAGTGCAAGGGCTTTAATCTTTACATTATCCATATGAATGCACTTTCTATTTTTGTTTATTGTGCCACACAAACCTAATTGCTGCTGCTTTAGAGCCATCAATCCCTAAAGGGCAACAAATAACCTCAGGCTTTGGTAACATCAAGTTTCACTTTTTGGTCATCAGTTCTAACTTAACCCAGGTCAACCATGGCCAAAAGCTGTCACCAGCTGGTGGTGTATGCATAGCCCATGGTCTGAATCCACCTGCACATATGAAATGAAGACAAAGGAATGTCCACAAAGAGGAGCACGATCAGTTGGCTGAACTGCAGCATAAGCAGAGAAATTGAACTGTACCCATGTCTAAGGAGGATCCCTGTAGGCAGATGTGGATTGAAAAGCTAATAATATTCACTAAAATATTATTTAGTTGGGAAAGCATTTCAGAAACCTCCAAACTCAGCCCCTTACTAAAGGGCAAAGCTTCACCAATATCACTGAGTGGCGACCTGAATTCATCAAGTACTACTTTCTTAAGAGGATTTATGAATTTTAAAGCACTCTTTAATAATTTCATATGAAATCTACTTGATGAATTGATAGGTTTTAAAAAATGTCTTCAGAAGAATGGGTGGAAACCTGGATAAGTTTTTCTGCTTGCTAGCTTCCCCACTTTTCATTTTGTCCTCTTGAGTTAGATTGAAATATGTCAAATTGCGTGAGCTGTTACCTTATGGAACTTCTTACTCACAGAATGTATCTTTTGTTACATATGGAGGTGTTAATCCCCAGGTAATCAAAAGCTGAATTAGTTCATAATGAAGGTGAAAGACTCTCTGGTTTATGTTGCTGCTGAGCCTTATAGGTTTTCTTGTTTTATTTTATTCAAAGAACTATGGGGTGTTAACAACTTCTGCAATAAATCAAATAAAAGTAATATAAAACAAGGCCTACCAGTAGCTCCATCCTCGGTTTTGCCTGCACAAGGAAAGGCAGCTTGGCATCATCACAGGCACATTGCTGAACACCGAAGCATAAAAGAAGCACAGGAACTTATACCCGTGTGCCTCCTGAGCCTTGCCTTCTTGCCTAAATCTTTGCAACCAAACAAGCTGCTTCATTTTGCCATTTTCCATGACAAAAAGCCGCATAGCTCTGGAAAGAGAGTTCAAGAAATCACTCAGATAATCCAAAAATAGTTCACCTCTGGTATGAATCTAGCCTCACATGTCCTCCAAGTCTATGAATCGATTCAAACTTGTGACTGATTGCAACAGGCCAAAATGGATACTGTTCATTCAAATTATTATTCAAAGTAGATGATGATCTTATATGTTTGCAACTTTATGTTCATCAGCTCCACATATAATTACCAAAAAGATCAAAGATAACCAGTGCTGCTTTCCCTTAAAGAATTATCATTTTTACTTCAAAATGATACTAATTCTATAATTTTAACAAAGCTTGCACATAACTTTTTTTTTCCCCCAGCACTCATTCAAGGATGGAAATCTTGAAGATTTTCATACAGATGGAAATTTGAGATACACAGAAAGTAGCCGAACACACCAAAGTTACCCAGGAAGGAGTTTGAGCCTAAGTGTCTTCAGTAGAATCTCTGCCTCATGACTTCCTCAACCTGGAAATACTTTCTACTCTTTTAACAGTTAGCATGGCAGCATCAACTCTCCAACCCACATGTTCACTGAGTTCACCCACTGACTTCCAATGGATTAATTCTGTTTCTTTTTCATTCCTCTGTACTTGAAAGCAAACTGATCATGAATAAACAAAATATTGTACAATTTCTGCTGCATTTGGGAAACCACAGAAATGCACAGTGCTCTTACTGTTCAATCCAATAGTAATCAGCAATGCAAAGCTGCAAAATAATGCCTTTAAAGTGATGTCTCTCTTTGTTCACCCATTTTCAATAAAAATAGGAAATTCTACATTCAGGTTCAAATCTGTAGAAACAATCCTTCAATCATTGCAGGCATCAGATTTCCAAATTTTAAAAGAATGAGATACACAGTACACAACTAAGGACTCTAGGCAGTGACTCACATTTGAACAGTTACATCATGAAGATAGTTCTACATTTCCCCAAGAAAGAAATGCTCTGTTTGGATCAGTCTTCATTTAAAAGGCAGATGACAATCAAATGCAATGCAATTTTGTATTATAAAGTGATCAGAATAAAACAAGGGAAAGATAAATCAAAATGCACAACCCAAAATCTGTTTATGTTATTTGGAGACGCTGTGGATTTGTCAGCTACTGTAGAAGAATTTCATGAAGATATAATTAAACTCCAAAATCAAATCACCCTTTTCCCCCTCTCATTATTTACAGGCTGCTTTATAACAAGGCATATTAGGAATACTTACCTTACTTGTATGAGAAAAAAAAGCTGTTTATTTTTATTATCAAGCAACATATTAAGAACCCCAGCCTGCGAGTGCCACACCACTTTTTAAAGAAACTAATTGCAAGCCACTTTCAATATTTCTTCTGTTTTTAATTTAATACCCTCAGAGATACATAATTGGGCTGGAAGGGAGAGTATTCACTGAAGTCATGAATTTGCTGTATAAATACAAACAAGAAGGAAAGCTAATACAGTGAGGGACTGTGGGATTAATTTTGAAATTGTCTGATTAGTGGATTGCTGCCCGTCAATAATTGCCTTAGATGTTCCCAAGGCCCCATCTTTATTGGAGTCTGGCAAGTGCATCTGCCCACAGATTCTGTCAATCAGGCCTTGCAGCTGGGAGGGTCTTCAGAGAGAACACAATTGTAAGTCTGCTGGGGCAAGTTGTTAGACAAAGCAATATATATCAGGCATGATGAACAGTCAATCTCTATGCCATTGAGAACATTCTACTTGCTCATTGCTATAAGCCCCTTCAAGAATTATTTTCACAAAGTACTGTTTGAGTGAAATAATACCAAAGGTGTTTCTGCAGGATACAGCAAGAACATTGCACACACCTAAATTACACAGTAAACTTGGGCCTCATGCCTTCCCCCACTCCTTTTTAAAAATTTTTGCTGCTGAGATGATCTTTGCTCCCTTAGGATGCTAATAGAGAAGTATGGAAGTATGCAACACTGGCATTTTGCAAATGCTAAAGCCACTGCATGGATAAAAGAAAAATTTATGAAATCATACAGAGAATCTAAAGTCCATTTTGCTAAGGTGCACCTTCATTTAAACAATTCTTTAAATAAGTAATTCCCATAAATATTTCTAAGTAAAACAAAACCTAAAAAATTGTCTCTGTTTTCTGCACCAGTAGAAAACTATGAACATGTTACCCTCAATAAAATGAATCATGAAAAAATATTATTTGGCCTGTTGGTCTGCAGAGAGAAGTTTTTCTGACCAAAACCATCCTATTTCTAAGATCACAAAAATACGTATTTTTAAAGCTCTGTATAGCTTGTTTCTTGGATGTCCATTCCTAGATATATCTATGTCTTTCCTGCCAACATTTAGCCAGAAATACACAAAATAGATTCATCAATGAGCATAGTTTACAAACAGAAATAAAATAATGGAACAAGGATGGCACATATATTTATATTTTTGCTAAGCAATGAATATATTAGATGTTAATTTTTAGCTACCCTCGTATGTTTTTGAAGTCATAAAAAGGAGCTCCTGGAATGCTGTAATTGTTTACATGTAAAACAAAGTCTCCCTCCATTTTATTATGACCAGCAAAGCTTCAGTTTGAAATGCAGAACAACACTGATGTTGTAATCAACACTAATTTTACAGCCCATATCAGTAGCTTCTGTGGATTTAACAAGGGAGATGATACTCCCAAAACACAGCATCACCTGCACAGAGACTCACCACCTTTGTGTAAATTCCATTTGAACAGTCACAGTCCTCTTTTGGTCCAACTGAAATCCCAGTTCACTGCCAGTGGACCTATGGCTGGTTTCCCCCATTTCTTTTTTATGCACAGGCTACAATCATTAGCTTCTGTTGGGTAACATTTCCAAATGGGTTTTAAAAAGGGGTTCAATAATCTTACAAAAGGGATGCCGGACTGAGATGCCTGGGATGGAATCAGATGGAGCCCACGGGAACAGGATGGACTCAGGACTGCTGTCCTACCTTCTGCTCTTAAACAGGCTCTTGTCTCTTGTTTAAAGAACAGTGCAGGAAAGGGCAGACATTAGAAATCTCTGGAAAAAGATTCCTTCATGCTGCAAGGGAGCTAGAGAAAATACTATTTATCCTTAACCTTGACTTCTAGTTATGCTATGGATAGGCACTAAGCCATTGCCTTGCCTCAGATGAGGTCACATAACACTTCCCCTGCAGAATCTATGCCTTGTTTCATACAGAGGATGGGCACTTCTCTGATCCTTTATTAACTTTTTCCACATTTGAAAATCAAATCGTACAGTATCCCAAAGTTCACCTTGAATAGGCAGTCTGTGGAGCACTATGCCTTCCCACACAGTTGTGATCCAATAGCCACTAAATCAGTTAATACTGTAACTGTCACCCCTATTACATGTGAAGTGTTCTAATATTTCTCACAACAAACCCAGATACAAGTTACACTTAAAAGGACATAGAACACATGCTGAAATAATGAAATTGTACTTACATTTGAAAACAAAGCTCTGCAGCACTCTGGTTTCCCTCAATGTGAATAACTCACTGCAGATCAGCATTAGGGGGAAAAAAAAGACAAGAAAAAGAGACTGGCAAAGAAAAATTTCAATAAACCAGTGACATTCTGGTTCAAAAAAGACAAGAGAGAAGACTTGAGGAAGCCACTCCTCTCTCAACTGAAAAACTGCTTCAGGAGGTTTCAACTATGGGCAACCCATATGGTTGGTTTTGGAGATGACCTGAACCTCCACTTCCATAGGTGGGAATTTTCTTACTGTTGTTTCGCTGGTCTCTGAAAAGGGCCAGATTGTCACACAAGTGACACTGGTTCCCAAAAAACGCACTACTTGACCCAAGTGAGAAGCTTAATACTCTGAAACATTGGAAGAAACTGTGCCAAAGACTGCCAAGGACTTCCACATGCCAAGGCAGACATTTTCCTTTCCTGTCATTTTGAATGACACAAAAATCTTCTTATAAGTTTAATGAATGACAAAATTTGAAATTTATTTTATAAGCTTTGCCAATCCTCCTTCTTTTCCATGAAGAGAGACCATGTACCATCACACACAGAAAACTAAAACTCCATCAACAGCAAACATTGGACAATGTTTCTTTTCTTTCAGCTCTTACATTATGACTAATTTTGTGTCCCAGAAAACATAAGGCCTCATAAAACACACTGAAGATTAACATGTCCGGGCTACTTTGGACCAATTCTAAACTGGACAGTCCATAAGAGACAACATCTTGAGAACAGGCTTAAATTTAAAACTGAGTAACTATCTCACACATAGAGCACTCCAGGAAAGATTGTATTTCAGGCAAGCAAAGAGGTTAACAACCATATGCTTACATAAAAAGTTAATCATCAGTACAGATCTGAAACCACTGAGGCTGTGTGCTCTTGGAAAAAAATTCTAGCCAGTATGCAAATAGCAGGATTTTCTGCTATTTTCAGCTTTTAACTGGCTCTGCATCTACCCACCCCATGCACTAAATGTAGCCACAACAGTAATTTCAAGGGATTGAAGAAAGCTATGACAAAACAGTCTTTCAAGGACTCTTGCTGCTGGGTATAAATGATAAAAATTCTGTTGGTTGCCTCTGTTATATGTCAATGGACAACACATATGTCACACATGACAGCTGCACTCTCTCACCCAGAAGTGCTGATGAGCAAGGACTGATCTACTCCTAATAAACTAGCTAGAAACAGCAACACTGGCAAATGAGAAGCAAATCAATTAAGAGCACATACTTTGTGTTTCTCCCTCCTGAAGCCAGTTAGTTCCACACTACTCTTTAGTTACAATATGCACTGATACGAGACATGCAATTTCCATTAGCTATAACAAATTATAGCTTATTTTTTACCTTCATGTGAGGTACAGGAAGCAAGAGACAACCAGGCTCAGATTCCAGAACTACTACATTATCATTACATTGCTGCCATTTGCATTTCATCATCTTAACTTCATTCCCATAAGACCATTTACATCTTGCAGGATGTTCTTTCCCAAATCCCTCCATTTCCTGCCCCTCCCTCTTCTCATCACACAAAAAAGCAATCATGGTGCCATACAGCCTCTGGTATGTGGCAGTTTCCACTCTCTGCCAAGATATTCCACGCATTTAATTCTGAGGTGAAAGTACTTTCCTAAGATTTCACTTCTATTTGGTCTTTGTAAATGACCCTCAAGCATAACAGTTCCTCTCATGACATTATTTCCACATACCTCACTGTGAGTCAGATGCAAAAAATTCTCTGCTTGACCACAAATAAAGGCAGTCTTTCCTAGAAATATGACTGTCATTGAGATATGATAATGCAAAACTCCAGCTTAGCTGATTGTATACTGAAAACACTTTCTATTTAGTAACATGCAAGTGTAGCAGGATAAGTAGATCTGTAAGATAAGAAAAAAACAACACTCTGATTAACTTTTCTGAGGTACTGGTCTCCTGATTATTGCTTAAACACAATATCTGAAAAATTAAAAACCTAAACTCCACCAGATTTATTAAAGCTAAAGAAGTCAATCAGTTTACTAAATGCTCCCTTCTTTGTTTTTTCTTCTGGAGAACGAGAGGGAAACAAACCAAAAATTTCTAATAATAACAATTGGGCTGCTGTGTTGAACATGCCTTAGTGTATTTCAATTCTAGAAGTCAAATAAGGTAAAAGCTATCTAGTGAAACAAAGGGCAAGGTGATCAATTTCAAACATGTGTCAGCTCCTAGTCAGGGACAGAAAGCATGTGAGATGAGATTTGAGTGCTTTACCCCAAACTTTTGTTCAGATTTAAAATTCTCAGTGGGATGACTCACCTTGATCTGGACATGGCCACCAGGGCTCTCTCACTTTCAAAGCATGGAGAATCTCTTAGGATTCTTGATGCAGCTAGAACATGCTCACAGGAGACCTAACAGTTATAGAAACAGCATGAAGCCCAACAGACTTGAATAAAAGCAGCAGTCCCCATTGTGGAAGCTCACACAGAAGCAATACTCTTGCACATGTCCCTCCCAGACTGAAGAATTTTGTTATTCCCAGGTTACAGAACTTTGCTATTTCCGGCTTGCAGAATCTGTAGTAAAGCCTGTGGTGCAATACATACACTTATGATTCATCTCCAGGGGTCTACAAATTGTCATCACTTGCTGTTATGGGTGACTTATATCTGATAAAATACCCAACCATAATTCTAGATGGTCGGCTCCTAGAAATACCTGTCAATAAGCAGTGATCTCCAACAGCCTCCTGGCAGGAGGTACCTGCAGACAGCACAGAGTGACAACATCCACCAGAGGGACCATTTAGAGGCTCAAATGGAAACAGGCAATTGAAGTTCTCTATAAACTAGTCACTGAGGTTTGCTGTGAGAAACACAGACACATCATTTACTTGTGAAGCTTTATAGAGCATGGATTCAAAGGGATTTCTCAAAATGAAACACTTCTAAACAGTTACAGTTTCTACATGCCCATGAGGCAGGTGAGGGAACTTTGGGGCCAGTAAACAGAGGTGCTGTCAAACCTTTAGGTGGTCTCTAACAGGAAGGAATATGGAATTACTGACTGGCCCAGCTTTTACATCGCCCTGGAGACACACAAACTCCCTCACAGCCTTTTCTGAAACCTTGAACAAAAGGGAGACATAGAGTAACATGGACTGGCATTACCAGCTTGTTCCTTCCACTGTCTCACAGGATTGATAGTCTTGAAGCTGGATGTCCTTAAGCAGAGCTAAGTAGGTACATGAATTATCCTCAGGAAGTCTAGAAAAGCAAGGTGCTATTCAGGCTGAACTGGGAACTCACTCAGCACTCACTTCACAGAGGGTAAGGCTCCTTATAGAAAGCTCTGAAATTAGACAAATATGATTCATGTTTGGTTTCTAGCTTCCAGGCATAGAGTTTCTAAGGGTATTTGTTGTTAAATAAATACAGACACCAAGTTCAAGACACACTACCACAAAGCTGTTAGATTATTTGTTCTCCTGAATTATGCATTACTTTCCTGTGGTATGCAGTTTTTCTAACACAAGTACCCCACAAAGCCCAAATTCCAGCATGTCTATATGCCATATGGACCAGCTTCTCCAAATGTCTGCTCCTCATGGAAATTCTATTTGTTTTCCTATTGATTTTATTATGTTTAACAGCATACTAAATCATTCCTGAGGTTGACAAGTTTCTGGAAAATTGATATATGCTGTCTAAAACTGCCTGAGGCAGGAATAAAACCAAAACAAATGGCTTCTTTTAAACTCTTGTTTTGCATTACTACAGCCAGGCATACAAGTGCCATCTTGCTTAGTAGAAAAATTCTTCTCCTTTGTGTAATATCTGAAGCACAGGAAATCTTTAGAAGCTCTTCTTATGTGTCTGCATATCAGGGGAAGGTGATTGCAAAATACCAGACTATGTGAGTGAGGGTTGGTCTAAAAAGGCAGACTGTCATCCAAGATCAATGAGCTGGATTTTCTCTCTGGGGAGAGGTAGAAGTACACTACAAGGTGTGTAGATGCCTTGGAATCTACAGCTTCAGGCAAAAGCAGAAATTTTAGTGAGACTTAAAGACTTGTATTTAATTCTTCTGAGAAACTTTGAAGAAATTAACTAAAACCAGAGGAAGCAGGGGTTTGTTTGTTTGTTCGAAATTTTGAAGGCACCACCAGTAAGCAGTATTGAATTTGTTCCAAAGATTGGACACAATTTCAAATGGGAAAAAGCAACCATTCAAGAAAAAAAAAATCATGTCTTGGTTCAGAAACTAAAGGTGGAGATAAATTACAGAAAACCATTTTGATGCTTTGATGTCAGAAATCTGAACATCACAAGAATTCAAGATGAAAACTGAGAATTAGATTAAGAACAAATCATTTTTGAATCTCCAAAGATCTGACAAAATCTGAGAAGTTCACATTGTGCTTATTCATCCTTGTTAGACTCTCACTAGGCTGTTTTAACTGCTGTGTTCTGGCAAAGAAAAAAAGAAATTGCAATGGAAAAATGTTTTAGTGGGGAGTAGTTAAGGCACTGCACTAGCTGACAAATAATGGGATTACATTTGCAGAGCTGCAGTCATGTAAGATATATGACATGAAGTCATAAACTTCCCATTTTGGTGTGGTTAAAGTTTGAAGAGAGAGACATGATGTTCTCCTACAGTCCCTGTGATGACACAGGATAAGCTGCTGAGTTACTCTATAGAGAAAGCAAACTATTTATGAGCATGTACAATGAATTGTCGGTCTGCCTTCTGAGTAGGTAAAATGCCTCCTGTGAATTAACAGGAGAGAAACAGTCTCAAGATGTCTTGCATTTAGAGAACTTCATGATAATTCAAGAGTCATACACAAAAATGCAAAAGATGCTACAGTCCTCACAATACTCCAGATAAAAAAAAAAAAAAGAATTTCAGTAACAAAATAGCACAGAAAGAGAAAATTCTCTTTATATTATTCACTAAATTGTGCTTCAGGAAATCAAGTTTATCTCCTCCTTAGAGAAGGCCAAACAAATCCAGTTAAGTTGCTGAGTGCATAGATACTGCAGAGATCACATATAAAGTTTAACACAACTTCAATCATTCTACTGATCGACATACTGCTGTAAGTGAATGTATCACCTGCAGAAAAAAAAATAATTTCAACTTCTTAGCTTTCCATCTCTGTTTTTCAAGACAGTAACATGGTGTTACAGTTTCTAATTTCATAACACCAAAATATACCTTGTAGAAATATTACAAGAAAACTTCAAAAGGCCTGCAAAACATGTTTCCAACGTGTGCTGACTTTAACATAACAGAAAACGGTTGTTTTTTCTTCAGTGAACAAATCCATTGAAGCTAGTAAGAACTGTCTTCTTTTTTTCATTTGCTAAATGATTCTTCAATCTCCAAAATACACTGTCTACAGCTGGCTCATCATTTTGAAAACTAAAGCACAGAGCTGGGAGTTCAAACCATGCTAGACTTTTCCTAACTCATGCATAGACCCTGTGCAAGCAGCTACTTGGACATTTGTAGTTAGAAACCTTATAACTGAAGATCTTTGACACTTGGTATAGTGTATTTGGACTCATCTGTTGCAGACCAGAGCTTCTGCCCACTTATAGGCAAACTGGATGACTGCAAAGGAATAAATGCCCAACACACCAAAACTCCCTGTAATATACATTTGTAAACTCCCTGTACATATATATATATATATATATATATATACATACATATATATATATGTATATATATATACATAATCTGCAGTTGCTAGAAACTAATCTTCCAGTATACCTGTCCTTTGCAAACTTGGCTCAAGAGTTAAATCCTTTGAAACACCACCAAAATACCACAAAACCAAGAAGTCTCTAGTTAGAAGAAACAAACCTCCTGTGCTAGGCACTCCTAGCAGGAAACAATAAGCATTCAAAGTGTTGGTGATTAAGCACGTGTTGGAATGAAAGACAACTAGGACTGTTAAACTACTTGCAGAACAAGTACACTGAGAAAAGATGGACAGAACTGTTTTTATTTTGCAGAAGTATAGAACAACACAAATGTCTTTTGACACCTTTGAGCAAAGTTCCTCAAACTGCAACGTACATCCAACTACGTTAAATTATAATTGAACAAACAAAAATAATACAGGTAAACAGACGTCAAATAAATTAAAGATAACTATTTCTAAACCATCAATAGTTTTAGCAGGTACCTTTTCCTCAGTCGACTTTTGATGCAACATCATTACCACTTAACTTCAAAATATCCTTTTTTTCTGCCACTAGGAGCCCTCCTTTAGACTGTCAACCAGAAAACAGGCAAACTGAATGGTTGTTTTTTGGGAGGAGAGCTACAGATGTTTCTGTTCGTGCAATACTAACTGAAGATTAAGACAGCAAATCTTGCACAGACAACAGATAAGAGATCTGTCTGAGAGCCCACTGAAGCTTCATTTGCTCTGCAGACAAAATAGCAAGAGTGGTTGGAGGTAATCCAGAAAAGTGTTCCAAGAATTATTAACAGAAAGGATACAAGAAATGTGGTAAAACTGTTAAACTAAACTAAAAAAAAAAAAAAAAAAAAAAAGGCAAGGTGCTGAAGGTTTCAAAATGTGTTCAACATTCAATAAATGCCTGACTCTCCATAACCTTGCTGACATTACTTATCCTTTAAAGTCAAGGCTCAGTTACTGAAACCCCTCTCATAAAACACGCATAAGATCCAATGTTATCCTCAGGCGAGGAATATCAACATTAAGCACTTTAACTTCCACTCTTTCTCCAGGACCTAGGCCCAGGCTTCTTCTCTTCTTCACTTTAGAGAGTTTTGCTTCTGTTATGCTTCGCACTGGAATCAAACCTGCTTTTCCCACACCAATATCAACAAAAACTCCAAATGGCGTTGCATTTTCAACTTTTCCAGTCAAAACAGCACCAACACTTAAGTCTTCCATGCAGACTATGCTTCTCTTGAAGTCAGGTTTATCAAAATCTGTTACAGGAAACAAGAAACACAAATAAGAATCTGGAGAAAAAGGGTTTCTAAGAGTTCTAAGAGTTGTTTCCAGATGATTTCTAATTAATAAGCCATCTCAAGGTAGATCTTAGGTCCCAAATACTGCTTTCTGTACATTTTAAAATAAAGACCCACCTGTGATAATTTGTGTCTTATATTTTGTGAATCACTTGAAAAGACTTAGATTATTGAGTAAGTATACTGAATTTTGTGTAATTTGTGTAAACTAACATAAGGGGATCAGAAGCATGTTGTCTAGTAGGCAGTGACTGAAAGATTCTTTAAATTTTCTCAGATCTAGGGAGAAAACACTTGAGGTGACTCAAACTAAATCAACTATACATGAAATTCTATTCCTATAGAAATTGCTACAAATTCACAGGAAGATGAATACTCAGTTTCATCACATACTAAAAGAAAAGCCAGCAAGGCATTGTTCTTAGGCTTGCTGCTCATCTGCACCATGACATCACATGAGCTTCATCACAGTGCTGCTTTGCACCAACAACTTGAAAGTCACACAGGCATGATCAGAAGCAGGGATTATACTGGGATATTAATGTTCAAATTCTGTATTTAAGAGCACAGATAGATTTTTTTAAACTCTTTTATTTCCCTACCATTTTCTGCTCCTGCAGAAAACCCTTCTGAGTCATCTCAATAACTCCTCTTTCAATCTTTTTCTACCATAGTTAGACCTTTCCAAGATATAATAAGGATTGAGATTTTCCACAAGGAACATCACCAAACCAGAATTGCAATAATTTTTCTCTGCTTGCTTTTGAGAAATAAAATTCAGCCTGAACAAGTTTATAGCTAAAATGCACTGGAATTTAATCAGTCTCTGGATCTGTATTGGCTTTGCATGGCAATGTTTCAGTAGGTGTGTGTGTGTGTGGGCTACTGTGAGCGGTGGCTTTGCCTGTATCCAATAGATCCACTCCTGTCCAAGGTCAAGCCCATTAACAACGGTGGTAAGTGCCTCTGGGATACAATATTGTAAAAATTAAAAAAATTCCCCATGCAACAGCAATTGCAGCCCAGGAGGGAGAAGCGAGCATATGTGACAGAAACAGCTCTGCAGACCAGGGAAGGAGGAGGAAGAGCTCCAGATGCCAGACCTGAGATTCCCCTACAGCTCATGGAGGGCCCTACACCAGAACAGATGGATGCCTGAAAGCCCACACTAGAGCAGGTGTTCTGTCAGGACTTGTGACCTCATTAAGGTACAATGAAAGCCTGTTTCTAAAAGACTTCATTCCATGGAAGGGACCTATGCTGGAGCAACTCATGAAGAACTGCAAGGGACCCATGGGAAGAACTCATGATGGAGAAATCCATACAGCTACATAAGTCTACTAGGCTGTTCACCAACCACACTCTGTCTAAAGTAATATTGAATGTCCTAGATCAGCAGAATATGAATATTTCCATTGAAGATTCTCTCTTTTGCTTTTATGTCTTCCTATGTTATTAGTCTATCCTACTGTAATTTCGATGTGAGATCACCAGAAGAAATTGAGACATTGAAAATACACATTTTCAAGATCACTAGTGAGGAATATTTAAAAAATAAGCATGGAATCCATTCATGAACTATAAAAAGGGGACAGAAATGTTAGTTTGGCTGGTTTTTAAACATAGGTTTATTATTTATTATTCTTCATCTTTGCTGTCTACCTTTATCTCCCGCTGTTGTAAGAGAAACCAGCTGTAATTTTCATTACACAACAGCATCCCCAGAATGTTTAACTTCATCTTTCTTTTCCTCTACCTCAAACTGTTCAGTACCACTGCAGGTTTTAACCAGGGTAGGTCATGAGCCACGTGCTTCAGTTACACTGGTCTCCCAGAAACCAGGGCAACAGAAGTGCAGAACTACACACTACTGCTCCACAGAACATTATTGCTACTGTTTCACCTTCGTCTCAGCATTTCCTTCTGTGATGGAGAGCCAACACAGATTCAATCAGTAGAAAATCAACATATTGAAATTATTTCATTTGTTAACAGCCATAAAACTCCTCTTCCTGTGGCTGAAAATGCCATGATTTAAGACAGGATTCACACTTACCTACAAAACTGAAAAGAAACATCTGACTATGATATAGCCTTTACCTTGACTGAGAAACGAAATGGAGTTACATGTCCGTGAAAATCTGCTACTGATTTTAGAAGAAGAAAATGCGCTGTTTTAAAGCTGATATATAGAACAACCAAACTGAGATTACAACCTTCAAAACCGAGGTTTACCTGTTCGGATGTCATAGCCTTCAGGCTGGGTGAGTCCATCAATGATCAGCTGCAGTGTGTGCACAGTGGTATTGAGCCTTTTGGCTGTGCCTTCCAGTCCTTCCTTTTGAATTACTACATTTACTTTTTGCTGCATATCTGATTTTCCTATGTCATTTGCATTTCCTCCAATGAGAGATAAAAACCTAGGAAGTTCAAACAAAGACAGAAACATTTGTAACATCCTCTAGTGGGAACTGAACCTTTGCTCTATTATTTTTATATTGATGCATGAACAAAACTTCTGATAAACTATATGAACAGTTTCTCAAGTGCATGTCCTCTCAACTCATCACTGATCTGACACAAGTGGAAACTTAGAGTCTATCTGTATATATGTATCTTCTGGAACAGATTGCAAAACTAGATGCAAATAATAAAATGCAATTAAAATCTCTTCTCAGACCAATTTCTTTATCTCACAATAAAACTGAATTTCCTTATTACTGAAAGATGTCTTTTACCATGAAAGTTCCTAGAAATCAGTGAGAGTTCTATAACAGTGTTGTTGTAATTGTCACTCGTGTTCAAATTAGAATGAATGGCCATTTAGCAAAGCAACAACGAATACTCAAAATACTAATTTAGGAATCTTTAACCCAACTTAAAAAAAACTTTACATGAAACACTTCTCTTGTCTGTGAACTTCATGATTAAGAATAATTAATTTTTCCTGACATGTGATCTCGGCCACAATCTGCATCTCATCATGAATGAGCCTTATCTACTCTGCTTTATCATGCCCCTTATTGTTGGCAGGAAGAACAATATTCTTTTCTTCTCCACAACAGCAGGCAGGTAGAATTATTGTTCCTGTCCTCCAGAGCCTGATGAAACATTCCTTCCAAATTGCTAAAAGAGATTCCTTTTTCCTGCTTCACAAGTGTAAACTACAAGTCTCAAAAGAAGAGCTGACCAGCAGGTTCATGCCCTGAACTTGTTGGAAGACATTCCAGCTCTATAAGAAATCAAAAGCCCCTGGTACTCAACCTCCTTTCCCCTGCCAAAATACATGCAGGGGATGCATTTTTATCAAAAATCTGAGGCTAGTATTTCTTTTGTCATGAGACCCAGAGTATGTTTTCTTTTGTTGTTTTTCCTCTTTTTAACCCAAGGAACCAACTGAGATTATTTCAGGTGGTGAGCAATAAGAAGTTATATGCATTGAAACACAAAACTGAATTTATTTTTGACAAAATATAAATGGAAGAGACATAATTAAAGGAATATCTGACTTTCTGTCAATCACAAAATTCGTCTTTGAGCATAAGGGCAAAGCTTCACGTAAAAACGTCCATGAATTTTGCTAAAGGAGGACATCTGTTACAACTTCCACTTTACTGAATTCAAGTACAAGCATAGTGACTTAAGTGTACTGGTAGCTCAAACAAAGAGATTTGGACTTGGTAGTGATAAATACAATTTTCACTAATTCTTTTAGTGCATACACATCTTTCATGTGGCAATGCATGATGAAAATTAATGATGACACTGTGGATGTTGGTGTTCTCCATATTTACAGAATTTTGCTTTGACAGCATATGACTTTTGACATCACTTTTTAAAGTAGTTTAAGGTGGTTTGGAAGCAAAGTATACAGCAAAACAAATGTTCTGTAATATCAAGTGCAATTTTTTTCCCTGTAAACTAACAAACCTCACCACTACTATTTGAATATTTTGTCTAATAACAGATTATGAAAAATATCAGATGTTCTGTGAAACGAAATCACCCTCTTTTGCAGAGGAGCCCCAAAAGTGGTTGCGATGATAATGTTGAAAATAGGCCCAGATGAAGTGTTCCTCCCCAGACTGCTGGGGGCTGCTGGCTGCTAACACTGGACAATGCCCCACCAGAGCACTAGTGACAGGCGGCAGCTGTCCCAGCTTTGACTGACGTGCCAGATGTAACATGACAAACCCAACCAGACTCATGACTCAACCTTCTAAATAATGTATGCTTTACCACCCACCCCTATAAACAAGTTTGCTGACATTCACGTACTTGGCTTTATTTCACTTCAAATGGAAACTCAGCTTGAGTATGTCCAAGTAGTATTTTCTCACCATTAGGATTTCACAAAAGGACATTGACTTCGTAAATTGATCATGGGGTGGGTTTCACCACTGAGAAGTGCAACCACACAAAACAGCCACCAGTGCATATTAAAAAAAGCCCTGTTACATACAAAGATGTCACACGTGTGGATAATGCAATCAGAATGAACGGTGTTATATGCACAGGGCTGGAAATAAAACCAAACAGAACACAGTCCAAGTGCCTGAGCCCTCAAGCACAATTCACTAAAGGTGTTTTGCCCTCTGCTCCTTCCTCACCTCCCTCTCAAAGCATTTATCTGAAATTAAAAAGGATTCCTTGTCCCAAAGCATTTATCTGAAATTAAAAAGAATTCCTTGTCTAGGCAAGAGTGGTAGGTTTGGGTCCTATTTTATCAATTACAATTGCGTAAATAACTTATTATTGTGGTTACTGCTCACAGGAAAATTTTGGCTCCACCTGAAGATGATGTTTATACATGTGCCCAAGTCTAAGTACATGAGAAGTCCCACCAACTTCTAAAGAATTTTAATGCTGTAAAAATCAGGCATTTTTTTAAGAATATTTCAGAATTATGGTTGTATATCACAGGAAAAACAGAGCACTGTAACAAACCCCAGCATGCACATGTGCAGAGAAGAAATATTCTCAATAAGAAACAGTACTATTTGCATTTTGGAAATTCTCACCATTTTAGAACAGGCTTTGATAAAATCCATGTAATAAAGTATTTCCAAATTAAAGTAACTTCTTAGTGATTGTAGATGCAGTCAGTTTTAGAAATACTGTTCAATCTAATTACATATTTAATGTATCATTTTTGCTCAAATGAATATAGCCTGAGGGCACTTAGACTAAAAAAAAAAAAAAAAGCAATAAAAAACAGCACAACTCTCTGACTGAACAGTGGTGCATTATACTGATAATTTCTATTATAAAATGTCATTGCTAAGAAAAAAAATAATTTTCTCCTTATTAAAACAGCAACAAAACAACTTCCTCCATGAGATATTTCTAAATCAGGAAAAAAAAAAAGACAGATGCAGTTGGTAGCAACACTCAGATACAGCTATGGGGGGAAAAAAGAGGTTTCACTTAATTTAAATATTTTGACCTTAATGTTAAACGATCTCACTACAATTCTTGAAATATCTCACTCACACAATTTGTAAACAACAGCTCCAGCTGCAGAACATAAGAACATGAATGATCTGTGCAGAAATGAAAGTCCTTAAAGTATTTGCCTGGCTACATATGTGAAATAAATAATACATTGCAGTAGCTCAAGTGCTATGTTTGTCTACTAGAAAGACAAAACCTAAAGACAAGTTAACAGAAATGGGGAAGATGAGATTTTTTTTCTGAAGTGAGGTCATTCTTCTAAGACATATTATCCTTGCTTCTTCAAATGCTGAGCATGTGAATGAATGGTGAACTTACTGCTCAAGGTACATCAACTCAGATCAAGAGTTTCCAGAGTCTTAGGAAGAACATGGTGAAATTTACCAATTTAGAATTTTGAGTTTTACGGTTTTGAGATTTAGAGAATACTCAGAAACCTTTGCAATCACCTTCATTCTGAAAGCAATCTCTTTGCAGTCTTACAGGACCTGCATAGAATGGTCATGGATAAATGACTCATGTTTTATTTAATACATAATTTCATCCATCTTATTCGGATAAAGAAAGAAAGAAAAGTAGTATAAATGTAACAAATAAGCACATCATGTTCACTTAACATACACATCTGCACAAAATTAAAGATCAACCTTTGCAATGCTTAAAAGATAATGTACATTTCACTGGAATGCAAAAAATAGTCAGAAAAGAGTAAAAATTTTACCAAGGGAAGCCTACAGTAAATTTTAAAGAAGTTACTCTAACCACCCCCTGAAAAGCTTCTTATAATGTGCAGGAGTTCTAAAGCTTTGCAAGGGCTTTAGTCACAGTCATTTCTGTTTTATGTAACCGTTTCCAGCAACATGACTTAAGAGCTGGGAGTACTGGATTCATTACATTAAAGCAACATGATACGCCATTACATCTTGTCACAGTACACACATGAATTAATGGCAAAGCAGCATAATCACTCTGAAAACAAAACAACTCTGCATTAGCATGCACTTTGTTAGGTAAAACGTACATTTATGACAGTAACAAACTTAAATTATGCAGACATTTATGTTTTAGTAATGTTTGGAAGCGCAAAAGCAGTACTTGTATAACGCAGATGTTGACTGCTCTTGTTCCCACCAGTAATACGGATCCTCAGTTTTTGATTACTGATGAAGACTAGGTATCAGACAGTATTAGTGCATTACTTTCTGTAATTCATTGCTGGACACAGAGCTAAAGATTCAAATATGTCCAAAACTACTTATGTGGTTCAGCCAGACAAAGCTGTCGAACCAGTATGTTTTTCTTCAAATGCATGAATTATTAACAATGTAGATTATTTGATTGCATGCAGAAAGCACTCAGTCTATGATATTTTCAACTTAGAAATTTTAAGAAACAATGAGTTTCTAAATGAGAAAAGAAATTCAGACACAGTTCCACTGCAGCATAGCCACTTTACCCCCATACCATTAGTCACGCTGCTGTTGGCTGCTCTCATGACTACTGATATATCACGTAACTGGAGTGCAACCCGAGATACAAAACAGTGAAACATGATTAGTTATCCACAAAGAACTAGTATACTACACTTAAAGGAGAAAATTCCATTAAAAAGGTCTTGTGGGGGTTTTGCCCAACATTTTTCTCTAAATGCAACTAGTGGGAAGTTATGTAAGTCCCAAAAATTCCAACAAATTAAAAATACCATTTGATTTATGGGTCTAGTACTTACAGTGTAAATGGAGCATATTTCTCCATTATTTCCAAGTTCTCCTAATCATTCTTGTTAACTGTATTTTACAACACATTAACATTTTAAAATGTCTTTATTGGATGGCAATTGGCAGAGAAAGCTTTTTCTGGTCTTCTGTTTACTGACAAGATAGCTTACAAAAACATGGCCTCTAAAAATCCAGCTAAGTTAGTAGTAAAACCTGTGAATGAATTGGCCTTTTAAAGTGATTAATATGAACAGTTATTTATAATACTTAATGGCCACAATTCTGCGAGTGTTCTCTGTAATTAGGGCTGTACATTGGCTATTGGAAATGGTCATAAAGTTTCATTAATTGACTGAGTTTAACTCTTTAAAGTTTCTTCTAAAAAGCCCCCAAATGTAAGGCTTCTTAAAGTATTAGTCTGCACATTAAATAACGTGAATACCCACACATGTGTGTACATGCAAGTACAGTCTCATTCAAGTGGACACAAGATATTTCTGATGTCTTTGTAAGCAAAGGCCTCCTACCACAGTAACAATTCCTATCCTCCATAAAAATAGTCACATGTAGACTGCATTATTAAATAGAACACAATAACTAGTTTTCATTGCTCAAATACCATACTAAGTAATAATTCCCTCCCTGATTTCTACTCCCCTTAAGCATTGCCTCAGTTGTTCCAGAACAACTAGTGGATCTGGACAGAGGCAAGCCAGCCTGCCAGCAAGCTGGAAATGCTATCAAAGGACAAAATTCCAGTTGCATAAAGGGCAGAAGAGGAAAATCTCTTTCTTTTAGTGGCCCCATCAACAGTTTTCTTCTGCATTTTCTTATGTGCCAGTACTTGCCTTCAAAGCCAGCAAATGCAGCTTACCAGCAAAGCAAATGAGATACTATGGGTCTGCTGTTACATCCACCATGCAGACTACAAGGAAACACCAGGGATATCTGAAATATGACCGATTGGCCTATCATGGAATATAAACTCTTATCAACACAAACATCTTGCTGAAATCAGCACCAAATGGAAGTGTTTTGTTCAGCCAAGAAAAAGCCCATGAATGAGTGCTTGCTGAATTCCCTTGGGACTTTGAATTCCTGCTGCAGGTATCAAGCACCATTATCAATACAGAGAGAATGGCAAGACATGAATCTTCACTCCAAGTGATGCTGCCCAGTATGTCAAAAACTTATCTTAAGGCACAACCAATCACAGTAAGCAGGACTGGCCTCTACCAGGCAAGGTCCTAAACCGGAGGAATTAGCCAAGGAAGATCCTTACCTCTGTTATTCAAAGCCACAGCTTTAGATCTTTTACATTGGCAGAAATTTTTATTTCTGGGTCAGGCTAAAATACAACCTGTCAGCCAGATGCTGCAATCTGTGAGCAGCAAATACATATTCTGAGTGCCAACCTTTTGCAAAAAGCATTTTAATGAGATTTAAATAAAAAAGTCAGCAAATGTTAAAATTCAGCCACATGAAACCAACTGCACCCAGCAGACTGATAGAACAAAGAAAAAACACTGCATTTTCTTTCCAACATTTTCGTTTATAAGCATAACCTGGTTCTAACTTCTGGGGACTTCCTAAATGTTTCCTTGGTTTTCCTACCAATTCTTTAACAACACATACCAAGAAATTTGATATGCTCTACATATTGTATTAATTGTATGTAGAAGATTCTGCCACTATAAACTGGTTTTCACATATAGACGTTTCAAAAACTTAAAACATGGTTCTGCTTTGCAGGAAAATGGGCTGTTTATAAAGTTTTGAGGTTTTTATTTAGCTTTTTGGAAATTCCAAATCATAATATTTAGAGGTGTTCATAAGCTTGGTCACTGCACACAACAAAGCCAAGCTTTGACAGTGTGGAAACCATGAACAAAAATGCTTTGGTCTTCTGCAGAGCGTGTTAAATCACTAGTAGGATATTTTCCAATTATTTTACAGAAATTGTACAGATTTTAAGTTAAGATGCTTAAATGTCATAAATCAATTATACCAGCACCATTTGTGCCACTGTAGTAAAGATTACATCAGTGTTTCCATTATAAAAACCCTATTTTTCTAAATCAGCCCTAAAAACTGGCTCCGGCCTGAAGTTTGGCAACTGAAGTCACCACTTGGGAGTAATTCTTTTAACCATATTTTTCTTTAATGGATTGGCTTTTCAAGCTACAAAATAGTCCTGAAAAAGAAAATTAGTGGTTTCAAATTTTGGTAAATTTCTATCCCTCAAAAACATTGTTTTAAAACCTGATAATTTTGCATGTCATAAATCTGCAATGTAGACTGCTGCCTTTGGGTAATTTGGCTATAAGCAGTGGATAAAAATCACCATCTTATTTAATTTAAAAATAAATGCAATTTTCCATGAAAACTTTTAATCCAATAAAACTTTCAGAAACTACTTTCTATAGCAAGATGTGGTAGGCATTGCATGAGGAAGCCTTTATGATTAACTTATGTAGCAGCTATTCCATACATTTTAATTTTCATGGTAAGAGGTATATAATACCGGATTTTTGATCAAATCTGGTCATATTCAAGACAATTCTGCCCTTTGGCAAGACAGATCCACCTGTGAACTTGACACACTCCCTAACAGGTCAGTGTAAGCACAGAAAAAGAATAAATACTCTGATAGCACTAGAACCACAGAACTCTTTAGGATGTATTATTTTAAAAACTTTATTATGAAATATCAATTCTAACCTACATCAAACAGTTATTTTTTCTCAGGCATTTTAAGTTATAAGAATCATCAATTAGGTTTGAAACTAGTTTAATTCTAGCATTCTAGAAAGACTTTCAGATATTGGCCAATTTCCATAAGACACCTCCAACCAACACCACGAACACGATTTGATCTTCAGGCTCTCAAAAGCTTTCTCATGAACATAGGCTCAGCAAAAAAGGAATTACAAGCCCAGTCCCATCCACTGCCTGTCAGCAAAACTTGCCAACAGCCCTGATAAGCTTTGGACTGAATCCTTCAGGCAGTCTGAATTCCTAGTAAATTTTTTCCTAATTCATACTCAGGGAAGAAAAAAGGTTTGGAAAGTTGTTTTCATAAGTTCTGAGAAACTTAGCAGCTCATATGCTTTTTTTGAAAAGTCATTTTAAATATATAATCATTACTAAATTATAGCATTAGTTGCTTGAGGGGAGGATGTCTGATTTATATTTAGGCCTTATGTCACCAGTGTCAATTTTTATTACTACACATCTTGGCTTTTGTCAGTTTGCTGCAGAGCTGTATTTTCTTTTCTCAAAACAGCTATTTGCCATGAAAAAACATTAAAGATATTTGCCCTCTTCCCCACACCATTTTGTGATATCAAGTTGCTGCACAGTCATACAATCTATATCATGAAAGTTATCACCTACATATTTAACATGCTTTCAAGGAAACAAGAGAAAAATACAAATACTGCTGTCCATAAAGTACATTCACAGAAAGCACCTGGAGACTTTTTTACCCCCATCATGTGTAGAGGTACAATAAATGTAAAAAGTAAGACTACAGAGAAAGCCAAAAGGATGAAGAAAAGATTGATACAATTAATACAGAGAGAGATGCTATGCTTATTAGTTTTGGTGTTTCATTAGCAGATACTGTAATTGTTGTTTTATATTTGCTTTGTAATCAACTTATATTCTTTTGCATTAAAAAACCCACAACAAAATATTGTTTGGTGCAATATCAATGACATGCATTTGGATGTCATAGATGGATGTAAACCTAAACACTTAATCTGAAAATTCTGTCTAGGATGACAAAGTGTTTGGTGAGAAACAGAGAATAGAAAATGGCACTGCAGGAAATCTGCTGTAAAATACTTGCATTATAAAGACAGATAATGAGATAGATTAACACTGGTCTTCAGCCATGTAACACTCCTGCACTGGCTTAGAACCAATCTAAGTCTGAGTCTGAAGCTGTGCACATTTTAAGGCTCAGCAAGGCACCTTCTAAGCAGTGCTGGCTGTGCAATAGGTGCCAGCCCTCTCACTGAAACATGCACAAGCCTAGGACTCAAACCACTGTCTTGGCTGACATGTAAAAATCATGCTCATTTATTTTTTCATTTTGTTTTTTGTTAAATAGTGCTAGTGATGGGTTCCCAGTCAAATTTCAAACCACAATTATATGATATGTGCTACCTATCAAAATGATACAATTTCAGCTTTATGTGAATTCTACCCTATAATCCCACTCACCACTTCATATATAAAAGTCACCTGTGCTGCTTTGGAAACAAAGTCACAATTCTTTATTTTCTGACCAGCCCTTGTAAAAATATTCTATGTAGGGAAATTACTGTAGTATTCCACCATTAACTGCTTGTACTTCTCTGATCTCTAAAGCAATCTGTCCACATCAGGCTTTAAGCAAGGCTGGTAGGTAGCATTGTGACACTTTACTAACAATGTTATTAGTGTACCAGGGCTGGAAAAATAAAGACAAAAATTGAGTACTTGAAATTTAAACTGAATGAAATTCAATATTGAAAATCAAAATTATTTTTGAATAATCAATTCATTTTTGTTTTTCACATTGACTAACTTAGATTGAATAATTTTCAGTTAGGGTGATCAAGCTGTACACCCTAAAATCCACCTACCATACAAGAGATCTTTAAGATGAGGATCTTGAATGATGCTTTTTTCCCACAGCTACACAGGGAAGGGACTTTGCAAGAAATGTTGATGTGTAAGGAAAAAAGGGGAATGGTCATGGAAAAGGAGAGACCAAAGTTATCTACACACTGCACAACTGCAATAGACTCTACCAGGAAATTGAACAGTGGGTCCTAGAATCAAGCACAAAGAAGGATCAACTTTGGCAGGGAGAGGACGGAAACAAAAGTTCACTGCATGCCTAGCAGAAGGAAAACATGGAGACCTATGGATAGGAGGAGAGAACAGAGTACACCCTGAAGGGAAAGTGTCCTAAAAATGCAATATCCTGTACAAATTTTTAGGTAAGAAAGTCAAGCTTTGTGAAGTCAGAAATTCTGCATCTCTCTTTGAGGTTTAAAGATGGTTTTGGTTATAAAACAGGAAGCACAAGTTTGTTTGTCCAGGCATAATATTCTCAACAGAGATCATAAGAACCTTAAAGCAACTGGCTACTAGCGAAATTAGCTTCAGTACTTTTTAAGAAAAGAACCTGTTCAGTAAAATTCAGTTGAAAAATAAATATGTACCCATTTATGGTTGGAGATGTTTTCTGAAAAGCAGAGTCCAATTTCAGCCAGGGCTGCTGATAGAAAAGATCACAGCTTACAGCAATATTTCAGAGGCACACATGGATTCCTAATTATTTGTTTTCTGACATACACAAAAACCATTCTCTTCTTTTAGCCACTTAGTAAAACAATCATACTATTCGTGTATTTGGGAACTTTTATATACATCTTAATTAGATCTTGCAATATCAACATTTAATTTTAAAGGCCCAAAGTAATGACACATGCTCACATATATCTGAAGCATACCTTCTTCTTGAAGACAGGGGTGAAAGCTTCAGAGCAATATAAATATTCCTGTCTCAAAAGACTGAGCAGGCCGTTGTCAGAAAAATCAGTATTTCATTTTAAA
Source organism: Ammospiza caudacuta (assembly GCF_027887145.1). NCBI lineage: Eukaryota > Metazoa > Chordata > Aves > Passeriformes > Passerellidae > Ammospiza > Ammospiza caudacuta. The sequence continues at coordinate 30,308,342 of NC_080595.1, forward strand.
AATTGATGGTGTCAATGGTTCAAAAGCTTTCCCATCACTTACCTCATTGCAATGTTGTAAGACTCTGGATGAATGCAAGTTTGGTCCAAAGGATTGGGCTGCTGTGAGGCACATGATGTTAGTTTACTCTTCTTTTTACCCAGTGCACCTGCTTTAGTCAAAAGTGCACGACTTCCAAGTTCATTTTTCTTATTACTGCCAGAAATCAAAAATGGACATGTCACTTTCAATGAAGATGATCCTGGTCCAGTGTCCACACACAAAACCAATGTATTTTTTTCCCTGAAGTCCTCAAACAAAAAAATTTATCAGAACATCAAATTACTCCTACTGTAAACGCTCCTTTCACACCTCTTTCTTTTTTTTCCTAAATCACAAGTGGCTCCTGCTTTTGGAGGACAAAAGAGAATGCATTGAAGGACCTGAAACTAGCAGTGGCATTTTGGGCTCCACTCATCACCTGCTGGCAGAAAGGCAAACATATTTTCCTCTTTCCATGTCAATTTTTAAAATAACCACTATTTGTTAAATTTCACATAAAAGGCACAAAATTTGTTTCATACAGCAATCTAAAGTCAAATTGATTAGAAAGGATAAAAATGAAACATCAAAGTTATTTTCAAAAGCTTCTGGTTATGTCACCTGGACTCACAAGAAGTGTTGTGGAGGCAGTGCTGTTAGAGCTTTACTTTGGCCTTAAAATCTATTTCTCAGGTTATACACTGTTCCCAAGTTATACAGAATCTGACTAACATCAGAATTGTGTTCCAGGAAGGTTAAAAAACTCCCAAAACAATGTTCATATTTCACCAATGAATATTTGGAGGGGGGAAAAAGCCATCAACCTTTTTTCATTGGTTGTATTGCAAACTAGAGAACCTAGAACAGATCTGTACAAGGTGAGACCCTTCAATCATAGAGAGCTTTGGAAGCAATTTCTTTGGTCTTCTGGTGCTTACAGTGAGAACCATTTGGCCTGCAGCCTATGCCTCCCTGCCAGATGGGCAACCAATCTGTACACCTTCCACCTGGGCAGAAAGCCAGTCCCCATGTGCCCACGTCCTGCCTGGAAGTTACGCGTGTGCTGTTTGGCCAGCAGCAACTGGGAATACAGCATTGCTTCTGAGCACTGCCCCTGGCTAAAACATAGTGTCTGCTTCCCAGGAAAGTATTTTTTTTTGAGAAAAGCCAATGGCAATAAGTGTGGGGATGCCATGCCCTTTCTTAATTCTTTATTTTGGAAAGAGAAATGACAAAAGGCAGGAGAAGAGACATTGTGCTAGAAAGGGCATTTCCAGTTGTAGAAAGGTCAAGAGGAGCACTATGAATGGCTGAAAGAGTAGAACACTTGGTACAGAATCAGGGAATGAGATGACAGAGGAGGATGATGCACTGTTGACAAATTGGACTTGGGGAAAGGCCTCACAGGAGCCTTTCCAAAGGTTCTGTATTTCAGACAGAAGAGAGTCACATCACACTTGCTAGGCACAGGAGTATAATATAGACACAGTTTAATCTAGGCAGATACTCAACTTCCTCTCTCCAGCTAATGAAATTGAAACTCCAAATATCTGCACTAGTTTACTACCATTAAGTTCTGCAGAATAATCTTTACCATATTCAATTAGTTAATTTACAGATCTCTGTATTATGTCTGAAAAACAAGACTAAAGTTTTAATATCTCAGATCACAACACTGCTGCACGACAAACTTTTTTTACCAATTCAGAGGCACAATTTTTACTTTAACTTACATATTTATCAAAAACTGACTTAGAGGACTAGGCTAACAAGCCATGACAATTTAGGGGAAAAAACTATCTTCAACCATGGACTTTACCAAGTCAATTTGTTGTCTTTCAGAGCACAGAGCACCCAGTGGTCCAGGATTCCTTGAGTCTCAAGCATGAATACAAAGCACAAAAGGGAGAAGGAAGTCGTCTTATTCTATTTTAGACAATTTATTCAGAACAGTTAAAATCTCTATTACCTGCAAAAAGTCTTTATATATTCTTGATTGAATCTGATGAAGCCAGCACATTGTTGGAAGGTTTTGGGACCCAAACCTTTAACTTCTTTGAGCTGTTCTCGGTTTATAAATGGTCCGTTCTTCTCTCGCCATTCAATTATATTTTTAGCCCTGTTAGTATTCAGTCCTGCAATGTGTCTAAGAGAAAATTTACAAAAAACCTTTATCACCATTGAACAGTCATTATTGCAAGTGCTACCCATTACAAGGATACACATTCCTACAGAAAATCTGGTTTATAAAACTTTAAAACTGCTAGGAAATTAGCAAATAGACTCCCAGACCAAAGGCATTGTCTGAAAAGGGTCTTAGTTCTGTGGAAAGAACCCACTCAAGTCAAGTAAACTCAGTGCAGCAATCCAGTTTGGTACATGCCTAACTAGTAAGCCAGGGCCATGTAATTTATGATCTGTTGGCTATTTCCGTAACGCCAGTTCAATTTGTCATGTCTTATGGCCTGCCCCCAGCTGCCCTCTTCAGGAAACAGTGTGGGAGGAGGGTTCAGAATAGATAAATTGTTCCTGTAAGAACAGCCCCCTCTCAGCCCTTCCAATGGTACTGAAACACCTTGCCTTGCACATGAAGGGCTCAGGTCTGCTACCCAGAAGGAGAGTGGCTGGGAGCAGCTTGCCTTCCTCAAGCAGTTGAAGTGATCCACAAAGCTTTTTTTTTTTTCTCTGAGCTCTTCCTGAAATAAAAAGCAGCTGGGAACAGGCTGCATGACTTGTTCTGAGGGCAACTTGGACCTGGCCAAGAGCTTACCTGTGAACTGCAACAGTGGTTAGTCAGGCTCCTTCAGGAAGCTGTGGGTTTGCAGCACATTTTCTGTATGCACATGTGAGTATAACTTTCTGTGTGTGGAGTATGTTAATTGTAAAAAGAGAGAGAAGAGCTCTCGTGGGGAGTTACTCACGGGATTAGTGAAGGAAATGTCACCCACTAGGCTTTATCTATCTATCTGATGCCTTTGCTTTAAGTCAGCAGCAGCAGTGACCTGTTTGTGGAATGGCATGAACTGATTCCAGAAAAACACTACCAGCAAAACCAGCAAGAGTCACAAAATGTCAGGGGGAAAAAAGAAAAAATATTTCCATTATTCTCATGCTCAAGCAAAAGTTAAAAAAATAGTTCAAAGTTGATGAAAGCTCAGAATGAAATTAGAGGGACACACCTTTAACCACAGACAGAGTATTAATCATTAGGAATGGAATTTTCTTCAAAAATTTCTTAGAAACATTGAGAAATCCAGCTTGTTTATACTGACAAAGGAACATTACACAGTATTGACAGAATGGACAGAATTTTCCACTGATGATCTCAAGTCTTTCAAGCACAATACTCAGCAGATTAATGCAAATACTGCAGCACTGTCATCCCCTCTCTGTGTACTATGTGTCAAGAAGTGTATTTGATGCATCAGAAACCACAAACAGCTCTGCTCCAGCTGCAATCTAGCTAGGGTGACAATCTGATAAACTGGATGTCTGAAGGAAACTTCAGACTGCATCTGCACAGAACAGCAGACTTGAACAATTGTAAGCCAGGCTAATTAGACCACACAAAATACTTACACAATGTGGTTACCACCTGCAGCCCTGTCTGGACAGGGTTACCCCACAGTCAGTTTTGTGTGGGCACAGTAGCATCTCAGGCTGATGCTTCCTGCTGAAGTGGACAGTACAACTGTTCCTTCAGACTCAGCTCATTCTATGATTCTATTCTGTTGATTCTATGAATGAAAGCTTCATTTGTCATTTAGGTACCTTGGTACCTTCCACTTGCTTTCTTCCTAAAAGCTGATCTAAATCCAAAAGCATGTAAGACAGAAGAAATCAGGCACTGGGCAGGGGGCTGGACATGCAGAGAAAGAACATGGAAGTGGAAAAACCAAAAAGAATAGAAAGAGAGTCTCTTACAAAATACGGAAATATGTTTTTGAGAAAGATTCTAAGGGGTTAAAAAACTAAAATATCAAGAATGCATTTTTCCTAACTTTCACACCCAATATAATTTTCATTACTGATTATGGACAGTAATATTGGGGAAGAAGAATATGGACAGAACATTATGAACATTCTTTTCCTTCCCCTACTGCTATGGAGGATGAAAGCAGCACTTTTACTCTTCTGAGAGTCTAAACAATACTGAATTCTACACACTCAAGAGAGAATGGGCTTTTAGTTTCTAACCCTGAAAAATAAAGTCCAGAACATTCTTCAAGTAAACATGGCATAACTACTTAATAAAAAACAAACAGTAAAAAGGGATACATTTTTCAAGTTTCCCCTTAAACCTTTACTTGTCTCCTATCCTTGCCCAAGTTTTACAACCTGTTCCACTTAGAAGTACCTATAAAAATACCTTCTAAGAGACAAAGTACATTTGAAAATACCTCTCTCCATGTAAAAATACGTATTACTTATATCACATTTTTCTAAAATTGCAGTGTTGGCTAAAAATTTTTAAATATCTGTTTTTCTCTGAAGCATAGTTTTACCCTGGAGAATCACACATATCCTTAAAACCTGACTCTTAATGATTCAGTGAAATACTGTCTTACTGTGTCATTTTTATGTAATTGGAAGTTTAACACAAGAGCCATTTGCTCCAGCTGAGCTTGAGTCAGATGGCAGACTAAACAGAGACTCTGTGATCCAGAGCCATGTAATTACTGGAATAGGAAAATGTTTCACTCACCTTAATAGTATTTCTGAGCAGATGTTAATATCAACTCCTACAAAGCTGACACACTCTTCAACCACACTGTCCAGAGTTGCTTTGAGCAAAGTCTGTGATACATCATGCTAAGAAACAAAAATAGAGCTATCTGGTTACTGAAGTATTGAAGTGTACATAAACAGGAACTGCATATAGCACTAACATCAATAAAAGAGCTGCTGGAACTTAATAATATCTTATATGAAGGTACCAGTTAAAAATATGAATTGTAGAATATATTTTTAAATGCCCCCAATATCTCTTTGAAACATCTTTGCTGTGATACAAATCTCTATAATAAAGACACACTTCACATCCCGGTATTGCTCTTTAATAACCATTTCCCTGCATCTTGTAAAAATAAAACTTTACTTAAAACATGATTACTCAAAAGGAGTAATGCTTCTGGCCCATCCACCAGGTGTTGTCTTTAATCTGACATACCTATAAAATCAGTTTATTAAAAATAAAGTAGAGAAGAGATCACAAATGCTATACTTTTGCACCAGTACACACAGATATTTGCAAAATAGTCCCATTTAGGAGCATCACACTACAGCAGAGTTATTATTTACTAAATGAAAAAGCCATGCACTGTATGAAGGTGGGCAATACATAAGGTACTTATCAACCCCATGGCAACAAAATGTTTCAAATTTTGAAGAGATATTTCTGGGAAGATTGGCAGGTCCTTGACCAAAGCACCACTAATGGAAATGTTCACAGTGTTTCCCCCTTTTCCCCCTAAAACAAAAATCAGTCACACTTGTCAAAGTTAAAAGTTCTCAAGCTCTAAGATTTCTTTTCCTCCCAAATGCAGGCATACTTCAGCCTGTAACTGCAAGCTCCCCACACAAGCCCATCAGTGCTTAGAAGTCTGACCTGGAGGGAGAAGCCTCTCTAAATGCAGGAGCTAATTCAATCACTATGTTGGCTTAGCTTCAGGGCTCTTCTGCATCACTCATGTAAATCTGGGTTGATCTGTTGTGGTTTCATGATGCATTCATTTAGGACATCAGGCTGGATCCAAGCCAAGGCACCAAACACTTCATCCATTACTTTGTTTTATGTTCTAAGCCATTCAGATCTTTTAAAGATTTCACGGTTAAATTTAACATGCCAATAGCATCAATCCCTATCTAGTAACGCCGGTAGTTCATTAAGCAGTGGTTAATAACTGGGGAAGTTGTAAAACTTCAGGCAATTCATTTCATAGTTCCCTATTTCAGGTATGGTAATGGGATGCATTTTCATGATGCGATATAGAATAAAGTAACTTACAAACACAAAGCTCATATTTTGCCAATATGACTCTTCCTATATTAATTTTGCATGTACATGCACAAGCACTGGCATTTGCACACATCCTTCGTTTCATAACCACAAAGCTTGCTTGTACACTTGCAGATCAAACATCAGTTTCTACTTACTAATGCATTGCTACTGCAACATAATAGCTTCTTTTTGAATAAAAAGACAAAAAATCCCACACTGTCAAAAGAAGTCTTAGGTTTCCTTACGTTGCATTTTTCTGACTTACTGAAGATGTAGCTTCTCTTAATGAGGAATATATTCCCCCCTCCTCCTGGCATCAGTCACATAATATACTAGAGCTAAAGGCTTCCAGCTCACATGCACACTCATGCAAGAAATGCATTTATATAACACAGCACAAGAACACAAATTAAATGTCCAGAAAGAACACCCACATCTTCTCTTCTTTACCAAGTATAGCTGCCTAATACGGGCTAGGTTTTTCACTAAATGCTTTATTTGAGATTCACTGGAAGATAAAGATTCTAATTTAAAAGGTTTTTTTCATTATGATGAAGGAAGGCATAAGGAGAAAAAAGATGCAGAAGACAACTTCCTTCTGCTCTTAGGGAAGGCTACTGAATCAAAGGTACTTGCAAGTTGATTATGATACAGTTTCACAAGTTACATTAACAACTCCTATTAACGGCAGCAGTTCTTGGCCTCCTTGAAAAAAACCATCTTGTTCTAGACAACTGGTCTGAATATAGAGTCCATGGCAAAGGGAAGCTGCCATGTTGTCAAGTTGCTGCTTCCTCAAGTTTCAGATACATTCCTTAAGATAATGATGATGATTCTTCAATGATGTTGTTCAGGAACAACACAACTCAAAACAGTCACTGCCTCCACCATGCCTTCTAGCATAGGAGGTAGCAAAGAAGGAAATCCATTAATCTGGTTGAAGCTTTCTAAGGAGCTCTTGGGAAGAGACTTGATTCAGGAGAAGCTTTACTTCCAGCCTACAGAAAGTGAACCTTGATAGGAATTCAGTCCACTGTATTCCCCAAAAATCAAGGAAAGGATCTATCACAATCAAAAGCTATGCCTTCTAAAATATCTGTGTTAATGGAAGAAATGCCAGGGCTCACAGAATCTCATTTTCAAATGCACCATTGGTATTTATGTAAAGACCTGAGTTTGTGATTCCAAAAGTTTCTGTAAAATTCATGAAATACAAAACACATCTCTTGAAAAAAACTATAGTACTTAACTGTCTCTTTCTCTTGCCAAGAAGACAAAAAGTTCTCAGGTCTCTCAAAGATTATTTGCATCTTAACTTTATTTCTGTTTGACAGTCATCATTTAAAAACCCAAACAAGACATTCACCAGTTGTTTTTACTGCTGCAACAAGTAAAAGTCACGTGACTTGGAACGGACATGACAGCACATATGTGAAGGCACAGATAAAGTGAACAGGCAGATGTGACAGAACAGGATGAGCATAAAAACAATCCCTAAGCTACCACTACCTCACTGAAGTAAGGTACATTTAGCAAGTGAATGATGTTAAGTTGTAAAAGTCAGGAAGCCTTCCAGATGGCAAACCTGCCTCCCAAGATGCAGCTCCTGACCATCTTTCTTTGGCTATAATGAAGGAATTTTTACACTAAAAGAAGGCACAAAGAAGTGTTACACATTTAGTTTCTAAAACTAGTTAAAAACATTATTATCTCAATACTACTGCCAAGACTTCCTACTACCCAAAGGTTACACTTCAGAAAGGTTTAAAGTACAGTGTGTTTTCCACTCTTCCAACAGTTTCACTGATCTTCTCAAATATCAGAGGCTAGATGATGCTATACACTTCTGTGCACTATTTATATGCACTGGGGTGGTATCAAATGAGTCAGACACCAGAAGCACACACATACCCCACTCCTCACTCCCTACAGCAGGTTTGTAAAGAATGATGAACTGTTGCATTAAGTGCACCAGAATAAAACTCAAACTAGTAAAGCACAAGTCTAAAATGCCAGGCAGCTTCCAAAACGAGGTAATGCAGAACTTGATGTGGCACGGTCTCTGACAACCCCTACACACACCACTGATCACTGCATCAGCTGATTACCTGCAAATCCTTCTAAATAAAACACTTTCACTATAGCACTGACTCTGAATACAATGAATGAGGGTGTCCCTGCTAAAACTGTTCAGTGTAGTCTTTTAGCTCAGAGCCAAGCACACGAAGTGCTATCCCAGCTATGTCTAGCAACACTTCCTTTGGTGTGACATTCAAACATCATCTTGAAATTACTGGCCAAATATAGTTTTAGTTTTACTAAAAGGATACTCAGAAATGGCTGCCACTAAAATATTCAGTTTAATAGCAGATCTGAAGCAGAAGACTTGATTTTATATGATGATCTCCAAAAGGATTGATACTCCCAATTTATGGAAACTAAGGCCAGCAGAAGTAAAGGGCTTGCCACAATCTGTGGGATGACCAGTGCAAAACTGCAAACTTTTGTTTTCTGGAGAGTGATGATAAACAAAGCTACCTTGCTTCACAAATAGTATTAGGAAGAATTTACACATTTGTTTGGTTTGAGCTTTTTGTGTGGAGGACTATAGAAATTAATCTGTCCTAAGAAGTGTCAGGAACTATAACCATATTTCAGTATTTGTTTCTAAGGAGTTACCGAGTGAACTATGGAAGAAGACGCAAAAAATTACTTGCTTAACTGAAACTACTACAGTAAAGAACTGTCAGTCAGTAAATGAAATTCAAACATTACATTTCTCTAATATTTTTATAAAGAGTATCCCAAATATAACTTACATTCATGAACATAGAAGAAAATCAAGGGCAGCTATTTAGATCTCTGGTTACAATTACCGCTCAGATTTGTCCACGGCACACTTGTTAAAATTACCAGAAAAAAAACCCCACACATTTCAAAACAACCATTAGGCAAACTTATACTAAAAACCCTAACAATCAATAAAACTTCATTGTATATAATTTCATCAATCGTGGCACAAAATGTTTACTTCTGAAGAATAGTGTTTAAGAACACCTGTCCATTATGCACATGATATGTCCCAATACTTCAGCTATCTTTTCTTGCCATATGGTATGCAGCAGAGAACAAGGATTCTTATTTCACTCAGTTTCAAGAGTTACAAACACCCACTGGAAAAAATTACTAAAAACCTATCTGTTCCTTAAGATGGTACTCCCTCAACTGTAACTGAAATCCCTTTTGCAGTTTCAAAAACCTGTTGATGTGCACAAAAGGAAGGCAGTATTTTAAACAGCCTCTCAGCTCAGTTGTTTCTAGCAGTGCACCAGTACAGACACTGTAAAAATACAATTGTCATCAGCACGGCAAATTTATCACGTCAAAGAGCCAGCACTCACACAAAGCCTGGAGGCTGCACTTGGCCAATGTGCATGAGCATGGATGGTGGGTCAGCACACTAACTTTGCCTCAACACTAGATCACCAGTGCCAGACTAGAATGGGCAGCTTTTGCTTGCAAGAAAGTTACAACTCCAAGCTCTTTCTTTACCTTTGGCAACTCCAAAAAACTCCACAATACTAAACCTCCACAGAACACTAAAAATAATACACATAATTAAAATGCATTTGGTAACATTTATAAAATCAATTTCACAAAGGATGGTATGATTGCATATGTATCTGAAAGACAAATTCCAACACCTAAAAATTCTACTGCAACACACAGCAATTCTGAAATAATTGTTTTCCATTTACAAACATTAGTAGAAATTGACACAATCAGCCTGTCCTCATTATTACTTTAAAACACCCAAGAGCCAAGCAAGGCACCTTTCAACAGTCAAGCGGGAATTATTTGTACCCTGCAGAGCCTACAAATGCAGTGCAGACATGACCTAATGATGCTGGTTAGAAGGCAGTGGGGAGGGGATGAGTTCCCAAGTCTGGGCAGCAACCTGCAGGTTGTTGACCCAGGCTCAGAATTACAGTACTATAACAAGATCAATATTCAGCTTAAATAAGACTGAGCTGTGTGCCAGACAAACTATTTTGGGTTTTGATCAAGTTATACCTCACTTGTCCTTTGAATCCAAAAGTCAGCCTTCAATTAAGTAAATACAATTTAATTTTTTTTTTCTGTCAGATTGAGTCCTGAAAGACTTCTAACACGTCATAAAACACTATTTTGTTGGTACCTACTATTAACTTCTGCATCCATGAATTTTAATATTGGCATGTGCAACCAGTCAACACGCTTCTTGAAAACTACTATTTTTTTTCTTTAAAGAGTGGCATAGCTGTGCAAACTGAATGACTTTTACTGAAAGAGAAATTAGGTGGGACAACACATACTAAGCAAAGTTCAAAAATATATTATTTTACAGAGATTCAATCCATGGCAATGTGTTTCAAAATTTAAAAAATGGAAAAATATTACTAGTGCTGTAACCTACATAAAATTAGCTTCATTTTAAATGCTTGTTAGGCCACAAAAGTAAAATGCATTCATGACAAACCCTTAAGTACAGCAGGACTAAAGTAACAGAAATAGTCTAAGGAGAAGCACCTTTTCATGTCCAGAAAGAGAAAAAAAATTTAAAAATATACCCTACACATCAGGTGGAAAAGTTGGACAGTTCAGAATTGGGGTTTTCATCTCTATGTCCTCTGGAAAATCTCTTCCAGTTAGAGTCTCAGAAAACAAGCTTATCCATCTGATGTTTGATAAAAGGATCTAACTTCTTGTGAATTTCTTTTGAAGATTATTTGTGGTTTCTCCAAATGTTATATTGTTATAGGATAAATTGTTATCCTATGTACTTAACTCTGATTCATTTCTTGTTTCAAAACTCCAAATTCTGTTTATTTTAACAGCATATTGCTATTACTGAAATATCCCAGGAGAAAGAAATGGATTTAGATTTTCAAAGAAAATATTAAAAACAAAACCAAAGTCTTTCAGCTCTAACATTTAAAAAAAGTAAGAAACCAAAAATGCACCAGTTTATAATGTAAATGCTTTGAGTCACTTGCAAATTGCTGGAATTAATCTTATATTTACTTGTGCTTGTGTCCTAAAAGAAGCAGTAATACTGCCAAGCTTGTTACACAAATTCAGTCCCATTGCTGACACATCTTATTTCTAAATTAGCTCCTGTGACATGAACAAGTTAGCAGAAAAATGTATACCCAAAAACATCTTCCCCTTTCTAGAGCATGTACAAGTTTTCTCCAATGCTTATTGTTATGTGACTAAAGAGCAGCAATACAAATTTCAATTGTAATCAACTACATCATTTCTGGAGATTTCAGAGGGACATTTTTGCCAATGAATAGCAAAGGCAAAAATCCAAATTACTACAGGTGGAAAGCCTTGCATTTCATTTTAAATACAAATATGTATTTTGGAGCTCTTAAAGGTCTACAAATATAGGGGATATCCTGCAAAACTAGAGAAAGATAAAGCAAGGACCATCAGGAGTGGAGCTTCATAGATCACATGGTTGAACTCAGTTGAAGATTTTCCTGAAGACTGCTGAAGGATAAGAGGAGGAGAAAAGAAAGCTCGCACTAACAGAGGAAGAAGATAGAAGTTACAAAGCCCAGGTGAGTGTGGTCATGTGTGGGAGCTCTGTTTAGTGTGAAGTCAGGGACCATGCATGGCCCTGCAGCAGATGGGTGAGGAACAGCAGTTCCCGGGCACAGCTCCCACCCGCCCTCCTCAGGGCAAAGCAAGTGCCCAGAGGGTGTGAGGAGCTTGGCAAGAGGCTGCACAAACACACATGCTTCTTCCAGCTCTGCTGAAAACATGCTGGGGTTCCTCTCCACCATCTCTAATGAGGAATGTGGTACTTGAAATATTATTAAATACTATAAAAAAAACATAAATTAATTTAAGGGTATTTTCTATAAAGGGAAGATTAATATAGCTGATGCATATTTTATTGTCTCATATAACAAACTCATAGATGTCTCATATAAGAAACTTCTTAATGCTTTTCTCAAATTTAGTATGTACACCTAGCAACTGCTACAAACCAGCAATGCACTGAATGTATTCAATACAATGACATACATCTGTTCCTTCATTAGGAAAAAATGTAGATGCCAAAAAAATGACATTTAGTAGTTTTTTTTAGTCCCACATCCCACAGAATTAGTGACTATTTAGAAATAGTCAAGATACAATTAAGAAGGGAAAAAAAAGGTTTTATTTAAGGTGACACTACCTTCTGAAAATGCTTGCTGAAAAGAGCTTTAAGGTAATTCAACTTTTTTCAACCTCTCACCCAGGTCCCCATCTCTTTTCAAGTAGATCAGCTCCAACTGAATATGCTTAAAGAACTCTTGCAAATCCCCCTGCTATCTCTTTATCTTCTATTTGTCTCCTCCTTTACTTTGATCAGACACTCCTTCCCCTTTAATTCTCAAGCTCTTCCACAGCCTAGCTAAAAGAAAAAATGAGCTAGGAATGAAACAGAATGCAAGACACTGCCCTGCAGAAGACAGCCAAACCCAAATAAAGCAAGCTTATTTTCTCTGCTTACTAAAAAGCAGAGAAAATAAGTGTGATTGACATATGGCAACTCAAAAAAGTCGGAGTAGTGTTTACTGAATGACCTGTGGAAGACTGAAAGCTGACAGAAAACCAGGAAACATGTGGAAAAACAGAAGTTAGCTCAGCAGCAGTTATGGATTTGACAGGCAGAGTACATAAGCATCCATTGTGTCATTCACATCTTTGATAAATGAAAGCAATTTCAGCACCACTCATTACATATAACAGCAAATTATGTTTAAAGTAAAAGAATAAGTAAGCAACTGGCAAAAAAATCACTATGATATAGTAAGCTTATGACTTTTCAGAAATGTGTTCTGCACTAAGCTTAGCAAAATTTGCATTAAAACATGTATTTAGCACTTTTTGTATTACATACAACAACACTAGCAAAGTGTTTGCACATAGGAGGTTGAAAAGTTGACAGGTCTCAATATTAAATTAGTTGTGCTAATGTGTCAGCACTAAAATGTGCTTAATGACAATTTTAACAAGTGAACAAGAACACAAACATTTCTGTCGTTCTTAAAACCAAGCAACATTTCAGAACCACCGTCACCATTGACAGTGTATGATTGTTACTGCCAATGCAATTAGCATAATATAAAAATTGAGGAATCAAAATGAACCAGTAAAACGGCACAAACAAGAACACTACATTGTTACCCCCTACATGAAAATAGCAATTGAGTACTCTTGCAGTAGACACATTTTTATTCAAATAAGTAAGATCTTAGCAGGCAGAGAGAAAAAAACCACAAATCAAAGAACACTTATTTTACCAGCACCCCTAAAAGAAACTGTAATTTGTGCACTTATAACATAGTCCTTACTTATATTCAGGATCTGGAAATTCCTTCAGCAGCCTTCTTTAAAACATTAAAAAAACCCCAGTATTTCCAAATATGTAAAATGCCAAAAATACATAATTCTGTAGTGCAACTAATTTAGGAACAATGTTTGGAATAAAGTTTTTTTAGGTTTACCCTAATGTAAAATCTGTAAATAATAATCACAGTACTATTAAAAACTTATAAAGTTTACAAGATACTTTCTAAGTCTGAGCCTTTAACTTTTGTACATATGAATATATTCATTGCAAATCTGTAATCTGATCACAGCATCATTCATTTTAAAAACTGACCTCTATTTCCCTTGAAAAAATCTTTTATTTTATAATTAATCTAAAACTGAAACTTTTAGGCAAGCTTGGCAAAACATAAGAATAGAGTTAGAAATTAAGTACTTGAAAAATTAAGACCGAATACTTTAGAAACTCAAAAAAACAATTTTAAAATCAGGTATCATTATGAACTCTAATTATAAAAACTTTTTGTCCAAAACGCAACTACTGGCTCAGTTTTAATAATACTTGTAAGTGTAGTAAGGGGAACAGAGTTCTCTATTTGTACAAACATTTACAACTCCAGGTTGGTATATCACTGAGCAAGACAGAAACTAAAATCACCTCTGATTTTGTAGCACCTATGTCTGCCTCTCACCACCTGCAGATGACTTACAACTTCCAGAATCAAGGCTCCCTTGAAATCACTGGCTGATGGCCCTTTGAATTAATTAAGGGCAGAAGTCCAGTAGCAGTTTTATCTGTGCTTTGTAGCACTGGGAGTTAAGAGATGAGGTAGCAGATGGATCAATCAAATATTAGACAGGATTGTTCAATGTGTGTCAGCTTCAGCAAATTATTAGTTACACTAAAATAATCCAGAGTTTTTAAATATGAAAAAATAAATTGTTATTGGGTGTTCTTTTTTTTGGTAGAGAATTTGTAGGAACAGCAAACAACAGTTGTTCTCAATAACCTAGATTAGGGCATCAAGCTTTTGATGAATCCTCACACAAATTAGCAATGGCTCCGATAGGAAATTAGATAACTGAGACACCTTAGATCAGCTATGGTCAATCTTTCTCTTCTGGAACACACAAAGATTGGCAAAGAAGCTCAAGTGCAAGTCTTGTAGAGATTTCTAAAGCACCTGGCTGGGTAAGCTGATGCAAAGAGTGGAGCTAATTCAAATACTGTTGTGATGGAGAAGACAGCTTGTCTGGAGACCTGTCATCACTAACTGGCCCAAGCAACATCACCCCTCCCCTGCAAAAGGAGGTTACACGGACAGCTAATGCCCTTCCCAAACTGCAGATTTATCTCAAGACAGATATAACAGAAGATGCAAATCTTGGCCACACAAAGATTTGGCGTGTACCATGCAAGGTACAAAGGCAATTCTTGCATCCAAAGGCAATCCCACAAATACACATTTCTATAGTGGACACACTAGTAAACTTAGAATAATAATTAGGTTTTTTATGATTGCAAAACCAAAGAAAAGTCTGAGGAAAACAAAAATATGAGCGACCATTAGAGGAAAAGTTTAAGAAAACCACTCTTTTTCACTCTTTAAAAACCCAGGCAGTCAAGAATATGAAGAGGAAAACGTAGTTCCTGAGTCTAGAAAATCTGCATGTTAGAGTAGTGCATTCTCAAAAACTCTGAAATCACTTAATAAAATATCAGAAGTACTCAACTTCTTCCAGACTTTCAGTGGCAGAAAAGGCATAGCTGGTACTGCAGAGATACAAAGTGGTGACTTTTGGTTTTGGTGTACTTTACTCAGACTACTTTGACCTGTAGGTGACAAAGCTTCTGGGAGATATATGCTTACAGAAACAGTTTTTGTTTTGCTAGGCTATTCTAAAATTAGAATAGTAATAACCTCCCCTGCCACAGTCACACACATATAGCAGAACCTTTAAACTTCACACTACTTCAGTATAGGTACCTGAAAACAGTCCCAGTCTCACAGACAACAAATCAAACCCACAAGTACTTAGTGATTTCTCCTTAACTAAAAAAGAAGTAAATGAACCAGAAAGGACCACAATTCTTCATTTCCTGACTACAACCCAAGCATCATTACCCAGAAGTGAACAGGACACCTTTTGCTTCTCCAATATTTTATTATGTTCATGCATTGATCGCTGTGTTTGCTGATCGCTTGGACCAGGGCCAGCTTACAAATGTTTCTGTATCTTTGCTTTCAGCTGTCCATGTATCAGCACAAAACAAAACACAACTTCTAAAGTAAAGGACACTTTGAGCTAATAACCATTTCTCATTGAACCATCGTCTTATTACAGCAGGAGTGAAAAAAGTGCTGTAACTGAACCAGTTATATCCTCTTCCAGAGGAAGTGATGACATGAGTTCATTGCTAAAAATTAGTCTGCCCTCTTTCATAAGTTTTTTTCAAGTAGGAATCAAGATTTGGATGCAACTAGGCTGTTCCCTCAGACTAATAGATTTAAGGTCTACACAAGAAGTTGGAAAATGAAACTATTTAATACTCAGTCAAATCCTAACAGTGGGACAAGTGTCTTCAAAAACTCATTCCCAAGTTCTCCTGTTGCTCTTAACTTCTAGCAACATCAACCAGACCACCTCACATGTACAACCAAATAGGACAAACGCCTCCAACATTGTTTCAGTCAAGTATCGTCTCAGTCAAGTACATTCCTAAGACACTGTCATTGTAAAACAAGGTATGCGAAAAATTAAAAATGGCTTGTACTTTGATTTGGGGGTTGGTGGGGTTTTTTGTTTTTTTGTCTATTTCTGCTGTTTTGTTTTGATTTCCTTCTTCCCTTTTAAGTTAGGTAGGATTTATGAGGAACACATTTTTATTATTACATGTATACATCTAAAAGAGAACTGGAAACAAACATCCAAGTGGTTCAAGTTATACGCATAGCAAAGACCTCTAAGTGTGAGGGATGGAAAACTGGTCCAAAGTATACCGAAAAACAGGTAAGTTAGGAAAATGAAAGAGAATTGCACATAGATGATGGTACATCAAATGAGAGAAATAATTACTCTTTCTTGAAAATGTTTCTCAACAGAAGACAAAATGCTTCTAGCTCCAGCAGCCATTTTGAAATTTATACTTGGAACAAACAAGAAGCTACAACTGATGTTCTTTATAATGCCTCATGCACAGATATGTTCTTTACGTACTCAGTCTTCTCCATCATTCAATTCTAAAGCTTCAGAAAATAAATGGATATCCCACCAGGTTTTTCAAGAAAGTTTAATTTCTTCCTTTTTTTATCTGCACATGCTGCACCTCATTGTGCTAAAATATGCATTTTCTTCATCTGGAATCTTTAAGTCACAGTCAGTGAAAGAGTTCTCTTGGAGAGCTGCAGCTTCAGAACATTTTCAATAGCTATTAACACAAAACAAGCACAAAAAAGTTTGCTATGAAAAACTTATTACACAGCAAACTGAAATTTCAGCAACAAAATTCCTTTGTCACATACAAGAGTGTTGTCATACAGTCCAGTTCCAGCCTACAGTCTCTTCAGATGCCAGACATATAAATCCATGCTGCCATTTTCAGAAGACTATGGCATTTGCCTAGAATTTACTCTTATTTTCAACTGGTTCAATGGTTTCAGAAAGTATTCATATCTTTAAAGAGCTTATATCATTATCTATTTTCTATTTGTCCTAGTTAAGGGACAAGAAAAACAGGCAAAAAACACACTCATGGGAAAAAAGCACATTCTGAAAGGTATCTCACTCAGGATGCAGACACTCTAAGAAATAGAAGCCTTAGCAAACTTTTTCTCAAAGCCCTGAAAAACTAATCCCAACAACACATTAAGATATGCCATTTACTTGGGACACTAGCTTTTTAGAAAAGATTGTGGAAGAAGCATAATGCCTTCTTAAATAGAGCTGGGAAATTATATGGTACCTAGTAATAGCAATGCTGGATCAGATCTCAGGATATGATAAAAGAGAAAGACACTCTAATGACATGCACACAGAGGGAAGGAATGCTATGAAAATAAAGACATGGACATTCCATTCTGCACACAGTTCAAGCCAATAACTGCACCATTACCCTTCTTATCCACACTTGTAAGATCTTCCAGCAAAATGCATGAGTTCTGTAACAGCACTACTCAGAATTAAGTACTTAATTAAGAATTAATTAATAATTAAGTACAAACTAATTACCTGGCCCTCAGGTAAGCAAGGAAAAGCTATGACAGGACCAGATTTACCTGAGATATCCCTGAGATATTAATTCATGGTAACATATATACATAGCATCCATCAGCACAGCTTTACTACGGCACTGTAGAGAGAAGCAGTCGCAGAGGAAGAGGCCCCGGACAGAAACTTACACTTTCTAAAAAGACAAGACTGAGAGCATCATCAGGAACACTGCTTTAGAACAGCCTTAATTAAAAGTAGCCTTTATCTGTAATTTAGGAATAAATGGATTTGTCACTGACTTCTTTCACCAAAGAGACAGAAATTTAGGAGGACATGAAAATAACAATTCCTTTACTTCCCTGCTCCAGCTCATTATATCCATCAGACAAATTAAAGCAAAATGATGGACAACTATACAGCAGGAATAAAGGCTGGAGAAAAAATACTCAAATGGAGGGGGAGGAGTTTAATATTTGCAAAGATTGTCCAGATGATCAACCCACCCACTCTGAGGTCTTGTGATGTCTAAATTTATGATCGTCTTAAGGGAGCAAAGAGGTATGAAAATTTTCATTCACAGCATGCTTCTGTACAAGCTGAGAATGTGAACTTGAAATAGAAGTAAAACTAAAATTGAATTAGAGGAAAAGCAAAAAAAAAAAACCAAAAAAAAAAACCAACAACAACAACAACAAAAAAAAACCAAAAAAACCCCCCCCAAAAAAACAACCCAAAAAAACCGTGTTAGAAGGATACTTAATTCCTCTGTCCAGACATACATGGCAACCCTGGAAGAAGTCCAGGTTCACTGAAAAATTTTTATTTTGCTCTGTAATAACATACAGTATTTAAACCACTACAAATAAGAACAACATTTGTTCATGTTAAACAAAACTAGCAAGCCAAGATTTCTGTGACTGCAAATCACTAGTGTTTCAGTCCTTAATTTGATAAACATTCTGTCTTAACATATCTTTCTTAAAAAAACAAAAAGATGTCACATGAAATGACCATACACACTCCTGAAATTTTACCACAGATTGCTACAGAAGGAATACCAGAAAAAGTTACCATTAAATTTGTAATTTTTAAAAAAAAACAACCAATTTTAAATGTTAAGTGCTATTGCTGAGGAGTTATTAAAAAAAATCCAACCTGTGCTACTACGCATGGGAATAATTGTGAAGCAATAGCATGTTGGTTAGTCTCACCTGTTCTTTGTATTCTAATTATTTATTAGAATAGGAAAAATGTCTATTTGCAATCAGTAATACATGACGAGAATGTATTTCTATAGCAAATGACATGGCAGACAGCATTCCCAAAGGGTAATCATGTTCCATTGCATCCAATGGGACAGTAGCCATTTACCTGTAGCCCCTGTATTGCAAGTGGAGTTCAAGGTCCCAGTACTTCCCTCTGCATTTTGCATTGTTTGGGTCCAACTTCACAACAGCTCAACTTTCCTTTGAAGCACTGCCACATCAGGGCTGTTTAAGAATGAAATCTGCTTGCCTTTAGGGCTTGATTGAGTTAAAGGGCAAAATCCTGGCTCCATTTGAAGTCAGTGGGCAGTTCGCCATTTAATTCAATTCATCTCCTATTTCACAGTGACCTTAAGGATATACCAAAATGCTTGTGCCCATGTATCCTGCTTCTGCTTGCAGGAAAATGTGGTGGCATGCACTAGCTCTTAACAGTAATGGCTGGTGGCAACTAGAATGCTTTTACTTTGAACATTCACATGAAGCTCACAAGCATTCACAAAAAGTTACAGAACAGAACTGTAAACATTGGTTCATCAACAAAGTTTATCTTCTGGTTGGGGATCAAAAATTAATTTTAAAATTTAGAAACTACAGAACGGACACCTGAGAAAACATTCACTTTCACTTAGTCTAGATCATTTCAAAGAAAAGGATGAAGCAAGTCATATTTTATTTCAACACAAGAAGTCCCATGGTTTTTAATATTAACTAAAATGTAGCTGTCCCAGTGCCAGATCACAAACATCCCAAAAGACATAAGCAGGACATATTTCACATTACCACCTCGGCACCCTGAACAAACTACAGTGGCATAGGGTTGGATGAATGTATCAATTTGTGTATCACCATGGGCAGGTGCAAATCTATAGGGAAGGTTTTATACAAGCAATTAAGCAGTTAAAAGAACAGTTGATCAGAAATTCTAACTGTGGTATATAGCTCAATAACTTACAATTACTTGTAATCAATGGCACTCTTTCTCATGTCTTTAGAAAACAAGATTTAAATGCTCCCAAATAAAATCATACAAATTTACTCCTATAGGACTCTACCAATAACCTGTGGAAAATCCCAAACATCTTCCCATGTTTTACTTCTCACACTTAAGTAAAGCCATCCATCCAGTGACAGATGCTGGGATGCTTGCAGCTCTACTTTTTTTCAATTCCCTTACATAAATAGCAATCTCTTTCAAAGTTAAAAATACTCCTTTTCCTTCCCAGCTAATGTATATGGGTACTTAATATCCTTATTTAGAAGCTTGGCAAGATACACATAGGGAAACTAATTTTGCATAACGTCTCTCTCTTTCCTGCTTTCAACATCCTGGCATAGTATTAAAGATCAGCTCAGTAAAGTCGACAGCAGAATATTTGCGTTAAGCACTGCTTTCTCAGTTTTTGACTAGAAATTACATCAGTAATCAATGCTCAGAAAAAATGCTTCTACCATAACCTTTTCATCATACCCAAAATTTCAAAATAATAAAGGCTGCAGTTCGTAATTTTTATTTTAAGACAGACACTGTAGTATTTGTACAGACATTAAAAAACATTTTCCACTTATTTTCATCATGTAAAATGAAAATATATTCCATCACTGAAATTATAACACAACCTAGCTTCTGCTAGCTAGCCCAGGAGAGCGAGAAAGGGGAATGCCAATTAATCCAATTACTGACAGAGAAGCTATCAGGATGAGTACTTATCAGGTCAGGTACAAAAACACATCAGAAGCAACAGTGTTAAAAAAACAGAAAAGAAAAATGAAAAAAGAAAAAAGCTCACACTCCCTGTGCTGAGTAGCACTATTAAATTCAGATGCAGGGTTGTGTTTAGGTTGGACAGGCCCCAACACTAGAACAAAGTCAGTCTGTCTCAGTACCATAACCAAATTCTACAAGTTAACAGCTTTTCATGAAAAGCTGCCATTTCAAAATGTCAATCAAACCTGAATATAAGTGGGAACTCCTGCAGAAATAACCAGCTGCAGGTTTGAAAAACATTTTTCACTGAAAGTGGAAACACAAAAGATGTTTGAATGAGATCTCTTTTCATTCCTGTAACAGTAGACGGTCATTTTCACAACATCAAGGACAAAAACACAAGACAAAATTGCAAATAATGTCTTGAAAGAACCATTTGCAGGGGTGATGAATGATTCAAGTTACAAATGACAGAATTATTGGCAAATGGAAACTCATTAATATGAAAAAGCTTCTCTTATAAGACTGCAGTTTGTCTCCACTTTCTCTCATTGTATCTGAATGATTAGGTTGTATTAATTTCATTGTGTGTTTAGTACTGGCTTTCTCACCTTGAAGCAGCAGCTTGCACTAAGATCATCCGATTTGCAGCCTAAGTCTTTTGGGGGTTTATGTGTTTAGTAAACAATTGAACTACTTTCAGGTATTAAAAATGCAGATTCTAACAGAGAAACTAAAACTTATGATCTACCCATAGAGAACACAATTTTTCCAATTCAGTTCTGGACACACAAACATAAATAAGTCATGTTTATTCAGTTAACCAAGGAAAAAAATATTTATACAAGTGTACATAATGGAAAAGCAGCTTATCAAAATCACTTGGGCCACATTCTCCTTTCTAAAGAATTTGGCATGAACAAAGCCATTTTCTCTACCATCTGAAAGATGCATAGCATATCTGAAAATGAATTTGCTGTCAAATATGAGCATCAATTTCTTATTCAACAACTGGACTGATATAGCAGTGTTTTGTTGCACAAATTTCCACATTCAATATCATGAAACAAATGTAGTCAACAGGGAGATTTAGTGAAGAGTTAAAAGAGTATATAAGATTCCCCCCTCCAAAAGGTAACACCTGCACTGTAGTATCATTGTCTATTTTGCTTATTATTAATAAATAATAAAAGTATTTTGCACAGTAGATGAACACCTCATCATGTCTCAGAACATAGAGTATTAACATAGACATAGTGCCGTACATATATTTATCTCCTTCCAGCATGACTATCACTATGATCATCAGACAAATGAGAAAATATTAGCTCTTCTGAATGACAACACCTTTATCTTAAGTTATGCTTTCCAAACTGAAAACACATTTACATAAAAATCAAAAATGAGGATCTGATTAAACAGCATAGTTATATTAAATGTAATTGAACACACTTAAGCTGTAAGACTTTGAAGAGCTGGAAATAACATAATTCTTCAGCAGCATTCACTGAAAAATAAGATGCTACACAACATAAACTGAAACAACTTGTCACTTATAACCTCACTGTACTGCAATATCAGTTACACCATCCAATTTCACACTACAGTACTGTTTTCTATAGAATACATTAATTTCTGATATCTCAGATCTTAATCTTCATATTACCCTGAATAGATACATATTACACTGTAATATGTATTTCTCTAGCTGCAGGCTGCAGCACACTACCAGTTACCTTAGAACTTTTCCTTACACTCGAAGTTCACTTCAGTAGAATCACAGTAGAACAGTAGAAATTTATCAATGCTGCTCCCAACAAGAAGACAAAAAATACAGCAAGATTTTTTTATCACTAAATCTTGTTCTTATTGTTTGGTATCACCAACATTTGTTTTTAAGTAAGCTGGAGCATATATGCTCAACTCTGAGGTTTTGGGGTGAATAATTTGCAGTATGAAAAAATAGCTGAAGCAAGATTAACTTCATCATAAAATGCTGCTACCATGCCATTTAAAAACTGAGACAGAAAAAATAAAAGAAGGAAAGAAACAAACCATGCCAAACCTAGTGCCTTAGCAAGCAGAGTGTTTTTGAACATTCTTAAAAGCATTTACTATTTACTTCAGGAAACAGCTTACAAGTCAAAACACGCTGGAGATTTTTTTCATTTTGTTTTGCTTCGAGCTGCCAATTGTTAGTCAAGATTACTATTCATTTTACAGGAGTGTTAAGAATGCAAATGGTTAACAGTAGTATAAACTATATACTTGGTTTAAGTTTGAATGTCTAAAACTATTACACACTGCATTCATCTGCATTCCCTGTTTATGGGAATGAAATATGTAGTCATTTGAAGTCCACAATATGTATACTGTGTTTGTAATAACTGCAGATTTTACAAGCACATTATTCTTTCCATTAGGATTAAAACCTCACCGAATAGCAATTTGTGAAAGAATTCTAGCAGGGCCCTGAGCCCAGAACTCTGACCTCTGATGAGATGCTTGGCAGCAACAAACTCTAGGTCTAAGCAAAACATCTGGTTTGAGTTAGACTTCCTGAAAAAATAGCCCCTGTACTGGGGAAACTGGTATTCACTCAGCTTTGTCTATACACTTTGACTGACTGCAACACTGCTGAGGGGGGGTGTGAGGAAAAGAAAAAAGTGCTTTGCTAGAATGCATGTCAATCACTGCAGGCTTCTTGGTGGCCTCCGAAGAGCCAGGCACTCACGCTAGGAGACACTGCACGCGTTTGTTCAAGCTTCTTGGGATTTTTGCTATTGTACTCCAGAGCTCAATGTTTTTTTCAGAATTAGTGCCAACTCTGAATTATCTAATCCAAAACTACAGTTGAGTTCAAAATAGAAATTTTGCCTGAAGAAATAGTTTCTGCAGATTCTTTCTAAACAATAATTGTTTTATCATCATTTTCCTTACAAATTTAGACAATCACTATGATCATAAAATGAATGAGGATATTCCCAACAAAAACACAAACTCTCGCTGCCAAGAAATTTGTAAGAACAGCAACAGCTTTTGGTTGGCACCCAAGATTTTTCATAGGCAGCGCATTGTTGCATGCAGTACCTAGATATAAGAGTAGGACAGTAGGGTTACTAAAGAGAATGCTGACACAGAGGGGCGGGTGTCCTGAGCCTCCTGCTCTCAGACCTGTAATCAGCAAATGCTCCAGCAAGAAGGATAAGAAAAGGATAGAGCCGGTTCTTGCTTCTCACTTTCCTGAGATGGGAAGTACACCCAAGCACAGGGTAGGTGAAAGTGAAGAAATGCACAACAATTGCAGGCTTGGTGTGAGTTGCACTTTGTTCAAGCTGGCAGCCCAGGTAAGGAGCACAAGAACAGCTTGGTGCGGTGGGTAGGACACAGCTTCACTTTGAGACACGACTGTCAAGAAGTATGTGGCCAAACTCAATTCACTAGATGGTTTTTTTGCAGGACACTTTGCATTTTTAAGCCTCATAGTTTTAAATAGTTTAGCCATAATAATGAAACAGCTAGCAGTATATATTGAGACCTGTTACATTAACAGATACACAATGCAGCATTAAATATCTCATATAGGCTAGGGAAGCTCAAGATAATTGAATTTGAAAGCAACAGATAGAGAATTTAGTGGAGATTTCTGTCAACACATTCAGCAATGCTGCATTTACACACATGTATGTATAAGAGATGTGTGATAAAATTTATCTATGCACAACTTTACTGTGTACAGAGAAATTTACCTTTAGGCACTATTAGTAGGCACTGCTTATATTAGCTGAATACCTTTTCTGTACACTGTCTACTTAATAAAATATATTGTTGTAAAAAAAGCATCAGAAAAAAATTCATCTATCTACTGCTCTATTTTATACAAGTCTGTCATATGACTGTATATTGTTAATGTACTCATAGTTTATTTTCTTCCTGTGATTGCTAATGCAATAATATTTTTATGCCTGTTCTAACAGTAACTTTACACTGGAATTAAATGTCAATTTCTACTTTCCACCTCCAAAATTTTAAATTAAGTGTCATTGATATCAACCCCTTGCATTCAGGCAAAATGCAGCCACCAACTCACAAAGGGACATTTATAAAATAAGCCTTGCTTGTTTGAACTGCAACACTGCCATCACTGGAGTTTCAGCTGGGAGACTTAAATAAATAAAAATAAACCAAAGTAATAAACACCATGTTTTATGGAGCTGCACAGAATTAAAAAAAAAAATAAAGAAAGAAAGAAAAAAAAAAAGAAAAAAGAAAAGAGGTCCTCCTGGCAAACTTGAAATATTAGACTGAAAAGCTGCCTCTCTCATGCCGGAAGACTTCTGGCCCCACTACTCAAAGTCATTTATGAAGGGCAGTCAGCTGTGGGCAACAGGGCCACCCACACAAATGCCCATTATGCCCTTTGGAACTGTAAAGACATGCCCTTCTGTCCATGACTATAAAGAAAACAAAACAACATTCCAAAGTAAGGCAACTTAGCAAATTTCTGAGTGCAACACGAGTAATGAATCCTACAAACATCTCAAGCAACACAAGGCAGGTGGAAAAACAGAGCTTCTTAGCCCAAGGCTTTGTAATATATAGTTATGATGTTCTCCATGGAGCTAAGTTTTTCTACTACTGATGAGATTCCAGTGGCCCTGTTATCCTAATGTATGCTATGAAACAGTTTTTTTTGCTTTTGGAGAAATAAATCACATATGTCCATAGACATCAGTTTTCTGGAAGACTGAATATAATTTTAGAATCATCACCATCAGCTGGTTGACAGCAATAAAGACAACATTCACTTTAAATAACCCTGAATTATATACAGTTGAGTAAATTAGAATTTGTTTTGCTTTAAGGTCTTCCAAAGTTGAAGCCAACATGCTGAACAAAAATATTAAACTATCTATAACCCTGTGTCAACATATGATGCTACTGGGAATGGTAAGTGAATTAATTTTCCAAGGAAAATTAATTACTTATGACTTACAGTTGTAAAAGCAAACAACGTAACTCTGGATTAGGGCACATTAATTTCTGTTTGGAGTAGCGATTAAATTAATTTCATATAATTCATGGTATGTAATGGAAAGCAGAACAAAGATGAAATCTTAGACAATGACTGACACAGAAAAAAGTGTATATTTATGTTCCTGATACAAAAATAAAGGTCACAGATATTA
Source organism: Ammospiza caudacuta (assembly GCF_027887145.1). Taxonomy (NCBI): domain Eukaryota; kingdom Metazoa; phylum Chordata; class Aves; order Passeriformes; family Passerellidae; genus Ammospiza; species Ammospiza caudacuta. The sequence continues at coordinate 30,334,109 of NC_080595.1, forward strand.
ATCACTGTCTAGCGAAACACGATTTTAGTTTCTAAAATGATTTTTTCAAAACTGTTTGTTAGGATAAGTGTTATTAGCAAGATAAAAATCTAAAAAGCAACAAATTACAAAACATCAGAGAAATCTTGCATGCTATATTGTCTCAGTGAAAAAAGATGACAGCTTTCAGTGATGTCTTTTGAATGACATAACTGTCACAAAATTATCATGAGGAACAGCAACACTAACTTAAATTCCTCCTGCATTAATTTAATTTCAACTTACTTCTTGCTGTTCAAGAGGGAGAAAGGTTTTATCACAGGTCCAATATTAAAACAAATATGTACATTAACATATTGTATGAATTTTATCAGTTACCTACATTTTACAGTAAACAGCTAATGAGAAAAATTAATTCAAAGCCTAAGTAAACATATGAAAGAATTCTTTAAGCATTCCATAATTTGGTATTTGTTAAAACTACATAAAAATAATCATCTTATGAATTTCATTGCAAAACATCAAGTTCTTATTTTATTTAATACCAACCAATGAAACCATATGTATTAGCAAATCATTTATGGTTTTAAAGTATCATAAGAATTTTAATTGCCACTTCTGTTCTCCCTACTGAAAGACAGCACAAATTTATTGCTCATTCCAGATCTTTGGGTATCAAATCAACAGCTGCTGTGCTACAAACTCACATGGAATCACTTAAAAACATGATAGTATTAGTATATTTCCTTATGAGTCAAATGAATATACTGTTAATTCATGAAACCAAAACAACAGATGACCACTGCACAGCAAGCAGTGACTATGGAATTCCAGCAACAAATAATATTTACATTTGCACTGTTTAAACTGGCCCCCCCACATACTCAAAGCAAGTGATTCACATCCCTACTAACACTTTTACCTGACTTTAGACACTAAAGATATGTTTTTATTATGGTAATAGTTTTATCAATTTGATCATTATAATATTTACATTAAAATCTGAATACAATTTGTAATAAAACACCTTAGAAATTAATTTACCTCACATAAAAGATAACTGACCATGAAACACAAATTCACAAACACAAACAGCTCCTAATAGGTACAGGTAACACCATAAGTAACCTGCAGCTCGGTTTTTTATGGTAGTATTTTAAAGTCTCAAAAATGTGAAGAACTTAAGTTATGAAAATTTAACAGAAACCCAGATGAAAGGAGCTGAACAATTCTTCAGTGCTCAACTTGCATATTTTCACTTAAAGTTATTAAACACTTGAAATGTAAACAGGAAACCCAACAGCATCTCATACATTACAGAAGCTGTTCAATCAAAATACTTTTACAATACTTTTACTTCATCATCATCTTTTCTGTTTCAGCTTTTAGTCAACCAAGTCAAAACAAGTTTTTCCAATCCAATGCACACAGAAGCCATATCAAGATGAGCTGCAGGATATCAGCCTCACAATTCCCATTTGGCTCCTCTTGCGACTTGGCTCCCCCATCAGAACAGTCTTTCAAAAAGTTTAATATGCCTGGTGGATCTTCACTCAGGTGGTCAGCCTACGTTTGAATTAGCTCTGCCCAAGTACATTTACAAAACTGGGAAAAAAATCAAACTGAAATATTAAGCAGACTTGCAGACAGGGTACCCTACATCTGGGCAATTCTGCTCACAACTTTCTATGTGCTGCTTTTATAGAGGTCTGGAATTAAACAACCTTTACACCTATTTTCCATGAACAATAACACATCTCACTTTAGCCCTATTACAGCATGAATCACAAGTCTGTTGTCATATGGTGACAAAAAACTTCCTAACAAACTTCTGCCAAGAGAACTGGTAATTAAGCAATCAGAAACAAACTGACAGGGAGGGCAAATCTGTCCAGCAGCTGTTTCCTATCAACACCCTTAGATCATCCCACCTCAGTACACTAACACTTCTGGAGCTCCCCCACTTTTCCTACAACCTCAGCAGCTCTGTAAAAGCCCACATATGCAGGTACAAACTCTCTAAAAACAAACAGCAGTAGTGTGAGAGGGGGATTATTAGCAGTAATGTCTAAAATTTACCTGCAGTTCAAGTTGCTTACAAAGGCACATCTCTGACAAGTGTTCAAATGCTGTCCACAGTGCATTTTTGGTGACAGCAGCAAAAGGAGATGCAGTCCATGGGCAGTTCCATGAGTGACATGTGCAGATGGAGTGATACCACCGTGCTCTTGCACTCTTTGTAAATACACATGCACACATTTTGCTTCATTTCCTTAAAGGGGCAGCATCTCACCCCATTAAGCTGGCATGTTTTCCTGGAGATGCCAGTAAATACAGTGTGCCAGCTAAAATAACTTATAACACAACAGTTATTTCTTTCTATATCCCTTTGTTTTGTTGCAAATGGCTGTAATAGACTAGCAAAAGTTTATTGTGCTTTGCTGGCAGAACATTTGATTTCTCTTTGCCAGCCAGAGAATAGGTAGATGCAACCAGAGAGACTGCCAAGTTACAGGATACATAAACCACTCCTGGCAGTCAGCAGAACTGCTGCTGAAGATTAAATTACACAAACTTGCCAGAGGTGCAACTTACTTGGAAAGCATTCCTAAGTTTTGTGCACCTACTTTAGTAGGGTGGGGAAACATCCAAAACATTATGGGGTTATTACATCTCCCTGGCAAAGCTGTCTGCAAAGACTTTGCTCCCATTGGATATCAGATGGCTTTGTTCACAGAGCTTTACTTTAAAAATGAAAAGCTCATAACTTACTCTAAAAATTATGTTGGGCAAAGAGCACGTGTGATTTTTTTGTTTGCTTTCCTCACAGAGCTAATATTTCATCATTACTACAGGAAAATTAAGGATGCCATAACCTGTGCAGTGCTAAAATCCTGTATTAAGCACAAACCTATTCACCAGCCTACATATCCATTTAAGTCAAGAAATAAATACACCTTTTTCCTTACAGACAAGACACTGGATTTTTGGACTGCTCTAAATATTTTATAGGTACAGCCACCACACCCTATCCCTCAAAAAGTTTTTGTAAATCTTAAAATCTTGAGTACTTCTCTCCCTCTACCACAAATTTCAAGGCAAGCAATCACTTGCAGTATGCAGGAAAAACATTCAGTGCCAATAATCTCTTTGCAGGAGACTGCAGGTTCACAGGAGAGGTTTAAGTTTCCATTATTGAAGAGCAGAGCTAAGAGCACAATGAAATACTATCCTGCATGTCCCTGTCTTTAAAGCCCCAGTGAGTTTATTCAGAGATAGAGATGAGATCCAATACAGAAGCAGCCCAGAATTTGTCCAGTTACTACTTGTTTTTTAATTTACAATAATGTCAACATATCAGTTAGCCTATTTTTAAAATTTATACAAGTATAGCTAGTTTCTTTCATTTCAGATTCCAGTCCACTAGCATATCTCCTTTTATTAGGTTTTTCAATTTAAGGTAGATCCATAACCAGCCAGCTGCCATACACTGCCAAAAAGGAATGATTTACATTTATTACTAAATTGTTTGATTACTGCAAGATACACATAACTCAGTGTTGATATTCTCACCCTTAGACTTTGCTTTGTTTAAGCAAAGATTCTCTGTAGGCAACCACTTCAATTTAAGTACGTAAAACCAAAAACAAGCTCATGAAATTCCAATGTTATCCAAGGAGGTTCAGTTCTTTGCTGAACTGTATGTGTATATTCAGCATAGTAATACAGAAGGAATGCTGAAGCCTTTTGTAGACAGGCTGTTCAGCTGGGTGTTGAAACCTGCAACCTACAATTCTGACCAGCAAACAACATTCCTGCTGAACTGTGTTTCCACAGGAGCTATGTGAATCACACAAAATAAAGCACTGCTCACCTAATACGACGTCCAATTTTTTTAATAAAAAAAATGCAAGTTGAGAATCCACACAAACTTGTTTTAGTAAGCTTAATACAGCAAGCTCAGCTCTGAGTCTGTTTTGACAATCCCACCTCAGAGGTTTAAAAAAAGACACTCTTGTTCATCATGTCATCATACATGAGTGATTCTCCTATGCTGTCCAAGTAATACACCTAGCTACTCATATACTCTATGGGTCAATCAAGAAAATCCCCCAAAATAAAGAAAGAAGTGGAATAAACTCCTTAAAAATTCAGTGGAAAACACACTCTCCTGAAAAACAATCAGTTCCAATACTTTGCTTCACACTATTAAATAAAAGTGTACTACATAAAGAAGATATACCCAAAATCAGATACCAATGATACAAAGTCTCATATATTTCACCATTTAAAACTGTGTATCTATTCTAAAAAAAAAAGAAGGTTTTGTCAAACCAAACACTGATTCTTTGTGATGACCAGTGTTTGGATTCTGACAACTCATTTGCAATCACTAGTAATAGTTACCTCACAGCTTTTTCTTTTATTAGAAGCTTTCTACTTAAACATGAATTTTCAAGTTTTCATTACTTGAGAAACAATACAAGATTTGCTTTACCCAAAGAAAGCTACTGAGTTCTGTTTTCTGGAGTTTTGTAAGAAGAGGCAAACAAATAAATACCTGCAGTGCAAAGGACAAGCCAGATTCTATTGCAGTAAAGACAACAGAAATAATGCAGAGTTTTTCAGCCCACAGCTGAATCAGGCTGAACCAACTACACCTGGTCATACTCCTGCACTTAGAGGTATCCCTGAGGTTGTCCTTTTTGATCCCTGTATTTCTAAAATGTTGCTATAGTTCAGCTCTCAGATATCTCCATTGCATCAAATATATAGTCAGATTGTCTCCAACAAATAATATGCATGATGGGTGTTCACCAGAAAAATAAAATTTTAAGCAGTACTACTGTCAAAAGGGAGGTTAATAATGTCCCTCACAACAGGAGGGTTAATAGCCCTCCTGTTGCAGAGGGACCACCTGGAGGTAAAAAAAAAAAATCTCAGCAGTGATGAAGCCATCCACAGACATCTTTTGAGGAAGACAACTAAAGAGTGCAACAAACAAGAAGGGCTATGGGCAATTTCAGCCACATACTGGAGAGGCCACTAACATCTCTCCACCACTGTCTATCAGTTGCCCCTGTCTGGCCCTGAGACAAGGAAGGAAGGACCCAGGCAAGGATCGCCTGCAATAGCAGACAGCACTCTAGAGAGAATTCTAGGAGAAAGAAAAAAGCTCCTTCCTCTCCAACTGAGACACAACCTCCAGTGAGATGCCTCACTATTAACTAGCTGGATTTTAAAGGGGTTTATATCTGGTCTAACCAAAGAGAAAGCGTATCTGATTGAAAGCATTCTCTAAATTTGCACTGTCATTTACCAAAACATACTCATCTTCTTTGGGGGAAAATCTCAAGCCTAGAACTAAAATCAAATTGCAACTGAAACAATAAAGCCTCCTGCAGATAATAATAAAATGCAAAAACAATGCACTCCAATAACTAGAAGACCATGGAAAGGAAGATGGATAGGAGGGACAAAATATATTATCCCTTAAATCTTTTGAGGATGCTAATTTTCCAAACACATTCAACAGTGAAGATGTTACCACACCCAAAAATAGATTATGAACAGATTTTTGGACTCCTGAAATTATAAAGACCAAATAGGATACTGCTTTTTACAGATCAGTCATAGTGCACATTTTTTAATATTACACAGATCTTGTCAAAAATTCTAATCTTACAACACAGATCACATTTTGTTCATAGGCTACAGATGAGTGTGACCTCCATCTATCTCTCTCTCTCGCTCTCTCTCTCTCTCGGTTACCAGTTTTTTTAGGATCCAGGGATTTTGTACATCAAATGAACATCAAAAGACCAACCAAACTTAACATATTTCTTAGCTCTATTTATCATTTCTCTGCCTTTTAACACAGATTCAGGTTTTGACATTTTAGAAGTATATTAATTTAATTCCCCTCTTTACTATGATGAAAATTTAGCTTAGTGCTGCTTTGCTCACCTCTGAAAAGTTGGGGTTTTATTTGAGAGTAAAGTTTTTTGTCTTCTTATTCATTTTCTTTGCTCTGAAATTCAATTCCCTAACCACAATCTCTGTGAAGCAGCTTTATTCTCAGCTCTTTTCTATATCTTCCAAGATCATTGCAACTGCAATGGTAATTCTTTGCCAAAATTCAGTGTACAGCATAATAAAGTCTTGAGCCACTAACTGCTTCTCCCAAAATAGAAATTTAGTTTTGAACTGGCATGGGGAGGTTACAAGGCAAATATATTCTGTATCAGGCAGAATCTGGGCATCATCTTCATGTTCAACTACAGAAGAAATCATACTAATATGCCCTGAAGGTGATAAATTAATTTTGGCTAGGTTCCTGTCTGGGAGGAAAAAACAATTTTCCTAATGAGATAAAGATGAAGGAAGACAAGGACCTTTAGGCAATTAGAATTTAGTCTGAGAGAGGCTCTAATAAATCAGGTTGTGCTTCTCTTTGTTTAAGGAAATACCTGTTAGGAAATCTGGGGCCTGTTTATTTTTCTCTGACAAACCTGATTTTCTTGGCAGTGCGCAAACTCGGAATCATAAATTGAAATGAGAATAAAAGCAGGTGGCCAAGTTCAAGTTTCAATTCTTTTTTTCATCTAAAATATGTAAACAAATCCCAGCTGATGGGATTCAATTTACACAGATCTCCTGCTACTTGGAAACTTGCAATTCCATATCCAAAGTATCCACACCCAAATGAGCAGATTTGCTTGGAAAAGTTGCATTAGAAAAACAATAGAACACCAATACTCTCACAAATGTGCACACTAAGTACCAAGAGACCACACAGGAGGGATCCAAAATCCCATGGAAGTAGCAATTGGAGAAGATGCAGCCTCTTCACTCCGTTCTCTTTGTGTAGCACACACTCCACAGACTTTGGGCAAGCTCATATTGTTAGCAGAGGATTTAGCACGTGAGCACTTCACTTTTCTGTAGAGCTGCTATCACTGCAGCTGCAGAGCACCTCCTGCCCAAAGGGGTCACTCAGCAGAACACACACTGCTCCTGTATCACAGTCTCATTACAAAAGCTACAGCCTTCATCAGGCAGATTCTGCTTCACCAGTCTCTCACTTCATCCCCTGAGAAAAGACAAATTATTGTCTCTGCCACTGCCTTTCAAGCAGAGTATTTTGGGACCTCTGGCAATCCTAAACTGACAGAGGCCCTGTCCCAAGTCAGTGAGGCTGCTGTGAAGGCAGCTGCCCCAGTTCCACTCTCCTGCAAGCTGTGCACTGCTGCCCCTCTGTTATGCCAAGTCAGGACATCATGCAGCCATTACGAACACAAAAAAATCTGGGCAGGAGTACCAGAAAAGGCAGGACCATCCCCTCAGGGAGTTTACTCTTTGATCAACACACAGTGAGTGCGCAACCATCCCTGGAGAAACCATCGTGTTGCTTGTGCTATACAGCTTCCATGGTCATGGGCAGCAGCACAGTCTCAGCCTGCCTCTGCCTAATTGCTGACAGAATAATCACTATCGCTCTTTCAGGACAAGAATGCCAAAACCTGTATTTGCCAGATTTTAGATATCAATTTCAGGGTGTTTAAGAAAGGAAAGGTCATATTTAAATGCTAGGTTTAAAGTTACAATAGGCTAAGAAAGCAACCACCTCTGTGAAAAGACTGCTGTATTTCTGATCTAGACTGTGCACTGCATATTTCATCACAGAAATTAATAAAAAGCTGCAGCCAGCATTTAGGTTATAAGTTAAAATGTAATAAAACCTTTCAAGTAGCCTTGGATATTGTAAAATTCTGTACCTGAAATACTCTTTATCTGAGGGATCCTATCAACCATTACTCTGGGAACTCCCTATACAACAAAACAGCTTTTTCCATGCCTGTCCTCTGAGACACCAGCAAGCGGCTGTCTCTAAAAGACAAAACACAAAAGCTTAATTCCTCTTCTCCTCCCCTTCCCTTCTGTGCCACAAGAGAGCTGTCATGCCCAGAGGGCAGCAAACCTTCTGACTTTGTTTTCAAGAGTGCAAATTTGCTTTCAGTAACACAGCTAAGATCCAGCACTTGAGAAATTTATGTATCTTTGAACAAGCACACTATAGCTGCTGTGTGATTCTTATGAATTCCACCAGGACATGTATCTACCTCATAGGTTTATTCAAACCATGACAAAAATTAAAAATGCATATAGCAGGGAATGACCAGTATTTGAGGTCTACCTCTATTATCCTAGGCTCCTGGAATTTATTTTGCTGAAACTTTTTATCTAACCAATTTGGACAATAACAAATAGCACAGTTGGGCATTTACTCACAACACACCTGTAGTGGATCAAGAAGCTTCTCTGGAAGGGCCAGGAACATGGTTCTTACCTCGCTCTCAATGAATGAAAGGTAAATGACACCAGCTTCAGTCCCTGAGACTGCAGTGCGCTGCCACAATATTGTTCAGTGCAACATTCATCTCATAGTATAATGATCCCAAAACCATATGACCACCACCAATTCCATGTCTTTTTGCTTTAGATGGATGCTTGTACAATGCCCACATGGGCCACAGGAGATGGTATGCATTTAAATCAGTATCTCCTAGACACACCAACACAAGCTACTAATACTTAAGAATTCAGAGTATACTGCAAATAGTAAAATATTCCATCTTGGAACTGTTGTTTAAAAAAATCAATCAACTTCTCTAAATGCTAACCCAGCATTTCAAGGTTATTTTTTTAATACTTTGTCCCTTAAAGCAAGGATGAACAAAAATCTGTATCCCTTCCCATTATTTTTGTTTTAACATATCACTGCTACTGTTATAAATTAAATCTCTGGGTCTCCACAAGTAGGGGGATCAACTACACTTCAGACTGAAGCTCATCTTTTTGCCACATGACCACACCCACACTTATAGGTGTCACATTAGAGTACATTTTTACTGAAATATGGATACATATGCTAAAGAAATCTACAGTGTTTCAGACCTTCAATACAATTTCCCAGAAAGAGTATGGTATAATTGATACCAAAAGATTTAAGTTAGGTTTGCCAATAAGTTTGCTCTTAGCAAGCAACATTAATATGTTCTATCATCTGTGGTAAAACAAGTAGGACTTCCAAAGGCAGTTATGAAATCTACTTTAACCAACTAAAATGCTGACCCTGAGTTCTGTAAAAACAAAAGAGGGCATACATTTGTTGGAAGATTTTAACATCTTCTCTTTGTCACACCACTTTTAGCAGTGGCAGCAAGGGGTTCTAGGCTGCTAATTGCTTTCTATCCCATTAACACTCAGAAGCTGACCTGAAAGAACAGGTCCAGACAGTTCTATGCTTTCTGTCCTGAATTCTGCTGTAGTCACACAAATTTACTCCCATTCTATAGTTTCAAAAATACAAAGAAAAGCATCTGCCATATTTTCTGGGGGGTTTTTGTTTGTTTCTTTATTTGGTGGGACATCAGCACATGCATAAATGCTTTCCTGAATCTATGCCAATATGCTGTAAAATGACAATAACTTATGCACCACTTCCTAACATCATGCTCTTTGTAATGAAACTTGGAAAGTAAAAGTTTGTTCTCAGAAATAACCTACAAAAATGTATAAAAATCACAATTGTCAAACATCTTCCAATTCAGCTTTACTAAATGAAATGCTTCAAAATAAACCCTTTTATTACAAACTTCTAAAAAGGAATGCACCTAATAGTACAAATTAATGGCTTCTAAATGGAGGATCAATATCTCATTGTATTTTACACAAAGAACTAAAACCCCATTGCTGTAACAATACAGAAAAAGAGAAAGGTTTACAGATCAGGTTACCTGTCTGATTTGACGTTTTTAATAGACTATACATCTGGCTACAGCCATTTCAGAGTCTCAATCACAATCATTAAAAGTAGAGATTAAAAAAAGGCAGTTTATGACTTCTAAGCATTTACTACCATTCCATCAAAACTGAAAACATCTTTTAAAGGAGACATAAGCAGTTGACAATTATAAAGCAGCATTTTGGTGTTGCTCTATATCATGACAGATGACTTAGATTAAATGATACAGGTATTATCTTACCTGATACATTCCAACTCCTATGTGTTTGGGCTCGATTTTCACTAGCTCAGCTAATGGGTCTTGGACACGTCTAGCTATAGAAACTGAAAAACAAAATCAGAAAATAGCTATCACTTTTCTCTGAAAAACCTGAATCATGTAATTGTTTTTGCTAAGGTGTTTTGGGTCTTTTTACATCTTCTATGAATTTAACTTTTTTTTAACCTGGAAATAGTCAATACTATAGCAGAATCCTATTTCATTGCTAGACAAGGACATCACATGTACATTAATAAAACTTTTTATTTGAGGAATTCCAGCAAAAACCTAGTAATATTTTAAACTGCAATCATGACATTTAAAAAGTTTTTCTGAGCCACAGAGTTAATAAATAAAACTGTGTACACTCTATTTTTCCCTTTGTATCCATACTAAATGCACATGTAACATTTAACATTAAACTCTGTAAGAACCTTTAATCTGAAATCACAGTTATTAAGAAACAAATAAACACTTTAAAAAATAACAGTATCTGTTCACAGACTTACTTACTGAATACTTAGAGTATTTCCTCAGGTATGTATCAGACATTTATATATTTATCTAATTCAACCATAAAATTCAGTGCTCACTTCAAAAATGGTTCTTGGATTTTACTAATCTAATCTGCACACCAAAACACATCAATTTGCAATCTGTCACTCTTATAACTCCATTAAGAAAAACAAAAGCAATTTCCAACATTTCTGATACCATTAAGAGCATATAGGAAGAACCTTTAGTCTTCTAAATCCAAATGCTGAATCAAGACTGCATTTTTGAAGGCAGTATTTATTGAGAAACCAATTGCTTACCAAAATCTCAGAAGAAAAAACATACTTCCAAACATCAATTCATAAACTTGGTCTGATTCTACAGATATTGGGTTGTTTTCAGGGTTTGCAACTGTGCTTCTTCCTACATATATAAAACTAGAGGAGTTCTATCTACCAGTATTACATTTATAAACTTTTTTTCCTCCTGACTTAAGACGAAACAGGTTAGCTGGCTCTTAATGTTCATTCTAATGAACTAATGTTCATTACTGAAGTAAACACTAATGAAAAACAAAAGTGTTTAGAGGTATTCCAAAAATCTTTCCAAATGAGGACCAAAGATTCTAAAAAAAGCCAAACAAACAAGTAAAACACTAAACTCCAAGAATCCCACAAAGAGCAAAACCCAAAAGAAAAAAACCCCAACAAAACATGCCAACTCAAAAATTCAAAACAAAACAAACCCCTCCAAAAATAAAAATAAATAAAAAAAAAAATCAAACACAACAATGCCCGACCTTGTTGCCAAGGCTCTTTTTTCTACCACATGCACTTGTGAGATAAGTGCAATAACAAAAGTGGGACTAAAGAAAGCTATGGGCCTTTAAAAGCAATGTCCACAATCAACCCTACAGCACACCTGTCATTTCAAGAGTGTTTTACATTTAAATACATTTTTAAGCAAATCAGGAGAGATTTAGAGGAAGAACAGACAGGAGTCAGGAGTAAATACATATATGCACAGTGGTTTGATCAACAACACACATAATGCTAAAAAAGGAATACTTAAAGTATATCTGGTGTTCACCAGCTGATTTCACACATACACGTATGTGTATGAAAACATGAACATGGTTTTAATTATCATATATATAAAATAACCTATAAATAAAATAATATATATAAGCCCCTTTACTGCATCACAGCAGCAATGTATTCACTCACAGAGGTGTTTAGGTTGGACACACCTCTAGAGAACACGGGCTGCCTTCTCTAACAGCCCTGCTGGAACAGGGTTTGCTACAGCAGGTTGCTCCAGATCATGTCCAGCTGTGTGGAGACTTCACAACCTGCCTGGTCAATCCATTCCAGTGCTGGGCCACCCTAGCAATGACAAATGTTTTCTTGTGTCCTGATTGAATTTGCTGTGTTCCAATCTGTGCCCACTGCCTCTTGTCTTAACAGTGGGCTCTACTGAAAAGGGTCTGCTGCTCTCCTTCTTTCCCTCTCATCAGGTACTTAAAACCCTTTTCAAGATCCCCCTGAGCCTCCTCTAGGCAGAGCATTTCCAGGTTTTTTTTGTTTTTCCTTGTATTAAAGGTGCCCCAGTCCTTAACCATCCTTACAGCTTAACTTTATTAGCAACCATCACTACTGCAGGGTGTTAAAGACTGCACAGCATTTCAGAAAAGGACTTGACTAAACATTTGTACTTGAAGCCAAAACAGTAGCCAGAGATATGCAGGCTCCTCAAACCACAACTGCAAAGTTTATCAATTAAATGCTGCACTAGAGACTTCACTTTTAAAGATTTGCACTGTTAAATGCACAGTTAACATGAAGTTCATTGCTCGGTCATGCAGGAGTTTTCATATCCTTTAATATCCATTTTAACATGCTGACAAAGGCAGTTTGCTAGCTAGGCTCAGAAAGCACTGTGCTGGTGACATCTGATATGCCTGCTTCTCTGATAGAGAAGTTCTGAATTCAAAGACAATCACGTATGCCTTCTTGTCAAAAAAAAAACCCCACAAAGTTAATCAGCGTAAGTACACCAGTTATAACTTGCACGAGTACAGCTCACTGCCAAAATGCTTTCCTACAACAATAATTCATATTAATTACTTTGAAATACTAGTCACCCACCACCTGACAGACAAAAGTGAAACAAAACACCAATGAAAGTAGTATTGATCCAAACCAGGAAACACTTACAACAATGTATTTCTTCTGAGTGCACTGATGCCTATGCAGGGAGACTGTATTTGTCCTTCAGCAACCATCATTAAACTCAGCTTCTTTAATACTCATACAGTGTTTTAGAGATTTTTTTTTTTTTTTAGTTCTACCTAATGGCAAAACTATTTCAGAAGATACATTTTAAAAACAGACAACTATATGGATAGGTTGATACAGGAATTTTCCAAGCATAGCTTTCTCTTGGGAACCTTCAATTAAAAAGTAAAATTTAGACTCTTCTTGTCATATTAGCTTGGTTGACAATGCTGTCATATTCCTAGGAGACTTTGCTAGGAGTGGAGGCGTAGGACCTGATCCAGCAAAGCACTTCAGCACAGATGCATGTCAGAATTCCCACCGGAACAAGCACAACTATTCACACGCCTAAAGTTACAGAGACATTTAAGTGCTTTCCTGGATCAGGCCTCATAGTTACAATATTGAAGCAGGAAGATCAGCTAACAGCCAGTTCCACAATTAAGGATGCAGCTCCTATGGTCAATACCAGCAGGAGAGCTGACCTGCCTAACTGCCACTAAAACCATAATTTCACTCCAGAACTTTTCCAATTAATAGAGAGCACAGTAGGCAAAATGAAAGAGTTGTCCACATTCTCTCTAGGCAGAAATTCAGTCAAGATTACCATCTACTGCCTCTTGTACAGACAAACCAGTTTATTTTTTGCTGGAGTAGCTGCACACTGCAATAGACAGATCTTTTCTGGGGGCAATGAGGCTCCACTCTGGCCATTTGGTCCAAGTGGCTGGACTCTCACAAAACAGGTACAGTACTACTGAAATCATGAGGGCTCTGCAGAAGTGTCAGAGCTACTACCATGGAGCAGAGACAGTCAAACCTGATAGTCTGACATTTTCTTCTTGGAAACTATATCAAGACTAAAATTTGTAAAATTTATTTTTCATTTTCAACTATCTTACACTGGGTACATTTTAGAAACCATGCATTTTTAGGAGACTAACAATGAAACAGGTAATGCATTCTTATTTCTGTAGATATTAAGGTATTCTTCACTTTTGCTCAAGCAAAAAAAGATTACATGATATTATGATATGCAGGGCAAAATGAGAAAACCAGATCTCTCAGAAATTATCAGCATGGCCACACATGAGAAGTTTGAGAGATGCTTTTATTAAAATATGCTAGTCTAAGTAAAATGCGGAAAACCCCCTAATGAATATTAAAGAGAGTATTAAAATCAGGATGACATGAGCCTCTATTGGAAAATCACCACAAGACTTGCACACTCCATAAATGCAAAGTTTGGAGTTGTGAATTTGGATGAAAATGTTATTGCAATACTTGGAAGGGCAGTAACATACTGTGCTGCCTTTCAATAAATTTATGTAAAATTTTAACACTTGAAGGGACAGAAGGGTCAAGGTGGTCCTCTGACTTTAATGTAAATATATTTCACATTGAAGTGCAATGAGAAATAAAGAAGATTACAGCAAGCATATATACTGTAATCCTGTCCTGTCATTAGATAGGACATATTCTGCCATTTCACTAAAAAAGCAGTTTGACTGCTTGGAAGTCCCAATTCACTCCACACCTTCGTTATTTGACAAGACAAACCCAGCAGACAGTGGTGTGTCAGTGATGAAGATGCCATTGTGGCATCATATGGAAGAAAAGATCCATAAGAGCTGCTTGCACAGCTCATGCCCATCTCTGTGTCTAATCTTCACAGAAAGTGAGCAATTACATTAAAATGTTTTGTTTCCTAATGGCTAATAAGCAGATATGCCCACATGAACTAACAAACACGTGCTAATTATGTGGCTACTCCTATCTTAAAGATCAAATCCCTAATTTCAAATGGACAAGCAATAATATTTTTCACACAAATCACAGGAGAGTTTTCACTCAGGAATACTGATAATAGTTTTCAGACTAAAGACAAAAAAGACTTGCCAGACTCAACAGTGAAGGGCCAAAACAGCACTGCAGCCTTACTATTTCTCTGCATGGTACCTATACAAGGGTCATGTCAGCTGCCAGCCCTAAAAAACTAGAATTAGTGCTAACTTCTTTGGCTACCTGCCTCCCTTCAGTAACAGAACAGGTCTAAAGCAATCCTTAAGACCCAAATCAGACATGCTGACTATTTAGGGTGCAAGGGCAGCTGGAAATCTTGTCAACTAGATGAAATTTATTATGGTTTCAAGTATTGTGCCCACTTTAGGGGCAGGCTGCCAAATTCTGTATTTAGACAACTACATATTGAAATGTTCTCTTTTTGCATTGCTTTATGTGAGAGCCACACCATAAAGCAAGAGCTGTAAGGCTTAGATAAGGAAAGCATGAAAATGAAGAATGCTTATGAGTAGAAGAACAAAAGTTTCGATTTCTTTCAGTTACAGTGGCATTCAAATGTTGCTTAAAACCATAAGCAGAAAAACATTTTTGGACAAAAGTCCAGGATGATGGCATTCCTCCTTTTAAGCACATCTTCACATAAGGATAAAAATATGTCTGAGTCAATAACTGTGACAGCTTAGCTACCCCACATGAGTGGGAGCATTTGTTTTGGGCTTTGAAAAGATGTGAAGCTTCCAGATGTGAAGGCAGTAGATAGTTTTATAAATGCTTTACAAATAAATATATGGCAACCGCAAGCTATTAAGCTATGATGAGTTCAACTTCAATTTTGTCATAAATGAGAACATTCTGTATCTTTATTATGAAACCTCAGTATTTCACTCTTGCTGAGACATGCTACTATAACATTCAAGTAACTCATCCACCCTCCTATTTTAAATAACCTTCCCAACTCAAAAGTCTGGGTTGAAACTTCAATGTCAATGAAATAAAAAAAATAGGTAATCAGGGACTCACAAATGCATAAGTAATTACTGTCAATATATCATACCAGAGTAGATATGGAAACATTACAACATTTTAAATCCTTTTATAAAGCCTATTATTGTGTTCAAGATCAAGATCAATTACTCTCCATAAGTATCTGCAATAATGTTTACTCAGTGATCGATTGTTCAGGTTTCCTGAGTCCTGGAAGCCTTCTATCCTGTTGACCTGAATTTCACCCTCCTTGCAAAGGATACAGTGAAACGTACAGTAGTCTTTTCATTAAGCATTCTTTCTCAGTAGGTCAGGATTTGTGACACAGTTTTGAATCCTCATATATCTTCTTGGTGGGTTTAAAGTATGCAATTTATTTTAAGCAACTGTTCAACAGCTGCGTTTCATCCAAAGCTCTTCTGTAGCAAGTGAGCAGGTTTTTGTTTTAAAAAGGTTACATTTTAGTTTACTTTTAACTCCATAAAACTGATAATCTGTTATTTGCCTAAGATTAATGAAATAATGAATGACAATATTCTACCTATTTATTACCAAGAAAAAACTCTTTAAAAGAGATGGGTTGAATACAACAAGAAAGTTAGAAATACGTTTAAAGAGAAAAACTTTGACAAGTGAATATTATAGTGCAGCTTTTTTAAGTCAGTATTTTTTTTTAGAAACACTCCCAAAAACGCTTTTCTCAAGCATTAGTAATTTATTTATCACAGAATATTGTCCATTTTATCCAAGATGAGACAGGGGATATATAAGCATTTAACTGAAGCCTCATGTGATTTTTCTGTCACAGAAATGAGTTAGTCTCAGAAGATGGTATAAACTCCAAAAAAACTTTTCCCCATCTGTTCAGCTTAAAAGGTAGGTATCATCAATATCCTTGTCATATTCACACTGCTGATACTAACTGCATCACACTGCCATTGATTACTGTTACTGCTAAAAGTAACCAATCACTTGAAGTTCGAATCTTACAAGAGTTCATCATCTGTATCTTAGAAGAATTAGTCATTGGTATCAACAACAAATACTAAACTTTTGTAAGTGTTCTTTCCTATGCCTGTAGTAAGAAAAGCAGCTTGGGCAAATAACACATCAAATCCCAGTATTAAAAGGAAACGAAAACTCCTTGAATTGAAGAGCACCCTGGTACTGCTCGTTCCTCTAGCTCCACACTTCAAGGAAGCAACAAAGCCTCCAAAAGGGAATATACAGACACAACATATGCACAGAGTTATACCAGAAGGGGGGAAGCGAATGGTTCTCATGGCTCTTCTATGCTAAGGGAAAGCATCTTGACCAGAGCATGTAAAACTTGCAGGCAGCAGGAGACCAAACTCCACAGCTCCAGAGGAAATAAGTGCCAGTAAGCAGGAAATACAGTGCCAGTAAGCAGGGTGTTAATGATTATACACCACCTCTCCCACATACCCTGAGGTTTACACAGGTTAGAAAACATTTGATTCTTGTGTAGAAGAACAAGAAAACTACGAGACTACAAACATCTCTAACATCTATGTAAAGACCCATTCAGGATTGTGCTACTGGTTTGGGGCAATTCAAGCACATTTTTCTATTTCTCAATAGGCACATGTTCATGCCCAGCTGTGAGAGATTTAGTAATTTCCAGACTATCTGCAGTTAGGGACTGGTTTTTGATTTCCAATAGAACCCACAGATTCCCTATAATTTCTGTTTAAATTGTAGAGCCCAGACCACACCTTGAGATGAGCTTCTGCTAAATAGTAGGAACTGGGTCCTATGGGGAGACAAGTAACAAGATCCTCTTGTTCCTATTACTAATTACTTATATTACTATTAACAATTAAGAATTAATTATTGCTATTACTGTTATTTTAGTTTATTAATATTACTAATATTAACACGTCCTATCTTTAACATCTTACTGCTGTTCACCACCCTTTTTGCTTCTAAACACTGCACGCTCATCACCACAGTGTGGTTCTCTGTTCTCCATCCCTTCAAAAGTATAATTAGACTAATTTTAAATGCTATAGAACACAACAGATGAGAGATGAAATAGGATTTCATTTCACACTGCTCTAATTGCATGCCACATAATTTAACATTGGGCTGACAAAATGTTTTGATGCATGAAAATTCAGTGCTTTCTTTCCTTTTGGAAAGCTTGTAGAACTTTCACCAGTTCTCTCTAACTAGCTGTAGAAGAAAGCTCCCACTTCGACAGCAGTGTGAATGTTTTAACCATAGGACTCAATAAAACAATAAAGTTTTTGAAAAATGACCTTCTCTCCTGAGTAGCCAAAGGGGAGCAGTGCTCTTTCAAGAAGATGAAGAAATTAGCTCAAGTAGACATCCAGGCACTATGTCCCACACATCTAATCATCAAATTGTTTTACTTTCCTTAAGATAAAGTCAAAAGAAATTACATTTTTTTCCAATCTTTACCTTCTACTTGCTGGCCAGTATGACAGCTCTGAACTCTGTGTCTCTAAGAGGACCCCAGGGAATGAAACCCTGTAGCATAACAGTCTGAAAGTCCTAACAAGCCCTCAAAGCCTACAAGGCTTTCTTTTGCAAGGAAAAGTGCAAGTGGTGTGCTGAACTTTGAGTGTACAATAATGCAATGTGTTCTGCCCTGTGGAGAGGAGACAAGCAGATGGGATTTGACAATGCTAAGGCAAGCTGTGCTGTGTGACCTTTGGCTCTCTCAGATTCCTCCTTATCCTCAGAAAACATCCCTCAGAAACAACACAGTTTCCATACTAGATTGTACCTGTGCATGCACCATGACACATGCTTGCCCTGTTAGCTTTCCAAATCTTCAAAAAGAGTAGCCGTAGGGAATATTTTATCTACCTTTGTTGCTTTCCTAACTGGGTGACACAACTATGTGGCCTTGACAAAGCCCTACTCCTTCATTCAAGAGGAAAATGCACACTTTTTAGAGCTGTTACATTAGACAAGCCCAGGGATGCTGCTCTTCTTTCAGCATTTTAACACAGAATTACATACTGAATATCAAGAGTGTATGATTGCATAAGGTATGAAAATAAAATAGAGAGGCTTAGCATGAGATCTCTAACAAGTGGTTACACAAGCATGGTGTCTGAAAAAACAGCCCCTTTCCACCCCTTTTATTTCACTTTTTAAGTAGTGAAAGAAAAAAAATAGCTTATTTGTTAGAGTAGTCATCTTCAAAGGAAAGATAATTCATCAATTTAATGAAATTAAGACATTTCTCATTTATATAACTGAGTGTGTATTGAAACCAGAGTAAAATCTCAGCGTGATTCCTGCTTCACAGCAATTCTCTACCATCAGGCCTCTGTTTCATTAGAATGCATCAGTTTCCTCTGATTCTTAGTTATTAAGCAACATTTATTTCATTATAGTATCCAAGAGGTGGGGAGGCAGCAGAGAAAATTCTTTGTGAGCACAAGCCAAACAATTGGTACATTCTTTATCTTCCTTATACTATGGACAACAAAACCTCCACTAGCTGGCCAGATCTTAAAAAGCTCCCAGGCATCCAGAAAATGCATGAATTTCACATTTCTGTGTGACAATTCTTCAATACAAGTTATATGTCCTTACACTTTCTATATACTTCACCTGTTCCTCCACAGTCTTCCCCTTTTGTCTGGCCAAACTTGCTCAAGCCAACAAGCATTTGCAACAAGGGGGTGTAGAAGCAGAGAAGCAATGAGAGAAGAAAAAAGAAAGCCTGGAAGAGTGTACATGTTGACACCTGTACTGACATCCTGAATTTCTTATCCCATAAAACTTAGTTTTATTAGGAATACAGACTCTGCACAACAAAATAAAACCTTAGGCAAAACTGTGTGGAACAGGATGGAAGTAAAGCAATGACATCAGCCTTTGGAAAATCACTGAATTCCAGGATTCCCAGGCCCAGTGACAGCAACCAAACCCAGGCTGGCACAGACTGTCACAGAGCTCTCTGTCTGAGGGAGGAATGCCTGTCACTACGGAGTTTAACCTTTTTCTTCTACAAAGAATACCACACCAGAACAGCCATCTCATGTGCTCTGGCAATGAGAGGTAACCCATGGCAAGTAAATTACTGCTAAAGTTGCAAGGCAAAGTACCATGCCCGGTAAACTGCTTCTAAGGGAAACTTGCATCCAGGCCTTGCATTGAAAAAAGGCACAAATAAATCTCAGTCACAGAGACCCAGAGCAATTCAGGAGATTTTACAGGTAAGTTCAAGTGCCTAACTCCTACCTGAAGCTGCCATGATTAAAAACTAACCGAAGGCTAATCATGAAGTGGTGTACTGATGCTAAATCAGGAAAGAAATAATTTTTTTTTTTACAAAAGAAGCAAAAATCCCAACAAATTAATGGAACAACCAAAAAAATACTAATTTGACTGCTTTATGAAAACTCCACCAAATGAAATATTTTAACTGCTGCTTCAAGAGGGTGGCCAGAGGACACATGCCAGGGCAGAAATAGAACTGCAGTCATCCACCCAGCCTCACAGCTCCCTCATTACCAATACCTCATTGCAGCCTCAGAGCTGGCAGTCACAGAGCCTTGCTAGAGCACATACTAATAAACTTCACAAAGGTGATCAACATTTCCAGCTTGCAAAGCACTCTTTCAATTGTTTCCATTCTTCTCTACAAAACTTCCCACCCCAAATCTCAAGTGTGTCCTTGGGCACAGCTTTTGAGAAGAAGAATTGAAGGAAGCCCTGCACTCCCTTGTCTGTCAGACTGCAATCCTACTGCAGGTTGATCCAAAACCCCCATTACTGAACTCCAGTGGCTTGCTCTCTAGGCAGAACCCTCCTAATCTGCTGCAGCTGAACTTCCTCAGCCTATCAAGTAGGAAATCCTTTTATTGCTCTGGCCTATAAGCCTCTTATCTCCTAATTCTGTGAGGCTGAGAAATAGCTGTTCTGCTCATTAATCCTACAATGACAGTCAGAAGGGGATATATACCTTCTCACTCTACTCAAACACAAGGTTTCATCAAGCTCTTTACTATCTACTTAGCTGAGTCCCACTCCACAAGATTTTACAGGAATTGCAGTAGCAGTACAGAAGCTTCTGCACTTTCATGAAATATTCAGAACACTTCTAAAGTTGGAAAGACCCTATTTAATTCCCTGCACTGTAGGTAACAGAAAACTGTTTTAAGAAAACCTTTTTTCTTTTTTAAGCAAGTGCAATTTTGGCTAAAAGTGCTGTATAAAGACTTTCCTCTACAGTCCGTATATACAGCATTGGTTTAAAAAGAGAACTTTCTCAATCATTTATTACAAACTTGTGTCATCCATGACCTTCAGAGACAGCTCAAAGGGAAAAAAAAAGCCAGTTGAGACCTTGGATTAACTAATATCTTTAATTATCACCCCCAAGAAATGATGAAGGTTGCTGGTTTTCCCCCTATATAGGGCACGCAGCCAAGGAGAAACTATTAAGTTAATTTTTCCATCAGGATTGATAACTTCTATTTCTTTGAATAAAGCAAAAACTGACTACAAACAATTGCTAAACACCACTGCAAATATTGCAGATATGAGAAAGTCCTCATATAACATGTATGATTTAATATTTTACTTTTATGTACCCAATGGACAAACATAGGCCTATCTGTGTCATAGAAGGTCACAAAAAACCTTCTATAAAGTTTTGTTGAGAAAAATGTTAAAGTGGCAAATAGTGTTAAGATCACAGATATCTCACATCAGCTGTACCTTTTATTTTAACTATAAATGTCACACTTCATCATGCAGCTGTCAGCTTCCTTTAATGTACTAAATGCTATCATGTAAGCACAGAATCTGACATGATGTAAGACAACAATTAAAATAAAAAGCAAGTCAGCTTTGACACAATGTCACTTTTCTGTATGCTGCAAATTAAAGGAAAATTGAAACTATACAAGTAAGCTAGTCAAGAAAAAAGTCTGAAAAAGCCTCAAACAACAGTTAATGTTTCCCTCTAATGTTATGTACCATTTTTACACTCAACTTCAAGAAAACATCCATAGCTTTAGCACAGCTAATTACAAATTGACACCAAAATATGTTAGGAAGAAAGCCTGAAAATTCTAGAATACCTTGATAGTTCTAGCTGTCAGTTTCATAATGGCCATGGAACTAAGCAATTATTTTTTCAATTTCTATCCTCCCCCTTTTCAATTTCTATCCACTCTGTGGGACTGCTCCAGCACAGTAAAATTGCTGATGCTTTTAAAACCAGATGCAAAGCACTTAAATTAAGGCTGAAGAAAATCGTAGTAATGATGGAGTGATTATGAACTCAAAGTAATTAATATTTGAATTGATCATATATTAAAAATTTGATTTCACTTCGCTGTATTTGATGCACAACACTAAAAAGTGTCTGGAATGTTGAAAAATAATTTTGGAGAAAATGAGAAACATGTACACCTGAAAGGCATAATGTTAATAATTAGATTTCCTTCTTTTCAGTGTTTTTTCTTCATTTACATCAACTTTAAACCTATATTTAATACATCAGCACCATAAAAACTGTGACCCAAGGGAAAGCTAGTGCTATCTGTCACAAATACAGAAATGTCACACACCTAATATTTGCTCTGGCCATACCATGACACTTTTAAAACCTCTGCGGCCCAGGGAAGAAATAGTCACAACAGAGTCTGTTCACAGGCAGGGAAAAGGGAGTCAAGCAAAAAGAGGCTAGAGACCTCTCCTGCAAATGGAAGGGCTGATACAGACATTCCAAGAACATTCCTGTAAAAACATTCACTTTAAACATCAAGTTAACACTTTCCCTTTTGTGGAAATAAGAGGAAAGGGAAACATAGGGAATTCTATAAAGTTTTACCCCTGAATACCATGTCAGAATTCTTTTCTGCTGATCTATACCCTCCAAAGGATTTCCAGGCCAGTAACCTGCTAGAAAAACATTAAATCTAAGAACATTATAATTTTGACTGGAAAAGTTCTATACATGAGTGCTGCTGCATTTTCCAGTACACTATATTTGATTGAGTATGACAGCAAACTGCAGAAAAATTAAGAACTAAAAAACCCATAAGGTAGATGAAAAAAGATACAAAAAGAGACACAATTAAAAATACATAAGTGAAGTAATACAAAAATAACTTCAAACCTGTTTCTGAATAAAAAAAATTCAGAGACAGCTGTCTCTGAATAAAACAAATCCATGAGGAGAATCTGGTCACGGACAGAGCTGCTAGGAATTTGATCTCTAAAGACTACTCTTTAACCAAAAAATTATAAAGTGGCAGCATGTGCACATTTCCAATTGCTGTGTTAGACCTGTGACATTTATGCGGAAGTTGATAACTTTTTAAACACAAAACCTAAACAATATTTCCCGAAAACTGTATCCAGCCACACAAAGACTCCAGTGATCACAACAAATGCACAACTTTAAATTATCAGCTCTAGTTTTATATTGTTTTTCCAGCCCTTGAATGGTTTAATTATTGCTAGAGATATTTATGTACACACAGAGAAGAGGGAAGGTCAAGCCCCTGTGAGCATGGACATGGGCAACTGTGAAAGTTCATGCAATTCACTGGTTCTATTCATTGCTATAAATTCTCCTACACCAGCCTGTTGAAGGAATACATCCACAAGGATCTCTACATTACAGGCATTAGGAGAAGCTGATGTCATTCACTTGCACGCCTAGGACTTCAAATGTGAAATGACAGAATAATTAAGGTTTAGAAACAAAATATCCAAAGCTTTTTTCTACTTTTGGCAATTATTTTATTTAAGAATATAAACAGAACAGGCTGAGAAGTGAGACTTGAGCTCCATGTTGAAATGTGATAAAATGAAATATTCTTCATACCTGCACTTCTTAGGTTAGGGTCTAGGTCTGGCATTTCCTTGGACGCCTCTGGACTGACACTGTAGATCGACGCTCCCGCTTCACTGACAATGCTGAAAAATAAACCAGCAAATATGTAAAACAGCACACAGCTGAAAAGTACACATGAAAGTCCTTGCAAGTGACTTAACTGAATATGTAGTTTTTTTTTTTTTAAAACATCAGGTTTTGAATAAACCAAATGCTTACAAAAGTAAATCAGTACAAAGGAAAATATCCCCATTTAAGCAAAACCACCCCTCCCTGACCTGCAACATTCATTCTTTATCAATTCTGGCCTTACTATAAACACACACTGTGCAGGATCTCACTCCCTGTCTCAATCTTTACAAGAGGAAAGAAAATGAATACAAGAAACAAGTGTTACCAGAAGTAAATAAGCAAAACAGCTTCCATAAACAAAATTAAACCTACCTGACAATTTCATTAAAAACACCTACATTCTAAAGTCTAACGTATCACTTGAATCCAAGCCATGAGCATGCACACACATTGCCTCACGCCAGCTGCCCTAAAACACTCAAAAAGCCCCAGCTTGATACAGATTGAGCCACAGAGCTGCAACTCCCTTCTCAGCAGCATTCAGTACCGTCTTCTCCCAGCTCTCACTGCCATCGCCAAAGAAAAACAGATTGCTTGTCTTCAGGAACTTAAACTTCATTTATATACCATACACCTCAAACTCATTCAGTAATGATGATAAACTCAGCAATTCAAATCAAACACATAATTAAAAACCCTTCAAGTACTCTAGTTCCACTCAAGAGAAAACTGCAATCAAGTATTCACAGACTAAGTTTATTTTCAGCTGTGAAATTCTGACACCACTAAATCAACAGTATATTTTTTCAAATAACTTCAACAGAACTGGAATTTCAGGTTGATAATTATGGCATCATACAGCTACTGCTCTGGAGATTAATACTATCAGTTTCAGAACTATTTTTACTTTTACTATTCCACTTTTAAAATAACCTAATCTTTGCCATAAGAAGAGAAACCACAGTCCTTAAGAAACAGACCTTTCAGCAAAAATCCATAACTCTGCTTTATATTGTTTAAAATTGGACCATAAATTTTCCTTTTAGGAACATTTATTAGGTCAAATTTTTACATAAAGAAACTGATACCTAGAAACCACTCCCTTAAGAAAAAGCTGGAGAACAGCTCAGAGGTTAAATATATTCCTATTCAATGTTCCAAGCACAGTAACAGTAAATAGTGTAAAATGCAAACAAAAAAGGTAAGAATTTCTTACTGTTTTTTTTACAGATTCCCCTCTTCCCCAGTCAAAACTGGAATTTGGTGGAGTGCTGTACACACAAGTCAGATTTTAAAGGTACTCAAAACTCTAAAGAACAGTAGTACAAACAGACGGGATCTTTCAATAAATACAGAGAATAAAATACTGCTGTCTTTAAGATTAATGTAACTCCAGACCCATTCAAACGGAGAAAAAAAAATCCTCAGACCAGGTGAATAGGGCAAGTGAAAATGAAACTATTTCATGATTTTTCAAAAAGATTCAGTATTATGAGCACTCCTTCACTACAAATGACATTCATAAAACATTCCCATCACAGGGCTCAGAAGTAAGATCGTATCACAAAAACCTAACTGCTGAACATAAAGATGTTGACAGAAGACTCATAAAACTGATTTCTCTGATGAACAAGTAATTTAAAGAACAATGCAGCAGAACGTATTTCTTAACCTGTTCACACCTTATAAAGGCAGCATCTGGCAAGCGTTCCCTTTCTGGATATTGCATCCAAAAAACCACACATAAGCACACACTTTGAACAGCTTTTCACTAATCTCTCTTCAATCTTCGTATTCCAACAGGTCCCAGACCTTAGCTCACATACAATTTTTAAATTTAATACACTGATAATATAATTACTTGTATATATTATATAGTAATATACAAGTAATAGAATTTTAGATTTTTTTTTTAAATCAGTGTTTTGCAGTCGTTTTTTGAATGCTATACTATAAACTGTACTACTGAACACAGCCTATTGCTTGATCCTCTCCTGGTATTCTCTGCAGTGAACAAACTGATATGAACTTGATGGAACTTTTAACACACTCAATATTTTACTGTTTCTCATTAATACTACACTGATGATTTGCAGAAGCAGAAGGATTGCACCAACACTGCCATTCTATGGTAATATGTGACTTGTGCCAAATTTTAAGGTAGGCAGTACAAAAACTCCTTGCTAAAATGAGTAGATAAAATCAATGCTCAGGATAGGAGACAAACATTTGAAAAAGAGCATATTTCCTTTCCTCAAAGCAAAAACATTTATATTCTGGGTGAGGAGAAAGAGGGAAGCCAAGTAAAAAATTATCTCAAGAAAGAGAGCAAGATATAAAATGCACTTTCAGAAGCAGCATACACTGGGTACTAGAGATCCACTCTGAGATGGTTTAGTATACACATGCAGTTATTCTACAAAGTATTTGGTGTAGCAGACAGGGAAAGGGAAGCAAGAATTTCCACTCACATAGAATCTCACACTGCTCTGCCCAGGACAGCAAACGTTAAATAAATCTTTTACCCAGATTAAACACATAAGAAACCATCTTCTGGTTCATTAACAACCGCCAACCAAACTTCTACACAACTATTAGTGGCTATCACATGGTTTGATACGGCTACAGGGAGGTGGCTACTAATGTGACAATGGCACACAGAATGCTAAAACATTCAGCTTGGTCAAAATACTAAGATTACAAGCTTTAGGGATTGTCAGCAGATGTTCTGGCTTTTACTTTTTGACTAGACAGAAGACAGTCACTTTGGTTCACTGACATTTCATATGTTTTCCACATTCTCATAATTCTCTTGAAAAGGGGGATGGCTTTATAGACAATTTAAGCTAATTAAACGTTGCTAAATGCTCTACATGTCTTTTAAATAATGTATACATATTTTATGTCAGGGCATGTTAAGAGAAAACCAAACATGCTCAAATGAGTAGGAAACAGAAATTTACTCCAAACTACTGTGGTCCACACTGTTCTTGAATCTCCTCTTCCCATTTCTATAATGGATACAATTCTCAAAAGAGTCATAAAAACCCCAACTTCATAAGAGATGGAGAAATTGTATTAAGATCTTGCACATGTTCAGAATTTTTTTCTATTTTAACTTTTTAAGTCACTTAGCAGACCAAACCAAAAGAATTGGCCCCATAATGAGACCCTCATTACTGTGCAATCCTTAGGAGGAATGATTCTGACCAAATCGAAACATCTGAAACAGCTTTAGTGAAAAATTAATTTGCTTTTTAAAGTCAATATGTAGTAGGTAAATAAGCACATGGTGATGATATGATACAATGAGCTTCTAGGACATGAATGAACAAGTTTCATAAACTTCTCTTTGAATTAACAAAAAAGTAGGTAAAGGATCTGGAACTACACTCCCATACTGCACTTCCCACATCAGCCATCCCACAGGTAAGGGGTTTTTCCTCAGCATTTATATCCAATTTTTAAAAATTAAAAGTGCCCAAATCACAAAGCCAGTACACAATATCACAGTGTATTCTTTTCAATGGTACAAACTGGCTTGTTGCATATGAACTAAGTTTTCCTGTACTGCACCCGTCTCACTCACAGCTGTTAAGACACATTTTAAGTAGCCGAGGCAACATTAAATGTATTCCACCAGCACCACCTGGTGGGCCCTCAGCTTTATGCTACAGACCACGCCACCTATACTCTAAATACTTTAAGGAGACTTTTAACATTTACTAAAGCAAGTTGTTTTCTTACTCAGCTTAAATAAGTATTGCCTATTTGATCTGAAAAAATAATTCAGATTTTCCATCTTGTCATTTTTACAAGAAAAAAGCCTTTCTTGTAAATTGTAAAATAAAATTTACTCTTTAAAATTTACAATTTACTCTTTTTTTTACATTCAAAGCTATTACATACCTACAAAATGCCTAAAGACTACAAGTAACCAGCTAGTTAACAACAATGGTTTCACTAAATTACAATTTTTAAAATTTGCAGGTTTCTCAGGTAGTAAGTTTTCACTGTAAACATTTTCAAAGTTTATAAAACATCTAATGTACGTATAATAAAGAAAAGATGTATCAGGCTAGACATTTGTGGGTTTAAAGATGAATGAATCTTCCTGACATTTTCAAGAACCTTAGCAACAGTTCAGACTCCTATATTACATTGAGGTCAGACTTCTATATTACATTGAGGTTATTTCTCTACAATCAAATGCAACACTGGATTAATAACCTACAGAGAAGCAAAAGGCAATTTTATCCCA
The DNA here is from genome assembly GCF_027887145.1 of Ammospiza caudacuta. Classification (NCBI taxonomy): domain Eukaryota; kingdom Metazoa; phylum Chordata; class Aves; order Passeriformes; family Passerellidae; genus Ammospiza; species Ammospiza caudacuta. The sequence continues at coordinate 30,361,904 of NC_080595.1, forward strand.
CTTTACGTAACTTGCTGTCCCTACAACTTCCAACTCCTGATCTACAACTTCCATCCATTAAAATACCAGTACAAAGACAAGTCTGGTGTTTATTACTTCGAAGAAAATCCTGGTCACTCTAAAAACAAAGGGTATGCCAACCTCAGAATGGGTCAAGATTTTTGTATTTGGCCATAAAGTGATGATCTGCACAAAAACTCCCTTCACAATCATGATTTAATAATTGTGGCTAATTCCTCTAACTGAACTTTTTATATTCCTATTGATAAATATATTGTTCATAAACTTGCGGCTACAAAAGTCAGAGGTTCCCATGAAGTGCAACAGTAAAAAAAAAGTCAAAGGTTTATTCAATGTTATTTACTAAAATAATTGGGGTTTGAATCACCTGGGACAGAAAAATAAAATGAAATAATATAATGACAAATAACATGACAAAATATTCTCTAGAAAATAATGCTGCATTTAGACACTCAGTTGGAATGTATCAAGCTTTAATTATGTTGGCAGATGTTATGATTAAAAACAACTAATAAGGGGCAAGGAAGACTTAATTAAGCACGTACTCAAAAGAAGATTGGGCTACTTTATGAATGAGAAATCCATTGGGCCTTACTGGAAACACAGATGTCACAAATAGTTCCTGAACAGCCTAACACCCAAAAGGGTTGAGAGTTACACTACAGAAACAGGATGCCTGCATCTGCTGTTACATGTCTCCCTATATATCCATTTTTGCTGACTAATGAGAGCCAGCCAGGGCAGGTTGAAAAAGCTCTTCATAGGAAACAGCAATAACCCCTCATTTGCATTTTGACTTGTCTTGCTCTTTCTGCTCCTGTCAAGCAGGACATTGCACATTGCAGAAGCACCTTGAGCAGCCCTTTGAGCTCCTCACCATGACCCAAGGCAGAGCTACCTGCCCCTCCCAGCAACTCATGTTGGGGCACATGAGTGCTCCACCACCTCTGGTGGTGACTGTGGCCAGCTGGCGCCTGCAGCACAGCACAGCACAGGCTGGGATCTGTGCAGCCACATGTGCTTTGCCACAGGAACAACAGCACACCAGGACTGACAGACCCTGGCTCTGACACAGCTATGGCACTGCTTTTTTTCATACAAGAAACATAAATTATGGAAGTTCAAGATCAAAAGGTTTTGGTATATACTGATTAATGTATTCATAGAATAAAAAGGTCAAAGATTTTAAAAAGCCTGTTCATTCTGATAGATGAGATAAGATTCAGAATATGGTGTTTCCCCATCACCAATAAAGTGGTGGTGCAGCAAAGGAAGATGTTAGGATCATGAAAAAGGATTATACCAGAAAGTCATCATTATTCGATAGAATCAGGGCAAAAAGCAACCAATTAATCTGTGTTTTTAAAATAATATAAATAAGTAGTTTTACATGGGAACAATATTAGAACCCAGGAGATATTTTCATTGCAAAATATATTTAATACTAAAAACACTGTTAGATGAGAAAGGAATGTTTCTCAAACTTCCATTGCTTCACTCAAAACCTTTAGCTACTACATGCCATAAAAGTGTTGTTTATATGACAGTCCATCTTTCAAAATCAGTCAAACTAGACAAAAGCTGTTAAAGCCATCTTTAGCAAAAGGATTAGAAAAAAGCTCACAGTGACTCACAGTTGCAGCTATTCAATTAGATGCAGGGGGGACACCATAAGCCTTGAAGTACAGCTCCTGCTTCAGAGCTCACACACACACAAAAATTTAACCCCACAAAGAGTCTTCAGAGACCACACCAAATGATGAGCAGTGAAACAGACCCCACATAGTTGCTCAGATGCATTCTGTAAGTTTCCATAGAAAATATTAGGTGAAATTCTGCTTGCAACTAGCATCTTGAAGTCAGAACAACAAAAAAAGTCAGTGTTTCTAACCATGTATGAATTTGTTTTCTATTTTACAAAGTTTACTAGCAACTATGCCATGCAAAGAAAGGAATTTGGTCTTGACCAACTCAATCCACTTTGTAAAGTAAAAACTACTACATTATTTCATACCAGAGACTGTTTTACAGCAGATTACAACGCAGAATAGCATCACCTCTTTCAGTTACAAGCCCTACATTTGAAACAGCTTGCTGACCCCACAGCAGGGACAATAAACAAACACCTTATCAAGCAGCTGATGAAGTGGCAGTTCAAGGTAATCATCCTTTCATTAGGAATTATTTCTCTCCTGTTCAGCCACAAATTATATTTAGCATCAGTTAAGCTGATGATTTTCCTGGTTGACAGTATAGAGCTTTAGAACCTACTCAAGAGGAAAGAATTAGGCCTGTTTCAACCCATCTTTAGCAAGATACTCTAATCAGTGTTGGTATTGTTGCTTCATTAAAAATGACTTATCTTAAAGTAACAATCTTACAATTATACTGTGCTCCCCAATTTTTCTAGTATGCTTACGCAAAACTAAACTGCCCTACAGAATCGAAGTACAGACTTTCAGACGAAGAACAACATGCAAAATTTAATGGTTTGAAATACCAGATTATAGTCTTTCAATAACAGATAAAATGCAACACTTCCTCCTTGTCTGCTCACAAGAAAACTCTAAGAACTCCCAAATCAAGAACTAGTTACCATACTAAACTAATAAATCCAACTGTATAGCTCCAGTCTGGAATCCTTTATTCAGCTGTGTATGAACCATGCCCTCAGCACATCCCTGCAAAGGGAAGAATGATCAGATATCTGTCTTCATCTTGTCTGAAAACGATGACATTTTTCAGTAAGAAAAGGGTCCAAATGGCAGGTGTCAAAGAGCTTTAGCTTCACACGTGGTGCTAGGAGGCAGAAAAAACAACAGCAGCGTGTGGCCATGTCAGAGCTGCACAGAAGCTGCCGTACAGGCGCATATCTGAAAAGAGCAAACCTCAGAGCCTGTTAAATCAATCTAGTGCCAGATGCTGTTATCAGAACAAAACTGGCGCTGTGGGCTCATCCCCAGAAGAAATACACATCCCATGTCTGCAGTGGAAAGTGAAAGACCTAGGGTGGCATGTCTCAAGACTGAAGGTGACAGTCACCTGGGACTGCCCCCACCACTTTCATTGACAGTTTCAGAAAACAAGTGCTGTCATTGCTCATAAGGCAGCTGGAGCTGAAGCTCCTTTCTGCCCTTGCACAGAGCTTTAAAATCTGAGCTTCAGGTCCAAAATCTACTTCCAAGTTAACTATCCAACTAAAAAGCATTCAAGTAATTTTTTTTTTACTTAAAACAGTGCAGTACAGTAGGAACTTCAGAGAAAATTTAGCTACTGCTCATCTCCTTGCTGCAGCAATGCCAAGGAAAAAAAATTGTGACAATATGGATGATGTAGAATCAACATTACCTTAATGTAAGAGGACAAGTTTAACTCAAAAGAAGCATATTTTATGCGATTACCGTGCAATTCTAAGAAGTATAAATGAAAAGTGGTTGTACTCAAATATGTTCAAAAGTTACCTATGAATCATCAATTACCATTAGAAGAAAGGAAAGTAAAAAAGGCTTTAGGACTGACATAGGAAATGAAAACCCTAGAGACCACTTCTAAAATATAATAGACATAGAAATGGGTATACTCTTTATGAATATACTTTACAATTTCAAGACCAATTGTGACAATGCTCAGCAGTTTTGCATAACTAAATTATCCCAGTGAATTCAAGGGAAAAAAACTGTACATACAGCATTGAAAAAATGTAGCCCAACACCGACAGGATTTTACCCAACCTGTTTTTACCCAGGAGGGAAGCATAGGGAGACAAAGAAACGCAACAATTTTGGCAGTCAGGCTTCAAAAAGAAGAGAAACACTAGGTGATGTAAACACATTTCATACCTTTATAGACAGTCTTGAACTGAAATCACCTAGAAGCACATTAGAAACATGGAGCAGTCCAAAAAGATGATGATGCTCCCCAAAAAGCCCATGAAAAGTGTTCCCTACTGAAGGGCTCAATAAGCAGCCTTTTTTAGCCCCTGTTCCTCACAGTTCTCAAGCACTTGGTGAAGATGACAAGCTTGACTCAACACCATGAAACACAGCAGACCAAAGGAATCTGCAAGTTCCAGAGCAGAAGGCTGTCACCAACACTGTCCTGCCAGCAGCTTCTCAGCTCAGCCAAGCAGAAACCCCTGCAGTGATAGCACATGGCAAAAGCTGATGTTTAACCCAGTCCATTTCCAGCCATGCAAGATCTTACAAGAGGTAAGATCTATCCTGGTTGTTCTTAGAAACAGCAGAGGCAAAGGGTAAAACCCTGAAACCCTGAAAGGTAGTTCATGTTCATGTATCATAACTCATGTTGAAGCATCACCAAATATCAAGGTTGTGGGAACAAACAAGACTTTTTAAAAAACAAGATTCCTGCCTCTAAAGAAATACCTAGACCTTACTAGCACCACCTGCATTTGGCACTGTCACTGACAATTTATAAAACAGGGGGAAAATGTCTGACTAAAGCCTATTTAATTTTTAAGCCACAACATTTCCCTATTGCATGCACTGTCATACCCACATCACCCTTCTGTGGGACACAGGACATTCAAGAAAACAAATGATTCACCGAGGAGAGTCCATCAGATTCTTGAGTATAAAGATCTCTCAACCAATTTATTTGTCAATGAACTTCACAGAGCATTCAGATTTAATAAAATAACATAGCATTAAGAAGCATCACAAGTGAATAGTCAGTCTGAAATTACCTAGAAAGGCTACAAGAACAAGACATTCCAGTGCTATAATGGCTCTTGTGACTCATTTTTATCTCTTAGAACGAGCACACAGATGCAGCAACTGCTGTGGCTAAAATGCAGTCAGTTAATCCAGACCAAAGGCTGGAGCTTGGAGTCACATGAACTCTCAGGCAGACTTTGTCCCCAGAGTGGAGCATAACTGGACAAGACCACAGCATATGGAGGAAAATGCCTCTTGGAGAACAGCACCTCCAGCAACTGTCATTTTCTTTAATGCTCACTCTGGGCCATTGGGAGGCAGCCTGGCCAGTGCTGCTGTGCTGCCTCCACAGCCCTGATTCATGCAAAATTCTGACCTGTAGCTTTGGCCAGAGACAGGCTTTATTCTGTTTCCCCTCTGTGCTTTCCTACAATACCACTGATACTGATCTTGGTACACAATCTCTCCTTGCTAGCCCAACCCTCTCCTCAGAACAGGGCCAGGAGGGAAAGGTGGAGTCAAAAATACCCCTTCTACCAGGGTTGAGCAATGCAGTGTAGAAAGACTTTGCATACAGGGAAGGAACCACAGATCCTCTGCTGCTGCTTCTCTCTGCTCCCTCCCTCTTAACAGTGAGGTTGTATCCAAAGACTTCATATTAAATATTTTTAACCTACAGACACTTCTTGGCACAGCTTACTGAACTCTGAACTACCCAGGTTTACCACATAGAGAAACTCAAAGTAAATTAAGAGTTCTGGAATCAGAATAAATGCTGGCAGGAAAAATTCTTTGAGGTATAAAATAAGAAAAAAGTGTTCTTTCCACATCTTTCTAGCCATGTAGTTTCTTTTTAGTTTACTTTCATTTGGAATTCACCTAAAAACATAAACTGTTTTGGTTTAGAGAAGATGCATTCACCCAATGAGCTTATTTTCCAGCTCAACATATTCACAACAAATGCTACATAAAGTAAAAGGGCTTCATGCAGACCCAATCAAAATTATATGCTTCTACTCTTCAAAAATCACTTCTACAAATTAAATCATGACAGTACACTTGCTATTTCTGAAGTACTCATTTGCTGGGGTTTTCTTTTTTTCTTTTTTTTTTTTTTAATAGGACAATACAGTTCCTTTGACATTTTTCTGTGATCTAGTTTATAACTATTCAAAGCTGTCAATTATCAGGAAGTGTTCCATTCTGTCCATCAGGGAAAATATTTTTCTTCATGGAAAAACAGGTTGTAAAACTGAGGTACTAGTTTAGTCTTTCCAGCAAAATCTATTAATCCCTATGAAGGAACTACAGCATTACAGTATAAAAAGGATTATAGCAACAGATAGGGGAAAAAAATCAAACAAGAAATTTAAGAAAAAGAGTAGGTTACTCATTCTTCAGAAAAAGGTAACATTTTTCATGTGAAACTAAAACAACCCCCCAAAAAATCAACTGAAGCTTACTTTACCTTAACAAGCACTTATAATAGCTCAGTTACTTTTCTGAGACAGATTTAAAGGCAGGAAGATGTACTCAAATGTCTGTAGAGCAACAAAAGCAGATTGAGTGCCTTATTATTAAATTACCCATTCTTCTCTTTTTAGGCCTCTGTGGCTTGTCCATGACTTCTCTGGTCTCCTCATTGTCATAGTTTTAAATATTATTATTTTACTTCTCTCATATGTAACTGCTGGGCATTTACAGTAAGAGATCTGAATAAAATACCTCCAAATCAAAGTGAGCTGAACATTAGGTATATTATATTTTTATCCTTTAACCATTTACAACAGTGGACACCCTCTCATTCATTTTGTTTTACAAACAGAAGTATGTGTCAACCTCTGGAAAAAACCCCACAAATAAAAGTAATGACCAAATCTCCATAAACTTGAAATACATTAATGAATTGCATGTTTTTACAGACAAATTTCTTTTGTAAGATTGAAACCAAAAGGGAGAAAAAAGGCAAAAATAGGTATCTGGGATTACTGAAATAAAAGTTCAGCTATGTAGTGCTATATTTGTTTTCCCCCTTCTCTTAAGAGGGAATAATTTGTTCCCTTAGGTTGTGACAGATCCACACAGGAGACATTCCATGAGTAATATCACTAGAAGTGGCATAAACATATGCTAAAAGACCACTTCATTTAAAAGACCTTTTTCATTCAGTTACAAACACTTAAAGAAAATCTGGACAGAAATTTCTCATGCTTCAATTCTAACTAATTACTTATAAATTTGAAAAGAAAATCCCAACTAGAGTGTTTTTGTTTTCTTAGTTATCCAAATAGGTAAGCACAGGATAAGACAGCATTCTAGTTTTTAAGAGATCCTTACACCAAAATCTCAAAAATGCATCTTCTTTTATATCCTACTTTTTACACCACAATTTCCAAATTATTCTCCAGCCATAGATATGCTATATGGCACTTAAATAATCAACTGCAATTCTAGCAATATAATTCCTTACAACAGTGTGAAGGTGCATTAACACATCTGTACATCTAATTACTCATGAGCCCAACAATACATATTTTGCAGAAGAACATCTTGGAATATGCTTTTTCTTTTAACCTTATTACCCCTTTTTTCATTCCCAACCTACTTTATAATGGGTAAGTCTCTCTGAAACATTTGAGAAGCTATAGGTCAGTTACATGATTTTAAACAAAGGCACTAACAAAACTAAAATGGGCAATTCATCCTTTTCAAATATAACTATGTTTTCTCTCAGAGACACCAAAGTTTCCACCAGGAAGCTCATAATCAGTTATTCCACCCTGCCATATGGGCAATGAGCATCTATCCTGCATCTACTTCTCAGGATTGCTCACTATTCTGATGCCTAGATCCTGCAAGATCCTAGACAAGCACCACTGAAGAGTGAGGATGGAATGATTCTTTCAGCTTTTAGAAACTGCTGAATGCCTCAGAATCACAATGGCTGAATCACAGTCACAATCACCTGTGGAGACTGATTGGTCCAACACTCTCACTCAAAGCAGGGAGAATCAAAGCAACTTTCTCAGGGCTGTGTCCAGTCAGGTTTCAAATATTTCCATGACCACAAACTCTAAAACCTACTACATATTAACAAGTACATTTGGATCCTCTGTAGCTAAGGTGTGATGTTTTGATAGTATTAAGCTGAGGTTCCAAGTTTTTTTAATGGCAGGTTAAAAATTTAGCACCAAATATGCACTTAAGAAAAGCACACACTTGCCATGGAACAGTGGGGCATAAATAAATGGAGATTTTAAGATTCAAAACTCTGTTTTCAGAAACAGTGCTGCACTGAGAACTCACTAAACAATCACAGCTTTCTCAAATGCTGTAAGCAAAAAGAAAACATGAAATTGTTTGAAAATTAGATTAATGGAAATATGTGCCCTGCTGATTCCAGCAGGAACAGAGCAGGCCCACTTAATTTCCACTGTCTGATGTTAAACTGTTAAGACTATTCTTGCAGCTGATAATTAACAGCTGTTACTTTAAAGAAAATTAACAACAAAACAACAATTTGGAGATCAGGGCAATGGAAGAGACAGCACAATATTAAAACAATAATTGTCCAGATGAGAAGCAGAGGTTATCTGAGAGAGACTCGATGGCAGCACAGCAGTGCAGGGCCTGGAGGGCTCTGGCTGATGCAGACAGCTCCTGCAGGGGGTTATGGAGAACATATGCCAGGGTGGTGTACACAGCACCCTTTAATAGGGCAGAGCATCTCCTGCCCCCGGGCGCCGGCTCAGCTCTGCTGGCTACTGCAGGAGGCGCCAGAGCCAAGCCCTGTGCTCAGCCTGCCCCTGGGAGCGAGGCCAGCAGCGCTGGGCTGTCGGCGTGCCCAGAGCGCCGAGCCAGGCCCGTGTCCGCACACCAGCAGCGCCACGTGCGGCACCAGAGCCACAGCGGCACCGGCCCGGCCCGGGGCCTGCCCGGGCAGCTGGGGCCAGGCTGACAGCATCTCCTGCACCCACTGCTCACAGGGGTAACAGCCTCCTCCTCCAGCAGAACAACAACGCACAAACGTGAAACACTCCCCTCTGCCCCCACAAGCAAGGATAGGCTTCCCAGTCTAAGCACAAACAAAACATCAGCTAAATTCAGGTCCACATTACATTAAGGAACTGCTGGTGGAGATTTTAATATGAGGGATCAAATTTCCACTATCCTTTTTTTTTTTAATATACATTTGCATAAAGGAGAATTTAATCCTGAAATGCCATGTAATTATTTGTAAACTATATATCTGCAATTATTTTATAAAATTAGCCACAGATGGGTATGTTCAGAATTCTGTCAAGATGTTGAAATACTTTCTTAAAAAACATATAAATAACGCTTTAAGAATACTAATACAACAAACTGGCATGTCCTGGATTTGAGTTTAATCATACCCTGAGAACTAGAACAAACATTTCACAAGCTCCAAGTCTTGACTTCCTCTGAAGTTCATAAAAGCTCCCAACATCACCATCACCACATGCAGGATGTGATTTATGCAATCTAATTATATTAGATGTAACACACTAAAGAACCCCCAAACTTGTATTCTGTTATTAAATCCAATGGAAACTAACCTACAAAAACTTTATTTATAAGGAATAGACATGAACTCAAACCATACATACTCCATTAAAATTCTGACAAGACCTGTTGTAATCACTAAGATTTCAACTGTACCGAGTGCTAGAATTGGTATTTCAGATGAGTTAAATACAATTTACATAAAGAAAGCATCTCGCTCAAAGTCCACTGTACTAATTATGAAATTTATTTTATCATGACTTAATATGAACCTACAGACAAGCATTGCTTCATAATGCTAATATTCGCAGTTGAGCCAAAAATAATTAATTCTGCATTTTATGCATCACATACTAAATAAACTATATTGACACAAATCAGCATTTCATCTGTATCTTTACTTTATAAAAACCTGGAAGAAATTTCCTACAGACCATAAAACTGAATAGAATCTGCTTTGAATTAGGTGCCACCACTTTTTTCTTCTCACATAGCACCAGAACAACCCCAGGCTTAAAATCTTGTCTCGATCAGAAAACATTATGCCTGTTAGTGTATGAAGTCCAGTAAACCTACAATCTACTGTAACTGCTTTACCAAAGAGAAGCCAATAAGAGGAAAAATAATTTCCTCTAGCTTGATCTGCTAATAATGAGCTCAGACTTTGCAGTGAGTGAGTGGTCTTCTCCAGAAAGGCCATGAGATCATCAGCAATCTCCCCCAAGGACAAAGCTACAAGTGAGGCAGCACCAAGTGCCTGTGGACACTCAGGTACAAGCAGCAAGATGATGGCAGAGCCATTTCCCTACAGGAGCAGGGGTTAACAAGAGGAATAGTCAATAGGAGAGTCTTAAGCATTCCTTTAAAAGGAGTTAAACATTCCTTTAAGTCTTTTTACTGTTCTTGTTAGCTAGAAAAATGGGATATATTAAAAAGATACCATATAATGATATCAAAATTATTTCATTTTAAAACATTCAAATTGAAAATGTCTCTTTCTATTTACTCTTACAGCAGAAAATTAGAGTTAACATTTCCTTTTGCAGAGACAATCACTGAGAAGTAACACAGGAATATCCAGTTTGATTTACTTAAAAATGACAAAGTTCCAGAAAATAACTTTTTAATTAAAAAGAAAAAAAGTAACTTGGAGCTGTAATTTTATACTATGAGGAAAAACGGACCAAGAACAAGCAATAAATGCATCACTGGTTTTACTGAAAGCCCACTTACAAAGTATATTTACAGTACAACATCATAATGGTGACAAGAGAATCACCCATGGAGGATGCATGTTTTCCTGAAACATTTACATCAAATTCAAATGTCAAAATGTATTCTATCTAAATGTTAGTTCTAGTTCAACCCAATAAAAGAACTGAACAGGCAGTAGGCATGTTGCCTTGGCTGCCAAAGAAGTTTTAAAAAATATAAATTTAATTAGGTTTGAGAGAGAAGTTTTATGTGAAAAGCCAATTTATTATAAGGAATAACTATAGCTGCTTATAGACAGACATCATCACTCCCACCTCCAGGTTTTTGATTTAGAAACATCCACAGACAGCTGAGCTGTTTGAATAATATTTGCTGCTACATAAAAAAATCTGATTTAATTAGAAACTGATATTAATTGCAATTGCAAATATGATTAAAGCAAAAATGTTATTTCTATGTGAGCAACAAATTCACTTTCAGGAGCATTAGGTATTATAAGGAAAGGAAAATATCTAAACATGCAGTACTGCTAAATGGATGTGATTACATTTACAGCTGTGCATGGAGTCACCCAAGCAACACCAATCTGCCCCCAAAACTGAAAAGGAAGAAGAAAGCCAGCATCACTCTCTCCTCTCTGCCCTCTCCCCTGCACTGGCTCATTGTTGCTGCAGGAGGGGTGGGTACTGCAGAAGATGCTTCATGCACCTTGTGCATTTTGATGTCTCCGTTCAGGAGCAGTTTCTCACCTCTGTATCTCTCACCATGACAAACAGATCATTTGTCCCTCCCTCCACTTACTCATCATTGACAAAACTGCTGGGACTCAGTTATAGAAAGGAATTATCCTCAATAGGCACCTTCAGTTACAACCACATGACACTGCAGTCATCAAGTCTAATCCCTTTTCAAGCTGAAATAACCTACTCAAAGTCCCTTTGAGACACACAGCATGTCTATATTCTCTGCCTCTCATGCCCTGAAAAAAGCAGAAGTGTGCTGAGTATCTCCTGTTGCTGTGGCTTCTTTCAATGTCATTCACGGAGCTCTTAAGACTGCCATGCACCTTGTAGATAAGAAAAGTTAAATGAGTCCAGGCAAGCATAACTACCAGTTTCAGCATCACACAAAATTACTCCGAGGCAAAGTGCAACATGGACAGCACTCATTCCTGCACTGCCAACAGCCTCTAAGAGCCAATAGCCTGAAATCAGGATGAGAAATTGCAATTTCAGGTAAATGCAGAGGGAAAGAGCTCTTGCTTGACTGACAGACAGGTTGCATTTGCTTCTCAGCCCTGGAAGATTCTGGGCTATCAGACACTTAGAGGTCATAAATGTTCAATATTCAAATCTTCCTAAAATCCAATGCATTTTGTCTTTTTTTGGGTTTACAGCAAAGGTTGCACCAGTTGCTCTCCTAGTACTGGGGGAACTTGTTAGCAGTAGTACAGGAGGCAGTTTCCTGAGGTTTACTACTAAAAAAACCCTGAAAATATTTTGGGGGAGATTTTTACCTAAAGTTAGGATCTGCCCACAAACTTTCATTTTTAGCAGAACTCAACAATATTGATACTTCAAACTATAAAGAAACTTCCCCACTAATAAGAGCATTTATGCCTTAGGATGAAAAATTTAATCTGTCTGACAGCTAGAAGACACTGAAATGAAGATATCTAATGTTTGGCAGCTGAATGTAATCTAAGTGCATATTCTAAGCTTCTGCTATCAGCATCAAAGCTAATAGCAGACTAAGTTTAAATAAATAAGTAAATCCATATATCACATCTCACAACAATAAAGGATGCCCAGTAAGAGCTAAAATGCAGAACAGCAAATGTGGTTTTTACAAATGAATAGGTATGAAGTTTGGCAGAATCTCAGCTTAAGTAAAAACGTATTACTGGCAAGCTCACACAAATGGAAAAATGCTTACTTCTCCATTATGTTCTTACAGAATGTCTACTTGAAGACAAAACACTACCCAAATATACAACCAGCTCTGACTGTGCAATAATACTCAGTCTTAGTACATTACAAATCATCTTGTATTTATATAATTTTCATCTGGATGCTCTCACTATTAATCACACTATATTTGCATGCTTCCATTTAAATTAACTCCTGACAGGATTTCACAAATAACTCCTGTTGGAGTTTCTCTACATAGTAAGGAGCCTAAATGAAGTTTCTCAGTCTTTACTGGTGAGAATTTACCAACTGCCAATTACCAATAGCTATTTCACGACACAGTCACTTAAAACACACATTTGCGTTTCTGATGTCTCTTATGTATAAGAAGGACAATAGAGAACTATCCCAAATGCCACAAGCATCATTTATTTTAGAAAGGCCATATTGACACAAAGCAAAAATTAACATTTTAATGATTTTTGATACTGGAAGTGAATGTAAATTAAGATTTTGTTGTTAGCACAACAACTCCATGCTAGTGTGGAGCAATTCTGTTTCATCTAGGCAATGGGTGAAGACCAGCAGCTTAAAATGCACACATGGATAACAAGAACCACACTCCAATTTCCCGTAATTAAATTCCGATAATTATAAGTTCTGCAAATACAAATGAGAAGGAGGACTTCATCTATTTAAAACAGTTTGTACTTTTTGTTCTTTTCAGGTGCAAACCCAATAGTTTTCAACCTGTGGTTCACAGGCTACTTCCAAGATGTTTAAAATAGGACAGGAAAGAGCACAGCCCACTGCAAGTAGGCTTACAGTCTCTGGAGTGATTGTTTTTACACTGCCATCAGTAAATTTTAATGATCTGCAAATCAAAAATACATCAAAGAATGATCATTATTCAACTCAGTCACTTCCTATCAATGCGTTCTATCAGGTAACATCCAAATTTGACTACATTCCATTTCCACGACGACAAACTATGGTTGACCTCACATGTTACTTCAAAGAAAAAAAAGCCACCTGAAACTACAGAACTATGCATGCTCATTTTAGAAGCTCTTCAAAAGCGGCAGCAGCAGCAGCTTACCTGAAAGCCTAAGCTTTTCTGTATGTTTGGTACCAGTATCAATACCAAGTTTGGAACAACTAAGTCTTGGATTATTAACACTTCACTAATTTTCTTCACGTGGGACCTCACACTTACGGATCAAATTCTAACCTTCCATGCCTTCTGATTAATAGACAGCATTTTCAAACAAGGGTATTTAGCTTACTCCAGCTTAAAAAGGAATTAATAAACAAAGAATTGGGAAAAAACTCCCATGTGCAGCTGTTAGAGGAGTCTTCTCCAATGCTCAGTCTGAGAAGCAGTGTTAGGTCACATTTTTCAGCTCAAGTCCAAACCTCAATTTTAAGCTTGGATTGAACACCACCCATCCATGCTCACAAATGATCAGGGAACAGGAGTGGGAAATTTCTCTTGACATAACCTGCTGCACTGAACAGGCAAGGAACACACAGCTCAAATGAGGACACAGCTGCACAAAGTTCCCACAGGATGTACTTCAGCATGTCTGTCTAGAGGAAGCACCTTCAAGGTGCCATGCCCCTTATTCCCTGACTGCAGTCATTCTTTCTGCACTTTCAAGCTTCCTGCATTCCTTGAGCCATCCCTTGACCTTGGCAACCACTCAGATACCTCTTAAGAAAAGGCTCCTTGGCTTCTCCTGCCAAGAAATACAAGATGGCACACAGTGCTGAGACCTGCACACGGCCTTTCACGTTGATCTTAAAGTTCCACCCTTTGGTATCTCTACTGATACTGCAGACATGGTAGGAGCATGTCAACAGCAATGAAGTAAGGTTTGGTAACTCTTGAGAGAAAAAAGAATGCTGAACCAAATAAATACAGCAATTATGGTAGAAGTGGGCATTTCATATTATAATCTCATGTTATGTTTGTTCTGCTAAATAAGAGCTTTCTGTCTATGATATTAAATTGGTGACATCCTTGCAGTGTTGACCAAAGAGCACAGAAAAAATTCAAAAGTTCAAGTACATTAAATATTAATGTAAATCACTTTGGTCTGAAGTAAAAAGCTTAATTTTGTCCTATTATGTAACTTGCCTCCTCAGAAATACCAAACACAGAAATTAACTTTTTCTTTCACAGAATAAGCTGAGTTGATAGGAACCTGAAAGGATCATCAAGTCCTACTCCCAGCTCTGCACCGCACCATCCCCAAGAGTCACACCATGTATTTGAGTGTATTTTCCAAAGGCATCTCAAACTCTTGTCAGGCTTGGTGCTGTGAGCACTTCTCTGGGGAGCTGTTCCAGTGCCCAAACACCCTCTGGGAGAAGAACCATTTCCTAATATCCAACCCAAACCTCCCAAACGAGCTTTGGGCCATTTCTTAAAGTCCTGTCACTGGTCATGAAGACATCAGTGCCTGTCCCTCGTCTTCCCCTCATGAGGAAGCTGTAACTGCAATGAGGTCTCCCCTCAGTCTCTCCAGGCTGAACAGACCAAGTGATCTCAGGTGTTCTCCTATGGTTTCCCCTCAATGCCCTTCACCTTGTTGCTTTCCTTTGTTTGACTGGAGCAAGCCAGGAAACCTCAGATGTAGTTCTTGTCCTTAAGTTCATTAAAATCTTTTTTTATTT
Organism: Ammospiza caudacuta; assembly: GCF_027887145.1. NCBI lineage: Eukaryota > Metazoa > Chordata > Aves > Passeriformes > Passerellidae > Ammospiza > Ammospiza caudacuta. The sequence goes on from NC_080595.1 coordinate 30,376,932, forward strand.
CTGGGCTCTGGAAATAGCCTTGAACAGAAGAATTTAAGCCAGAGGAATTTGTTAACACAGAAAGCCTTTAAGATGGAAGGCCCTTAAAAGGAGATGGCATTGCAAACACTGACCACCACAAAACATGAAGTGATAATAGTTTTAAATACTTCTACTAACTAATGAAGTCAAACACACCCAAAAGAAAATCCCCTACTAGCTTTACTAGTCTTGTCCTGTACATTTAAATTAAGACTAAATCTGATCTTGTCTTAACTGAGTTTTAGGAAAACTCCTAGTTCTGCTCTACAAACATACATCATGTAATACACACACGCCAAAACTGCCCCCAGGGACCTGATGGGCACACTCCATACAGAAATGGTAGCTCTTGCTCATTGCACCTTCTTTTTCTGATGTTTCTTAATAACCTTTTACCTTTCCAACAACTTCTTGTTTTGTGTTTGCAAATATTTTTGGAGGTTTTTCGCTTTTCATCTAATTTCTGTTGTACTGCAATACCAGATGAAGTCAAGCTGATTATCTTAAAAAAAAAGTTGTTTCATTAATCTGAAAATAACAAAGATCTATAAGAAAACAGCCTGTGTTCAAATTACTGCTCAGTAGGGCATGTAAAAATTGAAAACAGAGAATTCATTTTGAAATCCTAAGTATAAATGGCTTCTCTGTGAGAGAACAAAGGAGGGAAAGAATTTATCATGTTCACTTTCTCCCTGTAATTGTCTGATTTGCAAAAGTATATTTGAGATCAGTACATTTCTAACTGAAGAGACCGCATTACTGCCCTTAGTCATGTTGTCACACATTTAATGGCTTTTCATCCTAAAATCTTCCCTTTCTTCTATCTATTTAGTACCACTTAAAGACTTGAAGAGATCTACATATTGAGAATGCATAACTTTTATAAAACTCTTAGAAAGAAAACACAGAAGGGAAGTTGCACAAAACTTTCCTCTCTCCCCGCAGACTGTTTTACCACAGATTCCCTTGGATGCAAGTCAAACGACATGTCCCAGTGCTCTGGAAAAATGGACTTTTTCCTTAAGATTTAGATCTCTTTCACTAGTAAGATTTGCTTCCTGACCCCCTGCTTTCACATTGCTGAAATCTAGACACCATCTGTAACTTACTCTTTTTCTGAACTTAAAGGAATTAAGAATTTCTTTAACTACATTGAAATACTTCCAATTAGTCCTTTTCTCATCCTGAAAACTATGAATTATTTCTCTGAATTATCAGAGACAGCTCCACTTAAATTATTAAGTCTATCATTTATACAGTTTGCTTCATAAAGTTTTAAATTCATGGCATGCAAGCCAGAAGTTATTACCATCTCCTGTTTCACCTTCCCCACCACAACTTCACTGCTTATCCACTTCCTTCTCTCCCCTAAAAAAAACACAGCTAGAGATGGTACAGGTGGCTATAGTCAGGGCAGAGGTGAATCCTTGCTTCAAAGGCAAAGATCACCTCTGAATTTCCCATTTTGAATATAGTATGGGTCCAGCTCAACATAGATAGCAGTTTATGGATACACAAGGAACAAGCACTGGATCCTATTTTAAATGCAGTCACTCATTCCAGTCCATTTTGTACTGAACAATATATAAATTATTACCCAAGTTATGAACAACCAAGAGTAGGAGAAGGAAGTCATCTCTATGCATAGTGAGGTTCCAACTTACAGGACTGTCTCCTCTAAACATAAGTACATGCAAAATGATTGTTCAGTTGAAGTATGAATGATCATACTTGGTAAATAATCACAACAGAACATAACTTGTAAGTAAGGGAGGAAGGACAGCTTGGCTAGAAATCACTACATAATTTAGAATGTTTTCATTGACTATGTCTTCTTCACACACATTTTAAACCTCTTTGTTCCTCAAAGTAGTTCTTCACTGTTTAGGACTTCTCATGAGTCCACTAGAGCTTGAAAGAGACGAAAGCAGAACAAAGGTTCTTCAGTGCACATTTCAGATGTGCGCATTGTTTCCGCTGAATATGTATTCCTCTAGCCAAAACCTTCCAAACTACTTTCCACCTTCTCGATCAGACAACTAATGACCTAAGGTGTGTAGGTGTGTGTACATAAATGTGTCATTAAGAGAGTTATATAGCTTAACAGACAAAAATAACAGCTTGAAGGAAACACAATCAAAAAGAAATAGGAATAAAGTTTCCCATATCCCTACCCCCTTCATACTCTCAACAGACTTGAAACAACTGCATTAATGCAGCAAGCAATAGCTTGTAAAAGGATGCAAACCAGCTGAAACATTTGACAGACAGTGTTAAATACCAGAGGATTCATATCAACCACTTTATTTGAAAAAGTGCTTTGAAGTTGGCTATCTTTCATGTACCTCTTTCATGGCACATTAATAAGGAAAACTGAGATGGGGTAAATTAAGTCCCAAGGTCATATCTAGAGTTACAGCGCTGTGGGTACCTGATGAAATACGGATTAATGCTGCATGAGCACTGAATAAATAAAACCACTTCTGTTAACCACTCAAACAAGTTTTACAAGTAGTTCTGAACTTTATTCGGCAACTAGACTTCAGACATCTTAATCCCCCCACACTGCTTTGAAACCTAATTATCATAATGTGAACCCGAATGTTAGGTCCCTTTCAAACTGCGAGTGCTATGAAGCAGAAAAGTAATGGGAATTAAGCTAGTGTAACATTAGAAATGTAGAGGCATGGAACTTGAAAGTGGCATTTGTTAAAGCTGAGAGAGCATAATGTAGATATTCAACAACATAAAACACACATTTAAATTGAAAAGGATATTTAAAGCATGTGCAGACACCTATAAAATACAAGCGGACCTAAAATCCTGTAGAACAAACATTTCTAAATCAATTTCTTGCCACCAAGGTCCAACTTCAAAAGATATTACAGTCCTATTCTACCTTAGCAGAACATTTCTAAGTATTCTAAAGCAGATAATTTAAACATTAAAGAAAACCAATGAGAACTTTACAAGACATTACAGACTTTCCCCTATTCGTCACAGTACAGAAGTGTTTGAACTTAAACAGCAGTAAATTATTAATTACATTGCTTATAAAGTCTTGAGGGTAAGAAAAGATTTTGCTGTAAGTGGCAGAAAAGGATTTTGCATCAAGTTTAAAACCAAGCAGACAGAAATTAAATACCCACCCATTTAAACTGCAACAAAAAATACACTGGCCTGGCTGCACTCTATGCTGCATGTTGAAAACAATTAACAATTCCTGACACTTATCAAACTTCCTTTTAAATACAAACTGAAATACTTTACTCTGAGTGTGCTTTAGTGAAGCAAGCACATAAGAGTCAGATCAGTAAGAATGCTTGTATTGTGACAACAAAACCATTGAGGCTGAAAGAGAAATTGTGATTTGATTTTGCCAAATACAAAGATGGAGCTGTTGGTTTTGTCCTGCTTTAGCATAGTTCACCTGTCACTCAGATAGCTTTTATTTCCAAGATGCCTCAAACTGACAGCAATCAAAGAAAACCAGATTCCTGAAATATTTTTTCAAGATTTTCATTTAATCCAAAAAGGCCAATGAAATCCTGAAAGTTCATCATCTGCCATGTTAATGCTGAACACAATGTTGTTTCATTTACATTTCTGGTCCTGTTAAAACAAATACACTTGTCTAAACTAGAACATCTGTTTTGGTTATAATACAATGTATCTTTGGCAAGAATTCACAATAGAGCTAACATAAATAATCAAAAATATTTATTGAACCTTGTAACAAAAACTGATTTGTAACAAAAAACCCAAAGACTAGATATGATTGTCCCTGGCTCTAGTCCAATCCTAATCTAAGTCAATAAACACAGCTCTAAAAGGGAAACTACATTAAAAAAAAAAGGAAAAGAAAGTCCTGTAGTTATTTAGGTTGGATGTAACTATCTTAAAGCATGTTAGTTACAAAAATAGTGAAAAATATTTGCTTTAAATCAAAAACTGTCAAACTGCGTCCAGACAGGTTTTAAAGCCACATGAAAAATCATGCCATATGCCTCATTTCCTACTACTGTCTTCACTGATTCATCTTCTCTTTGGGAAACTTCAGTAAAACCCTATGCAGTTTACATTTGCCATTGCTAAGTATTTTTTATTTTAATCACTTGCTTTTAATATATTATATTTAGCCTTCATTATTTGTGCATGCACCAACTGCACACACCTTTCTGAAATTATACCTTCTATTCTTGTCTCACTTCCCTGGAAATGCATGATTCCAAGCTCTATATGATGAATTGGACAGAAAAGTATGAAGAGATTTTATTTTTTTTATAATAATTCCTGATCCTATTCTTCACTCCTAGTATTTCCTGAGGAAGTTGAAGTCTGTAGTACCTCCCCATCATTCACCTTTCTGAACAACAGCTATGGTGAGTGTCCAACCTCATGTGCCAAGCCCCTTTACATTTGGACTCCTTTAAGGACAAAAAGTTTCAAAAGAACATACAATTTGTAATTCTCTAAAACTTGCATACAGCAATGAGCTGAGCTCTGTTTTACTGGGCAAGGATTTCCACCTTGATGCAGCTCAGTGCATTCCTGTGAGAAGCTGAAAGCTTGGGAAATGGTATCATGTTAGGTGCAACTGACTCATTCTGTTACAGTTCAAGTACTGGATGGGCTTTTTTGTTCTAGGGGGTTTAGGTCATTTTGTTTTGTTTGGGGTTCTTTGTTGCTTTGTTTTCCCCACAGTTGAAGAACTATATTGATTAGCAAATCCATTCTTTATTTGCAACTGCAACCTGCTGAAGCAGGCCTTAAGAACTAACTGTTCCAACAATGGCTGAAATTATTTCTTAGAGATTTTAAGTGAAAAACAATGAATAATCATCACTTCATCCAAAAGCATACACATATTTCCACAGAACTGATGAGAGATATGTATTCAGCCTATATATAAACAAAGTCCTCATACTTTTAAAAAAGCCTATCACGAGAAAACAACCTAATCTAGGGAAGATTTTGAACATGGAAGCAGAAAAGTTGTTTGTGATCTGAAAGCACATATTCTAGAGGACTTTACTATTTAAAAAGAAGAGAATCAGCAGAGCATATTCTTCCAAGTCACCTTCCACAACTCCCCTCAAAAGGTATAGCAGTTATCCCAATGTACACCTACTGTCACCTATTGCTCAAACACTAACACTGTATAAAACTGCCCCTCACTTAGGAAATATCACATTTTTAACTCAGACTGACAAATTCCAGGCATTTCACTGGATTATCACAAGTGGAGGTTGGATGGCTGGACTCATCATTCCTTTTTGCTACTAAGAAATACCAAGGAGATTAATGCTTTCTGGAGCTGGAAAGGAAAAAATAGCCTTGCAGGGCTCAGCAGCATGGCTTGGAAACCCCAACACTGGATAAAGTAATGAGATGTACATGAAACTAGTTCATCAGAAAGGGATATATGGAAATCCTAATCCTTATGAAAAAACTCAGTACAGACCGACAAAATGTGAAGAGACAAGAACTGCAAATGCAGCCTGTCTGTAAACTCACATACATAAATTCAGACACAGACAGCAGGATACAAAGTTCAAGAGTCCCAGATGACGTCTATAACATGAAATCAAAAAAAACCACTTTGCTTGAATGTGAAGCACCTCATGGCTCTGCACACAAATTCTGAAGTATGGACTAGCTCTGCCATATGAACCCAACACAAGTAAACCACTAACAACATAAATGTATAAATTAAAAAATATTTCTGATTATGATAATTTTCCGGATATTACACGTCAAGTTAAACAACTGTAGTTATAGATTTTTGCTACAAATAGTTTTAGAAAAAGTGAAAGGTTAAAAAATTATCAGTCACTACTAGAGAAAGCAACAAACTTGTTAACCTGACTTCTGCCACACAGTATTTATACTAAGTCCTATTACACAAGAGCTTTTATTGGTTCTAAGAACTTGGTAGATAAAGTACTACTTTGAAAATTTTGTCACCTTGAATTATAAACAGGGAGAAAATAATGAATCAGAAGAGGTAAACAGTGATAAAAACAACAATCACAGTACTATATAAACATTTTTTTCTGTGTAAAGTAGTATATGATCAATAAATAAACAAAACCATTATTTCAAAATATTATTATTGCTATAATAATGGATTTTTAAGCTATATGAAGTGAACAATAGTGAAATTATGCATTTGCCAAAACCCACACAGTTTGAAGTGTTTTGCACTCTCTACAGTCATAAAACATCCACTGTTTTTGCTCTGGACTCAGTAAATAGGATGCCTGATTTTTCAGAAGCTTGAATAACCTCCTCCCTTTGCAAACAATTACCATTAGAAAACCTTTACTACATCTCCTGGAATAAAAGAGTGATTTAAGAATGGAATCTTGCACAATTTTACTTGGGAATCATAGAAATGATGAACAAGTGCAACACACCATAAGACAATAGAAATAACATATTTGTTAAACATTTCTGTAAGACCACTTTCTAATTTATGAAAAAAGGCACTTTTAAATGTATAGAATAGTCTGAACAGCAAAAGGCCATAACCTTCTTTAAAAATATGGCAAACTTATTTCAGCATGCTAAGACAGTGAAAACTAAATACTGCTGTTAAATGCTGGCACAAAGGATAATGCAAGGTAAATCACAAAAAATGTTTTAGAAAAAAAAAAGGTGGGAATTAAAAAAAGAGAGGAGTACTACATGGTGGAAAAGAAGGTGGTATCATACATTTTCCATCCAAACAGAAGAATACTTTAGCTCAAATTCAACAAACTAATGGATAAAATCTGAAGTCTGAAAAGGATAAATATATTTACTACTCTCCACTTGGTATTAACACAGTATTTATTTCCAGATCATTTAATTCCCATAGGATTACCAAGCATTCCATAGTGCAGTCAGACACCAGAAGCTTTATCACGTGCAGTTAAACCTCACTCATCAAGAAATAAATACACAAAACCAAACGGGTCCTTAGCTGTTAGTGTTGCTATTCTCACATACTTTGTTACAATGATAATAGCAAGAGAGTGAACCTCAGGAAATAAAAATAAAATGCTTCAGTGAGTCTCTCTAACTGACTCAGGATAACTACTGTCATGCTTCAAAGAGCTACAGCTAGTTTTCTTTGGCTAGAACCTTGGGTCAAGCTTGACTCAAATACAGACAAGCCAGCAAAAAGAAATACTTCAAAAATTACATCTAAAATTACCTGTTAGGTTAAGATATGCAGAACAAATTAATAATATCCCAGTAAAGGGATCTTACCAGTAAACAACATCCAGCGGCGCAAAATATTTCTTCATAATTAAGTCAGCAAAGTAAGCTTCTGTTTCTCTGCAGGCTGTGCCATTGCCAATCACAACAGTGCTGCAGCTTTGTGTGGGTTAAAAAAACCAAACAATTACTCTCAAATATTCTTTTATACCTTTTCATACATAGTATTCAATCCTCCACTGTGATCAATAAATCTAATTTTAGATAATACAAGGCTCAGATGTAATGAAAAAACATTCCTAGAAGCATCATGTTGTGTTTAAGAGGTTTTCAATGTGACAGTCCATGAGATGAGTAAAAAATTTCATTTATTTGTAATTGGATTGTACAGTGGTAATATAAGCAGAAAATCTAAAAATTATACTTCATATTAATAAATTGAATGTTATTTATAGTCTTCAAACACTTTCACCTCATTTTTCCCTCATCTGGTATGAGTCATGAAAAAGAGCAGAAGCCAAAGCAATCAGCATCTTAATTCCTTAATGGGAATATCATAGTTTCCAACAGCTTACAAGGTCATTCCCTCTGACTGCCCACACCACAGCCAGCCACCAAATCACCTTGTTTAAAGCCAATCTAATGCTTATAGACAAACTGGACTGTATGCTCTGGTAATTCAGCAGCTGACTCAGTAGACCAGATGTCTGTCCACAGACATAGTTGGACACAAACTTTTAATCATGCTGTTCCTGTTCGTAATTCCATCTGGAGAGCTACCTTTGCAGGATTTCCTTTGCTTGACAAAACGCTACCAAAACCTAATGTGGCTTTTGGAACAGAGAAAGACTGATGAGTGATTTGGGGGTTGCAGGGGCTAGGAAGAGAAAGGCTAAAGTTATTTCTTAGCTGAATGCTAATTTCTATTCCCAAAAATAAATGAATTAACAGTTTTATGGGGAAACATTCATAGCACGCAGCCTTGATTTGATGTGCTTCTAACATATATGTACTGCAAAAGCACCAACACAAAAGAAAAAGCAAGCTCTGAACTAGACTAAAGAAAATAAACCTCTAGTTAAATCAGTAGAACTCTTATTGCAATTAAAATCAAGTATTTCTACAGTGAAGATTTTAATTTTGTTTGGTAAGAAAACAGCAACAAACAAAAGTTTCTTTAGCATACTTGTACTGTAGCAGAAGCCTCTTTATCTTCTCAGCTTCACGAAATCCTTGACCAGAATGCAAGTAAACTACATCAGTATGGAGTATCTGACCTAGAATGAAAGGCAAAGTCATTTGCTTAAATCCACAAAGGTCAAAAGGCCACATCAAAAGGCCTGCAGAACTACTGAACGAAATTTGATGGTTGACAAAGGAAGCTTCTTAATCAGCCATCTTTCTCTTTGATCTCTATATCCATTTAGAAGAAATGTATGGTTAGCATAAGACAAGAATGCTTTGGCAAAAGAACAACAAGTTAATACATTTTGTAGTTCCCTGCAGACATATTCACATATCAAGTAATGAACACCTAAAACTATCAGCAAATATAATGCATTATATCACAGAGAAAGAGAGCAATTTACTATAAAATATTTATTGTTCTAGTGTAGTACAACTTAGAGATCTAGTAAAGAGTGATGAAAATTCGAAAGTCTAAGGAACTTATGACTTGCAGTACATAAGTTCTAGAATTCCAACGCTAGCTCTTGTCATCATCCCACCTATCAAATTTGGAAAGAACTGCATTAACCACTACTGATAGCTAATGGTGCAATGAAAGCTCAATCATTTACTGCACCTTCATTGCCTTCTAAGGAACACACCTTTCTTTACCTTCTTCTGGGGTGGATATAGTCTCAAGCAAAAAGCAACAACAAAATATCAGGAAAACAAATAGTTTTTGCATAAGCCTAAAGAGGTGTGCATCCCCTCAATAGACTAGGTTGAAGTGGAAAGGCTCTGTTCCATTTGTGAACTAAGTTTTGCAAAAACAATGTTTCTGACCTCTTACATTAAACACACACTGCTAAACAAAAAGGGTTGAAAAAGTGTCCAGATGTCCAAGACACTAGCCATGAAAAAAGCAATATTACAGAAAGTATTTAAATACAAATTCTTTGTCAAACAATAAAAATGCCAGGTGTTCTCTTTGCCAACTACTGAGGGGCACAATCATTTCAACCTGTATTCAGGAAGGCAGAAGGCATCTTAAATTCTATTTAAGTGAGTAGTAATAATGTCAAAGAAGTCACTGGAATCCAGGTGCCAGAAACTTAAGCTAGCTGAAGAAAGGAATTTATACAACAGGATGTGTGGAAAGCACTAAAAGCTTTACAAAAAAAACCCAATTTGAAAAAAAAAGTAGGTTTTGAAACTATCTTTACTCTAAATGAATGCATTTTTATCAGTCCTTCCAAAAATGTTTAGAATTGAAACTTACTGGTTGGTGAAATAATTGCCAGCTTGCAGCCATGTTTGTAGCCAGGATCTACTCCCATCAAAGCACGGCCCCTCACAGGGCTGGTCAGAAGCAGCTGACGGAGATTTCTCCCAAACATCATCACAGACTCTTTCTCTGCATCAGATGTCAACTTGGATCTTAGAAGGATAGAAATAAAAGAAAAAAAAAAAACTCAAATATTTTTCTTTCAAGTAACTTTCAAATACACGTATTAGTTGTTCCAAAGTTGTAAGGCCTTTTCCAATCATGTTTCCATCATCTTCAATTAAATGTTACAATTCAAATCAAGTTGTTGACACCTTTTTCAAAAGATCAGCTATATGTCATCTCATTCTTGTTCTAAGAAAACCAGTCAATATGAAAAGTACAAGAGAAACACTTGTAAGAACATACACCCACCAACTACCATTCAAACATCAACTAATAATTTTGAGCAAAGAACAGCTTCCTTTCAAAGATTATACTAATTGTAAAGAAAAGAGGATTATGAAGGAGGCACAGATCAAATTCATCACAATTTCACAGTTCTAGAGAAAAATCACAATCCAGCAAAAAATGGATGGTCATTTACACTGAGAGAAACTGGAACCAGAGAAGAAACTGGAAGGTTCCCTCCAACTAGTTGCTAACACACCACGACTCCTGAGGCACTTAATTTTGTCTTTGGATTGCTTCATTTAAGAAGAAGTTTGAAGACTTGAGCATTTTCTAGGAGGGTATTCTGATTCGTCAGAACAAACTGCAAAGCTGCTGGGGCCACAGTGTTCCCTTTCTTTTTCAAGTTGTTCTTCAACAGAAGGAAGTTGAGGTTGTGCAGTAAGGATTGACTTAGATGACTTGAAGCACAAAGACTTACTGCAGAGTGTCACAAGAAACAAATTTATCTTGTTGAATGAAGATGTAAAAGATTCACAATGTCTTACTCATTAGATGTGGCCAGTAAGACAATGACTGACAAGGACAAGTATTTTCATCATGGTATGGCCCTTTAAAAAAAATAAAGCGGAAAGAGCAATGTGTACAAAAATATTCATCACCTCTCTGATTTCTTTTTCTTCTGCAGGTACTCATTATCACTTGCCATGCATTACATTGTCAGTAACTCCAATAATTGGGGAGTCAAAAGTAATCCAGTAAAGCCTTCATTTAAAGGTAGCCAGTGCCCTTATTCTGCTTTTCTTTTTACCTATCACTGAAAAAAACCTGTTATCTTGGCTTATTTCTACAGAATGGAAAAAAAACTGCATTACAGTTAACTAAGCCTATCAGAATGGGACAGGGAAAATTGCTCAAGTTGTTTAAGGTCAATCAATGCATGGCACAATAGTGCCAACTACAAATAGTTCAAAGAGAACCCTCATAAGGGCTATTTGACATGATGGAATATGAAGCTGTTCTGAGCAGTTTGTGGTTGTGGAAGAAGTCAAAAGCTTGACTTGAATTTGCCCAGGATCCAACCAGTCAACCAACTCAGCCCTGTCTCATCCCACAGTGGTACAGAAAGAACTAATAAATCCTCATCATCTCTGATTTCTAAAGAAGTCCACAGAGAGGTCTAGGTCCTCTTTCACACATGGCACATTTCCTGGGGAGCATTTCCTAGGGAAGCATGCAACAGCAAAAGGCTCCCTTTTTTCCATGTGCTCTTTGTTTCTCTATCAGGTAGATGAGATTATCACAGACACAATTCAAAGAGAGATGGTGAAGGGCATACATGCATCACAAGGCTCCTTAGCAGTTCAAATGTGCCCTCAGCAAAGAGCAGACACTATATCACCACCAAATGTGTGAATGGCTGCACCAGTTCAGATAAATTGTCCCTCTATTCCAGGATTCTGTCTCCAAGTCTGTCTCCAAGCAGTTGCCTAAGCAGCTGACAGCTCTAGCATCTGTCCCATAATCTTGTCCTACAGCTGCTTCCAGACTATCTCCTGGGCTTGACATGACTTGTCTCTTTACTAGCTCATAACAGAGCTCTTGCTCAACTATCCAACCTCTTCCTGAAGACAGATAAACTTCTTTCATCCACAGAGCCTGTTGGCAGTGAGTTTTGCAGGTCCATAACAAACTGTAAATAGCTGCCACCTGTTGGTTGGAAACTGATTGTTTTTGTTATGGCCCCCTAAGCCTTATACTGGAGGGGAGTAAAAATTTTTCCCTAGAAACTTTGTTCCACTCTTCACACATCATTTATCTCGAAGTCCTCCCTTTTCCAAGTTGAAGTCATAGTGGAGCCATTGTTTTTCTTTCCAGAGAAATCATTTCATTCCTAATTCCTCTTCGCTGGGCCTTTTCAAGTTCCAGTGAATTGTTTTCCTACTTCCTACCCCCCTCCCGATGTGAGTGGACCAAAATGGACAACAATATTCCAAATACAGGCCAAATAAGTCAATGATTCTTTGTCTTTATTCCTTACATCAATAATCTCAACTTCTGAGCACTTAACATTCACGTGGAGCTACCTTCCATGGTGCCAAAGGCCCTCTCCTGAGGCAGGACAGCTCAGAGCTAATAGCTTTACTTATGAATAGATAAATACTTCCCCTTGAAAGTTTAATTTTACACTAATTTTCCACTGCATTTCAGTAGCCATTCCATTTCCTGATCATTCAGTCTTACAGCATCCTTCTCCCATTTTTCCCTTCTCTAATTAGAAAAAAAAAAAAAAAAAGAAAAAAACCATAAAATCTAAGCTACAGAACAAGCTGCTTCTAGGGGGAGTCCAGAGATAGAACAATTAGATGCCACTTATGAGAGACCGGAGAAAACAAAAGCAAATACCTCAGCCTCACAGAAGTATGGATCTTCTAAATGCACACATAACAGAGAATCAACCAGTCACCCATGCATGCAAATGAAGGTTAAAAGTGGCTTGTAGACAAGGGAATGGAATGCCCTTGAACCAAAGGTTTTGTACAAAGACAGGCCATTCCATCCTTCCACTTATCCCAAGGATACAGGTGCCACAAGGCCAAGTCCTCCCACACTGCAAATTGCTGTCAGTCCAAGGAAGACTTGTGTAGGAATTAAAATTGCCCCTAAACACATGCTATTAGTTATGTCAGCCTTATGGAAATCGTGTTTAAAATTGGCATAGATATACAGCAACTTTTACAGCAACAAGAAATGTTACTGAAATTGCCAGGTGTGTAGGGGGAATGTCCTCTCTATTATGTAATATCCTGTGTTTTTAAATTTCAAATATAGATGTCTCTTTTTTCTCTGTCTCTTACTCAACACTTGTATCAATTACATGATCTACTCTCTGAAGCAGTGGCCCTTAATTTCAAGCCTGGTATAATCATTTGATCCTTTGGAAAAAAACCCCATCAAGCCGCTCAAAACAATGTAATACCTTTCTATTTTTCAGTGTGTTATTGGCTCGATTCAAATGGCAAGATGTCCAGCTTCATGCTTTTCCAATTTACAACAGTTCTCATTAATATGGCAGATCCTCTCTAAACACAAGTAAAATGGCTATTTTGGGAAAAAAACCCCAAACAAACCTCAAAACTCTTCAGTTCCTACTTTATAGAAAAAAATATCAACTAAGTCAGAACTCCAAGCCCCTCCCTTGAAGTCTACAAAGCACTCAGACTGTATATCACTAACAGGTGTATAGTAATAAAAGCAAATAACCTAATAATGATCTATTCATTTCCATTTCCAATGTTATAAGATGCAGTTTTTAAACTGAGATTTAAAATTCCACAGTCCCAATTACATTTCTGTGGAAAAATATCTGCAAACTAGCTTCAGGTGTGAAACAAAATATACAGAGAAATGTTTGCGTCCCTGAAGACAGTGGAGAAAAAGCACTTCTGCAAGAAAGCATGGAAAATTATGAAAGGATCATCCATTAAGAAATATGCCCATGCCACATCACCTGCATGAAACCCTGATGGAATCATTCCATGCAGTACTGCAACAAGATAAAATGTATTTGAAGGAGCCAAAAGCAACAGTGGACATTACTATACCAGATACAAGAAATGACATCTGACAGAATGGAAGAAAGGAAATTAAACAATAAATAAGGTAATCGTCTTGCTGGCAAGCTTCATTCTTCTTCTGATCACTAGAAGCACCAGCAATTTCAAGACATTCTTGGAAACTTTCTGTTCCAACATTTAATGATAATAAAAAGAAAAAAGAACAGCAGGAGGTGGGTTAGAAATAATGCTAAAAGGAGGTACTGAATACTTTAGCAGCCCTTTGCAAGAGTCGGAAAAAACAGCTCCTGGTGTGCCCGGAAAGAAAATAGGAGGAGGATAAGGGTTAAGTGGTCAGGGACCAGCATACTGTCAGGTGCTTTGAGTTCCTCTCTACAGGAGAGGTTTCAGATTTTCCTATCCAAACTCCACCAATCATGCAACAGCATCATAAAGAGTAAAACCTAAGCAGATATACCCTCAGGAACCAGCAGCAAACTTTGTATTCCTCTCATTGATTGCTTGTGAACTACATCTAATAAGTAGTAGGGAAGGAAGTTGGGTTTTTTTATCCCTTTTGATTAATAGAACAGAAAACCTTCAGCAACCTACTGCTCCAGCAGTCCTCAAAGTGTTACACACAACACAGGCCACAACAGTCCTGTAGTACAAACCACTGAATAAAAATACAAGAAAAGAGCCTTGAAGCACCCCTATATTTCTTAAAACCAAACCCCACTAAAAAGTAGGTATTTTTCTTTATTTTGAAAGAGTTTGATTGTAGAGACTGTAGTGACAGAAGCCAACAACTGAACTCTCCACCATGAGATGTTCACCATTTTGACCACAATAGACACAGTGCCTCCCCCTAGAGTAGCTACATGTATTGTGGTCACAAAATAGTAAGCGAAAGCAGTATTTTTAGAATCTGTGAAATTCTAAGTAACAAAAGACCAGGCTCACTAATCAAAAGAGGAGAAGCAATCTTGCTTGCAAAGCAATAAGTAAACACAACATACTGTAGTGAAGATGCTCAAAAACCACTGAAAAGACATGCTGTTAAAACCTTGAGCTGATGGTTCTTTTCAGGGAGGTAGAACAGAGATCATTCTTGCAATGATATTAATGAAAAGGTGTCAAGAAAACAGCTCCAATTCAAAAACAAAAGCACATCCAGGAAAGTACAGAAAAAAACATTTCCTAATGTGGTTGCTGATTTTATGTACTAGATAGCATGTCATTTTGATACAAGTCATTTCAACATCTCTGGTCCAAGAAACAGGGGCTCTTGGATAAATTTCATCTTGAATAGCTCAAAAAAAGCATTAACATTTAGGTCACATATCAGATAGCCTTTCCAGAATGAAGCATGCTATGTTTTGAGGAGCTTCTCTGGTACTGTTAGCCATTAGAAGATAATACTCTTAATGGACATATTCAGTAATTTCCACTATATGGTAAACTCTTATACTACACCATAATATACCCTATTTAATTCATGCTAATTTGATACTAGGTTTTCAGTTTCCTTTAAATGTGGAATAATATTACAGACCTTAACAAGTGACATGATATCCAACGACATCATTACTACAGTATCACCAGTAATAAGTTTACTGATTTCTCTAGAGACATCACAACACTCACAAAATACTATCAGACTATAACTAATTCATTGGCCACAAAATGCAGCTGGCAAACATGAGGAGTGCTTCCAACCTCAACAATACTTTGCTGAATTCCATTAGACAGGTAAAAGAGAGTGAGTCCAAACAGAAGTCACTGACAGTAATATTGCTGTTACATGAAGAGACGTTTGAAAAATTTAGTGACATCATGGTTTATGCTATTACAAGAATAAAGATAAAATTATCATGATAATATAGTTCTACATTGTACTTAATTAAATAAATGTACAAGTATCTAAGCATGTAAACATGTAAAATGTTACTATGTTTTACATTTAATGTTACTACATTACTACATGTAAAATGTCTTCACAGAAAGATGATTTCTCTACTGTAGCCTAAACTGGTTTTATAGAGTTAAATTCTGATAGTCAGAAATCATAGTTAATTTCTTCTGTAAGCACAGAGGATTAGAAACATGCTGATATTTTCAAATAGAGAAATAATTGTCTAACAAAACACTGGGGAGGGAATTGCTAAAAAAAATGTCAGTAATATGAAAATACAGATTTATTCCAGTCTTACCTGAATTCCCTACAGAGAAGAGGATATATAAGGCGTTTATATGCATCCTCTACAGAACTCCGTAGTAGCCTCATAAAGTCTGGTTTTAAAAATTGCTTTGGTCTCCATCTGCAAAAGATTGGAAGAAAAATAAAAAATATTTTAAGAACACATGCAAACAACTAGATAAAAAAAGAACTTTCCAGAAAGGCTTCTACATTGTTAAATCCTATAAACTGCAGAATTACTACAATAATTAGGCAACTAAATCATGAGTCAAATATGAAAGGAATGAGAAGTTGCTCATAGTTCTAATACCATACAAGGGACAGGCTTATCTTTTCTTAGGTTTTAGAACACAATAATGGTTTATGTTTTAAAGAAAACATAAAAAAAAAAAACATTCTCCACTTTGAGAAGTCAAAGCTCATTGTAACTGAACAAAACTTGGTTCCATATTACCTTTAGGGTTGCATTATTTGCTATTCCTCATTACATCAGAAAAAAAATTCCTAAACATCCTCTGTGATTGTCACTGCAGAATGACTGAAAAAAGGCAACTATGGACAGATGGAGATGAAGGAGCTAAACTAATGCCAATAAATGAAACCCAATTCAAATTTCACTTGGAATGCATTGAGTATCTCTATTCAACTTCTAAATGAATTCCTACTAATTTTGCAGCAGTTCTTAAACCACAGAAGCCAAAAAACTTTAAAAATGTTTTTCTCTTTTACCTGCTACTAATACATTTGAAGTTTAAATAATAATATAGGAAAAGGGAAAATTAAATAAACAATGCCAAACAAAAATAAGACTGTTTTCCAGCTTCTTCTAAGCCAAACTCTTTGAAGCCTTGAACTCTTTTCTAGGTAGACTGCATGGTAACCATATAACTGTAACAACAAGTACTTCAAATTTTGCTGTAAAATACACCTCACTCTCAAAGCTTCCTAGATATTTAATCCATTGATCTTTTTGTTGAGGGCAAAGTTCCATGAAGGAGGGTGTGGAGAGATGTGGGTTGGGGTGTGTGTGTGAGTCCTTGAACAAGCAGAACTGACTCATTGAGATGATCCACCCTGTGAGAAGAGATTGAGGGGAAGGAGAAGCAACCAGATATATTATACTCAAACAGAAATATACTACTGACATTTTCTATTAAAGTCCATCTGTTTTTTATTAGTTTTAAAAATACTGATAACACTCAGAGTTTTCTTCACTTATTGTATTATTTAATGTGCCTGGGTCCCGAACTGTGATGGGAGACACTCATAGATATTTTTAAAAACCCGTGCAAGTTCTCTAAGTTTATTGTTTGGACAGCTTAAATGAAACATGCAAGAATTATGGTCATAACGAGTCCAGCTGCAGCAAAAACAGAACTGAATTTTACTTTAGATCTTGTTTGCTTGTAGCCACTCAAATACTGAGAATTCAAAACTGCTCCTACCCAGACAGCTTTTCAGTTGTCTAAGGGGATCTGCAACTTCCTGAAACAGCTTTTCTAAGTGTCTGTGCATATAATAGCTGAGAAATATGTGATGGAGTCAACCCTGCATTGAGCAGAGAGACACAGGAACAGAATTAAGCTCACCATTCAGTTTTACAACATTCAGGGTTGTAATTCAGTGCTTAGCCACATGACCTCACCACTTTGCCAACAATTTTTGCAAATAGCTCTATCATACTTATTTGTAACTAGAGACTCTTTCCACACTTTCATAAAACTGAGAAAGGCTTTAAATCCTCTTATTACCATCACATTCTATAAACATGAAGGTTTTGCAGGTGCAAGTATGACTAACATCCTCAGCACAAATTAGAATCAATTTGGAAACCTGGCAGCTGTTTCCCCCTCTCTTTTATCCATTAAAGCCAGTTAAACTCTGTAAATAGGTTATCACAATAGATATTTTTATTACCTGCCTATACATAAATAAAAATTTAGGCAACATTCTGCTAGAAGTTTTTGCAAATGAGAAAACATTAAAACAGCAAGTTCAATCGTAGCAAATACTGTAGTTTAATGATTTCAATACTTCTTGAAAGAAAATAAAAATTCACTTTGCTGCAAAACACAAAGCAAAATCATGCGGGTATATTTTTAAAGATCATCACAGCCTAGCTAAGCCTCCCTCTAAGAACAGATTTCTTCTTGATTATTTAATCAAGATCTAGCTTTTGAAGCCAAATTTTAAAAAAGCTCCATACAAATAGTATCATCTTACTCCGATCATCAGCTCTCCATGTCCTAGTGCTCACAACAAACATAGGAACCACAACAAACATAAATGGCTTAGACTACTGAGACACCAGAGGCTGGAACTACACATAAACAGAATTAACAGAGCCCACGTTAAGAACCACCAGTACTGATTAATAACTGTTCCAGGAAGAGCCCAGCTAGGCTTTTAGACCTGAAGGACAAACAGCAGAGCTTTGTACTCCTCCAAGACATGAAATAAAACATGTAACAAGTTAGTAACCACAGACAAAGCAAGTCTTATTTAAGGCCTGTACCATGGACTTTACACAGGATCTGAGATATTTGACTGGAAACTCAAAAAACATCATCAAACATCAAATTTCATTTTCAAGGCTGCAATTCCACTTGGGAACAAACTCTCACCCCATCTCACTTGGGAACAACTCCATGCTGTTTCTACACTCAAAGCCAGCTAACCAGCCCCTCTCTGGCTCTCTCACTGATCACTTTTCTCTGTTCAATTTCACAAAAAAGTCTTTGGGACCAGTAGAATTCTAGTGTTAATGGAAGTAGGTTCACTGCCAAACCACAGAGATGCCATTTTTTTGGAGAAAAATACAATCACAGGGCCAGGCATAAGGATATTCCTGAATTTTCTACACAAACCCAAATTGCAAGGAAACAGATGCTTATATAGGCTAATAAACATTCTGAACTTGCAAAAAATGTACAATATTCTTAGCATCTACACAGAGCGCAATGCAATAAGGAGCTCTAGTCTTCCAAACTTACTTTCTACTGCAGGAGTACCTAATGCTAAAAAATTTGTCTCAGAAGAATACAAACAGTACAGAACATTTGCTACTAATCCGCGGGGCAGTAGGTGATGCTGTTTTCTGGCTAAAATACTGGCCAAATTCTGTAGCAAGCTGGCATTTCTGGTTCTGCAACTGATTGTGTGTGTGATTTCTAGGAAATTGGTTAATATCTTTGCAAAGTTTTGAAACCATTGACTCAAAAATAAGTTCTTTACCTTCTGGTCTAACCAGCAAATCAATGCTATGAAAATAATGCAAATTCCACTCCTGGACAACCATTTCAAAGCTTGCAGGGCAGATTACACATTTACTATTTGTTAGTTTGATAACACAGTTGTCAATCTCAGGAGGAAGATCAGAATCTGTCCTCAATGTTAATGCACAAAGATTAAAACCATTCCTTCAGAAGTTTTATAATGGTGGGAAAGTGTCCTTAAATAGTAAAAACTAATAAGCATATATAGCCTTGTGAATGCTAAATATTAGTAAGTATTCACTTCAAAGGTCAATATTCTTCTTATCCCAGGATGACTCACAAAAGGGTAACCAACCAAAAATATCTCAATTTACATCCCACTTTTATTTGTGTAGCAGTGACAAGCTGTTCCATTATCTGTGGTCCACAGTGCTTCCAAATTCTATCATAGATGCAGTAAAAGCAAAACTGACAGCTATGTTCTGCTTACAGAATATACAGCTTGAAGGGAGGACAGAAATTCTGTTACAGGTACTAAAAGTAGAAAGAAACAGGTGTTTGTGACTCCTGATACTTTCCTGGAAACAAAGAAGGTTACTTAGAACAATATGATCTAAGAGCAAAAGTATCTGGCCAAAAAATACTTTAATACTTTCAGAGCCCTATTCTTCCCTTTCAGAGAGAAACAGCCCTATTAAATTTCTACACAGAAAAGGAACATTTTTACCACATCCATTTCTTGGACTTGTTGTGAAAACGAAATACATGCTAAAGCAGTATCACTGTACTCAGTTTTATACATTAAAATGTGCAATTCTCCCTATTTTTCTTCCCTCCTTTTGGTTATCCATTCCTAGGATACAAAGGAAGGAGTTTCTAAGACACCACCAGAACAATGCCCAATATTTCAAACTAGTGAGAAAGAGAAAGTCTTTTTTTATACCCACAAGGAAGATGCACTGTTTGGATCATAATAATTCTCCAGCAGAGGACATCAAGGTACAGTTTCCCAGAAAAAATAAACTGACAGATATTGCACAAAATACATATAGTTAACCTAAACTGTTGCAAAAGACCTTGAAAATTATGCAACACTAAACATCTCACTACAGGCTTAAAAATCCCAGACAACTTGTATGAACAAATCAGTAAGAAAGAAAAGAATCAGGATTTTACAGTCCAGTTGTCTAACTTAAAAAGAGTATAAAATGCAAGAGATGATTCACACAATATGTGAGAGCTATGCACTGAAAGCAGTTACATTTATGTTTGTCTGTTAAATCCATTAAGTTCTTTATAAACATGTAATTCCTTACATTTCTGAAACTTGAAGTTATGTACTTCACAGACCTAAGAATCTTACATAGCCCTATTTAATCATTGCAATTGGGCATAAGAAGGTATTTTTTGAAGTTTTGAGTATACTTTTTGGATTCTACAAAGTCCTTTCAGTAAAGGCTACTGGATGTGATACATATTACAATTTAAAAATATATTCACATTTCATCAGCTTTTGCATATGTTTAAAAAAAATTCAACTGCTTGAAGAATGGTGTCAGAACTTGCAAATATAGCCCAAAGCATGATCTTTTCAGCATAATGCTACAGCAGTTGGAAATACAGAGTAAGAATTATCCACTTGCTAATTTCATCTAATCTAATAAATATTTCTTTAATTTGTTCTCTTAATGTAACAAGACATATGAGATACACTTGAGTATGCATCTGTCTATAGAAAAAAGAGATTTCTGTAAGAATATGTATCCATGCAGACCTTTCATTGACACACCACCAACAGAATTCATTCTTCACCCCGTCAGGAATGTTGACCTTCACTGTCAGGATCTTCAGATTTTCCCCTCGGTTAATGGCCAGAATCTGAGTGCAAACATAAATGGCAGAGACAGATGACACACAAAATATCCAAAAGATAAACTTATCAACATTTGTGTACACACTTGCTTGACATTCTGTAGCAAATCAGGATGGTGGTACAGTAAATCAGTTCACAAAGTACAAGAATGTACAGATAACATCCACAATTTAAACACAAATTAAATCATGCCATGGCAGAGCAAATACATTTTTCCTGGAGTCTGCAATCTTAGGATCCAGTTTAAGATTAAACACACTTAGAATGCAAGACAACGTGAATTGTGGTGGTGGAATAATCTTATTTAATAACCCAAATTAAAACTCAAGAAATTAATCAAAGAGTGATTTTAATCAGAACTAAAACTCAGAAGTTATTTCTATGCTTCAGATTCCATTTTCCTGCCCATTATTAATCCAAATTTTAAACAAGTTATTAATCACAACTTGTGACACAAAGGTGCTCAGCTTAGTTTGAAAGAGGATGAATTTAGTTATTCATGCCTAATTCACAAATAACAGAAAAGGATGTAAACACTCCCTCTCTTTACATTAACACTCCTGCCTCAAACCATATGCATGTACTTCTGAGTACTTAACTCCACAGTCAGGATCTAAAAGTCAGGATCTAAAGCTAAGTTTGGTTGTATACAGGCTACCTCTACACAGAGTTAGTTCAATTTTAAATGGAAGACTATGACTCTACATTTAAAACCAGAACCACAAGTGGCAGATCCTGGAGGATTCTGGTGGATAACTCCTAGTCTAATCTCACTATGGAGACACTGAATATTCACCTCAATACTATGAAATTTCACTGACCAGCAGATTTTAGAAACAGAATAATATTCAGAAGCAAATAAAATGCACATCTTTAGATTTCTTTTTTCCTTCTCAAGTATTTTAAAGTAGAAAAATACCAAAAAAAAAAAAAAGAAACCCGCTGGAAGCTGACATTCCTGTATGACTACACATGTTGCTGTATGTAGCAGGCCCTGAGCACTGTCACAACAGAGCATTCTGTGTCAATCATGAACTTTAATTCAATCACTAGCTAACTCAGACATGTCACATATGTTAAATACAATGGTTTAAAATGACTCCAGGACATAGTACCAATTTATATTCCTCAGCCTTACTGCTCCTGTGACATACCAGGCCTGACATATCATTGAACAACAAAGCTAATAATAAAGATTGCATGTGAAATATTATAGCATCTGGTACCTTGACTGCCAAACCAAATGTTTTCACGTAGAAATTAGAAAGACACATTTTAACAAATCAAATGCTTTCACGTTTATTCTGACTTTACTTTTTAAAAAGAGAGAAAGCTAAATGTCAAGTTAAAATGAAATCAAAGTGATGCTCACAACAGAGAATATATGTGATAGAATTATAATGTCATCATTCAGCATGCTGTCAGCAGGGTCAATATTTGCATCACATTTTGTTACCTGGCACTACATCTGCAGAATGTGTCAGTCACTTGAACTTAAAGCAGCTGTTAATGCAGTCACTAATATTTTTTATATTTTTTACTCTCAAACAATCTGCCTATCCTGTTCTAAGTGATACATTCAGAGAAGAATAATCATCCAATAAATGCTTAGTTAAGAATGGAATTATTTAATTTCACCCTCTAATATAATAAAGCTCTTTTTGTTTAGTTTGGTTTTTTAAGTAACAGGTTAAAATCTGGCCATTCTAGTCACAAAGCAGTCTTCACTTCTGGAAAAAGACTGTTTTTGTATGAGATTGGAACAGATCCAGGGCAAGGATTGTTAGAAACAACATACATTTTTCAGAGAAAGCAAGAACAACAATATGATCCAGTCACAAGATTCATCAAACCTTATTCTGTTTATCCTAAAACCACAACATGCTTCATTTTGCACAACTCTTATATGTTGCATATTGACTTAAACTCACAGAATAAGTTCTGTACACTTTGCCAAGGACTTTAAATTCCAATTCCTTTTTAAGTATGAGATTGAAAATAGAACATTTGCCTCTAATGTTACACTTAATTCATGAATTCTTTTCCTCCCACTATTTCAGTCATCTCCAAATAAAGAAACGCAACCCCAAGGCGTACACAAACACTAAACTGTTTACAATTAGTCAAAAACTCAAACTCTTGAAAGATTTTTTATTTCTTAGTTATAACTGTGTTGGTATTGCTTCTCAGCTATGTCCTAGGAGTCCAGTCAGGTTCTCCTTGCTGCCAAAGGAAGAAGCTGTGACTGAACCTCCCACTAGCAAAGTGTTCCAGCTGGAAACATCCACAGGGTATCTGACCATGTCAAAATCTGGAGTCAGCTTTTAAAGCTGACTAAAACAAAGTTTTTTTCTCATTACAGTTTTAGTATTTTAACTTTTTCAAACAACCTGACTCCACACCAGTCATGATTACTTCAGGACTCAAACAAGACAAAATGACACGTCTCAGAAAAGAAAATGACAGTGGCACGGGAAGGAACCCAGAGCTACAGCAGGACCAAGCTGCAGCACAGCTTACTGCACAGCACTTAATCTCACTGCAACACATGCTGCAAGGCACACCCACAGCTGCCAGGGCTTTGTTTTCCTACAGGAGACATGCCAGGCTACTCTGCATCCCCTACACTCACATCTAAGCCAGAGCAGAGTTAGGCTTGTACCAGGTCTTTAGGATCACTTGCACTTCCATACTCAGGTGATGACAAGTTTCAGTGCAGTATTTTATGGAATCTTGTGTTTGCAACTCTATAAAGAGGACATTTGAAGCTGACTTCTGCCTCTGCCTAAAGGCATTCAGAACACTTGTCTGTATGCAGCCATGAAAGCAGTTGAGAAGGTCTTCAAAGCAGTAAGTTTTACAACTGTTCCTCAAACACACCTATTTAACATAATGTTCTTGGGGATTAGTAAATTATATAAATCACTCTGGGGTTCAGGCTTTCCTATATCTTTTCCAGGTATAAGCTTCTTTTAATAATCTTGAGCCAAACCAGAACTTCTCTTGAAGACATCTTGAACTCTATTCTTAAAGAAAATATTTTTGCTAGTTTTTAAATGCACAAAGGAACTCTCTCCACAGTCTTAGGTGAAGGAAAAAATAAAGACTTCTGTATTGAAAAGGATGGTCATAACCCAAGAAAATAACGACATTAAAAAATGGCAATTTGCATCAGTAGGGTAATAAGGTCAAGTGACAAAGAAAATGAAAATGATGAGAAAGACTTTCAAAAGTACAATAGCAGGGTTTAAGCTTAATGAAGAAATGGCAGATAAAGAGGAAGAAAAACAACTTTCTCCTTACTTCATTATCAAAATACAAAAGGGAGAAAGATAGAAACTGAGAAGAGAAGAAAGAACCCAAGAACTAAAAACAGACATGAAAAGTTACAGTATATTTACAATACAGCAGATTTTACATGTTGCTTCAGAATCTGTCATAAAATACATTTTCTGCTCAACCAGTACAGAGAGCCCTGTCACACCTTGAGCCTTGAAACCTCACTGACACACAAGCAACTCAGACTTCTACAATTCACAATACAGAAATATCCAATGCATTAGAATAGCTGATAGCAGAAATAGACAGATAAGAGGCAGCATGTAAGTGTGCAAAACTGTGATTACAGGACTGCCAGCTGCAAAATCAGTGCTTATTCTTTTCTGAAGAGCCAGAATGGGTAAAGAAAGAGGTATTCAGATTAGCAGCAGGCACAGGAAAGAATAAACCAAAGCAGATTGAGCTAATTGTAACATCAAAGAGACAAACTAAGGGCACATATCCTGGATAAAAAAACAGTGCAGCCACATAACCTAAGTGCTGACCAGGTTTGGGAAACACAGTTTTTAGCCCTCACTGCAGCTAAGCAACAGTTTTCCTTAAGTAAAAAAGGATGCCTTGAAAAAGAACTAAATGATACCATCATCCCAGGAAACACTTATGCAACTTGTACTGAGTGAACATTGTGGTATTCCCCACTGTGAGAGCAGGTAAAACCAAACACTCTTTCCCAGCTCAACTATTCCTTCAACAAAAAAGGACACAAAAGAACCCATACATCATAACATGATGAATCCACCAATCTTTGTCAATGTCACCACAGTAGCCAATAGATTGCTCTATCAACTTTTCCCAACCCTTTAGAAGCAACTTTTCACCAAATAACTATCAATATAAGGAGAATAAATGTTCATAGCTATTACAAAGAGAAAAAACACAGGTACCTCTTCAAACATCTATGCAAGAACAGCCTATTGAAATCAACAGTAGCTATTTAGTCATTCACCTAATACCTTTCATATTAGAAAGGGGAAAAACAGCTTAAAAATTAGCCTATCCATGTTTTGAACTTTTTTAATAATAAATTTATCCCTAATTAATTCAAAATACTCCGGTTTAAAATGGAAAGCACAGAAGAAAATGAGAGCATATCAGAGCCTTCTAAAGGAAAAGGACATTTCTAGTTAGAAGCATGTAAGTGGTCTGTCTTCTATGATAGATGGTTTGTTTTGGGTTTGGGATTATCATTTGGTTTTTTCAATTGCTTTTTGTTGGGTTTGTTTTGGTTTTTTAAGCTAGGTGACAGTAAATAAAACAAGAGACAATTCACTTGGTGATTAGTTGTGAATTAGTGCAGAGCTCTTGACAGTTGCATTGAGTGCATCACAATTCTGCCTTTGAACTTCAGTAACAGGGGTAGCCTAGCTGTCAAGCCATCAGCTTCTCTGTTTGCTTCAGCCCTCCTTTCTTTATCTAGTTATATAAGTCTAAACTTGGGGCTTAGGATAACCAAAGATGGTCCACAAAAGAAAAAAATGATGCCTTGCAAAACAAACTGATTTTTGGGGTACTAAATAGTAGTTGTTCGCTCTATTTCTTAAAACAGAGATCAAGAGCTGATTTCTACATTTCAAGAATTTGAAAGGCTCTAATACCTCTGATAACTGTAAAGAAAAAAGAAAGTATCTTTAGAATTAATTTTAAGCAACACAATTCAAAAACAAAGCAACATTTACTACAGTTAAAATTCTAAGAAAAAAACATTAACATTTCACGTTTTACCTGATGATGTTGAATATTCTTTATATTACAAGAAAACTCATGGTACAGTTGGAATTTATTGATATCTTTTTCATTTCCATTTTTG
Organism: Ammospiza caudacuta; assembly: GCF_027887145.1. Lineage (NCBI taxonomy): Eukaryota > Metazoa > Chordata > Aves > Passeriformes > Passerellidae > Ammospiza > Ammospiza caudacuta. The sequence continues at coordinate 30,402,992 of NC_080595.1, forward strand.
GATGACACTTTTGCCAATGTCGACTGGATGGAAATGTACCTTTGCTGGCATCTGCATAGAAGAAAATCAGATATTTATATCTATATTTATAAAAACATTTATATTTTATATAATATTATATAAATATTTATATTTTAGCATGAAACTCATAACAAGTCATTACTGCATAGATCAAATAAAAAATAAGCTTGGAGTCTGCTCAATTACAAGTGATGCTAACTGCAATTACCTGCAGAACTGGATGACATAACTTCATGCTGAGGTGACATAATGTGTACTGACTAATTCACCAAGAGAAGACAGTCAAGCGGGAAAAGCTGCTCACAGCCCTCCTCCTCAAAGGAATGCAAACTCAAAAGCCACCACCTGCACTTCAGTCATGGGTTAAACTTCACATAAATTTTGGGAAATTGCAAAAAAAATGGCAGTCCATGCTCCTTGTGATTATCATACATACAACGCACTTCAGATGAACAGGATTCATCTGTAGAGCACTGAGATTCAACTAAGGAATTTCCAGTGGTCAAAACAATGAAAGTGACAGTCAGGTAGTGACAGCACATCCCTTACAAAACAACCTCCCTCACTGAAATTATCACACTGCTGTTTCAAAGCAACTCTGCACATTGCTAAGGTGGTGCGTGTTCTCTAACTCTCTTGCACACAGCAGACAAAATGAAATAACAAGTGACTATTGCCTTGTCATACCAACTCCCCAGACATGACAACACTGAAATCAGGTAATTTAAGAAAACTTTAATTCAGCTAACACAATTAAAGATCAGTAAGTCCTGCTTTAAAAACAAGTCATATTTGTTTGCCTTATTGGCTACCAATGCCAAAATCAACCATCACTGCACACTAGTTACACCGACTGGTGTCAGGTCAGCTGTTGGAGCAAGAGCTTAAGCAGATTCACTTCTGAAGAGTTACAGCTTGAAGAAAGCACAAAGAGGGAAAACTCCCTCATGGCTCACTAACTGCAAGGAAGATCTGCTATTCACAGGGCAGAGCACAGGCTTTTTCATTCTTTGGGAGTTACAGCACCACACCATGCTCACAGCAGACCTCTACTGCACTGACAGCCAGAAGGGCTGATGAACACACACAGGAACAGCCCTAAATCCATCTCACAGGAACACTGTTTTCACATCATTAACAAAAAGTCCTGTATCTGCCACTAGGAGACTGCATTTTACCATGTAAGCAAGAAAGTTTAGAAAGTAAGAGTGAAACTTACAATTTCCTGATGAAATCCAGTGCATCTTTATCTTTAGCAAATATGTCTGCTAAAATATGCTGCACTCCAGCCTCTACTTCCTGGATATTTGCAAGCCCTTAGAAGAAAAATAATTATAGACTATGCAGTCATTATAATATACAGTTAATAATTACAGAAAAAACTAATAGAATTACACAATTGCACAAGTATTAAGAAAATATATGCAAGCTGAAAGGAAACTGATTAAAGGTATCTGACTGACTTGCAAAGATTAAGGAATTCTAATTAATTACATTTTTTTTCAACTAAAGCTTCCTTTCCAAAACATCTGAAATGGTACTTTTAATGAGCCTGAAGTGACCAATACATTATTCTAAGTCAAAATTATATTAAAATCAGAGAATTTTTTTTTTACTTGGATGCTAACAGGTCTTGACATTTGGGACATAAATAGTGCAATAGTAAAATTGGATATTTAAGTATCATTTTTGAAAAAATTAAATATAATTTTTGACTTTTTAATAAAATGGGCAACTGCAGCAGAAGTCTACATATTTTGCTACCAGTATGAAAACTGCCTAAATTATTTGCAGGTAATCCTGTCTTTTCTCTGTGGAATAGTTTTATATTTCCACTGCATTGTAGCAGGAGTTTGCACAACAATACTTTTGAGGTCAGGATACCATCAACCTCTCCTGTGAAACACTGAAGTTATAAAATGTCTTCAAAGACATGCAGTTATCAATGTCTTCATCTCTCTGGAGAGATAACAGAATCATTAGTTAATTTCCAACACACAGAACCCATTCTTTCCTTCAAATGGCCAAAAGAAGAAGGACATAATTCTCCTTAGCAAAGGGATTAAATTAGACCAGAAGCAGAGATAATTAAATAAAACAGACATCTTGTATTTTAATTTGATATATCTAGCTCTGCTTCTAGCAAAAGTCAGTAATGAATGCCTCAGACCAAACAGCAGGAATCCTAGAGCAGGCAGCTGCAGCATTAACTGTCTCTGTAACACACGCTGCTGTTCACTCTGCTGCCTAATGGACAGCTTTATTTACACGATTTTAACAGCTTGCACAGCTTTACCTATTCATTGAGCCCAGAACCCTGCTTCTGATTAGGATATAAAGTTACACACTATAAAGAAATTTATCTTGCCCCTTTTTAAGACGAGGAAGCTTAACTTACCTGCCAGAAAGGAAAAAAAAAAAAATGAGAATAAGAATACATTAGTAAATGCCTAAACCTATCAGAAGTTGTAAATTTTGGATCCTTACATCTATGAGTTACTATTCCTTACAGTAAATTTTGGATCCTTACATCTATGAGTTACTATTCCTTACAGTAGAACTGATGTCAGAATAAAAGCTAAGGGAATCTGAAGACATGCATAATACTGAACACAGACTGAGGCACTCTGGTAGATTATCTGAATGAGACAGAACAGGCCCAAACAAGTCAGAATTTGAGAAATAATCAGAAAGTTCGCATTCAACAAGCACCACTCACAGAGGCACTTTACTGTGTCCACCAGCACATGCTTGTGTAATTAGAGAAACTTTTGACCCTGCATACAACTGAAAAGAAGAACAAAGTTTTCTGGTTAGCCTGCTTCTTGAACTTTCCAATGTCAGGCCTTGAAACATGAACTGATGTTTTTATTTCAGTTTATTTTTAGGATAAGTTGAAAAACACTGAGAATTTAAAAGAACCATAAAATATTAAGATTTTATGAAAACTTTTCTGCACTGCAAATGGCTCATTCCTTAAAAAGAAACCAAAAAACCCAAAACCACTCTGATCTCAAGTTGTATATAAGCTGTCAAACTGGCTCCCAAAGTGATAAAAGTGACCCAGTTCATAGATGTATCTAACTTCTAATGTCTTTCAAAGGCAGACCATTATATAAACCTAAGCAGCATTATTTTTAGCACAGAATTGAAAATAGGTGTACTGGTTTCCAAAAACTAATGTTTTTGGTGCAACAAACAGCATCTCCTTTTGAAAATACTCTAAATAATTTATCTGAATTTTCACAGAGATTTTTTTTTGGCTCTTTAGACTGCACCACAATAGTCAGATATATGTCTGCAATACACTGCTGTATGAAGTTGTGATGTATGCTGAAATGCAGTAATTTAATAACCAGAATATTTGGTAACTGATTTTCATTGCAAAATTAGCAGAATAAACTGAAGTGGGAAAAGTCAGAGCCAGCCTTACTAAGGAGGTTCAGTATCTTTTTGCTGAAATTCAAAAAGTACATGTTGGAGCAGGGAAGAATAGAAGTACATCTCTATTTTAACATAACACAGAGGGCTGCAACAATCTTCACATTTTATTGTCAGAGATTGCCCCCTACAGATCCACCCATAACTGCATTCACAAAGACACACAATTCTGCAATCTATACATGACAATCATGCTGTTAAAAGTTCTTGCTCAAATTACAGAAATTACATCTTCTCCAGTCCCTACTGTCATTCAGACACAAACTCCCCTGCTCACTCCCAATCCCCTAGGCCAATTTTCATTAAGATATGCTTTGCTGGGTGACATTTCCTTCTGCACAGACTATGAGCATAAACCTCCTGTACAATCAGCATTGAATCTTCAGGAATACAAGTAGAACAATGGAAAGGTATAAAGTGTGTGCTGTGGTTCCCTCTCTCTTACCAGTAAATAGAGATGTCAACTATAAGGTCTCCAAAATTATGTCATTTCTTTACCACAGTTATTACTATTTGCAATTCAAAGAGAGAAGAAAGGTTGAAGAAGAGACATTAAAGGTGTGAACATGTTATCACATGTTGCTAAAATCACTGAATTTCAAGTAGTTGCCTAACTTCCAGCAACATCAGAACCATTAAAGTAATTTCCCTCTCGAAATATTTTCAGACATTTAGAACATTACTGGTCAAAGAAGCACAGCACTTACCTTTGGTGTTGGGTCTAATGTAAGAAAAAAGATTGAGTTCCACAGGATTCTGTAGGAGGGAGAGAGCAGCAGGTTCTAATCCCAACTGCTTGGCCCTCTGGGCTTTGGTACCTTTACTCCCAGTTTTATAAGGTGCAGACTTATAACAAAAAGAACAAACAAAAGAAAACCAGTTATTAAAAAGCAGCAAAGTATTTCAATCATGCTATGCACTTGATATTATGCATTATTCAGTAATGCAAGATTACATTTAAACTAAGGTTGATCTAAAAAAGACCAGAGTACTGACCACATGGTCTAATTCTTCCAAAGTTCTACAATTTAGCAATCCTTTTAAAAGGCAACTGGATAACTTTCCTTCTTTCTTCAACTTCTGTATCATTGTGTGTGTCTTCTTTGCAACGGTACTAAAATGCAAGAGATTAGTGTTAACAGTTACATTTCAGAGTGACCTCGTCCATTACCATTTTCAGGGGTTTCAGAGAGTTTCAGCAGTGTATCTCATGTTAAACTTCAACAAACCAAGTTGATAATTTAAAAGTTTCTAACCATTTTTCTCTCTTCAGGTTGTTTAAAACTGTGTCAAAATATCCTGTGGTAGTTCTAAGAAAAATCATCAAGTAACACTAAGAGTAATTACTGTTCCACACATTTCTGTAATACTACTGGCCTGGAAGCCAAATAAAAAGGCCCTAGAATAGATCCACACTGATGATACAAGATACAGATACAATTTACAGATACAATTCACATCAAAACAGTTCTGCAGTATCAAGTACAGGCTACCGGATTTAAACTCCTAGGTCTCCAGCAAGGTACATGGGAGCACCTGCAAGCAGCAGAGGTATTCTGTTATTATTTAACTATCTGTTAAGACAAGAACTGTCCCAGGCCACCTTCCCTCCTTGGAAAGGATCTCTTGGTAGGGGTTAGCAGGGAATACAAGGAGGACAACACCAAGTTGACAGAACAGCTGACCAGTCTGTTCCCCTGCCATCTCAAGAACACAGGGTCACTCAAAAGTAAGATGCAATGAAAACAGTCCCATCCATGGTCACAAGCTTTGCTGATCATTTCTTTCCTGGGATAGTTTAACCTCATCTGCTGGTACACTCCAATCTAAGAAGGGCTCTTCACTAGAAGCTTCCCTGATCCAAGCAGGGTGCCAAGGGTTCCTAATGATTCTTTTTCTAAAAGTGGAGCTTCCATTTCATCATGCTACATATTTCTAGCAACTATTAACCACTCTAAGTACAAGTTTTTCTGTGCAGTTTTAATATACTGCAAAGAAATTAAGATATTCATTTTTCTTTGGCAATTAACAATTCTAGATTTCTTGCTACTTAGAGAAAAAAGCAAAAACAAAGACCCAATCTGCCAAAGACCTAACAAAACCCTAGATAGGTATCGAGCAATTTTAAACTATTTTCTTGACTAGTTCCTTTACTTTATTAATTGAAGTGTGTGCAAGGAGGTAGAACAAGGGACACAGGAGCAGCAGGCAGTTGGTACTCAGCTCCCACCCAGCTCCCTTGCCGTGCTGCAGCCTCACTTACCGCAGCTCCTCCAAGGCGTGCTGCACCTCCCGCAGGGCGTCGGCCTCCAGGTTATTGACGAGCTCCTTGCGGTACCGAGCGATGAAAGGAATCGTGTTTTCCTCTTGAAAGAGCCAAATCAAGTTGGCACACACCCATGGTTCAACGTTTGTTGTTTCTGACAAGGCCTGGCAGAGGAGAGGAAAAAAACCCAAACACAACAACCAAACACACTTAAGAGAGATGGTAGATTGCTTTAAACAGCCCCTCATTCAGCATTCAAAACCACTCCCAGAACATTGCACTGGCCAGCAGACACTACTGTCCTCCCCAAGACAGGATGTCAGGCATCCAGCCACCACACCCAGCATTTCACCAAAATACAGCAACCAATGTTTCCCGAAACTTGTAACCACAGTAAAAAATGCAGGAAGCAGCACCTCTTGGGAAGAAGAAAAAAAAAAAAACAAACCAAGGGAAAAAAAAATCAAACCAAAATTATAAAACAAAGCAGAAACAGCAGCTTATGCTGTTATGTGTCTGTACTCAGCAACTCAGAAAACCTGGAATTCCTGGAATTTTTTTTAAAGCCAACACTGACATACCTCATGGTTCAGCTAAACAAACAAAACCCACAAAGCCAGAGCTGATCCAAATCCCACTCAACCAGTAACAGGAAACTAGTAATACTACTGCCAGTGTCAAGACAAACCAAGCCTTGCAAAGTTAAACCTGATTTTGTACAAATTGAGTTTTCAAAGTTATAGGGTATCAATATGGAATCACTGACACCCTATGCAAGCAGCTTATCTCAGTAACATGGTAACCATGAAGATCTGTTTGCACTTCACTACAGCAGATACCCTACCTAGAGGGCTGATACAAAAGCCTTTCAAAAGTTTCCTTCTGAAGCCTAAAAAAGTAACACCTGCACAATCATATTCACTCCTTTTAGAGTACACAGAAGGATTAAATTCCTCATATGTATTTCCAGGAATATGTGAGAAAACCCACAAAATTTTACAGCTTTGTTAAGCAGACTGTACTAAGGATGATGAATACAATACGTCCTATCTATTTCCATTCTATTCATATTAAAATCTTCCATGATCACACCCAGGCTTCCAGCACAAAAGCTATGCTAAAACTGCCTCCACCCGAATGGCTTCAAAGTTAAAACCCTACAAAAACAAAGACGGTATCTCCCTTGTTGTCACTGCTGTGTGAGGAATGCAAATCTCCTTCCCTGACAGAACCATAAATTGATAAACACTCTCAAATGGGTCTCTGCAACTAAATGATCCACACTGACTAAATACTAAGTTGTAAAACTGCTCACAAACATCCCAAATCTGTCAGCATCCCTTCCTATGGGAGCTTCAGTTGTGTACATCCACCAAAAACCCCATGTGCTCATACAGGAGAACCACACAAATTGTTACAGGTAAGCTTTGTTCTAAGGACACCCAAAATCACAGATCTCAGAATGAGGCAAAAGTTTGACAGTTACCAACCAACACCTATATTTATACACATTTTATGATAACCTAAGCAGAGGTTAAACAACAATTTCAGAGGACTGAAATTGTATGTTAAGACTGTAAGCGCTAATTATGCAGGAAATAATTTCATTGGTACCTCAGAAAAGGAAAAAATCTCATACCTGTACAATATCCTAGTTCATTTCAAGGAAAAAATCTCATACCTGTACAATATCCCAGTTCATTTCAAATTCTTCTTTTATTTTCTTGCCTCCCAGATTTTTAACTGGCTTTCCCTCAGGAAATGCATTCAACTTAATCTTTTTAGAGGGTGGTTCATCAAATGCAGACTCTTCCTTGCACTTCTCTTGTTTCACTACAGGAACACTTGTTGAGGGTTTTTCATCATTCACTGAACTGTTGTGGTCTCTCCCTTGGAATGCACTTATTTCCATTTTCTTAGGCACTTCTGGTGCTCGATTTAAACTTTTTGGTTTAGTGCCTGCATTTTCTTCCTTAGGTTTTAGAAGTTGCATTTTATTATCTTCTACAGGTGCAATAGGGAAGGATACATCCTGCCAGAAAGACATTAGAGCCATATTAAGCACTGACTGCTACAAAGTGCTTCAACATTTCACTTCAACTCTAAAAAGACTTGCTACCAGATAGCATTTTCCCAAGTAATGTCTCTGGCAGCAAAACACCAAGCCAGAAATCAAGCAACCCGAAATATATCTTGCATGGAGGAAACAAGACAAACACAGCAGACCTCTGATTAAGTTCAAATAAAATTATCCTCCAAAGAATTTAAGAGGACCTTCCTTCAGAAGACACTGACCTACAATCTTTGCCTCCATTCATGTCAACAAAACAGGAAACAGCAGGGTAGGGAAGCACTTCTCAGGTGTTAGGTTCCCAGCATGGGAACTGGAACTGAGATCTGGTCTTCCAAGATACAGCTTAACCTTGGACAAGCCACACCTTCACTGACTTTCTGCAGAGATCATCCTCAGAAGTCAGAAGGACTGGCTTCTGTCATGATGTGATACAGAAGTATCTAATTTTCAATATAACTCTCTTCTATATTAGTAACAATAAAACTGCAATCCTTACTGGGTTGAACAGCCATGCAAGGAAATGTAAGAAGAGGCTGCTTGTTTTTGTGATACCCAAAGAGTGAAAAGGTACAAGACGAAAGTGCAATACCAAAACCAGAGAGAACAGAGGCATTTTTTTATTTACATTGTCAAAAGTGATCCAGGGAAAACCACATCCTATTATCATTGGCCAAAATTTTCAAGGAGGACCTTTTGATCATGGACACTTCAATGCAAAATAAAACCATAATGAACATTCACAGGAACAGTGGAATTTTATCAGCTGATGAGACTCAGGCAACAAATTCAACCAGAGTCAGAACATCTGCTCATGCTACTTCCCAAGAGCAGCAATTAAATGTCTCTTGCTTATAGATACTCACCATTTCCTCTTTTATTGCTTCCTTCTTGACCATTTTGCTGGCCACAGTTGATCGTGGAGCAGCAGCTTTTTTAGTTTTTGCCTCAGTTTTCGTTGGCAAACGAGGTCTCCTGGCAATTTTGCTTTCTGGCTCCCATTCCTCCTCTTCCTCCTCCTCTGATTCAGAGCTCCTGAAAAACAAATGAATCAACAATATTGCTCATGAGAAGAATAAAAAAAATACATAAGTGAGCTAGTCTTGAGTGGATTTTGGCATGAAAGAAAGTGACCAGGAAAAATTAACAGAAAGGTAGAGAGACTCCACACTGCTGCAGAGCTAATGGCTTAAACAATCTACCAACTTTTATGATGTATACACACATGGTACACATGACTCTTTGGACAAATGGCAATTCACTTTCATCCTACCTTCATTATGAGCATGAAGAAGCCTAAGTAATCTGCATTTTATAACTGAAGCTTTGTGCATGAAAACTTTTTAATCAACTTCTTAGAAACTGATTATTGCTCTCATGCAATTGCTCATGCCTAGCATAACCCTTTAAAAAATGCTAAGGAAAGAAATTATCTTACGAATTAAGAAACGAAGGTAGTTCTTCTGATGTAGGGGCTTTGGCTACACATTTCACCCTCCTTGGTAGAGATGACATCTGAAACAGAGGAAAGAAGAGAGAAAGATAACTTGGTTGAAGCTGTATTCTCTTCAGCTCACTGTCAAATGTGCCCCAATAATGTCTTCAGCAATCAAAAAAGTTTCCTCCAGAGCAAGTTTGGTTTTCTCAGTAACCAAGAATTTAGGCCACAGCAGCACACATTCAACAATCTTTTCAACTAACCAAACAAACCAGCAGCACAACCTCTCCAACTACTTTTCTCTTCACATGGAGGTAATTATTTGGCTTGCAGGTAAAGCTGTTCTAGCAAAAAGGGTACTGGTTCTCTCATTTTGTTGGGTGCCACATATTGTATGCCAGTCTTTCCTCTATCCATTTAAAAAGCATAGCAACTCAAATTAAAACCTAGTAAAGTGAGCTCATGTGTGGTTTTGATGGGACAGAACAAGGCAATTGTCCATTTCCAGCTAGATTTTTACATTTAAAGACTATCTGTTACTTGTGTGCACAATGAGAGCTATTATTTTGAATGAACTGCCCCTTGGATTATAGAAAGTGCATAAAACAACCACCAAAAGTAAAAAGGAGAGGCACACCCTTTCCCCTGACCCAAGATTCATACCCACAATAGCTGTATTTCAGTTAAACAGTTACAGAATTGATTGGGCCCATGAATTTCAATAATCATATTTAGCAGTCTTAGTTAAAAAATGTTAGGTAGCCTCAAAATTTTATCTGCCAGAAAACAAAAACTTAGAAAGCAAAAAAATAATTTATTTCAAATACTACAAAATTCAGAAGCATATTTTACCTATATCTGATACAATTTCATAGTAATTCATATTTTTATACCTTGACCTTTGATCCAGCCTTACCACTGCAATGGGAACCTTAAAGTCCCATGTTTGCACAATATATACCAGATAAGCATTTTCCAAAGTGCCATTTAACTCAAGGGCAAAATGCCCTTCAATCCAACTTCATTCTGGCCTCTGTTCAAGCACTAGAACACACTTGCTATTAATGGCTTTCAGAAGTTTTCCTTGTAAGGCAGCACAAAAATTTAGACAATAATTTTCAGCACTGCAGTCAAAGAAGCAGTATTGAGATTCACATCAAAAAGTACCACTGGCTCACTTGCAAAGCACCCTCTTGAGCTACAAGCTCTGTCAGTAACAGGTCAGCATTTCTGTGCTGTTACATAATGTGACTGGCTGGAAGACACACCTACCACAGGAAAACATAAATCTCCAAAGAACATGACAAATATTACTCACCTTATCAGCTTCCCAGGTGTCTTTTCACTGTCAGTTCTGAGACACCCCCAAATTCATCCAGCCACTCTGCTTCTCTGCGTTCCTTTGCTCTTAGTACCTGCACAGTCATAGCCACAGTTCTGAATTATTACTTATTTACTCATATTATTTCAGAGGCATGAAAAGAATGTTTCCATTTTTATATCATACTTCAATGTGTGAATGGGAGATGCAAAAAATATTAAACACCAATTTTTTAAGGTTAGGTAACATCCAAGCCAGATGGATCCCTGATCCACTCTTTTGTATGTGCTGGGATACTTGATGCTTCTTTTCAGCTCACACAACTAGCCAGGTATTCTAGGAAAATGATCAGTTTTAAAACACTTAACCAGCTTAAATCACTAGCCATTAAACCACACAGAACCACAGAAATTCTAGGTTGGAAGAGACCTTTAAGATCATCGAGTCCAACCCATGTTCTAACACCTCAACTAGATCATGGCACCAAGTGCCACATCCAGTCTTTTTTTAAACTCTTCAAGGGATGGTGACTCTACCACCTCCCTTGGTAGATGATTCCAGTATTTGACCACTCTTTCTGTAAAATACTTCCTCCTTAATTCTAGATCATTGCAAGTAAGAAGGAAAAGACCAATATACATGGTCTCTCACCTGAAGTCAGCACTGCCCCTACTGAGCAACACCACCCTAAACATCTCTGCCAGTTTGGAACACTCAGCATGGAGCATCAAAGTTCTGGTGCCTACCCAGGAGCCCAGGTAGAAGGAAAACCTCATCTGGAAGGTGCTTTTTTCTATGAGTATTTTCCCTCTCACCTCAAGTGACTGAGGGTCTCAAAATATCTCAACATTTGTGTAGTTACAGAAAGTAAGATTATCGCAAGAGTAAGGCTCATTTTTTAAAGTTAATTGCACTTCCTGATATCCAGTGACCTATCTATCTAACTCTCCTTATCTGCAGAAGAACAGGAGAGGAGCTCCTTAGTAACTCTCTATGAACAGACAAGCTGTGGTCAGAAGTCAAAATGGAGTTCCAGAGCTGAAAATAAAAGCCAACACCAAAAAAGCATATCTAAGATAAATATCAAGCATGGGGTATCACAAAGGAAAAAACACCCAAAATAATCATATTTCCACTGCAAGGTGGGGCTAAATTATAACAACCTCCCCTTTTCACAATGAATACAACAAACTAACTGTGCTTCCTATTTGTAGAAAAGAATCTTATAGCTTCTACATATAGACTTTTTGTTTACAAAAAAAAAAAAATAATTGGAACCCACAAAAGTACTTCTTGTTTAATTTCAAATTGCCAGACAGCTGTCTGCTAAATTTTCCTCCTGATACGCCTGTGCTGGGGTGTGTAAACACCTACATTTAATGACTAAGAAAAACAGCCCTTCTGTGATTCACTGCAGAGGGGGAGGCAGGGAAGAGGATGAAAAAGAAACAAGTCTAAATGCCACTGATGAGAGATAAAAAAATACAGAAAGCAAGCCTAGAGACAGTCCCTGAAGTAAAGCAGGAAGACTCAAGAAACAGGCAAAGGCAAACACTGTTAATTCCTCATGGGGCATCTACAACAAACACTGACTGCTGCACTGACAGTAAGCAACTGCCAGCTCCATGCTCCACTTCTGTGGGGATACAGTCCCCCAAATCCCCTATCTCAAGTGTTGAGGGAACTGGGAACAGCTTCAAGCATCCTCCCACAGCATGCTGGGATCAAGCCAGTGTGAAGTTGGCCACTAATCTCCTATTATATTTTCCAGATTGACTGGTCTCTGTGAGAAAACTGCCTTTAACACTTTCTGTCAGCTCCAGTTAACCATATTCCAGAATTCCATATTCCTGTGAGAGTTGGTTTCTACCCCAAGGAAAGAAATTATAGTCCCTTCCAAATCCAGAAGAATCCCACAGCTGTGTAAGAGCCAATTACCAAACTGAAAAATGAAGAGTAACCTATTTATACCAGTCAGGTCATTTTCCCTTCCTGTGCCTGTATTCAGTTTTGCTGTACCTTGGCACAGATGTTCACAGTACTTGGTGTTTCCTTATCAGCTGAAGGAAGTAAACACACAGTGCCCAGAATTGTGCACAAGTTATCCAGCCATTCTGGTTAGGATTTCCCCAGCTTGCCAATTGTCATATTCAACTTCAACATGCTCTGCTCTAGCAGCTCTTCTCACACCTGAGGCTAGTAAACTTCTGGCCAGTAACCATCAGCTAACACACCTTTTCTTATTTTATGTACACTGTCAGTGACCTTTTAATTTCTGACAATGCTGCTCTTTAAGAAAAACAGTTCTTATCTCACCAACATTTTTTTACTTCCACGAGCAAGCAACATGAGCTAGGCCCTGGAAACTTTGGCCTTGTACACATACTTAAGTCCCTGACTGCTGCTTCATTTCAAATCTATGAACAGATTTGTAGATGATCTGCTTCTCTAGGATAGGCTGAAACCTTAATGCTGAACCTTCACACTAGACCCTTGATCCTCTGTTCAAGGGAATCAAAACTCGCCTGCTTGTCCATGTCCCAAATGGCAGCATGAAGCGCCATTGCTTGAAACAAACCCCTCCATCACTAAAGCTTGGCTTCTCCACAAAACTCAGCAGTTATAGCATGTTCTTTGAAAGTACTTTCCAGGTAAAAATTAAAGAAATTCACAGAGCTATTATGCTGTCCAGTGAAGAAGAGCTGAAACTATTTAAATCATTGCTACTGTAGATAAATATATCTGCTAGGTTCACTCTCCAAATAATTTGGCATCAGTTTTGTTGCCAGCTATTTTGCTCCCACCACTTCTATCCTTTGCACCCAATGCAGAGCTCCACATTACAATTTGGATGGCTGCAACACTTCTCCCTGCTTGTCAGCTACTCGTTAAAATAAAGCTACTGTAGTTTGGGGTCAGGCTACACAAAGAATAAAGACTGGCCAAGTACCTCTCATCCTTTACTGTACAGAATCTTAATATGTGTATGCACAAAACACACAGCAAGGAAATAAGCATTTCTCTGGTCTCTCTCCCCAAATAGGTCTAGGCTGCACACAGAATATAAGGAGACTGAGATTTTAAAGACCTTATTATGTTAAGGAGCAATCCAAACCTCATTTAGAGACTGTTCATCTCTTCAATCTCCCTATTCATGCAAAGGCACAATCCATTAAAAATAATTTTCTTCTTATGTGAATCCAGGTGGCATAAGCAACCATTTGCAGAAAGAGAAGTTTAATAACAATTTAAAAGTGATTAGTTAAAAAAATTTTCCCTCCCCACCACCATTTGCCTAACTCCCCCAAAAAATCCCTGCACTACCACACACCTCTTTTAAAACTCTATCAGTAGAGCAACAATTTTTCAGATTCAAAAATAGATTTTCCTACCTGAAGGCACAGGATTAAAAAAAAAAAAAAAAAACACAACAACAAAAACCCAACAAACAAACAAACAACCCAAAACACCACCACGATCATAAATACACTTGGAAATTAATTTCATTTCAGTAACGGCAACAAGCCCTGTCCAGCTGAAAAGCATGCAGAAACTTCTGAATCCCTTTGCCAGCTAATCCAAAGCAACATGTTCCTTACAGGGATCCCTCTATGCAGGGAGCTCCTCAAACTTTGCTCTACAGCCTTTGCTTTTCTTTCACAAATAAACCAGCAACAATAATAGAATTTTGCAGTTTAGCTTCTTCTTAATTCTAACAATACTAGCCAGATCAGCATTTATAACATGAAGCACCTGAAGCAGGACAAAAGGAGCACTATACAAGTCCCATATGACAAGGGAATTCTGGGCCATTCTAAGTAGAAGCAGAATGGCTACTTCAATAATTATAAGGAGAGCCTCAACAGGTTGGTTTTGCTTGTCATTTTAAGATACCTTCACTGCAATAACATTTGAAGGAAAAGAAATATCAAAATGTGAGCATACAGTCAGCAACAATGGGAAAAGATGCTATGCAGACCAATGGAAGGGACTTGTATGGAAATCTTTCTGTCTCTCCAGATTTTCATCCTGCAGAGATAAGTCAACTGAGTTGTACTTCCAAGTATAAATCCAACTTACTGTAACCCTCCTGAGGTTAAAACCTTGGAGAACTCCCAGACACTGTTGCTCAGAGAAGCTAGTGCAGATTTCCAAGGACTTTTCCTGTACAAAGCCGGTCAGGCCTGCCTGAGGAAGGAGTTGCAGACACAATTTAGGATCCTGCAGCACTAACTGGAAAATTACAACCACAAAGAAACAGAGAGACATACAGGGTACACACATACACCAAAACAGTCCTCAAAGCTAATCAGAGAGGAAATGGTGTAAGAACCAGTAGGAACACCACCTACTGTTTTTACTTACAGAAGTATCATCAAAAAGGTAAAGCACAAAAATTGTGCCCCTAGAAGGCGCATCCTATCCCACGCCTTTCCTATAATTGATAGTACCACCGAGGAAAAGGAACAACCCATGTAATGCGGCACCCTGCATGTGAATCAGAAGAGGTCTGCCCAAGAAAGGGAGGGCACAAACCCTGCTCATGCATTTTCCTCAATCCACTGCTCTCAAACCACCTATGAAGGCATTATTCAAAATCAGGGATACTGCTTCTGATGCAGCAATAGGTGGCTACATCATGTGCAGTCATTCCTTTTCTCCAGTCCACCAAACCAGCCCCACAGAAACACATCCATCCTGCTTCATTTAACTGGATGTCTTCACTCCCAAAAGGATATAGAGAACACACATCTCTTCTGCATGACTACAACCCAGCAGAGTTTATCACACCAGAACACTCATTTTGGAGGCTTGGAGGTAGAAGGAAGTTGAGAGCAAAGCATTGTTTGTTGTTCGGTGACTCATTACCACGCCAAATCACTGCTTCTCGGCCCAGAAATGCCACCGAGAAAATACACTTTACATACTCCGAAGCCCTATTCTCTCCCTGGCGACACCGATGTCCGCAGGTATGCGGACAGCGTTCAAGAGCCAGGGCTAACAGAGCCACGTGCCACCCTCGCCGCCCGGGAAGGGCATCAGCTCCGTGGGAGAACCACGGGAATGTGCCACCTTTCAGTCCTCTTCCTGTCCCTTCCAGGTGGTCCGTCCCAGCCTAGTCAGGGCTGCCCGCCCGCATCGCGGTCCCGCTCACCCCCTCGCAGGGGTCGGGCAGTTTCGCTCTCCGGGCAGAGGGGCTGGGAATGGAGGGAGAAGAACAGGCTCGTTTCGTCCTGAACAACCGAGACAGGAGCGAACCCCTCGTTTGCCGGGCGCTGCGGCGTGGCACGGAGGGCGCCAGGCCCAGCACGGTGCCGCTGCCCGCCCTGCTTCACCCCCAGCCCGCTCCCAGCGAGGGGCGAGCGGCTCCCCCCGTCGTTACCCCCTGCTGCCGCCGGCTGCCGCGTTTGAAAGGGCCGCCGGCGCGGCAATGGCGGGCTCGCCGCCCGACGCGCCGCGGGGCGGAGCAGGAAGCGGCGGCCGCGCCGCGCCGCAGGAAGCGCGGACGGGCCGGACTGGGGCCGGGGCCGCCACCGCCCCTCCCACCCTCCCTCGTACCGCCCCCCGTACCGCCCCCCGTACCGCCCCTCGTACCGCCCCCACCGCCCCTGCCACCGCCCCCGCTGACCGGCTCGCTGCCCATCACGCCACCCCTCGTACCGCCCCTCGTACCGATCCTCACGCCGCCCCCGCTGCCCCTCGCGCCGTCCCCCCTGCCTATCACGCCGTCCCCGCTGCCCCTCACGCCGCCCCCGCTGCCCCTCACGCCGCCCCCGCCGCCCCGGGAGCAGCCCCGAGAGCTGTGAGGTGTGAGGGGTCGAGGGCCAGCCACCCCGAGGTGCCCCATGGCGAGAGCATCAGCCGCCTTTCACTTAAACCAAGGGCTAAGGGCGGAATGCAGGAATGAGCCGGTTGGGTTCTGGGCGAATGGGAGATCGAAAGGTGTTAGCCAAGGAGCAGGGTTTTCACGGGGGTCTTGGGAAGCAGAAGTCGTCGTTGTGTGAAGCTGAGATACTGCTTCAAAGGTGACTGCAGAAGACGCAGAAATAAATCCATGCCCTTTCAGCCCCCGGAGTAGATAGAAACATGTAGATCCCAATATACATACCATACTCATGTTCTTTATCCACGCCCTCTAAAATTTGCTTTGTTTTTGCTTAAAAGCATTTGCACACTAGTGCTGGGAAAAGTACACAAGGGTTATGTGCCTGCCTTACAATTCCATCTGAAGTTATGTTTCCCTGCAGTCTCTACCTATTCCTTTATCATCCATATCTTCTAAGTTAGCGTTCAGCAAGGATCCTGTGAAGTCCGGATTTCATGTAAAAAATTTAATGGGTGCTGGCTTCTGGAGCCATCACCAGAAGCATGGAGCAAGCACACTGCTATATTAAAGTCGCCTTTTGAGCTTCCATTACCCTAAAAGGTCTTCTGCTTTGTATCATAAATATTTGTAACTTGTGGTCATAACTACGAGTCAGCTGTCCTCCAGCCTTGGAACAGCAACATCTTAAATGTAACTAAGGTGCTATAAACTTAAATAATTAATAATTTTTTCATCTTGACTTCATAATAAATGTGTGTTTAACAATCTGGAATGGTTTTAAACACAATAATGTTCAATGCAGTGTGACTGCTCTCTTTGCATGGAGTTTACCTGACCTCTTTAGCTTTCACAGGCCTGGAGAGAGACTTATGCATGTACTTGTCTTTATGCATTGGGTTTTACCTTTGGTGCCAAATCTTCAGCTGATATAAATTCTCACAGCTCTGTTGATTTAAATAGGGTCTGTGATTTACACGAGTTGAGGATCTGACTCACAACCTTCAATAGGACTGTTCATATGTTTAAGGCTAATCAAGTGTGCAAGTGTTTGCAGGCTCAGAGCTGATTCGCCTGGAGTTTTGGACTACTAAGAGCTGAGCAAAGGGTAGTTTAGTGTAATACTAGGGAGCATGAAATCATGTTAGATCATCAGGTTTTCAGATGAAACGTTGTAATTTATAATAGAAAAGGTTCTGATTCTTTTTACCTCAGATCAGATTCTACTCTTATGCCAAAACAACTTTTAAATAAGTATAGGAACTCAGTGCACTATGTAACTAAGGACAAAAGATTGCTACTATAAATACCTTAAAAGTAATATTTAAAGACTTGGTCTGATTAGGTTTTGTAATACTTAGAGTGCAACTTTGTGCAGAATATAAAAATACTGCCTGTGTCATCTGACTCCTTTGATGCACTGCATTAAAATTCCTATGTCTAAGTACATATCATGCAGGCAACTTCTCTTCTATTAATAGTTTGAAATTAGGTCACTGTTCTTGTAAGGATAGGCTAAGCCTGTACAACTGATTTAAAAGAAATTACCTATATATAAATGTTTGGGTTTCTTTCTCATGCTCGTCTACAATGACACCATTCCTTATCTATAATCAGTAATTTTTCTGTCTGTCTGTTCTGGCATATATATTCTATGCTGGCAGGCTTTTGTAGATTTGTTTATAGTGACCCCTGCTGCAAAAGATTAAGACTGATGTTTCTCTAAGCCTTTAACAAGACATTTACCCAATTATTTCTGAGTTCAGCACAAAAGAACCAACCAGATGTAAATCCAAGTACAGAACATTTGAAACTCCCTAATCTGGATAATTTTCAGTAAAATTAGTTGAATCATAAACTACTTTTCCTCTCTTACATGCATAAGATTTATTTTCTAATGCAATGCAATATAGTTGCAAAGTAAAGTAGCTTCTCATTTCCTAGAGGTAAGGCTTGTCCTTTCTGTTATTGTTCTTTGATAAGGGCTAGACTTGACACCAATAAATCAATGTCTCAACTGCTATATGTAAATGTTTTCAGAGTTCCACTTAGGAAAGCATGTGCTTATGTTTATCTCTGTTCAGGATAGCAAACTACTAAAAAAGCAGATTAAAGCATAGGACTAAGTTTAAACACAGATTACCTCTCTTGTTTCAGAAGGACTTAAGTGTCAGCCTATTCCAGTCCTGCCCTCAATAAAATGTTTTCTCAAGCTTGGCTTTAAAAGCTTCAGCAAGAGGTGTGTGTATGGGTTCATCTACAAGAAAAAGATCCACATGTGCTCTGTGCTGGGCAAAAGCTGTGCAGCCAGAGCTAGTGAAGCACTTAACCTCAAAACCTACAGGCCCTGCTAACAGAGCTGCAGCTTCAAGCTCTTCAGCTTCCTAGCACTCTGCTAGCTGTGCAAAATAAGCATCAACTTGTTTGCAAAAGACATTTGAAAGACACTTGAGCTAAAACCTCACATCCAATATACATTAATGTAAATATTATTGTACAAATATATGTGTCTGATATGTTTTTTTTAAGCTGTGTTTAAAGAGTATTATTTAGGCTGCAAAACTAAGCAAAACGTTGTATTTAGAGCTCCCTGTGTAATCTTTTTACTGCTCTTTGTGCAAATATTTACTGGTTAATGGAGACATCCCACAGAAAACTGAGACCAGTGGAGTAAAATAACCTCAAGAAGGCAGAATAAAAATCTGATGTCTCTTTCCCCACTGAGGCCTTCACATTGCAATCTCAGCAGCATTCTCATATTACTGAGTGCAATTTTCTACATCTGATAGACAGGTAAAAGATTGAGTTGTCCCATATCTATATTACCAGTGAGGAAACCTTTGTCTTTTCCACAGTAGCCACAGTTCAACATAAAATGAGTCAAACTTGTCATTTTAATGTAGAGTGATGGATTATGGGTCCTGACAGTGATTGGGGGAAGAAACTTAGCATAGCTGCATCTTATTCTCCTTTTCTGGGATTTGGAAAATTGATGCTGCCTGAAATGTCAGGAAGGGAGATGAACCAGTGGGGCAATCTGCTGGGTCTCACTCTCTCCTCCTCGAGAACTGGAGAAAATCCAGTCCTTCACAGTGTTCCCAAAAACTTGCCATTGGGGGCAGATGCTGGATTGCTTGTGCTGTGAGAGTGCCGTCTGGTTCTTGGCCATGTTGCAGTGACATGCTGAGGGTCATATGGTCTGTACTCAGGTTTCATACGGAATGTAATCCATACTTCTGTTTCCCACCTCAGTGCTTTGGCAGCTTGTGAGTTATCTGCTTCTGCAGCCATTACTGCTGCTTTGGTGGTGCTGGTGTGAGCTGAACCATGAGATCCTCATGTGTTTTTATCATCTTGGCAGGCTGACAAGAGTTTCCTTAGGAGTGTGACTGGGAGTAGAGAGTCAGTGATTTTTAGCAGTCCATTTCTCAACAAAAAGTGACAGTCTGTAATGCCATAAAGGTATATGTACATAGAGGAGGCTAGAGAGGCAGGAGAACCCTGCCAGTGCACTTAGCTTGTCAGACACCAGAAGGCCCCAGTCCAGAAGCAAGATAACTGTATGAACCTAAACTAATGAGCACTGCTGAGAGGCAGGGTATGTTATTTTGGGCATGGTGCCACATTAGCATGACTCTACATCTTCCAGACAGAAGCTTGCAAAGTCTGGGCAGCTCAGAGTGTGAGCAGAGTTTGCTTGTGTCTGTCTGCACCTGTCTGCATGGCCTTGCAGAAGAAAAAACAGCAATTTCCCAAAAGACTTTTTGCAAACCATACAGATATGAATATCCACCAAAAAGGGAAAAAAAACACCAAACAAACAAAACAAACACCTTTGCTTCAACAGCTCTTCAATTTCTTTTTTCTACCAGGCCCAGAAGAAAGGGTGATATTGTTAGATTGTGTTTGAAGAGTTTCTGAATGGCTTCAGAAAACTCTGGTATTTATCCTCGCAGCATTGTTGTTTCTCTGTCGTGAAGGACAAAGGCACAGACAAATTACATACTTTGTGCAAACATAGAGAACTGTATCAGCACCTTCAAAATCCATTAGTATTCCATAGATAGATGGTTAAATATACAGCTGCAGGAAGGAAGATAGTGTAGTCCTTCTTCCAATTGATCCAGCAACTCCTGAAATTCTGTTCCATGCTCATGTGTCCAGTATATATAGATAAGAGAATGAAAAAATAATTAAGGCTTGGAAGGAAGCCAATGGGTGCAAAGGATGTTTGGACTGAAGTGTAGGTACATGTTTGGACTGAAGTGTAGGTACATATGTAGGAACATAAATCTGAATCTCAGACTCAATTTCCTCCTCTGCTACAGATGTCCTGTGTGACCTTCGACAAGTGACCTTTTTTTGCCTTGGCTCCTCATTGTTAAAATGGGCTACTAATAACACTTCTTAAAATTATGTGTGAGGATAAACAATGACTATGATATGCCCAGGCACTTGCACATAAAGGAGATGGATAAGCATGTCACATTTTGCAGAGAAATTTCTGCCAGAAAAATTTTGATGAGTTTCAGTCAGTGCAGGGACACTAACAGTGTCTGCTGTTTGCTCTCTTCACTGCAGGTCTGTTACTGGTGTGACAGTTTATACAGGTGTACATAAACATTTCTAACCAAGCAACTGTGGGTAATTTTGAATGAAGAAAATTCATATGTAGTCAAAATGTAGTCATAGTTCTAGATATCCTGATACAGATCATCATTTGGAGAACTTCTTTCATTCTCAGTCACCATTTCCTCTCTTTTCCCATCCTTAAAAGCCAGCTGATGCTTTAAAATTCAAAAGAGGGCTTTTAAGTGTGTGGTCAAATCGACACAACTGTAAAGATGAAAATAAGAGTCACTTAAGGCCTTTGTGACCTGCCTGAAATTCCACTGTCTTCAGCAGAGCTGCAGCTGGAGATGGATTAGTCTGATCCTAAATGAGAAAAAGATGCAGCTCCTGGCTGCAGGGAGAATTGTGTTTTTAGATTCAGCTCTTCTGCCTTCCCCAGGAGAAGTTAGAGCTTGCTTTCGGTATTTTTGCTAGCATGGCAGCCTGCAGTTTTGTTAAAAATACTTGGAAATTGGCTCTATTAACAATCCAAGGGACCATTCTTTTAAACAACTGCCATTAGTCTTCCAGACTTAGTCTCAGTATCTTCTCAGTTTGAAGGGTGCACAGTGTTTTGTAATGAAGCCAATATTTTGGAAGCAACATAAACATATTTAATGTGTCAATTTTGCTAAATTTAAACCAAAGCTGTTAGGTTCAACAAACTGTGACATGGCAACCTCAGCTTTAATAGTACTAGAAGGCCTAGAAAATTGTTGCTTGTATTTGTCTCAGTTATCCAGCAGCATTGCAGGTCATTCATTCTCTGACAAGAAGTTCCAAAAATTCCAGTGAATGGAGAATGTTGACACATAAAATCAGTTGCTATTTCCGTAAAATAACTATTACAGTAGCTAACTATATATAGCCAGAAGTAATTGCTTATGTAAATAAAATACCAGTGAACACATTACAAGATTAAAGAGAAAACATTGAGCTTCCAACACAGTTATTTGCCGACTCCCACCCTTATACACAAGATGACTTTGCAGTCATAGCTCTGCTATGCCACAAGATTTAATTTAGGATATGCGCGGCATATAATACTTCCTCACATTCCTAAATAAAGTGCTTTTCCATTAGCTGCTTAGTTCTCTTTTTAGCTGGCCACTTCACCCTTCATTAGTGAAGAAAAGTACAGTCATTTCACCAAATATACTGCCATGCAATCATTTGTTCATCTTATGTTATAGTTAGGATTTATACAGGTATAATAAAGGCTTCAGGTTCTCCTGGGCATTTGGGTGAATTTTTAGACAATATTAATTTGAAACTCTCACTCTTTAAAAATAGTCTCTTTCAAATGGCACTTATAGGTAGTAAAAGTGAGATAAATTGATGGAAGATCAGATCAGAAGTAATGTATCTTAATAAAAGTGTCATCCATCTTTGAGAAGGAAGGTGATATTAAATAGCTTAAATACCATGCTGCTTTAGGAAAAGGCACTGGTTAAATACTTTGAAGGTAGGTTTACAGTGATCTCTGCCATTCACTGAAGAATTATTGCCCATACACTGTGGGAGTTTTGCTTACTACAGCTGGTAAAATTAGAAAGCCTGCTGCTCTTCCTTTATACCTTTTTTGGTCGGGATTTAACAATTTCACGAGTGAGAAGTATAGAGGGCACCTATATAAGAGTTTCAAAGTCCCTTATTTTTTTGTTCTCTACTCTGTCATGATTCAGCTGAAGCTGGTTTTGTGCTATCAGCTGGTTTTTGGACCTCTCAGAAGAACAGTCTTCCATTGCTATGAAATACCTTTTGCTGATTTGGTCCTTATTGTTGTTTCTATACTGTCACAAGAACTGGAAGCTGCTGTGAGGGAGCAGGATCGTATATAGCAAGCTATAGATAGGAGTAAAACCAGATGGGTATTGTGTATATTTGTAGGTGTGACAGTAAAGGAGAGCTTTGAGCATGAAGCCCAATGGACAGATGGACAGGTCCCTTCAGGGAGCTATTAGGCATATGGATAACATAGGAAAAACCCTTCTGTGCTTGAATTAAAACATAAGAAAGGAGTTTTCCTGCTTCTAGGAGTCAGCGATCAGAGAAAGGTGTTGACATCTTGTTAGGAAGGAGCCATCGTAGGCGGTGTGGGGATGGGCTGCGTAGGAACCTGAAAGTGAAAATCAACAGCATGAATTTATGCAAACAGGGATAAATGAGAGTAACCAGTATGTTGTTTTAGGCAAAAACCTACACAAATCCTTACAAAATTCTGAATGAATAGGAGCAGCACCGGAATATATCTGTCACAACTGAAAAAGCAGGCTGATGCTCCATTGTATCTTGGACAGGCTGTGATTGAAGATTTCACTGCCAAAAAGATCCACAAGACAAACTCTGAAGATAACTCAGAGTAGAAGTTGACACCTACATTATTAGCCCTGACAGCAGTGTGACAAGAAAGCAGGTAACAAGAATCATTATGGGAAACAAAATTGTATTAACTTGTTTGTTTCGTCTGTCTGTATTTTAATATGTTTGCAGCAATTCAGCATGAGCTCCTCCAAAAATGCAGATATTTGTGTTCCCAAGCTGTTGTCAAACAAAATGACATCAAGCAACAACCCATACTTCAGCAGTGTTGCTTCTGTAACAATAGAAATAAATGTTGCTGATGGGCAATAACCCAGTGTCACTAAGTATCCCAGTGATAAATACACACTGTACCAAAGAGCACTCCCACTACTCCCCCTTGATACCTAGATAGATCTCTTCTACCCAGTTTGAGAAACACTTAAGATGTCTTTGTGAAAAAAAATTAACTGGAAAGTTAAAAGAAACAGAAAGATGCAGGTCCCAGTGCTTGGCCCATTAAAGGAAGCACTGAGTGAGTTTCATGTGGAGTTTGGAAGGACCTTCTATAGAATTAAATAAATTTTTATTTGCTCTTCTAAGAAAGCTTTGGAATGCTGTCTTGTAAAGCAGGATAAGCAGGTATGTTGAACAGCTGTTTGAAGGACAGACCTAGAGAACATTCCTACCCAGGACAATACCCAGGAACATTTAATTTAATCATGCAGTGTAAATGAATCCAGTATTTCCCATCTATTGAGGATGGAGCATTTGTGCCTCTCTGTAATTACTGCAGTAACTGCATCCTTCCAGCACAGTAACTTGCTGCTGTTTAGTTTGCCCTACCTTCAGCTGAAGCTCCCTAAACTCACTTATGTCAAATGGAGATCCAGTTCAGAAAAGGTTGTATGCACAACACATCCTTTCCAGTTACAGACAAAATTTTAACCTGCCCATATGCTTCACTACAAAGCCTCATGGCTTCTGAACAGCTGTGATAGCACTACAGGTTGCCTCCTGAGATAAATAAGCACTCACCTGCAAAGCTAGGGAAAAAATCCCCATAAAGGGTATTTCAGACAGCTTGCAATAAATATGTTATCATCCACTTCCATGCAATCCACTAATAATCAGGAAAGAGAAGAAAACCATCCACATTTTATTTTCTACGTGGTGATGCACTGTCCTTATGGGAAGAGGCGAGTGGCAACATGTCACAGCTTGCCAACTTCAAACACCTTTGTGAATGCTGTCTCTCATCAGTGGACTTGTATTCCCTAAGCACAGAGTATTAGGTTTCAGTGAAAGACCCGAACTGCTCCATTAATGACCTGATGGATGAGGTAAGATTCAGTGGGTTTTACTCAAAACCAGACTCAAAGTATTTGAACTCCCTCTCATTTCTGCTTGTCTGTTTTCATGATAGATATTCATGTGGATCCAATCATCACGTAAGTTTTTGAATCAGCAGAAGACATCTGAGATCTTTACAAAAATACAAAATAGAAATCTCTTAAAATTTTGTTATTTGAATCCATTATACTTCAGTACAGTGCTGGACCTTTCCAGAGTGCTAAGTACAATGGGAGCTTTGCCTCATGATCTCAGCATCATCATCCTTGGACACCAGAACTGTAATATTTAGATATTACAGATATCTCTAAAAATAGTAGAGTTATTCATAAGCAGGAACATTGTTCTTTTCCTCCATGCCACTTTTTAAAGCATCATATCTAGACCTCTAGATCCAACAAATTCCTTTTGCTTTGCATTAGAATGGGTGAATAATACTGGATGCTCCAGACTCAGAGAATGTTAAAACCATGGATATTGAGGATCTCCAAAGGGGCTCCTTCAGTTATATTAGTATTAGAGAGGGGAAACACTTTTCATGAAAAATACTTCAGAAAAATGCAGTGTCCTTATAATTATGACATATCTCTTCACTAACTACTTTGACAGTTATCATCAAAACAAACAAACAAACAAACAAAAACCTGCAACGGTTTTATTAATATTTAATTTTTTTTTTCAAAGAAACACTGTAACTAATCTAATTTAAACTTTTTAATTAACTACTTGGGAAAAAACCCCTCAGTTATAACTTGTCCTATTTTGGATTAACTAAGAGTCAGCAGCCCTACATTTGATTCCTTTGGATCAGTTACCTATCTGACTTTACAAGAGCAGCATTAGGCCAAGTATACTCCTACTAGTTCATTTAAATTCACATAAGAAATAACTGACATCGTCATGTGAGATTCAGATGAAGGCAATTAATTCTCACCCATTTCTTTTGGAGTTCCCGCTTTCCTTAAGAAAACTCCAACAAAACAAAAACAAACCAACAATGAACCAAACTGGCTATCATATTAAAACTTTAAATTCCATGACAGATTAGTTTCAGTTGAAACCTAGATTGGATTGAGATACTGAAAATTTGTAGTCTGTGGTACTTTCTTTTTGCACCCAAATACTTGGTATGACCTAAAGGAGAAATAATTATGATAGAGGACATATTTTAAAAGTTATTTTCTTTGCCTTTGTAGAATAGCTGACATATCCCAAAATGAAAGTATTAAAGTGAAGAGGATGTTTTGAGGATAGATGTGTGAAAGTTTTGTAGATACCTATGAGGTTACAGAGGTATAATTACTAATTAGGTAGCACTAACTCAGACATCTAGTGCTTTGCTCAGACTCAGCAATTCCCTATGACCTGTATGTTATGGGAGTGCATCATGCCCTGTCTTGTCACAAGTTCTGCTTTGGGATCACATCTTTTGCTTTCTGTCCCTCTTGTGCTGTTGCAGCAAAGTGGGATTACACTGAAGGAAGACATTCGTCGGCTTATTAAGAGCTTCTAAAATCCAGAACAGAAAACACTGAGAAAAAGAGATTAGGCTCTTGGTTGGACATATAGTTTGGTGGGTATGTTTGGAGCATGTAAATGCAGAAGAAAAATGGAGTGTGACAGACTTAAAACCCCACCCACAAAGATAAAAAGGAAAAAGAAAAGTAAAATAAACTGTTGAGGAGTAATTATGACCTGCTAATCCTTTGTGTCTTTATTCAGTTTGTGAACTCCAAAGTCATGAGTCATGGCAGTTTAGTGGTCAACTGTTTTCTATTCTGTGTTTGCCAGTAGAGGCCCATTAAACATCATATTTTCATGGGAAAAGCCATCTCTGTCAGTCCACACCTCAAAGGTCTCACCCAGCACTGTCACTCCTCCACTGCTTATGAGAAATATGTTAGAGAAACAACCATTGCTGGACTGTCTATGACCTTTTAAAGTTGAAATTGCCACCTGTACTTGAAAATGAAACTAGGCTTTAGTAACTTTGAAGATATAAATATAAATACTTGTGAACTTATGTAATACATTTTACTTCTCCAAAGGCATATTCTTCAGGAATAAATCTCTGAAAGTCCTGAATCCTGATGATTCAGATTGTATATTCTTATGCACATACATGTAGGTCTTTTTAGGTTTCGGTCATCATTGTGGCATATTGATGAAGCCAGTAAAAATACAGCTCAGCATATCCTACATGTCCTGAATGACAGCACTCCAAAACTGTAAATCATTACACCACATCTTTATTCTGCCTTTGTTTATCAATTTTACAAAGTTTCCCTTGAATACTACCATGGGGAAAAGCTGGAGGAGGGCTGTGAGAATAACAACACACTGGTTTTATTAGAGACTCTTTTAATGACTTCATATGTGAGTTTAAGAGGTGATTAGGACTAAATTCTGAAAATTGTCCACCTAACCTGAGATACCAAAAATATCTCTAGTCAGATATTTTACAATTAGCGCTGAATTTTACAATAAAGCAGTGAAAATTCAGAGGTACTTCCAAAACACAGCCATTTACCCATTCTCTTTCTCACTCCTCTGTGTTGTAAAGCAATGTTGTAAACCTTCTTTTGAAAAGCCTATTCTTTTTACCTTTCATTTATACTACTGAACCAACAATGTGCTTCATTTAAAATCATCAAGAAAATTAACAGAAGCTGGTAACAATAGTTACACCTTGGGCACACTTTTTACTCCCCTGCAACTTATCCACTGTGAAAGGAGTTTGCTTTGGAGTGTCACACAAACTAGAGACAGATGCTCCAAATCCTGCAGGGGGTTCAGGGTAAGACAGTAGGATGAATGCTAGCAATGCTTCCATAAAGTGCCACTATTCTCTGGAAACATTACTATATCTGCTGATGGCTAGGCATGTAAATATCAAGCTTCCAAGACCTGGAGCTTCTCTTATCTTTTCAAATTTCTTCTGGTGCAATCAAACCAAATAGATCAGCAGAACAGTAAACCCCTCTAGGCTGGTATGCTGTATCCTTCCATGCATTATGTGCTTTCCACTCCTGTAGTGTACAAGAAAGCAGAGAATCAATTCTATTTCCTGGAGGTAAACACGCTCAGCTCCCTTTACAGTTTCTTTTGGGGAAGTCCACCTCAAATTAAGAACAGTTTTTAGAAGCAACAATACTTTGGTACAATATGGAAGAAATAAAACCAGGAAAAGCCAAGAGAAGTATGGGTGATTGACAGCTAAATCCAATATACATTGGGTGTCCAGCCTCAGGGGGCTGTAACAATCCATTGGCCAGCTTTTCTATCGTGACAGGAGTCACATTCAGCACTAGACTGTGTTTGCTGAAATCAGCAAACTGTGTTGCCTAAAACTGTGTAGCTGGCAGAGAAGAAAGAAGGAAACAGACCGGTCCTTTTCTCTCCTTACTGTGGATGCTTGGTTTGTTTTGTTTTTTTCAGTACAAAATCATTCATTCAAGCAGTATATACACTATGGGGTTTTTTTCTGTTTGCTGCTCAAGAAAGCAACAGCCTGGAAAGGGAAGACTGGCCTTCAGGTTCCTGTCCTCTTCTAGTCTTGATGCAGAGGGTGAACTGTACTTACTTAGAAAAAATATCATGCAAGGCTCACCCCATGTGTGTGGAGAGGCTGATCTAGGGCAGGGGCTTGTCTCTTGAATCCTGATCCATTCCAGAATTCTTTCCTTGTCACTCTGTACCAAAACTTCTTCCAACAATGACAATCTAATCACTGAGTCTGAATAGCAACAGACTCCTATTACAGTCCTGAGCAATGCCAGGTAACCCGAAGTTTCCCTGCCCCAGAAACTGGGTATAAATTCTCAAGATGAGGGCTGATAAACCAGGAACAGACCAGAGCTCGGTTTTACCCTTCAGAAGTTTTTCCAGCAATTCCTTGTATAGAATAGTAACAATCCTGCAAATGGCAAACCCACAGTAAATGCTGTCAGCAAGACTCTTGTGAAGGTTGAGAGAAGACATGTAGGTGATGAAGTGGAAGCCTATTTTTATATTTGGGGTACATATAGAAGTATAGAAGTTCCATTATATTTTACCAGAAAGATGTACAAAAACTTTTATATCAATTTTAAAAAATGACCATCCACAAGCAATAAAATAATAACACCCACTCCCACAATGGTGAGAGTCCCTGGCACAGCTGTGTTTGTCTGAGATCACAT
Source organism: Ammospiza caudacuta (assembly GCF_027887145.1). Taxonomy (NCBI): domain Eukaryota; kingdom Metazoa; phylum Chordata; class Aves; order Passeriformes; family Passerellidae; genus Ammospiza; species Ammospiza caudacuta. The sequence goes on from NC_080595.1 coordinate 30,431,820, forward strand.
ACTGCTCTACAGCCCTGCCTGAGCCAGAAATCTCTAGCCTAGAAGTGACCTAAGCATATGTTCTGCAACTGGAGAGGTATGTTTGTGTAGCACGTGCAGATATGCTTGGACTGGCTGTGATCTATCTAGCTGAGATAAGAACTGCTGGGAAGGTATGATATCATGGGGCTCAGTCTTGGCTAGCAAACCAGGTGCATACCTGAGAACAGGCTGGCTGGTAGACACTGCACTGAGGTCACCATGTCACCATGCCCGCCAGCACCACGTAGCTTAAAGCTGCAAATCCGTGCAGATGTACTCTCGGAGATTTATTCCCAGTGAAAGCTAACACACCCAGCTAGTGTTTAGTATGTTCTGTTCATAGAGGTTGGGAAGACTACCAAAAGTATAATTACACTAGAGAGAGAGTTGGAGACCTAATTAATCACACATTGACAAGATCCCTTATGCTGAGACATTTCACAGAGAGCATTGGGAGGGCCTTAAGTAACTTCCTCAGGTACATACTTTGGGAGTGAAGAACAAATTAGTAGGAAATTGGCTGGACACAAAGGAAATCTTGGAATGGAGTAGGAGGCTGGACCAAGCTCACTGAGACTGGTCTTTTTCTTCATTTTTATAAAACATGGATTCTCTATTGGTATACACAAAAGATCATTTGCATCATGATAGGAGTGAAAATGCTCTTGAGGATTCTTTTTTCATAACTGTGCCTCCAAAATGAGATACTAAATAATAATTTGACTTTCAAAGATAGTCAGCATTTGACAGCAATCTTTGATTTCTTGCCAGGAAGGGACTGATTCCACTAACACCCAACTATTGCACTTGCATAAGCATATCCATTAAGTTCAAAGGAATTCAGTGGATATACTCATACTGCTGAATATCTTCTTATTCTTGGAATATATTCTTGTCCAGAGTGGGTTCAAAGTTCCTCAATTTTCACAGGGCCTATAATGAGGGGTCTGGCTTTCATTTCATTGTTTCCATAAAGGTGTTTCCAAAAATCTCTCCTGCATTCAAGCCTGGTTTTATTCCTTGTCTATTGGTTAATATAACTCTAAGAAATGATGCTCCTTTTAAGAATAAAACAACTCAAAATTTCCTCTCCTTCTTTCATATTGCTGAACTTGGAAAAGCCTGAATATTTGCTGACTTTTCTCCACAGTTTGAACAGTTTTTTAGGACCAATGGGACTATTAAAAAAGAAATCCTCTTGAAAATGCAGTTAAACTATCAATCTGGAGCAACAACACCTCAAACCCAGTTTCAGTTGTGGCTGCAAGAACAGAATTAAGCCTAACGGGACTCCTGGCAGGACTTTACATCTTCTCTCCACCAGATAGTGCTGTTTCTCCACAGAGCTGTGGAGGATGCAAGGCCAGGGAAAGGTCAGGGGCTGTCAGAGATTACAGGCTCCTACCGCTTGCTCGTCCCTCCTTGCCGCTGCCACCGCCGCTACCTGACACAGGGCAGGCGCAGCCTAAGAGGGATTTGCGGGACTAAAACCGTGCCTTGGGAGGCCGCTGTCTGCAGGCGACAGCGTGCTGGCACTGTCATTGCTGCTATCCCTTATCAGTTTGATGTAGGCTCTTTCCTAAAGTAAGAATGAAAATAGGAGCTGATGCAATTAGCCTGTGTTTTTAAGATCTCTTGGGGGTCTTTTCCAGTTGAACAGCACACACAAGAGAGAGCAGCCCTGACACAAAGGCTGTTTGCTCTCAGAGGGCTGGACAAAGGGGCTTCTTCAGCAAAAGTTACTTCTGGAGAGTAGACAGATCACCTTAACCAGTCCTGAGTCTAGATACCCTGACCCTCTGTGTATTAAAAAATCCCAAACAACATAGCTGGGAAAAATAGCTAAAATGTAATAAAACTTCAGGCCATGGTTTACTGTGCTGCTGCAGCCTTTGTAACAGAGAACAGAAATGCATCTGGAATACTTCTTACTGCCCTTCTGCAGGGGAAATACTGCAAGTGCTGCATCTTCCTCCCCAGACCTCCCTGTGCACAATAGAATAGCTTTTGCTTTTCATCTCCTTGAGAACCAAATCCTTCCGTATGCACAGAAAGCAAGCAGAAAAATATTACAATGTTTTTATTTAGAGAAAATATTAAAAAATTTTCAAGTGGAAAATGGTACTTGGAATGTTCTTTGCTTCTATTACTCAGACTTTTTGCAACTACTGAGCCAAGTATTTAGATGAACTTCCAAGAAGCATTGTCATGTTGCTCCATGTACCTGAGTTACTGGATTTTAAGAATACTTTTCCGGGGTACATTGGTTAAGAACTGCTTAGTGATAAAAGTTCAGTCTTGACATAAACATGCTTTTCTGAAATATAATTTAAAACAAACAAACAAAAAACTCCACCCAAATCTAAAATCAAATTAAAACTGTGCAAGATATTTGTATTTTTCTAAGCAATGTAAGGCTGGAGCTGTCTGATCCTAAGCGAGCTTGTAAATCCCTATTCATGCAGGCAGACATTTATTCTTAGAAGAAATAATTTGTGAAACCAAACTTTAGCTTGCTTCAATGTCTGGAAAAGTGCAGATGGCTCGAATTAGGGATCAGGGCCTAGCTAGGTATGCAGTAGACTATATATGTAATTAGCCAAATATAAGGTCTATTTATTATTTTGTATGCTGTATTAATAATGTCTGTATTTATTCAGACTTTCATAATATGCATGTGTAATCTCAGAGAGATGCTAGGTCATTAAACTCACCATGGAGACTCTGTTTACCTTCCTTGGGCAAACAGAATACATACAGTTGTAGTTCTCTAAAAATAACCAGAAAAAAATTAAACAGTGTATCAGTTTGGCTTTCATGTTTTTCAATAAGTATCTAAGGAAATGGAGCATACTATGTACATTGCCCTTATTGAGAAAGACCACAAAAATATCCAGACAAAAGATTTAATTATAGTGTTCTTTCTCACATGCTAAATATAAGACCATTGAGTTTAATATATAGTACTATAAGCATCAGGTAGTGAATGGGGCTGGGAGGAAAGGAGCAGGTCCTTCTTGTACTTCTGGTGGGGCCTGTGAGTATGAGCTTTTACAAAAGTAACACGATAGATGTATCAGCGCTGCTGTGAGTCCAGGAAAGGCTGAATTGCAAAGGAAGACCTTTCCCATAATTGGCTCCATACCGCAGCTTTGTATCAAACAATTCTGCTTGGAGATTGTCAAGATGATAATGAACATTGAGATTTTACTGTACTTCTATTTTGACTGGTAGACTAAGTGGCAACAGGCACCAGAAAGTCTGTCTTCCATTAACGCGAATGCTCTCATGACCCATTGGCTTCATTAGTACCCTATCTCCTATCTGGAAACTCCTCTGGAAGCACACATACTGGAGCTGTTTCACTAGCTCCAAATATAACACCTGCCTCCTGAGCCATTATCTGCAGAAATCCACAATTATCTGTTCTTTCCTCTCCAGTCAGGAATATCAGGTCCAGATCAAGGACTGGATGCTCATCTTTTATGTCCTTATTCAACTGGATCTAGGCAATCCAGTTCTTTCTATTTTGGCTGATTCTTCGAAGAACCCCAGCTGCTCTCCCGAGTGCCAGGACTGATGAATTTTCTCTTGTGATATTACAGCGAACTGAAATCCCATCAAAGGGCAAAGTCCATCCATTTCCTGGTGACTTTCTCAACACAAGCACACACACACACAAAGGCAAAATCAGTGGCTAAAAATAATTAAGGCAGCAATAATTTTCACCATGGGAAACCATCCAGATCCCATTGTTCTGAGGAGGAGAAAGTCAAGCTGCATGCAGCCTCACGGGTATTTGATAGGGTATTTCATACCACGGTGATGAAAAATTACTTAAATCTTTCATGACGTGCAGATAACGTTCAAGAACACAATACGCACACCCTTTCAGAAGGTTTTGGGTAGTTTTTTTTTCCCTTTTCAGTACGGTTGCAGGGCAGTGGCGACCGCCGGCCTGCGGTCTCCCTCCCAGCGCCAGCCCGGGGCAGCGGGGAGGCGCCGCGGGTCGACGTGGGGCAGGCAGGGGCCAGGTGATCGCGGAGACAAAGGGGCTGGCAGTGCCCCACGGCCGCGGGGCGTCGGGCGGCCAACAAACCGCTACTGCCCCAGCCCAGGCATCGAGCCGGCCCGAGCCGTGCCGGGCGGGGCGGGCCCCGGGAGGCCGCTTCCCCTGGCGGCGCTCGGCACTTCCCGGCGCTCGCACACCGCGGGGAAACTCTTCCTCCGGCCCGGCCCGGCCCCCGCTGACGTAGCTCCGTCTGTGCCGCTGCCGCGGTGGGCGGGGGCGGCGGGGACGCGGGCCGGGGCTCGGCGCTGTCAGGCGGCGGGGCAGGGCGGGGGCGGCGGAGTTCGCTGCCCGTCGGGCGCGGGCTGAGGCGTCCCGGGGATCGCGGAGAGAAGGGCGAGGGGCGGGAAGCCCTGCGGGAAGGGGCGTCCGCCGGCACCGCGGCGCCAGAAGCGCCCGGCGCGGTGTGAGTGGTAGTCCCGGTCCGAGCAGGACCTTGGTGGTCAAGCACGTTAATAAAGGCGGTCGGGAACGAAGGCGTCCGGGGGTGCTCTATCCACGTTTGGTTCATCACTTTATCCTGTGAGGAGGAGGAGGAGGAGAGGCGTGGGGCAGGGGCGGGCAGTGTCCCCGGCGGAAAGCCGCCCGGCGGGTGTGGAGGAGCGGCAAGCCCAGCCCGGGGAGCGCGACCCCCGCTGCGGCTCCCGACTGGTGACGGCCGCGCTGCTCCCCCAACAGGCAAAACTTTCTACACTCAAACACACACACAGAAACACACGCACGGCCGGGGCTGCCGCCGCTGCCGCTCGCTCGCCCCACACACACACACACACACACACACACTGACGTCTTTTGCGCATTTCCTGCGCTGGAGCGAGCGGCGGAGCGGCACCGGCAGCGGGCGGGGGCTGCGCGGAGGGAGGCGGCCGGCGGCGGCCGAGGGAGGCGGCGGGCGGGAGGCGGGCGGGGGGCGGCCGGCGGGCGGGAGGCGGGCGGGAGGCGGCGGCGGCGGCTCTGCCCATCGCCAGGGCGGCGGCCGCCCAGCCGGAGCCCGCCGAGACCCGCGCGGGCCGCTCCGCTCCGCTGCCGGCGCCCCCCATGCGCGGGGGTCGCTCCGCTGGGTCCTCGGCCTTGGCGGCGGCGGAGCAGGAGGTGGCGGCGGCGCAGGACGGGCGGCTGCGGGCGGCGGCGCGGATGGAAGGTCCCCGGGTGGATGTTTGCTGAGCGGAGGCTGTGCAGTAGGCAGGGCTGGTGGGTCGGCCGGTGTTTCTGAGCCGTGTGTGTGCGTGTGTGTGTGTGTGTGTGTGTGTGTGTGTATGCGTGTGTGTGTATTGTTGTGCGGAGCACGGGCAGGACTGGCGTGTGCGGGAGCCCGGGATCGCGGCTCTGCTTCCTCTGCGAGGACTGATCCAGGATTATGGTCAGGGTGAAGGGAGAAGGCTCTTGCTTACCCCCGGATTGATTATGCTCGGGTTTTGATAGCATTCGGGGTTCCTGCAGCCGCGGCCGCCTCCCCCTCCCTGGCGGCCCCCCTCCCTTGTTTTCCGTTAGAAACACGGGCAAGAAAATAAATGTATTCACTGGGTGTCGCAAGAGCAAAGGCTAAATAATCAAAGGTAACAGCAGCAGCCAGGCGAAGAGACCCGCACCGTACCCTGCTCCCCCACCTCCCAGACCTGCCCTCCTATTTATTGGCGAGACCTCCCTCCCTCCCTCTCGGTGCGAGTGCGTTGAGCGAGTGTTTGATCCCGGGAAAAGTGCAGCTATCCAGCCATGGTGGTTTTCAATGGCTTGCTGAAAATCAAGATCTGCGAGGCGGTGAATCTGAAACCCACGGCGTGGTCTCTGAGGCATGCAGTGGGTCCCAGGCCACAGACCTTTTTGCTGGACCCTTATATCGCCCTCAATGTGGATGACTCCAGGATCGGGCAGACCTCGACCAAGCAAAAGACCAACAGTCCTGCTTGGAACGATGAATTTGTCACCGACGTTTGTAATGGCAGGAAGATAGAGATGGCTGTTTTCCATGATGCCCCCATCGGGTACGACGATTTTGTAGCTAACTGCACTATACAGTTTGAGGACTTGCTGCAGAACGGGAGCCGTCACTTCGAGGACTGGGTAAGTGTTCACGCTGTAGATACATACATGTACATGTGATTTTCAGTGGCATGGCTCTGGATGCAACATCTGTCTTGCAGAGCTAGGTTACCAAGGGCAGGTAATGCCTCTGAAGGCTTTGCATTATTTCCACACTTTGTTTTACTGAGATAGTCATGGTTACTATATAACTAATGCATGTTATCTACAGGCGAGGCAGGAAAGAAAAATATGCTGAATATAAGTACGAGGTGTGTAGTTACCTCGCAAGTTTCTGAAATTATGTGACATAAATACAAATCTAGTTGTCTTACTGAGTCTGAAGAACCTGAACCGAATGCATCCATACCAAACATTACCGCAAACCACAGATCCAGCGCTTAGATGAGTTTCATCATTTCAGGATGAATACTCTTGGTTAGCCTGGCAATGATGAACCTTAAAAATCCAGACCTGACTTCTGATGTGAGACACCTCAGGGTGTTCCTGTCACTTGAGAGCTCACTGCATCAATACTGATGCTCCTCCTTCCTTCCTTCAGATGATCGACACCTCTCTGCGAAGATCTAACGCAATGCTTCTTCAAATGCTCAAGACTGATGAAAGGGTCCTAGTGGAATATGGCCCCAACTAGAGAAATTCTCATGTCTGTACACACAATGTGTCTTAGCAGCTCTCACAGCGTCTTTAAGACCCAGAGGCTAATGTGCCTCAGTGGGAGTACAAAAAAGCTGGAAAATCCTTGCTCTGACATCCTCAGGTAGTGTGATTTAACAGGGAGAAACTAATCAAACAATGAAGAAACAGGAAACATGAATATGCACATTTCACATTTCTGCAGTTAAACTGTTAAATGGTGGATATCCTTTAAACGAGATGTATGATAAAACAACAGTAGCTATCATCTCATTTTCAGTGTGCCCTGCTCAACCAGCCATATGAAATATGCTGATGTTTCTATGTACTTATTTTTCATGGTCAAGGATACTGGCTAGTAGTTTTTTGGCAAACACACAAAGAACCCAGGACCAAAAAAAAAAAATAGCTAGGGTTAATAGGTCTGAGTTTTATGTATTCTTTGGGGCTTCTTTGTTTAATGCAGTTAAATAGAGATGGGGAAATGATGAAAGGGCATGAAAGAATTAGACTCTATGCTGATTAGGAGCTGATAAACTTTGCTGTTAAAACTTTTATCTTTACAACTTTAAAATATTTTTCATTTTTGCTGCCTATGTGTTGCATTGTGATAATCGGGTTCTAGATTATTCTGGTGCTCTATAAATCTACACATTAGTAAGCTCAAATGGTAAAAGTGGTGATAGAAGGAGAAAAAATAGCTATAACAGGAAAAGACAAATGCAGCAGTATTGCAGATGTCTTTTACCTGTATTGAATGATAATCAAGTTGGGACTCTTGAAATCAAGCGAGGTTTCATCTTTGAGACTTTCATCTTTGAGTGAGATGAGGATATATGCACAGATTTTTAGTGAAAGAATAATAATTTTGTATGTTCTTTTTGTGCATGGTACATGTTGTGAGTTTGTCACCAAATCTGGAAGAACCTTGCAGATTCCAGATGCCAAGTTTGAATTTTGGTGGGACTAGGGTGCATCCTGGCTCTGATATTTAAGGTGAACTCAAATGTCTGAACAGATTCCCTAGATAAATAGTGGAATTTAACAGGTTGAGGTCCATTGTAAACAGGATCTGTGAGGAACTAGATAGCTGAATCAGATAAATGCTGGCTTTTATTGCATCAGGATTCATTGCTGTCCAGCATTCAGTGGGTGGGAGGAGACGAGGGAGTGACTACGCTTGTTGCCTGTTGTGTGACAGAATTGAGGACATGGCAGTGGCTCATAACTGGTCAGCTCAATATAATGCAGCTTCTGAAACATCACTTACCTTGTTTTGTACTGTAAATCCTTACCATTAGGGTTGTGTTCATGTACCACAAAGACAAAGCACACACCTCCCCCTGTATCACAGTTAGAAGTGGGGGTAGAGTTAAGTGTTTACAGGATTGTGCTTTACCCTTTCCAAAATCTTCCTTTTTACTGAGTGTGTCACTGTAATTCTAATACTGAGTGTGATTAGTGGATTTATACATAGGGACTTCAAAGAACTGGCTCTTACAAAGTCACACTGGTTTTGGGTAGTTTTTCATTGAGTTACAAGAAGACCTGTGGCCAGGACATCTCTATAGTGTCCATACTGAAGTAAATAGATTTATTGGTATCTTCATCAGTGTCTGGAGTCTGTATTAAAACCTGAAAAAGAAGTTGTCTGCAAAGTGAATGAGTTTCACACTACAAGGAAAATGTGCATGGCCTAAACCAACATTAGGCTAAGACTGCTGGTATGGTACAGTCAGTTTTTTCTGTTTAGTAAGAGGACTAGTTCCTTCATTTCACTCTTGGCATTTAAGGCAGATATTTTTGTAGTACTCTTTCTGAACTCTGTAACAAGAAAATTAAAACCAGCAATCACAGTAACCTATTCTTCTTTACTGCCTGAAATATCAAATAAATGCAGCCTACCCACTTGAAACACACTTGAAGACCATCAAGTCTTTCTATGCCATTCTGAGGGTTTCCCTTTAAGCAGTCCTGAAAGTTGGAGCTGGGTACCAAGTACTTGCTGAGTGTGATTGGAGCAATTACACTGCTGCCCCTCCTTACCTTCAGCATGATGCAACAATTATTGCAGGACTGGACAGTCACTCTTAAAAGAGGGTTGAGAAAATGTCTTGTAAAGGTCTTGTAAACATATTAAGCTTTAATGCTTTTGATCTCATATAGTACTGCATGGGGTTTTTTTAAGGAAATTTCAGAATTTGTTTTATAATATCTGCACTAGGGTCAAGGTAATGTTTCTAGGTTTCTAGGTTCTTGTCAGAAGTCCAAAATGAAAAAAAGATTCACAAAAAAAAAGGTTTTGGGGATTTTCCCCCTAAGAGGAAACTGTTTCACATTTTAGCCAGCTCACCAAATTTGATTGACTTTTGCCATTATTCAAATCCTTGTATTTTTTCTCAGATGAATTTTTTAGGAAAATACAGGATATTTTTCCTCACTCTTAGGCCTGTGCTGCATACGGATGCCATGGTTACAGTGGAAACACTAATGATAAACAAGTACAAAGCTTGAAATCATGATAATGTCTACTGTACTAATACAAGTCAGATAGATATGCAAAATCCTAGTTCCTTTCATCTACAGAGTGTTCAGCAGTTGCATTTAACCTTATAATACATATACTGCCTGAATATATATATATATATATATATATATATATATATATTTATATATATATATTAATTATTCAAAGTTGTGACGTGAAACAGTAATTCAGAGTTTGTTGGATGAAAGCTTTTAAACAAAATACAGTTTTGTGGGGTTTTGGTAAGATCAATAGAAAACACTTGTTTAGGTTTCTACAATAAGTCTAGTGACAATTAAAAAGATGGCAGCTTTTCCAGTAGTGGATCAGTACAGACATAGCACAGTAAAAGTGTCAGTTTTGCAGATTTTTTTAGTCATGGTTACACTGCAGTTTTAAAGAGAGCTTTGGATTGATGACATTTCAGGCTTTTTGTAAGCACAGAAAATGTCATACAGAATGGCACCGAGTATTCAAGAGGATGCTGGTGAACTTAGTCTTTGCAAAACAAAAAATACAGAACAATAAACAACTTGCAAGTTCTGACTGAAAAACAAACTAGCAACTTGACAGCTCTGGCTATATTTTTTTGAGTCAGGTAATTCAGGTAATAATAAAATATGTTTTTATCTAGCTTTCTTACATGTGGCATATGTAAATGATTCACTTGAGTTGGCATTGCAGCTACATTTTAATCAGTGGAATTGAGATTAGGAAGGAAAATTCCATTGATATTTAGCTCTGTGGTTCTACTACTGCAAATTATCATGATCAATGTTTATGTGTGTGGATGATTGGTAGTATGGCTTCTGAGTTCAAGTCCACTTTCCAGAGTTGATGACGGATGAAATCAGCATGATTGGACCTATGCCAAAGACTCCATCTAAGGGTCTTAGCCATTAGCCTGGCAGTACGTGAGAAAACCTATTGAGCTGTCCTAAGAAATCCTTTTGCTGGCTGAGTAGCAGAACTCACTAAATCATTGAGAACATCAGAACATTTAACAAGAAAAGCCTCTATTTCCACTGAAAATAATTTACAGCTATATTTAGGTTAATGAAAGAGATTTGATTTTCTGCTGTCTTAAAAGAAATCCCTTATGCTGTCAGGAAAAAAAATAAAACATGGATTGTAGTGAGATTTTCTTTGCTAAAATATCTTCCATAGTATTTTTCTTCTTTCAGTGCAGCTTCTTCAGATCTAAATTTAAAACATTATACTTTTTTAAAAGCATCCTTTCATATTTCTGTTTTGCCAATGTGAAGTTAGTTGTGCAACTGTGCCACCATTGTATAAAGCAAGTTTATTATGAATTAATCTAATATCTCAGTAGCAAGTGGATGATGAGTTATAGGAAATGGCATGGGGAAGAAGTTGCAGTCTATACAGTTAAACACCTAGGTTATCTGAGCTCTGAATGTCACCCGAAAGGCAGCAGCAGGGAAGGAATTAAAGCTCTTGAGTGTCCTTGGTCCTGTGAGCTGTCCATGAATGTGAGAAGTAGAACTGTCTCTTTCCAGTGCCTCTAATCTGAATGAAATAGAAAGACTACTTAGGTGCTTTTTTTTTTTTTTTCCCCTTCTTTAATGCCATTTCTGTTGTTGGAATGGGAACTCCTTTCTGCCAGCAGGTGATCTGGTGTAGCTGGCAGACAGAGAATGGAATTGTCATCGTTGTAGTGCAGGTCACACTGTGCGTTCACCTCTGCTTGTGCCGTGCACTGCTGAGGGCTGGCACTGGGCTGGCAGAAAGTGACTGTAGCATATTTTCATTTTTATTTTCATCTGCTGACTGAATTTATTAGTGTTGGTGGTGTTGAAAGGCCCAGGATTTCACTTGCAAAAACTTCAGACCTCAGCTAAACTGTGGTTCATGGGCTGCTGAAAAGCTGTTATCGGAATCATATTTGTTGAGATGAAAGGGAAATTGCTGGGATCCTGTTTGAGAGGTTTCTGCATGACAAGGAGGTTATGGAGCAAGATCTGTCAGGCTTGTGGCACAAGGCTGAGAGCTACGGGGCTCAGCAGGGTTTCGAAGGGACTCTCTCATTCTGAGGGTAAGTGATTGTCAAGAGGAGCTGAGAGATTTTGGAGAGAACTTTGTACCTATAAGGGTCTTCCTTTGCCTTCTCCCACAGTCTGTCTCCCTCCTGTTCCTTCTCTTTTCCCTCTCTGCTGGGGATGTGGTACAGTCACACACAGCTCACCCACTGTCTTGTATCAATCCCTTTCTACAGCTGCATAAATCTACTCCTACTCCCTGCTAGAAATGTTCTCTCTACCAGCTCCTGCTTACCTGCAGTGCTTCCCAGTCTGCTGAGAAGCAACAGAGGGGGAAAATGCTGCCTCTGCTGTTGTTACTGCAGGGAGAGAGAAAGGGCAAAGTGGGGAAAGGAAGAGATGAGGCATGGGGAGAAACCTGGAGGAGGGTAATGAGTGGTTGCTGCCGCAGCGCGTACTCCGGCTGCCCTTTTGGCAGCAGCAGAAAGCTGCACGTCTGGGGGACAGGGCTGAGCTGGCGTAGGCAAATCGGCTGGTTGGAGGCCGTATGGTGGTCACTGACCCACTTTGGGGGTTTTTGGCCTGCTTTGCTGAGTATATTGCTTTTGAAGTCTTACTTCAGATGTGAAAAAAATATTGCTCAGGGCATAAAAAGTGTGTAGTGGAGCATGCATTTCACTTAACACTGAATTATCATATCTGTAGGACAGGAGTTGATCCCACCTCGGATCAGAATCTCATCTTATTGTTGCTAATACCAAATACTGATACAAAGTTCCACATAGTGAAAATAACTCTACTGAACTCTGTAGAAAGTATTTGTTAGAAAAGAGTTACAGTAGCAAAGTCCGGTTCATAGGTACTAGTTCAAATCTAGACTTTTACGAAATGTCCAAGTGGAGTGAAAACAGTTCCTGCATGTCCTTCTTGTACCAGTTTTAAGACAGTGCATGTCATTATTCCAGCTTAGGTCATTCCATAGATACTGTGCAGAATTTCATGGGTCTGAGTAAACTGCTGATCCCGCTGGGTTCACTGGACATCATCCAGGCCAGTTTAAATTATTCCCTCAATAGGGTCCTGTGCTCCAAAGGAAAACCAAGAATAAATAACAGTTAACAACATCCTTTACTTGGCTTTTGGTTTTTTTTTTCCTACTGATTTATTCTTCTTCTGCAAATCTTGCATATGTAAGTCTGATTTCTGCTCTCTAGCATCAAACTGAATTTCTGTCCTCCATGTCCAGAATTCTTTAAATATTGCCAAAATGAGGATTTGATTTAAGTTGGAATTGTAGAACTTGAAAACTAAATGTGATTTGTTTTCACTCTGTAAATAACTTTCATTTAAATGAACTTTTTGGTGGTTTTTGGGTTTTGAAGGGAGACTGTGAATACAGTTTTAAAACATTGAAGACAGGAGCTTTTTGGCTTGGAATTGGCTGGTTGAATTATACTTTACCCAGTACTATGTTAATCTCCTTTTCCCCACCCCAACTATTATCTTGTAAGAGAAAGACATCTGCAGTTCATGGTAAGAGAGGGCTTGGGAACAATAGAGCATGCAAGTAACGGGATATTTGTGGTAAGAGAGGACTGAGAAGAGACTTTTCCTCCATCCACATGGAAAGGTAAGGCTGGAAGTATTTGGATATGGAATAAGATCAGAAGTCCATAGACAGCTTGTAAAACTGACAGTTTGGGCTGGGGAGGATCAAACAAACCTTTTTGCTAAGCTGTCCAGAGCAAGGCCTGAAGAATGGGGTATTTTGAGTCATGCAAATTGTAGAAGTTACAGGGGTTTCAGCCATTTAGGGGGAAAGTGGTAACTACAGAAGGGTGACAAAAAGTTTTAATCTTGTGTTTGTGAGTACTTTCCTGTTTGGCAGGCAATCACTAGACAATGTAAAAAGTATATTCAGTAATATTAATATGAAACTGCAACTGTAAAGCTAATAAGCCATTCTAGAGATTGGGTAACTTTCATGGCAGTTATGTACTTTGCACTACATTTTAGTAAAGAAAATGCAAATGAATATGGTGCAAGAACATCTGCAGAATTCTTATCTACTCTGATCATTATTCAGCCAGTAGCTTGAATTGCTAGTAAAGTTGATTTCTTAGTGTCCTCTCACTTGCATTCCTCCAAGAGTTAAAAATGTCAATGATATTGAAGTATAATTGCTGTAATTTAACAGAAGTTACAGAAGCCAGGATTTCACGTATTTCTGAATAGCACAGATAAGAAACCCAGAGATATTGGCATGTTCGCATTAAATGTAACAGGAGTTTTAATGTTTGTTTTATTGGAAGCAGTGTTAGAGAAATGCTACACAGTTCTAAGAGGTCTTTTCCCCTCTGAATTCTTTAGGGCTTGAATTGTTGAGGAACAGAAATAATGTCAGCCCATAGCTTTTAAAATTAAAAAAAGCAAAGTTTGATTCCATCAGAGGCTTGCAGGCAGCCATTTCTGCCTTATATTGGCTAACTTGAGCTGATTTGATTGTTCCAGACAATAGAATCATTTTGCTTGTTTCTGGTGTCCTGCTGGGCAATTTCATCACAGGCAGGAACAAAAAAACATGAATAATGGCTAGATATTACCAAATAAATTTCATGTCTGCATTGTTTGAACAGCAAGCCCCCTTGGTATCTCTGTATCTTACATGAAGACTAGGGAAATGTACTACTTAATGTTTCCGGCTTAGTATCTTTCAGTACTTGAGAGTATAAATAAGTTACAGGCCTCTTATTATGGGGGACCTGGATTTCTTATGCATTTAGAACTTTCCATTTTTCAGTACATTGGCCTTTTTTATGTCATTAAAAGATACACGGCTTTGACAATGTTAATATTTGTCAGTATATTTAGAGAGTGATGTGGTAGCAATGCTGCAGATATAACAGTGGTAGAAAGATGAAGGAAGACCGATGCATCCTCTGCATAGGTGATGAGGAAATTGCTGGAGTTGCTTTGCTTTGTTTCACAGGTTAAAAGCCAGCAAGACAGTAGTGCCCTTCCCTGTTTTCTTTCAGTTTCCTCTTTATCAGCTGTTCTGTCATTATGCTGCCAATTCTCTGTCTTTCTTTATCTGTTCTGGCTTTAAGATTGTCAAGAATAGTGCATAAGGGTTTGATGTTGGCAGTGCTAGCAGGCTACGTGAATGAAATGCCCTGCTATAGATCTCTATAGAGATCTATTCCAAGTACAGTTTTCTTGCTGGGACCATATTTACTCATTGCGTAAGTCTTTCTGGCATCTGTCAACTTCCCTTTATTTCAAGGTGAGATTGATCCGTGGCCTTAGAAAGTGATGTCTGAGAATGTATTGCAAAAGGAAAGGCCTAAAGTCATTCATGCTGCATGCACTATGTTTTCCCTCTCACATGGTTCCTTTTGGAGTTACTGAGGAATCTTTTTGCTTTTCTTTCCCTCTGAGTTTCATTGTCTTTTCCTTCCTTGTGACCCCATTGTGGCTTGGCTCCTCTTGAACCTTTGACCTCTTGGCCCACTTTTCTCCCTAATCCACCACTATCACCTTGCCCTCAAGTCCCAGCTGCCGTAACTTTTCCTTCATTTTCCATGTCATTACTTCCCTTATATCCATACTGCCATCATTCCCAGCTGTCCAACTCCTTCCCCTTTCTTATCACTCTGGTGGACCAGTAAGATCCTTGTGTCAGTAGGACTCAGAGGGATCCCAGTGTCTGAGGCTCTGTGGCATTTGCCCAGCCGCTGTCATCCAGAGCACGGCCCCGCTGTGCTGCTCAGCAAGCAGCAGGGACTGATCATACTCATGGCTGTTGGAGTGGCTGTTTGAGTCAGAAAGGAGAGATGCACTGAGCTTCCAGTTAGTTATACTACTGAAGCAGCAATAAATGTAGTATATAGGAATAAATGTAATATGTGGGTTTGAACTTCAGGCAAAAATGCTCAGGTTTTAGCAGAGTCAGTGGGATGCTGTAGGAACATGATCTGTCCCTGAAAACTGGAATCTCCCAAGCAGTGGGAACGCTATTAAAAATTTTTAGTTGGTACTGACTGGATTTTCAGGGACTCCTAATCACAGAAAATACCTACGAGTGTTTGGTAATTTTTTTTTTTTAATTTAATGTGAAATGGTGGTTTTTGTCTTCAAAAAATTCCAGTCCAAGCACAAGTTGAGAAGGCATACTGGGGAAGCCAAGAGAAATATTAGGAGAACATTTACCAGTGTGAAAGGCTGTAGTGATAGTTGAGAAGCAGCCTATCGGCTCAGCTTTGCTTGGTGTCCCTAACTCCAAATATCAAGGGGAGAGGCAATAGTGGAAATTTTGCTAGGGATATTTGGAGTTCCTGATGCTTTGCAAAATGTGGTTTTCTCTTCAAGAAGTTGATGTGCTTAGATGGACAGCCCACATGATCTAGTCCATGATTCCCAAACTTGTAATTGTTTCTTTGTGTCCCATATAGCTTCAAGAATGTTTCTACTGCCCAGTTTGAGGGAAGTACAGGATTTTTCTGTACAATTCAATGAAAGCTGGTATAGTATTATTACATTAGAGCTTTTTTCTGTAGTGATAGGTGGGTTAGACCGCTAAGAGTACAATAATGAAATTTGGATATGTTATATAGGGGTAATAGTATGTACTAATGTCACTGGGCTGAAATAAGCTATGTAAAGTTTTATCTCACCCTTTTACTCTTCCTGCTAGCAATTTCTCAGAGCCATGCCAAGCCTCTGAAAGGAAGAAAGAACAAAGAAGAATTTTATTAACACCTCATGCCTATTTTTTAGAAGTGTTATCCATTGAATCAGAAGCGAGTGTCTGGGCTTTTCACCTAAAAAGCAGAACCTTGAGCTTCTTTCTGACAATACTTTATATATATATATATATGTGTGTGTGTGTGTGTGTGTGTTTGCATGTGTATTTTTATATTGGTAGATCTATAGATACATTATATCACTATATTATAAGTTATATATCTATATCTACATATAACTTTAAAAACAATAATAGTTTAGTAGTTGTATTTGGAGGTAACTTTGCATATACATTTTTATAAGGCTGGGTGAAAGGTTTTAAAATTCAAGTTCAGCTAAACTGACTTTGAACAATTCTGAGGAGCAGCTCAGACACTACAACCTAGACAAGCTCCTGTAATCTCTTTAGGTGCTCTTTTCTTGCCAGTCCATGCTCATTCCTCTCTGCTTTGCCCATTAGTTGCAAGAGGCCTTGGGTAGAATGTTACCATCTGATATATCATTTAGCAGAAATGTGGGGTCATGATTCTTTTTTGAAGGGTATTCACTTTACTATAGTAGTATGGTAGTAAAAATAGTTGAGGAGCAATTGACCTATGTTCATCACAGTCCAGAACAGTGCAAAAACCCCAGAAACTTTGTTGTGTTGGTTTTGTTGATAAGTAGATGTGTGAGTAAGCAAAATCAATACGCCTTGAACAAACATGCAAAAATTGGAAGTTTGTAGTGAGTGCTGTGCATTAATGACTGGAGGACAGACAGAGATAAGTTGTCTTGCACACAGATTCAAAGCTGATGTTCCTATATTGATTTTAATGGGTAGCTCTTTGAGTGGTGTTTTCTGTTGCTGAAACTATTGAGAGTATGTGTATCATTTAGTTGCATACATACTGATTCCTCTGTGCTCCCAGCTAGTTACATCACCCTCAATTGAATTCCTTCTGTGTTCAATATTGAACTTTATGTATTTCTTCAAATTGAGATCTGCTGCAAATTTTTCAGCAATGTGGAAATTAATGTGAAGAATTTAGGCTCCCGATTCAGCAGCCTTTTGAAAGTGTTATCTAGCTGTCTTTTCCTGAGTGGCTGTATCTGTTGTCATAGAATCACAGAATCTGCTGAGTTGGAAGGGACCCAGCAGGATAACTGAGTTCAGCTCCTGGCCCTGCACAGGTCACCCAAGAATCACCATGTGCCCCAGAGCCTTGGTGCTGTGACCACTCTGGGAGCCTGTTCCAATGCCCAACCACCCTCTGAGTAAAAAGCCCAGTCAACACAGCTTCTAAACTGTGTGCAAATGCGTATGTGAGTACATTGTGAACTGCTTGTAAACGTGTTTGGTCAGAAGTGTCAGTTCTGACCATCAAGCCTTCTCTTCAGTTTGGTAATATGTGTTGTTTTGGAAGTGGTTTTGTTCAGGGTGTTTTTAAACTAAAAAAAAAACCCCAAAACCTTCACATTTTTATTTTTGTTTTGGCTGACACTCCATTAAAAAAATCTCCAGTAAATCACTGGATATTTGAACAAATTAAATGAAACTGATCTCTAGCCTTGTTTGAATGTACTCCGGACACCAAAATGACAATCATGTAACAAACCTGCAACAAACATGTTACATTTGGTTTAAAATGTGTGGGCTCTCCAGCAAAGAACTGTTTTGCTGTAACAGTGTTATTAATACCATAAAGCTTTCAAAACTCTTAGTGTATTCTAAAGTTTATACTTTTTAAAAATCAGGTTTAAAATCAAATGTGAAGTGTGAGAATGTAATTTTGTCTTTCAGGCTGTTCCTGGAACACTGAGGTTAAAAAAGAGCATTTGACTGAAAAGGAAGGGAGGCAGAGTGAGAAGTGGGGGCACCTCTGGTGAAGCCTTTTCTCCCCGCAGCAGTCTCCTTGCTGTACTATATGGGCTTCTCCTCTGTGGGACCTGGACATAATTGTGGCAGTGATCAGTAAGACAAATTACAGACCAAATGTTTTGTAGAATTGCCAAAAAGTTTGCAGCTCTTCCAGCAACTGTGAATCAGCTCTGCACCCTCTTTGTAGACTCGCAAGCAAAATCTGCTTCCCAGCAGCAGTATGCTGCTCTGCAGAACCCCTCCATTGTGAGATTTATGCACGGTTAATGAACTTTGCGATGCAAAAAATGTGAAGTCTTGGAGACGTTTTATGCAGCTATGAAAATGTGCTTAATGCTGGTGCTATCCCAGTGAGACAGGAGTGAAGTGCTGAGAGCTTGTCAGAGCGTGGATGTGTACATGCTGGCAGTGTGGCAGTTTTGAGTGTAGGAGTTATTGGTTTCCCTTTGATAACATGAGGTTGTGCAGAAACAGAAAGTTCACAGTTTCTTCCTTCAGGAGTTTACGATGTAAAATAAGAAAAACAGTCGCACTTTTGGAGTGCAACAACCTGTGTATCAAGCTGGATGTGGCTTGCAAAAGCCATGGAAAATGTGTAGCAAAATAAAGACCTATACTTTACAGGACAGAAGTATGTGAAAGAAATAAATTATGTGTTATGGTAACTTTTAAAAAATGTATTTGATGGCCCTTGGGGAAGCAATAGCTGTCTAACTGAGGAGTTAAGGGAGAGTGTTTTTATTCGCATGAGTCAGCAGACAAAGAGGCTGAAGCTTGTGTGCCAGACCAAGGAACATGTAAATATGACAGATGGTCAACAAAGTGAAGCCACTTTGTAATAGAGCAGTTCGTACAAATAAGGAAGATCTTTTTTGCAGCAGGCTTTATTTAACTAAAAGTTTCAAAATATCAAAACAGATCAACAAAAAAATAGACATCATCAGTATTGCTTGGTTTTCCTTAGTGTTTCTGGTAACAGGTGGGGTTGGTGAATTAATTTTTATAGTACACAGCCTATTTCTGATCCTGATTACATTATTTTCTGAAATTTGCATGAGCTGTGAGATAATGTGGAATAACTTCATTATACAATGAAGTATACTTGCTGTGAACTGGTCATGCAAGTTTTTACATACTTAGTTGTCCTGCATCTGCTTGTGATATAGCATGTTATCACCTTTTTCTTCTGTAATTATTGCCTTTATTTCCATTCACATAATTCCTTCAAACAAATGAGCATGTCAGTAATAGAAATGATGGGACAAACATTCACTCGTAATTCAGGTATAAAATCTTCTTATAAAATGAATAATCCAGCCTTTTATATCAGTGGTTCCAGAAGAGGCCTTTGTCTGCTACGTAGATCTGTCTGTCTCAGGTTGTAATGAAACTCATTAGCAAAATAATCTGAGTCTGGAGAATCTTGAGTATCGTCATCTTCACAGCATTCCTGAGAGGAAGTGTAATGGATGAAGATTTCTCCATGTCACCCAGAAGTATGGCACAAGCATTGTGGTTTTAATCTCACAATTTTGCAGTGGAAGTATCAGTTTCATTTTTACAGTGAGGAGACAGGGTCTGAGATCTAGACTAGTGAAATAAGGTTTCTGCCTGATACCCTCTAGAGATATCTCTTTCTTAAAGCTGTCCTAAAGCTTCTCCTTCATCTGTCAATCTCTCCTTTTACTTTTGTAAAAGAAGGATTCTCACCATTACATTTCTATTTCCTTCTTGTAGCTTACCTTTTGCAGGCTAATGGATTTATGGTTTGATTGGAAGGGGGGTTTTTTCTGTTTCAATTCTCCAACCACTTTATTATGAGGATGCTTTCCTTCAGTTGTAGTAAACAAACAGAAATGCATGGCCTCTGTTTTGCTGCCTTCTTGACACTGTTGCTTTTTCTCTAGAGGTGTGGATCTATAAAACCAGGCTTCTAGACTGTCAAAGCAGAGACAGTAGTTGGAAGCTGAGCTGCTCCTCTGGGTGGCTAGCTGGGGGCAGCACCAGCTTTACTGTTTCAGTGAAAAAAAATCAGCACTGAGGGTTATCCCATGTGCATGTACTCAGAAAGTCCCTGCTATTGAGCCTACCTGTGTATGAATATGTATAAGCTGTCAAAAGGCTGGAAGAGCTGGATGTGCAAATCCCTCTGAAATATAGAACAGATTGTTTTGAAAAGTTTGAAACTTTGAAAGTTGCCTTCCTAACTTTTAATTTTCTACATTCTTATAGCCCCATAACTGCAGTTAATATGGTAGAAGAGCAGAGTGGACAAAATGTAAAGTCAAAATTTTTGTTGTTTGATTGTTCATGCACTAAATTTGGAGGAAAGGGGACTTCCATTTGAGTCAATCATTTGAATGAAACAGAATATTTAATTTTACATTTTTAGGCTCTTGTCTCTAAGAGTGGAAAGGCTTAGGATCCTCCAGCTGGAGTGGTGTGAAGAGGGAGTAAGTACAGCTGGTGTGTGCTGTGGGGCAGCTGTGCACTGCAGCAAAGCCTGATAGCCCAACACCTGAGTGTGTTTATAAAACAGATGCAGAGAGATTATACTGGTGTTGCCTGCCTGGCAGACTGCTAGCCTGTGGTTTACACAAGGCTGTCCCTGGTTTGGAAAAAGCCACATATTCACTACACCGGATGTGCTGACATGGCTTGGGGTTAACATGTTGTGCTTCAGGACTGACCCCAGTTGGGAAAAATTTGGAGCAGATTATAGCAACTGGGGCTTCATGAATTTTAGAAAGAGAGATTCTGGGGAAATTATAAGGGGATTTTTATTTAGCTGCTCGTTGGTTTGCAAAATTATTCATTATTTAGTGTGTTTGGAGCTCAAATGAAGTGGGAGAAGGCCACAACATACCCATTACCATCCTTTCACAGTGAAGAAGGAGCTTTCTCTTTGGTTTCCTGATATTGTGTATAGTATTGCCCTCCCTGATCAGTATAAATTGGACATCTAGAGTTGTAAGTGTAGTAAAGCTTTTTACTTATGTTTCTTTCATCCAAAAGGTACTGTGCAGATGCTACAGAAAATGTGTTGAAAGGTCACTTGCTAAGGTCCATCGTCCTAAAAGTAGTGAGTGATGGGCATATCAATTATGTGATATTACTTGAAACTGAAGGCGTTGGTGTGCAAAGGTGTTGAATTTAAGGCTTCAGTTACTTACAGTTTTCATCTGGTTAGGAGAATGTACTTTTACTTACAACTTACACATGTGGCTATCCAGAATGTAATATTTACTTTGCAGTACACTGTTCAGTGATTTACAGGAAGAAACCAGTGCCCTTAAAATATTCTGATGGATTTGCTTTGTCTTTCAAATGTATGTGGCTCATGAAAATCAATTAGAATAGCAGCTTAAGGGAGTAAGTTAATGCTTTATTTCATACTGGAAGCTTATAATACTGGGACACCTTTTACCTCAGAGAAGCTATGATTTTCTTTCTTTAGGCAAATATGAGAAGATATGGTGCCTAAATACAACAATTCTCTTCAGATTCTCCTGGTGTCACAGATTTACCTTCCTGGTTAAGTAATGTTGGTTAAGGATAAACTTTGCAATGACAGAATGTTTTGAGTACATCCTGGGAATGAATGAATACTAGATGAATACAAAATTGTTTATTAATATTGTTTGCAGGTCCACTGTACAATACGAGACCCTATCAGTCATCACCACTTCAGTATGAAGTTAATGTTTGTGTCCTCACTTCTTAAATATGAATCTATTATGTTAGATATTCATCTTATGGCTGCAGCACAGCACAAAAGAGAGCATATGGGAGGGGTACCCAGCCATCCTGGAAGTGTCCCTGCTTACAAATTGGATGCCTGGTAAGAGCTGTAATCAAAGAACTCAGCTAGGTGATTCCTTTGTGTCTCAAAATGCATCTGCTCTGAAGCTCAGAGCTCATGTCCCAGGGCTTGCATTTTCAAACGCACAGGCTCAGTCTTCTTTCCTTTTAACCCTGTTATTCTAAGGGATACTGCTTTTCCAGTTCCACTTCCCTCTTGTACCTTTTCTCCCAGTGCTACTTGTAATCCCTGATTCATTGGTTGCTGTTAGCAGCTCCTCAGTTGAGAAGTACCTCACTTCTGCTTTTAGCAGAATTAAAGAATTGTGGTGACAGGCTGCATTTGCCAAATCTCCTAGCTGGAATAATAAAAAAAAAGGTTTTGGCTCAGAATAACTGGCATAAATGGAGGTGCAAAGGATGAAATAATTTATCTTTATTTATTTGGGTGTATATGTCCAACTTATTTAGTGGGTTTTTTTCCAGTTAGGAATCTAGTAAAGAAGATACCATTCTCTAACACTTATGTATTCACTTGTTCCCTTTTTTCCCCTGGAGAAAGTGAGACTAGAAGCAGCTTTAGTTACAGTTAACATATTTAATCATTGTAAAGCTTAATTTGAAGACCTACTTTGTTACACTGTGTTTCCCAGTGGCTCCATCCACTTGTGAGACAGGAATAATGGCTAAAACACATTAAGGGAGTGAATATGTGTCATAGGAAGAGGTTAAGTTGGTTGGAAGTTGTTGGGCAGCCTCCATTTAGGGTTGTTTGAAACATAATTGTGTGACAGCAGATACAGGAACAAAATATGTTACTGAGAAAGAACAAAAGCAAATTCGGTCAGGTATTTCAAGGCCAAGGAAACTCAGTTGAGTTATTACTGGCTTCTATTAACATGCCTGAAAAAAATAATGTTCTTTGCTTCAGCTGGGTGGCCCTCAGAAAGGGGAGAGATTCTTTCCTGCCTTTTGAAATCATCAAAGAAGATGAGAGTAATCATTTCCAAAGTTATCTCTATGTCGGAAAACCTCACTGTTCAGGATAAGCCAGGGTAAACAAAGGAGAAATAGGAAGTGACTTTCAAAAAGTATGGATTTGAACCTGTGAGGTGCTGAGTGTCTTCAGTGAAATGCTGAGCTTGCCTGATTTCCAGTAAGTTTATGGCTCTGGGTTCCTGACAGGATCAGGTCCTAAG
Organism: Ammospiza caudacuta; assembly: GCF_027887145.1. Lineage (NCBI taxonomy): Eukaryota > Metazoa > Chordata > Aves > Passeriformes > Passerellidae > Ammospiza > Ammospiza caudacuta. Next base: position 30,454,717 of record NC_080595.1, read on the forward strand.
ATTAGATCTACCCTCTGATGTAAAATTAGGTTACTGCTGTCAGCTTTTTTTGACTGCCCATATTGCTTGCAGCGCCTATCATCAGTGCTCTTTATGTACACAGACATGTACAGCACTTCATCTGCAGGGACTGTATCACTTTCACATTTTCATTGTTTGTCTGCTGTACTAATTAGAACTCTGATATGAAAATGAGGCATCAAGAGGATGAAGCAAGATACCAGATGCTTACTGACAAAAGGAAGCTCCTTCTTCAGTGTTACTGTCATGCTTAGGAGCATTTTTACATGTTTTTTCCCTTATGTAGAGTAGAATAACACCAAATTTGTGTAGTACTTTTCATCAGTAGATTCCTAAGTGGATATCAATTTGATGAATGTATTGAATACGCAATCAAGACCTTTGGGTAAAGAAGCATGCGCTGGTGTAATTCTTCACTTTCACATGAATTGCAAAACCCTTCACATTTAGCTTTTTTGACTTTTATTGGAGCCATTCATGTTGTATGGGCATCTCAGTACACCATGTTGTGTGCATGGAGATTGAGAGGTTGTAAAGGATGTTTGGACTAGATTCCTCCTCTCCCACTGGAGCATACTTTACTGTCCCTATGAGGTTAATGTGCTACCAATGACTGCAGTCATTGCTGGCATTATTTGAACTAAGGGTGGGTGTAATGAGACTTCACTGCTAGTCATGCTTGAGGGGAAAACTATTTCTTCATAGTAGATTTTAGAAGTTATACAAGGAAATCTATATGCCCTAAGCATGAACTGAGAAATGTACATACAGTACAGACTGATTCAGTCCTCTCATAATTTGTTGCTCTTATGCTTAGAAAATGGCTAAAATTTTTGCATCTGGTTATTGCAGCATGTAGAAATAAAAATCTTATCTGAAATAATACTGACGTTTTTAGCAGTATGACAGATGTGAGGGGTGGTTTGGGTTCTTTTTTTTTTCTGAAACTCTAAATTTATGCATGTGTAGAAGGCTTGGACCACCTTGATTCAAAAGGATATTGATTACATTATATCTTTCTCAGGGTTTGTTTCTTACTCTGTTTTCTGTGTCTTGAATAGACCTTGCGTGTTCATTGACCCTGCCAGTATATGAGTTGTAAACAGATTGGAGGCAAAGAGGAGAAAAAAGAAACAGTGTTTAATTCTACCAAAGCTCCTGCCTCAGGCTTCAGTGCTCAAAGTTTCATCAAACAGGTTCTTCTACCTCTGTTTCCTCATTCCTCCTGAGGAGAGTCAAGCTGACCATGCTTAATTAATCACAAGGCTTCAGAGCCTTCCTTGTGCTGCAGAGGAACAGTGCCTCCTTTCCCCAGGACCAGCAGTGCCCAGGAAACATCTAGGGTACAGATCCTGAGCTGTGATCCTTTGGGCTGGGGGGGGGTGTTTGCTGGGACAATTTTTTTTCACTTGGTGCATGGTGACATCTTCTGGGAGGCCACAGGGAGATGAACCCAAATTTAGTGAGCAAGAAAAGTTGCTCCTCTGTAGGGAGAGGCAGTCTCCTGTCAAGCCTGGGGAGCCTTGTTTCCCATTATTCAATGATGCAAATCACCCAGGAAGTTATGCAAGGGAAAAGCCTGGGCAATACAGCATATTCTTTAATATACAGTAATCTTTGGAGGATAATATTACATAATCATGACATCACCACATGGGATAAGATAGTATTTTGTAGCCAGTGTTTTTCCACTTACCTAAAGGATGATCTTAATACTGCAAAGCAATGCTGAAAAGGGAGCTATGCTGGTACTTGCGTATTTAACCTCTTTTAGGTTATAGACTTCACGTGACACCTTCTTGATCCCAAGTATGTGGTGTGCAGGACCTCCCTAAAGACTCCTGATAAGGGTAACTTCCTCTGAAACATTTGGAGACTGTGCTTTGAATCTCTTGGTTCTCAGAGTAAAAATAAATGTGCTTTGGGCTGCCTACTGAGAAGAGACCTGACAAAATCTTCCTCTTCACTGCAGAGATCATGCAGAAATTTGTCAAATATTAGTAATTAATTTTGAAACAGAAGATAAAACCACCTTTCCTGCAGCAGGCCTGTATGGATCAAAAGCTGGGAAAGATCTGTTTTGTTTGAGTAACTATGTGATATTTTTGACCTGCTGACTCAGCTTCAAAAGAGCAGTCCAGATACCTGTAGAGCTTTAAAAGTACCTTGTGCTGGTTTTGAATGTTAGAGCTAAATGCTCCTTTTGTCCCTCTCCCCTCTCCCCACCCTGCTTTCTCCCCTTCCCTGCACTCGGTTTGAAAGAACTAAGAGAGCCAGGTGAATATCCTCCTTTTCCATAGCACCTTTGGAATAAAAGATGGGTGAAAAAGTGCACTCTCTGTGACTCTTGTTCCTGTTTTAGCTCATGAAGAGGACTACTAAATAGTGGTCAGTTGGTTAGTTTGGATCGGGTCGCTGTTGGCTGTGAAACCCCTCTCTGTGAGACAGGCCAGTTGAAAGCCTGGTGGGAAAGACCTGCATGGGAGAAAATTTCCTTCAAGGCAGTATGAAGCACAAGCATGGACTCTTGTTTGGAGAGTTTTTGAAACCTGTGTGCTTTTCTGGAGATCTGGCTGGGAGCTGAGTGCTTCTCTTAAATGAAGATGGTGAAGCTCAGATCCCCATCCCTTTGTTTTCTGCTGGAGAGTGTGAATCAGAGCTGTCTGGGCTGCTGGTCCTGCTAGGTATTATTGCCTGAGGAGGAAGAAAAAAGCTGGGATCATAATTGCAGAAAAACCCATGTAATGTCTGAAATACTTCAGTATTACCCCAGAGAAGTGTGTGTCACTGATAAATGAGCCTTGATATTACTATCAGAATGCTCATGAGAAGCTTATCATCACAGGCCATGCACAACCCACTGGGCTCTTAAGAACCAATCTGAGTGTAGTGTGATCCCATAACCTGGCAACAAAAGTATGCTCATAAGATGTACACCAAAGGTTATTAGGTTACACACTGAATGGTGTGGAATATTATAACATTTTTATAAAATTTTATTATATTCCACACCATTTTATAAAATTTTCTTATACAGAGAACTGTATCTTTGACACCAAGGCCTTGTTACGTTAATTACAAAATGGTGTAGGCTCTTCTGATAGCTCCAGCCCCAGCTGATACCTCATCCTCAGGTGATGATGCATCCAGATATGAGCCAAAGAGGTGCTGAGGGGGTTCAGGTCACTGCTGTGTCCTTGCTGCTCTGGTCATTCAGTAGCTGCCCACTAGGAGTTTTCTTGCTCCTTGGCTCAGTGCTTTTTGTGGGGGTTAGTGGAAGATTTCCTCACTCTGCAGACCTCTGACAGGAGCATGGCAGTTCCTGTTTTCCATCTGAGGCTGCCAGAGGTAGCAGTTATGAGTACACTATGGATAGAAAACTATTTTTTTCCCAGCTGGTGTGTGTGATCATCAACTGCTTTGATTAACCAGTTCTGGGGCTTTAAGTGAGACATTGTTTTTCCATTCTTTGTAGTGTTTTTGGCAAGGGGTGGAGAAAATATAGTCATAGTTCTCTTTTCTCTCTGAGTTTGTTTTGTTTTCTGCTCTTTGTGTTCAAGCACAAAAATGAAATGGTTTGAAAATAAAATAAATATTATAACTAAAAAGTACTTTATATTCCCTCCTCACAGAAGTGTGTCTGAAGATAAATAGGAACAGATCATATTGGGAAAATATTACTTTCCCCCCGCTCCTTAAAATAAAGCAATTCCTCTGTTATTGAAGTTTTCTGCAAGTAAACCACAAGCAGACATACTAAGTGCAGCCAGCTACAGGATGATAGCCTTGTTTTTGTTGTTGTTGGGCTTTGGGGGTTTTGAACTGCAGATTTAGCTATTGCAAATTGAACTACTAAAAACACATCAGTGCTATTTTGAAAATTCACAGCAGATTCAGCTCAGACCAGGAAGTGAGGTGTTGTCCTTTTAAAGCCTGATATACTGAAAAGGGTATTTCTGACGCATGACCTTCAGTGAACAGGAATTCCTCTACTCAAAATCTCATCCTTACCATGAACTTCACTGCCACAATTCATCCTCTCACAGCTGTGTGGAAAGTGACATATTGTGGAAAAAAAAGCCCCAACTATAATAGATTTTCTCATATTTTCTAAAATAAATAGCAAAGACTTGCAAAATATAGAGCATGACTTTTTGCTGAAATGTTTTGTGTGCAAAGAAATGTGATTTTAAGTTGCAAGAGTGCTCTTTTTTAGTGGAGTTCATTAGTCTTTAACTAAATAACTGATTAGATTGTTAAAATCTGTTTAACTATCAAATCATTAAGTATCACAATAGAAACCACTGGGGCATAAGTTCTTGAAAATCTGGTTTGAATTTTTAGTGGTGAATATTTGAAACTCCACAGTGAAAAAAAATCTGGCTCTGCATGCACTTTTTGTATATGTTTGCTTTCACTCTTTTTTTCCATTTTCTTTTGTGTGCTCTCTCTCACTCTCTCTGCCTTCAATTTAAAGGCAGTGAAAGAACACCTGGGATCTGGCAGGTTTGAGAGCTGGGCACAAGTGGTTTGTGAGCAGAGCAGGTATGATGCCATGCTCAGCCATGCTGGAGTGAAACAATTTTGTGCAGACGCTGAATATTACTGCAGTTACATGCGTGCAGAAATCCAGCCTTCCTGCCAGGGATGCAGGCTGTGGAAGGCATTGAATTGAATCTCTTTGGAGCAGGAGAGGGAAGTATCTGGCAGGCATCTTTTTTAGGACTCTGCACTTGGAGAATTTGCCAGTTCCTGCTGTTTAACAGCCCAGATTTGCTAACCTCCGGGACGTACGGCAGGGCCTACTTTTTTCTCCTACTTCTTTGTGGAAGTGGGTGTTGGCTAGAGCTAGATAAGGATGAAAATGGGATATGTTGCCGAGATTGCTCTGTTTTTGCTTTTGCTTTTGTTTTATTTGCTGGATTATTTTACTTAACCTAAGGCAATTTATTTCTCGTGTTTAATTTTAAAAGCATGCCGGTGACAGAGAGATCACTGAGCAACATTCCATTGTTTGAGCAAGAAAATGAATAAATAATAGTTTTGTAATTCAAATTCCCTATAAAAGTATTTCAGCTGCTAATTATGTAAAACCTGTGTTATTTTTATCTATAGGATGTGCTAAATAGATAATATTTTTTCCTCTAAAGAAGGTGGTTTCCCAAAAACCAGTGAATGCAATGGATTCAAATAAATATAACTGATAAGCCCTAATAAACAAAAAATCCTGTGGGATTTCAGGTAGATTAGGAGAAGGGAGTGTGGCATAGGTGCCATAGTAGAGGCTGACACTTGCATGTAGTAACAGTGCACATCCATCAATAGAGATCTTTGATCATAAGTCAGTTTTTACCTTCATTCATAGACTGGAGATGAAATAGAAATCAAAGAAAGGGCTTGAACAATCTTATACCTGGAGAGACACTACTATGCCCTATGTGAGGGACATGTATAAGCATAGTGCCCAATAGTGCTTTTTTTCATTTGCTAAAAATAATTACTCATATATGAGTTCAAAATTATGTCATTGTAGTTAACTTCTGAAAGCTAGTTTTACCCAAAATGTTTTTAAAAGTAATTAAAAAACTAATTGGTTGAGGGACAGTGCTAGATAGTATTTTACAATGTTGGAAAAATAAAGTTTATGATGTCTCAATACCAAAATTTATGAATAGATATAAACCTTACTTTAAAAAGTCTACATAATATGACTTTGCAGAAAATGTTCTAGCTTAATTATAGTAATGTGCTTTGAATTTTCCAATGGGGTCATTTATTTTGAGTATATGTCTCGTCTCCTATTACTGTAACTACGAATAAGCCTGTTGTTGGGTATGTGTTGTCTAAACGTTGCACGTAACTTTCCTGGAATTTGTAAAGCTATTCTGTTTGACATTAGTTGGCATACCTTGTTTGCAACCCTTGTAATCCAAAAATAAAATATTTATGTGTCTCTAGTAGCAAAGTATGAAGTGCCATATTAAGAACATCCATATACGGGCCTGGCTCTGTAAGATGCTGACTGTTCGATTCCCCCTTGCTCAGCAGTTGCCTTTACATGTGTCCCAAAACCTGGTGGAACTGCTCTGAAGCTACAGCTGTGAAACCAGCATCTCCATGTGCCTTGGCTGTACAAGGCAGACAGAGACTAAGCTTGGTTCAGATGCCCTTGCAGTTGAGGCGCCGCTGTTGTGAGCACATGTGGACAGAGATGTTGGTCTGGCGGGTGGGAAGAGTGGCTGCCATTTGATCACCACAGTGAGGGGAGCTATTGGAAGGAAGCTGGAGCTTGAAGAAGAATTTATATTGTCCATTTCTCAGAAAGGACACTGCCTTCTGGTGATGCCCAGGGCTTTGGGGGAGTTGCTTGGCAGGCTGGAGGAGGAGGCACTGGCCAGGCACCCAGAGGTTTACTCACAGCAGGAGAGTGTGATCCTCCAGGTTCCTGCCTGTAGGAGAGCTGTGCTGACTGACAGGCACCCAAATTACAAATACTGCACTTTCTCTGTGTTTTATTTGCTTTATTTGGATGTCCAGTTGAAAACTTGTTTTTATGCCTGGCTGTCAATTATATATTTTTTTCTATGAGTCTTTCTTTTGTTGTGGGAGTGGAAAGGGAAGGAGGCATGGGGATGGCTGGTGGGCTTTTAACCTGTCTAAGCCTTCTGTGGTATGTTGAGGATTTTCTTCCAAGAAGAATACTGTGCCAGCCATATGGTCTGTCAAACAGTATTGTATTCATTAGTGCAGTGAGATTTGTTTGCATATATCTTTTCCCATCCTACCTCTTTTTTTTTTTTTTTTTCCTCTCTGATTCAAATAATTTCATTGTGGGATAACAGTCATAAAAAATCCTCAAAAAATTATGCCAGCTTCATGCCTCAGGGTTAGCAAATCAGGTGTGCAGAGGGAGCAGGGGAATCTAAAATGCTTCTCAGTGCTACTCATCTATAGCCAGAAGTTAAGGAGGAATAAAGTATAGATGGATTGGAGTTAGTTGTGCCCTTTCATCTTGCTTTATAATTTTTAGCGTGGAAAGGCTGAATACGCATAGAAGAGAAATAAGATGACTCCTGCTTGTGTTTTTGTGTCGTGTTGAATTCACCCCTTGATCTTCTATCCTGGCACAAAAAATGAGTACATCTCTTACTGGACATTGAGCTGTTCTGTGACATGGTGTTTTACTTAGAGACAGGCAGCCATTTATCTTGTATTTTGTTTAGTATCTTTATGTGGGAATTGGTTGCCAGTTGGTGGAAAATAGGGAATCATGCTAATGCTGTATGAAAATGGGGTTAATAACTACATTGAATCAAAACAAAGCTAGTTTAGGCTTTGAAGGTACAACCAGAGTGCTGCCAAACAGACTCTTCCTCTGACTGCACCAGGACATCTGCCTTTATAAGGGCTTAGAGGAACTCTGAGAGGAAGTCTTGCCGTGGTAGGGGCTGCTGAAGCTGTCCCATAGGAAACCAGTGAGAGGAAACACAGGGATGGCTGCCGTCAGGAGCGCTCTTGCTGCAAGTCACAAGTGGGAACTAATGCAGTGGGAGGCACAGCCAGCATCTCTCATGGTCACTGGGAGGACACAATGCCATTATGGGGCAGGGGGGAGCTGATACTGAACCTATCCCTTGGTCACTGGGAGGATGCAGTGCCATCATCTGGCACCTTTGTGGCTGTAGGGAGCAAAGTGATGGGGGAAAATGGGAAAGGGAGAGGCCCTTTCAGGACATCCAGCCTGCAGAGCTGTCAGGAACTTGTTATGGTTATGAGCATTTTAGTATTAGGCTCCAACTTCAGGCTAGTTGTTGAGGAACAGTTGCAGCCTGTCCTCCCTCCTTGCTGACTGGTTGTCTTTGTGAGAGCGCCTATTTGTGGGGATGTGTGATTTCTTAACCTCTTTCCACTTATCTTTCCAAATTTGCTTTCAATAGAGATGGATGAATTTTGAGTATCATTGGCACTTTTGTTCAAAGCATTCCTGGAACAGTTCTTTGCAATGGCCACTTGGACTGTTTTAAACCTTGCTTTTTCAAAAAGTGGAGACAAGTGAAAAAAAAGCCTTATAAAGTTGTATTCTTCTGTTCTTTGGTAAATAAGGACTGATTTTTGTAAAAAAATACTACAGATAGAATTTGAGCAAGATATTAGCAAACATATTTATATTTTTCATTGTAAAGACTACTGCATCACTGTTAATTTCAGAATTTCTTTAAGTCTCACAAACTAGAAGAAGGGTACTGACTAGTACACTTTTAAAAAATGAAAATGTTTAATCTCTAATAGGCAAAAATATGTCTTTTATATGTATAGCAAATTTCAAAGCCAAATAGCACACACTATAGGATTTTATGTATTGTGTGGCTTTGAATGATTCACGTGAATGCTAATGCTCTGCTTCTTTCCACTGCTTCATTTCTGCCAAGAACTGTTTTAGCTTTTTAAGCCTTCCAGCAATATAAAACTGGAAGGAGGAGATTCTCTGATTTGCAAGGCCCAAATAGCAAAGTATTGGTGTATTTTATGCTTTCCTTAACACATGTATCTATATATTATTAATTCATGTTTTGCTTGGGTTGAGAAATATTGCAAAATATAGCACAATAATGTAGCATTGATACTGTTTCGGAAGAGTAACAATTTTAGTTGACTCCTGTGTTTGTTCCTTTTAAAGTAGCCATACCAAAATTGTGCCTATAAAACCTTATACCACATTGCAGCATAGCATTGTCAATGTAACCACTGTTCAGTGAGCCCAGCCAATGTGACCAAGCTGGGTGATAGATGTTTATGCTGTATGGGTCCAGTTGTCTTTAAAAGATGATATTATATACAGTGTATGCTACTTTAATTAAAATATACAGGCAGCATCTAACCAGATTGAGTATTTCCATGCATGGGATTATATTTTCCTTATGTTTTTTTTTTCCTTTAGCTGGAGAGTAGAGAGACACAAAGCTTCTCTGGTGTAGGTGGTTCAGCAGTTGGGGTTAGATACTAATGTGGAGAATAGCTCTGTTGTCAGTAGCCTAGAGAGGTGCAGGAATCCTTGCCAGTTTTTCCTGACACGCTTTGCTTCATGTATAAAATGTCGTGGCGATATCTGGTCAAACACTTGCGGGTGCTGGTGTGTGTGTGAAAGATGAATTTTACCTTGAAGATAGCTTGATAAATCATTAGTGTCTTTTCCACTGTCCATGGAACAAAGCTATAAATTCCTTGGCAGGCAGGGTTACCTGGAGACTAATATAAAGGTTGCTAGTATAAAGGTAGCTTGCTTTGTTGCTTTGTTACTTCAGATCTGAGAGTGTGCCAAAAAGCAAGGCTAATGGTTTGCATTCCCAAGTTCAGGAGAAAGCCAGATCAGCAAACTGGAGACCTCTAGTCTATCCTATTTATTCCATCTGGTCAGGACCTTTTTCTTAATCCAATTCTTATTTTGGAAATACTGATCTGTTGCAGTTTTTTTCAGAAGAGTGCAGCCATTTTCACGTAATTTACACAGGAGAAGTATTTATGAGGTCCTGGGTAGAATTACCATTCCCAGTCAGGAGCTCGTGATGGGAGTGGTTCAGTGGCATGCAGGAGAGAACTTTCAAGGCCAGGTTTCTTTGCTGCCTGTGAGGTTCTGTGTCACATCTGAGTAGTCTGATCATGTCACTGTTTGGGGGCAAAATGCTCTTCTTCCCCTCTCCAAGACAGCTGGTTTCATTTTAATGCACAGTAAAATAAAGAATTGTTGTAATATGCATGTCACAGAAAGAAGTGAATGACAATACCCCGTCTTGGGGTGGTTTTTGTTAATGATTTTACTTGAAAAGAGGCAGAAAGAGAGATTAATTTACAAAAGTTTAATAGTACCCAGGTCTCATACATCTTTAATTACTGTTATCTGCTCCAAGCACATATTAGCAAAGAAAAAGACCTGGTCTGTTTCATCCCATCAGATGATGCTAATACAGTCTGGGCTTTCTCAATGATGTGAAGTAGATGGACTTCTCTAACACTAAGATATGCAGAAGATTAAGAGGTGAAAAACAAAACCATGGAGGCGGGTGGAGTAACTATAAAGAAGAAGGAAGATGGGTTGTTTCCCTTCAGAGCAAAGTGTCATCGAAGTATCAAAAATCATCTTTAAGTTGTGCATGTCACTGATGTGGTGCTTTTTGTCTTATGAACTGGAATGTCTAGTTGGTGTCTATGTGAGGTTTATTCATCCCTAGCAATTTAAGGAAGGGAGGCACTATTGATTTCCAAGATGTCAAATATTGCAATTTTTGCTGTTACTTGCATATGTGTTGTACTACCTAGGTACAAAAATCCATTACCTTGGTGTTATACAAACAGTAACCAGCTAGAATTCTTGCTTAAATTATTCTACTGCCTGTGATGGACACAGCAGATGTCTAGAACAGCAGGCTCAGATGAGTTTTGAGATGGTTTAGCTTTTTGCACAGAAGTCAGATGTCTGCCTGAGAGATAGAGGTCAGAGCCTTACATCAGACAATCAAATAATACAGTCACTGGCAAGTTTTTCATTGGATGCTGGAGGCAAATCTGTGTTCTCCTGGATTACAAATCAATGCAATTAATATTTACACATCTCCTTTAATTTAGTCTGTTTGAATTTACTTATTGCAAGTGTGTGGCCATGATGACTGAGCATAATCTTACCACACACCAAAAGTTGTGTAGTCTTCTCTTTTAAGCGCTTGAAACTCTAGTTGTGCTCTTGGAAGGACCCATTTCTAAGTCCTGTACAGCTTTGACTTGTTGGTTGTAAAACTTACATAAAAGAAGGAAAAGGACTAATTTCTTTGATGGAGCTGGGTTACTTGTTCAGCAGTTCAACGCTTCTTTGCGTAGACATGCTATAGCCAAACTGGGAAAAATAAATTAAAATTTCCAGCAGCACAGTCAGATATCTGAACTTTTCTTTTTCTTGTGAAGATCATAACATTAAAATTTTTCACCCAATCAGGGCTGTTTCTTTAGAGGTTCTACTTGAGACTTTGGGTTTTGAATATTCTTGCTAAGAGGTGTTTCTACAGAAAAATAGTGGTCAGTGGCCATAGGCATAGTGCCTGCAGGATAGGGATGTCTTATAAATAATCTTGTGTATTTATGCTCTAGTTCAGCTAATCAAATCTTCTTTTAAAATAGTGCAGAGAGCAGAGGTGAGTCCCAGTAATGAAACAGCTGGAAAAAGCTATTTGTCCTCTGATTTAAGCTTCTAAATGTAACCCTGCCTAATTTTGAATTTAACCTAGAAGTAATTATTTTTAATTAAAGAGTCTTTTAATTTTGCTGGAGTCTCATACTTGTGTGCCAAAAGTAGATACTTTTAGAAAACAGTGACCTCTAGGAGTTTGCTGCATCTTTAAATAATTTAAAATTCTGAATAATGTTGAGGCTGCCAGTACCTTCTACAATTGTGATTCAACACCTTGATACTTTTTTTTTTTCTTTTTTTAGAAGCCAATTACCATCTTTTAAGACAGTGTTGTTCACACTAGAGCTTGGGTTAATTTCTTCTTCAATTTGCATCTTTTGACAAGGGAAGGGAATCTCCAGCACTGTTGCTGGCATGTGAAAGGATAACTCCATCTGTTCACCTTGAGAATCGGAATTGCAGTGCATGATGTCCAGCCTGTGATTTTGACTTCTTTCTTGGTTTCATTTCAAATCCTATGTGATAATTCTGATGTCCACACACACTATGGATTTTTTAATTAAGCAGCTGTGTGTAATGGTAATAACAGGCATAAGTGCATATGTACTTCTACTGATAATAATGATTAATGTGCCTGAGGTTCCTCACCGCACGTGTATAGCAGCTTATGAGTTCCATTGACTCATATGATAATCTTGTCCGTGGAAGGCAACTGCTAAGGACACAGCAGCCAGATACAGACAGTATTTCTTCAAAGGGAATTTATTTACTTGTTAGGGCCACTGCACAGAGCATGTGCTGCTCCCTGTGCTCCTGGGCCACTGTTGGTGTTTGTCTCCTGTCCTGTTTCGTTCTATCCTTGGTCCAAGTGTATTGCTTGTAAGCTGCTTCTATTGTTTCATATTCACCTCTTCTTCCCTGTTTCACTGTGTTCCAGCAAAACCTCTGTTGCTGCATTCAAAACCTATCCTAAAATACTTTTTCTTTTTTCAAGGTCTTTTGTGAAGCTAGCTTGTGAGGAACAGAGCTTGCAGAAATGGGTACACTGCAAGAGATTATCTATAGAATATGTTATGTGGGATACATCCATGCAAAATTGTGTTAAACCTTTAGGATTATAAAGCTGTAAATGAGGGTTCTAAATTCCTGGTGAGGTAGGAATTGAAAATTACTATTGTTTTATTCTGAATTTTTTTTGGCAGAAACTTCCTATTAAAATACAGTTTACAGACACCCCATTAATTTGAATTTAACTTTTTTTAAAAGGAAAAATACTGAGTGAAATTCTGTTTTCAATGAAATGAGTAGCAAAGTTTCATGGAGTTATTTTATTAATGCCAGGTTTGCCTGAACCTTGGTGGAATCAGGATTTCACTTTTAATTTTTACCAGTTTTTATATGGAAGGATTATGCAATGTTTCTTTAGGTATGCTGAGATATTGGTGAGATGCATTTTTTTTTGTTCTAGAAGGTACAACCTAGTCCCTCATAAATATATACAATAATTTAAAAAATATTCTTCATTTCCTGTCTTGAAAATTGTGTGAGATTCTTTAAACAGAGTTTTTCAGCTATTTCCCCTTTGTATCAAAGAACAGCATCCAAGTCCTGCCAACACAAACAAATGAGAACCTTAATTATTTGACTTCTTATTCTTCTGAAAAGTAACATCTGCAGTGGTATGGCAGACAGTGAATTTGATGTGTAATTTCTACTGAGTTATTAGGAACTTCAGGATTTCATACAAGAAGGTACAAAAGGTGTAAACATTAAATAATGGAACTTGAAGCTGGAAGCAAAAATTGTCTGTTACAAAATTGCTTCTGCTGTCTGTGTGCTTTAACTCAGCAGAGCAGAAACAAAATGATTTTGGGGTTTGTGCTTTTGGTGAAGTGTCCCTGGATTCCTTTCATTAGTCTGAACTCATGGTTCTTTGACAAGCAAACACAGCTGAAAGCTGCTGTTGTAGCAGTCCTTTGTGTTGCTCTTTCAAGAATGTTTCTGTCAACTCTTTCTACTCTATGCCCAAGATCAGGTTTGGCTGGCATGGCTTAGCACCCATACCATCTTTTCACATACCAATCTTTCTTATTTGAAATGTAGCTGAGTCTAAATATTTTTGTTAGGAAGCTTCACAGCTGTTGAGGTTTGCCTGCACACCTATGGCTGGAAGTGGTCAATTTGCAGAAATGTGGAGAGAACTGTGCACTCAGCATCACTGAGCTAATAAATTAGATGCATTGGCAGGTAGCTTGTTGTTTTATCCCTGATGTCCCTCTTAAAGCAGAAGGGCCATGTCAATACATTTTTAAAATAAATCTTTATTAATAAGTTAAATCGATTTAATATTTTCTATGTCAAATTGTAATGAGTAGAATGAACCTGTGGAAATATTCCTAATTAATTTAGTGAAGATACAGGATTCACCCTTCAAGAAATTAACTATGACAATTCAAATCAAAACCAAGTTTTTCTTAACTTACTTGGAAAAGATCTGTGCTGCCTATCTTAAGAGAAGGCTGACAACTGCAGTGAGAGGAATCAGAGTAGGAGTCCACAACTTCTTGCCAAAAAATAGTGGAGTGTTTACACAGACTCGCTTGCAGTGGAGACCTTGGGTTTGTACCAAGACAGCAGATTACATTCAGTTCTAGTTGTAATGTCACTAAAATAGTCCTCTGAACGGAGAGTTTTAATGGTTTTGTTTCCCCAACACGTTCAGTGCACACAGAGCCTTGTGTTTGCCGCCGGGAGGCTGAAGGCAGGCAGTGGTCAGCACACACAGACTGCAGGTGTTCCTGCTTTCTGCGGGCAGCCAGGGAGAGCGGGGGAACCACTTCTGTTCCCCTGCAATCCTCCAGCGACTGCAGAGCTGCTGCCACAGGCACATGACTTGCTCCTTCTTCGCTGTTACAAGTTCGAGTGCCGCAGCTCCCTTGTCTAAGATCATGCTTACCCGAGTAACAGCTGCACCACTTTGTAGCGCTTCTAAACCAGCAAGCAGACAAAGTGTGCAAACTCCTGCTTGAAATTGCTTTTTGAATGCGCAAGATCAGTAGGTAGTCAATGAGATATCTCACTATAATAATTTTTACACTTGTTTTCTTGGTGCACTCTGTAAAACTTTGGATAGAAAAGATATTCACAGAAGTATGCAGTGTGTTAGCATTTCCTCTGTTTAATTTTTTAGTATCTGATTTGAATAAAGCAATACAGTAACAGTTATTTGCATAAACAGAAATGTTGATAAATATTGATATGGAATTGTTGGATTCTTTTGGAGTCCAGATACATAGTTCATGTAATTTGCCTTGGTAAATTGTAACAGTTACATAGTAATCACTCTCCAAAAAGAAATGTAGTGTGGAAGCTATTTATCCTATAATACAGATTCTGGAAGCACTTTCCTGGTTTTATCTCAGTGTAATGATACAATTGGTAACTTAATTAAATTAATTTTCTTTAGAAGTTCCCAAGCATTTATATCCAAAGTACTTACACGCAACATGGTATGCCAAAGACATTTTTATTACCAGTGGCATGCAATATAAGAGAGTATGATTGGTTAACATCTTCATTTTCTGAGGAATGACAATATAGGCCATAATACTAGTTCTTTTGGGCTCCATCTATGTGGCTTGCTGACTTCTGATGAGTTGTTGAATTAAGGTAAGAGAATAATATTTGTAATACTCTGAAAATACGTGGGATTCAGTTAGTATCATGCTGCAGTAGTGTCCAGCTGTAACAGCACATTGACACAACGGGGAAGAAGTACTTGGAGCAGACATTACAGTTGCTGGCCTGTTGCACAGTCACATTTGTACCTTGTTATGCCATCATTATGTTTGTTGTACATATTTGCGTGCAAAATCAAACGTTGGTGAGCCCAGTAACAATATTCTCATTGGCTGCAGCGGTGCAGAGTCAGAGCAGAGGTGCAGAATCCAAAAACTGCTGTGGACTGAAGTGTAGGCAGAGGGAATGTTGTGTGAGTAGAGGTAATGCAGGAGCTCTCATGGCAAGTCTCACTACTATGAAATTATTTCACTAAAAGCTTAGTTTTTAATAGATGACATGTAAAAATAAGATGTCCTTTGGAAGGTTATACAACAATATGTAGGATGCTTCTTTGTCATATAAAAGTGGTTGCTGTTGAAGCTGGTGATGTTTTCAGTAGCAGCTCAATGATTACTATATATGCCATCTTTTTTCATGCCAATTATGAAGACAACTGTACTATTCTTAAAACATATTTCTAGGATATCTTCAATATGGAAAACCAGGCTGAATAGTACATCTTAAAATTGATAATTGCCATCTCCTTCTAAGGCCTCTCTACTGCCTTAGAGAATTTGATGTGGTCACAATATATTGTAACACATTATAGAATACAGGGCTTTCAACCTTCTGGCACTTTTGCTACCAGTTGTCTGGACCAGAAAGTGTTTTTTGGATATTTTCCATTTCACACACATCTGTGTTCGTGAAACTCCAAACCGTGTCTTCTAGCTAGAAGGAAAATATTCAAGGCTTTTTGCCTTAGCAGGAAAAGTGCTCTGTTGGCTAAAGAGAACACAGTTTAAAGACAATTTCAAGCTAGAATAATTATTATTCTGTCTATATAAGAAAATAACCCCCAAACATTTTTGTATATTTATGCAATTTTATTGCCTTAACCTTGAAAATTTTTCAAAAATCTTTTTTTCTTGAAATAAAAATTCAGCACATTTTTCTTTTAGATAAGAACATTGTTTTAACAAAAATTATTTAAATATTTAACATACAAAATTTCATGAGTAGTATACATTTTGGAAATCCAAACAATATAAATAAGATCCATATTCATAAAAAGAGTCTGGTATGATGAGTCTGTGCCTTTGTTGATTAAGCTGCCTGTTTGAAACTTCTTACAGGACTCTTCTACTGGAAAAAATTGACAGTCCTGAAGGAGTTGTCTTTGGCTTCTGTTTTTTAAGGTATTTGCTTATATCCAGAGTAATGAGTTCAAGCTCTTTCTGGATCTGCACCAAAGCTCACTGCCAGTCAAACCAGTTCTGTACTGGTCAGTGCAATAAGAGTGGTGCTGACATGGAGTTAATCACACACTTTCCTGGATAACTACATTCAACATGCCTGAAATAATGTTAGTCATACAGCCACCTTTGCTGCCAAAGAAAGGTTATAATGCTAACACCAGCAAGTTCATAAGTAAGAATAATACTGAATGTTAGAAGGAAGCTTCCAGACACACAGGTAAAGAAGTTGAGGAAGTATTCTTGACCTGATGGTGTGCCTCCCTGTGATGGAGGGCTTGTTTTGGGAATGGAAAGTGATAGTTTTATTCAACCAAGATAGGGTTGAAAATTGAGTTTATTGTATTTTTAGCTATTTGACATATTGGTATCTTAGTGTAATTGAAAGAGAGTACTGTTCTTTGTTTCTGTCCTTGCCTAATGATATTAATCACATGTTGTTTGGTTTTTGATCCCCTCTAAAAGCTGGAACAAAAATTGTTTTTATCTTTGAAACATGTTTTTGCTTCTGGTTTTTGGTTTTTTTGGTTTGTTTTTAGCCTCTCTTAAAATTTAACAAATGTCACAGTTATAAACACAATGCACCCAGACTATGGTCATGGTGTTGAAGTCATTCAGACTGTTTAGTGTGCCATACATGTATGCTGCCTGTTAAGCTGATTGACGTTTCTGGGGTTAGGGAGTGTTTTTAGCCGTGATTGTAATGGTAGGGCTATGATCTAGTCCATGGCCATCCAGGATGGGAGATTTAGGTTGGTGTTGGTTTTGGGGTTTTTTTTAACCTGCCTAGTCAATCACAGATATTCTGGCTATCTTTGATTCCTTCCATCTCTCTGGAATCTGTCTGGGTACTTTGGAGGTGTTGGTTTTACAAAATTTCAATCTCTTTTTTTTCTTTGTTTATCACCTTTCTGAAAATACTTTATCCTAGAAATTTCTATAATGAAAGAGTGGTTGTTGAGACATGTAGGCAAAGGACCACCATGTGTTTTATCTGTAAAAGATTGGAGTGATCCCAATTTAAAGGTAAACTGTCTCATCTCTGCTGCTATGTAGGTGTGTGTCAGTATTTTCTGCTCAGCTCTTGAATTAATTTCAGTGTGCTGTGGTCACACCCTTCACTAGGAGGCACCCAAAGTCCTTTCTTTTGCATTTTTTGTCTATTTTTTGGAGACTTGTGACACAGTTTTCGCAGTCACTCCACACCTGCACTTCCACAGGTGGGTGTTAGTCAAGCTCTGCATATTGTGGTGTAGCCCTTTAGCACAGGGACCCACAGCTTCTCCCAGGTGTGATTAACCAGCCAGCCAGCAACCTGTGCTGTGATGTGACAGTCCCAGGAGCTGGAAGGCTCCCCCTGAGGACAAGTTTGAGAGGGCAGCTCTGAGACAGGAGATACAGCTCTGAGATGTGGTGGTGGAAAGATAATGGGGAGGGACAGCCAGGTCTGCCGGGAAGGAAGTATGCAATAGGAAAAAAGAATTGTTGTCTGCTTACCAGGATGTATCCAGGCCAAGATCCCAAAGAGGAGAGGCAGAAGCAGAGTTGCATTTGTGGGCAGGAGGGCAATTCTGCCAGACATGGCTGCAGTGAATGACAAGGTTTCTCTGTCTGCACATAAAAATAATCCAATCTGATGCAAATGTAGTGTACCACTTGTGGTGGTAATTTAATTGTTAAATGTTAAAAAAATAATTGATGTAATAGTTGATGATAAATGGTATTTTGAATTATGGATACACAGATAATTGTTCTTACAACAGGAATTCTGTTTTTGTTAGGACAATTATCATTATGTTGTTACGAGCATTTAGTCACAGGTAGTTTTTCCCCAGTTTCTCTTTTTAATTTGATGCCCATATTGCATGAAATTCAGTTGATGCTTTAGTCAGCCCTTTGTGTGTGTGGAGATATGAGTGGATCTAAAGTTCAGTTCAAAACTACATAAGACTGGAGCCAAAAAATTGTGTTTCATCTGCAAAATGCCATTTAAAAAGAGTGATTTCACAGGATGCCACAGATGCTGTTGGTGTGTGTATCTGACAAGACCAATGAATTTCATGCAGAGAGACATGTTTTTCTTCTGTTCACTGTTAGGATTCCTATTTGAAGCTTGTCCTTAATATTTAACAGATTTTACTACTTTTTCTTTTCAGTGTGTTTCAAAATTCAGACATTGCTGTGCCATGATCTTTGCTTTCACCAGAGCTTCCCTTAGTTTCCTTAGCCATTCTGTATTGTGAACCACCATGTGCATTTGCATTTAGTATTCCTCAAGTCTGGGATTTCAGCTTGCTGCTACTCTAGCTTGGATCAGTTAACATAATGTGGAGACCATGGTCTTGTTTCCATTTCACTATGCTAAGAATTTTCCATATTCATAAGTTGAGAATTGTTCTTGAAAAGCAATCTCTCATAATGTGTGTTTTTCCCATGTACCATGTTTATTAACAGATTGCAAGAAACAGTGCCAGACATAAAAAGCCCTAAGAAATAAATTTCTTGTGAATACCAATTCCTTGGAGCTGGTGCTTTGATGTATATTCAGAGCTCTGTCAGCTCTCCTTTTCTGTAATAGCTAGTGAGCCTTTCATCTCTGCCTTTACATTTTATGCCCACTTGCAGAGTGAGGAGGACAGCAACTGGTATTTTGTATTGTATTGTCTTTCCATTATAGCTGCAGCAGCACAGTCCCATTGGCAGCCAGAAGTCCATGGAGTTCTTCTTCATGTCGCCTTTCTCTTATTTTTTGGTGTTTTCCTGTTTTTTAAAGAAATGCAGTGAACTCCTTTCACGGCAGTACTTCCATGTAAGTGAGAAGGAGAAAGGGCCTTTCTGCAATGTGTATGGTCTCCACAGTGTTGCCATGAAAATAATGTATAACTTCTTGGCATCTGTGTCCTGGAGACCAGGTTCAGCAGACTTCAAAGTAGGCACCACGCCATCTGAGCAGATGGGTATTAATGTAAGCATTGGATATAAATGTTACAGACATGATTCCCAGTTCCAAATGTTACAAAATGTTGTCCTGAACTTCTACCTCTGGATGTAAAGGATTTGTTGCAAATCTAGCTCAGGGAAGAGTTGGCTTTACAGTATTAGAAATTTAAATCTTGGATCAACTGTGTCATTTGCAATGTTGGAAAAGGGTGTGAAGTTGCTCAGAGGAACTTGCTTGTATTTTTGGAGGAGTTCCCGTAAGTAACAGATGAAAATAAGCATCTGTGTTGTTTACCATTTTCATATGAATAAATTGTATTGTGAAGCCACTGTGGAAAAAATAATTATTTTTCTGTGCCTGCAAGTAGGGATGGCACTTCATTGGGAATCCAGTGAACTTAATTCAGCTCACCAGACTTGTTTGTTCCCTTATGTAACATGATGATTATTTAGAGTGAAAAGGGTTTTTTTTTGTTTCTCTGCCCTTTTTGTCCTGTATTTTTCTTACATGCCTATCTGGTGGAGGTGATAGGTTCTTTCCTAGTCCTTGCTGACAACAGATGGGGTTTTGCTTGTCAGGGTCTAGGCAAGTCTCTGGGTTCTTCCAAGACTTCTTCCAGGTCCCACCAAACTGCATTTCATCTGTCCCGCCAGAGCTTGCATAAGCCCTGAGTGTGAAAGCACTGCGCTCTGGAGCTTTTTCCACCCTGTGTCCTAGGCTGAGGTGGAACAAGGCATAGCCTGGGTGATCTGAGCAGAGGTGCCCAGTGATGAGCATTGTTCAGAATCCTGGAACAAAGAGGTGTCCATGGGAGAAGCGGTGGCATCGCCTCTCTTAGGCTGGGACTCAGGGAAAAGCCTGGAGATGTGAAGTGTCTATGGGTGCATTTACACAAGGAGAGTGTTGGAAATCAGATGCAGAACCTATCTCTTCAATGGTCTCTGCAGTGTGGAGGATATGACCTAAATCCTATTAGTTTTCTCCTTTTATAACACAAAGAGATTTGAATATGTATTTATACTGGAAGTCAGCTCCTTTTCCACATGATCAGATTATTTATCTTTTACATCCTGCCAAAAGTGAACAGAATGCAATTTGTTTGTTTATTTGGCATTTCTAAACTATCTTTTAAAATAATTTCTTTTGGGAAGAAACATCCTCCAAATTGTTAGTTTTCTTACAGCATGTCTAGTCCAGATAATTTCAACAAAAAGTTGTTGTTAGCAGGACCATCCACTGAGGTCTTGGCTCTTATTCAGTCTGTACAGATGTTCTTTTAGACTCTTATCCTGTCTAGATAATAGGAAGCATGCCTAGTAAGCAACTGTGGAGCATGTTAGCATAATTCACGTAATTCCCAGTACCTCAGCATTCAGCCTGGGGCTGCAGACTCTAAAAATAGAACAACAGATTTTGCACAGCTTAATCCTACCTGCTTGTTAGCCATTATCTTCTTAATAAGCAACTAGCAGCTCCCTTTTGTTTGGTGAGAATCTTTCACTCAAATGATTTTACCTTTCATTTGGGAGTGTGACCCAGGCTTTGGCCATGTTCTTTAGTGAAGGGTTGTGGATGTGTGTGCTGATACAAAAACAGTTGTAGTTAGATGCAGTTTTTAGAATTTCTCTTTTTAGTTTATGTAAACTCGAAACAAAGAACAGCAGATGTTGCTTAGTGAGAGTGGAATAAATTAAGTAGGTGATATGCTGTGGTTGTTTTGTTTAAATTTTTGGTTCTGTTTTTCATTGGGCAATTGTGTTCAATAAGGGTGAGATTGTCTTCCCTCTTTTAGGACAAGCAGGTTGTGGGGGAAGACACAGAGAGTTTCCAGATGCATTTTCCCCCATACCTCCACACTCAGAGTCCACATACTATGTCATTATTACACTGAGGGATTTTGCCAAGACAAAAGAGATTAATACATGTGTAAATGAAAATAATACATGAGAATGGTAATCAAAATTATTTATGGCAACAAGCTGAGAAACCAGCAACTTTAATTTCTGCAACTTCCAGAGATAACTTTTATGATTTTGCAAATACAGCTTTCTTGTTTAATTCTGTAGGATTTTTTATAGGGTTTTGTGCCTGATTTCTGTGACATTGAGAGGTTATGGTTTCCTTTGCCTCTTTCTAAACTCTGTATAAGCATATGCACAGTCTAATGAAGCTCTCAGACTTTGGTTTGAGCCTTGGTTTGAGGGCAAGTAGTAATACAAATATCCTGCTAATGAAAGGATAAGAAGTGGAGGAAAACTGTTGCATGGCATTTTTGGAAAAATGCTGCAGCAAGGCTGAGCAGACAACAAAAAATTTTTAGGATAATTGTGGGTGAGATCTGCAAGAGCAGTTCATCATCTACACTTATATATGTCCTTTTTACAAGTAAGACTGAGACATTAAATCACTTAAGCTTTCTTGAAAATTTAATTGCTTCATAAATATGGATCAATATACTTGCAGCATAGCAGCTGGAGTTATGAAGTGCGACAGAACAAAGTGAAATCTGTACTATTAAATGTCAAGATAAGTTTATTACATGTGCTAATGTTAGATAAAAATTAAATGCTGATTTATTGATTGAAAGAAGGATGAAGATGACCAATGGATGAAATGTTTACACGGTTTCTGAAATTTTTGTGACTGAAATTCTAGATTTGGGAAATGTTGTGATTTAACCTGAGACGTAAATGAGAGCTTACTGGAAAATACCAGTTATTAGTGTTTCTGAGCTGGGATTCCCAATGTAGCTAATGTTAGTTCATCTGCTTTTAAAAATTCACACAGGAATCTTGCTAGGGACTTTGAGTCTTCTGAAACCACTGAGAGAAAGGAAAAAGAAAACTCTCTTGTCTGAACATTCTTCTGGATATGTGTATTTAAGATGTGCTTTACCAAGCTAAGAGTGGTATTGATTATCTAGCTGCTCCTGAGCTACAGGGATTCATGGCTGGTAGACCAAAGCTTGGCTGGCAAATTGGGACATCTTTCAGGATGTTGTAAATGTTCATTTTCTGGAAATCAAGCCTATTTCAGTTCTTCCTGTAGGTTGCCAGTATATGAGCCATCCCAAACCAATAGCTGCTTTTGAAAAGCTTTCCCTGCTTGCCTGAGGATAGTAGGGTTTTGAATGGCACATAAACTTTCTGGCTTGCTGTTGCTTGCACCTAGTACACTGTTACAAGTTAGAATTTGACCATTAGGCCTCTGCTGTGTTGTCCTCAGATTGTGTAGTGTGCTGGCAGTGCCAGAGCATCACAGCTTTGACCTGCCTCCAGTTTAAGGTTAGGAAATGTCTGGTTGTGTATAAGCAGGAAGCACAAATAATATCTTTTCATATAGCAGCAGCAGCACATTAACAGGCTTTAATATGATCTTGTTGATTTTGAGCATAGCTGTCTGGTATTTGCATCAGTCAGCAAAATTGGAGATGTCAGCAGCAAAAATCAGTATTTAAAGGTAAAACTTCTGTGAGAGTTACAGATTACATTTACTTTCACAGAACTATCTTACATTTAAGTGAAGTTAAAATTTGCAGAAGGAGGTATGGTTCAATGATGACCACTTGAATGTCAAAAAGGATTTCATGCACAGACAATTTATATTTAATGCATATTTAATGATGCAATAGTCCCTAAATATATGAAAACAATCACCTGATAAACTTTATGTGCTGGAATCCTCTTATACTTGGCACATTTTTGATTTAAAGCCGGGCTCACATTCCCATGAAAATTGGAATTTCTGTTATTCCACTATTTTTCTTCATGGTAAGTTACCAGATCATGGAATCCTTTATTGCTGAAAGTTCTTACACAAATCACATTCTAAAACTTCTAAAATCTTGAATACATCCATAATTCATAATGAGCTTACCTCATATGCAAGAATTATGGCTGCTGTCATTCCAAGTCAGAATAACATCCTTGGAAGGTTGGTTTTTAACATGACACTGTTTCCTGTTGTGTGGCTGCATGTGATGAGAGCCATTCAAAAATGGGTTGAAAAATTGCGTAGAACTACAATCTCTTATGCATTTCTAGAGTCCTCAAGTGAAAAAAAAAAAATCTGGATTATGGGACATTTAAAGCTTATCTTCTTGTGAAGGTGTCTGGAGGGCTTCCTGCACCAATCCCCCTGGCACTAGGGAGCAGCATGGCCAAAGTACAACTGAGCTGAGGCTGGCTGCTGCCCCTGGGCTGCTGCTCAGAAGCAGCCCAGGCACTTGACAGGGATGGAATTACTGGAAAGGTGTTGCAGTTTGCTCTTGTAGTTTGGCATTTTGGCTCTGATGAGTTTGGTTGGTTGGGGACTGTGCCTCAGAGCAGCCAGTTTCTGTGCTTCATTGTGGCAAATCAGGATGTGACAGGCTGTGCTTTGCAAAATATAATATTTGTATTTTCTGAATGCTCCAAATGGTTTGAATACCTTGCAATTAGGAAATAACTCAAAGGTTTCTTTTCCTTTGGAGCTTTGAAAAATTTACCTTCTCACCATTTTCTTGTCGTTGCATAATCTGCGGATTTCTGAACACAGCTGCAGAATCAGTTTTACTCTGCTTGAAGGCCAGTGTTACTGTAGAGCAGGTAAAGGCTAAGGGTGGTCACCTTGTTTATGGGCTGAGAAATGCCTATTTTTGTGTTGGTAGAAGAGGATATCTTGGAAGAGCTCTGACCTTTGAAGACCTTCAGAGAAAAAAGGTTGCAAATACTAGTTAGCAATGTCCTCCAGGAAATGAAAACTGCTGAAGAAATCAAATTGTTTTCACTCAACCTGCATTCCCAGTGGAGTCATTAGTGAGTCTGAGCTGAAGAGAAGCCTCCAGGATTTGACCCATCAAATATTTAATCATTGTAGTGTTTTTTAATTATTTATCATGCCACATCCTAGTTTAATCTCTAAGGTTTTTCAAATTATCCTGGGCCAAAACCTTATTTGTCTGGCTTTCTAGAATAATCTGATCCTCTGTAGAAGTCATAGTATCATTATTATGGGAGACTGTGGTTTTGGGTTTTATTGTGCAACACTGGTCACCTCCACTAAATAACAATTTCCCAAGGAATGATGGGCAGCTTGGTCACTTAGCAGGACTCCAGTGACAGTACAGCTCTCAAACTCTGTTCTAGACAGTCATGCATCCTTCTGTCTGATGTCTGTCGGATCTAGGCGCGCACTGGTTCTTGCAATGGGTTATAACTGATAATTTTCTTGACAGCAAGCAGTTGAATTGCACTGAGAGTGACTGTGCACTGCCACTGTATTAATTATGGGTTCTGCAGAAGCAGTAAAATTAGAGATTTGAACTACTTTTCTTTTTTCCTTGAGTGATGTTGGTTGGTGGGAGCGCACACATCTCAGTCGTTCTTTCTGCAAGTGGCAAACATGAGCCATGAGCCTGACTGGCACAAGCACAGAAGTCACATCTGTAGAGCTTTACAGCAGTGTCTGGAGTGGAGTTTCTGTTTCTGACTGCCAGCCTGGTCCATCACCCTGCTCTGATGTGGTGCACAACTTCTAATTCTCAGCTCCTCTCTTATCTACTTGAAGCAAAATCTTCTTTGCTCGTTGGGCTTTTTAATCTGTGCTAATATTTTTGATGTTTCTTTAGTCCTAAAATTGTTCTGCTCAGAAAGCTGACATATAGGTAATTAAATAAAATGGTTTTCTTTACATATCTTTAAGTTCTGCTGCCAAAAGCCAGCAAATCCCTTTTTACATCTTGGTGCACAAATTGTTTCTAATATGCAACACATTTTTAATTTAGCCCTCACATCCACATTATTACTATTTAAATGCCATAGCCTATCTGTGGCACTGTTTGATGTATTCTGGATAGGAAGGGAGTTCTGCTCGAGCTGTGTCAGATGTAACTCCATATGGCATTGTTGTGTGCAGCTGAGATGCTTGCCAGTTCCAATTTGGAACATGACATTCAATGCAAATATATCATGATACAACTGCATCGCAAGGATTTGAGCTGATTGCTGTGCTCTGCTGGTTGTAGGAATGTATGGTTACAGTGTTCTGGAGTGTGCTTTTGCCTTCAATGCTTAACAAGTTAGAGTTGCTCTTTATACTCAACTGTAACTTTTTGTAATTTCTTTGTCTTGTGAGTGTGCAGTGCACTTACCATTGTTTGAGTTGGCTAATGTGGGATTTGTTGGCAAGGTACAACCAAAAGAGAACATTTAATGACATAA
This sequence comes from Ammospiza caudacuta, assembly GCF_027887145.1. NCBI lineage: Eukaryota > Metazoa > Chordata > Aves > Passeriformes > Passerellidae > Ammospiza > Ammospiza caudacuta. Next base: position 30,480,091 of record NC_080595.1, read on the forward strand.
TATTGTACACACCTCTTCTGAGGCAAAAAAATTAAAGGAAAAATAGTTTGGGTTTCTGAGTTACCCAAGTCCCTGCTACCAGACTTAGGACCTAAAGATCCAGCCACAAGCAGAGGTATTTCTGAAAGGGTGGGTAAGGAGATGATTTGCCTGTGTGTTTGGAGATTTTGAATTTAAGGCTCTCTTTCAAAATATTGGCACCAGATGCTTCAGAGGGAGCAGGTGGTGGTGGGTTGTTACCTTCCTCCTCTTTGGTACCAGCTAATGGGCCTGAGCGACACAGGGGAGAGGATGCTGTACTTGGGAAGGCTGGCCATGCCTGTGGTGATGTGCAGAGCAGTGCCTTTTCCTGGCCCTGCCTCTGTCTTTTCCTGTATGTTGGCAGCGATAGTGTGTGCTGGGCCCTTGTAAATGCCATGTAGGATTTGCCTTTCCTGCATCTGTTGGCATGCCATCACACATGCTCTCTCATAGTGTTTTCCTGAGTTTGTTCCTCCTACATCCTGCATGTCAGCATCTTCATGGCTTCTTGGAAACACTGTCTGGGGCTTTCTGTCTTCAGCATGCTCAGTTCATCCTGGAATTACAATCAGTATCAAAGATTATCTTAGGCTTTATGTAAAGTAAAAGAAACCACATCAATTGCATGTAATGTGCCATTAATTTTGATTCAGTATTTAGATGAGCTAGAAATGCAAATATGTCCAGAGTTGCTTGTAATAGCAATTGTAGCAGCATGCTATATATGCAACAGAGCTTCTCCTGAAAAAAGAGGGTAAAAATAAAGGGTCAGAAGTAAAACAGGCATTTACCCTGTTGTTTGTAGTGCCAAGTGAAGTATATCAATAATTTAGAACTCATTGAGACAATTTCAGTGTATTATTTCAGAAAATAATTACATTTTTCCCTGTTATATTAGAACTTCTTGACATTATTTTCAAGTGAAAAAAATTAATGGTAAAAAGAATCATGGCAACACACAGGCATAGCAAGAACAGATGCTGATTAGGTCATCTTGTTAGTGACTTAAAAACACCACTGCAGATGGGTACAGAACTGACAGCCCATGCTGTATCAACTGGTTAGTTGCACAAGCTGCTAGAGAACAAGAAGTATGGACATTGAGAGATAAATCTGGGATCCTGTAAACTCCTCTAGCAGGCAGAAACACTGTTCTGTTCTGTCAATAACAGTCCAGCATGCCTGAAATAAAATAAATTTTTCATAACTTGTTGGCAAGAGATTTTGAAAGAAGTATCTGACATGTTTTCAAGCTGTGTGCAGATCAAAAGGGGTATCACTCTGAAGTCCACATGATCAAATGTTCAATTCGTGTGATAAAATATTATAAACCCTTATTAAAGGGATTCAGCTAGTTAGCAGATGCTGCTTGACAGTTAAAATTGCAGCAGCAGAGGTGCAAACTTGGTGCCTTGTCTGCTGACAGCTGTGTAGCTAAGTTGGGAGTAAACCAATATTGGACATGACTTGTAATACATTTAAGTTCCTAATAATTTACCACCTACAGGGTATGAGATGGCTCAACTATTTTGTGTATTGAGCTATTTACAGAGATCCTGAGCTGGCATGCAAAACATCATGTGAGAGACTTTGTCTTAGAGTGTAGCAATAATACTGCATTTGAATGACTGGAAAAAGAAAGTTTTCCATATAAAGGAGGGTGATGGCACCAGAGGCTCCTGCAGCTCTGAGTTTTCAGTAATTTGCAGTGACAATTCTTTTCCCTTGTGGCCTATTTTTCTAGTATTCCAGCTGCCTGTTTGTTCAGGGGAAATGTAAAGAAGGAGGTTTAGTTTTTTTTGTCTACTGAAGGCCATGTGCATGACTGCTGGCTGAATGTTGTGACACAAAGGAGGAAAATTTTGCTTGCACTGTTTGGCATTGTGTTAATCACTGCTAATGTTAACAATACTTCTAGTCTGTGTTCTCAGATTTTAAGTCAAGATGGCAAAGAACATGTGATGACACTAAAGATTGTAAGTTTTAAGTAATTAGGAGAGTTTTTATCTTTTAGTTTGTATGACTTCTGTTTCTTTTATTTTCAAACTTAGGTCTTTCTGGCAGGAGCTTGTAGGGTAGAAACTTTAAAATAAATACAGCTGAAAGCTGAAGTTTCCATGTAGCTGTCTGGACCAAAGCATATTTTAAAAATGCCACAAATGAAGCAATGCTGAATTGATCTTTGAACTTTCTCCCAAGTAACTACAGTTGATTTGTCTGCATGGTGCTTTTTGTGCTTGTGTTATAACTGTGTCACTTTAAAGGCAGATGTTTGATGAATTACATGTTGCTTGCTTTGCAGGTCCTATAAAATGCTCATGAAAGTTACCAACAGGACCGACCTCCAACAGTTTGGGAGAAATAAATTATTCACAGAGTATAATCCATGATGGTTCTACCACCATAATTTTCTGAACACATTTTATTTCTGTTTCATTATTGCTCGCAAAGATTAATATGACCTGATCCCATTTTATTTTACTTTTGCATACAATTTTCTCATTTTTTCTATTGCCCCTTTCTTTCTTTATTTCATCTTTGCATATGTCAGGAAAAAACTTTACATTACATTAACTGTTAATTCACAAACTCACCTTTGTGAAGATTTGCGTCTATGCAGTCATTCTGACTAAAATTTCCTGTCTGAAAGGAGAAATTTGCATTTCAGTTAAAGAAAACAGAATCTGTTTTGGTGTTTTCTGTTTTTACCATCACCATGGTATCTTAGCACATGGTAATTTTTTCAGGCTGAAAAAGAGCAAACCAATTTTAATAAGAAAATAGAGACACATTTACTTGATAATGAAGTAGAGTTTAAGAATCCCCACATGGTAGACTTTTGATTAAAATGCATATAAATTCATTAACCCTGAGCTAATGTAGGTGCAAGTAAAAGATAGTCACCTACAACATTACTCTCTGAACAGTTTTCCTGGCAGGGGTGATGTCTGACGTGCTCCACACGTGAGCAGTGGAAATCAGTGTAACTTTGAGTTGTGATCATCCTGAAAATAATTACATGGATAAGCCTCCTGCAGGTATTCCCTGTTGCAAGTCCTCTCCCACATTTTCATCAAAGAGCAGCCATAGGTTCTGTTAGGAGCAGTTATGCCATGAAGGTTGCTATCATTTGAGCAGAACCCCTTGAGTCAGGGTTTCCTGACCCTGGTACCCCTCTCTCCCATCCCCTCCTCTCTGGGAAGGGACAGTGCCTATGGAGAGAGCAGGTATTATAAAATTATCACAAAATCTGAGTTGTCAGAGTGTTTTGGGAAGTATGCATGCTGAAAACAAAAGACAAGGAGTTGAGTTTCTTGGTTAGGTAGAAAGTTGACAGGTTGAAAAGGAGATGCTTTAAACCCAAACCTTGATTTTAGAGATGGTTCATTCTTCTTTTGCTTTGGTCTAAATCTGTGTGATTTGTCCTCCTTGTGCAATGCCTTCATGGGTCATTCACAGAGACTTCTAATATTTTTAGTTTCTATTAAAATCACAGAACCAGAGAACAGTCTGAGTTGAAAGGGACTCAAAGGATTGAGTCCAGCTCTTTAGCTAATGGTCCAATACAAGGATCAAACCCATGACCTTGGCATTACCAGCACCATGCTGCACCCAACACAGCCACTGGAATCCTGTGGACTCCAAAGTGCACAAAACCTACCATCAATTTTCTGCTCTGAGTTTGCCTAAGACTGATGTTCTTTTTCCGTTGCTTTGTCACTGTCTTAACTCCTGCTTTGAAGTGGTAAAGTTGTAGATTGGGATGAGCAGATTAACCAGGTGTATAATAATTTTACTGTAAAGGATTATGAAAAAATTAAGTAGGGTAGGAATGACAGAAATAAAACAGAGATTGAAGATAATCGGTCAAAAAAGATGCATTTCCAACAGTTAATCTGACTTAAAAAGGATTGGGTATAGAAACAGAAACTGTGGTAAAATAAGGAAAAGCATAAGCTAACTTAAATATTCAAAGTTGAATAAAACTTCTAACATCTAGATTAATTATGAAACAATGCTTGGAAATATACGGTAGTACAGACACTTTGAATGGAAAAAAATCATCATTGTTGTGTTTACTAGAATGTCAACCTCGGGGCTGTTGGCAGACTGCTTCAACTAATTTATGCTTTTGTATTTCAGACTGATAATAATCCTTGCTTCAGAACTTTCTGCAGTATTTGTAACCATCTTTCCCAGATTCCCCAATCTCTTAAGTAACCTAGATTGTTATATAAACAGGGATTCTATTCTATTCTACAGTGACAGATCTATTTCAGTGTGGATATGCTGAGACTATGCTTTTCTACCATAGAAAACATTTTGTTTTGACTGTCTGCATTATGGAAGGTAAAGTTAGATGATGCTCTGAACAGTACAGGCTGAAAAACTTTCTTTACAACAAATTCTGCAAAGTGGGTCTTAGTTTCCTCTAGGGACATTTGCAAATTCGTGTGACATCTGTAATACCGTTTATGCAAGTCTCATCCCTAGAGCAAAGAGGATTTGTATTGTAGTTATGATTTGTTATGAGATTTAAAATATCAACAGTCTCAGTGAAACTGGATCAGATTGGATGGCTTAGAGGAAACTCACTTTCTGCATGATGATTTCCTTCTGTGGTGAGTGTTGAACTGTTCTGAGGAAAACTGGTGTTGGCAAGTGGAAAAATGGTGCCTTTTCCATTGGTAATTTCTAGGCCTTGGCCCTACACTAAAAGGCAGAGGAAGGGAACCTGGGAAGCTGGTACTCTGGAGGGTAAAAGTTAGGGAAGTAGGTGAGAGATTGCCTCTCTAGCATGTGCAATGCTGCCAGTCCTTCTTTGGTGTAGGAATCCCACTAATTGGCAGATATCCAGACTGGGATGTGGGATGTTTGTGGTGTACTGCTGCAGACTTTGATGTGAAAATGAGAACTTTATGAGGTGGAGTGGAACCTACAAGCTGAAATGCTGTGTGAGGTTTTACAACATTAAGCAAGTCTGCTTAGGGATTGCTGTAATACAGGCAGCAAAGTGATAAACATAGCTGATCAAAATAGCTCCTAGAAATTAGCAGAACATAGCTTTAATTCATTGGCTTTTCCCACTAAGTCAAGTGTGGCTTAGCTATGCCACGGGAAGCTGCACTGTTTATGTCTCTGATTTAATACTATCTTCAGGTGCCATGAGGATGAACACACATAAAAGAATATATAGATTAACAAGGGGCATTAAACTTTATGGAGCAGAACAGAAGAAGATTGTCTAAGCATTGAGCATTTTTTTAAAAATGTACAAGCTTCATTCTGTGTGACCTTTTTTATTGCAAGGCTTAAATAAAAAAATGGAGCTTATGTTTTATCCTTTGGGATGATGGAGCTGAAAAAAAAATTTCTGTTATCCTATCAAAAGAACTTGGACCTTGACTAAAAGAAAAGATAAGACCTTTCATATGAGCATTATCTGTAGGTTTCTTTATCTGCTTCATCAGTTGGGATAGCTTCTGAATAAGACAAATGGGAAACATTTTTACTCATGTTAGGCATCTCTTGGCTTTTGAAGAAGTGGTAATATAAAGGAAGTTAAATTTGAAGGATGAAGGAGGTTTTGTCACATTTGTTCCCCATCTACAGCCTGAGTCTCTCTTTGGGTTTCTATGTGAGTTTCTCTTGAGTTTCTTTGTTGCCAAGGAAAAGATTAAAACTAAAATTTTATGAATGAAGGATGAGGTATGTTCAGCAAGGTAATTTAATTATGAGAATTGTTTTCTTCTAGTTGCAATTGTTAAAAAAAAGGTTCAGCCCCTTGTAAACTGCACTGACTTCAGAAGAAGACCAGCTTCAGTGTTAAAGATGATAATACAAGTATTCAGCCAGGAGAAGTATTCAGATTTTCTTTGTTAAGGGGTTGAACTGAGGAGCTAAACTGGGATACAAGGTTTCCCATGGAGCCAGTAAGTCAGAGGGTGCCTTTGCAGAACAACTCAGAGAAGAGATGTGTATCTCTATACCAGTATCATAGAGAAAGTAGGTGCCTAACACAGACAACCAAATTTAGATGTCTAAAAAAGACTGTGTGAATACTATCCTAGAGTGTATGTTGCCATAGACACAAGGAAGACAATCTGCATCCCGTGAAGTATTTCTGCCTCATGCCGATTTCATTGAATAACTGCTGTAGTGCTTGGTCTTTGGTGAAAACAGGATGACCAGTCCAGTCAGGGCATTGGCATTCTTTTTGTGTATAGGAATATGATTGGATTTTTTGGTAACAGAGCCAATGAAAAATATAGATACTAAATATATATATTAAATATACTATAAAATATATACTAAATATACTATACATATACTTCTCTTTCAGTGAAGTCCTGCCTAATTTCACCCACCTTGAAACTCAAAAACTGGGAGTGAGAGAGTACTCATGTAGGCTTCTAATGTGCCTTTTTCATGAAGTGTCTTTTGCACCACCTTTGTTATCCTTTATTTTTACTGCAGCCACGTTGCATCTCTTTTCCTGCACTGTGCAGATGTTTGATGTTCAGTCCCTCTCTGCATATTTTTTATTTAATGGAAAAGGGAAAACTTCCCCCCTACCCTGTTCCTCGTGAAATAGAAATGCTAATTAATATAAATTCATTGCCAAGGGCCCGGTGTTAGGCGGAATTTACACCTCCTCCAGAAAGGTAATACTGTGATTGTTCCTAACAAAGATACCTCACTTCTTTAGAAAAGCAGTTGTTACTGGCAACAGCCTGGGTATATTATGAAATAGACCACCAGTCTGCTTAATGTGCCATGTGAAGTGACTGCTGTGTGATATTTACAGCCACATCTCTTGTACCATGTGAAAGCAGTTTTTAATTAGAAAATTTAGGGCCTGTTTGTTATCGCTGTGTTGGCTTTGACAGAATTACCTTTGGCACCTTGTTTACACGGAGAGGTCAGTGAATTGCTGAACCTGCTGTCTGGTCAGATGGGAATCACAGCCCTCCCTCAGCAGCACAGGAGCCCTTGGTGTTTTCTGGATGCTGAGCAACCTCTCTAACAACGTCTTCAAGGCTCTAAATCTGTTTGTGTGAAACTATTGCCAGTGGTGTTTGCAGAATTAAATCAACATAAAATTTATCTGTGGCTTAGTGAGGTCACTGACCAGCCAGCTTGTGTATAGTGATTATGTTTTACTTTCTAAAGGCTTACTAAAAGATGAAATTTATATTTTGTCTTCAGTAAATGATTTTGAATCTCAAAATTTAAGCTCTTCAAGCCCAGCTGGAAGGCCTTATCACAGCTGTATATATTGCATAACCTCCCAGAGTGCGGGTGCTGTAGTTTGTGCAGAAATCGTTGGGAAGTAGGATACAGTTTCTAACTGACAGTTGTGTTACAGTCAAAACACAACTTGCATCTTCATAGCAGACCTGACCAAATTTCTTGTCTGCAGGATTTTTAATTTCCAGTTAAGTAAGATGGTTTAGCTAGACATGATGCCAGATATTTTTTTAATGTACTGATGGGTCCCTTGTGGCCTCATTCAATTGCACTGTTGTTCACATTGCACTGGTTGTGGGCAGACAACAACTTTCCCTCTCCGAAAGGATGCATACCTTCCTTTCCCAAAGTGTACAGCAGTGAGCAGGGATGGGAGAAGAGGAGGCAGAGAAGCACATGACTGTGAAATGCAGGTTCAAAATATTTGTCTGACTTTGAATTATGGATTAGAACAGAGATTATTAAATTGTTTCTCTGGTGCTGCTCCATACTGCTGAGTATTGACAAGAAAATATAAGCCTTTGTTTTCTCATAACAAATGAGACCAATGGTACATTACAGCTGGACTTGCTGGAGGCAAAAGGCACAACACTCCGGTTTTGTAATTTGATTTTGTACAAACCTCACAGTTTATCAACACTGTGTATAGATCAACCAGTTGCACAAGAGAAACAAAGAAATTTTGCATTTCTGAAGCTTCACAAGCTTCAGAATAAATTAATTTAAAATATGCAACAAATAACGTGCAAGTCTTATAGCTTGACTGTCACTTCAGTTTAATGGGAGCCTCTTTTGAACAAACTAAATTACCATGTGGCTGCTACCAAGCACCAGTAATTTCATGCCCAGCACCCATGTGAAAACTCTTGTCATTGGTTGTGTTTTGCTTTTGACCACCAGAAACCTCAGCCACTATTGTGTTTGCTGTGGCTACATGTGCAGCAACCACAGAAAGTAGTTTCAAGCCACTGGTCAAAATTCTGTTTCTGCTGGTGATAGCTTTAACATGATTTTTTGTTTGTGTTCTTGTGTTCGCTTTGGCTTTCAGAATACAGTGAGATAAAGTTATGTTTTTGAGAAAAGATTTTTTCAATTTCAAACACTGGTAGGAATGGATGACTGTTTCCTTAGCTCTGAATTTGGACAGTGAGGCTAGAGCAACAGGTATCATTAATAATTGCTGGGTTTGATATACTGTAGGACTCCAGTTACTGTAGCAGCCTGAAAATGTGAGTAATTTGGCTTGTGGTTCATACTCAGAACTGGGAAAATCTCCAAACTGAAATTTGCAGTGAAAGATATGAATTCAGTGAAAGTGACTAAAGAAAATTTCATTTGGACATAAAGGGTTGCCCTCTCTTAAGACAGCTGTGTCTCACCGTGTCTGAGTGTCCCTTGAAATCTTGCATTGCTATAACAGTAGGATGTTCTGTCAAGTGCACATTGGGAGGGTTTGGGAGTTTACCTCACTGTATCTTCTCTGCTACCACCTTCAGCGTCTCTTTTTCCCTATCAAATTCTGAACAAGCTGTCAGAGAACATATACTCCTAAAAACCCACTATTATCAAAGAAAAGATTATACTGCAAGGTGGGACAGAGAAATGAGCATGAAGATACTTCATGATATCTGTCAAGTTATGTTATGAGGCTGGGAATGAAGCCTTGCTTAGCATAGTGAAAGAACACCTTTGCAGTAATTGCTGCCTGTTGCAGCCAGGACTGTGCCTACCCTGCGAGGCTGCTCTCACAAACCTGCCCTCTCTAAAAACTGCTTGGTTGAGTATGGGCTGCCTTTGTGGGGAATCTGAATTAGTGCTGGAAAACAACATCCACCTCCAGAGAAAATGCTCAACTGGACTTCAGCAATTTGTTGTGCCATTTTCCTAACCTCTTGAAGTCCAGAGGAAATATCTCTTCTCCTCACTGTACCTTTGCTTCCTTAACCTTGAGCTGTGTTGTATAGTCTCTGATGGACACATGCAGAGCTGCAGATGAGATTCTGAGTGTAATCTCTCTAGGTTTAGCAAATTTTTTTCTTTAACTGTTAGAAGATGATAATGTTAAAAAATCATTACTGTTGTTTAATAACCATTAGTTGTGGTTGTCTGGATCTTGAGGGTAGAGTTTAGCTATTAACACCTGCTAGCTAATGAGGCAGTTAACAATGTTTCATGCTATTCCATCATTATTCTCTTACTCTGTCCAATGAGAAGTTTGCTCCTCATCCACTGCTGGGATAGCCCAGCTGGGCTCCTGTTATCTCCTTTTGGGAGCTCCCAACCTTGTTTGCTGTGCCTTGTGTATGGAGAAGATATGAAGTGGTTGCCTGAGGGTGTGGGATCATCCTGGAGCAAATCCTTGACTCACCTTGTGGAACTGTGGGACCTTGTCCTAGCTCTGGGACTGAGGTGAATCAAACAGCAAACTTGACCAAAAAGGCTGAGCAATACAGGTGTAATTTGACTAGTGAAAGGCAAGTCAAAATAATTTGAGGTGCAGGTCCACATAAAAGATGATGGGTTTTTTAAGAAAACAGTGGACCTCCAGGTTGGAAGATGGCTGGATAACTGGCAGGTTTTACTGTAAGTGGGCACTTAGTTTGGAAAAGAAGTTACCTGCCTGTGATGTTGTTCGGTGAGTGTTTGTTTCTGCTTTAAGAAGAGACATGCAAGATAGAGCTATTGGCAGAGACATGCACACTAAATGTATTTATTGTTAGATGAACATAATCATTCTTTAAGAGCAAAAGGCAGTGCAGATACTATATCAGCCCCTTGTTGATGGGGTGGTTGCCTCACAACCAAGGACATAGACAGGGCAGAGGTGGTTAATGCTTTCTTTGCCTCTGTCTTCAACACTGATGGTGGGCTGAGGGAGTCCCAGAGACCTGAGCTGGAGGACCAGGACTGTGAGAATATTCAAATCCCAGCTGACCCTGAAATTTTGAGGGATCTGCTGCTCCAGCTGGTTCCCTGTAAATCTGTGGGGCCTGAAGGGATTCATCTGAGAATACTTAGAGAGCTGGCTGATGCCACTGCAAAACCTCTCTCAATTATTTTTGAATGGTTTTGGGAGTATGAAGGGGTCCCAGTTCACTGGAAACTGGTGAATGTTGTTCCTATTTTCAAGAAGGGCAAGGAGGAGAACCCTAGAAACTATAAGCCCATCAGTCTCACTTCAGTGCCTGGTAAGGTTATGAAGAAGATTATGCTGGGAAGTATTGAAAAACACCTGAAGGACAATGCTATTACTGGCCACAACCAGCAGAGCTTCATGAGGGGAAAGTCCTGTTTGTCAAATCTGATTTTCTTTTATGACAAGGTGACACAACTGGTGGATCAAGGGAGGACAATAGATATAATCTTTCTGAATTTCAGGAAAGCTTTTGATGCCATTTCTTAAAGGATTCTTTTGGAGAAAATGTCCAGCATTCAGCTGCATGAACAAACACTTGTGAGGGGTGAGCAACTGGCTCATGGTTTGGGCACAGAGGGTTACAGTGAATGGGGTGACATCAGACTGGCAACCTGTCACTTGGGGTTCCACAGGGCTCCAACCCCAGCCCTATGTTCTTCAATATCTCCATAAACAATTTTGATGGGGCTTGAAGGGATGCTAAGTAAGTCTGCAGATGATACAGAGCTGGGAGGAGCTGTTGACTCACTCAAAGGCAGAGGCCCTGCAAAGAGACCTCAGCAAATTAGAGGAGTGGGCAATCACCAACTGAATGAAGTTCAAAAATGGGAAAGTGCTGGATTCTACACATGGGACAGGGCATCTGTAGATGTACAGACAGACTAGGGAATGGGACGCTGGAAGCAGTGCCAGGAAAGGGACCAGGGGTCCTGGTCAATGACAAGGTGAATCTGAGCCAGCAGGGCCCAGAGAGCCAGGAAGGGCAGCCATACCCTGGGGGGCATCAGGGACAGCATCACAGCTGGGCAAGGGAGGGGATTGTCCTGCTCTGCTCTGGGCTGGGGCAGCCTCACCTCCTGTGCTGGGGCAGTTCTGGAATCCACAGTCTAAAAAAAGACATTATAACCGTCCAGAGGAGGTGTATTGGTTGGCACAGCCTGGTGCCGAACCAATGCAGGAGAGCAACAAGGACAGTGAAAGCCCCTGAGGGGAAGTCCTGTGAGGAACAGCTGAGGTCACTTGGTCTGTTCAGCCTGGAGAAGAGGAGACTGGGGACAGCATTTACAACTTCCTCATGAGGGCAGGAGGAGGGGCAGGCACTGATGGTGACTCTGTGGTGACAGCGACAGGACCTGAGGGAATGGCCTGAAGTTGTGTCAGGGGAGGCTCAGGAAAAGGTATCAGGATCAGGAAAAGGTTCTTCACCCAGAGGGTGGCTGAGCACTGGAACAGCTCCCCAGGGAAGTGCTCACAGCACCAAGCCTGCCAGAGTTCAGGAGCCTTCAGACAATGCTCTCAGGCTCATGGTGTGATTCTTGGGGTCTGCTGTGCAGGGCCAGGAGTTAGACTCAAGGACCCTGATGGGTCCCTTTCAATTCAGCATATTCTGTGATTCTCTTCTCCTTTCTGTCTTTGTTTGTAGGTGATCTGTCAGGGACTGTTTCACATAGACCCAAAACAAGACAAACCAGGCCCAAGTGCTGGGCCAGCAAGCAAAAGATAGCTGATAGTCACACCCCATTTTGCTCTGTAACCTTGCCTTGTCCCCCTTTCTCCTAAGGGTGTTTTCTAATTTTTCCTGTTTCTTTCTCAGTTCCAGATCCTTTCCCTTCCAGATCCTTTCCCTTCTAACACTTCTCCAGATTTAAGAAAAATAGCCTCAATTTATTTTAATGGTCCATATTTCTGTCTGTTAATGTTGCATCTGTTTTTGTACAAACTGTTCCAGTTCAAAGGGGAACAGTTCTCAAAGAGGTTGCTCTCCACTTCTGGATGCTGATGTTTTGTCTGCTGAAAAATTGACTTTTCTGGTCACTGGTAAAATACATTTGGAAAGATATGGAGCATCTGTTCATAACTTGTCAAGCAGATGGAGCCAACTAAGTGAAAAAGCATTTTTATGCCCATAGCCCCTTTAAAGCATTGCCTTCCAGCTGCTTCTTTCTTTAGAAAGGGTGTCTTGCAGATGACATACTGAGTTAACTGGACTTTCTTTTGGTAAGTCCAAATGCCTGCAATCAGATGATGAATTAACTACTATACTGAGTCTGGATGGAATAATTTGAATAATTTTCTATAGTGCCTAAGCAGACTTAATTTAACGAGTCAGATTACTGTATTTTGTGCTGAGAAAACTGAGTTTTCCAGTAGAATGAAATGCCTTGGATATGCCTTTGAAGTAGTAAGTGAACAGGATGATACAATTTAGACATTTAGAAAAATTTTGACAGAGTTCCTGACAGAAGACATTAATGTAACAGGATAAGTACTTATAGGGCAAAAGGCAGTGGTGCTCAATTATTTGGCAACTGGCTGAAAGATGCAAGTAGGAATTTCTGTTGGGAATTTTCATAGTGGTTCAAATGTTGCAGCATATTTGTTCCTGATGATTTGTTTAAACACTTTGCCTGTGTAGATGAAATTAAGTCTGACCATAAAGATAAAAACCATGGATCTCATTGTCAGTTAATAGGATTGTTTATGTAGAGGAGTAGTAAATGAGGTATTTAGAATATTGAAATATTTCTTCTCCTGAAGTCAGGGATGGCCAACTAAACTGAGAGGCAATACATTTTGCAAAATGATAAGTTTTGCAAAACTTACATAAGATAAGACTACCTGGAGTTAGCAGAGGCTGTGAAAGAAGACCAAGTTTCAGTGTGCAGGAATACTTGCCTTCACTTACTGTGGTGAAGGGGTTCCCTGAAGTCTCACAGGCTGTTGCTGGTCCTGCAGCGTTCAGAGCAGCCCTGCCTGCTGACATGGGAGTGCATTGCATGGTGTGGAGTGGAAGGCAGTGCAGTCTCACAGCTGCTTCACCCTCAGAGACAGGTTCTCCTCTCTGCAGATCCCTTCCCAGGTGTTCCTCTTCCACAGCAGGGCAGCTGTCTTACAGCACTGCTAGTCTGGAGAAGGGTGGGAGTCTGACATGGAAGATTTGGGCTGGGTGTTGGAGCATATCTTTGAGAATGGGCACGTTCAGGTGCTCTTTGTGGCTAGGTCAGTTCTGTGCTAATGCTCACTTGCCTGGTTTTGGGAGAGAAAATACCCAAAATCAGTCTGTTAAAAAGCAGAGGTGCTGTCAAATGAAACTGGGAGAAATTTTTTTGTGATTTTGTGTTCTTGTAGTAAAATGAATTTGTGTACTTGCAAAAGCAGAAGTCTCTTTGTCTTTCTTATTTTATCTACCACTGCTGCTTACAGCAAATGCTCTTTCTGCCTTGCTGGTGGTTGCACACTTCCTCCCTCTGCCCTCCTGCCAGCAACCTCAGCTTTACACCTAAGCTGTATGAAGGAGAATTTTGTTTTTCATCTTCTAAAAATCCAACTCTCCTCTCTATTCACCTACCTATCAACATAAATGTAGTGTATATAAAATGATTGCAGACAGGCAACCAACTATTCTTCTGAGTCAGGAAAAGAAGGAATTTAAAAGCCTTCTATGTAAAATTTGGGCTATGACTCAAAATTTTCTTTCTCTTTCATTCTTCTTTTCCTTAAGTCCTCAGCTTTGCCATCTGCACTCTCACTAGGGGCTGGGATTTGGCTATGTGTGAAGTAGGGTAAGACAGCTGAGAAATTGTTCTAGGAAATATTGCTACTAAAGGTGTTCTGCATTTGAATAGCAAGTGCTGAAAAGGAAGCACTTCCCTGCTTCCCTCACTGACTGTATCATGACTGCTGCTGCTATTTTCCTGTGCTTTGTTTACCTTCAGGTATATTCTGCTAGTACTAGAGAAATATTTCCACTTCAAGCATTTACATTTATAAATCAAATGTCTTTTCTTTTCATATGTTCAGAAACTCCTTAATAGTCACTGTTGAGTAAACTGGGCTCAGCCTTTTAAACATTCTCTGTCCTGTCTTTTTAGCCTGGGTTTGAAGAAGTGTGTGTATGGGCTTTTTCTTCCCCATGAGGACAATGTGAGCCAAGCTGTTCTGTAGCCAAATTCCATTCTCTCCTTTTTGGCAACTGCACAGAATGGCTTATGCTATGTGGAGTTTGGTGCAATTCCACTGGAATTTGCTAGATTTGCACTGATTTATACCTGGTGTGAATCTCATCTTTCCAAAATATTACTGATGCAACAGAAATGCAGAGCTGAAAATTCCTTAACTAAGAAGCCAAGTGAGCTTCCTTTTGTTTTGCAGTAAGTTAACAGATTATTGTTATCCCTGAATCTTTATCACTAACTTCATTATCATTATCAAGTTTTCATTATCAGCTGGAAAAAGTTGAAATACGGTCAAGAGTATCAAAATAAGATCATTATTCAGTAGTTTCTGGTAGAGTAGAATCCATAAAACCTTGTTATGACTATTTTAGACGCCACCAGAGCACCTATCTCAAATTGATATGCTGCAAAGCTAAACTTTCCAGATACTGGGATAGATGTTAGTATTCCTGTGAGCAACTTCCCTGTGTTTCTTCCAGAGGCAGTTTTTCAGCAGGGGCTGAGAAAGGATGGTAGTTGGAAGTACTCTCTTCTAAATGAGAAGAGCCTTGGGATTTGTTTGGAGTTGTTCTGTTGGGGTTTTTTTTCTGGTCATGTCACCCAGGCCTTGTTTTACATGCTAGAAACATTAATTTTATATTGTTTTCAGAGTATGAATCTCCCCATTTTGAAATGGTGCATCTCTTTTCCCTGCAAGCATCCAGGGAGTCCATACTCTTGAACTAGAAGGATACTCATGGCTAAGAAAAAGTCAGTTATTGAGTAACAAATGTTTCATTTCAGTCTTACATGATGTCACTCACTTCCTTCAAATCTTAGTTCTGTGTCCCTAGGTAGCTGAAGTTTCACACCTAAAGACTGTGTTTCTACAGCAGTTGGGCTAATTCCTGTACATGTTAGGCCTTGCAGTCAAAGAACTGCAACAGAGAATATACCATGTGTAGTAGGCATTGGTAAAATGAACATGACTACATTGTAAGGGTGCGTTTGCCTTTACAAGATTCCCTGCCTCATAAAGAACCTGGATTTTTTCATATATGATGGGGAGAGAAAGCAAAGTGAGGGACTGTGAAGGTAGTGGGGAAATCTGTGGGAGAGACACATCTGTAGAAGAGCCAAAATCGTTTATGGCAACAGCTTCAGGTCTTAAAGGTCAGTGGGATACCTTCCTCAGAGCTTGGCAGTCAGCCTGTTGTACTACAATGTGCTATGCAGTCCTAAAAGCAAGGATCCACTTTATTTTCATGCAACTGTTTTCTTATCAGCAGCTAAATAAATTAAATCTAGATGTGTGGCTTCTAGGATTCTGTGTGTTGTGAGTTAAATTTGCTGCTGCAGCCAGTGTAGTTCATTGTAAGTTCAGTATGTTACTGAATATTTATGAATGAATATTTTTTTGTGTTTTACAATGACATTTAGCAATACATTACAGCTAGAGCCAAATAAAATAAAACCTCTTACAGAAAGAGCAGACTTGGGGGAATATATCTCATCAGATTCTTGCTTTTCCTTGACAGATAGTTTGGGGACCTGTTCTGTAGTTTTATAAATTACTTGTTTGTGAATCTGGCATAAAATCCTGGCCTTGCTGAAGTTAAGGAGTGTCTTACTGCTGAGTCTAGCAGTGGTAACAGTGGAATTCCTGCTTCTGCCCTCGTGTCCTTCTCTGTTCCTGATGTGTGGGAGGTGCAGGGATGCAGACACTGAGAAGACAGGTCTCTTCCCTCCAGCACAAGAAGTGACTGCATGGAAGGATTTTTGGAGCTGGAATATCTGTAGAGAGTAAACTTTTTTCCATATCCTCTGCTCCCAATACTGTTTCCATAACTGTCCCTCCCACCTCCCATGCACTCTGTCTCTCTGAGATTTTCTGTGGAGAGCGGGGAAAGAAAACCTTGGAGGAAAGATTGCTGGCTATTAGCTGAAGCAAGTTCTGCCTTAAATGTTTACATTTGCTGAAGGAAGGAAGGAAGACTGTTTAGATTTGCCTGTGCTTTAAGGATCTGGACAATCTTTGCATTTACTTTTCTGTATCAATACAGTAAAACCTGACAAAGAAGTTTTAAACTTGACCCTCATGCAGTGTTCTTTCCTAGCACTGACCAATCTGTTTTAGCTCTGTATGGTAAGATTGTTTTCTTTACTACTTTGCTTAGATCAGTTCTCAAGCTGATCCAAGGGACTTACTCACCTACATTCTTGGAAGCTCTTGTTTTGGGCTTGGAATACTTTTGATAAATTTTTTTTCTTCTGATGAATTCTCTAAAGTCAAGCTTACTGACTTTCTTTGACCTCACAGGTTCTGTCCTGCCCTTCTCCATTGCTGCAATAAATTGTTTTAATTTGCTGGAAAATGTTTTTACTGAGATCTTTATATTTATAATGGCTCTTTTCAGGCTAAGGTAGAAATGAATAGCATATGGCTATTGTGAGAATAAAATATTAATTTTGGCAAATTTAGTCAATTCACTGTGGGTGTTCTTAGCCTTTAAAACAAAATTATCACATATTTGGCACAACTATCAAGTGCCTGGGTTTTGACTCTAAGCCTTAATCACCAAATGAAGAGAGCAATGTATTATTAACATGTTAGGAAGAGACAGAAGCTATGACTGTGGGAGCTGAGGGTGGGTGTTCTACATGGCTGCTACATGGTAGGAAAGAGGACAGATTGCAGTTGGGGCAGTCTGCAGCAATTAATGCACTCAGAATGGGCTGGTCTCCATGGTATGTTTGAATTGAGCCTGCCAGAACAATGAGTTTGGATTTTAAACCAAAAAAATTTGCAGGTGATGTTTAATGTCATCCTGAGCATTCCAGTCTATCTTGCTCCATTGTTGGTATCAAATCTCAAGGAAACAGAGATTAATGTATTGAAAATCAGCAGAGGAATATCAATTGGTTCATTAGAGACCCACTGATCATAAATACCTGCATAACACAGCATCTAATGGGCAGTGCTGTGTGACAGCAGCTTAGGCAGTATCACTTACAGCTTCATTGTGCAGAGTGCTGACAGCTCCTGCAGAATCCTCTCCTTGGGAAAGGAGCAAAGTCAGTGTTACATAGGAGGGCATTTGAACTTTTTTTGATCTGCATGGATACATTCGAGTCACCCTCACTCATTTCTGAGTACTTCACCCCTCGTCTGACTGCAGTCCAGAGTGACATTTGCATTTCAAATGGCACATTGTGACCTAGCGGTGTTATTGATGATGAATCTCATTTTCATGAGCATTAACAAAGCAGGGCTTCATAAAGTATGTCAGTGCCTCTGTGCTTCACTGGAGCATGATCTTCTGTAGCATCACCAGCTGATGGAAAATACAGGGCTGGAGACAAAGCCATTTCCCTTTTGTTTTGTACAATATGGTCTTTAAGTTATGTCTGCTCTAAGATACTGCATGTCCTTATGCAGGGACTGATGACTCTATTGAAGGAGACCCCAAAACTGGGGCAGATCTCTGTGGCACCATCACTGTTAGGGAGCTGACTGGTGCTGTCAATTATGGATTCATGAACTGCCTTTGGCATTAGTGTTTAAAAGCTGTGGAGCCAGCCTTGTAGGATTTGGATGTCTTTTGCAGATAATGGGGAATTTGCGAGGGAGAACTAAATGAAAACTTCCTCAAATAGTAACATTTTTCATTCACATAAAACCTAGTTTCTGGAAAATTTTAATACTTTCTAAGAATACTTGGGAAGTTGTACAATATTCTTGAGTTCTACTTTTTAAATAGTAAATTAGATGCATGTATTTGCATGCAGGTCTGTGCAGACAGACATTGGGTGGGAGTCAGATTGCCCAAAGGGAGAGCAAGTCTCAGTTACCCTGCATATAATTTCTGCTCCCTGTCTGGACTGCTATTTGGAAGTGGTGTGACTGTATATACTGGCTCCTAGAGGAAAACATTGTCTTCTGTTGTCTCTCATGTGTTAAACAAATGTAAACCACAGTAGAAGAGAGGAAAAAGGATGGGGAAGGGAAGAGAAAAAGTCCATTTCTTAAACAAGATTTCGATAATAGATTAGTTTTTTCTGGAAACAAGTGTACCACTACCAGAACATAAGTTAAGTTGTAACTTGAAGATATTTTGATAATGTGCAAAATGCCTTCCAAAACCTTTGAATAAGGCACTTTGAGATTGAACCAGTTAACTACTACCAAACATTTCTCATTGGTTTTTGGCACTGTTCAAAGGATCCATGAGGTTTTCACTTTTTTTTTGAAGGCCTTGTTCAAGACTGGGAATACTGGAAATTATCTGGAAAGTGACTCGAAGCAATGGTTTTGTATCAAGCTTTGTTCAATTGTGTGAAAGTTGTGTAATGAGATTACTGGCAAAGCAGAATAATAAATTATGAATAGAACTTAAATGACTGTCTGTCTCATGTTCTGAAATAGCTTCAGGAGTCCAGGAGTCAGGACTGATATGGGATTGTGAGCTGATGTTTTTGTTTGTAACAAGAGCAGAAGATTCCTGCAGGTGATTAAACTGCAGGCAGCATCATCCTGCTGTACCAGAAATGGGTCTCTTGAGGGAAGTGCTGTATAGCAGGGGTTGGTGTTTTGATAGATTGATAGATAGATAGATAGATAGATAGATAGATAGATAGATAGATAGATATAGGTGTATAGATGTATATGAATATATTTTGATGTATCCCCTGGTGTATGTCTGATTGACTCATAGAACATTTACTCTACCAAGCTTAGTCCTCCGGTTTGTAGGTAAGGGCCGTTGATTAGCACAGGGATGTGAGTGTGTGTAACCTTGAACTTGACTCCTCCAGCTGCTGGTTTGCGGTGCCCAGAGCCCCCTGACCCGTGTGTGCCTCCTTGGCCCCGCTGCTGCCCCTCTGCGCCCTGCGGGCCGCGCTGGGGATGTGTCCCTGCCCTGCTCCTTCAGCCGGGGCTGCAGGGCAGAGTTAAACACAGGGATTAACGTGATGACTGGCATCTGGCTGCTTCTTCAGAACAGTTCACAATGGAAAATTCATTTTCTTTTTTAAGCTGTAGCATTTTATGAAAGAACATGGGGTGATTTTTTTTTTTTTTTTTTTTGCTTGAGTGATGATTTCACTAGGTTTCTATGTTAGGTCTATTCTTACTTGAATATTTTTAAGGCTAACACAAAAACTTCCTAAAGTGATGTTTGTAGAACAGTTTGAAAAATTTAGAAATGTGTCTTCATGCATTTTGGTTCATGTGTATGCATGCAGACATTTGGTTTCTTTCAAAACCTGGAAGATTTTACTTCTTTTCTTTTTTCTTTTTTCCTCCTTTTTTCCCTCTTTTTCTCTTTTTTTTCTCTCTCTCTCTTTTTTTTTTTTTTTTAAGTAATCAGGATGCTCTTTCTAGACCTGGTGTCAGTAACTCTCCCTCTGATCATGACAGCTAGAATTGGAGCCCTCTTTAATTTGGAGTGTTTTTAATACTGCTCTAAGCTCCTGATTAATGTTACAGGAGGTTGGTTGAGAGTAAATTGAGATGCTCTCTCCTGCAGGATTTAAATGTGCTGTTTCCATTGCCACATCCTGCTGATATAGTGGCTAAGGATTAAATTGAAGATCTAATTTGATGTGGGGTCTAATTATAAGCCTAGGAGCCTTAAAAGCATATATTGCATTTATTATTCATCCAGTGTGTTCTTGAGGTACTGTAGTCTTTATTTACGGTTTAATGCATATGTTGGCTGACTTGGATGTATTATAATCTCCTTTTCCCCTGCCCTACTCCTGTGATCAATAAATCCTGGTTTGGATTATTATTTTTTTTAAACAGAAAATGCAACTTTGGAAACCGTGAAAAATACTGCAGTTTCCTTTCGATGGGAGCCTATTCTGCGCTTGCAGAAGAACCAATATTGCCATCTAGTGGGAGTGAAGATTCTGACCTGTCATGCTCCTCCCTCTCGATCCCGGTTATCTAGCAGCTCTCTTGGAGGCATCGCGTATGTTTCATGTTTCTAATGAAGGTGCAGGAGTTCTCTTGCCCTAAACCATGGGGAAAGCCTCACTATTTTATTGCTGAAGTTACTCTTGCATGTATTGCTGGAAAATCAGGAATATTTTGCAGGTGTATAGATCCAAATGTGGTTCTTTCCAAGCTGCTTTCTAAAGTATACTGTCAAAGGAAGCACAAGGTAGTGTTTCTGTGCTGTGGTCTGTCTGGGTAATGTTACTTTTTCAGTCCCTCTGCAACATGTAATTGAATTTATGCCTTTGAACGTGCCAATTTTCTAACACCCATAAAGATTATCAGAAAATAGATATTTTTCAAGCCTTTGTGCAAAACATACATTGAAAGTGTTCTAGTATATACATGCAAAATCATATTGAAAATGTTCAGTGAAACAGAGCAGGAGGTGGGATTTGGTTGAAGCTTTGGGATAAAGTGATTTGCAGAATGTTTTTTCCTCCCTTTCCCCCCCCTTCATGTCAGACCAAGGCCCTCTAGGGGTCTCTAGAGATGGAGCTAGGATGACACCTCATTAAATTAAATTTTTTGTTCCTTTGTAACGCTATATTCAGCTTTTGTTGCCTTGTTACACTTTTTCCTCTGAAACTGCAGCTGGCTAGAATCGGCTAAGTAGCTGGTTTTTTTCATGGATTTAATCATAACGTTTAATTAATCTCCCTGCTTTAGTCATCAGTCTGCAGCTTAGCAGTGCAGGGTCCTAAGAACCTAAGCATTAGATCTAAGTGCATTTTAGTGATGGTTTTAGTTAATTCTCATGCCCAATCTCTGTGGTTTTGAATCAAAGTGCTAAAAGAGAAATCATTAACACAGCTCTACCTCATTCTCCTTGTAAAGCACAGAACCATTCAGCAGAGTGATAGTTATGACAGTGTCACTGTTACAACTCTTTCTTCTCTGTCCATTTTCCCCAGTCCTCCAGCAATGGACTGAATTCAGTCTAGAGTGGTTTACATATCTCTTTCCAAGCAAATTGGTACCTGCCTTTCAGAAAAGAGGCCAATGTATGTGTTTTCATCATGCTCAGTGCTCTTGACTCTTAATAATCTTTCTTAGCCTGAGGATATCAGTCTGTGTTTCATCAATGGCAATTGGTATTGAAAAGCTGGTTTTGTTAAGGTTTGCAATTGGTATTGAAAAGCTGGTTTGTTAATGTTTGCAATGGTAATTTCTCTGGACCTTGTTCTGTCACCCGTACTCCACTGAAAAGTTGGTTTTGCATTCAGTGCTGCATCACTGCTGATGCCCTGTCTTACTGTTTGTAATTCGGTGAGGCATGTATTGCATAGTTTGGGAAGGCCAGGGTTGTGGATGGAGAGAATTTGTAAGTTCTAAGTATTGTGTTGCCTTGGGATCAATGTCTGGGATCCTACCTGGTCATGAGAAGCACTGTGAAATGTCTGCTTCCTTTATTTGGAACAGGACTTTGAAGAAATTGGAAGATATTTATTGTAGGTCCATGTTTTTCATAGTGATGGTACTGTTCACATTTTACTTGTACTGTGCAGAAGGTAAAACTAGGAGAAAATTTGGACTAGGATCTGGTATCCATAACCAGTGCAAGAGAGGACTAATAAGGGGAAGGCTGGCATACAAGTGGAGGAGTAGACAGAGAAAGTAAATGACTGCCTCAGTATTGGATACTGGTGAAAACTGTGTGGTCATCACCTTTGTTTTAATCTGTTTAGGTGGCATTCATGTGTCCATCATTTTCCATTTGTTTCTCTAGCCCTGCAGAATCCGGCTATCCTGTAGCTGGCCATGAAACTCCTGGTTCAGCAAAGCACTCCCCTCCTCCACATCAAGTCCCTCTTGCACCTTCAAAATCTCTGGTTAAACTCTGTAACCTTAAGCCTTCTCACAGGCTTTCTGTCTTTGCATAATGACCCCAGGCCCTTCGTTTGTTTCTTTGGGTAACTTTCCCCCTGTCGTTTTATTTCTTGTAGACTGTAACTTCTGCTGGACAAAAACAGTGAAGGCTGTATCTTGTTTACTGTCAATTGTCATCCAGGCTTGATTGATGATGATGTGCTTTAGTCTGGATGATCACATTGGTTTATATTTCAGAAGTAATACTACTGCTGGAAACAGATTTTTCTTCTTCTCAGAGCAATGTTTCCGTAGTATTTTCAGAAACCATCATCTCCTCATCTTTCTGTGTCTCTCCTAGTACAAATATTTAAATGCTAAAATAATGTATTTAATTGTAATTCTCTGCAACCAAGAGAAGAAAAGAACAAAGCTGATAAGGAATGTGAAAAAAAATTAGCCAGCAGCCAATGGTCTTTGTTAAAGTAAATAATTTTTAAGAAGATAAAAGGTAATTAGAATTAATAGGCAACAGTTGATACATTATTATGACAGAGAACTGACAGAAATACTTGCAATTTTCAGATAATACATAATTTGAAAAATAAGGATTAAAGTGTTTTGAATTTTTTCAAAATTTCTTATATTATCTGACTCCTCCTGCTTTTCTATGTGAAAAATATCTTGATTGCATTTCCATAAGCATGTTTTTTATTTACTTTGACATATTTTTCTTTGTTAGTACCTTGTAAAAAGACCTTTTTTTTTTTATTAGAACTGTATGAAAGAGAAGAAATGGCTTGATAAAAGGAGTAGTTCTTCAATCTCTATTTCAAATCCTTCTGAATTTCTAAGGAGCTATTCCCCCCAGAAATTGGCAAACATTTATGAATAGGTTGCATCGCAGCAACAATAATTTCTGTCTGCCCTCCTTGCTCTACTTGCTCAAAGATGATACAGGTATCCTGAAGTTACTACCTTGTTATTCTATAGCCTGGAAAAGAACATAATTTAGAGAGAACAAAATATAGCTGGGACCATCTGCCCAACTTTTCCTTTTAATCTTCTTGCAGTTTTTCCCATTCATCCTACGCTCTCTGCTTTTAGAGCTACATTGCTAATACTACTTGAGCTTGGTTGGCTTTTTTAAAGAGAATTTGCATATGCAAAAAAATATACTTGAAGTTATTTTAATGGATGTTATATTGTTATTATTGCTATTCTCACTAAGCCTGAGAATAGCATGGTACTAGGGTGTTTTTCCTATTCATAACCTCTTTCCCAGCGTGAATGTTGCATTGTCAACAACTGAGGGACATCTGTAACTCAAATAGTCTCATTTCCTCTTATCTGCTACTAAAATTTGAGGTGAGGGACATTTTTTTTCTGTTTGTTGGTAGTGTGGTTTTGCTTTATCCCAAAGTATCATGTTTTGATTCAAGAGCGAAATAGGATTGCGTTGCCCCTTTAATTACCTTATTTTATGGCTTGAAAAACCAAGACTTTGATTTCTGAGCACTTATTTCCAGGTATGTTAGCTATTTAAAGATCCTCCCTCCCTCCCTCTTTCTTTTTGAAATTTGTCTTCCCTGATTATTGCTCCATAGCTCATTACTATTCATATAGAGTTATCCTTTTGCTGCTCCTTGTATGTCTGCAAGGACACACATCACAAAGTTAAGACAGCAACCGAATGATCTGAATAACAATGTGAAATGCAAGATCTAGAAATAAATCATATGAACAGGGAAAATTACTGCAGCTTTGGAATGGCTAATTATATTGCACTTGGTGTATTTTATGGTACATCCTATTTGTTATCTAATTATAAGTACATTTGCTATGCGATGTTAATTTCCCAGGACCTTGTTCTGTCACCTGTACTCCACTGAATAGTTCCTTTAAATGGTTCCCAGTGGCTGCTGTCTGGGGCAGAGGGGAGCACCAGTCAGCTGAATTGTCAGCTGTGTTATGTATGAGTGAAGCTGGCCTGGATGATACACAGAGCCTTTACCAACATCTATCACCTTGCTTGCTTGTGCTTGCTGACGCTGGAATGTTCGATTCAGAAGGAAATGTGGGAGGCCTTGAACTCCTCTGGCTCTCACTGTAATTTCTGTATGAGTTCAGTGAGGCATTGGTGCTCCTGCTGCTGCATGTGTCACGTTGCCCATATATATTTTCTTTTGGCAAGGTCCATTGGTTGAACACTTTAGGCTATCACAGGGGCTACCTTCCACTTGTCATGTAAGTGGATTTTCACTGAGGAACCTGAAAGTGAGAGATAAAAATCTAAATTAAAGCACACCCTGGTCTGTTGTGATCATCTCTGTAAAGGGGCTAGAGAGCCATGCTGTGTGCCAAGGAATGGCTCCAGCAGAACACCTGGGATGCAGAAATAGTACAACAGAGAACACTGCTCTTTTATTACAGGAGAGGAACTTTTAAGGATGGCTGAAAAATTATCTCTTGGCAATAATTAGTGAACCATAGAGAAGTCTGTACTTAGATTCCTGCATGGAGATGTAATTGTAGTACAACTACCAGGAAAATCTGCAATATTGGCTTTTGAACCAGACAGTTTTGTAGGCTGGAGGGTTGCTGTTGAAACTGGGAGAAAGAAAAATTATCTCAGGTCAGTGCTGAATTGTTTTGGAAAAAACAGGAAGTAGGTTATGCAACTTAAAACCTGGTATTTACTGTACATTTGTGTCTTTCTTCTATTTGTGTATTCTCTTTTTGTGCTGTTTAGTAAAATATGATGCATTTGAAGTTTCCTTCCACATTTCTTCGATTGTGTGTTGCCAAGTTAGCCTATTGCCCACAAAATTTTTG
This sequence comes from Ammospiza caudacuta, assembly GCF_027887145.1. Taxonomy (NCBI): domain Eukaryota; kingdom Metazoa; phylum Chordata; class Aves; order Passeriformes; family Passerellidae; genus Ammospiza; species Ammospiza caudacuta. Next base: position 30,505,079 of record NC_080595.1, read on the forward strand.
TTCCACTGAAATACAGGGAAAAGAAATTGGATAACAGGGAGCATTCTTTGCTGTGAGTAGATTCTACTATGACATTAAATTCTGGAATTACAAAGATCTGTATATTGGAGCTAGCATGAGATATAGATAAATAATTGCCTTCTGAAATAATAATAAAAATCCTGTTCCTCTTCCATTTCCTTTTAGTGAAAGTGTATGAGCTCACACTTCTCTTTTATTTGTGAGCTGCTCACAAATTTTCTGAGATTGCCCAGGGATAATTCAATTTAAGTAACATTATCTGTATACTATAGCTAGCATAATATTTCCCTCTTAATGATTATTCCTTTTCACTTTGTAATTTCCAGAAACTTTCAGTCTTTGCCTTGTTGCTAAATTTCACTATCTCCAAGCAGAAAACTGGCTCCACCCTATGTATCCTGTAATCATTTAAAATTTCTACTTGACTCTTAGAATATTCCATCAGTGGGAAGTCAGGGAACAGATTTTCCAAGATATGAGAATAATTACTACTGAAAAATGCAAATTGAAGGCTGGATGCATGTCCATCAGCAGGGAGAAATTCCAAAAGCCAGAGCTAGCAGGAACCTCAAGAACAAGTGTTGGCATCAGGGAAGTTTTGGGGGAGTCAGCCTGAAACTTGGTCACTTCTCTTAAGTCTAAAATTTATACTGATCCTATAGTCCTAAGGAGTATATGTTGGTCACAATCCATAGTGCTGTGAGTGGCATTCCTTTTGATAGGTGATTTGAAGTGGCTTTGGTAAGCCAGGATTGTCTTTCTAAATATTGTTTGCATGTGCATGTTTGTTGGTTTGCTTGTTATTTTGGGCTTGGCTTCTGAGGTTTGTTACATTGCAACACCTGTCAGTAAGTATTCTGAAACATAAGAGGAAACCTGTCTTTATGTAGTTAAAATAGATTTCATTTTAATTCAACTGCAAAATAAGGAGAGTGATCTGTGTTCCATTGTGCGTTTTGAAAGTTGCAAAGTTGTTCTGGAGCTTTAAAGGGGGTCCTGAATTTTAACAGAGTTATCAAAGGTAACTAAGCTTACCCCTTCTCAGGGCTTCACACTAGGTGAGTTAAAAGGCTTTTCATCCTGATCCCTTGTGTTATTTGCAGTTGAATTTAAGATGGTTGAACTACAATACTAGCTGTAAACTGGATTTTCTGCTGATTTGATTCTTGAGAAGTGGAATTTAAATCTTGCTTATAAATGTTTGATAAAAAGAAACAAAACTCTTGAAACGTGTCTGGTATTCTTTGTGTGGAATTGCTGTCCATGGAAAGGTAAAAAATGAACAGGAGGAAAACTATTTCTAAAAAATATTTTTTAAGTACTTTCAAGATTACTTTCAAGCATACCTAATAATTCTGCATCAATAAATAATTACATGCAGGTTTTAATTGAGCTTCTTTTTATTCTGGTGCATGTACTGTGGTATTCCATCTTGGATGGGCCACGGTTCAGAATCGGACCCTAAGAATCCCCACAGACACCACGGACTTCACAGACATCCATCATCCACTCCCACACATTGTGAAGGCTGTTTCTGGAACTGTTTCAACAAGTTTGTACATATGGCTTTCTATTAGATGGGATCAATAATTCCTATAATAACAGCTGAATCCTCTTATCATCTCAGGTGATTCTGGGAAACTGTTGCATTATCAGAAAGTCTGATTCTGCAGAATTGGCAAAAATAATTGCCTTGGTATTCTTGGTATGTTTGTCATGGTGTCATGAATAAGTATATCCACAGGTCCTTATTTCCAGAAGGTATTTATTTAATAGGACTATAATACAGTTTGTAAATATATCTAAATTAAGTGAAAATTACGCAGAAACTTATGGAAGTCTCAACTCCAAAGAATTATCCATTTCAGTGGTGTTTTCAAACATAAGTATTCAGAGCAAGAGCTGAATTTACCAACACAGAATGTGTAAAGATCCCACAGGTTGCAAGCTTGCAGAGTAGCTTTTCAATACTTTCTGCCAGGGAGTTTCAGCTGTGTGCTAGCCTTGGTACCCTTGTAGGTGGCTTTTGGCTGAGCCAACCGTGCTGTGGCCCTGGGTACTCCCTTCTGCCCTGCTGCCTCCCCCCAGCACTCTGCAAACCCTCTGCACCCTGCAGCTGCTGCAGCTCCAGCACGGCAAATGTGATTACCTCAGTGGAGAACGCCTTTTAGGGAGCACTGGTATTGATTCTGGAATAATGGTCCTTTTATCTTCCACTTATTTTTCAGCTTTCAGCCACTGGCTTTTCCTTAGTATTGCTCCCATGGACCTATTTCAAAACCAGCACAATATTTGTAGTTCAGCAGAAATAAGTGGCAAGGAGCATCCTCTGCCTCTTCTATGAATAATGAAGCAGCAAAGGAAGGATTTGGTCTATAACATCAGTAAATATATTGATGGGATGGACAGGAAGGAATTAAACACTCGTGACTATACGTAAACTGTCATAATTCTATGAAAGAAAATTTTTAAAGGCATTTGAAGGCTGATTTTTGAGTTCCTATTGGGGAAAAAAAAGTTGTAGGGTTTGTAAATTAAGCATTGTTTCAATTTGCAGGACGTAAATAAGAGACAGACATGTAGTAGACTTTTCATGGCTTTTCTACACCTCCTCAAACTATGCTGAGAGCTGTTTCTGCCACTGGCCATAGAACTTCTTGGGTTCATAAGTTCTGAGCATGAGAGCCCTGAAGCTCTGTGCTTTCAGGTCCATGGTCCCTTCCCACTGACAACTTTCTTAAGAACTTTGCCCTAACTAAAAGAACTTCTTCCTGCCCACCAGCAAGCAGCTTTCTGCTTCATCTCACCAGTCCTGATTTGTATCCTTGCTCAACTGGTTGTAGGTAGACCAAATACCCTTCAACTTTTTCATCACAGAATTACTCCCTTTCTGACCTGAGTACCTTTTACTCTCTTCCTAGTCTCAGTAGCCATCCTCTCACTGGCATTTCTACTAGTGCTTTTAGGTTTAGTCAAGCGATGCTGCGTGGGCCCTGATAACCTTAAGGTTAACCTTCACAAACAGCAGTATCTTATCTTTCCTGTGAGACTTCCAGTAAAAGTGACAAGTAGAATGTTACCAGGCTGAGTCGTGTGGAAGGGCATATGCTAAGTAGGATCTGAAATAGGACCATCAGTATTTCCAATGGGGACTCACTAACAGTGTGTTTTCTTATCAGTGGGTGTGTTGGGTAGTTTTGAGTGGAACTCTGTCCCCCTGACAAACATCTGTCAGCTGTAATCCTGGGCTGGACACACTGTGACAGAAACCTAGCAGATCAGGGAACTTAATATAAGAGACCACTCCTCTGTGTACAAGCTGTGGATTGAATAGTTTTTCCCTTCTAGCTGAAGATAAGTACAGCACCGGCACTTAGAGGGACAGTGCTGTGGGGGGAGGGTGGAAAGGAATGCTGTTCTATACTAGTGCTAAAAGCAGAGATAAGGACTTTGAATGCTGGTTATCAAGGTGGCGTTAACCCTGCCTGATTATTTGCAAAATTCTTTTTCCGTTTCTGATAGCCTTGGAGAGCAATCTGTGAACCAAGCTGGGGTACATGCTGCTGCAAAATTTCATGAGCTTTTGCCTGTATTCAGCAGCAGCTGAAATAATTTGAAAATCACTGTGATGTTTTGTGGAGTTAAAGTTAGGTCAGAGTTTGAATGAAATAGTTATAAATTAAATACTTTCTCCACATTAGATCTTTTCAACATATGTACTCCATGGCTATATGAGATGGACTTGAACGAGGTGGATGGAAGCAGGAATGATTTCTCTTCTGATAAGAAGTCACCCTGAGAATGCTTAACTGGGACATTTTTTCCTTCTGGTGAAGCACAAGGAATAGTACCACATTATTATTTCTGAGTGGCAATTATTTGAGAAAGGTGATGCTTTTTTTTTTTTTTTTTAATTTTATTTGACCTTCCTGTGCCATGTGAGTAGATCACAGTGAAGTGCTGGGAGCTCTGGAGATGGCACTGATCCATGGCAAAAATATATCAGAGATTTAGAGATGAATACAGCACAAAAGTAGGAAATATTCAGGGATTTTATTATCACAGGGTACTTCCATCTTTTATATAATTTTCTAAAGAATAACATCCTTCTATGGAATTCTTTGTGCTATAGCAATCCATCCTGTTTTTAATTGCAGGGTTCTGAGATATAATTAATAATGTAATTTTTATGTCCTCTAAGACATGAACTAGAAAAGCTTTCTAAACTTGCTGGTTGAAGGTTCTTTTGCAGAGTCAAACTTCTTAAGAAACTTCTGATTCTCACATAATGGGGGTGGCAGTTTCAAAAAGGTGATAATAAATTGGTTTTTGATCAAAAATGAGATGACTGCAGTTTCAACTCATAAAGAAAATGCAGAGCAGTTATAAAGTGCAGGATAATTTTGAACTGGTTACTTTCCACTGCAGCAGGTTTTATTTTCTCATTCATATTGGTATTTCTGCAAGTAAATTTAATTTGATTAATCTGAGAACTACTCATTTAGTGTTAATCCAATGCTGAAAATTATGTTGATATCACAAGCACGAAAGCATCCTGTTGTCTTTCTTGTCTTTTGAGAAGTTCCCCAGTAAGTCAGTTCTTAATATAAAAATTACACAGCACGGTAAAGAAGGGATGGAAGAAGAATAACTTACTTCCATATATAAACAAAACCCAAACAAACAGGACATGTTGATTCCTGAGATGAATTAGCACTGTAGTAAGTAAAGATGAGATAATTCACTGATGGACACACACTGCTGCTGGCTTTCATAACAGGGTTATGGTGTCTACTTCCTCTGTACTTTGGGGTTGGTGCTGCATTTTAGCAGAATTTATATGGCCTCAGATGAGTTTTAGTTGAACAGGAATCAGTGGGCATTGTGGAAATAACCAGGCTTATTGGAGTTAAGCTGCAGTTTTAAAAGTGTTTCTCCTTCTCTAGGCAGATCTTCAGTGAAATGAAAATTGGGTTGAAAAATGTTATTGCTACATAATAAGCCAGAGAATGCTCTACTGGAACAGCAAAACTTAGAAATATTGCTGTGGCTGTAAAGCATCAAATATATATTTAAATATGTCAGTTGCTGTGGCAAAAAGATAGTGCAGACATTTGTGTTTGTCATGATTGATTTACCACATGAAATCTTGAGATAATGCAGAAAAGAGAACAGAGCATCAGATAATATCATAGAAGCGTTAGCCAGTTTTAATTAAGGGGCATTTTTTTCTACTCCAGCCTTGCTTTCAAGGAGATTGACCAGGCTCATTTTGCGAGGCTTCAAATTCTGGGGTTTTGTTCAAGTTACTTCTGTTACTATTTCTTACTGGGGGTGGGGTGTGTTGGGTTGGTGTCGTAGGGTACCGAGGAGGTGAGGAGTGAAGTCCTGTCCCCAGGTGCCAGCCCCTACAGCTGCTGCCAGCAATCCAACAACAGGGCTTACAGAGCAGTGGGGGCTGCTAACAAGGCTAGCTGGCACCCTGCACTTCAGTCTTGGTGGCTGGAGAACATCAACCATGAGCAGGCAGAGGCTGGGGGTGGAGGTACAGGCAGATAGATACACAAGCTGGGCTGAAGTAGGTAGAGACCAATGGGCAGTGCTATCTCTGTACAAGATGGCACAGACCTTGGTTGGCCAAAGGGAGCTTTAGAAGAAAGAAGCCTTGACTGTGAAATGTAGGTCCCTACCTGTCTCACTGAAAGACAAGTAATCCCCAAGTCTGTGCCTGTGGAGAGGCTCTTGGGCACTTGACAGGATTCATCAATAAAATCCCCTGGTTTGGCCCTTTGTGGTGTGAGACCTCTGCTTGGTGTCTCATGCAGCCCTTGCTGTACTCCCTTGGAGCAGCTTTGGGCTGTGCCACCCTGTGCTTGCCCCTGCTGGCTGTGGTTCCCCAGACTGCCGGGGCTGCAGGCGAAGCACTGGCCATGGGTGCGCTGAGATGTTCTACTCATTTGGAGCGGGGTGATGCTGCTGGGGAACTGTTGTCATCTTATCACAGGGGTTCTATACAGTTGTCTTCTTATCACAAAAGATTAATACGTTCTTGGTGTTCCTCATGGGCAGCTCTTCAGAGCACTCACTCTTTCTTCTTCACAAAGCAGCCAACTGACTCCAGTTCTTCCTCAAGCAGCCACCCCACTCTTTTATAGCACTCTTCTTCTCATTGGTCACAGCTGTGGCCTGTTAAAGTCAGGCCTATTCCTAATCTTTGATAGCTGAGCCAGCTGCAGCTCCTTAAGGGTAAGATTACTTTCTACACTATTTTTATTTTCTTATATTCTATTGTCCTGCAGGGAACGAGAGGAGCCGTGTAGTGTATGTGTGCTGTGCAGTGTATGTAGTGTGTGCTGTGCTGTTCTGTGTGTGCAGTGTGTGCTCCATGTGTGCAGTGTGTGCTCTATGTGTGCTGTGCAGTATGTGCAGTGTATGCTCTATGTGTGCTGTGCAGTATGTGCAGTGTGTGCTCTTTATGTGTGCAGTGTGTGCGTTATGTGTGCTGTGTGTGCTCTGCATGCTGTGTACGTGCAGTGTGCTGTGCTGTATGTGCTCTGTGTGCTGTGCTGTTCCATGTGTGCAGTGTGTGCTCTGTGTGTGCATGTGTGCAGTGTGTGCTGTGCAGTGTATGTAGTGTGTGCTGTGCAGGTTGTGCTGTGCAGTGCAGTATGTGCAGTGTGTCTGGTGCAGTGTGTGCTCTTTGTGTGCAGTGTGTGCAGTGTGTGTGCTATGTGTGCAGTGCAGTGTGTCCTGTGCAGTGTGTGCTCTTTGTGTGCAGTGTGTGCAGTGTGTGTGCTATGTGTGCAGTGCAGTGTGTCCTGTGCAGTGTGTGCTCTTTGTGTGCAGTGTGTGCAGTGTGTGTGCTATGTGTGCAGTGTGTGCAGTGTGTGTGCTATGTGTGCAGTGTGTGCAGTGTGTGTGCTATGTGTGCAGTGCAGTGTGTCCTGTGCAGTGTGTGCTCTTTGTGTGCAGTGTGTGCAGTGTGTGTGCTATGTGTGCAGTGCAGTGTGTCCTGTGCAGTGTGTGCTCTTTGTGTGCTGTGTGTGTGCTATGTGTGCTGTGCAGTGTGTCCCGTGCAGTGTGTGCTCTTTATGTGCTGTGTGTAGCGTGTGTGCTGTGCAGTGTGTCCTGTGCAGTGTGTGCTCTTTATGTGCTGTGCTGTGCAGTGTGTGCTCTTTGTGTGCAGTGTGTGTGCAGTGTGTGTGCTGTGTGTGCTGTGCAGTGTGTCCTGTGCAGTGTGTGCTCTTTATGTGCTGTGCTGTGCAGTGTGTGTGCTATGTGTGCTGTGCAGTGTGTGCTCTTTGTGTGCAGTGTGTGTGCTGTGTGTGCTGTGCAGTGTGTCCTGTGCAGTGTGTGCTCTTTATGTGCTGTGTGTAGCGTGTGTGCTATGTGTGCAGTGCAGTATGTGCTGTGTGTGCTGTGCAGTGTGTCCTGTGCAGTGTGTGCTCTGTGTGTGCTGTGTGTGTAGTGTGTGTGCTATGTGTGCAGTGCAGTATGTGCAGTGTGTGCTCTGTGTGTGCTATGTGTAGTGTGTGTGCTGTGTGTGCTGTGCAGTGTGTCCTGCAGAGCACAATGCCGCAGTTGGGTATTGCCGGGTGTTTCCAGGGCTGACCTGTTACTGTAAAACTGAAATGTTTGGTTTTCCAGGCTGCCACGTGGAATTGAATGTGTATTTACACCAGGGGTTTTGGAACTTTCTGTTCCACGTGTTTTCTTTTTAAATCTGATTTCCGCTCAGATGTTCATAATGGGGAGGATTTACTTTAAAATCCCTAATTTTCTCCCATGATTTTGTTTAAACTCAGTTTAATGAAGAAGTTAAGCAGCTAGTAATCCATTTATATTTTTTATACTACTCTGTGTTTGTAGACTAGAGCTGCTCCTATTATCTCTTCTAATTTGCTTTGGGTGGGACAAAGTACATGAAACTAAAACTAGAAAAGCTTTCAGTTATTTTGTTTCTGGGAAGGGTAAGTCTTGGATGTGTTAGTCTCATGTTGACCTTTGACAGGGCCAACAGGTTTTTGGATGGGAGTTGTAGCTTAAGTTGTTCTGTTTAGGCTAATAGCACAAATGTTTAATAAATTGTTTCTAAGTTGCTGTGGAAACACACTTGATTTTCGTTTCAAAAAATAAAACTACTTTAAATTCTAACTTTTAAGTCAGATATTGAGTAATGTTACTGAAAAGTTACCAGTTTATAACATTTTAGAAAATTACTGTCATGGAAGTTTAGACATAACCAGAAATATTCTAAATAATTAATTTTCATAACAAGGGGCAAAGGACAACAGTGTGAGTTCTCATCATCACCAAGGTGATTTAGAAGTACATGCTACTGATGGTCAGGTTCTGATGAGCTGTTTACATTTTTTTGAATCATCTGCTGCTTTCTATTCCATTTTGTCTTTCCATAAATTTGTTTGTTGGTGAAGAAAGTAAAAAGGAAATTTAAATGGTAACTCTTTTGTTTTGTTTTGTTTGACTCTAATGGAAAAGGAAATTTAAATGGTAACTCTTTTTTCATTGAAAGCCAATATAATTACAAAAAATCTGACTTTTGCTTGTGATAAACAACCTTATGTGTATGGAGAGTGTATTTGTATCAAATGAGATAATTTTTTAAGAGATTTGCAAATAACCTTTAAATTGGATGAATTGCTGCCTTTTCCCTTAGCTTTCTACTTATGTGTCTGCTTATTGATTTGAAATTTGGGAGGAGAACCTTCTTCTTAATCCCCAGAACTGGCTTGTTAGTATTGCTTGGGAAACAATAAATATACAGACCCGTAAATCTTGAAGAATTTTCCCTCTCTTTCAAGGATAATGGATTTAATGGAATAGAATCATCATTGGAAAGCATCAAAGCCAAGACAATTTTCAAAGGCCATGAGTAACCTTCTCAGAAGAGTCACTGCCTTAGAAAGAGGCAGAGAGTGTGGAAGTAGCACCGATGGCCCCAGTCCAAAAGGCTGTGATTTTTGTGTCATGCTCATACTCCTGTATCCAAAGAATCCATACTTTTATTAATGACTGCTTTGTCTGTCTAGGTTTTTTGGTGGGCTTTTTCTTGTTTTTGTTTTCAATTTTGCAGGTTTAAAAAGCTAAGTAGTTGTAATTCTGCCAGTATTCCTGCCTCTAACAATGCAAAAAGCCCTTCTACCAAGTTTAATGGCAGGGAAGGTCCACGCCTTTCCAGCTTGGACCTGAAAATCCTTTCCTTCTTCTTTAATTGCCTTACAAAATGGCCTACTCCTGCTAAACCACTTTCTGATGATGTAGGGTGAATGGCTATACAGATTTGTGCCAGGTAAAAAATACAGACAGTCACATTTGGGGGGAAAAAACTAAAAAACTTTTGGGTGAAAGCTTCAGAAACACCAAGTTGACTAAAAATGTGCATTTTTATGTAAAGCAAAGTGTCCATGTCACTTTGGGAGGGTGTTGGAGTGAGAGGGCTTCCAGGCTGTGCTTGCTTATGGAGGGGGTCATGCTTCCAGCTCCACTAGGTGTTTCCGAATGTCTTATTGTATAAATTGAGAAAATAGATGGGGAAAGCAGGTGGAAATCTCTCTGGGGGATTTTGTTTTTAACTTGCTATAATGGTTTAATAGTTAGCAGTTAGAGCTAAGCAGGTGTTTTAAGAGCTCTTATTTAACAATTATCACTCATTTCCGGGCTTCCTGTTTGTTCAGACTGCCGGAGAACATCACAAAATCAGCCAACTGCTCTCAAAACCTCTTTTAACCCTTTGTCATCCAGTGAAGCTGGGAAAAACCCCATCAGAACCACATGGATGAAGGACATGGCACAAAGATATTGTGCAAAGACTGTGGCAGATGTAAACAAAGCTCTTGCAAATTTTGAAATGCATAGGAGCATTGCATCACTGTAAATAGACACTATCCTTGTCTCATCTCTTTGATTAGTATTTTGGGTCAATTAGGGAAGGAACGTAGGGAAGCTCATGGAGATCATTCAGTTTGGTATTTTTCCTTGCATTTTTTATGTTAGCTTATTTTTTTCCTACTCCCTTAACATTTTCCATTATTGGCCCAGGACATGACAGACACATGAGGATTTATGAAGAAGATGGCATTACTTAACCATCCTTCAAAAGCTCATGTAATGCTCAAAATATTCTTTGTTGTGAATCATTGTGATAAATTGGAATTTGAAAAAAGTACTAGAAAGTTGTGAAAGATATCCTTTTGTCTTTAGTAATTGCTGTCTGCTGATAATATGCAAGTGAGTTTTTCATCTACTCATAACTGTTGTTCCATAGATTAGTACTAAACTATGGGAAAGTGTGATCTTAATCAGGGTTTTAAAGTTAAAACACTGACAGCACTCTGGAGTTTAGTGTTTGGACACATAACAAACTGCAAGTTTGTGAGGGCTTTTTGGGTTGGTCATGTAACAAGGCTTATTGTCAAACAGCTCACATTAATATTTATTCCTAAAATGAAATAAATGTCAGCAGTTATTTTCTGGGGCACATGTGCAGTCTGCTTACTGCATGTGTCTGCTTTGTCAAGCAGGGAGTCTTTAAGAAACAGTCTCAGCATGTTCAGAGATCCTGTTGTACTTCCTTGAGATAAAAATGGAAAAATGCTTTTTAGTTGGAGTGCCTCTGCAGGTTGTGGAGATGAATAAGAAGGGACAGGCTCCTCACTAGTAATGGCCCTTGAGTGATGAGTCCTGGTGAGAGTAAGAAATCTGGGATCTATGTGTCCATTCCTACATTTGCACGCTGCTGATGGTGTTCATGCTACCTTCAGCTCTGTTCATTCTGGTATAAATAAGTAATTTTTCTAGATTTCGTGAAACTAAACCTCCATCCTCCCAGTGTAAGAGACTTAAGTCAGGCCAGATGTAAGCTCTGCTCTGGCAGAAAGGCTCTTGGTGAGGAAGCTGTTCCTGCTATCAGAAAAGCAATTGTTGTGCGTGGGAGGGTGGGGAGGAGTGTGCTCTGTGTGCGTGCTCCTGCACCCCACCGAAGGTGTGCAGGGTCCCCGAGGTCACAGGGAAATGCTTTCTTTACAAACCTCTCATGCACATGTGTCAATGCCCTGTGTTTCTGCTGTCATCTCTCCTGGTAGCTGGTAACATTCACTTCAGGAAATTCTGATTGCAAGTTTAAAAGTGTTGCTGAATGTGATGTTACAAGCTTTCTTCAGCTGAAATCACAGTGTTTTTGGTTTACAGTTCTAACAGTCTTGAGCATGATGATAAGAAAGCAGTATGAATGGATAAAGACAATTTACATTAAGCATGAATGTAGTAAAATAGAGTTGCACTGTAATATGCTGTGAGTTTAGTCCTCAAAAGAGAACAGCAAAAAAAACCAGGGTCTTGTGTTCTGGTTTGAGTACCTTTCAGTTTCCTGCTAAGAAATGGATAATAGTTTCTCCTGTTTCCTTTTAAGATAAAGTACATATTCTACAGGTTTTTTTTCTCTCCCATATTTCCTGTTTGTTTTCTCATCTCATGTCCAAAATCAAAATCCATTAACTCATCAGTGGGAGTTAATGAATCCTTATACTGAAAACCTGAGGAAACGAAGCAACAGAAACTTGTGAATGATTTCCAAGGAAAGGAACAAAAGTGTTTGCTTGCAATGCCAAACCAGATTGTTATTCCTTGAAGTTCCCCAGAATAGGAGGTGGATCTTTTGTCCTGGAGCTGCTGTATGGGCTCAGACTTGTCACAGGCACCCTTCAGAATTACTGCTGCAGAAATAACAATTCATTACTCTTGTTGAGAGCCTACATTATCTTGCAATGTTTTGCTGGAGCCACTCTCCTGAGCTGAAAGGCTTTTTGGCAGCAGAGTTGGGCTTGGTACTGCAAACATCTGATTCAGCTTATGGCAAGGTCAATGTTCCTGGCCCAGGTACTCAGTTTGCATTTGTTTTTTCTGGTTTGCATTTATTTTTTTTTCAAAGTTGTATTGAGGATTTGGAGGGGTAATACAGGAGATTCAGAGTGCTTGATTCCTCAAGTTATGCTTTGGAAATCTAGCCTCAGTTAATTTCAAGTGAAAGCTGTCCAAATGTAGATAATCACTTGCTTGGTAGATGCGTATGAATGACAATATTTTTATTTTTCTTTTCCAAGAATGGTAGTAGTTGAAGGGTTGCATGAGTAGATATCAGGTACTGTCTTCTGATACAATAGTCTTAAATGAAGTTTTTGTCTTTTCCAGCTGGAGATCTGTTGTGTGTGTTTTGCAGCTATTGTCATTTGGAACAGTCTTTGTCAAATATTCTGCCTCAGTGACTCTTCAGCTAGTCTCAAATCTCACATGAGGATCTGTGTTTTATGGGGAGAAGTTGTAGTAGGAGAGAAGTTTTTGTGTAATGTGGCTCTTTTTTTATTCCTGCTTTGCTTTTCTTTTTATTACAAACAACATAAACTTATTTGAAAAAAATTTAGATTTTTAGGATGACTATTTTGTATAGCTGATTATGATAATTTATTGTTGTGTACTACAGGTAAAAAGCCGAAGTTCATATACTTGTTTACTCTTAAAATAATGTTAAGAGGGTTTTGTCAGACTGTGATAAAGGAGTATGTGAAATACTTAAAAAACTTGGTTGACTAGATAACTTGTATTGATACCTTTAAAAGGAAATATTTTTTCTTTATAAAATCTACCTCTTGTTAGTTTTTTTCCCTTTTTTTTAAGGTAATGCTTGACCTGAGATTGTAGCATTGAAACACACAATCACTTGGTTTATGTGGAAACATCAGGAATTAATTCAGCAGTTGAATCTGTGCTCAAATTCAGATTAATTAATGTGATGTAAGACCCCATGAGATCACTGTATGCCCAAATTAGTGCTCTTTCTCTCATAGATTTTTACTCCCCATGATTGTCTTGGAAGGAATTTTCTTTCTCTTTGTTGTAGATGGCTTATAACAATATCAAAGAAAAAGCATGATTATAAAATTTCCAAAATTTCCTTTCCTTTTTCTTCCTAACACATGCTCTGAACAGAGAAGTTTCAAAACTTTTCATGTATGTGGCAGCTTGAAGTGGGTGTGCACGTGATTCTGAGAGATGGAACAATAACAGATGTTCCCAAAAGCAATAGGTAATTCCATGGCAATTCATCAAGAAAGAACATGCAACCTAGGGGAAACCAGGCTTCTTGTAAAGGGAGCATTCTCAGCTCCAGGTGTATAAATCAAAGACTTGGTGTATACCAGCCTCTATTTTGGTAGGCCAGGAAATGTAACAAGTTTTCTGTAGAACGAATCAAATAATGTTGGTCCTGTAAAAGTTTGCAGAGTGTTCTTTTCATGTAACAGGAGACTCCCTGAAAGCCTTCTCCTGAGGGAAGGCAAGCATTTCTTCGTGTTATGTATTTTATTTCATTTTCAACTGCCTTAGTCTTAAGTCTCTTCAACAATAACATCAGAAAAAATCTTGAAATCTTCCTTGAGTCTTCTGGCTTGTGACACAGCCACACAAAATTCTTTGCTTATCCAAAACTCAGTCTGGATAATTCAGAAATAAAGGAATACAAAGGGGAAAGACGCTGCAGTGCCAGCTTTTTAGTCCTATATCTGCCAAATAAGGCTCAAGCAGATTTGCATCTTAATTGGTTTCTAATGTGTTTTTAGTAGGTACATCGAGACTGAACTCTTTTAAGAGAGGCTTAATGGATGATGTAATGTTTTCTTGTGCTGAGTCCAAAATTTAAAATGACTTTTATAATAGCACTAAGCTTATAAATATCAGGTAGATTTCACAGAAATTGTGTCACGGCAAATAGCAAAAATGTGCCACAGCTGAAGAACAAGATATTTTTTCTTACAAAGAACAAGAAAATTTTGTATATTGGGAATAGGTGCTTGGCTTGCACATGGTGTTCCATATTCCTGTGTCCTTTGAAGTTGTAGGGGGTAGTATTTTTTTTCCATCTGTGTTACTTATTTTCATTTGCTCATCCTGTGTGCTCCATTTGAATTTGCTCTTGTGTTGGGAGAATAACAGAACTTTGTGAGAAGTCCTTTCTGCCCTGCGTGCAGGCTGCAAAGACATCCAGTAGCAATGCTGAATGCCCAATTTATTCAGCAGGAGTTGGGGTCTTGGGGGCTGCCAGTGGTCTCTGAACACCTCTGGGCATTCCTTAGGTCCCAGATAACACTGAGCTACTAACACTCTGTTCAAGTTTGTGATTCAGTGTACAAAGCTGCTTCTTGAAAGCATAGAAGTTAAGGGTTGGTTATTTTACCCTTAAAGTTGAAGCATTTCCAAGAAGGGAGCAAAACTGAAAATAACAGCAAAGTGGGATGTTACTTCTGCATGCACTTTTGAGTGCTTTCCCCTTCTTCAGTCCTTATTCTCCCATAGAATAGCAGTGTTTTTCCACTTTGGAAATTATTTCTGAAGATTATTCTATGTGGGAACTTTATTTATGTTTTATCTAACTTAGAGGAGTTTAAAAAAAATCATGTTTGTGTACACTGTTTTTAAAGTAGGAAATATAAGCTAAATCGGGATTAATTTCCATAAGCTAAAACTGGATTAATTTTTCAGATAGAGATTTGTGGACTTGAAGGGGGTTATGCAGTTTGTACAAACCACAGCTTATATCTCTGCTCAGTATCTTGCTTTCTTCAAGTAGAAAGTAGGAATCCTCACTTTTAACTTGCTTTGCAGACTTTGTATTAGTATGTCAATTCATTTTTAGCTCCAAGGTATTTTATTGTCAGCATTTGTACGATACATACAACTGTGGAAGGAGTAAAGAATTGATCAAGCCTTAGGTTTGCAATGCCACACTCAGGCAGAGGTCTGCTGAGACCTTCCTTTTTTGAGTTTGATAAAACTAAAAAATTTAAAAGGAAAATTATTGTGTGTTTTTTTCCCTTACAAATTTATGCCTGGCAGTATTTGGAACAATATTAAAGATTGTTGTGGAACAATGTTAAAGATGCTGTCAAGCTTAAAATAGGACTTAATTCAGCTTTCCTGCTGAAGTTCCCCTCTTTTGAAACCTCCTCTGTATTCTTCTGAGGCTGCTTTCCAGAGACAACTGTGTGTGGTTCGTAATAAACTTGGGGGATGAAAGTATCCATTGCATGGGCATCTCTATTTTTGTGTCATGGATTTAGTGACAGTTGGTAAAGTCAGTGCACCACAAACAGTGGAACAAGAAAGAAGAAAAGCAAGGGCATACTCATAACTCTATTTATTGTGGCAGATATTTTTGAGGTGAGTAACTATAAGATATATAACTGGATGGTTTTTCTGTTATATGTCTGATTTCTCAGAGACCACATGTCCTTTTCTGGAGTAAGCCAGTCTTTCATTCTGCTTTTATCAGCTGCATCTCTTTTCGTGCAGCATTTCTGTAGCAGTAGAAGTGGTCATGAGAGGGAGATGATTTAGGGGAGAGAAATAAAACATTGTGTCAGGGCTTAATTTCATTCTGTCTCTCCCAAAATATGTCTCTAGTAAACATGGAGCCTTGAGGTCTGACAGATTTTCTTGGGGTGGTTTTTTTTCTTATTTTGAGCCTTTGGATGCTCAAGCTCAGACATTATTTGGATGCTTTTTGAACTTTGGTTTGCAAGAACCATCTGTGAGAGAGTCAGAGTCACTGACAGCAGTCTGATACAATCTGCAGTCAGTGGGAGGTTTGGTAGTTAGGTAGGTTTAGGACAGCTCACTATCTTTGAAATATCTTTGAAGTTAAGTTGCTTTATTACTAAAGATTGACTTAGTCATCACTTCCAGACTGCAGCCAAGTAAGCCCACTGCCGTTGCTGTGCTCTTCAAAACTGTCTTTCAATTTCAAGTATCTCAAAGTTCCCTGGAAGGACCTGCTGTCTACAGAGCGAAAGTTTCAGTAGTTTTCAGTTCTCCCTTCCCTGATGGAACTTTGTGGTCACCTTGGTGTGGAGGGAAGCCCTGCCATAAACTGCCTGTGTTCCAGTGCATGATCCTTCCCAAGAGCTCTTGTCTGCCGTTAAACTCGAGTGTTTTTGGAAATGTTTGCAGTGTGAACTCCGTGCTTGTCCTGATTCATGTACAAAGTAAGGGGAAGTGCAAGAAAGATAAATGGGTGAGAGCAAAGCAAGTTCAGTTTGATGTTTGCTCTGCTTGCTTAGCCATAGGACAAGGAATCCTTGCTTGTATTTATTTTGTATTGCCATTTTAAATTGCTCCATAAGTAAAACACTGTTATTTACATAGTGCAGAAATAACAGTGATTTAAAGCTCTCAGCAAATGTGATATTCAGTAATTTTATAGAAAATAACAAATTTTAGTGATAATTAAATGTAATAAATTTTATGCTTAGCTGCTGAAATATTTTGGTGTAAAAATACCTTTTCACATAACTGCTCAAGTTTCTCTAAAAAGCTATGACAAAATAGGAATTCAAGAGTCAGAGTAGGAGGTATCAGAAGTAGTTGTTGCTCTAAAATCAGTTAATTGGACTGTGAGTCCCAGAATGAGCTGCTGTTTCTTCAACTCTCAGAATTAACTGTAATTTCCAGCATGTAACTAATATAGAATAATGTTTTTAAAATGTGCTTTGGTTCACAGTTATAAAATCAAAGTCGCACATTATGAAAATAATTCTGAATGAAATATTGATTCATCCATTGTTGGTTAATTTTGTACCTGGAAAGAGTCCTTGAGAACTGATGGTTCTATAGATAAAATGCCAGTTCTCAAAATGCTGCAAACTGAGTTTTGGTGAGTATTGTCCTTTATTCCAATATTGGTTTTTCTTGCCAAATTGCCTGCTCAGGCTTGTAAGAGCTGTGCAATATCCATGGGGTCAGAGCACTGGTCTCTCTCCGTTGTTTTTAATGCTATCATGTTTGCTGCTGCTTGTGGTTTTCACTGCTTATTTTATAACAAATTCTGAAAGGCGGATGGAAACCTCATCCCATTTAAATGGTAACAAAATAAATTCAAGTAAACTAGTCTGGTCTTCAGTTTACACTTTGCTGAGTCAGAGAGGTCCAGTTCCTTCCTTTGATATTGTTCATGCAGTGAGAACAAAGTGAAGAGAAGAGAAGAGTTCCCTTGCATTGTGCTAAATCTCCTGCAGCAGTCAGAAAAGCTGCCTCTGTCTGCATTAAATTCTGCAATTTGCTGAGGAGTGAAGGGTTCAGGGGTGAGGAGCATCAGCAGAGTGCAGTGTGGCTGCCAGGCTGTGCCTTCTGCTTGCCTGTAGAGTGTTTTGGGGTATACCTGTTGTAGAGATGCCCCTTGGATGCCTGGAGGATCCTGGCTGTCTCAGGAGTGACGGCTCTCAATGCCAGAGTTCAGTGCTCACCTTTATCCTGAACTGGGAAAAATGCCACGAAAGCATTTTTAAAAATGCTTTCTAAAATAACCTGGTAATGTTTCAGGTTTTACTGTGGTGACTGTTCATGAAAAAATTTTCTTTCTAAATGATCTGAGATGAAAATGACAACAGGTCACAGTTCAGATTTAACCTGATTTTTATAGGGTTTTCACAAAATTAAAAAAAAACAAAGGGTTAACCAATGATCTTAAAGCAATTTTAACAGTAAAACAACTTTTGCATTTTTTCCCCAGCAATTCCTCAGGAGTATGGAAAATGCTGCTAAATTGGTTGTGTTCTGAACGCAATTCCAAAGATGCATAATCTCTTATTGTTATTTTTTTCTAAGGCTAATATAAGAAAAACGACCAGATTCTTGAGAATTAGTCACATCTTCATGGCTGAATACCAAGTACTATTTGAGCCAGATTCTGAGAATGCTGACATTGTCATCCTTTCATCATTACTGGATCCTGCTGCATATCTAAATTCAATAGTTAGCAACTTTATTACTCTGCATATTACAATATGTATATGTACATTGAATTTTTAGAGAGGAAGCCTTTTTCCTTGATGGAGGAGTGGTTTGGAAATAGGAGAAATTGAAGGCACTTTTAAAGTTGGCTGCTTTGCAGAGAACAAAATCTGAAACAATCCAAAAGAGAAACTGTGTAGATTCCTGGGGAAGTTTAAACTGCAACATGCCACAAGCAACAGATAGGACACGGTCAGGGAATCAGGAATGAAAGCAGTCCAACTCTCTTACTCTGGAATATTACACAGACATCACGAACATCTACTGGATTCCCCAAAAAAACCTTACTTAAAGGGGTGTTCCAGATGGTAAACCAGGTCATATTTGTGCATTAATCATTTTTATCTCAATTACTCACAAGGAAAATACACTGCACTAAAAAAAACAGGGAAGGGGGGCAGAACAAAAACACTCAAAGCCAAACAACCACTACCCTCACTTTCTTCCCTTATCTCCACCCCCAAACCCCCACAAAAACTTTCCTCCCCAAAACACAGGTAACTTTCCCACCTCTTTTGTCCTTAAAGTCTCTGGGCTAAAGGGACTAGTGCTGTCACTGTGGTCAAGCAAATCTTTGGGAACTGTTTCTGTACTTTTAAAGAAAATTTTAAGTATGTAGTTCCCATTTCAGATCACTTCTTAAGTTTTTCTCAGATAAGAATGCTTTGAGAATTTTGAAGCAAACCTGGTTACAGCTAAGTTTTGGTGATAGGGTTGTCCAAGGCAGAGAGTTCTGCAAGCTGTGTGGGATATAACTGATGAAAATTGTAGGCCAGTCATGGAGGAATGAGGAACAAGAGTATCCAAAACTTAGATCCATTCCTGAGGAAGCCTCTCCTGCCTGCCTCCACCCTTGCTACAGCTGACAGATTTTCCATGGCACTTCCCCCAGGTGTGAAATTATTCCTCCTTCTTCTGTAGGCTGCACATGGGAGGATTATGGGTGGTCGACATTTTAAAAACTGGTTGGAAATTGAAGGAAAAAAGTGTACTGAAGGCCAGATAGACCTGCTGCAAGTCCTTTCTCTGCCCTCTCTGTGTGGAATTAGAATTGCTAAGCCTCACGCTGCAAACCCCAAATGGAAATTTTTTTGTAAGTCAAGTGATAAGGTTGCATGCTTTGCAGGAAGAGATGGGTGCCCCATAGCAGATTGAGGTGCAGGGCTGTCACTGGGCTGCACCAATGCTTGATTACTCCTAGGAGGTTTAACAGTTCAGGTTTTTAGCATGGCAGCATGCTTAGAACCTGCAAACCCCAGTGTACATAATGGTAAAAACATGAGGGCCTAATTGCACAAATGTATTAAAGAGAGCCTGAACTTTTAAGAATTTGTACTCTAAATAAAGACTAATAATAGAAGGTGAAATAGGCACATGGAGGGTGAATAAAATTTGTTGCCCAGGGTGACCCAGCAAGTCAACAGCAGACCTCACAGTAGGATTTCTGAAAGCATTCATATATTGGAGGAATTCAGAGACTCTGAGCTCACTGATTTACTTTAAATAAAAAGAACAATGGGAGGTTACTTAATTTGGCTATGTAAAGTACTATTAAAAAAATAAGGAGCTTTTTAGTCTCAAAAGGGTACAAGAACTGAGGGGTATCCAGGCAGATTAAAATGGGCAGGATAGCACACATTTTCTTTCACATTAAATTGAAAGATAAATTGATGAAATTGAATTGATTGATAAATTGATGAAATCAGTTAGCAAAGGATTTAGCAGATACCTCATCCCTAGATATTGTTCAGAAAAGACTGAAAGCCTTTCTTGGAAGACAGATGTTAGCCTAGCTCTGCTTACTTGGTTCAATGCAAGAGTAAGTGGGCATCATGCTGTGCCTTCCATTAGCAGAACTGGATGGTTCTTATGCATTTGGAACTAAATTTTAAGAGCTAAATGAACAAGAATTATTCAGCTACCTTGAGTCAAGTTCCAGGAGCTCTATCAGGCTGCATGAAATCTAACTTGAGCTCTTGCAAAGAAATTACTCAAATCTGAATAGCGAATGCTCTTGTATTCATCACTGAAAAGAAAAAAAAGAAAAAAAAAAAAAAAACAAAAAAACCAAACCAACCCAACCCTCCCCCCCCTAAATGGGTTTGAAGGCTTTGAATTATAATTTTTTCTAAGAACAAAACCGTAAATGACTCTGCGCTTCCTGTTTCCTCATGGACTAAAAGAGGAACATCCAAATCCCTACAATACAAGAAAGACTAAGTCTCAGGGATGGGGTTTTTTTTAATTGTTATTTTTTGGTTTTTAATTTTTTTTTCTAAATCCAGGAGATACTGGAAAATTTTCTGTATATCTGAAAAAATGAGATTTTTAAAAGGTTTAACAGGCATCATTTTTCATGTCAAACTCGTATCTAACTAACGAGAACTCCACACGTAATTCTGTTTAAAGCTCTGCAGTAAATGAAAAGAAATGCTAAAGAAAAATGCCACTTAATGCCACATGCACCAGAACACATCTTTTTCCTAGGGAATTTTGAAGATATATCTATTCCTGGTGTGCCACTTCTGGCTGGTGGACTGTGCTGTCTAACTTTTCAGGAACCATAATAATAGCAGTGGCTATTTTTGCCATTTCCTTTTCTGTAGTCTCTGTATTCAAGATGTTGCATTCTGGCCTATCTGTTTCGTGCAATATAGGTAGCCTGGCAGTGTGTGTAAAAGCTACTGAATTTTATTTTACTTGGTTTTCTTTTCTGCATTTAAACATGAGTAGAACAAACTATATCAGTGTTCTGTTTAGCTGTTCTTTAAACAAAGTGTTCTCTAGCTGACATCTGAGGAATCCTGGAGCTGCTCTGGGTTTGTTATGGCTAAAGCTGCAGAGGAAGTCCAAGTGAATCACAGATAATTGTAGTCCTCAGGATAGCCATTTTGTTAACAGAATTAGCTTCATTAATCTTTCTAATCTGATGATTAAACAGAGGATAAAATATCAGAGCAACACAAAAACTATGTTGGAAAAAACCCCTCAACATTATGAAATGGTATGTAAAGATCTTATTGTGATACTTTCTAAACACGGGGAAAAGTAGAACCAAATAGAGAATGTCTTAATGATGTTTTCTTATAGAAATTAATTTTTTAGTTCCTCTGGCAATTTTTTTAGAAAGGCACATAAGATAGCATTTGGGGTTACATTTTCTTTCAAATTTTTGAGGCATTTTTTCTCAATTCTGGGTAGTTGTCCAAGAAACTTCAGTATTTTAGTGCTATTCTTGATTTTATTTTTTGGGGGGAGATTGCATAATTGTGCATATCTAATATGACTAATTTTGTTTGCTTTAAACTGCCACATTTACTGGCACAATTCTTATTTTTTACAAGATGTTAGAAATACCATTTTCCCTTAGAAAACAGCAATGATCTTTCTGTTTAGATATTGAACTGAGACTTGAGAGGTGCATTCAGTTCCCACACTGTTGCAGACATCCTTACTTAAACCTGCCCTGGGGCTCCTGCGTGTGCTCGGTGCCGGAAAGGATGAACTGACCTGCACAGCAGCCACTTTCTGCAATTCCTGCTTGTGCCACAGAGTGTGAGGGCAAAATGAAGGCTTTCATTCTAAGCTAAACAAGCATTTAGGAAGATACTAAAAAGAAAAAAAAAAGAGCAATGATAGTTTTGCAAGAAGCTTGTATTTTGTTTTCTTTACTTCTGTTTTCTGCTTTCAAATTTCTGTAGAACTTAACCTTGATCAAAGTCTCTGAATCAATGCAATTCTTGACAGGCTGTAAGTAGGAGAGATGCTTCCAGCAAGGATACTTTTGTTTAAATACTTGATGCCAATTCTGTATAACATTGTGGTTTGTATATCATGAGGTGTTTGTTTATTATGATGTCAGTGTTTGTTGTAAAGAAAATCAAGCTACAGATACATATGTGAAAGGACATGGAGAATATTTGTGTAGAACATACTTTTTCCTTCCATCTTCATAACCCAGCAGAAGAATGTTGATTTGTAATTTTTAAACCTTGTGTATTTATGCTTACATCTTTGTCTTTGGTGGAGGATTTTTTTTGTAACTGGGAAACAAATATTTTCATTATGTTTTTGCAACCTCCTTTTCTTTCTTACCCAAATTTAGATAATTCTGTAAGGTAACTATTCCCTCTTTGCTTTTCAGTTTCTTACCTTGAAAATAGAGATGTATCTGTAGTGAACCTGAATGGCAAAGTAGGAGACACATTTTTTAAAGTTACTAAAATTATCAATTGCAAGGATAACTGAACAGAAACATTTTATGTTAACAAATGACAAGCTTTCAACTCCCTGGATGAATAATAAAACCTCTTAAGTCAGTCAGCATGGTTTTGTTGTCTTGATCAAAAACGTGGTTTAAACTTATTTATTACTTTTCAAAAGATTACCCCTTATGTTTGGGACAAAGCTGTGTCTTCTGATGTAGCAGGACAGTAACAGGAAGCATTGAGATAGGAACAAGAAGCATTCTCAGATTTAAGAAGGAGGTTTAAAGAGGTTAATATTTTCAAAAGAAAACTGTTAGAATGACTTTATAGTAATTTTAGCTTAGCTTTGTTTTTGAAAAATCATTTTACTTCCTTTTGTTTCCTCATGACAACTTCATGCTACTTCTGAGCTGTATATATAATTTTTTGTCTCTGCATGTTCCTGTGTCTCCTTCTCTACATCCTTTATTCTTCTCATTCACATGTAGTTTTTAACTGAAGACATTTAAAACCCTGCATTATTTTATCTCTGCAGCTTTCTTTAGTTCTGCACTCTTGAAGTAGATCTTTGTTTCTTGCCTAGTGGTGGTCCCCAGAGCTGCCCCACTTAGGCACTGCCTCGGAGCAGTTTGACCATCTGGGTGGGTCAAAGAGCCCAGCCCTGTGAGCTTCTGCTTTGGCTTTGGGTGCCAAGGTGAGACTTGAAACAAAAAACTCGAGTCAATCACTGTGTGTGGTGGCACAGTGCTGACAAGTTGATCACCAGCCAAATTTCATGAAAGGTACACTAAGGTAAACTGCAAAGGAGGTCAGGGATTTTGTCATGTTAAATGTCCAGTTTTGCACAGATAGAGGAGGAGTTTGGATACTGGGTGATTTTCAGGGAAGTCTTTATAGCTTTTAGAGGCATTTTTTAAAAATAAGATATTTTTCATTTTCTGGGAATTTGAGGGAAAGAACTTAGTCTCCTTCATAGGCAGTTTCTGAGATCATAGGCACCTCTGGGCACACCCCTAGAGCTATCCTAATTACATATTCTGTAGTTTCAGCCACTTTAGTTGAGGGTTGTGGAGAGAGGGAGTCTCATTCATATCTGTATCAACTTGGCAAGAGAGGGGAGTTTTATTTCTCTCTGCTGATGCACTCTGGCTTGCAGCTGATGCTGGTGCTGCACATCAACAAGCTGCTTAAAAGTTCCAGCAAGTGTCACTGAAGTACAGTTTGTCCATTTGCAGCATATTGATTCAAGCTGTTTACTTCCTAATGGAGGATTAATTTCTGTGGTGAATGCAGATGGAGAGTACATTTAATGTGCTTGCCTTCCAGATAAGAAAGGCCTTTCTCCTTTCTTCCCAGGGACCTGAACTGAATTCTCACCCATAAACAGCAGTGGTTGTTTTAATGTTCCGGGGTTTTTAATTGAAACAAAACCTAGATGTGAGTTTTGTTGCTCACTGAAACAAAGCCAGCACAGCTCTACTTATAAGTGAGCCTGAGCTAGAGCTGAACTGAAGTGGATTCAGCTCCCTGCTGCATTCTTGGCCCGTGGAAGACTCTAAGTTCATTTGGACTTCTCTCAAAAGTTCCTGACAGGTATTGCACCGTAGTGTTTGAGAGGCTGGAAATGTGAACCTCTTGTGGAATGGTCTGAGAAGTGAGTTCTGAAGTATCTGCCTAGTTTGGGCTGAGGTTCATGTAATCTTTATTTATTTTCTAATATCTGGGAAGATCTTTGCTCTAAGGCAGATGAAAGCTTTACTCAAACCAGGTGTCATCGATGTTCCTGACCTTTGGTTTGAAACACAGTTGATTCATAGGCAAGTTCCAGAGTTGTCTAATTTTGTGGGCTTTCAGGGTTTTTTTTGGTTGTGGTGGTTTTTTTTGGTTGTTTGTTTGGATTTTTTTGGATGTTGTTGGGGTGGTTTTATTTATTTTTTTGTTTTGGTTTGGTTTTGCTTGTTTATTTCATTTGGTTTTGGTTTTTTGTTTGCTTGTTTTTTTTTGTTTTTTTTTTTTTTTTTTGTTTTTTTTTTTTACAGAGGATTAGAATAGGAATAACAAGAGAAAAACTGAAGGGCAACTTATTATCTAATATCCCCATTTCCTAGGACTACTTATATCCTGTCTTTGAAGATTGTTTTATCTTGTTTAGGAAGAATTTTAATTGATACCTAATACACAAAAAATGAATATGTTACACTGAATTTTTGGATCTTCCAGCTGTTAATTTTCCTGATTTGAGATCTGAAAATCAGCACAGCTATTTCCTTTATTCTTTGTACAGAAATGCTATGTGGATATTGCCTACTGTATAAGTACCTTGACTTCCCAGGGTATATTTGGCAGGAGAGTGCAAGAAAGGAGTGTTTTGACAATAAAGAGAAGAAATATATCTTTACAGGAAATATGTAATGTTGCTTTTGTATCTTAATCTGTAAGTCTTCAGGCAAAAATTCTTGCTTAAAGGACATAAGGAGCTGTGAGAATTACTTAAGGAATTAAGGAAAAAAGTATGCAGTCCACCAAAACAATTTTATGTGGCCAGGACAAATTGCCAGTCAATCCATGTACTTGCTTTTATACAAACACATATTTCATGACGGTTGTGCAAAGCGTTAAAAAGTTGTCTACTCAGAGGAACTGTTATTGTAATTTAGGAAAACTCCAAATATCTGGTTAAAGTAATTTTTGAAAAGCTCCACATACCATCATGTTTAGGTGATTCCCGAGACTGAACAAATGTAACACCTATGAGTTTCTATGAGTTTGGCTTTGGCATATGAGCAAGTGGTTGTCTGAAATTGTACTGTGGTAAGATAATTTGATAGCCTTTATCAGTTTTTAATATGTAGTAATTGGCTAACGACTGCGTGCTGGCAGCCCTGCCACCCTGCTCTGTGTTTTATTGCTGGGTGTAAGGTAACTTCCCTTCTGGTTGCAGCTCTGTAGCATGACTTTAAAAAATGCCCCTAAGCCAAGGCAACGAGCATGTTTTAAATACTTTGTGACAGTTAATTATTTCCCTGTGGTTTGGAGAGTGCCACTGCACTAGTGCATTAAGAAATACATTTTGAAAAGCGTTGTGATGAAATTACAGGTCAGATCTTGCCACACAATGCAATTCCCCCCACACAATGCAATTCCCTTATTCTTAAATCAAATAACCATCTGTTTGGGAAAGTGGTTTTGCTCTGAAGAGTTTCTTTTCTTTCTTGAAATACATTTAGCAGATGTTTCAAGAGAATGGCTTTATGCAGGCTTTTGTTCAGTAGGTGGTTTGTCTGTCTGTTCACTCAAAAAGTCTAGTTGGGCATTGCTCAGCCAAACCTAACTTGTACACATTATACCTCACGTTGTCTCTGGGCTTGTGTAGGTTCTTGGTATATTATCCTTCTTACCATTGCTAAAATAATGCCACCTCCATTTCTAGTGTAGATACAGTTTTAGTACAGTGAAAAAATACTACATTACCTTGGCTTATTCCCCTGTCTTCATAAGGCTTAATAATGAGATACATTTTCATCATCAGAGTAACTGTACTGGGCTAATTAAAGCAACAAGTAGCACACGCTTGTGTCTGGGACACTCATGCTAGTGAGTTTCCATTGACATGTTCACATGCAAGTCATGATATTCCGTATCATGGAATAGTTAGTCTAGGCAGCCTTATCTCTTAAGGTCTTTACTTGTTTTTCTGCTCATGAAGAGATTTCTCTCTCATTGATTCATTTCCCTTCCTCATGAATTGTGATTGTAGGTGTTTAGAAACTCTAACCAGTTTGCCGTATAATTCTTGAATACTGGAATAAAAGGTAATACCTTGTACATAGTCTCCACCTTCTGAAGCTTTCAAAGAAGTAAAAATAACATCTTCCTTGCTTCTGATCATGGAGTCAGACCCTTGGTTTCATGCAGTGACCCTGCTGTGGTCATGCTGCTCGATGCCTTTGCAGTTGTTTGTGCTGCTCTGCTGTCTGTTCCATGTACATAGAGCCAATTGTCCAGATTCACTTTCTGGGTTCTACAAGAAAATGAGCCCTGAAGACCCTAGCCTCAGCACTGTGGTCTGTAAACATTGTTGGTCCTTCTAATGCATAAAAATGAATATGTTACTTCTGACAGTGCAGATGTGCCTGTGCTCAAATACATGTGCATGCGTCACTATGCGTTCAAAAATGCATCTTCTTTGGAGTCTGGGAGGCCTGGGGCACAACAGATCATGAAAGACCAAGGCCATATCACATGTGATTCAGGACACAACAACTAAACATCACTATATGCCTTATTAAGTAATGGAAGGATTCTTGTTTTAGAATTGGTTTCTGAATACTGTGGGTTATTTCATCTGAATCTTGTTTCTCCCTGGCTGCTGCTGCTCTGTATTATGTCAGTGCATGTGTCTGGCACTGAAAAGTGTTTGATGTTTTCTGTAGGTCATGCAAGATGTTTGATGTTTCTTTGTTGACTTTTGAGTATGAGTAAATAATTGATAGAATCCCCTGTGGCCAGAATTTCTGAACCTTTATGTATATCATTGTGGTCAATTACAATGCGTCAAGCTGTGTTAAGTTTCTCTCTAATTATAATAATCAAATATGTAATGTTCATAATGAAAGGCAGATTTGTGAACATTGTAGCAGTACACTGGCTCCAAATTTTCCTGCTGCCTTTGCCAGAAGAGCAAGAGGCTGTGGGGTGAAAAACATCAAGGAGGTACATGGACATTCTAAGGAAGTTTTCTCAGTATGTTTTCTGAGTAATTTCTTTTGAAAGTCAAGTTTACTCCTGTAATTAATGATGTAATGTGTAAAATTCTTAATTTTCAGATACTATTAATAAATAACATTTGCTCAGCTATTTTGCTGACCTTATGGAGCTTATGCAAACCTGATCATTTCAGATGAGCTTGATAGGGATTCAGGTGTAAATGGTGGGACAAGTTTACAACTTTAATCATACATCTGGCTGCTCCTTTGGTCAGGAGTTTGCTTCCATTACAGTAATCATTGTGAGTTTAAAAGGTTTTTAATTATTTGAGCTGCAGTCATTTTGGCTGTATTGAAAAGTATCACTGTTAATGTTCTATTTTCTATCAAATAAGTTAAAATAGGTACTCTATTAACTGTTTAAATTGAATCACAAAAATCCTGTGGCTAAAGAGCAAAAGAACAGCACAGACTTTCCAGTAATTTTCTGTTAAATTATAACTGTTCTGATTTTCATATGCATTTACATGGAAATAATATTTAGCAAAATTGGCAAATACCTCTAAAAACAACAGACAGAGGAACCACCCCCTTCAGCCTTTCCAGCTATCAACAATTTAAGCACAATCTCTTCCCTTCTTCTTTCAGGGAAGTTGTGTGTTCGACAAGAAACTTTGTTATGCTGCACTCAGGAAGGGTTAAACCATCCTGACTTCCCAGGTCTGACATGAATCAAATAACCATCTGCAGTGACAGATCATGTGCTTGGAGGTTTATGCTTTAAGCTACCCAAATATCAGATAATCCTAGAACATCACAAGAAGAGGTGCAAAGCAGGTTTTATGATTTAATTCTTTCTATGGCTTATACAGTCCATTTAGGTTTATGCTGTTGCTCCAGGTTACTGAAGATTTATGATCCATTGAAAATGCTGCAGACAAATATTTCAGCAAACTTTGTTTGGTATTGTTTTTATTGATGAGGATTATCTGAATGAAAAAGAAATTGCTTCCTAGATATGTTCCCATTAAGGCTGTATAAAAAAGAGGGAAAAAAAGTTCTTGGTAGTGTTTGATACTGCTGGAAGACAGGATTGCTGGACAAAGTGAAGCCTAACTGAGGAAAGGAGGAATGGTCCAGTGGGCAGTCTGGGCCTCCAGAGACCAGAGTTCAGCTCTTGTTTAACCATAGGCTTCTTGTATTACTTGCCAGAAAGTCATTTAGTCTAGCTTGTGCCTTTGGGAGTATCCCATTTTGCATATGGGGAACTGTCTCAGAAGGGTGTTGAAAATAAAATCCATTAATGACTGTGAAACTGTATAAATGCCTTCAATATGCTAAGCTTGGCCTTGGTTTCAACATGGGTTTTTTCCTCTGAAAGTATGTCTGGTTTTATGGATGGTTGCATTTTGTTCCCTGAAACAGGCTACTAATAGGTTTTATTCAGGCCTGGAGTTTTTGATTATCTGTGCTGCTTTCCAGCAATGATTGTACTCATCTCAGTATGCTGCCACAGTTCTTATTTGAGCAATATAGAAGCTGTTTAAATTACCTTTTTAATTAATGTTGCTTGCACATGCTAAAACTGTATTTCAACAGAAGTCACAGCAACAGCATGGGTCAATAAGAAGGTAAAATATTTTGGTGATCAAAGATTTTGCTCAGTCACAGTTGTTGCATCTTTTGCTGCATGTTGCAGATGTGATGTATGTGTGCAAGGCACATATTTTGCAATGTGTTTTGCTTACAGCAAAGCTGCTCTTGTATCAACTCCTCTGTCCCATCCCTAGTTTGCATCTTGCTTTGTTTCCTGTTTCCTTTTGAACAGTAATGTCTTTTTTAGATGCCTCCTCATAAGTTCTCTCTGCACGTATAAAAGCTAGGCTGCATTCAGAGAGTATTTTTAGTCAAAGAGAAGGGTCAGAATCAGAATTGCTGTGATCAGACTATTTCCATTGCTTTCAAGGATGCCTGTTCTATTCAGCTGAATTTGGCCAGTCCTCATGTTTCTGGTTACATGTGGCTAAGGGCATTTCACATGTGATAGCTTTCATGGCATTCAGTGAAAAACACATGGGAACTTTGGATTCTGCTGTATGCATATTTTGGTACTTATTTATAATGTGACATTGCAGAATCTAAGCACAACTTAATGCACAGATTGAAAAGAAAAAACATGCATATTCTAGTAGTCTATTTTGAAGGTATTTATGCCGTTATGTTTCTAGGCATTAAATTAGACATTTTTAATGAATAATTAAGATTAAATTGGTCCCTTTTTCCTCTGTTTGGCTTGATACATGAAAGACCTGAGAAGAAGAGAAGGGTTCCTCTAAGTCTAGGGGATTCTGCTTTTGTTGGGGTGTTCATTTTGTATGTAGGGTCAGCTGAGCTCCTGGCTTCTGGCAAAATTACTAATTCATATGACTGATAAGACTGTCAGTGTCACTGAAATGAAATGTGGGTATTTCATAAATCTGAAAATAAGAATATGTCCATTTCATTCTTACTGGCATTTGAACATATGAACACTGAAACATGCTTTCTTTATAAAAGACTTTCTTTTATAAATAGTTCATTTTTCTTAGAGCATCACCAAAATTTCCAATTCAAGGTCACTAAGCATCATTTCTAATAAAATGTAAATTGAAATAGTCCACTTGCTGGGTAATAGAAACTTGGTTTCAGGCCTCCAGTCTTTTTCCTGAGTTTCTTCCAATGCTGTTTGTAATTAAAGGGGCAGAGCTGAGATTTTGTGATGGTGGTCAGTAACTCGTCCAGATGCCTGATTGTTCTGCGGGGATGATGTTGGGGGTTTATGCGTGTGCGTGCACTCTGGGATTTGAACTGCATAAAGTATTTTACTGAAAGCTTAAGCAAACAGTGTATAGTGCTGATACAAACAGAGCATTAGACATGTCTGTCTATAATACAGCCATCTGTTGAGTGCTATAGCAGTTTTTCAAAAGCCTCCCTCAGCATAGACATCAAAGTCTATTCATGCACCTGTGCTTCTGATCTTCTAATATTTTTCTTATTTAAAACTGGCAAAGGGAGAGGAGCAGTATTTCAAGATCAGCAGCTTTATTTAAAACAAAACACAAAAAGCCAAAAACTCCCCCAAAATTTTAACAATTCAGGAATTGTTAAAAATGACTTTTTTGGATATTCAATACTATTATTTATAAAAAACCAGACACCCACGCTTTCATTTTCCTCTCCCTTGAGCAACCCCTGGCCTTGGTAGCATTATTTCCTGCCTGGTCTATTTACAATACAGCTGCTGAGATCATTTGCTTGATCCGTTGTTCCGATGACATCAGCAGGACCTGTGAACTCTTCTCCCAGCCCTCTCTTGGAGAACAGTGCTCAGTGGAGGAGGAGCTTGCATCATGTCCCCTCATTTACTCACTCTTTTCCCAGCCCAGTGGTCAAAGAAGGAGTCAGAGCTCTTCATTTCTCGGTCTCAAGGTTGTTTATTGTTCCTTATCTATAAAATTTTTGCTCCTGTCCAGTCGAGTTCCTCTCAGCAGGACAGTCAGAGGCACTCAGCCTGCCCCCGGGCAGTGTTATGTCTTTATACTAAAAACTACGTGTACAATATTTACAATTACTTTCCAATACCTATCACCTATGTTAGACAGTGAGCTTCTACTCTAAACCGATCTAAAAGTGCCAACGTCACAGCAGAAGATGGAGGCCAAGAAGGAGAAGGAGAAAAGCTGGACATGCTCAGATTCCTCCATCTTGCCCCCTGAGCCCCCATTCTAAAAATCCCCCCAAAAATCTATTTTTTCACCCTGTGATAAATTCACTATCATTCTACTTAAACTTTTGTGGCTTGTAATTCTTCATATAAGGTTGGTGATTGTTTTTTCCAAGGGCTAAATCAAAGGCACAGGGGCTCTGTGCCCAGGGCTTGAGCCAGGGCAGCCAGAGGAATTTGCTGGGTTCTGACACTGGCACACAAGGTCCCTTGCAATCTTACCTGTGTGGTTTTCCTACTAAAACAGATTGAAAATACAGTATTGACATACAGAACATCACGTCACTCAGGCTCTGAAATCATGTGACAGTAACTGCTATGTTGGAGCAGAAGCTACTGAGTACATAATGTTTTAGTTACAGTTTTATTTTTCAGAGATGTGTGGCAGCAAAAATAGTTTTTAATTTGTTGTGTACCGTTAAGATGCTCAAATCCAGCAATATTTAGATTTGCTGATGAAACTTGTGATGAAATACAGGAAGATCTGTAATATGCTCTTCTTTGTGGTGCCTGAACCGGAGCTTATTCTCATAGACTGTGATATCTTGGAAGTACAGCAGCTTGATACTGAGCACCTGTATTTCATGCTGAGTGAAAGTGATCTCCTCATGGGTAGACTCCTTAAAATCCACCAGAATGGTGCAGAAATAAACAAATTTTGTGTTTCAGAAAAAGAGGATAAAGCATGTATTTCTTTCTCCGGGTGGGGACACAAAAGGGGTATTATAAACACGTGTTAACCGGCTGTATGAGCTCTGTGTGTTCATTTCCCCCGTTCTGTGACCAGAGCTAATCAGTCTAGCTGTCGCAGTGTTGTTTTCCACATTTCTATATCTGGGCTCAGTATAAATAACAGCAAAAAAGTTGCTCAATTGTGGCACTTTTTGACTTTCTTGAAAATAGTGGTGCAAATGTATGTTGGAACAGTACATTAAATGTTTGAAATGTAAAATTCACTGAGCTCAAACTTTCCAAGTGTGCGCACTTCTTTTTTATTCCAGTGAGGTTGCAGGGTTCTCAACACCTCTTTGCAAAAGGAGGCTCTATTGGTGCAGGATTTGAGAGGTTTGGAAACTTATGGTTTCCTGCATCTGCAGTCACTTGCTTTGGGAGCCATTCTAAGTATGATTTTTTTTTCTTTTTCTCTTCTTGATTGCAGATTGACTTGGAGCCAGAAGGGAGAGTGTATGTCATCATAGACCTTTCAGGATCATCTGGTGAAGGTAGGGACTTTCAATATTTTATCTTACTCTTTCATGAATGGAATCTCCAAGGGTCTCTGAAATGAAAGTATTAGAAGTGGTGTGTGCTGATACCCTCAAATCTGTATTAACTCAAGTTAAATGAACACATTTTGAGTCAATAAGCAAATTGCACTTCATCTTACCCTGTTAATCACTGATGGTAACAATACTAGCTAAAATGACCATAATGAAATGATCATACTTAATAGTACTAATTTCCAGAGGAAACTTCCAAATTGTTTCGTTTTTGCAAGAATAGAAAAATTATGTAGGTAGAACGGATAAGATGTCAAAAAATAAGGGACAGGAGTTTATTTGCTTTTTAAATTATTCTAATATTTGGTATTTTTCCATTTCAACTTAAGTAATGACCAGAATGTTGTCATTATATGAGATGTTTTCATTTTTATGGCACAACGGCTGCATGTTGGAAAATGACCCAAATATGGAAGAGAAGTATTTATTACATTCTTAAGAAAAATTCTAAAAATAATTCTTCTGCTGCTTACTTTAAACAGTCAAGTGGTATATGGTAGGAATGAGATAATTTATGAAGAAGCAAATCTGTGTGCCTTAGTCATGCACTTGGTGACAGCCTGATTTGCCAAAATGGCCTAGATGATTGATTATCTTAAATTATGTACAGCAATCAGCTTTGATCAGCTTCCCCCAGTAGCTCATGGAGTTCACTGAAATGAGGTTATCATCAGTTCACAGTACATAAAGAAGATTCACATGAACCTTGACAGGAGTTGAAACCAAAATGCTATGAAATTAAATTATTTTGCCTGGCACAGTGGAGAAACGGTGGAAGAGCATGTTTATCTTTCTGTTCTTTGTAATGAATTGCTGCGCTCCGACCAGCTACTAGCAGTAGCTTGCAAAAACACATATTGCTTTAAATCCTGAATTTTAAACTTTATCTTATAGCCTCTTTTTGTACCTACCTAAAATGTGCTCTACCATTTTTTTTCTTCCTGCATATTGAAGAAAATATCAATTAAATAGTAGTTTCCACATCTATTTCTGACCGGCATGACAGTGATCATCTGAAATGTGGTTAAAGGCATTGGTGTGACTCTGTCATAGGGCAGGTGGATGTTCTTCCAACCTTCCTCTGATAGCTAATTGCTACCCAGCTGAGCCTGCTGTTACTGTTTCATCCCAAGATGCATTCAAGTGTGTCAGACTGTCAAAGGACAGAAAGAATGGTGTTGTGTGGTTCTTCAAAAGTGCTTTAAAACTCTCCAACCTTTTACACAGGAAAGTAAAAAATGGCTATCCTAATGCCTCCTTTATTACGTGGTGCATTACCCTGTAACATTGAAAGGTACTTGGAAAGAAATTTGTGTCACTACAGTAGCATTGGAGGGGAATACACAAATGGAGACTAGCCAGTGAGGGAAAACAGCTTATGAAGTGTTATGGGGAGGCCTTAGGAGGACCAAAAGCACTTAGTTGTAGGCACACAGTTTGTGGTAATTGGGGTGGGGCTGCAGCCCAGCCTCATCCCCAATGGGCACAGCTGTGAGCAGCAGGTGAGCAGCATTGACAGCCATGAGCCATGGAGTGCCCAGGGGCACTGACCAACCACAAAGGGAGCAGAGGGCACACAGGTGCAATGCAGGAACATGGGGAGTATAAAATGTTGGGCTAAAGAACAAGAAGGGTGGGTGTTTGCAGCTTTCTGAAGTGGTAAGGTGTTATTCTGTATGGGTGGAGGCATCATGATCTTGTATGGTGATACTCTGTGTATTGTAGCTATCTCAACTGCAGCATATGCTGTGACATGTAGTTGAGGTGAATTTGGTAGAAATTAGAGAAGTTGGTGCACTTACAAAGTACAGCACAACTTGTATATTTTTAAGCTTTCCCACTTGTAAAAGTGTTGAGTAGAAGTACTGCAAAGTTCTCTAGGAGGGTTCCAGTTTTTCTCACAAAGAAAAGTGGACTAAGTTTGTACAACTGTTTGCAAACCCTTTTTATAGCATTATAAGTGATACTATGAAATCTTATTATTGAATGGTTTTATTAGAGGTAAATAATTTTTGATATTTAGTGATGTTATTGAAACATGTAGTTTAACATAACAACTATGTGAATAACAACTTGTGTAGTGAATGGAAACATCTAGATCACAAGGGATGTAGCTTATTCTACATGTTTCAAAAATACCTCTTTCATTTTATGTATGTGTAGGTAAAGATAATGAATGTGTGAGGTATTTTATGATTTTCAATTTGCTAGTTCATTGTAGTTAATCTGTATTTCTTGAATATTAAAGGAATCTGAAGTTATAGTAGGTGCATCACTTTTGAGTGGCATGGGTTGGTTGAAGTGATTGCTGCTCTTGGCCATATTTCTGAACCAGGCTCTTGTTTTTTGCAATCCAGTTGTCACTGTGAGTAGCAAGAGTACATAGTGTTCTTTTCCTGATGCACAAATGGGCATCGCTCTTCCACCTGGAAATTTGGTGGGGGAAAATTGGCAATTTATGAAAATAGAAATACTCATAGCAACAATTTTAACTGAAGGAAGCAATCAAGTTGTGTGTTTCTTGTAAAAATATACTATATACTCACCAACCACTCTTGTCTTGTAATGCCATGTACTGAGAATTGGACTTGTTTCTCCAATGTCATATAAGCAGGTTTCTAGTTACCAGCAGTCAGTAATGTAGCTTCAGTTATTTGACACTTCTAGAAGCTTTTTCAGACAGATATTTAAGTTCTCTTTTGGTATAATTGACTTAAGATTAGTTCAATCCCTTAATATGGACAAAGAGCATTGTTCTCTACCATACTGCCTCTAAAAGGCAAAAGTCCTAATTTTCCAAGCAAGCCTTTATGTGAGTAAATTGGTATATAAATTGAAAGTAAGCTTATGTTCCTACCATATACCTCTTAAAATCCAATTGCTACTTAGTCCCAGCTGTTAGATTGCTTATCCCTCTGCACTATTTGCATTTGTATGCCAAAACAATGCAAACAGTTCATTGTTATAAGCTGGCTTCCTCAACAAAAGCACGTGAATCCTGTTCCTCCTCTCCCCCTTGCCTAAGCTGAATCATTCATGGACTTGTGTGGCTTAGGTGTGCAGAACAGATGGAAATCTGGCTGATTGCAAAGGCAGGTAAGGGAAATTTCTGCCTTTCCCTAGGCAGAGACAGACTTGTTGAGAGCCACCCTAGCATATCAATGTCAGCATCTGGCCAAAATTTTTACATGGAGCTAGAGAAAGAACAGTAGAGTTGCTGGCTGTGTGACTTGAAATTTCCAATGGATTGTTCAAATTTCAGGGAGTTAATTTTGTTCTGAAAAAATAATTTTCTAGAACTTGCTTCCATTCAGTTATAATCTTTAAAGCAGAAAAAGACTGAAAAACAAAAATGCTAAAGTCTGAGAAGTGGAAAGCAAGCTATGTGAAAAGCCCTTACAACAACAACAAACCCAAGAGGAGTGTTTTTATCATCATCTTTTTACACTTATCCTGTTTTGGAAACTCCTTATAGTTTCTGAATGTTTGTTTCTGCACAGATAGGGATGGTGAGTAACTATTTATTTTAGCAATCTTCTGTAAATTCTGTAGTAGAACTATCCAGCCCACATACTGAAAAGAAAATGCTAAATAAACTGTTTTTCACACAGAAGGTGATGTTCTCAAAAGTTAGGATTTAAATTTTTCTGCTAAAACATGAAGGTTTCCAGATTGTGCTTCCAAATCAGTTCCGCAAAATAATTTACCATTTTGGTGATGTTGACATAGGAAGAGGGTGAGAAAACAGCTCTTAAAGCAAGTCTTTTTAATTCTTCGTTGGGAGCTATGTAAGCAGTATTTCTGTAACACCTGTGAGTCACATCTTTACACTTCCTTTGCCAAAACTGATCTGTAGGGTTATTTACCTTCTGTAGGTTGACTTTATTTAAAAGGGGTCTGTGCGTTTGGAGTAAATCTATATTGGTTTCCTGGGAATGGAAGCAGCTGTACCTGTGGAACCTTCCCAAATGTAGACATGCACTAAAGTGTCTGCTCACAGCCTGAAATAACTGCAACAATTACTCAGGAGCAGTTAACTGCAACAGTTAATCAATAAAGTTCTATTTATAATAAAAAAAAAAAACTTGGTTGGGTTTCTTTAAGTGTTTTTAAGTGCTTAGGAAACTGCCTGCCCAGAACTTTAAGGGATATTTCAAAAACAAATCCCTTTGGTCAAACAAGCAAATGTGGCTTCTCAGAACCTGACACACCAACAGGATGAGCTGGAATTTGTTACATAGATTTGTTGGAATTTGGTACAAAGATATGTACTGTGCCATATGCAAGCACATAGCATCTTTAAGCATTTCTGATTGCTTGCTTTTGGGAAACCAAATCAAAATGTGGGTGGCTGCAGTTGTTATTCTACCAGAATAGTTTGTCAGTCTTGCAAAGCATGTAATCACTCAAGTCTGCTGTTAAGTAAACATTTGGTGACCCCTTTATGTATGCAGTTATAAGAAAAACAAAGTTTATAGTGGGCTGATGTTTGTAAAAAAGGAATTAGCTTGGAAAAGATCCATTTCATTTATTCTCTTACTTTGCAAACTGGAACTTGTGGCTGTGCAGGTTTTTAGTCTTGTATCTTGAACTTCTGCCTGGGCTATGGAGAGGGATGTGTCTGTGTCTCAGTCTGTCAGTGAACAGGAGGATCTGCAAGACTTGCTGCCTTATTCATTCTTTCAGTGCTGCTTGTTGTGCAAGGTCATATTGATTTTCTATATTAATTCAGTGTTGCTTTATCGTATGCACTATTTCTATACTGAAGTGCACTCACTAACTTTGTTATTGACATGCTTTGGCAGTGTCTTTACATCTATTTTTTCATTCCTTTTCTTTTAGTTCTTAAAGAGCTTTGTGAGTAAAGATTTTTGAATTATTTGAGAAATACATAAGACCTCCAGTGTAGCTGATTAAATGCAGACTAAAGTTTAAAACTTAACTAATACAGTGATGCAATGATTTGATTTACAAACTGGAGTAACAGATGGCCCACAAATGAATAAGAGAGGTAAATTGCCTGAGGAACGATTAAAAACATTTTCAGCAAAGTCAGTTTTATATGTACTGAAAGACAGGTGCTGCTATATTTAACAGCTTGTGACCTGCCTGCTGCATTTGTCATTGAGGGTTTCTTTTTTCTTTGAAATTACTGGTTTGTGTGGGATACAAACATAGACAGTTACTTGCAGTACTTTCTGCCAACTTAAGTATTAAGTTACTATTTGAAATATGTCAGTATTAAATCAACTGTGGACACCTTCAGAATGACCTTGATGTGTTAGGTTTTTTTTTCTTAACTGTGTTTATTATAGGTAACCTGTAATACAAATTTAAGAACTATTAAAAACTCTTTTTCTATGTCTAATCAATTGTAATGATTGTTTATCATTGTTAGATGTTCCAGTTTGTGTTCTGGAATTGTCCTTCTGTACAATCACAGATTGCCCATTTTTGAGTGGGCAGATGAATTGCAATAAAATACCACAGCTTCTAATACATTCATCTTCAGATTCATCTGCTTGTAAGATACTAAAGTTGCCCAAGATGAAGAACATAAGGTGATATTTTACAATAAAGCTTGCTAGCTGAAGTAATGGTATTTTGTGAATGGAAAACATTTTGTTTACATTTATTTTCTGGCCTTTTTGCATTGAAATAGCAAAAAAAAAAAAAAAAGCCTTAGAATTCAACACCAAGTTATGTATTCAATATATCATTCAAAATATATGAATTTGTAGGAAGTTTTCCAGTTCTTCTAGCTCATTAGGCTCTCAGGTTTGCAAATATGGTTATTGTTGATTGGGATGTCAGGAGAGAATGTCGGAATGAAAAAAAGTATTAGTAGAAGCAGTGAACGATTCTTAATGCCATTTATGTGTCCCATACCTGATAGATCTCTAACATAGATACAGCTTGTTAATTAAAATATCCAGACGATTTGTTTCAGGCAATTCAACTTTGGTAGAATTGAAACAGCAAGAAAAATTGCATTTCTGTTCCCTGTTGTAGCATCGTTTTGCAAGAATCTGTTTATAGAAAATATCCCACAGGATACAAACTTTCTCTGCAATTCCTAATGTAGCTCTTTGCCAGTGCTTTTCCTTGAAGTACTTGTAGTTGTCATTGTCATCATCATTAATTATGCTTCTTGTGCTATAAGGGCTCAGTGAATGAGATCTTCTTGTGCCAGGCACTGTTTGAACAGAGAACAGTGGAAGGTGCTTAATCAGAAATCTCAAAGTCTGAATCAGGGAGCATTTTTGCTTGGTTGTTTCAGGAATTTGTGTTAGTGAAGAGTAGTGGTTTTTTCACTAATATCTTCTATTGCAAATAGAACTTTGACAGGCTGCTTGTTTGTCAGTTCCTTGTAGCCATCAGCTGCTGATCTTGGGGCGCTGAACCCGCAGTGAAAGAATTCTCAGGTTTGTTCAGAATTTATGAATGAAGAACCTTTTTTTAAAATAACCCATTCACTTTCAGTAAACACACGGAAAAAGAGTCACAGTCATTATAGATTCACTATTAAAAACTTTCTTATATCTTATTTTGCTCCCCAGAATTTGATTGAGCATTCAGCTTGCGCACATTCTTACTCTTCTCTGTACGTTAATGTTTGAGAAGAAGCTGAGTGTTGGAAATGTCTTAGGCACACCCCAGGGAGTCTGGGGAGAGTCAATGGTTTAGTCAGAGTATGGATCTCTCAGGGGGGACATAAGTAACCTCTGTAGCTTTTCCAGAGCTGTAGGTGAAGCAGAAAGAGTCTGCACAGAGTGTCTGTGAAGTAAGGATAATGTTTGGGGAACTATTTACTAAGACTCAGCAAGCCACCTGAACATTACATTTTTAGACTCAAGGCTGGGGCTTTTGCTGGGAGTTAAAATAATCAGAAACTATGTGAACAGGACAATGGTGAACTGGCAGTGCTGACTGAGTGGTTTTTGTCTTCAGTCACTTGACTCATGTAGGTTTGCAAGTTAGAGCTCTTCTACAAATGCAGCTTCCCCTGGAAGTTCTTGGGAATATTGTGTGCTCAGGGACATACAGGGTTGGAAGTGTCAATATTGTATTGTATAGCTTTTCTCTCTTCCTATTGTGAAGCAAAACATCCAGAAAAACCAGGCACGTGTTGGTTGCTCTGCTCTGCTCAGTCTCAGTAAGAGGGACTTCAACCCAAATGTATTAGTTTTATTCGTAGCTTGGCTAAATGTAGAGTGCTACACTGACTTTTTTGGCTTTCCTTCTGCTGGCTTCCCTGCTTTAAGAGAAAAACAACAATAAACTGAACAGCAACAAACTTAACCATAATCTTCCTATTCAGAATTCTTTATGTAGTGTATCAACTGTGAACCTATTTCCTTTGAAGCTTTGGCTTTATGTAGACAGGGTTTGGGGAATTACTTTTTTCCCCATTCAGGTTTTCATTTCTTCATTATCAGATCAGCACTCATTCAAACTATAACTGAGGGAAAGGTTAAAATCAAAGAAACAAAACAAACAAACTGATTTGCAAGTTTTCTCCTTCTGCTATGCCTTTATTTTCTTTTCTTAGGAGGGATAATGCAAAGCTGCTACTAATATGCTTTTTCTCTTGAGTCTTATTTGGTTTAAACCTAAAATACATCAGTGCCAATGTGTGGGTGCTTATTACAAAAATGAAATTATTTTTTCAGTCTTTTTTCTCTTTTTGAAATTAGTAATCTCTTATGACTTTTTTTTTTACAACCATAAGGAATCTTTAACCATCCACATAGTTTCTAGTTTGATTTTTCTTTTAGTTTTTTAGGCCAACCAACGAAACTAAAAACCCACTAAAAACACTTCCCAAGAATTGCATTTATATTAATATGGAGATTTGTAGGTTGCACTGCTCAGTCAGAGCAACTTTCTCATCTCAAATGAACCACACTAAATAAATCTCTTATTTCTGCCAATCTGTTAGAATGTTAATGCCAATAGATAGGTGCAATACCTGACTCTGGTGTGCATTTGCTTGTTGGTGGAGTACGTGATGAATTTCTTCTGAGACAAAATTTTACCTGTTAGCACAGCATCTGAGAGCAGACATTTTTGTGTTGCTACCCAAGTGAGTAACTGGAAAGCCTGAGAAGAGGAACTGTGAAATAAATCTGAGTCCATGTTAAGTTTTTGACTTCTGCCAGTTGACACTGACTTGACTAATGGCACTTAGGGCATTTATTTGGGAAAATGAACCTTGCAGGTTAACTCAGTTGAACCATGAACAGTTGAACCCCAAATTTCCTTTTAAAGGTATCTGTGCACACACAGATCAGCTCTTGGTGACAGTTCAGTCTGTTAGTGCTTGAGCCTTTTAAACTGCACTGCTCAGTGTAGAGCTTCTCCAAAGGGTGCTTATATAAATTTAACTTTGTATGGCAAATGCCTTCATAAGGAACATCTCTCCATGGATTTATAGCCATCCCTTGGATTGTATCCAGTTAGCTGATTGAACATCTGGTAAGCATTGTGTGTTTGTACTAAGCCCTTAGTGTATAAAGCTGGCTCGAGCTTTTCAGGCAAAGATCAGCGACCTTTCCTTGGCAGACTTTTTGCCACTTGCCAAAATAAATGCTTTGCAGGGAGCAAGACACAGATAGAAAATTTGGCTTAAAGGCACCTTCATATTGTACTGGAAGAGTTTGTACTTGCTTAAGGAAAACTGTGTTAGGCTGAAAAAGGATTGAAACTTGTATACATACCATGTTCCCAACTGCTACCACTCTCTTTTTCATTTATGTAGTAAAAGCTCTGATTTCCATATGTTGGGTTTTGGGTTTTTTTAACAAAATCATGCAGGGCCTTTGGAATAGGAATGTTTAATTTTATAACTGCCTATGCCTAGTGTGTTTTTTGAAGGAAACTGGAGAAATGTATCACACTGAAAGCTATAGTGGTGTTTTCATACATAAGTTAAACATCAACTAGTAGCAAGTTTTGAAATGGAAATATATTTTTTTATATTTTTTGAAATCTGTGTGTGGCTAGTTTTTCATAAAGAAGCCACAACATGGGTGAGTCCAACGCTCACTGCATACCGTGATGTGGAAAATGCATATAATAGAATTTTGGGTTGTTTTTTTTGTTGTTGTACTTCATAAAATGCATAACCTCCACTCTTAATGATTTGTTAGTGTTTTGCTCTACACTTTTGCTGGTGCAGTAATATGCTCTGAAGAGATCTTTTCCCTCTTCACCCTTATTTCCCAACAATAATGAAACCTGTTTATTGTTAGAGTAATTGAGGTAAAAGGTCTTGGTGTAATCTTTTCTGATTAATCAATCAGGGGTGGATAAATAAGGAAATAGACACATTAAAGACAGGTCTGGCCATGTTCCTGGCTATTCCATGCATCAGTTGGATTATGAAAACTTACTTGTTCTGTGAGTATCATTAACCAAATGTCTATTGCCTTGAACATAGCCTGAAGATCTACTACTGTTTTAAAAATATAAATTTTAGTCATATAAACAGCTGGAGTGTCCAAGATCTGTGTTCTTTAAGTATAGTCTTGAAAGATTAAACTATGTGAGGCTTTTCATAAACAGTCTGTACCTGTGGTGGGAAAAATTGTTTTGCCTCTGTAAAAGGCAGTATCTGGAATTAAAAATGACTGTGTAAACCTTGCATCACTTGCAAGTTAGAGTTTTTAAAAGGAAGTTGCAAAGTCCAAAAAGGAAGATTAAGCCCTCTCAATATTTGTCTGAATTTTCAGAAGGGCTGTACTAAGGGCAGTACAGCAAGCTGAGATACGTACTCTAAGCCCTGCCTGCTACTTCGTCTTTTTTTTTTTTGTATAAATTTTATTTTATTTAGTTTGCTTCCATTATTTCTGCCATATGTCTTCCATGTATTGATCAAAAAAGTTAATTATATTTGTTAGATGTCAGGAATAATGTAAAATATAGATTTTAATGTGTACTAACAGCTTTAGCAGACAA
Organism: Ammospiza caudacuta; assembly: GCF_027887145.1. Lineage (NCBI taxonomy): Eukaryota > Metazoa > Chordata > Aves > Passeriformes > Passerellidae > Ammospiza > Ammospiza caudacuta. The sequence goes on from NC_080595.1 coordinate 30,546,876, forward strand.
GCTGCCAGATACTTTAGACTTGCAGTTATTGCATGCTGTGTAGATCCCTGAATTCGTGTATAGTAAGGATGAGGTATATTTCAAAGAAACTATGCTTCTGTAACATCTACACACATGCACACACTAAGCTTAAGCACTGATAAATGGTCAAATAATATCAGCATCTAGGTTAAAATACTCAACCTGAATAAATCTGAGGAATTTTAATAACTCCAGGTTGCACCAGTGAGGCTTCATCCTCCAAGACAGAGGAGATTAAAAGAAAAAAATCTTATTTATATTACAGTATTGTAAAGGAACACTGAGAAATACTCCTTTTTTATTTCTTATTCCCAGATCAGTACCTGGAAACTGGATCTTTCCAGTGAATTTTGAAGCATGTATTTTCCTTCCTTATTAGACTTAGTGTTTTCAAAAAACCTTCAATATAGCATTTTTTAACTTCACCATGGAAGTCTGCTGTGCTGTGAATGGGGCTATTTAAAGGAAACATCTTCCATTGCAATTCATGAACGTTCTGTAGTACATAAAAGTCTGTAGTAGATGAAAGTGACCCAGGGTATTTGTTCACCTCTGCCTAAATGCTGGAAGCAGCTGTACTTCTCCTTTTCAGAGCAATGTAATTGTTTACATTTGCACGTTTATAGTACCGTAAGGCAAGAAAGGAAGAAAGAACTTCTTTTCTTTTCAGACTTGAGAAAAATGAAAACTGTGTGAATGTAAAATCATGTTCAGACTTTGGTCTCAAATCCTAGATATAATAGCTGTAATAGGTGTAATACTTAACTATAGTGTGACAAAGACCTGAAACCATTCTGTGTTCTGTTTGAAAGAGTGCCCATCTACCCGTCCAGTTCTCCTGGTAATCCTGTGTCAGGACTTAGTTTGGGTCTTTGTAAAAATCAGTTTATCTCCTGTGGAACTGTCTTCTCATCTAAAAAGGGCTCCATAAGCAGAGGTCAGAATTTTAGGATCAGGTTTAATGCCTTACCTCAGGGAGTGAGTTCTTAGTTTTACAAAAATAACCCTTTGCATTTCAGTTGACTAAGTAAACCAGCAGTGCACAGCCACGTGTTCAATTAGCATTATGTTTAATATTATATTCAGAAGCAGAAATCGCATACATTTCAGTGCTTTGTAAATGTCAGCATGAGAATCACATGTCATACCTGCTGAACAGAGAAAAAAAGAGGAATAAAAAGGTCTCATTGGCTGCAAATGCAGGGAGTAAAATTTAAATAATGGGGAGTTATTTTAATTTTTCAACTTCAACTTGAGTTTCAATATCTGATTGACTTTGGTTTTAGAACAGTTTGTGGACTAAACAAGTTTTTATTTACTTTTAAAATGCTGTAAAGTGTTTCTGAAGAAAAGTAGAGTTAAAGTTTATAAAGAATTCTAAGAGTTTTTTTCTATAATTCATTTGTATGCACTCCATAGTTGTAGCAGATTTTGTGAATATCCACAAGGGCAGATGTTTGTTTTAGAGCATGCAGTTTTTGTGTGCTCAGAGTTTTTGGAGTGAACAGAAATATTTAGTTATTCTATTAAATACACTTTTAGACTTGTGTAAATCCAGTACTTCAGGCAAGATAATATTAATGCTAACTATTAATAAAAATAATGAACCCATTTTATAATAACATTTTTGAGTCTGGAATTGTCTGGTTAAACCCCATAACTGAAGTGATTTGTACATCTGCCATCCTGACTTTGGGCAAAGTTCTTCAGTGCATTAACAAACTCTGGAAAACTGGAGTGGGTCTGTCTATTGTGCTGCAAATATAAGTAGAAGCATTCCTTAAAAGAAAAAGCTTTATAAAGATTGGAGAGGGACTTCAGATTTAGATTTATATCTTCTCTTGAGCTAACTGCGCACTCTTGATTGAAAGACTAAAAAGTACACTTGGTAATGTAATGAACTTGCAGTTAATAAAATGCATTTATCCCTGTTTCATATTAGTAAATAATTTTTTAGGTTGGGGGAAGTGTTATGTATTTTAAGGATTCATTATTGTTAAAATCTTTTAGCTGTCTGTAGTTATTAAATTATAGTCAGGTCCTTTTTTACAATCCTTTCTCAAAGCATTTGACTGAATACAATACTTTGTGTGCAAATTCAGGAGTTATTAGTCAGTGGTTAAACTTCTAAATTTGACAGTGACAAATTGACTATTATTAAAAAATAATATTTGGGAGTTCCCCCCCCCCCCCCCCCCGCCCCCCCCCCCCCCCATGTGTGTGGTGGTGTACTGGATTTCAGATCTGATTTTAAATTATCAAAATCAAAGCAAAACAGAAACTGACCCAACTTGTGCTAGGGGAGGTTTAGGTTGGATATCAGGAAAAATTTGTACATCAAAATATGCTGCCCAGGGAAGTGGTTGAGTCACAATCCCTGGAAGTATTTAAAAGACCTGTAGCACTTAGGGATGTGGTTTAATGGTGGACTTGGCAATGCTGGCTTAGTGATTGGATGCAATGTCTTAAAGGTATTTTTAAATCTAAATGATTCTATGAGTTTATGAAAACTCTACTAATTAATGATTTCAGGATTTGAAGATTAAAATCTTTATTTCTAGTTTGTTTGGCTTTTGTTGTTTTGGTTTGTGTTTTTTGTTTTAAATAATCACTTTCATTCCAGGTCTTTATTATTGGAGAGCATAAATTCTGCCTACTTAGTGGAAGTCGCACATCTAACTTATATAAGAAATATTTGACTTATTCATGTAGTCCTTGCGGGATGCAATCAGTACCAGAAATTTCATCTCTTGTTTTGGTAAGATACTGCTTTGGAGGGTTTGACAGGGTCATTTATTTCAGAAGAATGTGCGCCTCACTAAAAGTTATTTAGCTTCCCTTAGGTAGATTAAGCATTTCCCTTATCCATGCTTCAGTGTTTGACTAAGTTATGTAAGAATATCCTATGTTGTTCAAGTACTTTTCCTAATTTTTTGACTGGGAAAAGGGGAGGGAGACTTCACACATGCAGTGATAGCTTGTTTGATGTCTTTGAAGGAACTCACAGAGTTTCCACCAGGGTAGCCAAGCTGTTTGCCACATTAGGATGTGGTCCAGCTTTTCATGTTTCTGTTTCTTTGCACCATTACTTACAGCTTTGTAATTCTGTATTGCAGCAGAAAGGCTGACTTAGGTTTTGAGCTGTGAAATAGCACAAGCCCATGTTTCTGAAGCTTTTTGGAACTCTTGCCTCTGACAGGACAGACCACTTCAGTTGTCAGGCACAGTGTTTTCTGACAAACTGAGAATAGGAACTCAGTGAAATATTTGTAGTAGGGAATACAAACATCTTTATTCTGTGCCAGCTTAGCTACACAGGAAGAACTATGGAAAGCATTGGAGAGTATTTAATTTTATTGCTCCTGCCTTTGGAGGAAAGTAATTTACAAATAACTTTGTGAAAAGCTAGGTTAAAAATAACAAATAACCTGGTGAAATGAATATTATACAATACATTCTACACAGTTTCTCTGCAGTGTTCATACACTGTTTTTCCTATGGAACTAGACTCCTGATTCCTAAATTAGTGCACAGTAAGAGTAGTCAAAGCAGTTTTCCTTTGCTGTGTATATGGCAGACACACAGGCTATAAAATAGTGAGAACTTGCATCTTCTGAATTTCTTTGCCCAAACTCTTTTAACCCTATAAAGTATTAAAATGGAACTGTCATGTTACCAAATCGTTTTTCTAAATCAGGAATACAGATGCCGTTGAAGTTACAGCTACCATCACTCAAGGTTGTATTTACATGATAGTTTCATACTGATTCCTTTAACAATACTGCTACTGCCAGCATTACTGGTATTGGAGGACAACTGCATGAAAGACTGAAAGAGGGTTGGATTTGCCATAGCACAGTTGAGACTGAAATTGTTGTAGCATTTCCCCTACATTTGGATAGCATGAGGCACACAGCATTTCTTTTGTGATTGTAATGAAGGCAGCCCAGTTCCACAGAAACAATTTTACATCAATAAGATACTTGGAAGACAACATGGAAAGAATCCAGCCTTCCAATTTCATACCTACTTTAGAGAGACTAAGGAAAGAATCTGCCTTTTCGACATCTGGAATATATTTCTTCAGTTTTATGGTATTGATGTTGGGTTTTCTTTTATTCATTCTTCTCTCTGTTTCTGGGAGACATATGGTTGGGGTTTTTAATTAGTTAGAAAATGGAAGTTTCTGTTAAGGATTATTCAGAATAAAGTTAAATAATGGCATTGTTAAATTCAGTAGGATATAAATTTTATTGCTAGTTTCCTATTTTTATTGCACCCAACTAAATATTTTCCTTCTTTTCCCATGTAGTCCTTCCTCAAATAACAGCTGAGGATGGACTTCAGTTGGTGTACATTAATCACAGATGAGCAGAACATCAATGTGTTGTTAAAGCTTATGTAGTTGCAGTTTAAAAGGATTGTTGCACTGTTCTCTTTTTGGAAATTTCCTGCTACTTTTGTGTAGCTGTGCAAGCAGTAGCATTTTAGACAGTAGTTTTCTATGAAACAGGCACAAAACCTCAGTAATTGTGAAGAAGGACTTTTAAAATTATTTTTTAAAGATGCTTTTTTATTTCTTTTTTCACTTGGTCGCTATTGTTGGTGGCTCCTTCCAGTGAAGCCAGTGGAAAAGTTGGAGCAGTAAGGCAAACAGTCTCTTGAAGCAAACACCTATCCTCAGAAATAATTGTCAATATAAGGCTTTTTCTCCTTATGTCCCTTAATTTACCTGAGATATAGCCACCTAACTCACTTCAGTTCTTGTGGAAATCCCATCTGTTATGGGCACTAAAGCCTTGATTTGTCCTGTACTTCTTTGTGTGTGGCTTGATTATGCACAGCTCTGGGTCCCAGCGCATACAAGCAGTGTCTTCTCTCGCTAAACCAAACAAAGCTTCTTTTATGCCTTGGTACAATGGGAGGAAAACAGCAGCCTACCATTAATCCCATTGTTTGAATCTGGAGCTAAAAATCAAAGTCAACCTTCTCTTTCTCCTTGTTGCTGTGAGGTTGGATTGTGTTCATATCTTGCTGGCTGGCCCGTGACCGTCTTCCCTCGCTTCCTGCCGAGCGGCTTATCCCGGCCCCAAGTGCGTTGCTTCCCCTTCCACTTCCTGCCAGCTTCGCCTCCAGAAATGCAGGCAGGCCAAAATCTCAACTCCCTGCCCTGACAAAACTGGTTCTTACTTGGAGATCAGTATTTGGAGCTCTAATTTCCTGCAAATCCTTCCTTGCTGGGCTCTTTATAGTTTGCTATAGTTAGGATAAGTAAATGTCCTTACATAGATGACAGAATGAGTTGAACTGCAGAATGGATTTTCCTCTCTGGTTTGTTTTGGAAAGACCACTGAAATATGTAATTGCTCTGGGGAGAAGTCATGACTTGACTGTGGCAGAGAGACTGTGGCTGTCTATTATTTGGAATTGACCCTTAGCAGGAAAAAAAATCATTGCAAATTGTAATGTTTGTGTTTTATTGCAAGTTCTAGGGCTAAATTGGCCTTTGTGTAGAAATAATGATGTGTGGAACTGCCAATCCAAAATACTACTTGTGTATTTTGCTTTTGAGAAGATAAACAGAACCCATAGGAAAAACATACTAAATAGGAGATATTTTTGTTAAAAGATCACTCAATTACAAAACCAAAAATTAATCTTAACATTGCAAATATGAAGAAAATTTACACTAAATTTTTCATCAAAAAAAGTGTGTGTATATAAACACATGCATACACATATATGTATGTTTTGTAATTTAAAGAAATAATTTATTACTGGAAAACTTCTCGTAAGTGCCTGGGAAATGTTAGTGTTTGATACATTGCATTAGAAAAATGAAGATTCTTGTTACGGTTTTATCAAGCATATATAATATTTGATAATGGTTGCATTAGTATATTTATTAATACTGAGTAAATATATATTCTTTTTATGTTCAAATGACCAAGTTACCTGCCATTTTAAGTCTAGCTTATCATTTAGCCTATCTGGAATATTCCTAGGTAGAATAAATTTTACCTCCTAAGTAGAAGATGCTAAAGTACATGAAATATCCAGTTATTAATTTGGTTGACTTCAGGTGTTCTTACCTAAGTACCAGTACACCATACAGAACTTCACTTTGCACCTCATTTCCCCCACCACATTAATCTTCTGAATGAAAAAAACTCAGGCAACTCAAGTCCATCATGCATTGCCATCACAACTGGTGACAAGCATTCAAAATGAGTGCTTCCTGTATTAAATATTGCCTGTCTCAAGACAGATACATCAAAATATTTGAATACCTTTCTGGAGAAGACTATTTTGTAAGACTTGCTTATGCTTCCTATTTCTGCTTATGGCCTAGTGGTAATTTTTATGTTTCTGGTGCCAAAAGCACAGGAATACTTGTTTAAAAATGAAATAAGAAGTCAAAGCAAATTTTTAACTGTTTGTGCAAGTAAGGAGTGTGAAAATCTTGCTAAAGTTTAAGCAGCCACTTGACTATGCAGCAAAATGTAATCTAAGGTGTTTTCAGTGTTTCATCATCTCTTATTTGAGGTATGAAAAAAACTGGTGTTACAAACAAGTTGCAGAACAGTAGGTTATGTAATTCAGAATTAAAATATTATATAAACTATAATCTTGATACCATGGTCTTATTCCTTCTGCTGTTATTGTTGATGTCATTTATATGGATAGCAGCCCAGGTTTCCTCTGCATGGCAATAATTGCATTTTTATGGTATTTCTTATCATCATGGTACACTTTATATATTGCTTAAGCTTTACATCTTTAGAAAATCTGGTTTTATGTGTTCAGAGATGCTGCCAGACTGGGAGGATTATAGACTAATGAGTTGGTCAGTGAATACAGAAATAAGGATGCTTCCTCAGCAAAAAAAGTATTTGTGAATTTGGACAAGTCATCAATTCACCCCACATCTCAGTTCTGTTTGTATGTGAGCACTGTTATTAAATAGGACTGTCCCAGGGATAAAATATGTGGAAAATTGACCAAGCAGCCAGGGCTGTGAAGAGACTGGAGCATGTTGGACTAGAAATTGTCATGATGCCCACTATAGGAGCCTGAACTTGGACAGTCAGGTGTTGAGAAGAAAAAGATAACATAAAACTAATGGCTACATCTGTGCCAAATACTATGTGACAGAAGCTTTTTAAATCTGTCATGTTAACAAGAAAGAGGCTTTCTGATTGTGGAGGAAAATATAATTAGAAATGTTGGTATTTCTGTTTCTCTTTTTTCAGTGCAGTTCTTGAGAGCCTCCAGCTAGTAGCAAATTCTTTATTTTTTGCCTTAGGCCATCAAACTATGGCAGATTATGAGGCAGAATTGTTTTTTGGGAGCTGGGCACTGGAGGTTGGGCTCAGTTCTCTAAAGGAGGGCTCTCAGCTGGTCTCTTAAATCAAAGCCCCTGAATAATATTAAATTACAATGCAAAAACTTTAAAATGCAAATTTTTGAATTTGCACACATAGATGAAAGAAATACATCAAATTGCTCTGTTTGTTTTGAGGAAAAACTGCTGGTGCAGATTCTGGTTTTTATTCTAAAAATAAAAGTTTTTAGAACACCTCTGTTACCCCATCTCTGAGTCAGAAGAAAGTGTAATCCAACATCCTCATCTGTCAGCTGCTGCTGAAGACCGTGACAAAGATCTGCTATGCAGGATTTTCCCATAGGATCAGCCCTAGGCAGGCTTTTTTGGTGTTGGTCACTTCAGAGATGCAGTGGAACCCATGGTGTGCTTCATCCATGATCTCCTTGAGAAGAAAAGTCAAGTTTGGGTAATGATGCCATGCCATAATATTGACATGAAAGTGATTGATTTTAAAGCTATTAAATTATGACTGAACCTCTTTTCAGGATTGAGCACCATGATTCTCACCCATGCAGGGCAAGTGGGGATGGCTGATGTACGGGCTGCAAATTAAATATTTTCTCATGTCTCATTTGTGTGACACAAATAAGGAGAAGGAGTAGCTTAATGAAAGGGTGCTGATTTTTTTTTTTTAATAAAATACTCCACATTATGGTTTTAGTGTAGAGTATCAAATTAGCTCTGATTGGCCAAGTCTTTTATCCATATGCTAATCACATAATGGAAAATATGGACAGTCAAATTTCCATACTGCATTACCTAGAAACTTCTGGAAGAAGAGAGCAATTCATTAGGAAAATAGCTGAAACATCTTTTAAAGCTATAGAGGTTTATATCTGAAATAGGCAGACTCCTTGGAGGAGTAGCAAGGAGCTCTTGTTACTCAGAATTTGTACACTTGATGTTCAGTTCAAGTATTTCACCATAATGCTTTTACCTGAACAAAGTTGCATTCAGTAATAATAGAGGGAATGGATTTTGATTTGTAATTGATTAACTGTCTTAATGTGTTTGAATCAATTGAAAAATGCACTAGCACAAGCAAAAGCTCAATATTGCTCCAAGTAATTTTCCAGGCATCTGTGTTTCAGTGGCTGGATGGCATTTAAGGTAACTCTGGCATGTAAGGGATGCTGATTTCATCCTATGTTGCTGTCATGCTAATGACTAATAGTGCTGATAAAAGGCAGTTGAGCATGTGCCTGGGGCATGGAAAACTCACTCTCTGGGGTGAACTGTACCATGATGTCAACCTTGTTTGCAATGCATGGATTCCACCATTGCTCTGTGTTTTGTCTTTAAATAATCCTTGCTTTCATGCAGGACTCCTCTGCTCTGATTTACAGGAAAATTCTTGTATCTCTGGTGGTGTTAAATTGCAATCAGCACTGTAGAGAAACACAAAATTTTAAAGCTTTAAAAAATAACCTCTGCTTTTGATATTGAGGGAATAATACTTGGGTGGCCTGTGTGAAATTTGTTGGTGGTCCAAGTCCAATTCCTCATGGAAGCATCAAAAACAAACAATTTTAAAAAACCCTTCATTATAAACACCACCCTTGCTGATACATTCAGCATGGAACAAAAACTGAGCCATGCAGGAATGAAATCCTCTGTGACCTTTAGTTTCAACTTCTCTTAGAACACTGTCCATAGTGGTAGAGGAAAATTGAGACTTCTGTGTTATTTTGGTACTGGATTTCATAACCAGCATACAGATATGGTTTAAGGGCCCCCCATCCACTGTTCACTCATTTTTGAGCAAGTACAGGAAGTCATAAAAAGTTTTATTTAGATACTGACTTAGTACTTTGAAATATAATTTCTCTGTGTCTTACCTGTTGGCATGCAATGTACTTAAATCTTACAGAATTTCTCGCCTTGGCCTTTAATGATTAAATTAACAATAAGTAAATCTCATGTGATTTTTAATTCTGTGTTTAAGATTTGTATTTCTGTAGTTCAGAGTGTTCCTCACTGTCAGTCAGTAGAAGGAAAAGGAGCAAATGAGGCAGAGAATCCACTCACTAATACTGTCTGCTGTTGGGTGTGGCTGAGGAAATCCACATATTGGCTGATGACAGCCAAATTAATTAGTTTCTTGGTGAGATACTTGAAAATTCTTATGCACTGTGTCATTAGATTTTAGCCAACTGCATAGAATTATAAATGGAGAAGCTGTGATTGTTTATTAGTGGTATCTGGAGATAAGCCTGTCATTTTCTTCTTCCAGTATGACACATGTTCTTTAAGAAACAGCAGGATGCAGCCATGATAATTTTTATTTTGCTTGTCTGTCTATAGTCACCTTTTAAAAAAATTATGTAAGAAATGTACATCATGTATTAAATAATCAAATTCCATTATTCCTGTTAAGTTATTGCTTCATTTACCTTGGGTATGGTTAAGAATAGGATGATCCTAACCCTGAGGCTCTAGATGGGAGCTTTATCTAAACCTGTCAAGGTGACTAGGCAAGCAGCAGATGGGCTCACTTCAGGGTCTACAGCATTTCATGTTATTTGGTGCTGCTGTGTTTAGAGACACCGCTCTGGAGACCTGTACAGAAACAGCTGTGCAGCGATAGGGCAGGACATAAAGTATTCACCCAAACCTTTGTTATCTGCCATTGTTTTAACAAGGTTTCACAGTTGGTGTTTGTGGAAGAGGAAGGTTCTGTGCACTGCAGTAGTTTCTCGATACTCTACACCCCTCTCGTGTTTGCCTGAGAGCCTTTCTGTCTCATCCTTTCATATGCAATAACACTCCAGTGCTCAGCTGCTTGTTGAGCCTAATAACCCAGTGGAGTTCCTTGCTGGAGGATGTTTTACTTTAAACAAACCATTCATGTTTCTGCTTCTGTTGTTTCCCAGTATTCTGCAAACCAGGAATCAGGAACGGGAGGAGCCCGAGCTGAGCAGTCGTGCGGCTGAAAGCTGCACGCTTCCTCTTGGCCCTCTGCAAAACCACTTTTATAAATCCAGTGCAAGATGTTCTAGTACAGTTTGACTGGCACCTTTCACTGTGCATCTTCAGGAAGGATCACTGTGGTGAAACTTAATAAAATTATTCATCAGCACGTTGCAATGTTTCCTGTGTTAGCCAAAGGCATTCGCAATGACAGTGAAATGAAGCAATAGTAGAAGTGGAAACATAATAATGTTCCATGCTTAACAGCAAATGCAGGTCCTTTAAAAGTTTGGTCTGCCTTTCTCATTTGTATTCTTGTTTTGAAATTGAGTTTCATAATTTTGTTAGACTCACCTTCAATCATACACAAGCTGCGGCTAAAACAGAATCTTCTTGTCATGTTTTATTTCCATGCAGAACGCTCTTCTGTGTGGAATAACTTATAAAATGAAATAAAAATGCTGAGAAAATCAGATCCTGTTGATGTAACTAAATGTATTTATTTCAAATTGTCATCCTGCAAAGATGAGGTTTAGTAGAGAGAGGACTCGTCTTCGAGGCAAAGGAACATCTGCAGGTGCATCTGGAGGAAACACTTGGATCCTGTGTGTTGTGCTCTGTTTTAACTGGGCTGTTATTATTGGTCACTGAAAGGCAAGATGCCAAAACTGGACAGGAAATACGTTTTTTTTCCCTTTTTCTATGAGAGTTTTCTGACAAAAATATATTTTGCGTGGAAGTTTCTGAAAATAATGCAGAGTTTTGTAAAAAAATTTATTTCCCATTCTGTCCTAGCCTTTTTTCCAAAAGAGTTTTGGAGTAATCTTGGCTAAACCTAGTGTGTGACTTTTTGAACTGAATTTGTTATAAATAGGTGTTTCCACTCAGCTTTGCATTTTGACAAAAGAACTTTCTGTTTGAGCAGCAACTTCCTGGATTTTTCTGGCAGTGCTGTGCTAAATATAGGAACTCCTAAGGAGATCGAAAAATGCTTCACGCTCAGGTACTTACTATTCAAAACCACTGTGATGACAGCTCATTAAAACTTGAGAGATGTATTGGGAAAAAAAAATCTGTGCAAAATCCATGTTGTTTGTGCCTCCTGCCTCTCAAGATTTTAGCATGTAATTCCTTCATGCCTCAGCACACACTCCCCTTGAAAACAGCTCCAAAGCTGTTTCATTTTTCTGTGTCTGTCTCTTCTTCCTAATGAAGAAGGTACTGTTCCTTCTGGGAACCTGTTGGCTTACTTCAAATGTCATGGAGCAAGTGAAGTGTCAAAGGTGATTGTGTTCCTACAAGCACAGTGAAAAATAAATGGCTTGGTAGAGAAGGGAGGACTTTTATGGAAGATTCAGAAGTGCTTAGACATCATTCATACCAAACTGGCAGGGAAGCAGACTTTGGTAATTCCAGTTTTCAAGGAAACACTTTTACCTGTCATGGGCATCTCCATTTATTTCATCTGCTGCTTTTCTAAGTTTTTTTTTTTTTTTTTTTTTTCCCCTTTCTCCTTAGAGGTACTGTTGAAAAAATGCTCCTTACTTTGATTCAAAGTCTGTTGAAACAAATGTCATTTTTTGCTTTGGTACCTGCATATTGTGATTAAAAAACAAACAAACAAAATCTTTGAAATAGGATTGAATTTCTATGGTACTCTTGCAGATTGAGAGAAATAGGATTATTACAGTATTCAACTAATTGATCAAATTCATGTATACTGAAATGTATCCATGCAGTTAATTCTTTTCAATCAGATTCTTTGTTTCACGGTTGTGATGATTGCACAGTTCAGCTTCATCAGAATTTATATGATTCCTATAGCTATTTTGATTAAACTTTCTGACAACTCCTTTATTGAAAGGAGAAAAATTATCTTGGTGTCTGAAAGCTATGTAATACTAAAGGTAACAGGACAAATTTATATTATATCACACAGTTTAAAATTCTAATGCTGATTGTTAGGTTAGACTCTAGCTGTTACTGTGCAAAAACAGTATCTGGTTTTAGGTGGATGGAAGGTTTTGGCCATGTAGCTCATTTTTCAAAGTCCATTTTTGCTATTGGAAAAGTTTCCATAGATCCTGTTCAGTTTCATGGTGACCCTCATGGCTCAGTTTTGACCTTGGCAGCTCCTGGCCTTTGTGCTTCTCTAGGCAGAATTTTAGAACTGAACCTTGTAACTTGATCTTACAGGTGTTTAGCATCTCTAAAAGGGCTGAAATGCAGAACTAGTTCTGCATTTGTGGAACTATTGATGACAAACACAAGTCCTGTTCCACAAACTAATTCAAGTTTGTGGAGCAGGACTGACTTGGGTTTTCATCAAGCACCTTTGTTACTTCTGTCTGATACACAACTTCCCAGAGAGAGGAATAAATTTAAGAGTTATGGGTCAATTGGTGATTGACTCTTTAAACAAGACAACCACAATAGTGGTCATCATCACCAGGGGCAAATTGGAATAACAGTTTTTACTGTACCTTGAGGTATACTGAGCTCTCTCTTGATTCCTATTAGCGCCATTTGTAGAGTGTGTATGTCTTGCTTTTATTCTGCTGGTATTCTGGATCATCTGAAAGATGTCAGAGAGGCTGTGATAGGCTTTTAGCAGGTGCAAAATCAAGTCTGGCAACTTAATAAAGCTACAGGGTTTTTGCAACATTTGCATTGCAGCTTCCCAAGCACTTGGAGCCTTTCTGCCCAAGGGTATGGTAGTCACCATAGCAGATGCAGTGGAGGTTTATATTTAGAATTAATCAGGGCAGCTATTTAAGGTTTTTAGTGTACATGTGTGACGTAAGTGAAGTACTCTCAAATGTTAGATAGTATTGGTAGCATGGATAATCAATAAATAGGCCTGCCTAACTACTTGGGGAAAAAAATAGACTAATAATTAGGACTTAAAAAAAACAATCTGAAGAGCTCAATTTAAATCCAAATTAATAGGCTGCATTTGCCTTTTGAACTCATGGGGTTAGATGTGAATCCTTTCAGAGTGAATAGCTCCTTACCCTCATCTGACTGCTCTTCCCAGGCAGCCCTGTTTAGAAGGCAGTGCATAGTTGTGCTGCATAGTCATGGTCTGCTCTTTCCTCCCTTGGACCAGCTTCAAGGGCAAGGTCCCAACCTCTCCCTGTCCAGAGCTGCTAATTCGTTCAGTCCTCTGTGACCCAGGCTGCAGCACGTGCTGAAGGTTTGCCTGCAGAGCCTGCACACTCTCTCAGCACAGTGCTTGTTATCTACCAGAGAATAAGCTGTGGATAATAATCAGGGCAATGAGAATAATTGAATTTACATGCAGAAGTGTTCTTGTATATAAGTGTGAATAGTGACCATAACGTGATAAATAGAAAATGCATCTTTGTTAGTTGCATTTGGGAAATGAATTTTTGCAGGTCTGTAATTCCAAGCTGCCATTTTACATGTGTAAATACTTTCATTTCAAACCTGTGTCTGAATATGGACTGAGGGTTTAGAGTTTTGAACTCATGTAATTTTTGTTCTTTATTCTTGCTTTCTAATTAGGTCTGCCTTTGAAATTTTTGCAGTGTTAGGTTTGTGCTGACACAGTTGCTACTTGGCAGAGATTTTAGCTGTGAAACAGAGTGAGAATATGTGCTTTGAATTTTTAATTTTGGTTCCCTGTCTGGAGAAAAATGTTGTCCTTTTAGATCATACTGCTTAAGAAATAGAAACTTATGAATGAGGATAAAGGTTTAGGCTAGAACCAAATAAGAGTAGTGTAATGAAACCTACAAATTATTCTAGGCAAGCACTTATTTTGGAGCTGTGCTTTGTTATCCTGCAGCATAATATAGATTTAGTTTTGATGGGAAAAATGAAAATAATAAAGACTTTATTGTAACCTGTATTTTGGTTTGTATCATGTTTAGCTGTGTTTCAGCTAATTCTGAAGAAACTAGCTATAGTACTGCATAAAATAGGCCAAACACAATTCCATCTTTACTTAAAAGAATTGCAGATGTAGCAAAAGTAAAACCTGAATGAGATGCCAGTTGTGCTGTGTTTTCCATCTAAAGATGAAAATGCTACAGAATTCATGTTTTAAACTAAGGAGATCAGCTATAAACATCATAACATCCACAGAGAGAATGATCTATTGCTTCTACTTTCACTATGGCTGACATTTCTTTCTCCAGGCTTCTCATTTGAATTGATTTCAGATTGAGAGGTAACTACATTTTTCAGTTACCTGTGTGTAGGGGAAATGTTTCTCTAAATTACTGGAAATACATGAAGCTTATATTGGGGCTATATTAATTTTCAGTGGAGAAGATTAAAAGCAAGGTGATCAAAAGCCATTCTGCTCTAAGACACAAGTCCAAAACCAGTGTGGGATTGTATTGAAGAAGTTTTTATCTATATGTTCACTTTAAATACCAGAATAATGCGATAGTCTTGTCTGTAAATATATTTATATATAATACTTGTAATAGCTTATTTTGGGAGGCTCAAATTGCATTTCAACAATCTAAATTCAAATGAAACTTTACTTTCTGACAGAGAAGCATTATTCAAGAATGCAGAAGAGAACTAGCCTGACAGTCATTGTAACTTTGACACATTCAGTAATTGAGCCACAAAAAATTATTGGGAGGAGGTTGGGGGGTGGTGTGTGGACCTGACCTGAAATTGTAGGTGTACTAATTTTTTCCCATCTGGATTTAATTATATGTAGTTGGCAGAAAACATAACTATAATGTAGCATCTTCAGTTGTACGAATAATATTTCACTAAATTATTCTAGAATCCAGATATTTGTTTCTGAGTTACAGATTCTTTATTTTAAAAAGTCCAGGTGATACTATACCCACCTCCTTCCTAGGCCATTCTTTCTTGTAAGGTTTTTTTTTTTTTTTAATTTAACATTATTCCTAATTCTTGCTCTAAAATTTGTCTTTAGTTTTTCACTTTCTTAACATATGAAAGAGTGTTATCATTTTGTGTTGGGTTTTTTAAGTGGCTTCTTAATGAATACCATTAGCCCAGTAATGGTTAGAGTATGAGACTAAAAGATGAATCACGCTGTAGTTGCCCTGTTTTGTTCTTATCTTTTCAAAAAAGCATGCTTGTCACTCATGATGTTGGACATAAGAAGCAGTAAAATATTTGCCATTAGAAACTGCTTGCAAAATGCTTTTATTTGGTGCCTTGGTGCTGATAAACAGAATAGATTTTGTTTGCAGAATCACCATGACATTGAAAGATGTTACATAACCACCACAGTTTTGGTTAGCAGGAACTCAATATTGTGTAAATATCAGAATAACCCAGCTGACTGCAGCAGGAGGTTATAGCACAATCAGATTGATTTTCCATAATGAATGTTAATAATGATCAGTTAATATTAACTACTACTTTCTGCTGTGTGATAATGAGGGCTCCTGTTAAGTCGGGGATAATGTGACAGAGCTTGGGGGGGTTGGGTGACATCTCATACAGGCATGGAAAAAGCTCATCCTGTCAGAGGATCATCATTTAAAGATCCTGTGATGGGTTTTGTTCTGCTCTGCTTGCTCCTGTGTGGGTACCAATAGCTCAAAACATTTTGAACAAGCATCTAGATAAGTCACAGAGGCAGAATTGCTTCAGAGGTCACGATGACTTTGCATAATGAGTCCATTAGATGCAGTAATCAATATCAAGCCCTTGCATCTTATGAATATTGATGAAGCAATTGTAGAGAGGCGGTGGATGGGGAATTGAGATGCATTTTGGCATAATCAGAGAAACAGTTAATGGGCCTAGGTAGATTATGGGTCCAGTAACCACCTCACAACATTTTGGATCTTTCTCAGTTATCATTAATAATGGAAAAGCCATTATGGCATTTGCAGTGGGCAAAAACTGTACATGGTTTGTGTTGTGTTCTGTCCACACAGTGGTTCTAAAGATAGTGTGTCAGTCCATTGTCTGAAAAACAATGGTAAAAATCCACTGGTGAAAACAGTGGAATTCCTCACAAAGTGAGGCATTATGTCACCTTTTCACTTTTTTTTCCAATTGTTTTTCTGTTTTTTATATATTTTTTTTCTTTTTTAATGGGTTGGTTGGTTTTGTTTCTTTGTCCTGATGATTCCCACTTTTCTGTAGAGGAAAAAGAATCTGGAAGGTTTTGTGAGTAGTCATGAGCATTAAGCAGATTTTTGCATGTGCCCAGAGTTGTGTGCCCCTTCACCCTTCTGGCCTGGGCTTAGTGCAATGCCTTCATCCCTCTGAGCCCTGTAAGCAGCACAGAAACTTCTGAAAATCCCTGCTGATATCTCATATGCAAGTGCTGGCTGAAATTTGTTGTGCTGGTATTACAGAGTTTGCAAGCACCAGCGCTTGTAGCTGGATTATTCCATCAATCATCTCATCTGCTGCCCAGCTCTCAGTCTGCAGCATGGAGTAAACAAAAATTTCTTACTTTGCAGAGGCTGAGCTTAGCATGCATCAATAGATAAGTGGCAAACACGTGGAGAATGAGGTCAGTTCAGGCCTTGTCCTGAGCGTGGGACAAATCAGTCAGACGGAAGAAGATAAGGGAAAAGATGCAGGACATGTCAAGAGTGGAAGTTGATGCTTTATAAAGTAAGAGAAGGGAGACAGAAGGATGATGTTTTAAGGGTGAAAAGCTCTGGCCTCTGAGAGGACAGTGCACAATTTTCATTTCGTGCTCTTTTGCCTTTGCTCTTTTGTGTAAGCAGCTGACAGTGTTGAGGGGCGCAGCCTTTCTCATTCAGCAGTGCGAATGGATGGCTCTGAATTGAAAGTCTGTGTCCCTGCAGAGGGTTTTAAAAAACTTGGGTCAATCAGCAATGACCAACTCGCTCAAGTGATAGTACAAAATCCTGAGACTCAATTTTTATTCAGCATTTATTTAGGAAAACCATTATGCAGAGCAAGTAGCATTTTTGACATAAAAACTGAGGGGTAACTTCAAGGTTGCATCTTTTGCTTGGGCAAATCACACAAGTTCCAGTGTGGTGGAAGTGTATGTGATTAATACATACAGCATGTGCAAAAAAGAGCCAAATACAGTTAGAATGGCAAAAAGTTATGTTGACAGAGGATATTTCAAAAAATAGATTTCCAGATAGTAATAAGTACATTTAGCTGCAATTGTTCTCTGTTGACTAAAATAAATACCTAAGAATAAATGTTGTCTATAAATAACTATTTGGCTTAGTGCCAAATTTCTCTGCTGTTTATGGAAAAGCAGATTAAAAAAAAAAAAGCAGTTGCTGTGACTTTTCCAGCATATGACCTGTTTCGACCCTTACTCCAGCACTGTGAAATGAGACCAGTGTGGCTGAAAACTGCCAGCCACAAGTCCCATGGCATCAGAGAACTGTGCAAGTGACATTTAGAGGAAACTAGGCATATCAGTTTTGAGATACAGGTTTGAAATTACAAGGGAATAATGTTGCATAACTTTTCTTGTTAAACAGCATCACTAGAATTTGTGACCTTGACTAGTTTTGGTGAAGTCTGTAGTAAATACTCTTGGATTGTATTTATTTTAGAGATGTCATACTGTGGTGGTGTTCACAGGGGTCCCAGGAAGAGGGAAGAGATGAGGATCTGACTCCATGTTTAGAAGGCTGATCTATTATTTTTTGGTGTATATATGTTATATTAAAACTATACTGAAACAATAGAAGAAAGGATTTCATCAGAAGGCTTGAAAGGAAAAGGAGTAATAATAAAATCTTGCGACTGACCAAGAGTCCAAGACAGCTGGACTGTGATTGGCCGTTAATTGAAAACAACCACATGAGACCAATCAAAGATGCACCTGTTGCATTCCACAGCAGCAGATAATTATTGTTTACATTTTGTTTCTGAGGCCTCTCCGCTTCTCAGGAGAAAAATCCTAGCAAAAGGATTTTTCAAAAAATGTGTCTGTGACATCATACATTTTTGTTGTTGCTGGAGAGCAGAAAGGCCCTTGTAGCGTGTTACTACCACCATCTTCCAGCTAGTGCTGAGATGCTACAAATGACAGCAAATACGCCAGCTGATAACACCAATAACTTTTTCCATCTTGCAGTGTCCTACTACTGTAGGTGGTGTCCAGCTGGACACTGAGAGTGTCTCACACTTGGCAGAGCTATGGTCTTGTAGAGGCCCAGCGACTACCTGTCCTTCTTTGAATATTTTTTTATTTCAACTTGGTATCAATCACAATTCTTTACATCAAATTTCAGTACCATTTATGCTGGTTTCATTAGTGATACCAAAAGTTGAAGGCATGAGACTCTGTCAATTGTATTTACTTTCAAAAAATACTGTTCACCTATTTCTATCTAGAGTTACTCTGCTTCTCTGTAACACCTGGTAGCACCATAAGGCTATTCTGCTGTCTGGCATTGCCTTGAGAATTTTGATTTAGAATCATATTTGTATAGTTCAACTCTAGACCTTGTAAGTTCATTCATTACTTGAATTTTCCTTTTTTGATTGCCAAGATTATAGGTATAGAAAAACAGAATCATAGAATCCTTTAGGCTGGAAAAGACCTTTGAGATCATCCAGTCCAGCCATTAATCCAGCCCTGCCAAGTCCACCACTAAACCCTGCCCCTCAGCAGCACATCTGCTAGATCACTTTTCAATGATTTTCCATTTCTTTTCACACTCTTCCGACAATGGAGCACTAAATTAACATCATTGCCTCTGTCACACTTGATGTCCCCTAGTTCTTACATGCATGTCTATTTTCCGCTCCCATTAATAACTACGTAGAAATTGCTTCTTTTTCTTGCAAACAGCTTAATAAAATACATTTTATCTTGCTGTATTTCTATTAATTTCTTGTATAAACAATATAATATGGCTTAATTGTGTGACAAACTGCTTCTATCTGCCTTTGTTTTGATAAAGTACCTTTTCATAGAAAGCTGGGAATGTGAACTGCATTAAAAATGTCTTTATGAGCAAGTTATTCTGCCTTCTGAAAATCTTACTGTGGTTTTATTAACAATTGTTTTAACTTGTACAGGGGCCATTTCAATGTTCCTTAGTCCCAAACAGTGAACCATAAATATAAGGCTTCAAAAGTATTTATTCCTCGCTGTTGGGTAGATAATTTCCATTGGGTGTGCCCACAACTGCAGTGAGAGGAAGGAAAGTGGTAGTGTTGCTCTGGTAGGTTCAGCCTTGTTAATACTAGTTTCAGCTGTTTGACCTGTTTCAGCTAAAACTGTCCAGAGATTCCCTATCACTGCTCCCAGAGCAGTCTGCTTGGAGCTCAGGGAGTGCAGCTTTGTCACATGCAATCCTTGGAAAATGCCATTTTTCCTATCCCATAATGTGAATATGGGATATCTTTGATTCGTGACTTTCAGTCCTCTCATGTGGCTCTAGGTCTTGACAGTCCCCAAACAGCTCCTGTCAGTTTGTGAGCTGGAATACAACTAACCGTATCTACTTTAAAGCTATTTCTGAGTGTGCATGTGTCATTTCACTGCTCTGCTCAGGCTTGTACTGTTTCTTACTTTGCTTGCCTTCTGCAGACAGTTCTACTTCTCAGAAAATAAATATTAGACCCTTGTTGGCCGGCGTAATTTTTCCTTTTGCCCTCTTGGGGGATTTTAGTGGTGTTGTGCTGGGTGTTTGTTGTTAGTTGGTTTGTTGTTTGGTTTGAGGATATTTTTTTTTTTCAGATTTCTTTTTAAAGTAATTTTAAGGTGTTCTCTGGAGAGACAGTATGCCACGGGATATAATCAGTACCTAGACTTTCATTTTACTGAAACACCTACAGGTGGCACACACATAATTTCTGACCCATTGTGTCTCATGCTACATCTGTGAACATGGGCAGTAAAGTGGCCCTCAAATCTTGGGGATGTTTAACTTTTCTTAAATAAGCTACCAAATGACTTATTTAAATCATCATAATAGCCCGTTATTTTCCATATTTTAATTCTGTTTTTTTAACTTTTAGAAGCAAGATTTATAATTTGTTGTTGTTGTTAATATAAACTTTTTTTAACCTGAATACCAAAAATATGGGAGCCCTCTGGTGGGCTTTCCAACCTCTGCATATGTTTCTGTAAATGCAGCATCAAAACCAAAGCTGGTTATCAAAACACCACCAAAGTGAGAAAAAACAGCGGTGCATGGTTATTTTCACACCTAGTTGGTTTCCTGTTGGTTGCACTTTCAATAATAATTTACATTTCTTCTTGAATTTGCTCCCCATTCATTTTCTAAAATTAATTCAATCTGGAATAGAAATGGTGACACCTTCCAGCCCTGAGCATCAGCTGCCCACGATGTTGTTCACATTTATCACCAGTTTGTAGAGCATGTGAACAAGGTCTTGGGGAGGAGGAACCCATCCATGTAAGTTATGGATCCCACCACTGATGGTCATTCCAGCATCTTGGGGGGGGCCATAGGCACAGCCCAAGCCCTGCCTTTGCTGGCAGAGAACAGTGCATAACACAGCCCTCCCTAGCTTCATTTATTATTTTGTTTTCCTGTAAGGCCCCAGGCCATGCTCCAAGGGTGACTCTGTTTGAAGATTCCAGAAAAATCGCAGCAAAGAAAGAACACTTGTATTTAACATAAAAAATAAAGGGATTCAGCATGATTATTGTTTCATATGCTTAGAAAGGCTAAGAGTTTTGAGAAATTAGCAAGTTATTTACGATCTAGTCAGAGCAAATATGCTTTCTTTTTCCCTTGGGTTCTCTTGGATTCAAAATGTACATACATGGTTTCATTAGCTGCAGAAAATGAAATCAAATGCCTCTGCAACTGATTACATAAAAGCAAAAGAGCTCTTCCTGTCTTTATGTGTAAGGGGTGGTTTTGAGGAAAAAATTAACTTTTTTTCTACCAAGATTTAAAAGAAATGAAATCCTTTATTTCAGTCTATATCAGTGGCAAAGTGGGGGGAATGAAATAGACAGGATGGCAATATAAGCCTTGAGTGAAAGAAACTGAAATGTCAGTTTACTCTTTTTAGATGGCTGAACAAATATCAGTCTACTTTTTCAGTATATGATTTTTGAAGAAAAAATATTAATATCTATCTTGGGCTGTTGAAGTACAAGCATTTAAATTCTTTTTCAACATGGTTTTATTTTTTATTGTCTTTTAATAATGGAATTTTATTGATATTTAAAAAAGAAGTGGTTTTGCCTTTCTATGCAGTATAAAACCTCAGGTTTTCCCTGGTAGACAGATTGCCTGAAATGATGGTGAACCACCACAGCCATGTTGCAATGGCCTGTCTGAAGTCAGGCTGGAAGGGTCTCCTTCATCAGAAGGTTGAACCAAAAGTTCAAATTCTGGTGCCTGTTCTTGTCTACAACATAGATCAACCTGATCAATACCTATAAGTCACTAAAGAGTTGTCTGAAAGGAAGGAGAGGAGAGATTAAAACCTTATGAAATAGTCCAGTGTAGAGACTGAAAAACAGTAACTCTTTCACATTGACTCTTTATGAATGTTGTATTACTTGACACAGCCAAGGCCTCAGGGTGCCTTGGCTTCTACTCTTCCTTAATGTGTAAAAAAAGCTCTTTTTTCTGAAATAAGAGCAACTGCTGTAGGAGCTGCTATGGAACAGCCATTCCAACTTTCTTCTTCATGTAGACAAGCACTTACATTGTACTTGCCATCCTTGTTGAACCAATACAAAGCTCTTTTTCTTATAAAACTGGCAACCAAACATTTGGAAAAATTTAGCCTAATTATGCCAATTCAAAATCTTTGTAATGACTGTAGTATTTATAACAGTAGCGTAAGAGGATGAGACTTTATCCTTCTAGTGCTATAGTAAGGTAGAGCACCTCACAAAAATTAGGAATTTGGTTGCATACCAATACAAATAGCCAGTTCTGTTGCTCCCTAGCTGCTGTCTCAGCTCCAACTAAATATAACAGTTGAGTATTTAGAGAAAAAAAGATATTTTCAATTGAATAAAATGACTATTATTCAAATTGAAAATGCAATGAGCAGACAAATCCAATCACACCACTTATGATTTATGCATGGTGGCTGGCAGTGTTATTACATTAGTCTAATAGAGCTGACTGCTGAAAAATGTAATGAATTTCTGGGAATGTGCAATGTGCACTTCCGAGGCATGATTTAAATTGGCATTTTGTGTGTGTGTCTCTATGTGTGTGTGCAATTTCGTGTAAAAAAGAATCCAGAATGCTTCTTCATATCATTTAAATTATCCTTGATTGTGCTGCTGCACACTAGCTTTCCTGTGGTCCTTCCAACTCCTCCTGACTGCTATGGTGGTGAATAGTGTGTGAGGAAAGATCAAAAAATGAGGAGTGTGGATCATAAGATGACTAGAAAGCCTCATGGTGGAACTGCAATCATGAAGGGGAATTCAGTTCCATGGTTAGCAATAAAAGAAGTTTCAGCAAAATCCCAGAAGAAAAAAAGTAGTAGATGATGGAAAATTAGTTTATTTGGAGTTTGTTTTGGTTTTCTAATTTACATTGAAGTAATGTCGGAGGCATGTTTCCTTAGAATGATCAGGAGTTTGGGGTTCCTGAGTGCAAAACAGCATTATGGAAGAAGCTTGCAAAATTGTAGCATTTATTTGTGTAACAGTCCAATTTTCAGAAGTCAAATAGGCAGAATACTTGAAGAGTACAATTCATATTGATATTTGTAGCTTAGGTTTGTGAAGCCTTTCAAATAGTTGCAAAGAAAACATTCCAAAGATGAAAAGGGCTTCAGAAGTGTTGAAATTATTTCCTGAGTTTACACGAGAGCCTGAAACAATAGCTCTGAGGTGTGAATAGCTTCCTTAATTTCAGTTAAATGTAATTTGAATTAACTTACTGGTATAGGAGTTGTATGGTACTACTTTGCTCAATCACAGCTCACTTGATGAGGATGTGGGAAAGATGAGTCATGGGCCATATCTGC
Source organism: Ammospiza caudacuta (assembly GCF_027887145.1). Taxonomy (NCBI): domain Eukaryota; kingdom Metazoa; phylum Chordata; class Aves; order Passeriformes; family Passerellidae; genus Ammospiza; species Ammospiza caudacuta. The sequence goes on from NC_080595.1 coordinate 30,570,109, forward strand.
TTAGTCATCTTTGCACATTCACAGAACTTTCATTTCACTTTTAAGTTTCTAGCTGAGCTCAAATTCCTCAAACTTCATTCTCCAGTTTTTCTGGTAAGTGAAAGTTGGTTTCACAGGGGATGGGAGGTTTGGCTTTTCTGTAGCTTTAGGAAGTCCTTATGTATTTTAAACACAAGTAATATTTTTTCTAATCTTTCCACAGAAGATTAAGTTATCAGGGAACAAGCTTCCCCTACCTTTTCCTGTCCTCTGCCATGTATCTGGACAGGGAGAGTAATGGAATCCTCTGCTGGTATTTGACAGCCAAAGTGGGGCTGTGGGCTTAGATTAACACTCCAGTCTTTCACCCACTTGACCTGGTACTCCAAGGCCAACTCCATTCCTGTGCATGAAGAACAAATGAAATTATGTTAAGAAGGGATGAAGCTGGCCAATGCCAAACAATGCCAAAAGTATCCAAAACATTTTTAAACAACTAATTTAATAATACATTGATGGTTTTATTACTCTGACTGGCTGCTACACATGCAGAATAATCTTGAAACAAGGATAGCAAAATCTGCAATGAACTTTGATACATCAGGAGATTATTACCAGTTTTCATAGTAGTAAGATAATGACTGAAGAGCATAGCTGGCACAAACATAATGGCCACTAGAGAATAAATTTCTGTGAACATTTCCCAAGACAAGTCTGAAAGAGCTCTAGTAAAACCAAGAAGGAACCATTTTTAAAACTAGTCACAAGAAATCATAGTCAGTATGGCTGATACTTGGTAGACTATTTGGTCACAGGAAAAATATTGGCCTAGAAATCCAGAGATTTCAATGTATAAAATGCATTGGAAGTTATTTCCAGGGTAATTATATTGCAGTATAATTAAATGCTGCTGAAGTAGTTTTTGTCTGGAGAGCTTTTCAATCTGGATGAGCATGTTGTTACAGGAGCAGCTTCACCTGCAATTCCTTTTATTTCCTATAAAACATTATCCATAGAGATGCAACATAGTAAGAAGGTGCCCATTGCTTCCAAAAGGCATCAGAATAACTTTTTGTCATGCACTTTGGTTTTCAGACATGCTGAGGTGCTAAACGCTCTGGATTTCAGGAGCACTTAATAACCTCAGCAATTTTGTAAACTCCAAGCCTGAGAGCTCAGGGCAAGTTTAATATGAAATAGATAATAAGCTCTCCCTCTCACTGTGTGCACTGGTATGTAATGCACCAGCAAGACAAAAAGTAGATGTCAGAAGAATCAGGAGCTTTCTCCTTCCATGCCTGTAGGAGGAATTATTGTGTTCCTGCTGGTGAGTGGTCTCTGGCACTGGATTCCCCTTCTTGAAGGTCTCATTAAAGCTATAATGGTTCTGAAGAGCTGGCAACTTCTGTTGTTCTGCTGCAAATATATTGTGAGGAGACAGTTCAGGAAAGAGGGGATTATTTGTCATAGTAAATACTGTTTGTATTAAATTACACATTCTGCAGTTATATTCAAAGCAAATAGATACTTTCAAATCTGTTTTTCTACAGACAATTTGTTGAGAAAACTTATTTTTTATTATTTTTAAATGAGTACTGTGAGGAATGGGAATTGATTTGAGACTCACTTTGACCTCTGATGAAAATTTTTATTAAAGATGAACAGGGTGGTATTTTTGTTAATTACAGTTCTCAAAATCAGTCTAACTGGTTTCTATATGGTTGCTCTGGAAAAAAAATTTAAAATATCTTCTTTTGAACTTTATAGTTATTTAATTCCATATTCAGTAACATTATGGAAAACTGTGTCTACTGTATGAATTTACTTCTTTCTGCTTTCTCAGGTATAGAGGAATAAATCTCTGAGAACCAACCAACTAGAACTGGTCCAGAAAAGCTGTTTGTTTAAACAAGGGTCCTATACTCTTTACATTCTCCAATTTGAGAAAGTAGATGGAAAAAAAATACATTAAAATTAAGGTTTGCTTTTTGAGACAACAAGTGTATGCTGCCCTTATTCATGCTCTTCCTGATGGTAAGATTTATTGAGTTGCAACTTATTCCCTCAACATTCTCACTGGATTTGAAATAGTTTTAATTACTGGTAGTTTAACTATTGCTGGATTGCTGGTTTAGGTCTTATAACTAATTCATTGTCTGTTAATGCTCTCCTGTATAGAGCTTTAATTTATTGTCATACAATTTATCATCCAGCAGTAGCTTTTCTATTGGCATTTAATATTTTCTAGCTTGCTAATGTGTAGCTTTCAAGACCAATGCAGTATTAATATAACCTATTCTACAGCTTCCTTGCTGTACTTAATCATCTTTAGTGTAGAAGCACTGGAAACTACTAGAAAGATGGTTCTTAGCAAAAGGTATTAATATTGATGATACATAATTAGGTCCCAAAATGTATAAAGGTGATAGCAGAACTGGATGTCTTTACTACACTTATGAAAAGACAGGTTAAGTTTAACCATTAATACTTTCTATATTCAATAAAACTTTAAAAATTAGGCATCCATCTTTCCTGTCAGCAGTTTTTGGGTCTTACCAAAGAAGACAGATAGAGGAAACTCAGTGCTGCTCTCACAGTGCAATTTGCAGTTTATTAATACAGCTTATTTCTCTTTTCAATGTAATTGTGGATGCTTCAGGCAGGTAAAAACTGTAGAATCTTTTCTGATATGGCAGTTTACTATGAACAGAAACTCAAATTGTAAACCTCTAGAGATCTAATTTTAGTTGCACAGTGGAAGAGTAACTATGATAACTTTGTAGGGGAAAAGCCCAAATCTTAAAAACTTCATGTGCTTAGGCTTTTTTATTATTTTATTTTTACTTTGTGGGGTTTTGGTTTTATTTTTTGTTTAGGATCTGCTTTCTCTCAAAGGTTTCAAAGCACTAAAGTGGCACTGTTCCTTTTTCTGTTTGGCAACTCCAGACAAAAATGAAAACTTCGGCTTAGTTCTCCATGATTGGTTTAAAATCTTGAAAGTTCTATTTAGAAGATTTTGTTCAATAAGCAAGCAGAGTTTTTTTTTTTTTTTTTTTGGAAATCCTGCATGAGGAATGGCAACAGTGCTGATATTTATGGATCTTGACTTTACTCAAGTTGCAAGCATTTTATCCAAGAATATGTCTGCTCTCTATATCTGTTACAGTGATGAATAGATTATTTGAAATCATTATGGACTTGAAATTTAAAGCAGCAAGACAACTGAGGGCAGGGGAGAGGGGACATGTTGTATTTTTATTTGGGATATTTAAACAGTGCATTGGTTTTTCTTTCTTTCTGAAGAGATCTTTGAACCTCTTATCATTTGGAGAGTGTTATCTATTTTACAAGGAGTAGACACTGTCTCTGCAGTGGAAGTTCATATTATTTAACTGAGGCAGTCACATGCATATAGGGTTCTCTACTTAGCAGCAGCTACTCTTCCCTCCTGTCTTACTCACTAGACTGAAGGAATAATTTGTCATAAAATCAATAGCACTTTATCAAAAGAAGTATCACTGAAGTATATGTTATCTGTATGTCGTCCTTACAGATATTTGACCTATTTTGGTTTGAAGTTATTTTCCTTGCCATTAGCTATTGTGATGATTTAAAAGAGAAATCAAATGTTTTTTTCAATATTGTGGATTAGGTACTGATTATTTTATGTTTTTTTCTGTTGCTTATTTGCTGTGTCTGTTGCATGCACCTGACCTAATGCAGACATGAGTTTCTTAAATCTCATTTCTCAAATCTCCATTCATTTTGGAATGTTGACAAATTGTTAATTTAAGTTCATATTTTACTTAATATCAATTTGTTTGTGTTTACAACCCCTTAGTTGACTGCAGTGAAGCGATGGTGACTTGGCCTTGGAAATGGAATGGGAGTTCCCTGCACCAGTCCTGCTCTGCCCAGCCTGCCTGGCCCATGTGCCAGATTGGCCTGTGGCAATGACCTGCTCTGTTCTTGTGCACAAAGCAGTTTTGTTTTCACCACAGAAACTCTGATGTCCTGCTGATGAATATTTCTCCTTCTGTGTCTGTTTTGTCAGCAGAATACCTTATTGTCTTTGTTTTTAGAAGGCTGGAATTTGCATTTGGGCTCTTGGACTTAGACTCTTCTCCTTATTTATTGCTTGAAAAATGATTTTTTAAATAATGCTTATATGTGACAGTGGTCACAGGGGTTTTTGGATGAGGGAAGAGACGAGGATTTGACTCCATATTTCAGAAGGCTTGATTTATTTTTTTATTATATATATATTACATTATAACTATAGTAAAAAGAATAGAAGGAAAAGTTTCATCTCAGAAGGCCAGCTAAGCTAAGAATAGAAAGGAAGAATGATAACAAAAGGAGCTGTCTCGGATTCTGCCCGAGATAGCTTGGCCTTGATTGGCCATTAATTATAAACATCCAAGATGGGCCAATCAAAAATCCACCTGATGCATTCCACAGCAGCAGATAATCAATGTTTACATTTTGTTCCTGGAGCCTCTCAGCTTCTCAGGAAGAAAAAATCCTAAGAAAGGATTTTCATGAAAAGATGCCTGCGACACTTATAGTCCACAGTTGTATCCAGATATGGGTGACTGACAATGCTTGCTAATAGTATCAGATAATATCACAAGTCAGTCAAATTTGAATGCAGGAATTTCACATGTACTGACTCGATGTCTTAGGCTCATCATGGAGTGAGTTATCCCTAAAGATGGCTTTCACCCTAAAAGAAAAACACTTTTCTTGTGCTCTGTCCTTGCATACTTACATGTAAGATGCTCTACTGAAATCTGTTCAATATGGATAGCTGGTAAAAGGCATTTTAATGTGCATGTATATTATATAATTGCACTTTATATTGTGACTGCTTATTCCTGTAAGGACTAGGGAAAAAATACACTTCTGTGGTCATCACAACAGGATCAGAGTAGGGATTCTTTCTACATATTAATTGTTGCAAATTATCAAATTCTGAAGGGTCACTAAAGGGACTGTATTTCAATTTACATGCTCACAATTACTTTTTGTTGACAAGGCCTCTATTTTTGTGAAGGTTATTGAGATTATAGGATTATTTAGAGTGAGAGCAAATATTTGATGAATGAGTCCTTTTGAAGTTCAGGAGCAACACATAATAAGATGATGGAAACCTTAAAATAGAATTTAGTTCTTGCATGAAAGAAGTTAGCAGATTTTTAAGATGTAAAGTGTGTACTTAAAATTTAGTGTGTGTTCCTAAATTGATGGAAGAATTCTGCTTTGAAGAACCATTTTCCAGAAGGATTAGATGAAGACTTTATTGCTGTGGCAGTTCAGTGTACCACAATGACGTCTGGCATGTGTGTAGTGAGATGTCACTTTGGTGCACCTCTGTGTCATCGGGTCTGAAGTGGGAACAATGCTGTGACAGAGGCATGAATGGTCTGCCCTTTTGCCTTCTTGTTCATTCAAATTGAAGAAAGCAGGTGCTGAAAGACAGTAATTGCCAGTCTCTGTATGGTAATGAGGAGGATTTGTCCGCTTTGATACTTAACCAGACTAGGACAAGAGACTGTGCCAGGCACAGAAAAGGGCTTGTGCAGTACAACCCAGAACGTGGCTACTGTGGCTAATTCTGGAGTTCCTGGCCTTGACAGTATCCTTTATTTCAGTTATTTTTTATTTATTTATATATGCTTTTGTTAGTTGCTCAGGCCATGTGTGTTATGGCAGAATGCCTAGATTTCAGTCCTTTAATGTGGCTCGTTATGTGTCCCCTACAGGCAAATATTCTGAGTGCTGGTCTCCCCCCAGGATATCCATTTACTCCTTTACTGCATCCTGACTACTTGTAATGGCTATGTAAAGGACATTATTAATGACAGATAAAAATATTTTGAAAGGAATTTGTCCACAAATATCGTACTATGTAGCTTAAGCTTCAGACATTTTTGTCTAGGTAACCTTCTCACATCCCTGAAATGCTGAAAATTTGGTGTCCTGGTGTCTGAAGGAAGATGAATTTTGTTTGCTGTCCTCAAATACTAGAGGCCAGTAGATAAGTACATGGTGCAGGATGTTCCTTGTTGCATGAAAAGGTACACATGCTTTGTACCAGAAGGAAATCAGCAGCTCTTAAGACCTTTTTATTGAGGCCATCTTTCTTTTCTCTGTTCCTCTTGAGTCAGAGGAAAGGTGTACAGTGTACAGCTGCTTGCCATTACAAGCTGAAGGGAGAGAGAAAGAAGTAGCATGATCTGTGGTCTTTACTGTCTTATGAATTTCTTAGCAATATTTTATCAAATTGCATTAAAATTGCTAGGTGTGCTCTTGCCTGTCATCCTTGAACAGATACAAAACCAGGCTGCAGTAAGGCAGGACAGCTCTTCCCCTGACTTATAGCTAGGAGCAGCCTTTGAACCTGACTACAGGGTGTGTGGTGATGGTGTTACAGGTCACTGCAAGGTTAGAATTATTTGAGTTAGGGCAGCAACAGAGTGTAGCACTGGAGTTCAGTGGGTTCTGTGTCAAGTCCAAGTTCCTTTCAGAGGAAGCCAGTCATGGGCTCATTTCACTTCTTTTGTTTTGCAAAATCAAAACTGTGTCCAAAAGAAATTAATTATATATATGGTCTTCAGCTATAGACAATTATAAAAGTTTAAAGACTTCAACTGTGTATATTATCTGGAATAGAAAGGCTGGGCTGTATGAGGTCTGAAGAGTAGGGAACTAAGTTTCCCACTAACAAACTATTGTCTGGCAATCTACCCTGTGGAGCCATTATTCTTTTTTTCTATCCACTATTTGGGCAACTCTTGCATAAAACACTGAGTTAAATGTGCCCACCCATCTAGCCTCTGTGTGAGACACAGGTTTTCCTTACCTTTGTTGTAGGCTGAGGCAGTTTTTCTCTGATTCCCTTCACGAGATATTAGCCTCTTGTGCTGCTGTTATTGGGTACCCACATTGCCAGCTCTGCAGATTTGGTTTCTAGAGACTGGAGGAGTCTCTAAGAGACACGTTAGCAGGCTGGAACTTAATTTTCTCGGAATCTTATTGGGATCTAATTTCATGTACTGCTATTTGTTGTTATGGCAACAGTATAATGAGTTGAGCTGTATAAGGGTGGAAATATCACACACAGTTTCTGTTCAGGGTAAAAATGACAAAATGGCATTTCTATAAATGGTGTTCCAGAATAAACTGCTTCAGTGGGACTCATGAAGTTTTCTTTCCAGCCAATTCTTCATCGTTCTACAGTTTTTAAAGTAAGTGGCAGAGGAAGAATTTTAAAAATAAAAATTCTGGAAGAACTTTTTATACAAGTAGCAGGATGGTTACTCTTCTCATTTAAAGTGTAAGAAATAATAAAAAAAAGCCAAGATACTGGCCTTTTTAGTACCTTTATTATATTAAGGATTATGAATCCAATGTATATTTCTTTGCAAGATAATTTTAACTGCCAACTATTTCAACTAAAAGAACAATGCTTTTACAATGTCACATAATTATCTCATAAAAATGAAATTGTGTGCCAGTAAATTTGATATAATGGATGCAGTCACAGTTGAGGTCTTGGTTCCTTTCTGGGAGTCTATATGGAAATCTGACAAAGATGCTGGAGGTGTCCTTATGTGGGCAAGGTCTCTGTGTCTGTGCATATAGATGTAGTGCTTGCATTAATTTTTCTTTTATTATAATACCTAATATGTAGAATAAATCACATTGCTTTCTGTCTGGAAGGCTGAAAGATAAACTTGGTGGAAGCCCCATGTCCATGGCATCTAATGCTTGAACAGATATACCATTGGCTTTTATTCCTTTCTCAATGTAAAAATGAAGAAATGTTTGAGTGCTTTGAGATCATCTTGAACTCTGTGTGGCACTTTCATTTAGGCTTATTCCATAAATTAGGGAACACTTTTGAGAAGCATCGACTTCATTTATCAGAGTGATGGCAAGAGAAAGCTAGAAGGCTAAAGAGATAATATTTGTACTGAAGAAGTTTGAAAGCAGAGAAATACTGTTACTTCTTGACTAGGAAAAAAATATTTATGCATTGACATCCTTAAATAACACTTGTAAAGGTGTTAGATCAAAGAATTGCTTTGGTGCTTAATTAAAGGATGTGGGATGCAGAATAGAATTTTACATGCCGAGATCTGGGGTTAACCAGTAGGTCTGTAACTGTGATTGCTGCTGAACTTTGGCAGAAGATCTGGCAATTTTTTTAGTATTCCTCAAGATATTTGCTTCTCTCAAACTTTACGTAAAGTTTGTATTTTTCAAGAGAGATGTTAGTAAGTGTGGCAAGCCACAAAAGAAATTAGAATACCTGGTAAGTAGTAAGCTGGAAGAGTGCATCAGCTGTGTCCTGGGTAAGGCTTGCAGCTGGTTTTGCCGGCATCAAGGAGTACACAGAGATCAGGGTGATGATTACAGCAGTATTTGGGCTCAGTGGTTGTTTCCTTGGAGTTTGGATTGCAGTCTCTGCAGATTTTATCACTTACAATACAAATAGACCAGGTTAAAATATATTCTGAGAGAAACATTTTAAATTCTTTATTCTTTCTAGGATTAATCTAGAAATTTAAATGTGTGTTTATGATGACTTTAGGTATGTTAGGCAAGTAGTTTTGGGGAAAATAAGTATTACTAAACACAGTTTTGTCCATAATGCTGCCTTTAGTTTCCTCTAGCTGTTATCTGCTTATTAATGTACAAATACAGAAAGCAATTTATCACATAGTTATAAACTAGGTTTTGCAAAAGGCTACTCAGGCTTAATGAAATCAGGCCCTGGCAGTCTGGCCCAGTCCCAGAGTCTAAGGCAAAAACACCATGATGGGAAAAGATTGCAAGTTCAGATCAATTTTCCTATCTGCCTGACATGTTAAAAGAATACCATCGTGTGCTATAAAATGCTTTTCTAGCAGCAGAGGTCCTGGTGCTGATAAAAAGCAGATCATTATCTTCCAGGAAATGGAGATAGCTTCAGCTAAATGGACTAAGTATCTGTCCTAGCCCAGGGACAGGATCACATTCTGTATGTTTCTAGCTGGAATGAAGAAAAGGGGAACATTTATCTAAAACCGAGGGAAAACCCCATGCAAATAGTTGTGATCATGTGCTACTGCTAAAATTTCCTTCTCTGTTATTGCTAAGGTCATACATAGTTAAACGGTTATCTGTTTATTACACATCTTTTCCTGGTGTGTGGTCTAAAGCTGTTTTTTCTAGATTTGCCCAAGTAGATGGTCAGAACATACATAATTAGAATGAGGTCCAAATGTATGTGGACATACCCACCTCCAAAAGTTCCCTGCCCTTGGAAGAAAAAAAAAAAAGAAATTTAAAACTTGAAACACTCTTGTTACCTTTAGCTGCTTAATTTACCTCCCTTCTTTCTATAAAGCAAAATGTCTTTATTGCGTCATAAACTGGCTGGGATTGTTCAACTGTTCAATTGTTTAAATACCTTCCCTTAAAATCACTCTTAGGCATTGTTTGGAACTTACTGGCTGCTGAACGCCCCCAGATCATCCAGAGCTACCTTTATCCAATCCAGTCTGCATTTCAAATTCTTTTGTTGCAAACAACAGTCTGATTCTTCCTTTTTATTAATATGAACTTCTACTTGAAGATGTTATGCTAAAAGATAATACAAACGTAGGATAAAAAAAACCTTTCAAGTAGCGTCACCCTGTGGGTGATCTTATTTTGTTTCTTTTTCTTAAGATTGTGGTTCTTAAAATGACATTAATTGGCAGCATAATGATAAAATATAGAAGAATTATTGTGTTAGTTAGGCCACCCTTATGGATGGTGAAGACAACTTTCTACCCTGAAAGATAATCACTATCAAGAACATTTTGTTACTATGTGAGCCTTTTGATGGTCATTACATGGGAAAAGTTTCACTTTGCATATAGTAAATACAGTAATTTTGCAATGATTATGCAGTTTAACTGGTTTAGGTTTATGCACTTCAGTTTGAGGTTTTTTTGCATTTGAAGAATCTTCCTTCATATTGTTCTAGCAGATTTTGGACAGGGGAGGAAAGAAAAAATATATTAAAATGTAAGATGCATATCTGGCCTTGTGGTGCCATGCATGTGAGCTAGAATCTATATGTGTGTGTATAAATATAAATAAATATATATATATATACACACATACCCCTACACCACCCTTATTGCTCGTGACACATTCAAATGTTAGCCATAGATCTCTATCCAAATTTATCACATTTGTGCATCAAATAAATTGCTTGAGTAAATATTTAACCCTGGAAGTTCTCTTATATTTTTCCTTTGGAAAGAGAGCAATATTTTGTTTTCTATGAGGACTGAGTAATTTACCAGAGTTCTTTATTTGATGTAATAATGAAATTTTAATGTTTCTATTTTTGCCATAGTCAATGCCTTTCATTATTTTTATGAGAAGTGTTTTGTGTTACCTTTCATAGTACCTGTAGAATACTCTTTTTAAGCCATTCAAAAGGTGAAAATAAAATTACTCCTTATGTCAAATTGAATATCCAGGAGAATATTTACTTAAAGGTTTCTTAATAAATCATAAGCATGGATCTATATTTCACATGGAGATCCAGCACCTCTACAGCAACGCTGTTGTCTCTGAGGCACAACATCTGGAGACTGATGGTAGAGGTTGTAAAACCTCAAGAGAAGATGGTAACATAGCAATGTACAGGTCTTGGCAGAAAAAGTCAGTCTTCCTGCATCTTTAACCAAAATGTAGGTATAGCTGGTATTCTCAAAGGCCGTTGACAGACTTGTCTGATCCTGTGGGTTTGAAGGCAGGGGAAGGAAGGGAAGGATGCTGTACAGAGCAGAGCACAGCGCTGTCCTCCCTACCTGCCTGACCAGCCTGTTCCCTGGGGGCCCAAGTAAAGATTTCAGGGATCTGGGGAGCAGCAGCCTCAGCAGCTCAACCCAGCAGCATCCTGTGACATGGGGCATTGCAGCCAGGGGGGAAGACAAGCCAGGTTTTTCAGTTTCCTGTCTCTGCTGGCTCCTATCTGGCAGAGAAATCGCAAGCAAAGGGCTCGACAGTTTCCTTTCCCACCCAAGGAAGCATGAGAGAGAGCAGAGGATCTCCCCTGCCCCTCCTCTGCAGTCCTGCTGGGCTGTGGAGCTCCCTTTTCTCACCAGCAAGGCAGTGTGCAGTTGAGTGGTAAGAAAAAGCTGAGAGTCATCTGTTAGAGGGATGAGTTTTCAAAGAGTGGGATGTGAGGAAATTTTAGAAAGGTGATTCCTTAGGAGAAGTTCCCATTACATTTTTGTCTTGATGCCTCATGTTTTGTTTAAAAAAACAGCACTCCATGAAAGATTACAGCTGACAGAGTGAACAGTTATTTACAAATTAATAATGAAAATTAGACTGAGGATGGTTTGACAATATTCTAAAAATAATGGCCTACAATACAGTATTTCGCTTCTTTTTTTTTTCTTTTTATTTTTTTTTCCTGGACCTCTGGCAGCCTTGGCAATATAACTGAGTCTAGCAAGTCAAGTTAATGTGAACAAGTCTTTGGTGATTTTAGTAGAATTGTTGATGACACTGTCATGCTGTAGATGCTAGTGATTAAGCTCAAGATATTGATAAACTGTGAATTGACAGGCTTGAAAGTGGAATACTGAGAGATTACTTCTGAAACATACTTTGAGTTTAGCAAATAATACTCTTGCTCACAGTCATACAAACTAATTTGATGAAAAAATGCGCATATGGGATAAGTGTCCTGGTTTTTAGGAGGAACGTGCAGTGGCTTATTTGGGAGGCTGCTTGAAGAAAGCAGCCCACATTTGAAGAACATACATGCATAATATGATTTAAGGGTTTTTTAGTTTTTTGGGTTTTTTTTTTAAGACAAAGCTTGGTTTCTGTACAAAACTCCAAACTGAAAGAAGCATCACATAAACATGGGCCTCAATGCAGACATTTTCACAGCTGTGTTCTTTAGAAGCATTTTTCCAAAGTTGTAGTGATTGTGTCTGCAGCACAAGGATTTCCTTGGTAGTATAATTACATACAGGGTCTGGCAACAGATCTGGTGTGCAATTAAAGCTTTGGATTGTGTATGCATGACAAGATTTTGGTAGTAGGAGAGCTATAAGGGCAGCTTCTGTGAGAAGATTCTGGAAGCCTCCCTTATAGAGCCAATTCCGGCCAGCACAAGACAGACTGTCCAAGGCTGGGCCCATGGCTGACTACAATGGTGGCACTGCCTCTGGGATAACCTGTTTAGGAGGGGGGAAAAATACCTGCACACTTGAAGGTGGAGAAGGCAGTGCAAATATGTGAGAGTAACAACTCTGCAGACACCAAGGTCATTGCAGTAGGAGGGGCATGATGTGCTCTGTGCTCTGGAGAAGAGATTCCCCTGCAGCCCAAGAGAAGACCATGGCAGGGCAGGCTGTTCCCCTGCAGCCCAGGGAGGTACATGGTGGAGCAGGTAGATGCCCAAAAGAGGCTGTAACTGCTTGGGAAGCACACACTGGCTGCACACACTTGCCAGCTGGCTCCTGGCAAGACCAGGTTTGCTGACACAACTTTGTGACTGTGTGGAAGGGACCCATGACGGAGCAGGGGGAAGAATTTTAGAAGTCCTTCCTGTGAGGAGGAAGAAGTGTCAATGTGAGCTGACCACTTTCAAGGAGTGGTGAATGGGGTTTTGCCCCATATCATTGCTTCACATTGGAAGGGGGTTCCATGCAGCCTGTGGGAGCAGCCGCATCCTTGGCTGTCAGTGGCAACCTCTGTGAGAACTTTCCTTCTCACAGGTCCTCTCTGACTTGGGTTTTAAGAAGAAAAGAGGTGAAGAGGGTTTTCTTTAGCATTATCCTAATCTGTAGTCACTGTGCTTGCTATAGAGGGTTTAGTTTGTGGCAGCTTTAAAGCAGAGGACCAGCAGTCAATATATAGGCAAATCTGATAAGTATATATGCTTATATATAAGATCTTGTAGACTTGCAGATATTCATTATGGAAAACCAGGAGCAAAGAAACAAAATCATACAAAAGAGCAAGTGCTGTTGTATGTTAGTAGTTGGAAGTCTGCTTTAAGGAGACCTGGGAGTCTCATTCTCCTGCTGTATGGTCATGTTTCCAGCTGAGGTTAGGTTTAGGTTATCCACTAGTAGAAAAAGCCCAACATTTGCATAAAGTATAATTGCTACACAAGTATTATTATTATTATTATTGCCAGTAATTTAATTGGAATATTACAAGTGACAAATATAGATACTAATAGATTTTTAGAAAATCTTGTGCCTATTATATCTTCTCTTTTCCAGTTAGGTTGATAACCACTAGAGCCATCCTTCCCTTTTTATTTTGCTTCTTAATTCTGCCCTTAAATTGTAGAAAGTATCTCAAGACAACTCCTTCCCTACCTAAAGGAGGAACAATGCTTTGCTTTGCTTGAGTAGAAGGTGGCACTTTGCTCATCTCTTATCTTGTGGTGGTGCTGTGGGAGGGCTGGGTGGCACAGCAGTTGTGCGAGTCACCGTGGGAGCGCCGCGCTTCGTGTGACGCTCTCCAGCCTGGGCAGGATGGCACAGCAGCCCCTGCCACTGCCTCGAGTCACCCACAGAGCAGCTGCTCACCTGAATCACTTCTGGTTAGGCTCAGGGGGCATCCTGGAACCCAGGCACCACTGGATTTAAGCATGTAAAAACTTTGGTGAATCGTGGGTCTTCCTTGGATTGTGACCTGGTGCCCATGTGTGCAGAGCACCAGGAGGGCCTCCTGGAACCGCTGATTCCCATGGCTGAGTGTGAATCTCCTGAAATGAGTGGCTTTCTTGCCAGGTGTGAGCAGGAAAGGTTGATTTGATAGCTTTTGTGGGAGTCCTCATGAAACCTGAGCCAATGAGTTCTCCTTAAATACAGATAAAGAATACTAATACTGATTACAAAGAGTTTTTGGCAGCAATACCTCAGTGTGTGAGCATAATGGGGCTTTTAACAGAAGTGGGGGTAGAAAAAACTGAGAAACGCTGGAAGAACAGTTTGGGTTTCTATGAAGAACAGCTATGGGAAGAGGAGGAGGAGCAGTACTTGTAATGGGTATTTGTTTCTTGGAATAAATAATTAATCTCACCATAATGGTCCCAGCCCTCCTCATATCTCTGCAAGATTGCAGAATGAGCCTTCAATGAGCTCAGAGGAACCAAGATGGTCTAGTTATTGTAGTGCAGAGCTCTGTGCATGTTAATCAGTTTCTCAAAGACTAAAGACATAAAAGATCCAATAATACCTCTTGGAGTCAATACATCTTTTTTTATGAAATTAATTCTAATTAATTATTTTAGAAATTAATTCTAATTCCATCTTTTACTATTAAAAATGAGAGGGAGCATGTGCAAATGTTTAGCCTGTGCATTGCTTTGCAGAATTATTCCATTAGATCAGCAGGCTGTGGATGAATCATTAACATGTATAATGTAGGGTATTTTGTGTGTGTTTTGGCTGAATGGGCTTGAACTGTATTCTTTGTATTGATACAAACCAAGTTCATGAACTGTATTTAGTACATTGACAGTGATTTGAAAATTATTTCAAGGTATTATATAATATCATTTGCAAATAACAGAATACCTCATCCAACTCCTAGACAAGACAAGGAGCAGCTTCAATTGCTCTGATTGCTGCTGGAACCAAGGCATATTAATTTTGGAAAATTTGTGTATATTTCAATTTTTTCTGTTCTCAGTCTGGACATAAACAAACAACAAAAATCTGTCACAGAGCACTCAGGCACAAGAAGTTTTGGGACCACCTATCCTGGTCAGTCTTTCTGCTTGTTTTCTTGGTGTTTTTTGTCCATTATGGGATTCTTTGGGCCAAAGAGACATTCATAGTGCACAACTGGTTAACATTTTGATTATTCAAGAAAGGCTCTCACCCCTCACAAAGAACCTGTGAAAATAATAGTTGGTCTGTAAAATAAATATAAGGAAAGACAAAGTATACTGCTATTGAGGGCGCTATTTTTGCTAACCTATGGCACTATTTTCACTGACTTATTCTGAGAATTCTGCAGGTGTTAGCAGTAATACTACTATAAGGAAAGATGCATCATCAGGGTGATATAAATTGAAACTGCATTAGAACAGTTGTGAACTTCAGTGTATTTGCAGTCCCAAAAATGTCAAGCACAAAAGGACAATCTGAGGTCAAGAGTAAGAGTGTATCTGCCAAATTCAAGCAGTTGAGCACAGACCAAGGGAAAGGAGAACTTTTAAAAACACAAATAGCGCTTCTTTAAGGGTATAATTCAAAAAATAATGTATCCCTTCTGCTAAGTGTGTAGGGGGGTTTTGCTATGCTTATTGCATAGTAAGTAAGTTCTCACTACCCTTTTTCAAAAGGATGTTGTGACAGCACCTATCCTGTCTTCTTTGATCCAAAAACTGAGTTTGGGAGTGTTGAGAAAGCAAAGGCCCCAGTTCCTGTTCTGACAGTACAGGGGGGCCTCAGCTTCTTCACGAGCTAGTTCATATATAGCAGATCAGAAAAATGAGGCAACCATTTGTGACAGAGTGACACCAGCCACAGCTTACTCCTGTATTTGGAGAAAAATGCTTTAAAGAATCATGAGAATGTGCCTCTTTGGTGGTGAGGATGGGCATTAAAAAAGAAATTTCATGACCAAGGTGGTGATTTTGGTTCCTGACTACTCTGCCTCTGTCCTTTGGAGTGGGGGAGATGGGGTAACCTGGTTCCAGCCATGCCTCTGCCTCCAGAGTCTCCTGTCACACTTAGTATTTATGCCTTGGCATGGAGAATGTCATGTGGCAGAAAGGGTGGAAATTGCCAAATGAAATGTCTCTTAGTTTTAAAAGAAAGAAAATTACTGTCCTCCAGTAGCAGTCTGCAATAGCAAATGTGGCAAGTAAACAAAGATAATGTTAGCTGAAATGTTCTGCGAATGTCTGCAGAATATTGTAATAAACTTTTCCATTATTGGTTTCCCCAAACAATTTTCAGTCTAACAGCACTGGAAGGCTGCAGTAAACAGAGCAGTTCAGCTCTGCATTGTAAATGTTTTCTGGAATAAATAGGAAATACAACATTTTTTTGAACAAGGGGAGAACATTCAAGTCAAGCCATCTCATTTCACTCATATTCCTTTGCCAAGTGTTTGCTTGGTCTGGCTGCTACCTTCAGAGGTGCCTTGGCTCTAGAAACCAAGTATCCTAGGGATTTAAATAGCATTTAGGTCCTCAGAATCTGGGCCACATTTGGGATGCTGTTCTGTTCACCAGAAGTGAAAAAAACACATCAAATTGGAGTGAATGAAGGAACAAAAAGAGCCATGACTGCTCTGTGTCTCAAAAGCAGAGGGAGGGATCCAGGCATGAATGTTCTGAGAAGCAGGAGCCCCATTTGTAGATAAAACTGCTGTGCTCTGCTAGCTTTTAAGCTTTCAAAGTGTTGGCATTTTGTCCTCTGTTTTTGGCTGGTGTCTTGGGATAGACGTGTGGAATGTGATGCAGCAGGGGGGTGGGAAATTGTAAAGGGGTTGGAAGATGGAAAACAGAAGGAGTTGGCCCAAACAAGCAGGCTCTGCTAGTTCCCCAGTACGGGGTGGAGAAGTTGTTTCTAACACTGATACAGAAGCTGCAGCTCCTGAATGGCAATTGCCAGTGCACTCTATAGGTAGAAATCATTCATCAATCTGTAGCAGGTTTCCTCCTCCCTGTCACTTCAAGCAAGCATTTTTCACTCACAATGCAGAGCAAATCCAGTTTTTCTTTTGTCTGGAGTTGTTTAAATCCACTGAAATAATAAAAGATTTCTGGGAACTGCTGCTTTGCATCATTTTTTTCGAAGTTGGTGTGAAGATAGGGATCAGTCCCTAGGAGTCATAGGGCCATAAGGAAAGAAATTGGATCAAAATTATTTTCCATTACTGACATTTCTTTGTCTGGTAAAAGTAATTTATTCAAGTTTACAGGATATATTCTCTCCCAATTTCATTGATGTGTCTCAGAAATTTCCCTACCTCAGGAAGGTTACAGTTGTGGCTTTCAGGATTGCTGGAAGAACATTTTTAGAGGCATCAAAAGCAGTTGAAGCAGTTCTCCCATATTATTATTAAACAGCAGTTTAACAGCTTGGGCACTGAGGCCAGGAAGGGGCTGTTTGTTCTGTGAAGTTTCCAGTTTGAGACTGTTTGCCTTTTATTTGTGCAAGTTTAAAATCTATACTCTGATACTAGTCCAACCAGATGTCACCAAATATAAATAATGTATAGCAGGGTCCTGGTTTTGTTTAGGATTTAGGTTGCAGTGCTTCTGTTCTTGCTGGATACCTAGAGGGCAACATCAGGTTTTCTTGACTTCAGAGCTGAGTGCTGGCAGATAGGACTTCATAAAATTTAACTCTAGTTTACCTCAAATCTTCTCAGGAGCATGTGCAAAAACACACTTTGCCATCCTGAGGCTGACAAGCTAAGGTTTTCCTGCTTTTGGAGGGGTGAATGAAAGCTGAAAAACACAACTGATCTGAAAAAGCAGTATTGCTCCTCTCTCTACAGGGTAGGAAAAGCAGAGCTGGGAAATGCTGCTTTTCAGCAAGAACCACTCCAACCATTACCTCAAATATCACAACCTGTTAGTCTCGAAGAGGATCTTGATTTACCAGGGCTCTGTTGGAGGAAAAGGGGACACTGGGACATCAGCCTTACAGATGTTAAATTAGCTGGAGATGGTCAAATACAAGAGAGGCTATGCAAATGTAAGAGCATTTAATTATGTTAAAGTGATGTACCTGCAATTGCATCTATAATTAATACTATAATTAATATTAACATGATATTAATTTTCTTGATGTTCATCTTAGTACATCCTTTTTGAAAAGGCATATTGGCAGTGTGTTTTGGAGAATCTTAAGAATGTACAGCCTTGTGCTTCCTGTTGGAAGTTACAAATTCTAAAAAATAGCATGCAGCCTAATGTTGAATTGTTCTGGGCAACGAAAATGAGACTCTGTTTAGATGTGTGATGTAAACTGGCATAAGTTGGTTCTTTCCTTTGACCTCCTTGCACTGATTTTCAGCGTGTTGATGCCTGACTGAACCTGTCAGGCAGCAGCACCAAGAGGCAGAGGTGATGCTCCAGCAGAATTGACAAGGGAGAGGTTTATTTCTTCTACTGGCAGCATGGATTTATAATGGTCTGAAATGACTTTGTAACAAGAATCTCAGTGGGGTTTTTTCCTATGAATTTGAATACAAACCAGCTCTCTGTGACCAGTTACTAACATTGCTTGGATTGCTGCTGCTCAGCAGTTGGCTTTCAAGTCATGTGATTTCATGGAATTTGGATCTGAGGTAACTTTTCTTTTTCCCTAATATTTTCAGTTAGAGGATACATCTGACTATCTAAATGCTTCTTCAATTACAATTCTCAAATTAAAGTTTCATGTTTTGCTCTGTTCACATACTTTTTGCTTTTATATTAGCTGCAAGGTTTCAAAGGGATGTATAAACATTAGCAAAATATTTCACAAGTTACAAATTATGCGCAGTTGTTATTCTAGTATGGTGGCTAGAGAAATCTGAGCCCTTGTGAATTATTCAGATGGATGTCATAAGGCTGCAAACGGGAAACAGAGAGAGCCTGCACAGATGAGTGCTGTGAGCTCTGGCTGACTTTGAGGTTATTCCTGTTTTGAATGGGCTCCCAGCCAGGTGACCTTTCAAGGTCTTTTCCAGGCTAAATTATTAATGCACGTGTGTGGTTGGGGTGCAATGCCACCTCACTCCTGGGTGCAATGTAGATATGTAAGCAAATAGCAATAGGTGAAGGTATTAAAGCTAAAGAGAAGCTGAAGTATTACATTTCTTTGTATAATCTAGTAAAGAGAGACATTTTCCATAAGGGTACTTATAATCCAAATTTTTTTGAAAATGCTGAAAATAAATTAAAAATTGACTTTTAAATGTTAAAGATCAATAAAAAACCTCCCACTTCTACAAACTTAGACTTTTGTTCCTCTTTAAGTGATGCTGGTCAAACAGAAATAAATCATGTACAGTAGGAAGTTGGTAATGAAAATGTTATACTATGGCTGTGTCTGCTGAGCAAAACAGAAAAGCTATTTAATATAAATGTTTTGCTTTGGTTATGTTGAAGTCACGTTTTAGATGTTGCATATTTCTTTTTTTCAAATTTTATTTTGAATGAAAGAAAATCATAGGAAGAAAAGCATTAACATTCTGCTTAATTGTATGTCTCAGAATCTAGCTTAAGAGCCAATTGCCAGTGTGAACATTTTGTCACTCAGACATTGATGATGCATATATGCTCTCCAAAAGTATTTATAACAGATTCCCATTGTAGCTTTTTGCTCCTGAGTATTTTGTAATAGTTCTGATTTGTGGAAAGAAAAGAAAATTATATTTCCCAAATTATTCTTAGTAATTTTTCATGTGAGTTAATGCTAATTTTTATCACTAAACTTGCTGAAATCAATAACCTGTCATGGGTATTCTAAATGGTATTAATTTAGAAGGTTTTTAGCAATGTTCTGCACAAGTTTTTATCTCTGGTTTCAGTAGACTTGTAAATGTACTACAAATAATGAGATGTACCATGATAGACACAACGAGATATTCATGTAAGAGAAAGCATTAAAATAATTTGATATTGTATTGTATTTTTGAATCTCAAAGTATGTCCCAGAGCCTGGTGGATCTGCATTAGCACAGCATCCAGCACCCTGGGGCTGGACTTGTGATGCAAAGCTTTGATGCTGGAGGATCCAGTGTCAACCCTACGTGTGTTTTGAGGGCTTCACTTCAGAGAAGCTCTTGTCTGCCTTCATTTTGCTGGAAAAGGGTCTGGTTTGTGCTCTGTGAGAGCATTTGGTCATGTGCAGCAAAGCGTGGTAGATAGGGATGATCAGATTAGCTTCCCAAAGACACACTTAATTTGTGATTAAATGCCTGTGTAAACACACTTTGCATTCCCTGTAAGAGGGGAGCTTCATGCTGTCTTTTTGTCCTCTTTTACTCATGCCAGAATCTTGCAATGATTATCGTTTTGCCACAGACAACTGCTATCTATGAATGTAACAAATCATCATCAGAATGGTGCATTCTGGGATCTACATCTGTCATCAGCCATTCTTTTATTTTGCTGCAGTCTAGCTGAGGGCATTTTGATTTTTGTCAGGAAACACTGAGGAGCAGAAAAATCTCTGTTGAGAGGCAAAAGCATTATGTGCAATTATTTAAAATTGTAAACATTAGGAGCTACATTCAGAGAGCTGTATAAAAAGACTGCGAGATCCATTTAGTTGGATTCTTGGGTTTAGTTGCCAAAGACACTATTTTTTTAAATTGATGAGATGTATGTATATGTATTTCAGATATTTTGCAGGAGCTATTCCCTGGAGCTTCGCTTCAGTAGATTTTCTGCCTGGTTTCACTTGAGTGCAGTAAGCTGCTAAAGCTTTCAGGCTCGTTCAGGAATCATCCTTTTGGGTTAGCAGGTTAATTGTTTGTCGCTGCTGTGGCAGGACTGTGCGCAAGTCAAGGAGAGGGAGTTGGTTCCTCGCTGTGCAGGTGTTTGTGTCAGGGCTGTGATCCTGAGCTGTGCTGGGTCACCATGCAGGGTCACTCCCAAGGGTTGGGGGTGTCTCAGGGAATGTCAGTGTCTCTCCAGCCCCTGCTCTGCCCAGGCTGGTGACACTGAGGAGCACAAACCTTCCTGACTTGTGCGTGGTGAAATGCATCCTGTTCTGCCATGGTCTTACTATAGTATGAAACAGAGGAGAGGAAAGTAAAACAGACTGGTAGTTGATGCCCTATTTACTAATCTAGTAAAATAATTACTGTTATGTTTTAATAGTGATAAAAGGAATCTCCTAAAATTATGGATGGGTATATAAAATTTTCAATAAATGCTGTTATTTTCAATGTGTTTTCAAATCAGATATTTCCAAATTTTCAAGCTGAATCTGGCATCAAAACAATCGTTTGTAGGGTTTTTTCCCTGAAACTTTATTAACAATTAGATATGAAATAATCTGATCTTGTTTTAAATTAAAGTTTCCAGTTGTACAAGCTTTCAATCTACAAAGCAGCAATTCAATTGGCAGCAGCTAGAATGCTCGGGGAAGACACGAACCTTTATCAGCCCCGAGGGCTGAGTTACCCTGAGCCAATCCGCTTTTCACCGTCCTTGTTAGGGGCAAATAATGGCTGGTGCAAATGCTGGTTGCATGGGCTCCCTGCCCGGAGCAGCGCGGCTCCCGAGCAAGGCATTGCTGCTTGTGCCACCGTGTGGCTGTGCTGCTCACCATCAGCACCATTTCCACTGAGCTGTGCTGCTCACCATCAGCACCATTTCCACTGGGCTGTGCTGCTCACCATCAGCACCATTTCCACTGAGCTGTGCTGCTCACCATCAGCACCATTTCCACTGGGCTGTGCTGCTCACCATCAGCACCATTTCCACTGGGCTGTGCTGCTCACCATCAGCACCATTTCCACTGGGCTGTGCTGCTCACCATCAGCACCATTTCCACTGGGCTGTGCTGCTCACCATCAGCACCATTTCCACTGAGCTGTGCTGCTCACCATCAGCACCATTTCCACTGAGCTGTGCTGCTCACCATCAGCACCATTTCCACTGGGCTGTGCTGCTCACCATCAGCACCATTTCCACTGGGCTGTGCTGCTCACCATCAGCACCATTTCCACTGAGCTGTGCTGCTCACCATCAGCACCATTTCCACTGGGCTGTGCTGCTCACCATCAGCACCATTTCCACTGGGCTGTGCTGCTCACCATCAGCACCATTTCCACTGGGCTGTGCTGCTCACCATCAGCACCATTTCCACTGAGCTGTGCTGCTCACCATCAGCACCATTTCAGCAGGGCTGTGCTGCTCACCATCAGCACCATTTCCACTGGGCTGTGCTGCTCACCATCAGCACCATTTCAGCAGGGCTGTGCTGCTCACCATCAGCACCATTTCCACTGAGCTGTGCTGCTGTGGCTTCCATGAAAACAAACCATGAGCTGTCACGATTGTTTTGGTTTTGCTGGTCAGACTTTAAGTTAAGCGTTTGTAAAGATTAAGCTTCAAGTTACACGTTTAGAAAAAAACCCCAAAACAACAGCATTTCATTCAGTAAAATTGTCATTTCATCTGCTGGGATTTACTGTAAATTACATATTTGTGCCTTAGCCTTTCCATTGTTGAAAAAAAAAGCAATAAAGATCTTACTTTGATGTTTGAGAACACTATTAGGCCCCACATTTTCTTGTCAGAACTGAATTTAAAATGTCCAAAACCACCGCTGAACTGTGCTGATTAAACCTTGTTTCTGTTTTCCCCATTTGCTGCATTATATTAAAAAAATAATCTTTGCTTAAAAATACAGGAGTATGCCCACTGCCTATTTAACAACTTCCATTTTGGTGGAGAGATTTGTAGAAACATGTTTGCAGATGGGTTCCTTAAGATTCTTGCTGCAAATTCCTTCATCTATTCATAGGATTCAAAATTGGACCTTCAATATGAAAACTAAGCTGCAAAGAGCAGACTTGGCATGCTTTCTACAAGGGTATCTACTTGTCAGACCTATTGCTTTTCTTTCCTTCTTTCCATGCTATTTTCACACAGCTCCTTCAGATTTCTTGTCAAAATAACCAGCTGCCATAAACCCCGTGATTATTACGTAAGCCGTGCTGCTACTGAAATACTCATTAACATGGGAAGGTACATGTCATTTCACACCATGCATTGTCTGAAATTATAATTTTTGCTCTGAATAAGCTTTTTACTTTTACTCCCCTGTAATAAAAGATATTTTTAGTAGAAGGGATGAAACTGAGTTTGAATGCTGAAGTATGGGGTCTATGTGAGCAGGCAGATTTGAAAGGTGTAATTAAATCACTTAGCTCTTTTTTTATTAACTCTGCTGAGCGCTACCTCTGAGGCTCAGTCATCTCCCTTCTACTGTTAATGTAGTTAGAATATGTGCAATAATAAAACCTGATTCTTTTCATTGATTTTGCAGATTTTGAAACCTTTCTTAGACAGACAGTCTCAGCAGTTGATTCTCTGCTCATTCCTTGATGCTTGAAGCACTAGGTCTTATATTCATGTATTCATCAACAGAGTTCTGTTGTAGCATGTTTTTATGTCATGTTTTGATAGACCCCCACACCCTCTGAAGATTTTCTTGGATGCATTTGAGTACATTTCTGCTCTGCAGCTGGATATTGTGTGTAAATATCGAAAGGTTTCAAAACTGTTTTGTGAAATACAATGAAAGATGCTTTGCTAAAGCAATAATGGTTTTTGCACAGCGCTAGGGCTTTCAGCATACCCTGGAAGCAAATTCCACACTGCTGAGTATTGCTTGGGCAGATAAGGACAGGCACCACAGCCAAAACAATTCAGCAAAGTTTGGAAATGCAAAGAATCCTTGATTTAAAGAGCCAAAATTATGATCCTTTTACATTTTTTTTAAGCTAAGTCATAGAACTGTTCAGGAGCAAGTCTTCAGAGACTCTTTAAGAAAGTTCTGCTGAAAGGAAAAGGTAGTGCATTCACCTGAAACAAATAATATTCTCATTAATGCTCTGTGAGTGAGAGTTTTCTGAGCACAGCAATGTATTTTTCATTCTGGAGTCCCTGTTTGAGAAGCAAACTCCACATTCAGTTCACTCTCTAGAGGGAGCCCATTAAACAGGGTGAAAGGACAACATTAAAACTAATGACAGCTTGTAGTGTCATGTGTCTGTGTCACAATATCTTCAACTAAGTTTCTTTTATTAGCTTAAAATTTGTTAAATATTTTACATATTGTTCTTCTCTGGTTGTTTCTCAGGTGGTCTCTCCATGTAAATTATAGTATTCCTTGAATGCTTTAGCAGTTTGACAGGTTATTTATGACTGGGTGGAAAAAACCCAAATAATTGAAATCTTGTATCCAACAAATAATTTTTTTAAATATGGCAATTGACACTTATATAATTGAAAGTTACCTTTAATGTTTTTCTGAAGAAACAATTCCTGTTAGCTTTCCATGCTGACCATACATGAATTCATCTGAGTGTCTGAGGGCAGCATTTTGGAGCTGCTTAGAATGAGTAAAAAATTGGAAAAAGTGAGTAAAAAATAACACACTGTGCAGCTTACGGTTATGATAAAACACATCATCGTTCCAGATTACTGTCACAAGGCAAAGTGAGCTCCTAAAATTTCTAATTAGATGTTGGATCATATCTTAAAGTCTTCAAGGATTTTAAAGTTTATGGAGTATTTATGGATATTAGACTTATAACTGAAAGGTTTGTTCAGCTTGGAGACTGGAATAATGGGATGTTTGAATTGTTGTGTTCAAAGTTTTGGTTGTCTTGATGATGAATCTTCTTATTTTCATAATGCTCAGAATTTTTATAGCTCCTTTAATAATTGACTTTAATTATTATAATCTTTTATAATTTTAAACATTAACATATTTCTTTAGTATTTAGACAGGCTTGTTTCCTGGGAATTGCCTTTCTCAGAAATTCTTTTCTTAAAATTTCTAAATGTTACTTCAATTCTTAGTAATTCAGCAACAATTGGAAGCAGAGCACTGATTCATGGACTGTCACTAAACTGAATAGTCTTGAAAAACCTCAAGCACTAAGAGGAATATTTTCTGCAAGAGGGAAAACAAGACAAGTTTACACATGATGTTACCCCTTAGGAAATTTGGTTATGGTTTCATTGAAGAGGCCCAATAGTTACACCTGTGTTTAACAGACCAGGTTAAAGGTGGCAATGAAAGTTGTATTACACTTGCAGATGAGAATTTGCATTAATAAAGTTTATGACAGAGTCCCTGTGCTGGTAAATGTGCTTTCTTCTGCAGTCTTGCAAATTTCCCAGATCATATGTCATTATAAATTTCACAGGGAGAGGAGGGCACAGCAGAACTGTTTACATCTCTTCTGACATTAGATTTTACTGTGTATAATCTATACATGCCCATAAAAACATGCCATGCAAAGTGTATGTTAAATAAAAATATTTTAAAAATATTTTCTAATACTGTACTTCACTGCATAAAACGTCCACATCCCTGTGCTGAGGGCTCCGTTTAGGAACATTAGCTCTGGTCTGGGGAGATGCCCACAGTGTGTGCTGCTTTGCAGCTGGGTTTCTGCAGGCCTGGAGTCCAGCCTGAGCCGTGGGGCTCCCCAGCCCCTTGTATGTAATACCTGGGCAGAAGTGCTGAGCCTTCATTGGAAATCTGATCTTGCTGCTGCAAATGTGTTTTAAACTACGCCAGCACTGTGCTTAAAAATACTCATGTGCACTGGTCTTCCTTGAAGACTAGTGAATGAATCATGATCTGCTAGAAAGATGTGATAACCCAAAATAAACCAGAAAATCCTGAGTTCCTCTCATGAAAAACATCTCCTTTCGCAGTAAACCATAATCACTAAATTTAAAAAGTTGTCTGATTTATCTGCCTGCCTGCCTACCTATTGCATTGTAAATTGCATCTGAAAATCTTGTCAGTTTTGATATAGACTGTTTTCTTAGCCCTAGATAAGGAAAGGGAGTTGCACAGTGGGCCATCATGGCCAACTCAGTGGAAGGAAAATTACAGCTTTTATAAGTGAGATTTTAGAAATAGTGTTTTAGAAATCAGTTTCTAAGTTTTGTTCTTCCAAGACCCAGAGATGGAGGAAGAGGGAGAACTGGTGTTTGACGGGGGAGAAGAAAAAATTGATTGTATAAGAAATTCTATTTCTCAGGAGTTAGACTTACATGGAAGAATAACACAACTGCATGTAAATAAAAAGATTATTATTTTTTTAATTAACAAATGAGTAGTTTTTGCTGTAGTCTGGTATAACCTGCTCCTTAATTTGAAATAGGAGGAAAATTTCTATTTTAATTTCTTAAAGAACTCTTATGCTTGCTGAGAGATTTTTGCTTTAATTTTGTTATATGTAAGCCATAAAGCACCTCAAAAACCTGTTCCAAAGAACTGTTCTTCTGAGAACCATTTCTTTATCTTATATGTGCAGCGACAGATTACTTTTGTGTGAGCTTACAGCAATGTAACTCAAAACTCCTGGCAGTTTATCAGAGTTGGTCCCTGACCAAGACCATTGTATTTCAGCATGCGTGCAGTTTGTGTCTGAGGGGGAAACAGCTGGTTTAGAGCAGTGCCCCTTAAAGAAATGAGCGCTGGGCTGCAAGAGTTCCTGTGCTAGGAGCAGTGCTGAAACAGCATGTTAAAAAAGATAACTTACCAGGGGTATTCCAGTGGCTATTAATAGGAGTTCACCCTCTTGTGGCACGTGTGACCGGACAGATGATGTTCTGTAGTGGCAGCAGGAAGCTGCACGTTTGTGAGATTAAAAGGAAGGGGAAAATGTGGTACTGATAAAACTAGGGGTCTTCACTGCTCAGAAGGCAACTGCCCCTCACATCTAGTAATTGTCCTGTTGGTTAAAAAACTTGTAAATGCCCAGGTCAGTTTATTTGAATGGTGATTCAAAACGTGCTTCTGGTGCAATGGTAGAGCCACACAACTCCTGCACTGCTGATGGCAGACAGGATTGATTTGCTCATCTCTCTCTACTCAAACTGGGATCTTACTACTTTTGATTTGTGATGCAGCTTTCTACTTTTTTCTAAATAATTTACAATTCATTTTCATCAAAACCACAGGTCTGGCACAATAATCATAATGTTTCAGTTGGCTT
This sequence comes from Ammospiza caudacuta, assembly GCF_027887145.1. Classification (NCBI taxonomy): domain Eukaryota; kingdom Metazoa; phylum Chordata; class Aves; order Passeriformes; family Passerellidae; genus Ammospiza; species Ammospiza caudacuta. The sequence goes on from NC_080595.1 coordinate 30,596,836, forward strand.
CTCTTAAACTAAGATTTATTTTTGCCCTTGGTTTCCAGGAAAACTTTCTCTCCTGTTTTTCTTCCTTCTGGTAAAGATAAATACAATGCAGAGGGAGGATCATATTCATGATTTTATGTCTGTCTTTCCATCTAAGGCACAAGTGTAATCTGTGTTGCTTGCTGGAATAGATACAGGAATAATCATTTTAAATAAGTCTAGATGCTGCTAATAATAGTGGTAATGCTTGCACAGAGGAATGCTTTCTTCCACCTAATGTTCTGTGTGGGCTGACTGAAAATCACTTAGTGACATCTCATTTTCTTGGCCTATTTCTATGACTTTTTCCCCACCATGGAACAAGGGGCATTGTGTATACTAAGATGATGTTCCTGCATGTGGGAGGGGAAGCAAACTGATTCCACAATATGGTGGTCCAAGCTCCCACACAGAGGCAGCTATTCTGCACACCTCTGGGTTGGGATATAGGATTTAAGACACTTTTAATGCAGCTGAGTTCAGACAGTTTCACTGTATCCTATAAATCTGTACTTTCTAGCGGAAGTTTGTTATAGTGGTTCCAAAAATACAGGATGACAAAATTGGTAATTGGCAATTGACTGGTTTAGATTCACTGCGTGATATCAAATTTTCAGATTCAGGGGTGTTCCAAACACATCAAAAAGTAAGGTTTGGTTTCATGTGTTGGAAGGGGTATTATTGGGAGCTTTAAAAAATCTGGAGGGTTCTTAGTGAAGACTTTTTTTAATAAAGAGATTTTTGGACTGCTCAAATCTTGAAATGCTGTGTTTCCATTTCCTTGCATTTCTTTTCTACTTGTTAAAAAACATCTTTATATGCTTTTTCTCTTTGTTAAAGTCTTATTGTTATGGTTTTCCAGAAGTGGAATAAAGAAAAGGTCAGATTATAAATGTGGTTTTATTTAGTTTAAATTAGATTTTTTTTCCACCTTCATTTGTATTTCTTAAAATACATTCAATATTTTAATTTGGCTTCTGTATGCTAATGGCAAACGTAGTTTTTATTATAAAACCATTTAGAGAAGTCTTTTCAATGTATAAGAATGTATTTTTGATTTTGAATAGATAGTTACTAAAGGAAGAGGTTTTATAGGGTTCATTAGCTCTTATTTATGAGATTTCTGATGGTAAAAATCTCTTTAGTGTGTGGGATAATCTCTTTCTTAGGATGTTTTTGTCTCCTTCTCAAGAAGAAAGTGCATTTTTTCTGAATTAAAATGGTTATAATAAACTAATTCATGACTGCTGTGATGTGTCATGGAGAGTCAAGTTAGAAGCTCCAGCCATAGAACAGGCAAAATTGTTTGAGATTTTGTTTTTGGTTTATTTTTTTAAAGGAGCTTCTCTCTAGAGGTTCTTTTTCTAAAGACAACCAGTGCTAAAAGGATTTTCTCGAGGAACTTCTGACACCTTCTTAGGTACTTCACACTGAGAGAAAGTGAGTAGGAAATCAAAATCTCTTTGAAACCAACTTGGAAATGCTGCCATATGTCTTATTCTTGAGATTATGCAGGGTTGTTTAAAAAAAAAAAAAAAGAAAGAAATTCAGTCTCCAGCTTTCAACTGTGACATCCTTCAACCAGACAGTTCTGGGATCTGTTAAATGAAATCTCCATCCACCACACTTTGCAACTTGTGAATTGATAGATGATACAGCTTCCTGGGGTGGTATTTAAGTTTACCATGGGAACAGCTAAATCAGAGACAGCAGCAATAAGAAGGCACTGAATATATTTTTTCAGCTTACAGCCAGCTGACTTTCACATTCTTATTCAGCAACCTGATAAGGCTACGTTAAAATGAATTATGTAGTGTTTGAATGTGAGCAGAGGTGCTGGCAAAGCAAGGAGGACAGAAAGGTTTTAGGATAATGGGCTATGACCTGAATTTTGAAGGAAAGGTTTTTTTCATGTGTCTGCCATCTCTTGACTTGTTAATAAACAAAACAATAAATGGAATGAAGTTTCAGAGGTTATTATTTTTACAATTGCTAGAACATTTTGTATCTTTCCAGTTTGGACACGGACAATTAAGGTTTCTTTTTTTATCTCTACTGTAAGTAAACTGAGCCAGTTTCTCCTGGATTTTATGTGTCTCTGTTCTCTGGCATGAGTGTAGAGCTGTAACCAAAGATAGATCTTATCCTCCTGTGGCTATGCATTTAAAGCATTAAGTTGTACAAATAGTTGTCCTTTGTGCTGCAGGCAGTCTCCTTGCCATCCTCTTGGCTCTCCACAGATTTTGGTTGGACCCAATCCTCCTTGTGCTGTGCACAGGTTTCTAGATGAGTTTTGTGCTGTCAGTGTTAGGAGAATTTACCTGATGCCTTAGAATATCCACAGGTAGTACCACTGGTGTGAAGACAGGGTCAGTGCTAAATGGAAAACAGATACAGCACTGGAATAATAAGAGAAAAATTAAATCTACAATAATTCTAAGAGTTGTTTTGTCTCTGTTTTCATTGCCTGATTTACTTTCTGGAGTAGGGAGAAAGTTCTTTGGATCCTGAAGAAGTATTTTACTTGATCTTTGTTCTGAAGAAGAAAAGAAAATAATTCAGAGCCCTTTTTTTGTGGCCTTTTTTTTTTAGTTCTGTTTTCTCTCTCAGAAACAGATACACAGCCTAGAGTTTAGCAAGTATTTTTCTTGAAAGACTTACAGTTTTAAGAGATGTTAGAAGCAGATTTTCTCCTGCTCACATTTATTCTTATATGAAGTCTTCATATAAGAGATGTTAGAAGAGATTTTCTCCTGCTCACATTTATTCTTATATGAAGTCTTCACATATGTTTTGGAAGTCAACCTTCAGTGGGTGCTGAGGGCATTTGTTAGTGCTGAACTGCTTTCTGTTTTAGGAAGTAGCAGAAGGTGACTTGTGGAAGGAGAAGACCTATAAAAGCTGACTTTCTGTACCTGTACTTGGTTGGTGTTTTGTAGGTACCTGTGTTGGTTTTTTTAAGTTAGTTGTTTCAGTGAATTTACTTGACAATATATTTGGGAAAACCTTAGCAATCTAACATATTTTCTTTCATCATGATAATATCCAACCTGTTAGAGCACTGTACGACACACATTTAGATCTCTGTGGAAAAGGCATGGCCCTTGAGTGCTTTTCTGTATCTGACTCTGTACATGTATATCAGCTAGTTCTTATCTATGAGCTTTCTATAATAAGGAGAGTTAACTTTTCTGTACAACAAATGAGTAGAAAGGAGATTAATTGATTAACAATAATTCTGAACTCAGATTGCCCTTGGAGTTTGCCTCACATTGACAGATGTGAGCTGCATTGCTCACAGTTTGTCCTACAGGGAGGAAAAGGAGCATTGTCTGATGTGCTCTCTTTCATCAGCCCTATGTTCCCTTTTCTTTCATGTCTTATTTTCTCTGAGTTTTCTTTCTCCAAAGTGAGGGGTTTAAAGGTCTGTTGGATTCCATTTTGGTCTCCCTTTTTTTTCCCTCTCAATTCCTATGCTAAGTCACCTCATCATCCAACATCCCACTCTTCACACTTGCCAGCTGCTTCCATCAGTAAGTTTTTAAGCATTCCTGAATTTTACATCAATTTTAGAGAACTATGAAAAACAAAATACATCTCAATCAACACATCTGTTGCCTCTTTGAAGGCTCTTTGCCAGTTCTTTTCCTCTGTGAGTGTACTTTTTATTTGAGGTTTAATCTGCCATAGGTCAGGTAAAACAGCTCAAGTCCCATTAGATTTCTTCAAGCAGATGATGCTTCAACATTTCTGAAATTCTGACTCAGTTAGAAATTAGGTGGCCAGTTAAGCATATTTTCATACACCAGAGGCACTTTGCGTTTCATGTGAAAGTTTGAGCCACATGCTCAGCAAATCACTGAAAATGAGGGAGACACCAATGCATCTGTTTTACCAAAGGCTGGAGAATAAGGGCTAAATGAACTTTGGAGCTAGGATGTTTGGAATCTAAAGAAAAAAAAGCAAAAGTTAGAAATAAGTACACTTTTAGAACTTGGCTCAAACAGAGTCTTAGTCTTGTTTTTTACCCATTTATGTGTCTTAAGACACAAAGTTAATCCAGCTGTAGTGGGTTGACCCCACACTAAGTCTCTCTGCCATTCCCCTCTGCAACAGGACAGGGGAGAAGAGTACTACCAAAGGCTCATGGATTGAGATAAGGACAGGAAGACTCATTGGGGAGAGTGTTTTCAGGGCAAAACATACTTAACTTGGGGAAATTAATTAAATTTATTGCCAATCAAATTAGAGAAGCATCATGAGAAATAAAACCAGATCTTGAAACACCTTCCCCTCACTCCTCCTGTCTTGCCAGGCCCAACTTCTTAAAACCCAAATCCTCTACATGTCCTCCAGTGGCACAGCAGGACAGGCAATGGGTATCAGGCATCAGTTCATCACACATTTTCTCTTGGGTTCTTTCCTATTCAAGGGGAGGGCTCCTCACACTCTTCCACTGCTCCAGTGTGGGGCCTCTCTCATGGGAGACAGACCATCAGGAACTTGCCCAGCAGGAATCCTTCACAAACTGCTTCAGCATGTGTCCCTCCCTGCCAGCAAACCTGCTTCAGCATGCACTTCCCTTGTCATGGGTCTCTACATCCTACTGGGGTCCTGCTCATGCACAGGCTTCTTGTGGGCTCACAGCCTCCTTTAGGCATCCCCCTGCTCCAGTGTGGGGCTGTCCATAGGCTGCAGGTGGATCTGAGCTGCACTGTGAGCCTCCATGGGCTCCAGGGAAATGGGCTCTCTCTCCATGGTCTTCACCATGGGCTGCAGGGGAGTCTTTGCTGTGGCACCTGAATCACCTCCTTGCCTTCCTCCTTCACTGAACTTGCTGTCGGCAGTGCTGTTTCTCCCACACATTCTTACTTCTTTCTGTGCTGTCTCGGGGTCTCTCGCTGGTCAGAGTGACCCCAAGAAATGTTAAAAAGTCTCTTTTCCCAGCCCAGTGCTTGATGGAGTCAGAGCTTTTAATTTCGCGGTCTCAAGGTTGTTTATCTATAAAATTCTTTCTCCTGTCCTGCTGAGGTCCGCTCAGCAAGACAGTCAGAGGCGTCCTCTCCTCCCCTGGGGTGGTTTTATCTTTTTATACTAAAAACTGTGTGTACAATATTTACAATTACTTTCCAATACCTATCACCTATGTTAGACAGTGAGCTTCTACTCTAAACCAATCTAAAACTGCCAACATCACAGCAGAAGATGGAGGCCAAGAAGGAGAAAGGCTGCACATGCCCAGATTCCTCCCTCTTGCCCCCTGAACCCCCATTCAAAAAACCCCAAAAAATCTATTTTTCACTATCATTATACTTAAACTTTCATGGCTTGTAATTCTTCGTATAAGGTTGGTAATTGTTTTTTCCAAGGGCGAAATCAAAGGCACAGAGATCTTGGGCTCTCTGAGCCCCCATGACAGGGGCTTGTGTCCTCCAGGGCAGCCAGAGGAATTTCCTGGGTTTCCACATCTGCCTGCTGTTGCATAGTGGGGGTTTTTCTCTGCTTCTTAAATACTTGAAGCCAGAGGTGCTACCACTGCTGCTGATGGGCTCAGCCTCACCTAGCATGGGTCCATCATGCACCCAGCTGGCATTTGGATATAAGGGAAGCTTCTAGCAGGTTCTCACAGCAGCTGCCTCTGTAGTTTATCACCACCACCAAAGCTTGCCATGTGAACCCCATACTGATTTGTATTCATGTATCCAGGATAGAGAGACAGGCACAATTTTCCATAATATATTTTGGGGTGGGGTGTGCACTTGCATCACATTTTTCAAGTGTTCCTCCAAAACCTGAGGGCTAGATATGAGTTGCTTAATTTAGCAAGAGCTGGGGTTCTCATATGATGTGTATTTCAGCAAGCACACTGTACAAAACCTCAAATGCTGCAAAATTTTGCTGGGAATCCCGAGAACCTTGAGAGAGATCCCTTTACTGCTCTTTTGCACAAAGACCTGCAAGAAATCAGCATTATATTTATAGGTAGCAGTCTGATATTGCAAATCAGAGGACATGATGGACCTGGTAGGAACTGCATGGTAGGACCCCAATTCCTTTTAGAATGCATTAAGACTCTGATCTTCCCTCATTCCTCTATTTTTATTGTTGTATAGTATTCTGTATATTGAAAAATTTACAGAAATATTCTGTATATTGAAGAAAATGAGAAAGCAAATGACAAAGACATTAAAGCTTTTCTTGCTTAATCTTGTCGCTGAGAAATGCTTCTTCTGCCAATAATAGGTTATGAGGGGACATCATGACAGGAGCAAGGTGTTGTCTCTTTGCTCCTGTCATGTGTCAATCACCTCCCCAGTAAAAACCTATATAATACATTCAGGTTCTACTGACAACACACAGACTCATCATGTGCAATTCCCTCATGGTGCTGTGTCCCTAAGCCTGGCAAGGAGAAAGAACATACTGTTTAGCTCATGTGTCCATTTTTACCATGCATTAGTTGCAGAGGATTAACATCATGCAGGGCAGGTAAATAGTGCTTTAAATACTGGAAAATTTCCATTGCAATCCATGGCAGAGTGAATATGCTCTTTTTTATAGCCACATCCAGAAATGCTTTGTTGGACTGGAGTGTGAAAGTAGTATGCTGATAATAAATCATATTGAATACTTCAGGATTTACATAAGATATTCACTACTGTCTTCTGTGTGGAAATTTGTAGTAATGTATGTAATGTTGAAGGACAGAGATGTGAGAGTTGCCTTAACAGCGCTGCTTGTGAGTCAGAGATGTTCTTAATTAAGCTTCTGTTGTGTGCTTGGGGGGATATTAGAATAAGGAAAATTCCTCCCACATTTGCAAGAAAGATAGTGGAAAGAGGAAAGGGGTTCTTTTGCTGCTGAGTTTTGTCTCTTGCAATTGATTGCAAAAACTGCCCACTTAGGAAATGGGCAAGATGAGTCTGTTGGTAGAGGATGACAAGATTGTCATAACATAGTCCTTACTAATAGATAAACTAGAAAGAGCAGTGACATGTTGGAACACTGGTTTAAGTGTGTTATGGATTGTATGTTGGGGCAAAAATGGAAAAAAATTTTGTCAGATGTCGTTTTTTGTGATAGCTACATTGGAGAACAGGCCTTTTCAGGCCTAGCACTAATATCTTCCACTTGTTTTGTTCTGTTTAGTAGAGTTGTGAAAAATCAAATCCAGTGGCTTGATTGCCTTGTTTTAATATGTCATACTGCTTGGGGTCAAACCCTCTTTTGTTTATTAGATATATAACTAAACACATCAGTGGGTTTATCTGCATGAAGGTACAGCTACTTTCTGTCTTATTACTTTAATACTGTTGGAAGGGGGGAGTAATGTCCAAATTTTGAAGTCTTTATTTTAATTAGTTGAAGAATAGCATTAGCATTACCTGAAAGTATAAGGAAAAAAATTCTGCATAAATAAAATATATTATATCACTGCCGTTCTCCCTGTCCTTGAAGCTTCCTCTGGCTTTCATTAACATTTTTTGAGCAAAGTAATGAGGATTCTGTGCTTTTTACTTTGCACCAAAATCTGTATATTGAAGGGATTCTTCCTGCTTGGGAAAAGGAAGCTGCTATGGAATCTTCTCTGGCTGTCTCAGTTATTGCATAGGCACTGGGGGAGGTTCTCTGAATCACAGTCAGTTCTGCAGTGGGCTCCCTCTGCCCTGTGAAGGATACAAGCAAATAGTTAGTGCTTTATTGAGAAACAAATAAAAAATAAAAAAAAAAAGCAAAACCGCTTCTCTAATTGTGGGTGAGATTTCACTGCCACTGTGAAGTACTTTGAATCTGTGTAATTTAATCTCTGTAATCAGCAGGCCTGATCTTGCTGAGGGTACAACCTTTATAAAACCATGTTTTCAAAGCCGTCTTCTCTGACCTATGTAGGTTATGCCCCAGAGAACCTTAATGTGGCTATATGGAATTTTGATATAGAAATTTTAAGTACAAGGATGCTTTGTTACACGCATTTCAAAGCTTGGATAGAAACAAATTGTTGCTATCAGGATGGGGATCTGGAAATGGAATCAGCAAGGCAACTTTGAGATTTAGTGGCCTAAGGCAGTAAGTGTTTTTCATTCCCTTTTTTGCCTTCAGATGCCATGACTTTTCTGTAGCTAGCATGTGACTGGGATATCTGCAGGGTCCTGTATAGTGCAAAGCAGTTTCTGTCTTGCTGTGGCCTGAGAATCATACAGAATTCTTGCAGCCCTCTTTTCTGTGAGATCTTGCTCTGTCTCTGGCCTTTTGCATGGTGTCCACAGGATAGTGGCTGCCTTGCTACAGATACTTCAGTAGGTTCTGTGCTGGCCAAAACTTACTTTTCAAGGTGCCATCACTCATCCAGCATAACTTATTGCAAATGGCTTGAGGTTGAATATTAGAAAAACAGCCTGCCTGCCAGAGTAGTGAAACAAGATACGTGAGTGTGTTGTGGAATTTCCCTCACTGGAGATTTTTGAGAACCATCAAAAAAAATGAAAGCTGAGGATGCCTGAAGTGCATGGGACACTTCCCTACAGCAGGAGACTGAGCTCAGGAATCTCTGAGGTGCCTTCCACTTGGGCTTCTGTTGTTCTATGAGAAAGGAGCAAAGCTAGAGTTGAACAAATATTTAAGAAACAATTTCTGAAAGGCTAGAATCCCAGACATACAAGGTTCTGTTTCATCATAATGTATGTAGCTTTTGCAAGTATTAGAAAGAGACTGCTGAACTTCTCTAATCTATCACAAACACCCACTTAAAATAGCATCATTTGGGATCTGACTGGTTTAATAGTTACCTCTGGGAAAAGAGCTTTGTCCTGAAGTTTTTACAATGCTTGTTTTCCTTCTTCACATCCCGAGGCTGTTTCCTTTCCAGGAAGCTGACGAAAGCCAGCAGCTCAGGTGCTGACCCTGCAGAGGAGTCATTTGACCCTGCAGATCCTTCCATAGCCTGGAGCTCTGTTCAAATAAGCATGGCTGTGTGCTGCTGGGGAAGTTCACCTCCCACCACAGCCCTGCCAGGGGTGGTTTGTGTCACCCTTCTTGTGTCCCAGAGGACAAAGCACAGCCAGGGTGAGCGTGTGTCGCCAGAGCAGTGGCCACCACCGCTGCCACCGCAAGGGCTGGGTGCAGTCAAATTGCAGGATGAGTTTGTGGGCTTGCAGCAGTGACAGCAGAGAGGTCAAGTCCCAAGGACAGCTCATCTTATAGTAATAATAACACTAAACTTATAATAATAATCAAATATATTATATATATATATATAGTTTCTTCATTTAGAGGATTTTCTGCTTTTTTACTTCTAGTAAGTAGCTGACTTTATATGAGATATTTCATTTTGTTAGTCTGTCAGGTGCTTAACACTAACATTGCTAATGCCAGGCTGCTAATACTGCTCATTGCTAACACTGTAACAACATGATCTGACTCTTACTGACATGAACTAATTTAATTTTCTGCCTGCACGTTTATCAAGTCAAGTTACGGCACAAAAATTGTTCTGTGTTTTGTAAATTATTGCTTTGCTAGTTGGGACATGAATAGACACAATAAATTTCATGGAGCGAGCTTTTTCTCATGAATAGCACCTTTAGTATTTGCCATATGTAGAATGCATTTCCAGTTCTCTAATTTCAATTGCAGATTTGTTGACATAAGGGCATTGTGTTTAGAGTGAGGCTGTTTGTTCCTCCTGAAAAATAAGACTGAAAGACTGAAACAACATTAGTTAGCATTGTTTTTTGTCCTGTTGCCTGTGACATCTACTTTACAACTGAAAAAACAATAATGTCTGGGTTGTGGAAAAGGTTTTGCAGTTGAAACTTCCAACTTTTTTATTTTAAAAACCTTGAGATGAAATTCTCTTTTCAGAAAACCTGCCACATAGTGATAATTTCTGTGTGGTATTTCTACTGATATAACTTCCTTTGCCAAATAAATTGTATTATGAAAATTGTAGTTACAAGTTGTTACATTGTTTCAGGAATACAATTTTTCTTTAAATGATTAATGTTACCAATAAAGAAATTGAGAGGAAGTAGGAGGGATTCATGTCTGATTTGCTTGCTTTGTGGATCTGACAGCTGTTAAAGTACAGAAATTGCTATATCCACCCTCCAAAATGAGGTCAGTATCCCATCATCTGTGTGAGCTCCCAGGGATCTAAAAAACAGACTGCATATTTATATCCATCCCCTACCAGTGGTCCAGTTCCTATAAGCCAGAATTCTGTTTGTGAAATATTTGATTTATTAAACCATGCTGTATGGTCACTGAAGATGACCGTGTGTAATTCCATGTTGTTAATACCTTAAGCTTGTGTAAATTGTCACTAATTCTGTGGGCATTGTAGAGATCAAGTGCAGAAACTTGAGGGCTTATCTTGAACACTTTGTTAAGAAAAGTCTCTGAGTCATTTAAAGGAAAATTTTAACAGAGCAGTATGGAACCTAATCCCTTCTCACCCCAGGCTCTGCTGTAGCCAAGTGGATGGGCTGCAGCTGGGGCAGAACTGGGGGCTCATCCCTTCTCCTCAAGGACCCCACTCCTGGTTTTGAACACTTGGTCCAAATTATTGCCAGCCACCAAGGCTGGGACATTTCTGAAAACTCAATTGTACTTCTGTGTATGCTGAAATTGCAATTGGACTATCAGTATCTCTTTTGTGTTTCTGGACATTAAGTCCTCCTTTATTAAGTGTATTGAATGTGGAAGGATTTCTGTTTGAAAGCTGTGGGGAGTTATTGTTATCCCTTCAGCTTTGAGTGAGTTTATGAATGTACTCCTGATAATAATTAAGTATGTAGAAAAACTTCGAATCATGTGTAAGTATTCATTGGATAGCTTTATATTTGGGTGTTTTGGTTTGGGCTTTTTTTTTTTTAAAAAAAGGAAAGTAACAGAAGCCCTCAAACAGAAATATGTGCCTGCGACACCCCAAATCAACTCTCTGCACATCTCAAGGGAAATTTTAAAATACATATAGGCAGAATCTCTCTTTTAGACAAGAATTTAATCATTTGAAGGTAAGCATGTGTTTAAAGGCAGATACATTTGAGCCTTAGCCCATGCTACAAAGCCACCCACTATCTTTGGGATGATATACTTTAAAATGGAATTTATTCTTCACTGCATTTAGTAAATAGCTGGTGTTAGCAGACATGTCTAGACACATATCTCTTTTAAAACTCATCCATTCTGTGAGCATTTTTTTTCATTGCTTTAGTAACACTCACCATCTTTCTTTTTGTTAACAATACAGTGTTACTGAAGGATCTGATTTTCCTATCAAATCAAAAATTTCCTGTCGGATCTCCTAAATAAAGCAGATTTGAGATACAGTAGGAAAACCTGTATGCTTGTTCTTTGTTTAAGAAGTAATTTGGAAACATAATAATTCTAGAAGAAGACATAGAAAAAATTCATGCTCTTTCTATGACTGTGGTAAACTATCTACATAATTTCTGTGCTCATCAGTAACAGCTTCATTATATCATATTATAGCACTTACCTTACTTTTTTTTTTCTCTAAAATGTATGGAATTAGTTTGTTGCATGTGTTACTACTAAACAAGACTTTGCCAAAAGAAAGGATATAGAAATCTAAATATATGGGGGTGTTGAGCTTTTTGTTCATGGTGGATTTTTGTTGTTTTGGGTTGGTTTCGTTTTTTTCCCCTTTAAAATAGATTAAATTCTTAAATGCAAAATCCTGTAATAATTTCTGCCTGGAGAAATCTTAATGCCAGTATATATGCTTCTACTGTACAGCCCAGAATAGAGTTTAGGAATAATCTTTGAGATCTTATTTTGATGCGTAATGATCTGGTTACACTCCATTCGGAATCCTGAGAAGTCCTGGACATTGTTTCTGCCCCTTCTCACTTTCCAACATATTTTTGGACAAATTACCTCTCCCGCTTCAGTCAATACCCTTCCTCTGTTTAGACATTATGTAGTGCTAAAATAAAAGCTCTATTTCAGTACATATATACTGGTTAAAGTGATCAGGCTTAAATATGATACAAAAGCAAGTTTCAGCAATGAAACCTCAGTACAACCATTGTTCCTTTGCATTTGTTGTTCATTTAGGGTCAGTTGTAATTATTAAAGGTTGATGTTAAACCAGCTAGCTCTCTGGATGGTGCTTGTAAGGTAGGGGTGACAGCAACGTGACACCCAGGAGATGGCCAGGGTGAAAAGCCCCGTGTGCCAGAAGTGCCAGGAGGGGTCAGGGTGCTCTTGCAAGGATTTACCTGGCAGCATCACCAGTTTCTGTGTTACTGTCATACATGGCCCATGCTTTGGCTTTGATGGGACAGAAGCCATTTAACTAAAGTTTAATTGGTTTTTTCCCTTCCCCAAACTGTGACAATTTGGTAAGAATCATCTGCAAATTGAGGGAAGGGATCAGCATTGCTCTCATTTAGAAGTCAGCATCATCAGCAATAAGAAACACTGGATACCCCCTCTATTTGTGTGTAAGCTCACTTGCTCTTTTTCTGCCTTATTTTTTGCATTTTTTTGGTTGTTGTCAGAGTTGTGTAAGTACTCAGAGCATTGAAGATAAGACATGGCTATGGAGGATAATCTTGTTGCAGTTAGTGCTCCACATTGAGCCCTTCTCATTCATGCTGAAGCTGTTTCAGTATGAAACAAGACCTGACATGGTTGAGCCTTTGATATTTGGTGTGCAGGTCTTACTCCCCCAGTCTTGTTTCCTTTGAAGATTGCTGAGCGTTATGCAGTACTTTCCTTTCTTTTAAATTTTAAGAAATTACTTTTAAGTTGTGACTTATAATTGATGCTTAATGGATACTGCACAATGAACAGCATTAAATGTAGTTCAGACAGCTCATTTAAGCCTCCATTTTGCAGGTATTTATGAGTTTTGTGCAATTTTTCATGCCAGATATTTCTGACTTTTATAACACTTCCCTTAGAGCTTGGATTTAAGCATGCAAGTCTTTTGAGTCTTTAAAACTGTAGGCATTATGTATGTATGTACATATGAGTATATATAAAAGCAATTATATGCTGTTGTTTTTCAAATAACTCAAGAGTTACTCTTGGCTACAGTAAAAAGAAGTAGTGGCATTACTGGCTATGGTTTTGAAATAAAATTAGTTTTAAATTTGCCAGTTCTCAAGTACCATCGTATGAAGCCTAAACTCAATGTGCTCCACCAACAGCATACTCCATGAACACTTGGAAATTGTCATTATTTCTTACTCCATCTTTTGAAAATAAAATGTAAGAAATGCATTTAAAAAGGATAAACTGAATAGTACAGAAGACAGAAGGACTCAAAACCAAAACAGGGAACATAATGTATGTTACATAAGAAACAGCCTTTACTGAGGAAATTATAAGCCTATGTGACTATTTAGTAGAAATACCATGAGATAAAATTGTTTCTATTGAAACTTGCTAGTATTCTGACTATGAGAAATTCACTTAATTGTAACTGCTTTGCTAAGAATAGAAATGCCATGCACAGTATGCAGTATGCTAATGGTATTTTCTAGAACCTAATACATACCTCTGTAAGACTTTTAAAAATATATTTTAAAGGCCAATTTTGTTTGGGATGCTAGTATTTTCAAAAGATTGCATTGAAAACACTAGTTGTTGATACCAGACAGATGTTGGGGGTTTTCCTAAATATTCCCTGCTTTCTGCTAGCATTTACTAATCTTTGCTTTCCTGCTTGTAAATGATGAGAGATATTTGGAGAGAGCAGTGTAGCTCTGTTCTAAAGTAGGTGTCTTCAGACAGATAAATTAACATCTCTAGTATGAGTGTTCAGTATGAGATAAATGGATTTTAATTTAAATACAGACTATTGTAAGTTCTGCTAGAAATAAGTGGTTCACAACCCTGGATATGAACCAGAACAGATGTGATCATCTGCTTCTGAGTCACCTGGGGCAGTTCCTGCCTGATTTTATGCCTGTGGCCCAAAACAGCAGTGTGAATCACAGGATTGTTCAGGTTGGAAAAGACCTTCGAGGTCATCAAGTCTGCCTGTTAACCCAGCCCCTCCATGCTCAGCACTAAAGCATGTACTTAGAGCCATATGCACAGGTTTTTTGAATGCTTCCAGGAATAGTGACTCCACCACATCATGGGCTGCCTGTGCCAATGCCTGACCACCTTTTCAGTAAAAAGTTTTCCCTAAAATCCAGTCTTACACAATATACAGCAGGGTTTTGCTTGGGAACTGTGGGAAAGCATTGCTTATATGTTTATATAGGGTCACAGTGAATAAGTGACTGAACTTAACGTTAACTTGAAGTTGTTGTTAAGCTTGTGGATGAGCTAATTTCTCCAGTGACTTCATCTGCTGTGATGAAAGGCTAATGTCCAGTCATCCAGTGGTCAGGCACTGTAATGTTGTTTAGCCTGGAGAAAAGGAGCCTGGAGCTTTCTGTTCTCTAGGAGGGTGGAGTGATGTGGGAGTTGGTCTCTTCTCCCAAATAACAACTGGTAGAAGAGGAAATGCTATCAAGTTGTGCCAGGGGAGGTCTAGATTGTAAACATTTCTTAACAAATTGTGTAGTGGTGTGTTAGAACAGGCTGCCTGGGGAAGTCACCCTCCTTGGAGATATTTAAAAGATGTGTAGATGTAGCAATTAGGGACATGGTTTAGTGATGGCCTTGGCAGTGCTGGGTTAGTGGTTGAACCAAGAGGTCTTAGAGGTCTTTTCCAGTCTTATTGATTCCATGATTCTGTGATTCTGCCCTGCTCCAAGCCCTCTAAATGAGTCCTGCTGCTGACTGTCAAGGTGGGGATTGCGCACAGGGTGCAGTGAGAGGTGAGGTGTTGGCAGAGCCAATGCTCTCCAACATGCAGCTCCTCTGGGCACTTCCACTCTAAAGCAGGGCACGGATTTGGCCAAGATTTGGCATGGATTTGGCCAAGTGCTGGTCTTCAGTGACAAAAGGGGAATAGCAGACTGACACAGGGACTCTTTGAGGGCAACTGGCTAATGGACCTCCAGCATTATCCAAGACAGACCAAGAAAACTACATTTTCTAACTACAGGCAGAGGATCCTTCTCACACACAGTGATGCTGTTTGTGTAGAAGTTATTTTTGATAAGCAAGGCCTGACATTTAATCTGATGCTTTCAGATGCATTGCTTGTATCTGTTTTCAAGTCAGTGCATTTCTGAAAAGGATACTGTTTCATTATATTATTTAAACTGTAAATATTAGAAGGAAAAATGTAATTTCATTAAAGAATTAAATATAGAATTGAAACTAATGCAGTGAAAGTAGGTTTAAACCTTTGTTAGTAGAAACAAAGCAAACAAACAAAAAAACCCCAGTGTCATGATACTGCTTTTATGTAGTCAAAACAAGAGGAGGATTTTACATGCTCTGTAAAATTACACGTGCTTTATCTGTGAAGAATTGCACTTAAGATGAAAAAATGAGAAAAACAGCACTGTAGACTGAATATCATATCAAATGCGTGTTGTGCTCTGTCAGAACATCTTGTTCATTACCTGTAAGCACAAAACTTTTTGGGAAACCTTTCCAGAAGAGTTGGATTTCTGGGGGGAAACCTTTCCAGAGGAGTTGGACTTTAACTTTCTCACATCCAGGTTGTGCATACTGTAGCAAAGTCTACAATCTGGATGATAACCAAAGGAGCAGATCTGTGTTAAAACAGAATTATTTCCTATAAGAGCTTTAAAAAGATTTCCAGTAGCTTTGTAAAGTCAGTAAATCATTCAAGAAGCTGAAAAAATGGATCTTTAATTGGATTTTCAATTATTTGTTACATATTCTTTGTGGAAGAGTCTTTCTCTTAAGGAGCTGTGATATTTATTAGACATTAGAGTTTTGCTTAATCCCTAAAAATGAACAAAATTGATAACATAAAATTAAACATAATTGGTAACTGGTATTTCTTATCTCTTTATTGAAGGGCAACCTACAACCATTGCTTTTAGGTTGTTCTTCAGCATAAATAAAAGGGGTAGCTTTGTGTACAAGGCTGTGTTTATTTACGGAGAACTCACTTTAGAATAGGAGTGCCACTCTGGCCATCCCACAGATGTGTCATCTTAGGGTGAAAAACAACTCTGAGTATGAAGTGTTTGTATAACATTATTGTGTGTGGAGCTTAGCCTCTTCTGTGCATAAATAAATTTGCTGTTGAGGAGTCAAGGAGTTTAGCCTTTGCTCTGCAGTGAAAGACATTGGTCTCTGTTTCTTCATCTGTGCTCTGTTTTTTTTCCAAAGATGTCCATCCATTGGCTTAATTTAAGACAATTTTCTAGAAATTCTTTAATCGATACCTTTTATATCTAAAACCCTCAAAACCAGGATTTATTCCAATGTTTGTAAAAGAATTTGAGACTTTTTTTACATTGAGTTGTTCTCAGACTTTGAATTTTCTATGTATTGTTATTAGGCACTGTACTGTTGCTTGGACAACTCAATCATGTACAGAAAAGCTTGCAGCAGACCAAAGTTGGTGTTTTTAGGCCATTGTAATAATTCACAGTAGCTGAAATTCAAAGAATGACAGGTGTTAACTGCAGATCAAAGTGTTATATGCACCAAAGTACTGAGTGCATGGATTCAGTTGGCAATGGATGACCGAATATGGTCCTCTCCAAGTCTGATAGTCTAGTTTGCCAAAGCAGGAGTGGCTCAGGGAATGTCTGTAAAGTCTGTTTTTCATTAAAAATGTTCTTTGTTGCTAATTCATCCTCAGCTTTTGCTTAATGCATGCAGAATATTATGATGGTGTTAGTGATAGTAAAAAAAAAAAACCTTAAGAAAAAGACCCACTGCACTCTGAAGATTATTTTCCCTAATGTTTTCACACTGAGTTATATCAAGTTCATTTTATACTTCCTCTACCGTTAAATATCATGTACAATTGGAATAGGAATTGATTAAGAAGAACAACTTCCTTCCTTTGAACATTTTGCTGAGCATGTATTAGTATCAAAGTGGGTTATTAAAGACTGAACCTCAGATCTCTATCAGGAATTCTAATAAGTAATCAATTCTGGATGGAGTTTTTTGTTCTGCTTGATAATACGTACTTTTACTCTGCTTTCTTACACTTGTATCAGCACTTTGTGAATGTACAAGGACATGGGGATGTTGGGATTGTTTTCTTCTCCTGGAGATCAAGTGAGGTGAAAGTCTGATCTCTTAGGAGAATCTAACTGTATAATTACTGTTAAGAAGTTGTCAGTGTGCTTGATAAAGTGTAGAGGACTTAATCCCAATTTAGCATGGATTTACAGATGAAGCTTTAAAAGAACTAGAAGTTCCTGTGCTAAGCAATGAAAACCTTTGCCCTGTGCTAATTGATGCTAAAAATGAATAAAAATTACGCAAAACTTAAGGAAGTTATTTTGCACTGCTGGGTACAGAGGATTATTTTTATTTTTGAAAAATACCTACCTCTGCATAGCATTTGAGTTTCCCCAGACCTGTGTGTGTGACAGCAGTGCTGATTGTTTCTCCCTGTGTTGCAGCCCCCAAGGACAATGAAGAGCGTGTGTTCCGCGAGCGGATGCGCCCCAGGAAGCGCCAGGGTGCCGTGCGGCGCAGGGTGCACCAGGTCAATGGACACAAGTTCATGGCCACCTACCTTAGACAGCCAACGTATTGCTCGCACTGCAGAGACTTCATATGGTATGCAGCACCTTTGGCTTTGCTTTCTTTGCAACTTTGAGTTGGGGAGCTGGCACACCTTCCTGTCTCACGGCAGTGAAAGTGGTATACAGCAGCTTCTTTTCCTCTTTATTTTGACATTTACCTGTCAACAGCATTGCAGATGATAACAGAAGGCTGTTAAACCTCCATCACAAATATCAGAATTGGTTGTATTTGGGGTTCTTCTCCTTTGAGCCACAAAGTTCCTTATTTCCCTATCTAATGCACACTAAATTCCAGGTAGACAACCAGTCTAATATTATGGAAGAACTAAGTATAGATTCAGACTTTGATATTAGACCTTTACATTTTGTCACAATGACGGAATTATTTGTTACATGATTAAGAATCACCTCTAAGAAATGCAAAGCTTCTTTGCATCCCACTGAAGTTAATGGAATATCAAATGGAAGAGTTGATGGAATAACTTCTAATGACACAGAGATTTTGGTGCTCAGTGTACAGGGTCTTTTTTATTACAATGTACAGCAAGAACTCCCTTTTAGAAAATATGCATTATTTTGAGTATTTTGATTTTTCAGATAGGGAGAAGTGGTGGAGACATTCAGTTTTCAGTTGTTTTTAAGGAACTCCTGATATTTTCCAAAGTGACCTAGAGATACTGATTTGCACAGAAGACCTGATGTGATCGAGAGTAAATATTTCTTAGGAGTGTGTAATAAATTGGTCTTTCTCAACGTAAAATGACATGAGATGTGCATAAACTCAACTGCATTCTTCTAAAAAGTGCCTGGGGGTTGTATTTTTTGTTGGCTAAGGTGATTTCAAATAATACTGACAAATGCAATCTGTCTATTTAGAGGTCCGCTTGGTGATGATTTACCATTTTTTCTCCTTTTCATGCACCTTTTGGCTTTGTCTCTTGCACTGTAGTAAATCTGTCTGTACTTCTGACTGCCTTCATGATTTCTCATCCTTTCTGTTACCTCTCAGCACCTGAAATGTTCCTACTTGGACCTGATCTCAGTCCAGGCATGCAGTTATCAGATGATTGGTTATGAAAAGCTTTTCTTTAAACATGTGCACGTCTAGTAAAGGGAAGGAAAAGATATTTTCATTTTTAAGAATATTTCCTCTTCATTTTCTAAAATACTTTATTATTTTTCAGGGGTGTAATAGGAAAACAGGGATACCAATGTCAAGGTAAGAGATATTCTACATAAGGACAGTTTAAATATATTTATTATGTTATATAAGTAATAAGATATTTTTATCAGGCATCATAAATATACGAGGCTAAGTATTTAGCACATGATAATCAGAATAAGTTTGTCTCAACAAGTATACAATGTTTGCACTGAGTCACAGTAATTGTTTTCAAAACTGTTGGTCTTAAGCATTATTTATGAAGTAGGACTTCAGCAAACAGCCCTGAACATCAGATCCCAGATATATCTTCATGTGTATCCATCTAGGGAACCATATCTGCGGATCTTGGCTTCTTCAATTTTCAAGTCTTGCATTTTAAAAATGAGAGCTCTTTATTCTGCTTAAGATTCTGTGTTTAAAAATTCCAGGTAATTGCCAAGACTGTAGTTTAAATAGATGAGATAATTATAGAGGTCATCATTAGAGAAGGTTATAGCAAAGACTGCACAAGTGCTTCATTTTCATCTCCCATTTTTCAATTCAATTTTTTGTACTCCTACTTCTTTATGCCTCTTGGGATGATGTGTTAGTACTTAACTCTCATCTAACAGGTAGAAACCATCAAGTTAGTGATGATTTTTCAGTTACAAAAGACTTGCTGCAATCTCATTTTAAATAAGTAAATACCATTTTTTATAGATCTTTACATGCTATAGTAACAATTACTGTATTAACACACAGAGCTATCTGGTGTGGAGAGGTACCTTGACTTCTGATCTAATATTTTTTTCTCACAACAACAACCAAAATTGGAGGAAGTGAGATTTGTTACTTCACTATAACAGTTTTTACTTTGCTTAATGACCTTGAATTTTATGGTATGATAGACCTAGTAATTATTTATCTTATCTGTCGTATCTGCAAATGTTATTCATTGATTAAGTAATCAGGATGCATATTGGCAAAACATTTTTTCCTCCTGAAACCTTTTACTGCTATCAACTTAGGATAATGCGTTACAAAAAGAATATTTGACTTTTTTTTCTATTCTTTTGACTTTTACAATGACTTATCTTCTTATCTGTTTTCTTTTAAAAGCTCTTTAAACAGGAATTGTTTTTGTTATTGTGTCTCGTAATGTGGAGATCATGGACTTCATCAGATAAACAAATCACATATGTAAAAATTGAGAAAAATTGTGGTTAACATTTCAGAAGTTAATTTGTAGTTTTGCGGATGAGATATTTGGCAGATATGCTTTAGTTATCTTAAAATTCTTTGGTCTTTTGAAAGTCCATTGTCTTCTGTTTTTGTAAACCAACTTATTTCATAGGACTCACCAGTCACTTGCACACTTTCAAGTCCCAGTGGTTCCAGTCTTCTGAGATCAGACTTCTGCTTTAAAATTAATCATCATGAAAACTCATTCTTTTATCTGTTTTTGTCTTTCTAGTTTGCACTTGTGTAGTTCACAAGAGATGCCATGAACTTATAATAACGAAGTGTGCTGGCTTAAAAAAACAGGAAACTCACGATGAGGTAAATGTTTATAAATTAATTTTTCTATGTAAAATTCTGTCTTTGATCTGTTCAAAATAATATTATCTCCGCTGTTGAATCAATAGATGCTACAGACTTTTTTGTGCCCTTCTGGTCATTTTGTGGTACTTTGGAATGCTAGATTGCTATCAGTTTCATTTACATGGAAATTATCATACAGAAACTTATTTCGAACTGGATTACTTTTTGTAACATCTGAGCTCAGTTTCAGAGAGCTCTTTCCACTCCTTTTCACTTTTAACATTCTCTCTCCATTTCTGAGTTAATACAGTTCTTGTTAGTTTAATTCAGAAGCAGCAGGCTGGGATCCCTCATTCCCAGGCTGCATTTTGTGTGGCTCAGCCATCAGCGGCTGATCAGAGACTGGGATGCTTGGGTGGGTATCTGACACCAACATAAACAACTGACCAGAATTTGCCTGCAGTCTCACCTCAACAAAGACTGCATCCAAACTGTCAAAATGTGATTATGTTTTTTAAAATAGTTTCAGCCCTCAGGTATAAACAGCAAATGTTTTTCTTTACACAGAAGCTTTTGGGTTGTGCTTCAACAGAAAAGCAAATGTATGCTCACTGGCCTGCTGTGTGCAGCAGCAAGGGCCTGCTGTCTTTCACCACAGGCTTAGGTGAGGTGGTCCTTGGGTGATCACAGTTCCTTGGACACACAAAAAAACCTACATTTCATAATTTTATTCGCTAAAAACCTACATTCATAGGATTGAAAAAGCCTGCCTTTAAGTTACAAATCAGAGTTGTATGTAATGGGGCAGTTGTAATCTACTCTTTAGACTTCAGCATGAGTTTGACTGAGGCACTAACTCATGATCTCATTTTTTCTGTGCAATTCACTAGCATTGTCCTTACTGGGACCATTCTGTAATACCAGGTCCACAACCAGTATTTTGCATCCAAAATGTGGTCACATGCATACAATTGTGATAAAGGACTGTGTTGGGCTAGTGCTGGTTTTGTGTAGTACTCACAGGAATATACAGGTTTATATTGTGCAGGTTTATATTCCCAGGCTCCAGGCTGGTGGAGACTTGCATACTTTGCTGATGGTCTCATTGTTTAGAAGGGGTACTAGATCACTGGAGAAAAGCCAGCGGTAATAGTAAGGGGAAGGAAAAACATGAAAATAAATCTCCTGCAGTGCAATGGCCACTCTGAAAACTTATCAATTACATCCTTTAATTAGTAAATAATCATACCTTGGAATCCCTGAACACAACAGGTTATCATTGTCATTATCATGATCCAAAGAAGAGTGAGATATGAAAAGGTAAAGCATTTATGATATATTTCTTTTTCTAGTCCTGTATTAGTTTGGCCTCGTGTTCCTAAAACAATTGGGAGTGACTTCCTTGCCTTCCACATTGAGATCTTTCCTGATAGCTATGTATTTGTTGTTCCCAAAAGTACTAGGAAGTAGACTTTAGTCTTTATCTCTTGGACAGCAGCAGCCCTTCCCCCTCTTTTCCCCAGATAAAGTAGTGAAAAGAATTCTGGAGTGTGTCTAATGTGATGGTCATCATCTGGGCACAGATCTATTTCATCTCATTTGAATTCTGTTTCAAAATGCAGCAGGGCCTCAGCATACACTGATTGCAAAGAAATGAATTAAAATGAAATATGCTGTGCTGTCCTTTTTCAGCAAGTGGGATCCCAGCGTTTCAGTGTCAACATGCCTCACAAGTTCAGCATTCACAATTACAAAGTGCCCACCTTCTGTGACCACTGTGGTTCATTGCTCTGGGGTCTTTTGAGACAAGGTTTACAATGCAAAGGTAAGGCACCACTTCAGAGCTTTTCTTTTTCTTTGTGAGTGACTTGGAGACTTGGAAAGACTTCATGTCACTATGTTAGCATGTACAGAAGTAAATAGAAAATAAGTAGTGGAGCAATGTAAGGATTTCCATTATGGTTAGAACATGGTCCTTACCCTGTAGGCAGCACCAGTCAGTAACAGATGCAGAGGTCAGACATTAAGAAACACATTTTGCACTCACTCTTCTGTAGGTTTATTGCCACTCAGGATATTAGAAGTTAACAGAAAATGATGAGCATGACAATTTGCATATCTTCCATTTATATGCCTTTTGTGTTTTCAGGTTTGTTAAACTTTTTAAACATCAATATTCCATCTACTTTTCCCTTTAATGCCATTTTCAAAAATTGCTGGTTTGTATTGGTTACAGTATGTAGAACCTGTCCTGTGTCCCCATGTCCAGAATATGAAATATTCTAATATCCAACTAAATCATCCTTTGTGATGGTCTGCTTAGCCCCTCTATTCCAGAAAATAAAGGATTCACCATGTTCTGCCACTTAAGGACTATGTATTCTGTACAGGATCTGTATGTGAAAATAAGGCTGGAAGGGGCATTTGTATAATTTTAGTTGTCAGAAATGTTGGATTCCATATCTCATTATTTCAAGCAGATTTACATAAAGGGTGAGAAAAGAGTACAAACAATTGTAAACCAAAGTAATATTTTAGAAATGGTTAATAAAATACTTCCATTTGTAGGTGGAAGGAAATGATGTAATGAAGGAAATTATTATCAAGTTCTTAGAAAGTAGTGCCTAATAGAATAGTGCCATTTTAATTTTGTTATGCCTCAGGAACCTATGGATAGGTCCATCCTCATAAATACAAAAATCATGTACACTTCTCAACAGCAGAAGCGTGGGGTCACATGTATAAATATTTTATCTATAAAACTATATCCTTTGCAGTGCTTAGGGTGACACATAACTATAGGTGAAGGTCAGACCTGATGTTTCATGTCACAAGTTGCTGAGTAGCAAGGGAAAGAAGAGATTTCTTTCACAGCAAAGTTATACACAATGAGACTTCTGAAGTTCAAGCCTTCTCTTGTGGTTCCAGCCAGTGAACAGTGAGGAAATCTTAGGCTCTAAATGCTGTTACTTTGCAGCTATTGAAGATTTTGCTCAAACACTGTCTTAATTATGATGGGGATGTGTTCAGTGAAGACTTTTCAATTAAATCTGGGCTTTTTTCTCCATTCTTTTTTTTTTTTTTTTTAATCCAGAGTTATAGTATCTCTCTACCTAATCTGGACATTCATGAGTTCTCTTTCATATACTAACTCAAGTACCATACTGTTGATAACTGTTGTTTCTCATACTGTGTAGCAGATGCCTAGAAACAATAGTGCAGAGAGTCGATGTTGCTTTCTCCCTGTTCATAAAATTATTGCCTATAAAAATGCTGTGTTCTCTGCATGAAATCTAGAACTCAGCTGAACTGAAAACATCATTTTCTCTGTGCTTGGTTTTCTCTCTTTAACAAGTGCTTCTTCAGAGGTGTACTTCCTTGCCCAGTGTGGTTATTAACACTATGAGTATACAACAGAGATTTATTCTTCTTCAGGTTTTTTTCACTGGTTATTCCTGTGCATCTTTTTGCAGCAGGAAAATTTTGTGTAGTCCCACCTTATGTATGTATTTTACAAAACACATACGTAAAGTGGGACTGCACAAAATTTTTCTGCTATTTCAAGCAATTTGGCTCCTCTATGTCCACTTCTATGGTTCCTAGCTCAAACATTTTACCTACTGCTGAGGTTTTGTCACTGAATATACATTCATTGGAAATACCATGTTTAGCTGTTTCTTTTTGCTCTTCTTGTGAGCTAAAACATATTTAAAAAGGAAAGTCACCAGCCTTCTGAAGTGCATGGTTATGGCCAGATTCAGTGCCTCGGTATACTCTAAGTGGCAAATGTGTTTTTTTAGCGGCTGTACAACGAAAGCTTTATTGATGAAAAATATAATGAAATGTAACTTTATAAATACATATTTTTATGTTTTCTTTTTCTCTAAAAATAAAGACGTGATAAATTTGAACAATTGAATATTAGTCTAGGATTTAATCACACTTGCAGCTGTGCTCTCTTTATGCCTTGCTCCACAAGAGGGCACTGAAGTCTCAGATAAAATAGGTCATCTCCTAACAAATCCGCAGTCCCTGAGTTTTAATGGAGCTGTGTTCTTGCCTCTGCCCCATAATCTGGAAGCAAAGTAACCTTTTTCTTCTCCTCATAATAATATAATAGTTTCAGGAGATTTAAGGGAACGAGCTTAGTAACAGGATTGCCATATAAATAAAGTAGGTGTTTAACCCTTAATTTTTATTAAAACTTAAAGTGCTGTCAGTTTTATGGCTGCCTACATTAGAAGCTAATCTACTTCAGTAAAATAGTGTAAGAAGCAATAATACATAAGAATTTAATGTTGTACTTTCCATAGTGGACAGTTAAAATCCAAGATCTGAAGGAATTTTCTTCTAATTCAAATTAGTTTAAGAGTTTACAATATCATTTGCTAGTGTCATTTGTTCTTGTGTCTGTTCTGGGCACTGTATGAAAATACAACTCTATATTATCATATCAGAAGAATGATAATCAGGCTAATAACTTTAGCATTGAAGTATACCTTCAAATTCAGCTAAGTGTTTTCCTACTGAGATTGTATTTGTTTGAAAAAGTTATTGATAGGTTTATATAAGGCAAATGCATGCCAAGATAGTATTTAATTTACTGTATTACTGTGTGTTTCATTGCAGTTTGCAAGATGAATGTACATCGACGCTGTGAAACAAATGTGGCACCAAACTGTGGAGTGGATGCTAGAGGCATAGCTAAAGTACTTGCAGATCTTGGAGTCACTCCAGATAAGATCACTAATAGTGGGCAAAGGAGGAAAAAGGTAATTTTACTACATATTGTCACATTTTAAAAAATCAGAGAAGTATGACTGTATTGTAACTTGATTGGTTGGGATTCAATCCTACTCGAATGACTTGCACAGTAATTTTTTTGTATGTCAGTACAGACCTAAGACTTTGAGTTTTGTTTTGTAAGTGTAAATCACCTATTCTGAACTTTGGTATGAAATTCATTTTGACCTGGTACAATGTTGCCGATCTTGAGTGTATAATTTCTGGAGGGATTTTGAGGAAGGACATTTGACAGACAGACAATGTCTGGCAACAGTTAAAAACATAAATGCCTGTTATGGCATCAGAATTGGCATTGAATAATTGATTAATTGATTGATTGGCAGACAGCACTGCTCCATAGTGTTGTAAATGTTGATAAACAAGCAATGTGCTGATTCTCATGAAGAGGAGACGTTTGCCAGATTACAGTTCTGGAGTTATCATGCCTTTTGTAGGAAAAACCAGGCTGTTGTAGAAATAAAAAGCATAGGTCACCCCAAGTGCATCCGAAACTGGTGCAGTTATCCCTGAGTGATGATGTGTATCCTGGATGACAATGAGTCCACACTTTGTATTTCTGTTTGCATGATTGCCACAACAGACTCATTGGTCTCACAGAAAAAGGCAATTTGGGCCATAATTTCTTTAAACATTGACAGTTGCTTCTGTTCATTTTCCTGCTTATTGCACACTGGGATCCCTTGTAAGCTGTTTCAAAATGTTACAGAAATGTAGGAAACTCCAGAATGAGTTAATTGATCTGACACTCCTGGGAAAAGGTGTTGCCATGGTGTTACTGTGTGAGGTAATTTGCAGTGCTTGCTGATACATATGCAGTTAAATATATTTACTGGGTGAATTTGAATACAGACTCAATGTGGCGTCTCAAAACTTTCCCACTCACTGGGTATATACACTAAATTTATTTCATCCTAAGAACCTGCTTTCCTTTCAGTTGCCTGCTTTTTCTCTCTTTGTACCATGGCTTCCATTTAGTGTGATGCCATCTCCTGTATGGCTGAGGTTCTGCCAGTGGGAATCCACAGGGGTAGAAGATCTTCACTTTCCTTCATTGTTCTACCTCTGAACTAAAGTTGTTGAATTACATTTCCTCATGGCACAGGAAGATCACCCCTTTTGGAATTGTTCTTAGCTAATTGCAGGTGCAGAGACTCAACCACCGGTTCCGGGATGTGCGTCGTCAGAAGAAGATAGATCGAAATCAGCACCAACATCTCCATGTGATCAAGGTCAAACAGATCCTTTTATTTCCTATCTAACATATTTTGTCACACATGTTCCTGTAGTAAAAAATAAATCTATGATCATGAGCCTCTGTAGATGCAAATCAATAAAGCAGTTACCACCAGAAATTAAAGCATTTAAAGTTATGAACTGTAAAATCTTTTTAAAAAAGACTTGTTTTTCATTTAATTTAAATCTGTGAAATTAGGTGGCTTTTAAAGGGAAAATTATAAAACAGTCATCTTAAGACATTATTAAGTTTACTACATGGGTCCTTGTGAACAAAATATATTTATGGAAGTAGTTTATATATTCTGTTGTAAGACTGGAAAATGTTTTAAATAGTAACACAGAACTTGAGAGAGAGCCTTTATTTACCTGAAAACCCATCCGTTAATAAATTTTTGAGATAAAATTGACTCCTTGTAGTTCCATGTTGAACATTTGTAATAATAAAAACTTCCATCTAGACAGGCTATGCTAGCATGTCCATGTGATCTCTAGAGGCTTCTTAAAACCATGTTTCCTTTCAGCAATTTATTTTATGCATAGGTTGGGACACGGGCATTTTAATCTTCCCTGATATGACCTGATTTCATTGAGCTGAGCTGATAGACAGAATGTGTATTTCAGCAGCATTTTTTGAGTCTGATTGAATTGTTTTTAAAAATTAGAAATCTGTGACCTTTGAATCCAGAACTGAGTTAAATTTGTCAACCTTTTGATTTCACAAAACGTTATTTTCATAAAATCATTATTTTTTAAAATATCTGATGCTTTGTTTAAAATAAGAACAAAGATTTTTGTCTAAATTCTCTCTTTGATTTGACATTTATAGCTGTGCAGTAAAGTTGTTGTTTCCAAGGCCATCAGGCAGAAGTACCATGCAGGAGCCTGGGGCAGACCCTGAGGACTGTTAGTCACCAGGACTCTCTGTATTTAATACTGAGAAACCTTCAGAACCATTTAGCAGATCTACACAATTGCTGCTTGAAGCAGCACTAGGAAGTGGTCAAACACTTTATTGGCAGGCATCTGATAACAGCTGGAGCTGAATAAGATGCTCCATTCATGTTGATTTCAAGGAGTGGGACGCCCAACTGTCCTTTGAACTTTTGGAGACACAGCTCTAAAATGCTTAAGCAGGAAGATGAGTAAGTGCTGCAGGAAGATAGGGATATTCAAAACAAAGTGCTTCTCTGTGGTACAGGAACACCCAAAGTCACTAGAACAACTATTTGGCTACTATTCTGACTTATCTTTCAAGTTTTGGATATGTCATCTTCTTAAGTTCATTTTAAAAGGCCACCCTTCCTGTTAGAGCAGGGGTTTGGCTGATTACTGTAAGGTGGAGAAGCAGTTTGCTAAATATGTGTTCTTAACCACAGAGTGCTCTTGAACACAGCATTCAGAGATGATGGGTGTCCCTTCCCATGCTGATACAGACTAACACAGGCTGGTCTTCTGACAGTTGGTCAAAACTAATTTTTCCTCACATTTCCACAGAAATCAAAGAGCTGGAAAACAACATTAGGAAAGCACTATCTTTTGACAATCGGGGAGAGGAACACAGAGCAACAGCTACAACATCAACAGACAACCAGCTTAACAAACCTGGGGAGAATGGTGAAAATGGGGAGGTCAAACAGGCCCAGAGCAAGAGAATAGGTCTTGAAGAGTTCAACTTCATCAAAGTATTAGGAAAAGGCAGCTTTGGAAAGGTGGGTAGTTTTTCTCTTCCCCTTCTTTTCTTTTTTTTTTTTTTTTTAAGCTAGTGTTCAGGGGTGGTTTTGACTGTACCGATTTGGAAGTGTTCATATTGACATTCAGGAAGCGCTTCCAGCCTAGGGGTTTTCTTTTACCCAATAGATCAAAAGTATCAGTCTCCTGATGAGCTGGCCTTCTCTGCTTTAGCTCACTTTGTTAACTACAGTCGAGCCTTTTGGAACAAAATGTCAGTGGTTCATTAGAGCTACATACATACTGTTCAACAAAATTGCTTGTGGTCAAGCAGGAAAAATCAGGTCAGGAGTAATGCTGTGGGGTTAATTCACTTTCTTGATAATTCCCAGTTCAAGTTTACTTAATTCACAGAACATTGTGCATGCTTGTTTTTCCTCAATGGGTGTGTTCAGAGCTGGAGGAAGCAGAACTGAAGCATTTCCACTCAGATATGACAGTGCTGCCCAAAATACAGTGTAAGCAGCAGAGATGTAACTCACCAGAGCTCCCATAGTAGGGAATTGGTGAGGGTGAAAGGGACATTGCTGTGTTTAGAGGGCTTGCAGGTTTTCTTTCCACACTGCTGTGCACGATGGAATCAAAGAGGAGGACTGAAATATGATTCTGTTTCAGAAGTACACTCTTCCTTCCTTGATATTACGGGAACTTCACATGCAGGGAACAGGGTGAAGCAGTTCTTTTGTGTCCCTGTTTTCTAATCCTTTCTCTGAAGAGTGTCCTGGCTCCAAGCCAGAAGTGACCTTAAACAGAATATAGGGCCTGAACCTTAAACAATAGTAGTAGTTAAAATCAACAACTTGAAAGCAGCTGGAATGGTAACTTTGGATTGTATACAAAGTCCATCACACTCAAATCTCACTACCAGAAGTGGGAGATAAAAGT
This sequence comes from Ammospiza caudacuta, assembly GCF_027887145.1. Lineage (NCBI taxonomy): Eukaryota > Metazoa > Chordata > Aves > Passeriformes > Passerellidae > Ammospiza > Ammospiza caudacuta. Next base: position 30,625,822 of record NC_080595.1, read on the forward strand.
GGGAAATAAATTTCTGTTTTACATCAACTTCCTTGTTTAGTTTTTGAGACCTCACTAATACATACTCATTAAGATACTTAACTAATAAACAGAACAGATACATTCTGTTTCAAATTTAAAGAATTTAGAGGTGTATGCTTCTAAAATTACAGTACTTTTTATTTTATAACTTGCAGCTTCATTTAGGCAAGTATGTAACAATCTTTCTATTTTCAGGACAGTCAAACTCATATGAAACCCTGCATTTATGGCATCTGTTGTCCATACGTAAAGAGAATTTTTCTTTGGTTTAGGTAATGTTAGCTGAGCTAAAAGGAAAAGATGAAGTATATGCAGTGAAAGTCTTGAAGAAAGATGTCATACTTCAAGATGATGATGTAGACTGTACAATGACAGAAAAGAGAATTCTGGCATTAGCACGGAAACATCCATATTTAACACAACTTTACTGCTGCTTCCAGACAAAGGTAAGCTACATGAGTCTTTTACCAGCTTCTGCCCAAGGAATAACATTGATTATTTCCAGATTGAAAGAAAGCAGCATTAAAAGTACAGCAATATTTTGAAAATATTTCTGGTAAGTTTTTTTGCCATTTCAGTGGTATTTTACAGGAGCATTGGCTGCTGCTGAAAAGCATAACTACTATTACCTTGTAAGTACCAGGAGATGGCAGTAAATGAGTTAAAAAATTTTAAAAATCCACATGCATAAAATGCACAAAAATGGCATCTACTGAAGTGCCATTTTCTGTTTCTTTGGTACATTAATAGGGCGTATCACTTGTTGAATTAAGTCCAAATGTTTTTAGCATCCAGTGTGGAATACTTGTGTGTAGAATTGCAGAAAAGCAATGACTAAAAGATCTTCCAGCAAAATTGTTAGGAAAGATAAATAGTACAGTGGGAAAGCCATAGGAAAATGGCTAGCAGGATCAAGATTATGGTGGCTTGAATATATAAACAGCAAACACTTAATAGGTTTATACAGTTCTTAAAATAGTGAAAATGTGCTAGGATTTTATATGCTTTGAAGTTGGCACAAGCAGTGGCCCAGGAAGGCATGTATGTCTGTGGAGGGTGTTTCACATTCAGAATTTTATTATGTGTGAACATACTCTTAAAATGTCTTAACATATTATTTTAAAATTTATAACTAGAATTAAGCATGTTGTTTCAGATGAAAGAAGTTATTAAGGGATTGTAGTGGGGTGAAGTATAAACTCTGTGAACAGAAAGGGACTTTTAGGACTGAGTGCACTCCTTGGAGTGTAAATAAATATATCAGCAGCCTGATGTGAACCATGTGTCAGAACATTGGTGAAGATCAGCAGTACATAAAGTAAATTATGACAGAAGATTCTCCTGCTACTCCTCTGATTTCCTGGAGATTCCTTTCCTTTTGTATTTTTGGTCTGCTCTTTTCTCTTTTGTACCATGCCTTCTGCCTTCCTCCTTGCTCTCCAAAGCCTTTCATCAAAGATATTCAGAAGTTTTTCTCACTGCCTTCTCTCTTCCTAGATCTCTTAACAGAGAAAAACTGCATTTTGTGGCTTTTCTTGAGCTCAGAAGAACTCATACTGAAGTGGTTTATAGTTACAAGTCGTAGGCCAGCGTCTCTTATCAAACAATCAGAACTACACCAAGTGATACCTAATCAAATTAAAAATCCATAGTTGAAAAATTGAAGGGTTTTCTTGAGCATGTCATATGAAAAATTTACAAATAATTCTTTCTAAAGGAATGAAAATACCAAATACCAAAATATATGAAAAAGCAAAAGCAATATGTCTGCTAAGAGTCCATATGATTTATGAATGGCAACAAATGAAAATGTACCAAGTAAATTAGTCACTGAATGATTTTCTCAGGCTCAGTAGAAAATCAGGTAGAGAAACTTGCTTGAACAAACATATTCTGTGGTTAAAATAGCTTCATTGAGACAAAGGCTGTAGTACAATGAGTTTTAAGTGTGTTTCAAGTAGTATATAGTTACTTACATTGCTATTGTGTGCCATGGCATGGTGGCTGTACTTTGCAGAACTGGTCCCTGAAGTGATCATGCTGGAATTAAATTTTACATTTCAAGTAGAACGTATTTGTTGTATACATCCAGACTTAATGGGAAGGTTGAGTCAGTATCCATTGTCAAAGCACTCAGAGGTTGTATTTATGTAATGAGATTACTTGCTTTGTTCCTCTTCCACAAAAATGCAGATGTAGAAGTTTGACTTTGTATGCTGCAGTGTTGTCCTTCAGCAATCAGCTGAAGACATTGCAGAAAATTTGCCTAATATGCTTTTTACAGTAAGTACGTTTCAGTATTATTTATTTTTTACATGGAGCAGACTTTTCATTAGTGTCACTTACTGAATGAATCTGTTATTACCACAGCAAGTAAGGGATAATATTTTAAATTACTTTGGAATACAGATATTGTGCCAAATAATGCCTAACACTGACATATATTATGTGTCATACATTAAATGCACATATATAATGTACACATATAATGTACCTTAATGTACACATACCTGTACACTCATTATATGTGTGGTTTTAGCCCTATATATCTAATTTCTTTTAACAATTCCATCTAGCTTCCTTTCTTTACAGAAATACTCTTGGGACTGGTATTTCTCATGTTCCTGCTTAATACAAAAGCAAAGTTTGATCAAACAAATTTGCTTAAAGCTCATCAAAAAATGAGCCACTACTGCCCCCCCAATCAACATTTTAGATCTATTTAAAAATATATAATTTGTTTTGAGTACTTCAGGAATAGTTTTGAAATATGCTTCAGTGATCTGGAAGTTGAGAGAGTTCCAAAGCTTGGAATAAAGTGTGCAAAGGTGATAGAGGATGTTTTGTCTCCAATAGTTTGAGGAATGAGCTCCACAACCCAGTCCTACACATCAGAAAGAGGGTAAAATCTACAGTCAGGGCATCAGCTGATCTGGATTTTTTTGTGGAAGGAGCTTAACTCTTTTAGTGCAACATATCTTGTAACCCTGTGTCACCCTTGGACAGTATTTTTCAACACTCTTACCTATGGCAGGGTATGGTTTTGCCAGGGTATGGTCACTGTGTCTGTCAGCATGTTCAGATGTTTGAGCTGTGTTTTGCCTGTGGTCTCTCAGTGGGAATATGAGCGATGAATGCTGCATTCTGTATTTGGCACTCCCATGGCAGAACCTGCCCAAGGCCTAGCATACAGGGTGCAGCATTTAGTAACTGACCTTTGCTGATCACCGTCTTTGGTTTATTCAGGACTTCAATAAAGGTACTTATAAAACATAGGGCATTTTCAGGGTTTAATTTTGTTTCCACTCTTCCTCATGTCTTCTCTTTTTTAATGTGTTGGTCCCTTGACTTTTCAGTAGGGGGTATCTTACCTGGCAGTAATCTGATGCTGCCCAGGTCCCCTCTTCAGTGTCCTCTTCCCACTCAGATCACACCCTGCTTCAGGGATCAGCTATAGAAGAGTATTACCATGAGGTTTCATTGGTAATGCTTCAGTCAGGTGTCTGACAAAGGGGATTTAAATGTTTCTAGACATGTTTTCTCTGAAGACTTCCTTGTCTTCATTCAGTTGGATGTTTCTGAACTGTGAGAATTAAAGTGCTTTTTATGGAAAGGTCTAGAAAATATAAGTAGCTTCATTTAATTCCTCCTACACCCCTGTCAACTTTCTTCATAAGTACTTAAAATTTTCTAGACCTCTACCCTATGAGATGCATACACATGTGCACACCCTATAATTTATAATGAATTATCCTAATAAATACTTAAGAAATAAAATGGTATTTAAATTATTTAAGGCAGTGAAAGCTTTATTATGATAATTCAGTGTAAAATTAGAAGACTAGAGAGCTACTGTTTTTAACATCTGCCATTTGGTTTTTTTATCCAACTTCAAAAAATCAGATAAATTTGAAAATAGTGCTCACCTTCTCTTGTCATAACACTATGTTCAACAGATGTAGTAGAGAGTATTTTTAGTGCAAAAAATGTTCCTGTTGAATGATAGAGCTGCTGAACTTATAAAGGATGTTTAGTCAACATTATAGCAATTTCTCTTAGGGGAAACAAGTAGTTAAATGAAGGATAGACAAAGTGAGTTACTACAGCTGAATAGTCAGACTTATGCCACCCATAAAAACATTCCTCTTCCTTTCAGTGTTTAAATCAGTGTATCTATCCATAGCATAGCTCCTGGGCTGACCTGCAAGGCTGTTCCCTTTTTTCCTGTGTTGTGGTGTTGTAAGGCAGAGATCAGCCATGTGACATGGCAGGGGGACATGGAGAAGGGGCTGTAGTGACCCAGTGTGACTGTGCTGATCCCTTAACTGTTCCTGGTGCCTTACTGCTGCTTTATCCTGGGTTGTGAGTTCTGTGCTTCAGGTGTTACTCCTTTCTGCTGTTTGCACTGCACCTAGCACACTCTGAGTAATGCTACAAGTCTGGTGTTTACAAAGCTGAAATTCAGGATGTCCTTTTCCATTTCAGCTGTCATGATGTCCCTTTGTTATTCTGAAAAATCCCTGAACCTCTTTCTGCATCAGACCCCTCTAAAATCCCAGTGTAATTAGTCTTCCTTCCACTATGGCTTGTATTTAAATATTTCCAAAAAGGGTTTGCAAGTCCAGTGGAAAGGTAAAAAATTGAGTTCTGTTTTTAAAATGATTTATTTTGTAAGAAACTGTAGAACAAAACAAAAAGGGAAAGACAATCATCATTCTTTATGATTTCTCTAAGTCATGTTTTCTAAGTTAATTTAATAAGAATCCTTGTAGTATGTGACCAAAACTGTCATTGGTAAGGTTAAATAAAGTCTTTTTTCTTTTTATGTGTATTTGTACCAAAACAAAAATGCAATGTTTTCTGCCATTATAGCTCACAGAAGTGTCGTTTATGATATACAGTGCAAATTAACCCAACTGACTTGCCACTGTTACATTCATCTGGGACTAATCAGAGTTTATAATCCACTTTACCTGGTATTCTTGTACTTTCGTTGCTAAGCAGCTAAAGCCATTATACAGATATTGCTATAGGGGTGTAATCAGTTTAACACAAGTTTGCATTGCCTTTTATTACTGATTAGTGTCAAATTAGAACTTTTTAGGGCCCAGTTCTGTTCATTATTGTCCCTGCTTCAGTGGATTTGTACGTGTGAGACAAAAGACTAAATTAACCCCTGTATTTTTAGCTATTTTAATGCTAAAATATTTTAATGCATTAATTAATAAATATTTTAATAAAATTAATATGCATGTATATTTAAACCTAATTTAAATATTTTGTTCTTCTGTGTTGCAATATATGCACATACACAGAGTATGTACAATAGTAGGTATTTTTAAATTCCAAATCCTGGTTTATACAAGCAGTACATACCATAAGAAATTAAAATATATTCATTTTGACCTTTTCTTCAAAGTATTTCCTGAAGCACTTGAAGTTAGAATAGTACCTGGTGGTGTTTGAGAAGTTTTGTAAATATACAGTTAAGAAGTTTTGTAAATATACTGAATTTTGGCAGAATAAGGTTTTTCAGAAATTTGTATTGTGTATATGTTAAATTTAGCTTTCCTGGTGGCTGCTACCCAGTGTGGATGCACTGACCACGATCACTGGATTGTCTGAAAGTAGACACTGTGGTCAAGAATAGTTGGAACAGTGAATCTGATGATTAAATACTGTAATCATTGTCTCTCTCACACACACAAGCCCCTGTTTCCAGCATGATGACCCCGTTTTGGGAAACTTGCTATTATGCAGCTCAGTTATTGCTATTGCTCTTGAAGGATTATTAAAGCCTGGTTAGCTCACTGAAGATTCATTGTTCACATCAGTCCCTTCAGTGTTAAACTCCAAGTCAGGCTAGCAGTGCAGCCAGGCTCATCAAGGGCCCACAGGAGAAATGACTCCTCCAGCATCAATCAGAGGAGTCTAAATGCTCCTCTTTCAGACAGGAAGGATTTGCTTTTGTGATGTGGCACCCAAACTGAACGGGACTCTTTCACACCCTCTCAAAGCTGGGGCTTGTTCCTCGTTTGCATGTGTACAAGTGAGTGCTGCAGCTGCAGTTCGTGGGTTGCTTTGCTGAGGCCTGGACGATCCCGGGAGCAGTCCCGAGCCAGCGGCTGCGGCCAGGGCTCCGCAACTGCCGCCATGGAATGGGTGAGGGCAAGCTGCAGTTCGTGCTGGCTTCTTTTTTAACCTTGTCAGGGTTTTAGAGTTAACTGTGTCAGTAGTTCACTGTGTTAAAGACATCTCAGTGCAGCCAAGTGTAAAATTCAGCGTCAGGATTTTAATCTTGATCTGATCATGTGCAGGCAGGAGGTTTTTAGGATAACAGGTAGAGCAAAGGGCCTTTAAGGTGCTCTTTTCATATCTCTTGGACAGAGTAGCTGGAATTACATATTAACCACTTCTGATCTTGGGAAAAGTGTGTTTCTCCAGTTGAGGCATGCTTGAAAGGAGAAATTTTCAGAGTATCTACCCAGATGCTTTGCCAATACGTTCCCTGGCAAGTCAGTCTGTCTGTCTTTTAGCAGAGATTAGAGGAGACAGGAGCATTGCCATCCAAACACGGTGAAGGGGGTAGGGGACTTTGAAGCTGGGGTAGTCCCCTCACTTTCTGGGTGCCCAGAATCTTTGTATAATCTTGTGCTGTAGATGTGTTAACATCGTTCTGCTTGCTTCCTGATCTGGCATTCTTAATCATACAGCTCTTGTGAAAACACAGTACTGTTCCACATCTAGCAGCGTAATTTAATATTGCTGCTTTAAATGAAGTGCTGTGTGTTAAAGCTGTATTATGGCTTTCAGTTTAGTTTTGTCTTGGGAGAGTGGGAAGGATAAGGATAATATGACTGGTGGCAGCATCATTTGGAAGGAACTGGTTTATAACAGGACCTGTCATTGCAGAGATCTGCTGTGGCCTTCTTTCTGTCCTTCCTCTGCACCTACATCCTGAGACCATCCTCACAACTGTTGTAGGTTCCCTCATTTGGACAAAAATGACCTGAGTACATGACCCACTGGTCCCTTGTCCTAGAACCCTTTGAGCTTTTACTTGTATTTCATGGCCATAAAACACTTTTCACACTTTGCCTCAATAGGCTCAGGATAAAAATAAATTTGCAATGATAAAACCTATCTTTCAAATAGGTGAAAAATAATCATGCTCACATGGCTAGCTGTTAGGATGCCTGTTTATGTCAGTTGACTGTTTTAAATGCTATTTAAAGAAAGCCCATGACACACACAAGAGGTTGTGGGGAAACATTTTATACTGTGTTTGTTAGGTGTTGCTCTTACAAGTAAACAACTAATCCACCCCAAAGGAAGAGTCAGGAAAAAGGAAACCACATATAAAATTTGATTCTTCTGCAGCCTATTTTCTACATGCAGGAAATGATTCTCTTTGGAATTCATGTGGGCACTTTAATGCAACTTTTTTTTGGTAACAACAGTAAGCTCAATAAATTATAATTGTACACAAGAGAATTTCACCATGGGAATGAAGTGGCATTTACAAAACATCTGAGTCTGCAAGTTTAGTAAAATTTTCCTTGCTTTTTTATCATCTACACAGAGTAATTTTAACATAACATGTCTTCTGCTCCATACACCACATATGGGCCAAACCTGGGTAGGGTATAGCTTGAAGTTTTATCTGCTCTTCTCAAAACCATACCATCAGATTCTTTTTACACTGTTGATGCCATTTTATCTCACTTATGGGTGAGTAGTTTTTGCAAACCAAACGTGGGGTTTTGATGCAGGGTTTATTCTTGCATAGTTACTTTGGGCTGTGTAAGAGTAGCCATGCCCAGTCCACAGTCTCACGCTTGCATCATGTAAGCAGCATGTAGGGAACCTCCATAAGTGGAGCCCAAGGCCATTCTGTAAGCTGAGAAGTATTCAGCACATGGTTCTATCTCCTTAAAGTTATGACAAAGGTGATTTATAGCATCAACTCAGCCTTTAAGAGAAGTGTCTCTCTGGAGGAGTCAGGTGGGCCTGTGAGTCACAGTGTCTTCACCAAGGCTGAAGCACTGGGTGAAGAGTGTTTACAACTTCCACAAACAGTAAGAAACACTAAGCATAAATATATGCAACATGTACAGGTAAAATGTATCTCGTTGTTAAGGCTTTCTGTTATCTTCTAGTCACCTGATCAGTCATTAAAAAGTGATTGTTCAGAACTGAGGAAACTTGAATAGTAAATGACTCCTTCCAAATCTTGGCTGTGCTTATAGTACAGTGCTCATAGCAATGCAAAGAGTGGAAGGCTTTCTGAAGGTTACCATACAAACTTAGCTACTTTGATAGCGTACAGGATAATACCAGCTAGTAATAAGTCTGCATATTTCTGTAATCTTAGTTGTGACCTAGAGAAATCACCACTTTTTGCCCTTAATATAACCAAGAAAGACCCAGTTGCAACTGTTTCTTACAGAGTATGGGCACCTTGCCAAGTTCACAAGAAGGAAAATTGTCCTTTTAGGTATTTAACTTTGCATTCAGCCTATAGAAGGAAAAATGGGATCCATTTCATAAGGTTCTATAAATAAGTTTTCCCAAGCTTCACAGAATCACACAAAATAACTAACTTGGAATACTCTTACTGGTAAGTAGTTTATTGAAAAGTCTGTGCTGGTACTTATTTTCTCTTTTCTGTTTTCAGAAACCCAATATTAAAATCACAAAGAATTCTGCCACTTAAAACTGCTTCCTGAGTTGTAGAAAAAACTATCCCCTGAAAATAAAACACACTATTTTCTTCTGTGCTGCTTTACTCATTTCAGAGGGTTTAAGATGGCTTAAATGATAGCAGAATTTTGGACAGTGTTTCTTGTTGTCTAACTAATTTATACTTGTGAATTGCCAGAGTTTTCAGCTGTGTGAAGCTGAAATTTTATGCTTTTATAAGCATAATTTTATGCTTTTATAAGCATAATTTTATAAGCATAAATTTTATAATTTTATGCTTTGCCAAAAATTAATCAAGTTGTGGAAACAGGAAAGTATGGAAAATAAAGCAGATACAATTAATGCTTTTAAAGGTCACTGTTGCATTTATAGAACTGCAGAAATCCAGACAGTGAAGAGAGGTGTATGAATAATGACTTTCAGTAGGCATTGAAAAAGCCTGGCTCAGATAACTCATGTTTTTCATAAGAGCAAAATAGGGTAGTATGTGGGGCTTACACAGATCAATGGATATTCAGAAAGACCTTCAATTTCAGGAAGGGTTCTGAAAACATGTTGAACAGGGAATATTATATGTAGACTAGGGGTTTTGCATATATTTTTAGGTTTTCATTAATCCTGTGTGCTCACGTAGTTTTTGCTTGAAATGTGAATTTTAAACCTCTTGCTAGATTCCTTTCATCCCCTTTTGAGAACTGCTTTGTATAAAGGGCCAAAGAAAAGCCAAAACTGATTTCTGTTCTCATGAACCTCTGCATCAGACATATGAGCAGAGTGACCAGCACCATGTCTGGCCCAGTCTCTAACAGTGCCAAAGCAGATGCCCAGGAAGAATGTAAAGCATATGGTGACATTTTTCCAGAGTACTATCCCAATATCATGAGATAGATGGCTTGGGCATTTCCTGTGCCAAAGATGTCAGGTTTGCATGTAATCAGATAGCACTTTGCACCTTTTTTTTTTTTTTTTTTTTTTTTGTAGGTATTAAAAGTGAGAAGCTGTTTGGAAATGTAACTGTTGGTGAATGTTGCATTTTGTTCACCCATATGGAGCAGAGAAATCCTCTTAATACCACATCTGCAAAGAGACAGCCCTATAATGCAGTATAAATATTTGCACCTTTTCTTATAAGTGATATTTCTGAAAGTATTGTCTATGCCATTAAAAATCTCAAAACTAAGGTAGCTGCAGTATATTTTCATAATCTTCTGGAGCAGTGAAATAATGTGTCTGAGCACCTGGAAATACCAACTGTAATACTGAGTGAGGTTTGTCAGATAGAAGAAGCTCAGGGTTTCCTGCAGATATTTCATTATGCATGTCCATAGTGTTTTCTTCTCCATACATTACATAGAAGAGGTATTACATGTTGTAATGCAGGTAAACAGTATATAGTAAATTTGATAGAACACTTCTCAAGTTGCTTTTTCCATTGCTGAGAGGAAAGGTACTGAAAGAGAGAAGTGTTACACTATCTTGTGCTTTCCCTTCAGGAGGATAAGCAGTGAACCACAGCTGGCAATGCCATGCCAGAGCCAAAAGGGCATCATGCATAATGCATTAGACTTAATTAAGAAGCATGCCAAAGAGTGATGCCATCCTCTTTCAAATTATCAGTCTGCAGTGTTTCTTGGATTTCTGAAGTAGAAATCACAGTATCACAGAATACGCTGAGTTGGAAGGGACCTGCAAGGTTCATCAAGTCCAAATGAAATAAAGCTTTTTTAAAACTTGATTCAGCCACTTTTAATACATTTACCTGAGCATTTCTTAAAGAAATGATTGGGTATAGACAACTTTCAGAAGGGAAAGTAGGTGTGTTGGATATATTGGTGAATATAAAACATTGTTTATTTACGGACCCATACACTGAGGGACAAGTTCTAAAAGAGAAATTAATTAGGTTATTTGGGCATGCAAGAAATCTCTCTTGTATTTTTAGACAGTCGAAGAGTAAAAATAAAATAAGGTTTGGCCAGGAAGAAGGTCTGTCTTCAGGACTTCAAAATTCTGCATAGCTCTGTGGTGTGAATAACTCCTGATTAAATTCTTTTTGGTTGCATTGAGGTGTGAGAAGCTTGGTGGTCATGTTCCTGAAGCCTCAGCCATTCTGCCTTGTGCCACTCATTCTCATGCTTGCAGTATTCGAGAACAAGTCCTTTAATGGCAGCTACTGTGTTGCAACAGCAATAGGAAAGGAAGCTTGCAGAGCTTTTCTAGCATAATGAGTAAGGGGAAGATCATATCTAATGAGATTTCTGGATCAGAAATGAGGGAGTTTTAGATAGGAATCTGAATTTAAAGAGGCTTAAACTCACCAAACCTCTGAACTTTTGGAAATTTGCCATGAATCTGTGGGAAAAGTTAGGAAAGAATTGTTGCTGAGTGATATGCCTGAGGAGATTAACTGCTTTCTACAGTGCTCTTCAATGTGGTATTATTATATAAAACACTCAAAGTGGTTCAAATATCCCTTAGGCTAACATGTAATCTCAGACACATGTGTAACCTAATATCTGAGTATTGTTTCACTCTGCTTTTTAACTGGATTTAGACTGATGATTTGGGTCTCTGAAGCCACAGGCAGCTCCCCAGAACCTAAATATCACCAAGTCCAGGATTTGATTGCCAATGCAGACTTCATTAAAATTTGTTAACCATTATCTGATTGCACAGTTACCATCATTCTGTAAATAGCTTTGACAGAAAGGGGGTATATTTACTGGCCTTGTACAGAGAAAAGTAATGTTTTATCCATTAGTAGTGTGTTGTTTTTAAAGTTGTTTACATTCTTTGAGGAAATGCGGAAGCTACTGCTTGAAGAGGTTAGAGGACATATGAGTTTATGGGTTCTTTTTGAAAATGTTCTTGAAACAAATGCTAAATTAAATTATTCAAGTAATAGCAGAGAGAACATAATGTCTTGGCAAGCTGAATTCACTCTGTTATATTTGAATAAAGAAATCTAAACTCTGGGGGGAAAAAGAGGTTGTCAGATCTTATCATGATACAATGAAGAATTATATAATTTTTTGGTCCTACTCATGAGTTTTGCTTGCAAGTTACTGCCTTTGTTAAGTTACTGATGGTCTCAGAAAGATAAGCAGAATACAAATAAAATTATTGGATGGTTGAAGTAGAATGCTTGAAAGGTTAAAAGCATGATAATCTGTTGAGAAAAAAATCTGAGGTTTTCAATTATTTTGCTTTTCTTTCTTTTTTCCCTGTAAGAATGGATGTCTGTTAATTTAAAAAGTAGTAATTTCTGACTATTCCTTAAAGCTCTCCTTTGAATTGTGTAAATCCTTGTCCCATAGAAACCTTAGGTTATAAACTTGAAAGGAGTCTCATGAAGCCTCGAGGTGAAAGTAGGTAAAATTTTCAAAAGTTTTTCTCTCCCCTATGGAGCTAAAGACATGGGAAATTGTGTTAGTGGAACTGAAGTTTGCTTTGAAATGCTGGGTTAGCACAACCACAAAGTACTGAATGGGAAGGTTCAAATCACTGCTGATGTATTTACTGAATCACAAAGGCTAAGTTCGTGCAAATTGTTCCCACAGCTCTTTTGTTCCTAGTTTCACAGAACATTTTTTAATGATTCATATACTTTTTCTTAGAATGAAATATTACACTGGGCCTTGCTTACAGCATGTTATATTCCCTGGACATGTTTTAGTCCAGGAACAGTTGTAGAAATGCAACATAAAAACAGTGGGGCAAATATAAACTATGAGTTCAACATTTTGTAATCGTATAGCGAAAAATGTATCCCACTGGTGTTCTTGTTCTCCTAAAACATGAGATTTATTTTGAAGTCTGGTGAGTTAGCAGAAACTGGTCGCATCATTCTGCTTTACTGGCTTGCTGTGTGGGTCTGTCAGTTCAGTTCTTGTGGCCTCTGTGTGGGTTTTGATCCTGAGCTAAGAAAGACAAAGACTTTGCCTTCTCTTTGCCTTTGCATAACCCCACAACTGCCATAAAAGTAAGACAAATACTTTGGAAGTTACTGCATTTGAGGGAGAGGGTGTATTATTTATTTTAAAATAATTATGTGAGCCCTTGACATAATTTTTAATTGAGCAACCTGGTCTAGTGGGAAGTGTCCCTGTTCATGGCCCAGGGATCAGAACTAGATAATCGTTAGGGTCCCTTCCAGCCCATTTTTTTTATTTTATAGTTTTATAAAAATGCAGTTCCCTAATTATTGCTTTCTAGATACTGCCAACTGTGAGCAAGAGGTTGTTTATATATTATATTCTTCAATGTGTTGAAAAGTTTTGCTGCTTCAGGGACAGAACACTCCAGTTTAAAATTTAATTATAAATAAATAAAAACCTGAGGTTAGAAAAATAAATATGATTATGCTTCTTTCAGACACATAGAGTGAAATCAGTTAATTAATAGTAGAAAGAAAACCAGCCTGTTTATTTTTATAAAACCTCAAATTTAAATATATTTGTCCACCAGAAGGGATAGAGAGAGAGTGTGTGTCAGCCCTCTTAGATACTACTAGGGGTTTTTTTATAGAAATTCACCAAATACCTATTACGGGTGGTCTTATAAAAATTGTTGTTGCAAGCCTGTTTGCATTATCCAAAGAGAATGCATTATCCATGCATTATGTAAGGAAAGGCATTTTGCCTTAACTTTGCATATATGGTGAAAAAAAAATCCTGAAAGGAATTTCTCGTGTCTTCTTGAAGTATTATGATGCTGCCATCCCTCCACTGTTTGTAAATACCATGGACATTTTCATAGCTGATGCTTGTGATCTCACCAAGGCACCAGCCATTTCTGCTCATTTTCTTAGTATCAAAGGTGATTGAACCTACTTTAAAAATTGCTGTTGTTCTACAAATGGTATTTTTGGCAGGTAAGAATCAAAACTGAGTCTATAGATATTCTTCATTTTTATTTACTACTTATCAAAACCTGTAATTATCTTTGTATGTTTGCAAAAATGCAAAATTTACATGTTCTTTATAGTCAGCCTTGATACTGAGAAAAGGGTACTGAAAACTCTGTCTTTAATGCCATGTATTAAAAATAAAGTTTGCATTTTTACATTATTGTTATTTGCATGGAGCGATAAATTGATGCTATGGAAGTTGAAACTGGAATTGTGATTTGATCCAGAACTCACTGAATTAATTTTGCTTTTGATTCGGCTCATACAGATGAAAGCAGGATACTGTGTGATGGCACTACATAGATTTTAAGAGTGTCCTATAATGTTTTACTGGTGCAGTGTGCAACCTGATGAGAATGTTTGTGGAAAAAATACTGAAAATGTACTCAGCCTGTATCTGACAGGCAGGTTTAAATAATTGAAAACTTTTCTCAGGATATTGCCCAAGTTGTGTGGCGTTGGGGAATCAGGTTTTGTTTGTATTAGGAGTGAAGACCTTTAATTCAATGAAGCTGAAAAATAGATTAACTATCGAGGGGTGGAAAATGGAAAGCAAAATATTCAGATCTGTTTGTACAGAAATGAAGCACATTTTATTTCAGGCTGTTTGGAACAGTGACCAATTAATATTGCAGTGTGATGATATGTGCACACTGATCTGAGACGGGGTTGCTGCTGGAGGATGAGGATGTCTTGCCTCTGCTCCCCCTTGCTGGGTCTGTCCAATCTTTCCAGTATCTGATTCCAGTAAACCCTTGTATGGAAGAGTTAAGTCAGTTTTCTGCTAGAAAACTGAAGTAGAAAAAATGATCTATATGTCATTGAGGGACTCTAACCTGCCTGGATACTTCCTGGTGCTTGTGAAGCAGCAAGCGTGGAAGAGGCTGTCACTTTCCTCAGTGGCAGTTCACTGCTGGGACAGTAAGCCAGCTGAGAAATCCCATGTAGCCCTGCCTATCCAGACAGCAATGGATTTTCTTCTTAAAAGAGCAAAAAGAAAATCTTAACTGCAGGTTTTTCACAGTGGTGTTTCGTGGCCATAATCACCTTAGAAGTGATCCTAAACTCTTTATTCTCATGATTGCTATTAAGTTGTTCATGAGAATGGAAAACAAGATTTGTGGGTCAGTTTTGATCCTTTTGAAGATAATGGTTATAGTCCCCCTGACTTCAGAAGGGTCAGAAACATTAGCCTTCTTATTTTTTGCTGTGTCCAGAAAGAAGTGTGTGTTGCAGATGAGATGTGTCATTTTGTCATCTGTTAGAAATTCAGCTTTTGGCACTGCAGCTATGTGAGCAGCATGTGCAGTTGCTGTTTTGTTTCTGGGTTTTGGTGGATTTTTTTGTTTTGTTTGTTGGTCTCGTGTTTGTAGTCAATGAAACCTCAGCAGTAGCTGTTACACATAAATTGATTAGAGTCTTAAGGTGACCCACTGTCATTTTCCATGTCTATCTTTGGAAGTAATTGTTTCACTTCTGCCCAGCATTAGATTATGTGGATTAGACGGTATGTTACCTATGCAGCAGAGGGTTTATAGTGGCTGATCCCAAATGGAATGTAAAATATCCCAACATGTGTGTTTAGAGGACAGGGAAAAATTGCCCAGTAGATTTTTATGTATCAAATGCTGCATTTAATTTGGAGAACAGCTGGAGGTTGCAGAGCATTTGTAGAATAATGTGCACCGGTGTGAGCGCTCTCCAGACACATCAGTCTTCTGGGAACTTGCAAATCCTTGTGTCTTCTCTTTTCTTCGGGCAATTTTCCCTGAACTTTCCGAGCTATCCCCTGTGACTGTCACTGTCTTCTCACAGGGCTGTGAGTTCTGCAGGCAGGACCAGCCCTGCTCTCTGACCACTGCTCTGCTTTGCATCACTGCCAAGTGCCTGGCTGCCGGTTTGAAATCTGCAGTCCTGACATCCTGTGCTTGAACAAGACCTGGCTCAGTCAGACAGATACAAGTCTTAACCTGCTGGCTACACTTACTTGGTGCCTTGCTCACTGCTACAGCAGTTTGTGGGATGAAATGGGTAAAACAGGAAAGTTGAATAGACAAAGTAATTTGAAAGGCACTCACAGGAGAGCTTGCCTTGGCTATTTTGACTGTGTATCGTATTTGTACACACTCTGGACAGCTTTTTGAAACAGTTTCTGCTTTGTCTTCCTAATCAGAAAAGAGGATTTGGGACAGCTTGTTTCAGGAGACAGAAACAGGTTAATCTATCACTGTTTTTCTGGTCAAACCATGTGTATAAAACATGTGCAGCAACATGTTTGTATATTCATGCACTCAAAGCACACACATTTTTCTAGAATATATTTCTGGCCTGGTAGTTCAGTGTTCATCCAGCTTCACTTATGAAAATAGTAGTTATTTTCATAAACCTTTTCTAATATGTCTTCTATAATTTTAGAATTAGGAACTACTTAAGGATGTTTTCCCTTCTTTTTTTTTTAATTTCCCCAAAAGCTTGAATTTTTTTCTTAAGTTGATTTGAATTTTCATGTGTATTTTTTAATATACATATATATCTTTGTGATTAAAACTACATTCACGTTACAGATGAAAGTTAGATCCACTGCAATGATTTTAAATGTGGGTTCTACTCAAATTCATTAATATGTACTAATATAAGAATTTTTTTTTAACATTTCTGTTTAACCATATACTAGAGAAATAGTTCAAATCCTGCATAAAAGTGCTTTGGACTGCAAAAAAAACAAAACCCACTGAATCTCTTTGGCACTGGTAAGAAGAGTGCTCAGTGTTGAAGGCTTGTGACTGATGATACATGGAAATGACACCTGCTGGTCATCATGCAGCAAGAGAGTCTCTGCAGATGTCTGTGGGGTTACCCTTCCATGTTACAGCACTGGCAGATTTTTAACACAGAGAGAAATTATCTGTGTGAAGAGAAATGCAGGGAGTATATTATATTTGTAAGCAGTTCATTCCAGCTCCTTTCCTTTTGCTGGAAATCAGCACTATACATGCTGGAGGCTAGGTGACTTCACTTTTCTTCCAGTTTTCAAACTACAGAGTCTTTTAGCTTGCTATTTCCAGCACTCAGTATGTTAATGTAAATATTAAGCTCTGTCTTCAGACAATTTTCAAGATCTATGAAAGTATTGATTGACACAAATTCAGTGTGGATGAGGTCTTGTGTACATCCAAGTTATTGCTGTAAGAAAATTTTAGGAAGTTTTTTCCCCTAAAGATTCATATAAATTTCTTAGATCTCTGTCCCTCCATGTAATTACTTTAAATACACCACAGGCATTTTGAGTCAGACTTGCTAACAGATTTTTTTGTCTTTTTTTTTTTGATCCATTTTTGTTATTCCTTACTGTATACATCAGTACTCTTGCTGGTCCCTGTTAAAGGTGCTTGTTAAGAGCAAAACTTTATGTTGTACATGTTGAACTGAGTGTGGTTTAAAGAAAAAAATCTAGGTTTGCACTTTTAATGACCCAAACTTTCATTCATCATAGAATTCTGTGCCTAATCTGTTCTAGGATCTCTGCCATAATCTTATCGCTTTAATTATAGCCCCCAAAAATGCAAAAAATGTTATATAACTCCTTCTGAACTTGTTTGGGCTTCTTATAGACATGCTTATATGGCAGGAAAAATATTATGCAGTCCAACCGTGGCATAGGGGAAAAGTCATGCAAGCAACAATTAGGATCTGGTTTTCTGAAAAGAAACTTGCAGAGATACTCTGTTGTCAAGAAATACACGAAGAATAGTTTCAGTATATTTTTCTGAAAAATATAGACTTCCAACAACTGGAATTGATTAAATTTCACTTTGGCAAATTGAAATTATTGTAAACTTTGTTTTGTTTCTTATGTGGTCAGGTTTTAACAGATTAAATGTGTGTTTTAAAATGACTTGCATAATCCTCTAGCTGTAATTTAGAAATCTGTCAGTTCATTTTTCCTATAGAGCTAAAAACCATTTGGGATTTTTGCATGTTGTAAAAATCTATGTGTGCAGGTGTTACTCAGCTAGAATCAGAGCTGATTTCTGTCTTTTCACATTGAATTTCCTTTTTTGGGGTCCCTGAAAGAAGGAAAAGTTTGTCATTAATGTTGTCATAATTCTAAAGGCAAGAAAAAATAGGAGGAACTCTATTTTATTTTCAGTTAACAAATTCTTTGTGTGGGTGTGTATTAATTGTTCATAAGGGCATTTTTGTAAGAATGACTGACCTTTGAATTGTTCATTAACTCTATTTTAAAGTTCCCTTATTGATTTGTACTTGACTTTTCTATGTCTTCAGACTCAATTTTATTATAAATCTGTTACATTTTAAAACTTTTTTTTATGGACAGGACATACAATCACAGTAAAATTTAGGCTTAAAAGGCACTGTTTTACCCATCAAGTATTCATGTGCACAACACACACAGCCGCATGCACACTGAAAAGCAGTGACTGATCAGCTTGATCAGTCTGCCCAGAGCCACAAAATCTCTCACCTTGACAGCACCAGCAAATCTTAATGTGATAATAAGTCAGGGCATTAGCAAAACTCTTTTGTTGGGAGCATAATAAAAGCATTTTATAGGGTTAACCTACAGAGGTTAAGAGGTACGTTAGAGTGTTAGCCCTAAGAGGTATGTCAAAGTGGTCTAAGAAATCCCATCATGTAGCAGAAACATGTCAGCTGCTGAATAATTTCACACAACTGGTATGTAGTTGGAGATGTTTGTGTTAACACAAATGTCACAGACAAGAGTGATGAAATGAAACCCATGTATAAGCATTTTTACTGGTTTTCAGGCCATCTGAACTATTGGAAAATATTGCATGTGTGTTGGAGCAGATCAGTCATTCTTGGTGAATCGTACATATGTTTTACAGCCTGAGAAATTGTCTGGACTCAAAAGAATCTAAATGTCAGAGCTGCCATTAAGCCACCACCACTGTCACATTAATGTGTTGCTCTTGTAAAATCTATTATGTGATTATGAACTCCACATTTATAATGTACAGGACACAAACTTCTTGATATTTAGGAACAGCCTGCTTGAATGGGTATATTGGTTATTTTAGTAGAAATCCAGACTTCCAGTCCTTGTGTGTTTTGTCTTTGAAGTTTCTGGATTACAGTCAAGAATAATCTGGGCATTTTGAGGGATATGCCACATTTTCATTTTGATAATGGGAACTGCTTTTGTAACTTCTTGACTTTGATGGTTGCTACGTCAGAGTTTTATTGAAGATCACAGTAACACAGAAAACCATTGTTTTATTTCCTCTTTGTTAGAGCTTTAAAAGTCACCCTTGTGTAATTCGTGATAGTGAACTGCAATGCAAGTCACAGCCCTGTATCACCAACAGGAGCTGCCACAGGAGCCCAGGAGCTTCCAGATTTCTTCTCCAACTGTGCTTCAGTTTGTAATCCTTTCTCCATTAGTGATAGGTGTCCATCTGGCAAGAGGCTCCATTCAAACTGTGAAACCCTGTCTGTGCAGTTGGCAGTCTCCTCTGAAATGGATTTTTAAGAACTTTGTTGGAAAAAGACTGTCAGGAGTTTGGCTGCTTCTTTCAGGCTGCAAAGATCATCTTCATTTATTTTTAGAGTGTATGTACACTTTATCTTTTCGTATCAGGACTACTTCTCAACGGGCAATCTTTCAGCATTTTTTTACTCTCTTAGTAGTTTTGTTTTGGCTTGGAATAAGTAGGAGTAATGTGTAGTAGCAGTATTTGGGAAGATCACTCAGGAGTTTGAATTTCTAGCCAACAATTGTATCTGAATTACTGCCTCTGAGTGGAGAGAGTGACTTCTGAGCTCTTCAAAGCTGCTAGAGCATTCATTTTGGTCCTCTCCAGTCCTGCTTTTTTTCCTTCTATCTTGATCAACATAAAATAAATGTTGCTGAGGTATCCAAGGAGCTTGGGGAGCTGGGGTGGGGGGGCAGTTTCTCTGAGTGTATCTCCTTACATGGCACTTATCACAACCGTGCTTGTGCTAAAAATTCCTCTTCTATGAGGCAGCATCATAACATTTAGTTGCTTTTTATTTCTCAGAAACAATTTTTGCAACACTTTGAAATTGCTCAAACTCTCAGTTTTTCTGCAGCAACAAGTTGGGAGGGGAAGGGATTCCAGCCATGAATAGCTTCTAGAAACTATGCTGGCATACAAAGTATCTTATATAAGAAGTCAGATCTCGGGCTTGTTTTTTTTCTTCCTCCCTTTTCTGCCCAGCCCCTTTTCTGTGCTAGTGAAGGCCTTTGTTATAGCAGTAGCCCAGCTGGATGCTACTTCCTCTGCTTAAGTGAAGTTCAAGAAACCAGCTGCTGCTTAAAAGAAAACTGCTTATTGTTAAATTCCCCTTCTTCCCCCTGCCAAGGTTAAACATGTCCCTTCTCCGTCAGCACCTCCAGTGTAATGTGTCCCCAGATATTGGTGGGCATGCCTTCAAGGACATAAACTTAGTCCCTACCCAGCTACCTGCTGACGAGGCAAAACGATGGACAACAGCTTTTAAAGCTGACTTAATGTTAGCCAGCCACACCAAGAGCAGTTTCCCTTCCTTTAGAGGCTTTTTCCTATCCCCAGAGCAGTGCAAGGTAAAATGCAAGGACTGAAAGCTTTAAGGAGGATATTACTTTTAGTTTTCTTACTCTTGCCTGATTGTTTTCATTACTGATGTAATGAGCAATATTTTTTCTTCCTCCATACAAGCCTCTGAAGATTCTGTACAAAGTATTGTACCTTGAAATTTTTAATATGAGAATTTGCATGATAGCTCCCAAGAAGATTTTAGTCCTGTGTTTTGCCCACACTTATATCTAGTAGGAAATGTTTGGCAAAGAATAAATTAATAGCTTTCCCCTATTTTTAGGCAGCTACTTTTAAAGAAGCTGATCACTGAGGCCTTGAAATGCGTAGCTTAAAAAGATGAACTCTATAACCTGTTTTCAGAAGTGTATTGTGCAAGACTGAGATGAAGTCACAGCCAAACACAAGTTTAGGAAAATTCACTGCTGTACTGAGATTTCCTGTAAAACTCAGCTTTCTGAGTGTTGAGTATGGTGCATTCCCTAATTCCATGATTATGTGCATTTTTGTCTCAGACCATTGCTGTGGTAAAAGAGGAGGTCTCTTTTTCTGTGTCTGTGATAATCAGTGCAATACCTTGTTTAGGATACTTTCTCTAAAAATCAGTAATTTACATTATTTCTTTAAGTTTTCTTGTATGAATGAATTGGGGGTTCAGAAGAAAATGTCATCATGTAAGTAAACACTGTCAATCTGCAGTATAAAGAAGCAGATGGGCCATAGATCAAGGTACAAAAATATTCCTAAATCTGGAATTTCTTGGATTTGGAATATATGGCTGCTTCTGTAATGCTCCTTTCCATATTCTTGTGCAGGTTTTTTATTTATGAGTGATGCATGCCCTTTTGTATGCATATATATATTCACAGTGATGGGAAATCAAGCTTAGTCCTTCAGCCCTGAATATAGCCTTTACTGATATAAGCAATTTTACTTACTTCAGGGTGGTACATAATGTGGCCCTTTTTTTATCTGCTTCTTGTCTTTAAGTAGTTTAACATATTTATACAGTTTATTTTCTCTAGGGAGAGCTATTCTTTGGCTTACCTTGACTGGATTTGCTGAATCTGTTTTAAGTCTCCAGTAAAGTGAAATCTACAGCAATATCTGAAGCCTACCATAAATTTCTTTATCAGAGTGATTTCAGTGATGTGTGTGCTGTTGTGTGTGATAAATGGCTCATGATTTGATGACAGAGGAGTTAAGGTGTTATTGTCACATCCTAGTCACATTATCACATCTATTCACACACAAGGGAACTGAGAGGTAAAATTAGAGGCTTTTCCCAGATCTTTTCATTGGTTATTTCCAATGAAGGAATGGATACACATATTTTATCTAATATTCATATGATGATTCATTATATCCACCATTCTGTGTGTTTTCAAGAGAAACATCATGCTGTGTGTTTTCATAATTGTTAATATGTAACATGAGAAACTTGTGTGGAGCAGGGCTTGCTGTAAATTTGTAGCACACGTCCTTCACAGTGTTGTTTGCAGTCCTGCCATCTATCTTGGGTTTGTATCTTCTCCTGAGGACACTGTTTCTAAATTCACATCTCTCCTAGAGAATCACAACAGGACCTCCTTTGTATCTCCCGTGGAATCCTGAGAATGCTGTCTAGAGTGTTAGTTTACTTTATCTGTAAGGGAGAGGGAAAAAAAAAACCACCACCAAAATTGCTTGCTTTTTCTAAACTTCTGTCTGGTGTTCCCACCTGGCCAGTGGGAGATAGCAGGCAGAGCTGCCATTTAATGTACATCTCTGTTGCACTGTCATTGAAGTTAGAGGGGAGTGAGGCTATGTTTAGTAAGTCTTTCTGAGATTCCTCAAAGGCTAAAAAAAAAAGGCCTATTGAACAACATGTTAATTTTGAAATCACTGTGTTTGAATGTAACTGATCTGTTTTTCTTAAAATATTTCTGGAGCTGCATATGAGTTGTAGTTGAAGACTTTTAAGACTTGGTTTCCTAAAGGCAAGTTCCTAAAAGATAGCTAAGCAAATGTACAAGTCATTGAAAAGTTATGAAAATTCCAGTGTTTGAATCCAGCGTGACAGAAATTTAAGTATTATTTTATATGACAGTTATTTTATACAGAAGATTTTGAAATATTAATATTGCATCACAGCACTGATAATTTGAAGTCAGTTGTCCAAACAAGGCAAATCCAAGTGCAAATTCATTAGTACCTACCACCTTGATGCTGTGCTCAGTGATAAAATATATGGATAATAAAAGTGTGATGTTATTTTTTTAGACATTCCTCAGACTATTTCATAAATGGGAAAAAAGGAATGAGCCTATGAAGACAAAAACTGTGAAACTCAGTAAGAAAGAAATAGTTTAAAAAAAATAAGTTTGCTGTGATGTATTATCTCAGAGATAAATAGTTCTCTAAATTTATCTACTAAACTGTCCAGAAGAGAGCCAGCACAGCAAGTGACTGTGTCATGAACACTTCCAGGAATAAGAGAGGAAGGCTTTGCAAGCAAAATTTAGTGAAAAACAAACCCCCATTTTCTATTTAAACCCAAAATCACACTTGAAATACAGTCAGCTCAGTTAAATGATGGACACCTATTCATAAATAGAAGCTATCAAGCTAATAATTTCCAGTTGCCAGAATGCTGTATAAAGCATGAGCTGGAAATATTAAAAATTAGTTAAAATGTTTCTTAATAATGTGCTAACTGCAAGAGAACTAAGCCCAGGAAATCAAATAGTGAACACCTCTGGCTGTCACCTGTGAGATACTCTGCAAGTAGGAATGAAGGACATAACTTGTTAGGGAAAATATTTGCCTGATTTTTCCATATGGAAGAAATGTTGGTTCACCTTGCCAAAATGTTGCAGAGCACTTGGTGACTTAATCAGAACTGTTCATGTGACACTTTGGTTTTGGATCCTCAAATATTAGATTCTTGAAGCCTGGTGAAAAGAGAAGCAGCAATCAGGATTACATCAGACTTAAATTTGTTTGCTTTTCTTATTTCTGCAGTTTAAACTGATGGTGATAGGATGTGTAGTCTCACCATTATGTATAGTATCTGTTGAACCTTATAAACTAGTTTTCCTCTGCTAGAAGAAGAGTTGTTTTCTTCTGCTAGAAGTTATTTTCTGTTCACAAAGAAATCAATACTGCCAAGTCTGACTGTATAATTAGTGAATTTCTTTGGTCTGGAAAATACTGTACTTCAAGTTTATTCCTCAGTTACTTTTCTCCTTCACCCCCTCTCTGTCATTCCTGATGACAGAGGGTCTGCCTCAAAATGTAACTCTGCTTGGACAGTAAACTTGTTAACTGGCTGCAGCTCTCCCCAGATAAATAACATCGCAAGGTTATCATTCTTTCAGCAACTAAACTATCATTTTCTACCAGGAAAAAGAATTTCTAGTAAAAAAATCATCTAGTGTTCTCTTAGCTGAGCAAATACTAAGTAGGTATTACTTTATACTTGATCATGTGAATCTCAATAAATTGTCATAGAAATAGAAGGAATACAAGGAAATACAAGGAAAAATGGAAACAAGTGTTGTGTTGTTAGAATGCTCAGATTCAACTTATTGATTCTAATCTTGCTAGGTTTTGTAATTTTATAGTTTTTGAACAAAGGTTTTCTTTCACTTTTGGATTCAATGAAGGTGAAAGCTTTTAGAGCTTTGTAAAGTTTTAAACAGGTGGAAAAAACAAGGAGTGATTGATTTAGTATAGAACAGAAATGTTTTTATTCTCCATCCCAAGAACAAATCATGTCAGAGTATTTTCTCTGTCTAGTTGGAGTAAAAAAAAAATATTCGTTATCTTGTGTAACAGCTTTGCTGCCAGTCCTCATCAAAGTAATAAAATTGCAACCAGGAATAAAAACAGAAAAAAATAATTTTCCTAACCTACAAAGGAAGGTTCAATTTATGTGTTTTATAAAGGCTTGAGTCAGTATTTTGTCCTATTCAGCTTAATGTTTGCACATAGACAATAGTATCAAGTAGCAGTACTATAGCAGCTCACTTGTGCAGTGCCCAGTGCTGTTAAACAATATATCAGCTTCATGGCAGGTCCATGTAATCACAGATCCATTGATTTAAGAAAGTTTTGACTTGCTCATACCAGTGAATAGGTTATTTTTTTATATGAGATCATATTACTAAAAGCTTGCCAAGAACTGAATACCACATTGGGGTTAGATTTGTAGAAGCTTACTACATCTTGTGACCTCAATTTACTTAAACTTGCATGTTTTCTACTCTGGTAAGACATAAATAAACCAGCCCTGGAACACTGTGCAAGCTGCAGAGAGCACAGTGCAGCTCAGGACACTTCCATGGCCACCCCTTTCGGAAGGTTAAGCGCCTTGTCCCTCCAAGGAGCCAAGATCCCTGGCAAAAGTCCAGCAGCTCATTGTGTTGTGATGGAAAGAAACACTTGGAAGCAACCAATTCACTGTGCAGGATGTTAGATATTTTTTCAATAAAACAAGACTAAATTTAAGTAAAGTAAAAGGGCTAACTTCTAAAGCCTCACTAGGGAAAAAGTGGTGAGTCCTGTTTTGCTGGCTGACACAGAGTTAAAGCAAAAATGATTATTTAAACCAGGTCCAACCTGTCTCACTCTGTTTAACCATCATATCTTCTAGTTTCTGCATAATTAAAATTAAGTGGCTTTTTTTTTTTCTTTTTTTTTCATCATTTAGTAACAGTAAGCCTAAAGAGCATCTTGGCTTTGGTTTTATTTCCATGCTGTAGTAGAATCTCATGCAATAGACCAGAGGAGGTCTGAGATCCCTGTTTTTCTTGCTGTGAAGAGGCTGCTTTGAGGCCTTAGAAGGAGCAGGATGAAGAATAACACACTCCTGCAATCTCCAGGTGGTGAATGGACCCTTGGTGATTTTTGCCAGACTGCCTTTAGGGCTCCTGAGGAAATCTTTGATATTAGACTTAGACTCTTTTTCTGGCAGGGTGGATTTAACTAAGGCTTGGTGGCTGGAAAAGAAGGGCATCTGCTTTCAGTCACTTGTGGAGCATTATGTTGTTGACACTTGGTCAAAACCAACTACTTTGCAGTATTTATGGTTTATGGATGTAGAGTTTGGGGAATACAAAGTTTAAAATGTTTAGTAAAAGCAGCTGTTTTGTCACTATTGTCTTGGTAAGAGGAAGACAGGACATAAAAATGATCCTTAAAATGATGTTCAAATAAAGGAATAATTTCCTGCTTTAAGTGGAGGGACCATCCCCATTCTGATGGCAACTTTGCTGCAAATATCATCTTATAACTGGACTTGCCAGAGAGGGAAGACTTTCCTTGCTGCTGTGCTCTTGAAATACTCTTAAAATCTCCTCATATTCTGTAGGATTCCAGCATTAATGCAACATGTAAAACACTGCACATACCCTCAGAAAATGCACATCCCTAAGTGCTGTCTGCGTCCTTGCTCCCAAACTTTCTTCACACACATAACAGCATGACCAGAGTGATTGGGCCAGAAAGCACTTTGAAGCTAACAAAGCAAAAT
Organism: Ammospiza caudacuta; assembly: GCF_027887145.1. Classification (NCBI taxonomy): domain Eukaryota; kingdom Metazoa; phylum Chordata; class Aves; order Passeriformes; family Passerellidae; genus Ammospiza; species Ammospiza caudacuta. The sequence continues at coordinate 30,651,551 of NC_080595.1, forward strand.
TATCCCAAAAAATAACTTGTTAAATAGTAATGAAGGTCTTTTCCTAGCTAAGTAATAGCTAGAAATAGCTGTTTATAGCAGTGTAATAAACGTAGAGAGAGAAAAAAAAAGAGATGGGAAACTCCAAGCTTTCTTTCTTACTCTGGCATTGTGTTTTTGTTTTACTTCCTGAATTCCAGCAGCTGAAATAATTTTTGTTGTTTTATTCATGTAGATGTAGAAATATGTTTGGTTTGCTTTGAAGTTAGAATGAAAAAGAAAACCAAAAAAAGCCCACCTTATGTGGGAATGGAAGCATTTTCTGTAAGTCAGTGTCAACATTTTTTCCATTGAACAATAAGAAGCTAAAGGTGATCCCATGTTAGAAAAGCAAAATCCATGTATTTTTAAAAATACTTCAGAAACAAAGGTGGGAGTATTTTTGGTTTGATTTGGTTTTGGTGGGTTTTTTTGAAATTACTCTACAGTATTCCTGTCATTTGCAATTTCAAGTATTCTCCTAGCAGGATAATCTTTTGTAACCCTAATGTTTCAATACATCATATTGAAAATTCCCATTGACATAAATACCTCCACTTTGAAAGACTAATTGGTTTTGTTTGGTTTTGGGGTTTTTGTGGTAAACTGGATTTTATGGTGGTTTTTTTTTTTTTGTTGGTTGGTTTTAGTTGCGGGGTGGGGAGGTGTTTTTTTCTTTCAACCTACAGATTGAAATCAATCTATACCTAGGTGTACATCCCTGCCTTTATTCCTAAGTATGCCAGTGTGATAAGAAAATATGTACAGGAGAAAGAGACAGTAAAATTATTAGGTCCCATTTTGCAGTTGAATCTATTCAAATTGTCATTTCAATCGGTGCAGAGCCTGTAAATCCATCTGATTGGAGTCTTGAAACAATAATGAGTTTTATTCACAACATGATATTCTAAAATAGATGTTTGTTTTTTTTATTATCCCACTACATTCTTGAAAGCACAGGCTTTTAATGAAAGCTTGTGCTTGATCAGTTGAATTTTTTTCACTATATTTTACATTTGATCTGAATTGTTGCACATTAGCAGTTGTCACAGTTCATTGATAGATGGAAAGGGAAAGGCTTTGAAATTCTTTTACAGTGTTTGAAGGCTTATTACACACAACTCCTGTTTGTTCTTTCCTTTTTAATATTTTCACACATTAATATTAGTTCATGATTCCTAAATGAAAAATGTTCAGCCCAAAAAGGTAATCTTCAGGGTTTTTTTCCAGAACAAACATGACCCTTATATTTTAGGCTGTCATTCTTCTTTCAAGCTGCTGCAATCATACTTTGGATCCTTCCTCAGATTCTATTAAAATAATTGTTTATTAGTTACTCCTCAGGTACATTGCTGCCTTTGCTAGGATCATGATAGTTTTAAAAATTCAGTTTTCTGGATGTTTTTGTATACATATATAAATCACTTAATTTTTTTGCAATCTGTGAAAATAAAAAGTGTCCTGCCAAGTAAGTCTAATCCATTTTGTTGCCACTGACACAATGCAATGAAAGAGGTTACTTAGAGGGGACATGTAAGTGCTGCTCTCTGCAGTCTATTCCCTTCATACTCCAGCACATCCAGAGTTGTAGAAGGATGTTAAAATGGCCTATTCCACCTTATCCCTTTTAGCATCTGCTTACATATCTGTTGTCCATAAATGTTTCTAATTCATATTTGGAGTAGCTGGTACAGTCTGCCTCCACAGCTACAGCAGCCAACTCCTATGAAGGAACACTTTTTTGACCCATTTCACTGCTTAACAGTGTCCCAGTTCTAATATTGCAGGATTTGATAAATAGCAGTTCCACATCCATCTCACCATCTGTGTGATGATTTTAATCTCACTCATATTGTTGCACTCCTTTGTGCAGGCAGTGGACTTGCTACTCTAGGAGTCCTGCACACATTACTGCAACTTGCCTTTAGAGTGATGGATTTTACATTATGCAAGTTTACATTTAATTTCTTTGAGATTAATAAATAAAAAGTGATTTTGAGGGGACTTTAATATTTACTGGAATTGTTGAGCAGGGTATGTTTGTAAACTTCATGAACCACAGACAGGTTCTGAGGTTAACTTTTCCCATCTGTTTGTTCCATTGTCTGCTTGTAACGGCACCAGATGGTTGAAAATTTTGTGATGGTAGAAATAGCAAGAGTCTAGTATAAATTGAATATTTCTACCTTGTAACTTCTCCGTCTTGTGATTTGAAGCATGTTATATCTTCTATTTCACCTGGAATGAAATTTTTCTGACTTAGATCCATTCTGTCATCTCTTTAAGTATTTTTCAAAAACATCTTTCCTTCTAGATATACAAAAGAAGTGGTACCACTTAAGCTATTTCAGTAAATGTCAAAATAGGAACTTTACTGCATTCATGCACATACACATTCCTTTTTCAGTTTATCTTATAGTGCAACACATTCTGCAAATTCCTGATGCACACATCTTTCTTTTTTATGGGCATTCTGCAGAGAAGTAAACTGCCAGGCTATTCTGTAATCATCTTTGATGTTGCAATAAATGCTGTGTTCTTTAAAGCTTTTTAACCTTTAACCAGCTAAAGAACAAATCAAAGAAGCAGTTTTCTAGATAATTTCAAAAGACTATAGACACAGTAGATAAGTTGAAGTCTTGTGTTTGCTGTGTATCAAAAGACTTTTCCTCCAAAGGAAGATAGAAATTCGTTGAGCAGCTAGCAAACTTAACTCAATTTGGAGAGCTCATCAATAAAATAAATGTATATTCAAAGGTCAGTCATTTCCACATGCAAGCATGTATTTACAGGACTCATGTTTTCAGTTAACCAAAGCCTCCATTTGTACACTGATCCAAGCAGCAGGTGCAAATCTGATCTCACGAAAGCTTTGCCCAAATCAGAGGTCAGTGACTGTTGGGGATGTCCTCATGGCATCCCTTACTCTGTGTGTGTCCCTGCTCTTTGCTTCAGGGGAAACTTGCTGACCTGTTCTTAAAAGCTACAAATATTTTACTGAGACTTAGGGGGACACCAGCCTCACTCAATCCAGACAAAGTTCTCATCTGTAACCTCAGAGGGAGTTGCCATCTACACAGCAATCTGTCTGTCCTTCCACTGTCTTTCCCAGAAGCAGCTTGGCTAGTGATTAAGTCATGCGGGAGACCACCTGTCCTTCAGAGAGAAAATCTTCCCTTACCTGAAATTCCTGGGCATCACATTGTGCCAACATTAATTGTCTTCTTTTGAGTGTGTAAATTTAATCACCATGGTTTAAACTTGTTCCTACCTTTGGAAGTAGGTACAGGCTGTCAGTGAGAGTAAGAGCTAACCCAAGCACCAGGGCTGAGTGTGGCACAGGCCGCTCTCACCAGCTAATGCAGACCCAGGTGCAGGCTCCAGATGTGACAAGCAGAGCTGTCTGCTGGTCAGGGTGTCCAGTGACAGCCCCCAGCAGGGCTGGGGGATGACACAGAGCCAGGGCTCACTTGAGAGCCAGGGCCAGAGGTGCACACCTGTAGCTCTGGGCTGGCCCAAAATGCAGTGTTAAGGGGATGTCCCTCCCCAGGGAAGACTGGACAGGGCCACTGGGGTCTGGCTGTGCCCTCAGTGCCCTGAATTCTGTCATTAGCAATTCTGTAACTGCAAGAAGGGTAGAAGGCTGCAGAAGATGACAGAGATCAGCTTAGCTGAGGATACTTTATTGAGGTAATCTGTCATGGTCCTCATCTCTTTGTATCAGTTCATGTGGTAGTGCTCTATATTTCAGTCTCTTGCTATTTTCTGGATGAATAGGAGAAGTTGTCCATATATTAGTTATATTTGTCCATACATTAGTTATTTGTATTAATCATGTTTAATGTTAACTTTGTTAGTTTTTATTCACTGTCATAATTTCATTCTCCTTTTTTGTTGTGTGGTTTTCTCCTACATGAGATCAAACCAGAGCATGAAACACTGAGTCTGTGGGTGGAATAGTGGTGTGTACAAGAGGCACAGGAGAGAGCATATGAAGCTTGTTTTCCTCTCTGGCAGCTGCTCTCTAGCAGAGCAGGTTATCTGGTTTCTGCTTAGCAAACGAGGCTGTACAGGGATTTGCTCAGAACATTTACCCAGGGCAGAAGCTCTGTCTGTGAGCTGCTCTTCATACTGACCTACCTCTCCCAATGACAAGGGATTTTTCATGTTGTCATGTTTCCACAGCAAGGTTTCAGGAAGAGCCCTGAAAAACTTGAGAAACAATGATATGTTACCATTATTTAATGAAACTTCTGTTAACAGTTACCTAGGACAGCCTAGGAATAAAAAAAGTGATGCATGAGGAGACAGAGCATAGTTTTCTCAACGAAAGTTACACTTCCCAAGCTGTGAATGAGTATCTTTTCTACCATTGCTGCAGTCAGTGTGCTGAAGCTTGCTCAGTGGGAAGCAAGCTGGGCATCTGTAAGAAGTCAGGTGTAACATGCAACCCCTGGAGCTTAGTAGAGGGAGTTGGTTCCTGAGGCTTCATCGGTGGCTCCAGTATTCAGCAAATGCTGCAAATCACTCAGTTTACCCTGCAATCACTTTTTCTAATGTTTCTTTTTCTATTTGCCAGGCCATTTCTCCATGTACATCCTAATTCTATCCCTTCTTGCCATATACCAACTACTGGTGCAGAGAAGATTTCAGTTTGTATTACTAAGTGCAGTATCAGCAGAAAGTTTGTCTTTTATTTGTTCTTGTTATGGCATTTTATGACAATTAGTAGCAATATATGGTTGAGCTGAGTTTTTTTTAAAATATGTCCTTGAGTTTGAGCAAATAAGCATCAGCATGATAATGCACCTGTCAGAGTACTACAAGTCAACACCTGTAAGAAAGAAGGGTCCTGAATAAAAATCTGGAATTAGACATTTCTGAATGGAAACATCTCTTACTCCAGAAAAGCAACACCTTTATTTTGGCTGTCATAATTATTTTGTTTTGGCTTAGCCAAGTTCCCAAAAAGAAGTCTCTTTGGTAAAAACAGGAAAACAAACTCTGCTGGGGTTTTTTTGTATGAGCAGAGACAGAGTTACTCAATGCAAATGTCTCATTTTAAGGAACTTAAAATCCTCAGGAAGGTTTTGTTAGTACAAATGCAACTAATTTTTCTATTTGGAACATCATGTTCAAGTAAGCTTTAGACTTTTAGTTATTTCTGGCATCCAGGGCATAGTTTGTGAACTGATATGACAGTATCTCATATAAATTTTCCATCTGGATGGTCACAGTGCAATACAAGTTTCTTGCTGTGTTGTCAAGCTAGAACCAACTGTTGTCACTGGCTGACCTTCGTTTTTAAGAACGTGGGAACATTGCTGAAACTCTTCTCATAATACAGAAGAGCTGTTTCTCTGTACTGAATATCTTTATGTTGCCAAAGCTTTCATTCATCTTCTTTTGAAAGGAGCACAGGATTCCGTGTCCTCCCCCATCACAAACTTTCTAAAAGTGTAAGTCAATTCCTTAACACTTAATCTCACAAAGGGTCTGTAGGAGTCAGTGACCTGGTCTAATGTACAAAAGTTAGAAAATCAAGTCCTAAAACAAGGCCAGAGCATGTGTTGTTGTGCTCTGACTTGTGTAAAATTGCTGAATACAAAATATGGTGTTCTTCTAGGTGCATCAGTGAATAGTCATGGCCTTTTTTTCCTTAGTGCAAAGTGATTGAGTTGGTGGTAAGAGTAAGGAGGTATGAGGAACATGCAAAGGAGCACTCTAATGGAAACATTAATTATTATGACTTATACAGACTGTGAAACTATCAAAATAAGAAACTCATACTGTGATATCGCTAAGACCCCTCTCTTTAATGCTCACACTTTGTTTTCCTAGTTTCATATGGTTACTCTTTTGCAGGGAAAAAAGTTTCTTTAGAGACAGTACAAAAATTCAGCCTTTTCACCATCCCCTCCCCTTTTTTTTTTACTTAGGTAGAAATAACAATTTTAAAACTGTAAAGAATATCTGGTGACAAATGTGTGTAACACATAGAGCATCATAAATGGAATATCTAGGCAGTATGTTATGAAGCTGGCCCTGATGCATGACGATTTTCCAACACTCATTCCCACATTACAGGGAAAGAAGTTTGAAAGCTGTTGGAGAATTCTTGTTTACTCCTTTCTTAATTAATGCACTCATGTTCATATCAAACTTCTATTGGGCAAGTTAACTTACAGGGTAACATAACAAATGTTTGAATAACGTTTTGCACCTCTTTGCTTTGCCTTCTTTCCCTCTGAATTGTCCAATACTCTGTTCATGGACAAGTAGAATTCTGAGCTGTGAAAAGGAGCAGGTTTTCCCAGTGGTAAATTCTGTACTGCAAGAAAACTCTGCTTTCACAGTCTGGTGCAATGGCAAGAATTTGTTCTTGCATGGGGAGAGAGGAAATACCTATACATTTATGCTTTCTTTTCTAACAAATTGTGAAAATTTAAAGTGATAAACTTCAATAGAAAATGTCCTCATGTGTTTCTGCTGTAGTCTGTCCATTTTGGTTCAGTATGCCTGGTCCTGATATAGGTGACTAGAAGTCATTCCTCAGCAGGTAACTTTTGATAGCTTGTATACAAGTAACTCATTGCTAAAGTCATTGTAGATCTCTCCAGGATCACAACTGGCAGTTCCATAAATCTGAGAACACAACTTCTGCCTTTCAGTCAGCTGATTGTGTTCCTAGAAACAAAGAGCTCTGTTGACAGTGTATCATGACTGTGATACAAAAACTTGCCCACTCAGCTGATTACTTCTGGTTGGGGTTTTTTTTTTTTTGCAATACTGGGTAATTTCAGAGAATCTCGTTGCCGGATGAGTATTTTATCCTGTCACTTTCATTATCTTCTTTAACTGGTTCCTTTTCCTTCTGATATCACTGCTGCTGGACCAACTGGCTGCCTTCCCAAGTGTTCCCTGTTAGCTCTGTAGCATCTGATGTTTCCTTGTGTGCTCAAAGACCTAAAGTAAATGCCCAAACAGTGTAAGAAAACAGGAACTGCGAAAACAAGGAAGGTACAAGAGCCAGCCTAGGAGTTGAGGAGACACCTTAGACGTGTGACATCTCTTAGCTCCTTGGTGGAATATAAGCAGGTTAAAAGTTGTTCTTAGAAATTCTGAGGTGGCTTCAAAAACCTTATAGTTAGTTGTATTTGTTAAGACAGTATTTATATTTTTTCCTATAAGAATCAGAACAAAGGAATATTAATAGCTGCCTGCACATTGTAACATTTTCTGCATAATGACATTTTACAGGCTTGATATAATTTTCTGCCATATGCATCAGGCCATTAAATGAGAGGTCTTTAAAATTATCTCACCAGAACAGTTCTTTTTTCCAAACAACACCAAAAGAAGATGAGATCAAAGAATTTCATAAAAGGCACTTTTCACAGCTTATCTGTCATCAAATGAAGGTATTAGGGAAATGGCCTGAGAAGCTTTTCCTACTTGATACCCCTTTTGAAGTGACTAGAACTACAAAACATGCCATTTCTGCAGAGGATTCCAGTTGTGTTTCTCCCTTATATGAGAGGAAGGGCACAAGGACTGTATTACAGCAGCTGGGACCCTTCTGGGGTCCTTGCTCATGAAGCTTGCTTGGGTTTTTAGAGGCAGGCAGGGAGGAGGGTTGGTACCCCAGGAGTGCCCTTCCCTGAGCTCACCATGGAGCTCACAGCTACCAACCAAATCTTTCAGTGTGCCCCCAACTGCAGCTGGGCGCACACTGAAAGGTTTTCCCCAGCTCCCAGAAAAATCCAGTGACACCACAACACATATCCATCCAGGATAATTTGAGGTTGAAGATCTTTCCAAATTCAAAAGTATTTTTCTTCATCTCTAAGGTTAGAAGGTACAGAATTGAACTGAGGAAATGCAAATGGACATCATTTGTTCAGCATTTTCATTGCATGCCCTTGTCTAATAAATTCCACATATTACAGCATTAAAAATTTAATCCTGATCTCAACCCCATTGAGCTGAAGAGAGTCTCACCACTAAGCTCTGTAGTTAGAAAATGAGATATTGTTATAGGTGTCACATAGAAAATGTTCACTTGGCGAGAAGGCGAGAAGGTATAATGTCCATCAGTGACCAAGAACAAAAAACCAAAATTGGAATTCTTAAGTTAAAGGAGGAAGTAAAAAAGTGAACAATTTTGCTCTCACATTTTAGGGTCTTAATGTGAAATTGTGTCTATTTGAGCAACTCAGAGTTAGAATTTTATGTCATATTCTCAGTGAGTAAAATGGGAGCTCTATGGAGGAAAGCAGGCTGACCACTCTCCACTTGCTGTTTCTGTGCAACATTGAATTACTCTAAATTTCATCTTTTTTTAGAAAATAGGATTAATTAAATTTTGGAATTTTTTCTTTTACTAGACCTAGTATGAGCCTGATACACCAGCTACTCCAATGCATAGTAAATTTGGTCCAGATAGTAATATGACAAAATTTATCTGGAGAAAACATTAGGAAGGCTGTATTCAAGATCAGATGTTTATAAATTGCAGAGGAAAAAGGTCTGTGTGAGGGGTCTAATGTTCATCTGTGATTCTGAGCTAGATATTATTGCTTGTTGCAGATTCTAGATTTTTTTCATAACCATGCTTTCTCATATTCCAGCATTTATGGAACAGTTGAAGACCTGCACATTTCAAAAGTGATACCAATGTCAGTGAATTTTGCTTGCCACAGTGGTGTAGGATTAGAGACTTTCAATATTTGAAACATTCAACTAAACTTTCCTGGAAGTATTAGTGCCAGGGTGATAAACAAAGAGCACATTTTTTCACTCTCAATGAATTCAGGACAGGCTGGCTTCTCTTCACTTTGGACAGTTTCAGAGTGTTGCTGGATATGTCTTTAGAACTGCCATAAATAAAAATTTTTTCTTAAGTGCTGGTCTTGGTAAAATGTAATGGTCCCTTGAACATTTTGCGAAGAATAGGTGAGGTCCTGGGTAATATTTCCCACTTTGAATCATTAACTCATTACTTCCACGGTTTTGTGACCTACTGCTTGCACACAGTAAGTCACTCGCCCAAGTCAGCCAATTTTTCTCAAGGTACTTATTAACACTAGCCACATATCCCTTGTTGATTAGTACTATGGGATGTGTTATGTGCATGAAAAACATGTTAAGAACCCTATTTTGTTCCAGTATCCATGGATATTACATAAGGAGACAACATAAATCTCTCATGACAAAAGTGAACATACCAGGACTGCTCTATGGCATACAGAGATCTCAGACAAACATCTTGCTTAAAAACCCCTTTCCAGCAGCTCACATTATAGCTGAGTAAATGCTGCAAGGCAGCTCTTTGCAGTAATACACTGTAAAGGACTTGAGAATCTCCACACGGGTTCTGGAAGCACTGTTTGAAAACTAATTGCATTTGATTTGTATCTTTCTCTGGCCTTTCACATGGTATGCTATGATAGGGTACAGAGGGATTTTTGAGTGTCTCAAAACAGGCCAGCTATTCTTGAAACTATTCTCAAGGCTTTAGAAGTGTTTTTTCTCCCACAGGCTCTCAATTAACATAATGTCTGAGGTCTCTACAAACAGAATAGAAATACTCTGTTATCAATTTTGTATAATCGAGAAAAACCAGTAACCAGTTTTTTTATAAAAAACAAAGGTGGAAAGCAAAGAATTGTTTCTCTAAAGGTATTATATAATTTCCAGCACAATTAGGAATTGATACTTTGAGTAAGGTTAGAGTAAGAAGTAACACAAATGATTTGCAGCAGTGAAAGAGCTCCCAGTGATATCTTCTGCAAGTACCGAAACAGCCTGCCAGAGGAGGTGAAGGAGTGTTTATCAGTGGTGATTTTTAAGAGAAGGTCAGTTTATTTTCAGTAACAGATACAATTTTTTGACCTATGAGGCCGAGTATGTTCAAGAAATATCATTCAGTACTGGCTTTTGCTGGTGACAAGGGGGCTGAGAAGAGAGCAGGGCACTTCTGGCAGAAATGAGACTCCACCGCAGTGGAATGCAGACAGAGCCATTTGCCCTCTGGCAGACCAGATTAGCACAGGCTCCTGCTTCTAGGTCTTTGTGGGCCAAACTGAGTCCATTCAGCAGGGCTGTTCAGGTTCACAGTTTCAGATCTGTCAAAGGCCAGAGTCTGCCTTGCAGCATTGGAAAGGTTAGTTCCCCTTAGGTTAGGTACAGCTGATCCTGCCTGTCAGTGGGATAAGCTAGATGACCTCGCAAGATTTCCTTATCCAGTTTTGTGTGCTTCTCTTATTCTCTCTGGTCTATGTTTTACCTTTGAGGCAATTCTTTCAAGGGCAAAAAATGAATTTGAAATGACAGGGCAAAGCTGAGTAAAACTCACCTACAAGCCCTAACTATAACAGGTCCTCACCAGCTTGAGGGAAATTTAGGTTGTGGAATTTTGGCTGACAAAAAAAATCCTCTAATACAAAACCTGAACATGTGCATTTTGCGTTAAGTGAAAGATGCAGACATGTCATGTGAAATTAAAGATAGCAGTTCCTATGTACAGGTCATTTATTCCAAGAAATATGGGATTCGTTGAAATTGTTCCCTTCTTCTTTGGAACTCCTTGAAAGCCCTGGTACAAAACAGGAAAAACAACACAATTAGCCCCGAGTATAAACACTGAAATCAGAGACAGATAACATGTCATAGTGTCCTGTTGGAGATTGTTACTGTGAACTTCAAAAAGGAATCACAAGAACAGCAGAGAGCTTCTTGTTGTTTTCTTTAGTGTTGTACCTGGTTTTTCTCTTGGATTTATATTTGCCCCTCCTAATGCTGGGATTGTGGAAAATGAATCTGCCATCCTGGTTAGTCTTTGGGTGGTGAAGGTTTGCACATAGTTTTGTGTACAGTATGCCTCTGCAACTTCCATCAGAAGCAGGAAATGTTTATTTAAGTTTGGAGGGGTGGGACAGTTGCTGTAGTTTTAGGTAATTTTAAACAAACTGTTTGAGCATCCTGTTTAAATAGAGTTAAGTAATCACAGTTTTGTATTAGTTGAAGAAGAATTCCATACATGCAAGACATGAATAGAATATCATCTTAACAAGCTTACCAAGGTGATATATTTACCTGACTTCTTGAGCAATAAAAGTTGTATGTTTAACTTTTGTTTTGCAACAACTTTAGTGCCTAAACATATTCCCTTATGTAACAGTACTCTACTAGAATGTGAACTATTTAACATTTACATTTACCTGTATTTGATACACATATTAGTTTCCTTGATACTTTCAGGGGCCTCTGAAGCAATCTAATTTAAATGCAACTTTCTGAAATTGGGAGAAAAATCTGTATTCATACAAAGAACTTGGAGAACTAGTGAGAATCAGAAAGGATTTATTCAGAGCCCATTGAATGAAAACATAAATGAAGAGGAAAATGGTTGTTGGAGTAGGCTGCTAAGATTTATCAATTGTGAATTTTGGACATGAGTCCATGTTCACTGCCTTTCCTGTATGATTTTAAGTGTTATAAAAGTTGAACTGGGAAACAAAAAGCAGTAGTGGAAAGATTTGTTCTCAGACTTGTGCGATGGATGCACATCTCAGTTTTGAAACTGAGAGACATATTGCATGATTTATTTTTGTTTTGTAATGTTTCAGTAATGAGGCTGTGTTGAACTGCATATTGGGTCCCCCAGCTGTTAGGACTCATTTGAAAGAGAAAAAAAAGTTTGTATTCTTCAGATTGAAGTGATAATTGTGCATGGTTTTATGTCTACCAATGGATTGTCTTTAGACTGCAATTTAATGTTAATGAGATTTTAATTGGAAAACAAACAAAGGACAGACAGGTTAATGACTGATAACAATTTTTTAAAAGTCTTTTAAGATCTACACAATAATTAATGTAAACAATACATCAAAGTCTTTCCATGTCTAACCTTTCATACAGGGTTTACGTAGAAGTTTGTTCCTTAACAATGGTGTTATTCCACATCTAAACAACTAATAGACTGTATAGTGTCATCTGTTAAATCAGAACTGATTGGCAAGATTATCTGGTCTTACTAGTAGGAAGACCTTGGTCATTAATCACATCTCCACAAAGAGGAACTGGATTGAATCTGTTATATCCTTAGATTTTATTGCTGTTGATGTTTCTAGAATTCTCCCCTCCTTTTCCCAAATTAAAACATGTACAATATTCCAAAAGAAAAAAGGTAGAACCTCTTTCTAGTGAAACTCATATCATCTAAACCTGAGCAAATATAAAGTGGCAGGGAGTGCACATAATGCATAGTCAGATGTAAACAAAAAATATTTAAATAAAACTAAAAATCAGAGAATGGCAATAATCACAAAAAAGTGTGAAGTATTAGAAGGACTTGCAGTAGAGCGGGGGAGTGGCTATTTTGAATGTCAAGAAATGAAAAATTAAATTGGGACAAAATTAAAGGAGTGAAATGAGAAAGATGAAACAAGATTTCTAGGTTAACTAGTAAGCATACTCTGCCATTTAGTGATAAGGCCAAAGACTATAAAAAAGGTTGCTTTTTGTTGTCCATTTTTGATGATACAAAGCATGTAAGAGACTCTCAATTAGGAAAGTTGAGAGGTAAGACTTGAATCATAGAGATATTAAGGCGGCCATTGTGCATTCCAGTATAAGAGTTACATTTATGGTCAGAAAATACTGCGGAAATACAGAGTTCAGCATAGTTTGTTTTTTTTTTAACTTCTAGCCTGTTTATTTCACATCCAGTTTTCTTTTAAAATATCTTATTCATGCACTGTGCTCTGCTTTTGTTTCCATTTGTTATTTTAAGTATTCTCATTCAACCATATCTTTTGAGAAATTCAAGGAAAAGCAGTTTGATTAAGGGCTAAAATAAACCCTGAAAAAGAATCAAATTACTTCAGAAAACACATTTGTTTACTTTACTTCAGAAAACATATTAGCTTACTTTGCAGTACTTTTTTTTTTGCTTTATAGGTGCCAAGAGAGGATTAATCTGTAATGTCTGTGATTTTCCTTTTATTTTAGTTTATATAATTAAAGAGTTCCCAGGACTGCTTTACTCATCAAAACATACTTCCCAAATGTTATGAAAACAAAGTTCAAAAATAATGCAGTCCAAATCAAACCCATTCCATTTTCTCTTGGAACACAATTGATAATAAAGTCATACCTCGTATCGCATTTTTAACTGAGTAAACACTGCACTGTCCCTTTGTGTAGAATTCTTAAGGGTGTTCACTTTATATTCTCATACTTCAGTGTTTGAATAACTCCTGGTGGTACATGTAGCAAGATACAAATGATCAGGAATAATACAGTTATTTCACTACTAGTGGGAGGATTTCACCCTCTCTGCATTGAACTCAGAGGTCTCATTGGGTTGCTCTGTGTGTGCTTGCATTATGACAGAAAGGAAGGAGTCAGATAGTTGGGAACCTGTATTTTGACCATTAACCTTTGATGAAAGATATGGAAAAAGGTTTGAGTGCAAAAATCAAAAGAGTATGGCTGTTTTTTTTGAGGTTGTGGACATTAAAAAAATGGACTTGTCAATCTCAGCTCCTATTCATAAAATATTCTCTCTTCTCTTGCATCTTCTTTTCAAGTAAATATGAGTCTCAGCTGATCACATCATTGTCCTGACGAATAAGAAAGACCAGAGAGTGCTTTTAAGAAAGTAGTTTCCATAGGGACTGAATATATTTCATCAAAAAAAGATGATACCTTCTAATGTTGAAATTCTGATCTGCTGTGCTTGTGCATGTTTTGCATCTTACTGTTTACTCTGTGCTACAGTGGACTTTCTCAGACTCACTGTAAACAGAAAACAGAACTTTCAAACCTTTTTTTCTGTGAATTCTCAGTAGGAAACTGAAATGTTTACTGAGGAAAGCTAGGAAAGTGACTTAAAATATAGATTTGTAGCAGAAAAATTCAATAGCAGAACAAATTCAATTACTGAGCTGTTAAATGTGCTTTTAGTAGGTACACTTTTGCTGAGATTGTGAAGTAAGCTGCAGAATATGTCAGAAATACCCTTTCAAATAAGAATAGGATGTTCACAAAAAAGAAGATATAAAAGAGAGAGATATGATTGATAGATATCCATGGCCAGCTCAGATAATTCTGCTAAACCTTTTATTCAGACTGTCTGGTGACAAGATACTCTGATAAAAAGTCCAGGTTAAATTTTCAGTTAGCTTAACTGTTAGTGCCCTAAAAAAGACTGGACTAAAATAAAAGAACTTGAAGCTTTAACTAAACACAATTTCTGACATTAATAGTCAGCAATTAGGCATTTAGTGAATGTCAGAAAAAGCATTTGGATCAAACATGGAGTATTTAATATGAAGAAAAAACAGTCTATCCTGACATGTTAGGAAGTAGCCTTCATCTATACAATTGTGTAAATCAGTCTTTTTTTCTGGTGTTATGACTCTTGGGAGCAGCAGCTCCCAGCTCAGTGACAAGTTGAGGGTCACCATTTGGGAGTCACAGCTGTAAAAGGCACAGCACCTTCACTTTGCATCAGTATTGGTTTTTTTCTACCTGTGGTAGATGCAGCAAAATGGTAGCAATATCAGGAATGAGTATGGCTGTTTAGGAGAATGGGAATTGCAAGTTTTGTTTTCCTTGTTGATCCCACTCAAATCCAGACTGTTAACTGTTGACTTCGGAAAAGTTAAAATAGCAGTGTAAGAAAGTTCAATTTCAACAAGCGTTAGGAGAAGTTTCTTTAGGTAAGCTCTCCTCAGCCTGTGCTCTCCTCAGCCTGCAGTCCGATAGGTTTTGTCCTTGAAACACTCAACTGTATCCATGTGAGATAATCCTAGGGAAAGACCTGCAAAGGGACACTTGAAAATGCTCTTCAGAGATACTCATTCTGTGGTGCAGCAGTGAGAAGCCTAACAAAGGACAATGCCCACATCTTCTTCTTAGGAATGTTGCATCCTCTTACCTTATGTTCCAGTAGCAGCACACCTCTGCTTTTGACTGACTTCATCACAAACCTGATGTATTGGTGGTATCCTTAAGCTCCAGCTTCTGAAATCCTAACACCATCTGAGAACTACCAGGTTTTCTTTTAAAAGCAAGACCATAATTCTTACTGGTTCTGAGATAAATCAGATGGACAGCACAAGAGCCAGTAAGTTCCCAGTAAGCTTACCACAAATAATTTTGCTTAAAGACAGAAAGAGGGTGGTAGTTAAACCCTACACTAATGTCAGAAGGTCTGCACTATGATTTTGAACATATCAACAGTACTGAGCATTACAGAAAGAGCAAAGGCCTGGCTTTGAATTCATGCTCTTCTGAGTGTATGATGCAGCCAGAAGCTGTGATGCTATTCTTCAGGATGTTTTCCTTCCTAGGAAATGATAAGGAAAATGTACCAAAGTCATTTGCAATGTTTTATTGAGAATGCCAGTTCACCTGGCTTTCCAAATTTCACCCAGTCCGGCAGTTTCTGTGTTCCCAAGATACAGGAGGAAAGGCACAAAGTTTTTTTTTCTGCATCCTCTTTCTGTAATCAGCAAAAAGTCAGACAAACATTTCTAGCCTCCTCCAGGAAGCATCCCTGATAAGTATAACATTTAGGCGCTTAATGAGCAGCATTAATGCACACGCTGAAGTTCAAGGGTATTTTTAAGTGCTGTACTCTGACTCTGAGTTGTAGAGTAGATGATTAAAGACAAATGACAAACATTTATGACATTCTGGATTCATATATATAAACTATGTAATCTGCAGGCTTGGATTCACTTGGGGGAGGTTAATTAACCTCAATCCTATGTTGTTTTTCCTTGTCCAAAGCAATGTCACATCTTGTCTCTTTTTCTTCAACCCAGCACACGAGAAACTACGAGCTAGAGCCAAACTGCAGAGTGAGACCGGAGCTGCACAGGGGTGAAGTCCCATGCTCACACACCTGTGAATCATGCGGCCAGGGAAAGAAATGTCTGTGCCGTGTCACATCAGGATTACCTCCCCCTCTAACTAAACTCATGTGCATATAGCTGTAGATAATTAACAGTAAGGAAATAAAGAATGTGGAGTAGGGATTCACCAAGGGTGGACAGGCCAGAAGTTGAAGATTCAGAGGTATTAGTACAGATTGGGGAAAAATATAAAAATTGTAAGAAACACTTTAAAAAATGGATCTAAATTATGTCAATTATATGTGTGCCATTTCTTTCCTTATGCCTTCACATGCATTGCCAGCTTAGATAATAAATGGTTCAAGATGCCAAGCACATGTTTAGTTTGCTGATATTTTCAGTTCTGACTGTTTCAACATGTACTGAACTTTTGGGTTAATGGTGTGATTGCTTGAGAATCTCAGTTGATATTCTCAAGGAACATTCATTTCTAGTCCTCCATCATGGAAATATGTTTGAAGGCTTGAACAGGGAAGTGATAACCATTAGACGAATATAGAAAGAACCTGAAACATACTTTAATAATGCAATCCTATTTCATTATGAGGGTTTGAGGCAATTGAAAAAAACATATATAAGTGTCTGAGATTGGCAGCACTGGTTTCTGTAGCTTAACAGTTCTAAATAATTTTTTCATTATTTGGGGAAGATGCTTTGCAGACAAAGTAACTGGTAAGGAAGAAGTGCAGAAAGAAGACTGAAATTTGCCTCACAGCCTGTCAATAGTTGACAAAATTGACATATCTTTTAATGAGATATTCTGGCTAAATTTTCTAAAACTATGATTTTCATGGCTAAATTATAAAAGAAATAACATCACTTAAGTATCTCTGTTATTATATGAACTTGATTATAATTCCATATGTATTTGTTGGTATGTAGATGTGTATGTGTTCTGTTTGATACAGTATTTTGATTGCCTTTTCTAATTTCTCACTTTGAGACTAACCATATTTTCTCTAGGTTTGGTGGGTTTTGGTTGCCAGCTTTCTCCTTTTTCAGAATTGTAGTATTAGTTGCTTTTATTTCTTTATGTAAATGCTCCAGTCATTTAAAGTGTGGCTTCGAGCAGTCCTTTATGTCACTAAAAGAAATTAGCTAAATAGCACTGTTTAATTAATTTCAGGACCGCCTCTTTTTCGTCATGGAGTATGTAAATGGAGGAGACCTAATGTTTCAAATCCAACGCTCACGCAAATTTGACGAACCTCGATCCCGCTTTTATGCTGCAGAGGTCACATCAGCTCTCATGTTTCTTCACCAACATGGAGTCATCTACAGGTACTTTTTTTGATCAAAAATAAAGTATTCTTGGGGCTTCAGGATGGTTTTGGCTGAAATCCTCCATCTCTTAGCAACCAGTTTTGGATTAGTTGTTTGTTCTAATTTGCTTACACAGAACTTTTTTTTGGCTGTTTATCATTGAGAATGTTAACATTTGAATAGCCTCTGCAGCAGTCACCAGCTGTGTGTGCCAGTTTTGTGTTCTAGTCCAAATAAAGTGGGTTTGAAAAAGCTTGGCACGGTGCGACCCAGAGGTGACCTCTCTGCAGATCAGTGCAATCTCTGCACTTTCCTCCCTGTGCCATAGATTTCCTCTGGGTTTCTAACCCCCTGCCACTTCCTGAGTTTGTTTGTCTTAGTTGTCTCCAGTCCGATACGATCGGGATGGTCCTTTGCAATGCTTTGCTTATGCCCCTTCCTCTGGACTGTTTGGGTGAAGGCTTACTCACCAGCAGGAAGTGGCCCTTTGGAGACAGTTCTGATTTGCTTTCAAGTGCCCTGCATCTATTTAAACCTCCCTCACTGGCCCCAGTCTCTAATCTTCAACAACCATGCACACACACACAGAGAAAGTGCATATTGTTGTGCTGGGATGAAGAATGCATTTAGGGATAGGCTTTATTATTAAAACTGAGGATTCGCTTTGAAAAATTTCACCCTGATGTTAATGTGTTTATTAAATCCTTTATCTTGTCATTTCACACTTCCTCTCTGTTTTTATTTGTTTTTAGCAGCCTGTTATTACTTGAGATAAATTTGGGCTTTCAGAAGCAGCATGCTTAACAGGTTTTGTAATATAAATCTGTCTTGTCTAGTAAAAACTCTGAGTTCTTCAGATCTAACTGAGCTCCATTTTTTCCCTTGATATTCCTACCCTCTTTCAGGTTATCAGTTTTGATTTGAGGTAGTCATCTCAGAGACAGGCAGTCAGAGATTTCGTGAGCCAAACCATTAATATAAGGATACGGAATTTGTCACATTTGTATAAAGACAGGTCTTGAGAGTACTAGAAATTGAGAAGGAAGTATTAAATTTTTAGTAACCAGGGTTGAGTGGTAAGTTCCATTAGAAGCAATTGGCTTTGCCACATACAAAGGGATTAATAGGCAAATTTCTCAAAGGCGTCTCCTTTCCAGAGACATAGCAAACAGCAGAACATCACAGCTTCTGAGGAAAGTAAATCTCTTTGAAAGTGCTCTTTTCATCAAAAATCTAGTTTTCTTTATAAAACTCTTTGCTAGCTGCAGCTCTTAATCTCCATCTTTTATTAACGCTGGTATGATGTTTGCATACTGGGTTGTACTTTTGGGCCTGACACTTCACATGGGTTTGTTTTCAAGTGCTGAAGATCCAACACATTTCTTACCTTTCCTGCCCATATCATATTTCCTATTCATTGCATTTATTTCAAAAGCTAGGTATTTGTACATTCACATAATAGAATGTGGCAACTTCAGAATTTATAAGTATCTGTCATAAGGGAAACAGACAAGCTTGGCACTTTGAAAAGTGAAGGATTTTGAGGATTTGTCTCCATTAAATACTTGAGCTAATTTGCTCCTCCTGGAAACTTGGAGGTAGACACCTTGTAATTAGCAGTCATTTCAATGACTTCTGTGAGCCAGCAGGAAAGAATTAGTATAAGATTACATCTCCCTGCTTTATATGAATGTGCATTCATTCAGGCCCCCATCCTTCACTGCTCCCAGCCCTCAACACAAATCCTCCTCTCTCTACTCTTCCTTCCTACCTCTTTTCCCTTGTCCTGCGTGTAGCTTCTGCTGAGTGTTGGCTCCTGCCTGGATGCATTGAATCTCTTCGTATGCGTGTGTTCTTTGTATAACTTCATGAGCAGAATGCTTCTATCACAGGAGAAATGTCATTCTGAGACAATGTTTCATAATTTAAACTTCACAGTGTGCTCACAACTTTTGATTCAGACACTATGCTGACATGTCTGACATGCATGCTGGAGTATGACACTGAATTTGTAAATGCCTTGTTATGCTGAGTGTGTGATCAGAAGTCACATGAGAACATGAGTTGTAGGATGGAACCATAAACTATTGAAAACAACAGGAAGAAATTAGGAACAGATTCAGTTGTATTTAGTTTTGACACAGGCTTTTGGATCTTGACGTGGATATGTCTGTAAGCATAATTCATTTTCTTAACTGTGAGATACTAGGAGTTCAAATATTTGTAAAATGAATATCCCAGTTATGCTGTAAAATACAAGTAGAAGGAAGAAATTATTTAAAATTAATTAATGATAAGAAGATGTCAGAATTCATTCACAATGTGCCAGGCCTTGGGAGAATGCATTCATTCATGTCAAGCAGGCATAAGAATAGTTGTCTTGCACAGAACAGTTTCAGCCTAATTATTCCATGCCTCACTGCATTATTTACTACAATGTTAAAAATGCATTGGGATCAAGTCAGTCCTTTACATCTCCTAAGCTCTTATTAGCTGGCAAACAAGGAAAGAGAAGGGAAAGAAAAAAAAAGAAAATAAAACAAACTTTGCTGCTGAATAGCTACCAGTCATAACTACCTGACTTGCCTTCAGATATTTTAATAAAGAATACTTGTCTTATGTGTAATTATATTTCTAGAAAAAACATTGTGGTGTGAAATTAATGGTTATTCTCCAAAATGGGAAATGTTGCTTGTGTGGGCACTACTTCAAGGAAAGTGGGGAATATATAAATAAAATAAGATGTTTGATGGAAATGTAGGTTTCAAAATAGCTGCTATACCTTCTGATCTTTTTTCAGTCTTGTATGTGGAAGTATTTGTTTGGAGCTAAACAAAGTTATATTTTTGGAAGTAAATAACTAGCTTTAGCTCATGCTTTGGCTTGTTGGTTAGGTTTTTAGAAAGTGCTATGATGATACTAAATGATCATCTTTTATAATAACTGGTTTATCCTCATTTCCCCTGAAGTTCAAAGAGAAAGCCAGCTCCCTGTTTAGCAATAGAAATTATTCTCTGAGTTCACATCTTTGCAGCTAGCCCAACAGTTGTTCCCAGACTTGTCCAATTACCGGTGTGCTCATTGGAATTCCATATATCTTCCTTATGTTTATCCTCCTTATGCTTATTGAGTTTAAGTTGGAAATAAAGATGAACCTCAAAATTTTTATATATAAAGATATTCCATTACTGAATGCATGTTTCATGAAAGATAAAATTCAGGATAATTTTTAGGGTGACATTTTTAAAGGTCTGGTGTTACTGTTGTGTCAAAAACACTTCAACAGCCTAATAAAAATATTTACATCATCCCTGCCACCTTCCCCCTCATCTGGCATTCAGCTATTCAGGCACATGTCAGACTGGGGCCTGATAATATAAGTAGAGTTAATCGGTTTCAATCCTGTTTTCTGGCACTTGTCCTTGTTTGTGTTATGCAATTGCAGTTGCACCACTTTGGAAAAATGTATCCAAGCTTCGGGAATTAAAGACTAGGAATCTCATTTTGATTTTTTTTTGTGAGGTGGACTGGAGTTTGAACTTGGTGATGAAAGGTTGTGTGGACTATGTTCAGTGTCACCTGCCCCTGGAGTATGTTGTATTTTAAGTCAGTTTTCATAATGTATTAATATATATTATGTTTATATAAAATGTATTAGTATATATTCTCATGTAGGGAAAGTGCAACAAACTGTGTGTGTTAATTAACTGTGAGTTCTGTGCTCCCCTCTTGTAGTGAATTTCAACATTCCTGTGCTCTTTCTGCAGATTTATGTAAATGTGGCATATTCTTGTTTCACTTGGAGATGTTGGGCTGAGGTCAGGAGTATCTGGCTGGCTGGCTGCTCTCAGAGTAGGAGTTCAAGCGAGGTGACACGAGTGACCTGCTGTGTCCTGAAATACCTACAAAGAACTGTTGTCCCCCCAGGCAGGAAGGCCAGCACTAGAACAGGGTACCTCTTCAGGAACAGAAATGACAGTGTCCCTAGTTCATACATTATTTAGGAAATAACTGTGAGAGCTGTAAGCATTGTTTCAGTAGCTGTGTGTTTCTTGGTCTCTTATCCTCCAGAATCATTCAAGTGCTCTCTCTGGAGCATAAAAGAGAAAAAAAAATTAATGTATACAATTTCAGTTCACCTGAAAGGATGAAAAATACCTTAATTGGGAAATTAGTGTCACCTGATTTGGGTTGACTAACGTAGGAGCAAATATTTTGCTTTCAAGTGTAAGATCTGTGAGATGCTACCTTCACATCATGCAGCACATGGCCACGATGGAGTCCTTATTCATAACTATGGGTTATTATGTGCCTCAGCAATATGAAGTAATAACCCAGCCTGTAACTTGCTGGAGCTTTCTAAGGCTCTCTACACTCTGTAATTAATGTGTTGGTCATGATGAAGGATTTATTAACGCTGAATTGAGGTAAATGTGGATGTAAATATGCTGATGCCAATCCTTGAGTACCTCCGGGCTTTTTCCGCGCACATCTACCCTAGGAACTTGTTTGAACACTAACTGAATTTTTCGCCGGATAATCAGCTTTCCCAGCATTCCTCTTTATCAGGGCAGCACACACCAGTGTTTCAGAAAGAAGAACTACCTAAAATTAAAAGCACATTCATTAGTGTGTTTTTATGTGAAATAGGAATATTTATTTATAAAGTGTGACTTCATTGGTGGTTGTGTGATTCAGTGCAGCCTTGGCAGAGTAATGAGGAGTTATATTTACACTGATGAAAATGTTGCATGGTCAGTGGTTAACATGTTAAAAGTCATCATTCTCCCAATTTAACTTACTGTGTTATTTCTGAGTGGCAGCAGCCAAATAAAATTCCCTTCCGCCCTATTTTTTTTAAGCAAAACTAGATGTGGAACATTTTGATTTAAGCATATAAAGATCATCTTATTACAACTCTGAATAGTTAAAAGTTAAATTGGTGCTTTAGCTGTGGTCCATGGAAGAGAGCAAGACCTTGTACCCTCACCTGGCATATTCACACCTAAGCATAGGAATATACTGAACACATGGTCCTCTCCACATAAGCTGCCTGTTGCAGCAGTCTGCTACAGAGAAGTCACAGTTTGCTTCTGGCTCAAGTGAGCAAAAAACTATTTCCATCACCTTCAGTAAAAATAGGAAGTGAGGAGTGAATTGTGCAGGTTGGTGTGGAGTCCCAGTGTCTCCAGGGACTGCTGCCCAAGCCACGCCACCTGACCAGTGCTCCTGGCCGGCTTTGAGCCCTGGACTACATCCACACTGTCTCTGCTCTGCCTGCTCTAGTTTCTAAAACTGAGCATGAGCTCCAACGGGATTTTAGTCAGTGGCCTCCTGCCCTCTTTGCACTTTTTCTCGCTGGATCTAGGCAGATCAACAGTCATGAAATGCATAAATAAGCAGGATGTCTTCCCCGCAGGAAAAGGCAGTGGGCCGGGGTGGAGAGGAGCGGAGCAGAGGGAGATGGGAAGCAGGAAGGAGCGTTGGTTCCCAGGCTTCTGGCATTCAGACCGAGGGAGTCCACCCTGCCATCTGCCCAGCTTATGTATTGTGCTAAGGGCTCTGTCGTATAGGAGAGCCTTTGACAAGGTTTCCAGCTGTGGAAGGATGAGTAAAGGCTGTGGGAATAGGATATGAGCCACATGGTCTTGCCAACAGTAGAATGCCTTTTAAATTTCTCCTGGGTTTGGAACATAAAAAAGTCCTTAGTTGGCTGGTGCGTGGGAGTTGGGTCTGTGGGGGGGCAGTGCTGGGCAGTTAATATTTAGAAGCACCATTGCCCTTATTTGGGGAATGACAAGGTACTTCCAGGGGGAGTTCTTGGTAGCGAGGTCAGCATTGTTTTTTTGCTTCGTGTTTATTTGGTGCAAGATTTTCTTGTTTAATGACCGTTTGTATAGTGCTGTATTGTGTAAATAAAGCTATGACCTTTACCTTCTGATAACAGTATAGGAGTGAGTTAATGTTAAATGAGAGTGAGCAGGGAGTGGGAATCTGCCAGGGTTAATGCCAAGTTTACATTCCTCTGAGGGCAGCCATGTACCCTCAATAGAAAGGGCAACAGTACCTCTCAACAGATAATAGCAGTGAAATGTTACAGGACATATTTGTATTTATTTCTGGGTGAATGTCACTGATTTTAGATGATTGATGTTTGTGTCTTTATTCTATAACAGGAAGAAATGTGCGCTATCTCTCAGCATTTGATAAGAAAATTTTAACTCAGAGAAACATACACAAAATAAAAATCCAGTAGAGCTGCAGCACATGTGAAACTGAACTGTACTGATACAGAACAAACCCATTAGTTTTCCTAATGCAGGGCTGTTTCTGCAGAATCAGGTACACTAGCTCCAAACAAAATCATACTCTGCAAACAATTTTCTAACAGCAGAAAGAGAATTTTAGATTTTTAATGCATTTCTGTGTCACAATGCATTAAAAATCTAAAGATGCTTCCTACATGTAATTCTGCTGCTAAGAGACAAAACTTAGGATTGAATTTTACTGTGCCTTTCAGTCATGTTTGTCTTCAAACAAGGAAAAATATTTCTATAACCCAGTTGCAGTGGTGTTGAAACTATTACGGGTGAAGCTTTGCCTTTTTCATCCTATTGAATGCATCTACTAAAGTTTCATAATAATGGGGGAGAGAAGTGCACAGCAAATGTGGTTCTGAGGTGGTAGGCTTTTAACAAAGATTTTGTTGTGCTCTTGAGATGCTTCACGCAACAAAGAATCACTGAATAATGGAACTTTAGAATCACTTGGGATGGAAGGAATCCTAAAGATCTAGTTTCAACACCTCCCGCAGGACCAGGTTGCTCAGAACCCCATCCAACCTGGCCATAAACACTTCCAAGGATGAGGCATCCACAGTTTCATTGGGCAACCCATTCCAGTGACTCACTGCCTTCAGTGGCAGTGAGTAAAGAATTTCTTCTTAGTATCTAAAAATACTGTCAGCTTGAATCCATTCCCCCTTGTCCTGTCACTACATGCTCTTGTAAATAATCCCCCTCCATCTTTCTTGTAGGCTCCCTTCGGGTACTGGAAAGCCAGAGTCATGTCATTCTGAAGCCTTCTCTTTTCCAGGCTGCACAGTCCCAATTCTCTCAACCTTTTCTCACAGGAGAAGTGCTCCATGCCTCTAATTATCTTTGTGGCCCTCCTCTGGGCTCTCTCCAATAGGTCCATGTCTTCTGGAGACAAGAGCTGGATGCAGCACTGCAGGTGGGGTCTCACCAGAGGGGAGGAAAGAGACAAAATCTTCTCCCTGGTGCTGCTGCCCACAGTGCTTTGGGTGCAGCCCAGGATACAATCCACATTCTGGGCTGTAAAGTTGGGAAGTAGTGTAAAGTGTTAGATGAAAACAAATAAGGAACTTTATTTACTTGGGGAGTTTTTAATAGTAATGTCAAAAATGCTGAACAGCCTTAAAAGAGAATTTGAATTATGCCCTTCAGTAAAGACATTTGCATACAGCTTCTATTTTTTTGGCCAGAACCTTGCTACTTTTGGCTCAATGTTTACATTTATTCTCTTTGCCCATCTTCCCACTCCCTCTTTTATCCACCTCTTTGTTATATAAGAGCTTATCACTTAGATGCTGCTGCAGCAAACATTCCTGCATGCAGGTCGCTCCTCAAAGGCTGATTTTGATTGTGAGACTGTTCATATGCATAGCTGCAGCTTCTTGTATGAGTTGAGACCTTGGTTTGACTTCTTAGATAGAAAACATGTTTATTTTAAAAGAGCAAATCATCACATTTGAGAAGCCACTGTTATTAAAAACTGTGTGTTCTTTTGCTTAAAACTGCAAAATGAAAATTTAGCCAAAATCCAAAAGCTGACATAACTGAGTTATCACTGAATCCTTTGAAAATTTTAGCTGACAGCTTATGCTCCAATGGAAGGAAGCAGAAATAATATTATTCACTAGAAAGTTAACTAAATAGGCCTAAAAAGCTAAAACAGAGAAACTACAGGCAGTAAGAGCACCAGCATTTCGGGGAGTTCACCAAAGTCTCTTTTGCTACCAGAATAAATAGTGGTAGGATTACATCAGAAAGACCTTGGACAGGCAAGGTGCAGTCTAACCAAGGGAATCAGAAAGTGGAACAAAATGGCTCTGGTGGCCCTGAGAGTGCTAAAAATGAGCAGAAAGGGGAGGGGTAACAAGGCCAGAGAGATAATAAATCCCTTCTTGTGCCAAGAGAATGTGCAGTAATGCATGCCCCTCTCCTTGGCTGCCACAGTGTCACAGAGCCTGAACAAGCAGCTCCCCAAAGCAGCAGACAGTAGGAGAAATAATCACAAGTAGGAGTCTTCCTCATCTCAGCAGCACTGAGTACATGGGGAGGAGGCAGAAGTGGAGCAGGAATAGCAGGGTTGCCAAGGGCAACTTTTACCAAGATGGGAGATTGTGTAGTCTCTGCACTGTTATATCCCCAGCAGTGGATGGCTCCAGGAACAGACAATTTACTCCCACCACCAAGTTGAGTTTCAGTCCCCCAAGACCACTTATGATGGGGGTACAATATTTTAGATTAAAAAACATTTCTACAGTAATATCCAACTTTTGAGAAGAGAGGCTTATGAGAAGCCCAAGCAGCACCTCTCACAAAGTACATACCCCATGAGTCTCCACTTCTTGCTTCCTGCTTAAAGAATTTGTTTCCGGTAGTCAGTCTTACAGAACAGCAAAGAGAGACTGCAAATAAATGGGAGAGGCCAGGAATAATGGTGGCACTGATATATGTGTGCTTTTTTCCTCTAAGCTGCCATTTCCTTCTCCTGATGTATGGAAGATACAGAAAATATCGCTCTGCCAAATGCAAACAGTACATGCAGTTGTATGCTTTTTTTTTTTCATGTAGATTTGACAGTGGCAGTCATAAAACTATTCTTCACAAGGTATTCCAGTATTAAAGCATGTGATTGCCCTTTCAAGGAAAGGGAAGGATGGGATGGCAGCAGCAGGTTGCCAGTATAGCAGTCACTATGGGTGCACTTTGGTATGAAACTGAGTAATACAGAAGCAGTACCAAAAAATTAACTGAGGAAAACTTGGTCACTAATAACCTGAACAGAGGAACTTTATATGTTCAAAACATGGAATATAAAGCATAAAATTAAATGGTTACAAATAAACATCATTATAGCACTTCACCAGGTATTTACTTGATTTATTATAGGGTTTCCAAGGGAGATCCTGTGGTCTACTAAGACCCATTTTAAAAAATGCCTAAATATATTCTAACACAAATAATGAGTCAGATGGAGTTGCTATGGTCAGTTAAGTGTGTAATGGATATTTAAAAGCTTTCAAACATCAATAAATCTGGAAGAGCTCTAACAGAGTACTTGTAGAACAAAAATAATTGGCACTTAAGAAACTGCCTGAGTGTGTATCTGTGTAAACTTAACTACCACTGAGAGGACAGCAAGTGTTTATGGTACTGTATACTGAGGATATAAAAGGAATACCAAGTGGCTGCCAGTTCATCTGCTGATAATCTGTAGAGTCCAGAGAGGCCATAACTATTATCAAGAAGCTCTAATTCTCATTTATATGAAAGTCTTTAAATATCTGCTAGCATAAAAGGATCCTCAGTTTGTGCATGAGGAAAGTACAGAGCAGCTCAGCAGCATATATGTTTTGCACAAGGCTAAAGGTATCTGCTGCAAGCTTGTTGAAGTTGCCTCTACTAAAACACTGCAAGTTAATTTCCACAGACACTGAGTGAAAAATGTCCCAAGCAGAGCAGAAAGAAACCCTTCAGACAACCCTGGTTTTTAGGCAGGTTCTCTTTTCACCTTTTGAAAATTCATGAAAGAAAAAGAAGGAAATATTTTGCCAGCTCCAGATCTGAGCTAGTGGTGTGTTTGCACGCAAAGTAAGGCAAAAGTTTGGGGTTTCTGTGGATGTCCCAAGAGGAAGAGGATTTCACCATAATTTCTAAAACATCTGCAGATTGAGTAGTTGTTTTGTCCATGAGCAAGAGGGCTTGAAGAAATTTTGAAACAGCATCCTGAAAATTCTCTGTGTAGTAATAGCAACAAAACATTAACTGGTGTTAGTGAGCTATAGCTTATAAAGCCAGAGACAATTCAATGACAAATCTGGTATAAGTCATTACCACTACAGACTTTTCTCCCCTGTCTCAGATATGTGTGCTCTTAGTTAGGGCAAAGTAATATAAACCAAATCCAAGACAGTTTACACTAAAATCAAAAATTGTGCCCATAGCACATATAATAATAGGGTTTGGTTTTTACACACCTTATGTAATAGAATCCATTTAAAAAGCAGTCAAACATAGTTACATTTGCCTAATTACAGCATCAGAATTATGGAGGTAGGAAGACAGTGGAAGGATTTGTGTCTGAGGCTGAGTGGGCAGTAAAGGATGAAAGGGTGGAATGGTATCATTGCTTATGGAGTATTTTGTGTCATCGTTTAATGAGTCTGAGTTGAGAATCACAGTGCCCCTTAATATTTTTTTGCTACACTAGCAAGTCTTAATACTATACAATACTATAAACTGTCTACAGAGAGTAGAAACTAATACCCTTATTTATTTCAGGGTTGGGCAATGGTGAGTTTAATATATCATATTAGAGATATGGTACAGCTTCTGCAACTTCTCTCCCATTCTGTTTGAAAAGCTTTGGATAATCTTTCTCAGAGGTTTGTTTGTTCATGCGTTTTTATTTGGAATTCAAAATGTGATAATAGATAATAAAAGTATGTTTTAAATATGACTGTGACATGACATGGGAGTAGAGAAGCCACCATCTGGTGTATAAGTGACTGTTTCTTTAAAAATCTCTGATTTATGGTAAAACCTCTTTCCAACACCAGAAGAAAAGCAATTTTACAATGGAATTAAATTGTACTCAGTGTGCTCAGTTTAAGACTGTCAGAAGGATGCAAAGAGACTTTATTGTGCATTATAATTTAATTAGACTTTATGTGTAAGCTGTATAATTAGGTTCCTTGCTAGTCTTTGCCCACATAACTATCTGGGAGCTTTATGGGATAATTTCTGTTCTTGTCAGAACATAAAGTCTGGTTAGCAGGTCTCAGAAGAGGCTGGGCATGCAGAAGTTACAAAGATAATTCCCCAGGCCCAAAATAGTTTTTTCATGTTCACGAAATTGTTCAAGCGCAGCCTACACTGACCAGTAGTTAATATTATAATCCTACTGAAGTTAATATTTACATGCATTGACTACCCAGTAAGTAGCAAATGTTAGAGATTAAAATGACATTTTAGCCTCTCAAATGTTTATTCAGAAGTACCTCTATCTTGCATTTGGGCTGGACTGTTGGCTTCTCTTGGTAGTCTGTCTTCACAGCTGAAGGTAAATTGCAGTAGCAATTTTTATTTCACATGAATGACTCATGATTCATCTTTCCATTGCATTCATATTAATTAAAAATCTTGAGGTGCCTTGTATAAGTAGATTTTAAGTGGTTACATTATAAGTTGGCACTACCGCCAAAGTAGCTTTCCCAAGTACATTTTCTGGAGGAGATGGGGGAAGGCTGCAGGAGCTACATTGGAAATGTGCTGGAGCTGAAACTTCCTGCACATGAAAAGATTGTCTAGAAATGTTTGTGAAGCTTCCTGGCAGAGACTGGGGGGAAAGTAATTTGATTTTGCTACACGAATGTAATTTTAAAATAGTATAAGATATAGTTCTGGGCATTAACATACATAGCCCTTTTTAATTACATATCAAAGCAAGAATTGGATTTTGAACCATCAAGTTCTATGACCTCTGTCTGTAAGCAGTATTAGGAGTTTATTTCATGCATAGATCAACATATAAGAGCAACCAACTCCCATTTTTTCAGATGTCTTCTTCATGCTTTACAGACAGATAATATTCTTCTTAATTTTGCCAGAATCCCTCCGCTGCAGTGGTCTTCCATCAAACATAATAGAAAGCTGTTAACTCTACAGAATTTTGGAACAGACAAATCTCTTTGTATAATAGAATGCATTTGGAAAATTAAAGGACAAAATAAATTTCACTCACAGATTTTACAAGAATTTCTGCAGAAATCTGTTAAACTGCTGTTTACTGCGGCTGTTTTGATCCCAAATAAACACAGCACGCCTAGAAAAGGTTTTAAATGAAAAGCCTACATACCCTTCCCATGTTCAGACCACATGATAGGTTAAAAACATGTTAAGGCATGCAAACTATGCTACTGAAATCAGAATAGAAGCAAAAATTACTAAAATCTTTCTTCTACTTATTCCATATAAGTAAACATTTTGTTGGAAGCAACATTCTTGCTTTGTTACATCATTTCATTTATGCTATATAATTTATTTAGTCCTTTCTGTGTAGTATTACAGGCACCACTCTGTGGAAATGCTTTCCATAAAAAGACCAAAGTGAGGTTGGAAAAAAATCAGTGTCTGTACAAAAGTTCACTGCAGAGTTTTTCTGTTCTGAATAAGAAAGCATTTTTTCTCCATGGAAACATGATATGGAGCTTAACAGGAGTCTGCTTACTGCTGGGAGCTGTGTTTGTTCCCTGCTAAGGACACCCTTGGGAGCATAGGGAAGAGGATTCTTTTCAATTGGTTTCTTTTATAAAAAGAAACAATTTATGTAAAAGCCTTTAGCAACCCTTCTCCTTTACACTTTCTGGGCTTCATAAAGGTGCAGAGGGCATTGGCTAGTTCAGAAAAGGCACTGAAATGTTGGCTTATGCTGGTGCATTAATGGCTTCCTCAGGATTTGTTCCCAGTCACCTGTGTTTGGCCATTTTATTGTATGTCCTGTCTTGTGGTTGCCAGACTAATATATATATATATTTTTAAATATCTTCCTTAAATTTTGTGGAGTGTGTATATGGTGTTTGTTCAAAGGAATGAAAGAAAAAGAAGACCAAGTCAAGTTATAGCATAGGTTCCCTACATTGCTGTGTTTTCACTTTTCCCCTGAATCTAATAGTGGTTCTATCTATTCCAGATAGAAGCACAAAATAGGCATAAAAGATTAGTGCTAGCTTTTACCAGCAGATTGTAATATTTTACAAGCTTCATCTTTGCTGTGTGTTCTCATCTTGGAGTATGCTGACAGTCTGGTTCCTTCACTGAGAAATGGCCATTTCTTTTCATTAGTTTTCTTTCAATAAACAACCTTGTTGTAATTAAGAAGATCATCTGAATTAGCACTGAATAGCCTTCATTGCTTGCATCTGTGTTTAGAAGATAGATAATAAGGTTGCTCTTAGTCTTATTGCAGTGTTAAGGCAACCTGGACTTCTCCTTTAAGTAACAGACCTGGACCAAAGCACAAGTTTTCTTTGTACCTGTTGGGAGTCATAAAATGATAATATATCAAGTGGGAGGGAGACCCAGGGATCAGTATCCAAACTTTCTTGGTAAAAGTACTGTCCAGACAAGATGGCTCAGCACTTTCTCCAGCTGAATCTTAAGAGTGTCCAATACTGGGGGATCATGCACTTCACCAGGGACATAGTTTCAATTCCAGATATTCCCCCTTGTGAAAAATTTTCTTCTCGTGTCTAATTGGAATCGCTCCAGGAATAGTGTATGGTCTTCTTTTTTCTGTGTGATTTCTCCAAAAAAGTGAGTATCTAACTTGTTTGTTCCTTTTAAATATTGGAACGTGGTGATAAGGTCTACCTTGAGGCTTCTTTTCTGAAGGCTGAACAACCCAGTTCTCTCGACCTTTCATCATATGGCAGGATTCTCAGTCCTTTGGTCATCCTTTTAGTGGTGCCCTTGTTAGTGCAGCCCAGTGTCCTATTTGCTTTCTGTGCTGCAACAGCACATTGTTCACTCACACTGAGCGTGGTGTCCGCCAGGACCACCAGATCTCTTTCCACAGAGCTTCTCCCTTGCTGGGTTTATGCTCCACTCCTGGATTATGTTTCCCCAGTTGCAAGACCTTGCACTTATTTTGTTGAGTTTTGTAATGTCAGCTCACTCTTCCAGACTATCCAGGTCTTCTTTCAGGGTGGTTCTCTTTGCAATGTGTCCACTTCCCCACTCAGTTTGGTGTTGACATCAGTCTTCATCAGGATACACTTGATCCCATCATGCAGATCACTTGCAAAAATATTAAACAGCCTGGAGACCAGGATTGGTCCCTGGGGCACCTCACTTGTGACAAACTGCCAGTTGTAAAAGGAAATATTTACCACTACTCTGGGTGTGTCCTGCCAGCCAGTTGCCCATGAGCCTCATGGACTTATCCAGGCTGTAGCACATCAGTTTCTCTAGGAAGAAGCTGTGAGAATCCATGTTCAAAGCCTTGGTGAAATGAAGGTTGATGATGTCCACCACTTGCCCCACTTCAGCTGAGCAGATTACTTTGTCAGTGAATGCCACCAGGTTTGTCACATACAATTTGCCTTTGGCTAATCCATTATGGCTTTTCCCAATCATGTGCTTCATCTGACTTGTGATAGCCCCAGGAGGATTTGTTCCGTAACTTTCCCAGGACCTGAAAGTTAAGACTGATGAGCTTGTTGTTTTCTGTATCCTCCTTTTACCCCTTCTTGTAGATGGGGTTGACATTAGACTTCTTCTCGTCTTCTGGGATCTCCTTGACTTCTCAAAGATTATGGAGAGCAGCTTTGCAGCGATGTCAGCCAGCTTCCTTGATACCCTCTGGTGGATATTGTCAGGGCCTAGTGATTTGTAGGGGTCAAGCTCCTATAATACTTTATAAACCAACTCCTCCTTCACTGACAGTGAGGGGGTGTTTTCATCAACATGGATTCTTGATCCCAAGCCCAGGCACCCAACAGTGTTGGTGAAGACAGAGCTGAAGAAAGTTTTTGGAAGTGCTGCATTTTCATTGTTGATGACTAATTAACCTCACTTGTTTACCAGTAGGACAATTTTTAGCTTCTATTTCTGCTTGTTCTTTAGGTACCTGAAGAACCCTTTCTTGTGTTTTTTGACATCTCTGTCCAGTTTCAGCTCAGTCTGAATTTTTGCTTTTTAAACTCCATCTCTGCACACCCTGACAATGCCATTGTATTTCTTAAAGGATATTAATCTGCTTTTCCATCTCTGGTACACTTCTCTTTTGGTTTCTGAGCAGACTCAGAAGCTCACAGTTAAGCCAAGGGAAATCTCTTGCTCTGCCAACTTTCCATACTTTTAAAGGGGATGCACTGGTTTTGTATTTCCAGAAGAGCATGCTTGAAACACCCTAGCTTAGTTCCTTTCTTGTCCATGGAAGCTTCCCAAGGAGTCCCTCCTAAGTGACCTCTATGCAAGCTGAAGTTTGCTCTTCTAAAATCTAAGACCTTTGTCTTCGTACTAAGCTTCAGTGTGCTCAGCCAGATCCTAAGGTCCAACAATATGGTGATCACTGCAGCCAAAGCTATCACTGATGAAGATACTGCAAAGCAGGATTGCTTGGTAAACCACTTTGCAAGTAGCAACCCAACAGTGCCTCATTCCTGGTTGGCACATGTAATGTTTGCATGAGGAAGTGGTTCTCTGCACATTCCAGGAACTTGATGGGTGATCCATGAGCTGCTTAATTGTTTTTCCAACAAATGTATGGATAACTGAAGTCATCCATGAGAGTCAGGTTCTGTTGACCTAAATCTTGCTTTAAATAACACAAATATTGCTTTTTTGGCCTTATTTTCTTGACTGGGAGGTCAGTAGCAGGTGCCTACTCTATGATCCCCATTGGAGACAACCATTTTGTTCTTGACCCACAGGAATTCAGTAGGGCTTCCACAATCACCATAGCTGTCTGCTATACATTTAAGGTTCTCCTTAACAGCGGGCATGACACCTCCTCCTTTTCTTCCCTGGCTGTCTATATGTGACAGCCCGTAGCCATCCATCATGGTCCTCCAGTCATGTGAGTTGTCTCACCGTGTTTCCGTTATCCCTGCTTTCTGACGGGGCACAGAGCTCCAGTTCCTTGTGTTTGCTCCCCAGGCTGCCTGCATCAGTATACATACTCTTGTGATGGTTGGTCTTTTGTTTCTCATCTTGGAAGGCAGCTAAGGAATGTCTGTCCTTACTTTAGTTGGCCTGGCTTATTCCCCACTTGAAATGTTGCCGCTTTGGGCCCCACCTGCTAAGTCCTTCAATTTAAAGCCCACCTCACCACAGTGGCCAACCTGTTATCAGAAATTCCCTTGCCTCTTCTAGACAGGTGGATCTCATTTCTCCCTGACACACTAGGAGTCATTGAAGAATGTCCAATTGTCATAAAAGCCAAAACGTTCATGACTGCCCCAGCCACAAAGCCAGAAATTGATTTGCATAATGCCTATATTTTTGGCTTCATCTTTTTCTCCAAGTGGTTAAACAGAAGGAAAGATGACTTGTACACCAATACTTTTTGCTTGCCGTCTCAGGGTTCTGTAGTCTTCCCTGATTGTGGCCCAGGTTCCAGCTTGCCATGTCATTTATGCCTACATGGCATAAGAGCAGCGGTGGGAGAGCATTGTGTGTTTGTGACAATTTGTGGCACCCTCTCGGCCACATCCCAGACCTCAGCTGCTGGAATGCAGCACACCTCCGGAGCCTATCAGGCTGGCAGATGGGTGCCTCAGTGCCCCTTAACAGTCACCCACTGAGTCTTCATCATTGCTTTTCACTGCATGCCACTGGTAGAGTTTCTCCTTGCACACCTTGCTCCTCAGGGGTGCCTACAGCTGTTAAAGCTTCCTATGTGTTTTTGGTGGGAATGCTGGAGGGTGGGGAATGAAGCAGAGTCCTGCTTTTGGTCAGCCCCACGGTCCAAGGTGCCTCCTTATCTGTGGTGCCCACCACAATAATCAGCTGCATCTCAGCACTTCTAATGCTGCACAGCCTTTTAAGTGTTTCCTGGCACTCCTGATGTAACAGATCATCAGCCTGTGCTCATCTTTGATAGGTCACCTTTTCTCTGGGAGAAAGGTCTAGGCTCTTATTGCAACATACCACCAATATTGAAGTCTCTTTCCTTCCTGGTTCCATATGGCTGGAAGCATCAGAAGCTTCTCTGTAGAATTGCTGGGTTTAGCACAACCTGGTTTTCCATTCTTCACTCAGTCAACAATGTGTTTGGTAGTGGTCATTTCCGAGGCAGGTGTTGACATTTGTATTACATTCACAAGGAAAATGTCATCTGGCATTCATGGAAGATAAAGACTTCTTCTCTCCAAAAATAATAGGCTCAGAGCACAGGACAGGGCGTTATATATACCTTAAAATTATCTACATTTAGCATGATAGCAGGATACCAATATATAAGATTGGATCAAATTCACCTACGCTATCACAGCTTTGACTGTCATTTAATAGTAATTTCAGAACTTACACTTGATCTTAATAGTCACTGTGGTGAAAATGATAGGCTTCCCTCCAGGGAAGTTTGTTTGCTCAGTATTGTTATTGGGAATGAAAACCCATCTCCCCTGTTGGACTTATATCATATTAGAATAATATTGGTCTTGTTTCACAGCATGAGGTTGATTGACCTTTAGGCTAGGGGAAGTGTAAGGCTAACAAGTTAAATGCCATTGAAAACAACTGGCTAAACCATAAATTCAAGCTGACCTGGTTTATATATCTGTGATTTAAGGAAGAAAGTTGGAGATGTCGGATAAGATCCAGGGCTAAACAACTGAAAGAGAGAGACTAAAATACTCAACTTCAGTTGATTAAAGATATTCTGATCCTGTTTTTCTCTGGTGTCTTGACCTTACTAAAGTTCACTTACTATGTAATGGAAAAAACAACGGGTTTGATAGCAAAATACAGGAAATGCCTGCAATCATGCCTGATTACAGTAGCAGCTTTTCTTCTGGTTTCTTGGGGTTTTTTTCAGAAAACTCTCTCTGTGTGCCTGAACAATGTAGAATAATAATGCTTTGGAGCCCTTTAGTTGGTGTGTCAAAGCAGAGCAATAGATGTCTGGCTTTTTGATGGATATGCATATAGGGAGTTTTTGCACAGGAGTGCTCCATGTGACCTAAGTGAGAAAAAATAAGAATTATTAGCGGGCATAACTTTAAAGCCTAGAAAATTCTGTGTGTGGCAATTCCTCCATGACTGAAAAGACAAGTAAATGCAGGTCTTTTTAAGAAATCTACCTTTGTCTGACTTTCAACTACAAAAATTGAAGTTTTACAACTTTGAATTTGAATCAAATCTCTGTCTGGAAAAAGAAGGAATAATCTGGAATAAGGAAGCAGGAAGCAGTTCATGCTGAATGTCCACAAAGGCTCAGATGTATCTCACCTAACTTTAGGAACACAAATGAAGCTTCCAAGTCAGGATCCTGCTTCTCCTGGAGCACATTTACAGTCAGTGAAGTAGGACAGACTGCTTTAGGAAGCTGTGCAGCCCACATGTTCTGTGTATCATCTGCCTGAACATATCTGTGGAGATGGCCACGGAGGGAGCCTGGGGCAAACCATGGTACTTCAATTAATCTCCTATGACTGGTGGCACAAATCTAGTCAGAATCTTGCAAAATACAAGATAGAAGATTAAAACCAGAAGAAAATGTTTCAGAGCTCTAGTTATATTAATGTTTAAGGTAAATTTTGAAAATTGATGGAATTGGGATTGATTACAATATATATTTTAATTCTGTTTTCCCTGATACCTGTATAAGATAAAAGATCCTTGATTTGTTAAGTTATGAGGATTCATTACTGAGATAGCTCAATGAGAACTGCTACAGAAATGCAAAGTGCTACCTAGATATGCATGCATTTGTTTGGTGCATGATTTCCTACTCTGTATAAGAAAGTTTCAGTCAAATGTAGGAAGGACAAGAAAGAATTTAAATCTATTTGATTAGACACAGAAAATGTATGCCTGAAATGCAAGTGCTCTTTTCTTTCTGTTTGCATGGTTTGTATTCTATTGTTGTTCAAATGATAATGATTTTGTCGTCCTACCTACTAAGGTCATTGAGAAAAAAAACAAAAAAGAAAACCAACATTGCTTTTGGTTTCCAAAGAAAAAACTTCTGAGCAGATCCAAACTTCATTGGGGTGTCCACTGATAAATTTTCTTTTTAAGGTTCTGGTGACATCTTTTTCAGAACTGAGTTTTCAAAACTTGATCTAACAAGCTTTTCTAGCTTCACCCTGTCCTTTCACTGTCTTTCATCAAGTGGTTTTATCAAATAATGATTAAGTATTGTTTTCTTTAAAAGGATTATGGACATATATAGTAGGCACTTTTAGTTTGTGCTCCACCTAACCTATTGTTATAATACACAATCTTATTTTGATGTTATTTGAGATGCAAAAATAAGAGCACTGAACCTCACAGAGCAGCATACCACGGTTTGACTCAGACCTTGGCTAAGCCTGGGGACCTCTCTTGTCTTCAGTGAGATCACCAAGGTGTCAGTGAGGACAAGGTTTATTACATTACATATTTAGCAATTACTTAATCATGGGCTTTGTAGTGGAGGCTGAAACAGTAAATATCATTAGCAGTAGAACAGATTTCACCCCATTGTTCCCACCCTGAATATGTAGAGCCAGTTAAGAATTTTTCAGCTGAAGTTTTCAAGGAAAAAGTAGGAAAATGGTGGTTTAAACCGAAGTAGGGAGAGTGAGAACAAAAGAAGAAAATCTCTGAGGAAACTACTGGTAGCCTTAATGTTGGGACATTTAGCAGGGTAGGGGAGGACCAGGACATGCAGGCAGCTCAGCCCCCAAGCAGAGCCAGTCCCTGGCTGGAGCACCAGGCTGGGGGCTGCTTGCCTTACTTTCACAAAAATCTCAAGAAGGCATACAAAATGAGAAAATAAATTGGTATCTTATTTAACTGCAAATTTCTGGGGCAGGTTCTTTGTCCTATGCAATAGGCTTAATATGAAGCCAGGTCCATTCGTGGCAGTTCTTTTTTGGTACAAAAACTCCAGGCCTGTGGGCCATGGGAAAGAGAGAATTGCCACTGGGATCCTAGAAAAAGCTTGTCTAAATCAAGTCTTTGGCAGTAAGTTGAATCAAGAGGCAGCATTATAGTGCTATATCACATTCCTATCTCAGACCCATGGAAAAATTGTTGCATTCCCAGGTGTGGGAGTCATGAAGGATGAGGTTTATAAAGTAACATGATGTGAATGCTAAGGCAACCTTCTCTTGAAAGAGAAATAGAGGCCACTCCCTTCTGTGCTTACATAATGCATATTTGAACTTCTACATATTTCACTTAGGTTCACAAATAAAAATGTGAAAATAATAAGAAAGGAAAAGTCATACAAAGGAAAGCTGTTAAGTACAATATATTTATTTGCCTGCACATTATTTAAAGGAAACCCAGCATAATAAGATAAGTAGATCAGGCTCAGTAATGCCCTAAGGTGCTACCGACAATTGTAATAAAGTTTTGGTCAAAGCCAATAGAAAGCCATATAAAGAAATTATTTTCAAGAGATTTTTTTTCTGCTATTGTAAAAGGCATTGGTTTCCTTAAGCTGCTGGAAATGAATATTAAACCTTTGTTCAATATGTCATTAGGACATCAGTAAACAGTTAAGACCATAGAATATATGCAGCCTTCTTTTCTATTTTGGGCCCTTGCTGACCTGAAAGGCTTCTCACTGGTGGGCACTGCTGGAGAGGTGATGTTACACATCTGCAAGCCTCATTTTGCCTCGTAGCAATGAGGGCTTACAGAGCCACAGACAGTGATCGTGTGTTTATCTCCCTCCGATGTCTTTGGTGGGTAGAGAGCAAACTGCTTTTGCTACTTCCCTCCTCCCATGTCTGCCACCCCTTAGTCCACAAATCATTTGTGCAAATGGCAGGGTGGTGGATGTTGTGTTATATAAGTAAATGTGTGTGTTTTTTAGAGTAAACATGCCTGACAAGAGAATGTCACTATGGTCACATTAAAAGTCAACACTTCCCATTTATGTCTAGCCTGCCGTCTGAACTTCAATGAAAATGAATTATAGTATCTCTGGCTTTATTTGAAACCAAGTCTGTCATAGTAATTCATCTGCCATTAGCAATTATATACAATGATACACATCAGAAAAAGGTGGATTCACTTTATTCCAAACTTGACACTGGAAAATAGCAGTTTTCAAGTCTGCACAGCAGATTTTTCTGTATATTACTGAGTACAACTCTACTACAGAGTTTGTATTATATATTATCTTTATTCTTTGATGATCTCAAGCAATGTAACAGTGTCAAAAACTGTGTATCATAAATTCAGTAATTACTTAATGGATCAACATTAAAACAAAGCAGAGAAATTCCAAGACTTTCAGTTAATCACAGGCAAAATTGAGATAACCTACTACAACAAAAGCAGCAGAACCATCTTTTTCTCACTGTTAGTCTCACTCAGGTATCCCCCTACTTCCTCTCAGCTAACACAAACTGCTCTACTGCCATGAATTCATTTGCAAGCATGAACAATCCAGTGTGTCCCCTATTTTTTTTTAGTCATAGATAAGGGAGGTCACTGGTAGAACCTAATACCCAACGACATTGCAATTATTGCCCGTTTATGCTCAATAACCTCAGAAAGTATGGGCTCCTTCTTTCTCCTAGAGGTTTTCAAATTAAAAAAAAATATTGTTATATTATTAGTTTGTGTTTTCTTAGTAGGTATGGTTTGAATTTTCTCATTTATCTCTGATCTGTTGCTGAGGGGGAAAACAGTCTTGCTGATGGGTAGTGACTAAAATACTTAGACAAACAAAAGAATCCACTCTGGAAGTACAATCCTCTAATATATCTGTCCTGTTCTGTTTATGTATGGAAACTGAGATTAAGTTGGTGAGATCTAATCACTAAAGAAGCTAACATCATAGCTTTTTAATTGTTGACTTTCCTTCATGTTTTCTGGCTAGTTCTATATACAATTTCATCTTGATTAGAATTGTAACCTAATACATTAGTTATCAGTATTTTGAAGACATCAAAGAGGAAATTTGTGCTGAGTGCATGAGAGACCTGATGTAGGTGTAGCATCTTTTTCTCAAAAGCAACTTGGATATCACTGAGTAACTAAGAAAGTAATTCTAGGAATGTAGAAGTCTTACCTTAATTAAACAAATTTAAAAATCATCTTGTTGAAATTTCTAAATACTATGATGATCATATTCGCTTCAGTTATGAATTTCAGTAAATCTAATAACTAGAGAATTATTCTGATGGTTTTTCCATGTTCTTGTAGAAAGTTTTCTTTTTACCTTCTGTGGTTTCTTGTGTGAACAGTTTGTCTATTTAAAGCCTGCAGAGAGGATGTGATTTTCCCATGCAGGGGAACAATGGCAATGATTTCAAATACACTATTGAAAGAGTTTATTGCAGTTGAAAGTCACCAAAAAAAGTGGTTGTTCTGTAGTTCTATACTTTAGCTTTTGTTGCTTTCAATCTTTCTGAATGCTGGTGTTTTATAGATCTTTGGTAAGGTACAATCCTTCATTTAATTTCTACCTTTTAAATAAATATTCCTGCTTTCAATGCTGTTATATGTACATAATAATTTTTATGCTTCATTCTGTGAGGTGTTGCTCAATCAGCAGTCGGAGTAGAAGTAGTAAAGTAGCCACTGTAAAGTGATTGCTTGCCAGCTTGTGATCATATTTCTCAGCTGCTTGATCTTGTTCTTCAAATATATATTTATTTAGTCACTGCTGTTTACTGTGTTGAAAGGCTACTGTTAGTAATGTTTGGCAGACTTTCTGATTTTACTGGTCCAAACCCATCTTGATTGTTTAACTGCCTTACTTTCAACAAGAAAACTGTGTGTTATCTAAATGACACTTGTGCCACTCACACAGAGAGATGCTTATCTCTCTGGCTACTGGTGGGATTGGGACTTTAGGAACCCAGGGCTATGCTCATCCACTGAGCCTTTGGAGGCAGCCAAGGCACTCAGTGCCTCATGGCATTCGCGTGTGGAGGAAGACGTGAGGGTTACAGAAGTTTTCACACAGGTTACCTGTAGTCAGCCTGCTCTTCTGTTCCAACTTGCACAAACATAATTCATAATCCTGATTCTTTCTTGAGACACTGCCAGTCATTCCTCAGCTTCTGAGGCGATTGTGATGGTGGCAGGAATGCAGAAGTAGAGACCAAGGCTTAAATTTCTGTTTAAAGCAATCTCAGAACAAAACCTACCCCCCCCTCCAAAAAAAAGGAAAAGGAAAAGAAAACCAACCCACAACATTTCATGCAATGACTGCTCAAGTCAACTGAAGTGACTCTACAAAGTATCTTGGCAAAAAAACAAAGGAGAGAAACAGCTTAATGTAGCATTGCTGCATTCAAGAAATCTGAGCATTCTCCTGGCTTAACTGGTTAGGTTGTTTGCAGTTGCATGTAATTAATTACTCAGGTTGTAGGAACTCATTTTGTCAGACACAGATGACTTTCTTACTTGCTACAAAGAGAATGCAAAATGAGAAAAAGAAGAATTTAATAGACCTTTGTCATTGAGCTATCTGACACTGTATTATTTGGTACGTTCTGATTCAGAGGTAGACAACTGGCACTAAATCCAGGAAAGAAATAAAAGACAGAATGGATCAGAATGGAACAATCTGTACAGAAGATTGTTTTACATTCCAGATATGGCTGTGTACTTTACTTCTGGAGGAGTAGGAGAGCTGGCTGTTTCTTGGAACAGTTCTGGGGAAATACGGGTCTAAGAGTTAAAAGTTTTAATTTTTTTCAATGAGGCTGCTGCTCTGGAAAGACAAGCTTGCCTGACAACTCTTTTTCTCTTACTTTTTCACTTGTTTCCTTTTCTCTGTGTGTTTTGATTGTTGGGTTTTTTTTTTCCTGTGAGGTGTTAAATAGCACATTATCTATTCCTACTCTCATATTAATTTAGTGAACTAAGATTTCTTTTTCCGAAGTTGCAGAATTAGAGGGATTTGGTGAGGTTTCTTGGTTTGGGGAGGTTTTTTCTGGCAACTGTAAATTGACAGAGTGATTGTCGGTGCAAGCACTTTTATGGACTATGTGTGACAATCTTGTGGGCTAGCCATGAATTTGGCACTTTGGCAGACTCCCAGCTTACCTTTTAACCTCCCCTATGTACTTTGATGGGAGTCATACTGCTGTTGTTTTAGCCTCTTCCAAATTTCT
Organism: Ammospiza caudacuta; assembly: GCF_027887145.1. NCBI lineage: Eukaryota > Metazoa > Chordata > Aves > Passeriformes > Passerellidae > Ammospiza > Ammospiza caudacuta. The sequence continues at coordinate 30,692,867 of NC_080595.1, forward strand.
TTTGAAACTCTGGTGCACTTTGTGATAACACAAATCTACTGGTATTACATTTCATTATTGCGTGAGTAATGAAGCTGATGTCCTCAGTGCCTTCAACAGAGTTTTGAAGAGGCTTATAGGCTTCACTGCCCTGCTTTGGCTTGATAAAGGGGTCCCAGATGTTTTTCTTTTGTCAAGTAAGATTACAGTTTGGTAAATGGTAAAAAAGTTAAATTGACTTGTGCTTTTACAGATAGGCTTAAAATTTCATTGTCACTCTTTACAGGTAGTGAGAATTTAATAATTAGACTCTTTCTAGTTTTCTCTGGGCTCCGTTTTTTTATTCTGTTTTTTCACTGTCAAGTTAAATTTTTATTGCTAATTTCTGTGTCTTATACAAATCCTTAAGGAAATAAAGAGAATAGTGAATATCTTGTCTTTATCCATTATGTGGTTCCTTAGTGTTTTATTGCTGTTGAGGTTTCTCTTAGCTTAGGAGTTTCCTGGATTATTGACTCTTATCTCCATTCAAGTTCGTGGCTAACATATGGCATTAAATTAAAGTTAAATGAGTTTAGATCCTAACAACTCCAGTGTGTCACCTACCTGCACGGGGAAATCTTGCAATCAGAGTTAAGACATAATTTTGGAGTCTTCTCATAAAAACTTAAAACACTTAATAAAGTGGATCCATTTTTCTAAGCAGCCTCTCGAATTTCTTCGGTTCCTGTCATAATTATATATATAATGACCTTCTTTTTAGCTGTCTGTTGTGATGGTGGCTGTAAGTGGTTCCAAGATTGCATCAAATATAATTATACTTTGATTTCTTTATCTGAACATCTTGACTTCTTGAAATATAGCTTGTATTCTTCTTTAGTTAAGGAACATCCAAGATAACACTGCACTTGGAAAGTTATCAGCTACAGCTGCAATCTTGTTTCCTTCTTCAATCTGCAAGAGCCTTACCATGATGATCACATTCTATTTGGTGTTGCTATAGTCCTGTTTGAATGCAGACCTTTTTTATTGTATATCCTGTAATTCACTGAAGGAACAGTTTTGGGAAGGCACATGACTTTTAAAACAGGGAGCTTTGTTTTGTTGCTTTGACTTCTTGTGGGGAGGATGCAGAGCTGTTTATATCTGTTTGCCCTGGCTTTATGCTGGACAATTCTGGCAAATCACTTTGCAGAGGTAGGAATAGGTGGTTGCTTGAGGGTTTGAATAATTATACACAGGGGGTTATGTGGCAGCCAGCTGGATCTTACATTGTTTAGGAACTGCTGATATTAATGACCTTAAGGAATGATAAAATATGCAGTCTGTTCCAAGGGGCCATGCCTGGGTGACCACTGAGGACCTGCAAGAGCAGTGTGGCTGATCCAGAGAAAGCCAAGTGTCATGTAGGGGATGTTGCTTGCAATAAACATTTCTACAGCCAGAGCATACTTCAGCCACATAAAAACATATCTGACAAAGCTGATTTATGTAGGAGACAGTGGTTTTGCTGTTACAGAGGTAAATATGACTTTGTTGTGCCAGGTCAGGCTTGTTTTACACGCACAAACCACTTTGTAACATGTACATAACACAACCTATCCCTACATGCACAGTAAGTTTTCCAGTGCTTCCCAGAATCTGCTTTGTGGATGCATCATTGCAGATGTGCAATGATTCTGCAGACCTTGAGTAGCAAGTCCACTGTGGCCCAGGAACAGCTGATTTTCATGTTGGCCTGTGTACCTGCTTGAGGAATATATGGGCCAACATGTTAAAAAATGTTTAACAAATGTCAAAAGAAAAAAAAAAAACCCACACTAAAATCCACCTACTGAAATTGGTGTGAGAAGCAGAAAAGACCACTTCTGGGGAAATCTCAGCATACTGTAGGTTTGGACATGTCTACAAAAACTCTTAACATGCTGCAGCCTTGGAAGGGCTGTTTAATCAATTAATGTGTATAAATGTTTGGTGTCTGTGGTTCTGAAGGCTGGGATCTGACAAAGAGACATTTCTCTGGAAGAAATTCTCTGAGTAAGGTGAAGACTTCTCATCCCTCACTCAGGTCAAATTTGTTGGCATAAAGATTTTTTTTTTAAAAACCCTTGGCTTTTCATAGGCTTTTCAGGTGAAATTAATTTACAGAGGCTGGCATGGGATTTTATTCTTCTTCTCTGATTTAGAACTTGCCTACACACACACTATTTTTTTTTTCATCAATTCAATCTAAGGAAATTTGTGTAATTATTCCAGGAAAAAGAATTCTGATCAGGAAGTGTCGACAAAGTCACCTAAAGACGTGTGCTCTGCTTTTGATTCTCACCTCTCTATGCAATCATTCATACATTACAATATAGATATATTATTTATATATATATATATATATATATATATTTTATATCCAAATATACTATATATCTTTAATACATATCAGAGATACCTAAAAGCCTAGACAGAAATATAAAAAGCAAATGTTGTTTTGATACACATGCAATATAAGTGGGATTTATTTGCCTTTGTTTTATGTTTATGTTATTATATATGTTATATCTACATGATGAGGAGGTTTTACTTGGGGGGGCCAGTTCATGCAGGTAAGGGTTCTTTTATGCACTGACTTTCCAGATCCTTTTGTTATTAAGTCTAAGGCAAGTGGCAGGTAAGTTGAATGGTACCTAGCATTAATTGTGTTGGAACATATATTAACCATCAATGGTATATTTAGAAAATATGCAGAGGGCAAGACAGGAAAGGTGGATATCCTTTTTCCAGCCTTTTTTTGACCTAACCCAATTTTATAAGCAGACAATTGTGTGGTTTTGACACAAAGACGTTTGTATGATCAGAAATAGCTGCTAAGATATGTTGTTTAACAATGAATGCAAAATATTCCTGTGGAATTATTTTTGAGCAGCCTTAAGCTACAGAAAACGGTGCTCCCAAAGATGGGAATGTAGTTTTTCATCCATCTCATTGCAATCTTTGAATTGCTACTATACATTAAGAATGAAATTCAAAGTAATCCAAGTTTGAAAATACCTATTCACTGAACCCAACTGCTAGGGTATGGATAAATTGGTACTCCTTGTTTAGTGCTAATGGGAAAAATAGAGATTGGCTTCATTGACCTATTTTGCATTGACAGAATGATAGATCTGTAGGAAACAAGAAACTGAAATCTTTCCCAAACTTTTCTGAGCTGCCTTGAATACATAAAAGCTGTGCTTTCATGCAGCTAAAGAGAGTAAAAGCTTAGTCTTACAAAATGCTTGTAATTGCCTGCTTCTTTATTTTATTGCCTTTAACTAGATTTATTTCATGACTGCTACCAACTTTTCATGCACAGGCAGTGAAGGACAGTTTCTCAGTGGTGTTTGGGAAACCATTTATTTTTCAAATTCTATAGTTTATTATGAAATACAAGAGCACATGATCAAAATTTGAAAGTTGATTTAATTTGAGACCTTTGTATTTCAGGGACCTGAAACTGGACAATATTCTTCTGGATGCAGAAGGCCACTGTAAACTGGCTGACTTTGGGATGTGCAAAGAAGGGATTCTGAATGGAGTGACCACCACGACGTTTTGTGGCACACCTGACTATATAGCTCCAGAGGTAGTTTTTTGCAGTGCACTAAGTGTACAAATATTCTTATTTATCAGACTGTTACATGTGTCATTTTATACACTCTTTACATGTAGATGAAAACATTTAAGATGCAGACTAGACTCTGCTGCACTTGTGCTTAGGTAGTCTTGCAGAAAACGGTTACTCTACTGCCTACAAGCACTATTCCTTGATGATAGGAGTGTTTTTTCTACTATTTGTTTCTTGAAATTAAAGTTATTCTTCTCAAATTGCTCATTTCTGAATCAACATCATTATGATGATTTTTAGCAGCCTTTAAGGTGCTAGATTCAACTGACTATTGCAATCTTAGTAATCTTAAGTAGTTATAAAAATGTTTTTATTTTTAGTGAGGTTTAAAAGAACATGTTCTTACAGAAGAAGCCATATGTTTGATGCCGTTTTGACTACAGCCTTTGAGGGAATATAATTCTTTTCCCTTTATTTAAAATATCTGTGAAAGATACTACGCTTGTGCTACTTTACAGACTTGCACAGAAAGATGGAAACTAGATATGATCCTGCATATTAGTTGGCAACATTTCAAGGTGGTCATTGGATAAAATAAATACCTTAGAGTAGTGTGGCTTTGACATATCCTAGATTTTAATATTATGAGGTGAATTTCAAAGTGCCTAAAATGAACCAATACTGAACAGTTATTCTGCAAGGCAGACTTTGCTCAGTTGAGTTAGTAACCTGTGCATCTTTCCACTTGAATATTCAGTGTGCAGGTTTAATGGAAAGGTGTTGTTGATTTGTCTTTCATCAAACATAAATTTGCAGTGAGGAAAAATGTTATTTATTATTCCTTAGAGTCAATAAATCATAAATCCATTCTGTTAGTGTTCAGGGCTGTCCAACTTCAGTAGCACAACTGATAAGGTGTGAATCATCTTGAAACTGTCATTACATAAATGTGTGTCTTATGGAGTCTGAAAAGTATTCTAGCATTTAAAGAAAACAAATACCAGTGTGGTAGCTGGGGCTATGTAGGATTTTTTTCTGATTTCTATACTAATTGAATCCTTTGACAAATTCTCTGAAAATTATTACTGAAAATAAAGCAATAATAAGAATACAGGAACTTTTACTGAGGCTTCCAATTTGTCATGTTAATTGCAGAAGCTATCTCCTGCTTCTGTTTCTCTTGCATTGTAGTGATATGTCTTAATTTCCTTTTATTTAGTAGTATCTGATTTCCAAAGAGTTCCCAGAAGACATGAAAAGTATACATCTAATTTTCTGTATTTGATGGCTATAAAATATCATTTTCTTTCAATGAGGAATGTGGATGGGATCCAGACCTGTGTATCCAAATGTTAAACTCATTTCTGTTCTTGTGTTAAGACTGAATTTGGTTTTATAGTGGTCTTGATTCCCAACTACAGCACTAAGCCCAAGCAGTTCACTATGGGATTTCTCACTGCACTGTGCAGTGCTGTGTAAGGAGTTGGTGGATTTATTGCCATTCCAAGGCATTTTAAGGCAGCCAGCTTCACCTTAAGCAGGCGCCCACTCCCCTTCCCTGGTTCCCTGTCACGCTGAACCAATGCAGCCAAACTGCAAGCTTCTTTCCAGTGAAAAGGGGACAAGAATCAAACTTGTTCCTGGTACAACAGTAGTTCTGTAACACCAAGTGCTACTATAAAACTCCATCGTGCTAAACTATTACTTGCCACTAAAGGTATTTGCTACAAGGTTGAACTTGTGCCACAAGAGAAGTTGTAGCCAGTTTTTCCTGAAAGCAAGTGCAATTAAAGTGAATTCTGCAGCCATGGATTGTACAATGCTGTAAAAGGAACTTGAACAAAAATGCTTTTGGCTTCCTTCAGTCCTACCTAAAGGACAAGAATAAATCTCTCAGATGATCTCTGTGCAGCATTAGAAGCTGGTTCAGTTTGTTTTGTTCAAGATAGAGACAAGGAAATGTTTCACATTTTCCACCAGTCTGTTTTGTATATGTGATCTTTTTTCCCCTATAGTGTGACCTGCTTTAAACAGCTTGGGAGGATATGCAGCTCTTTTGCTCACAAGCATAGTCATTTACTCAGGGGACTGATAAACTCTCAGTACTGCTGAGAACAACATCTCATTGACACTTAGCTGTGCTAGTGCAAATTGCATGGCTAAGAAACCCTGCCTGCTGTTACTGAAATCAGTGTGTGATCCAGTCCTGCTTAGGCACTGGGGCATAGAAGGGCTATATCATGTCGGAACAGCAGATGTGCAGCTGAGACAGTTGTCTCACTTGTCTCTTCAATCCAATCTCTTTTTCTGTGCTAGATCCTCCAGGAGCTGGAATACGGTCCATCCGTGGACTGGTGGGCTCTGGGTGTTCTCATGTATGAAATGATGGCTGGACAACCCCCCTTTGAAGCTGACAATGAAGATGATCTCTTTGAATCCATCCTTCATGATGATGTGTTGTATCCAGTCTGGCTCAGTAAAGAGGCTGTCAGCATTTTAAAAGCAGTGAGTCTTCCATTACTTGCCTTCCTCCTCCTCCTCCTCATGGGTTTTTTGGGGGTTGATTTGTTGGGTTTTTTGCTTGATTAAAATTGAATTTGCTGAAAGTTGTTGAGAGCTGTCACCACTGGGAGTTCAAGCACAGTTCAAAGTGCCACTGTTAGGATAATGGGGCCTTGGATAAATTGCACTGCTTGTGGGAAAGGAACAGAATGTTTGTATTCCACGCAGTTCTACACTGTATAAATCTGTGTACTGCAGATTCATGTTTCAGGGAAAACCCAACCAGCTAGAACTGTGCTATCACTTTGACATTTTATATGCCATGTACTCCCATCACTAGAGTGGGGAAGCACTACATAATTAAAGAAACAATGTTTTTTATTTTACCCGCTTACAAAATTTCCTGTACCTTTGCTGTTTTTCCCCTGTCATCAAGATGAGTTTAAAGCCCTTTATTTACAGCTGCATGTTCTATTTTATAGTTCACATGATAAGCAGTCTTACTTTAGTGTGATTGTTTCTGTTCTCATTGGGATTTTTCAGTATGAGTGATGACTTGACAGTAAATTGTGTCATCAAATGCCACAGTTTTTAAAATCAGCCAATATGTACCACTGAGCAAATTTGGTTTTTAGACTACCTTTATAAAGTCAAGTTTATAAAGTAATTCATTACTATGAATGACACTGACATAAATTCTTTTTTCTCTGCTAGTATCATCCCAAAATTGAAAGCAAAACAATACAGAAGCAGTTTGTCAATCCCCAGAGTTGGCAAAAAACCCGAGAAGGATTTTTGGCCTAAAAAAATAACTTGGTTTTTATTTATTCCATTTTTCCATTGTCTTTGAAACTGGGAAAGCTCTGCCTTTCTATATATTTTTCTTTCAGCATCTGGAGTAAGGGAGACTTTCAATTAAGAAGGCAGCTGATAATGTAAAATCCTGCAGAGATCTTCATACAGGCTTATTTTGAAAATGTGTATAAAACATAAATTGAGATTTTAACACCAGTTGACAGCACATTCTGCAGAAATTCTCATCTTGACCTTTTGATGAAAATGTCTTCAGGCTCCTTCTACTGAGCAAGAGAGATGCTCTAGCAATGATTCAAAACAGAAGTCGAAGTTAACCTCTCAGAAGTGTTTGAAGTATCTCCTTTGCTACATTCACTGTAGTGAGAAGATGAAGGTTTTTTTACTGCTGGCAGTAATTTATTAATACTTATTCTCCCTTTTTCCCCAGATAGCTTTCTGACTACTTTTTATTAGCTCACATTATACTTTCATGCATCCATTTCTGTTTCCAGACCGTTTGATTATTTTACTTCAGCAATTAAAATATATAGACTTGAGCTGCAGAGTTCAGGCTTATATCCACAGCTCAGAGGTTATTTTGGCACATTGTAAAGGAAGGGTTTTTGTCAGTTTTCATACCTACATCTGATTTTCATTGGAGTCCAGGAGATTTTCTTTTAAAGCTGACTTTTTTACAGAATTTTCTTCATTTTGATAGTAGGAGTGGTGATTTGTACCTTGCTGCTGTCATAGCCTTTCAGGCATAAATTGATACAATTTAATGGAGCTGTGGCAATTTATACCATAAATAAACACATTTCCTTAGGATTAGCAACCTGCTGCCTACGAATGTATGGTATGAAACTTGCTTGAAACTTGTGTTCTTCATCTGATACTTGTCCATATGAAGAACAGGAAAAACAGAGGAAAGAAAGAGGCGTCTATGTATTTTACTGCTGAATGGTAGCAAGGGATTAATTTTGGAGCACTTCATTTCCTCACATTGTGCTTTGAGACATGAGTTTCATTCTTTTGAAACTGTTTTTTTTTCTTACAGTCCTTCAAACACTACATAAGGAAAGTTTAATAAGAAGACATTCTCTTGTATTAAGTGGCGATGTTGTCCTATTTTCTTAATAAACAGTTTTCCTGTTATTTCCATCAAAACACTGAGGATGATATTAAAGCTCAGTATTACAAGGCAGTGTGTTGCTTATCTCATGAAAATCCACACATCTTATTAGTCCTGTTTCGGTGAATTGACAGGAATTGCTATTTTAATTCTTTCCTGTGTAATAAGGAAAACAATTCTTTATTGAAATTTGCTCTCTGCTTCTTCCCAAGCAATGGAGAGATGTTGTCTCTACAGTGTGTGTTCCCTGTGTCCTGGGATGCAGTCTCTGGCTACAGAAGCAGAACTCTGTTTTTAAGTTGTGTGATTTATTTCAAGAAGCAAAATTTGGGGAGCCTAATCATCCTTGATTCAAGCCCTAAGCAGCATTTTGTCCTGTTATCACTTAAGTCGGTAGGAATGCTGATCCTAAAAGGCTTCTTCTTTCAGAAAAGGAGGTTTCTGCCTTAGCCATAGAAAGGTTTATGGCTATGGCTGTCAGCTCCATTTGCAACCATCTCTTCAGCAGAGTGCAGTTAACAGCTGTGTCTGTCCTGACAGTTGCATCAGTGTTGATGCTGGTGATAAACAGGGAATAAATGTCAGCTTTTGCTTCAGAAATAGAAAGGGATTAAATTAATGCAATTAAATGTCTGCTTTAGAAGTTTGATGTTTTTTCTTCATATATGCATGTGATATTTTTGTTTAAGTATTCATTCTTAAAATACATTCTCTTTCATCATCCATTTCACAGTTTCATGAAGTTTGTGAAGTACAGCACTAAACTGGACAGTCTATTCATACCGTCATGTCCTGGGCTTCTTAAAAAGTTACATGTCCAGATGCTTTCCCTGTCTCCAGTTTAAAACAAAGATAAAGCATGGTAGATACTAGGATCATATTTTACTTCTTTGATACCTGGATTATATGGTACAAAAAGCACATCCTGTAGTTTCCATGTTCTGTTTCTGCAATACATGTGGCTGCTAGTTCCTGGCCTGCTTGCTCCAGTCCTGGAGATGAAATAAAGCAGAGGAATGTAGGAATGCATTTTGTGGTTTTTCAAGAGACCTCACCAAAGCACAGTAATCCTTTCAAAAACTTAATTTCTCCTGCTCATAGAAAAGATTCCTGTAGTTTAGATATGACTTGCCTACTTGCAAAAGAACTTGCAGAGCAGTTGAACTCAAGACCAAAGAGAAGGATCATCTTCAGAACGGTGCGTGTATGTCAGAGACCACAGACAGAATTGCCTTGCTGATCTATGCTATACTTTTAAAATGACAGCAAGGGTACTCTCCTCTGAATGGTTGATCTAGATATCTAAAACCAATCTAGGGGCTTAAGTAGCTACTTGCCTAATACCTAGAGTACTAAAGCAAGGGCATGCTCTACAATAGTTTATTTTATTCTGCATTTGCTTTTTTATCCTACAGAAGTATAGTATAATGTGATACATAGGTTGAAAAGCCACTGAACAATTATTACATTTTGTTTACTTTGTCCAGTTTTTCTAAATTTAAAGATGTTATATAATAGCTGAATATAAAGTTATAGCAAAGCTATTGAGCTAATTCTATAATGTGTTTGTGATTATAAGAACAGCATTCATTGCTACTTGAATTGCAAGGATTCTGTGTCCACACAAATTAGGAAATTAGTAGAGCAATTGCTAATAAAAGAAGGAAAAATAATAGAGAAAAATCAGGTAAAGTATTATGAGCTTCCATCAGTTGATATCAATGTCTTACACCACTTGTACAGCTTTTTTCTGACAGGAATAGTAACAGTTTAAATGTGAGAAGTTTATAAATTACCACACTGGAGGAGACCAGTTAGTTTCAGTCGCTGACACTAATCGTGTACTAAAAATGAAAGATAATGTACAAGTTATGTCATGGAGGACATGACATAATTTCCCATTCTCATGGGAAGTTTTCTGCAGGTACTGATCACTCTCTCTGTCTCTGGAGGATTGAAGATCCTTTAGTGTTTTTGGCTAAAGCTGAAAGTAGATACGCTGAACAAGTATCTAGTCCTTTAACACTCCCAGTCAGATGAAATTAAGAGGTCTCAACAATAAACTGAAAGGGTTTCTTGCAGTAAATTTACAGTTTGGAGTCTCTGAATCTTATGGTATTCCCAAAACCTCTGAAATATGGAGTGCCAGAATAAATGACCTTCTGAAAGGGGACTGTCTCTAAAAAATTAAGAATTTAAGAATTACAGTGTGTAATTGAGCAGCAAATGATTTCCAGGTATTGCCATTCATATTTTAACATTTCCCTCCTTTCCTCTCCACCCTGTAGTTCATGACAAAGAATCCCAACAAGCGACTTGGCTGTGTGGCGTCACAAAACGGGGAAGATGCGATCAAGCAGCATCCATTTTTCAAGGAAATTGACTGGGTTCTTCTAGAACAAAGGAAAATCAAACCACCCTTCAAACCTCGCATTGTAAGTAACAGTTTGTATAACATTCAGAGAAAACTTGGTTTGGCAGTTCTATTTGTTGGCTTTTCTGAGAAATGAGATTACCCAATGCAGTGTTTTGAGGACTGAAACAGTAACATAAAAATGGCACTGAGAAGATTACTTTGTCATTGTTTCTGTGAAGGTAAGTGTCAGGAATAAATGTAATGCACAGAAAAATGTTCATGTTCATCCACATAAACCATAAGAGAGTTCAAAAAACATTTTTAATTACATTCTGTGTTCTCAAAGATGCCATAGCCAGAAAAGATGTTTTCAGTTGACGTATACTCTCTATACTTTCTGTGTGAACTCTTTACAGTTCTGCATTGCTGATGGCCACTGGATTTTGTAGTAAAACACAGACAAGAATTTATAAGGAATAACATTTTAAGTGAAGAAACTTGAAAAAACAGCTTCTTGGCGGGAAGAAACACACCTTATTATTAGATACATTTATATATTAACATTTTCCTGGATAGTAACCAAGTATTTCTATTTTAAAGTAACAAAAATCTGTAAAAAACAGCCCTACCTGCAGAAAGTATGAAAGACATGCAAAAATATTTTATTCTGGTGTTTCTCTGGATGAAAACACAATTAACCAATTGTCACAATGCATGTGGTTATTCTGTGCTTACACACTGCAAGAGGCTAGCTTTGTGATAAATCCTCTGAGAGTGATTTGCATCTTTTGATTTCACAAGTTCCTAATTACAATGCTTGATTTGCCTGTGAATATGGTCAAAGTTCTTGTTTGTTTCTTTCTTTAGATAGTTTACAAAGGTATTAAAACACCCAAAAAGCAAAACAAATGAGCAAAATAAAAACCTTGGGAATCAAGTCCAAATCCTGAATTAAATTCAGAGGTGAAAAAGTCCCTTCTGTTTTTGAAGAATTGCTTTATGTTACATATAATGCCTTTACTTGAGTCCAATGAGATGCCTTTCCCCAAGTTCCTTGTGTAGATGGGGAAAGCAGGACTGATCGTCCAGAGCAGGAGCCTGAGGCAGCTCCTCTGGGCCCACTCTTGGGGAAATCTCTCTCTGTAGCTGTGCAGAAAAGGCCCAAAGGGATTGACAACCATGAGTGAAAGCCCTTATGAGCCCTTTTCTAGGAGTAATAGTAAGGTACAGTGTTGTCACATGAGGAAGGTTTTCCCAATGTATTGGAGGATGGAAACCTTACAGCGCCCTACATGCAGGGAGAGCTGGCCTGAGCCAGCCCCACTCCTGGGGGTGCAGCCAGCCCTCACCCTGCTGCCCAGCTCCTCTCTGGAGGTGTGGCAGGCTTGCAGCTGCTGCCTGAGCTGATATACAAGCCTCTGCTCTGCTGCAGGAAGTGTAAACCCCAAAACTAACTCCTTTAGTACCTATCTGAAGCCTATTTAGTACTGTGGCTGTTTTCCAGTCAGGTTCCACAGCTCTCAGATATCTGCACTTGGGCAAAGTCTGTGTTGAGCTGAGTTGCTTTTGTGTAGCTCTTTTCTTGTTTTCACAAGAATTTGGCCTCTCATCTCACCATAATTTTTGTTGCTTTGCTCAATATTCATCAGAATTTTGTTTTTAAGTCATGATGAACTATTGCAGAATTATTTTCACTTTATGCCTGCATCTAATTTCCAGTTTCCTTTCATCTAGTCTGTTTATTGGCTGTTTTGCTTTCATGATCAAGATGCACAGTCCCTTTGACAATAGGTATTTTTATGAGGCTTTTATTATTTTTGTAACTACTCCCACTGTGGCAGTCCTTAAAAGTCAGGAGATATTTCAATATCAGGTGATTTGATTCATTGCTGATATAAATGCCTTCTGCTTTCTCAGTGGGCTTTCTTTCTCTTTCTGGTAATTATTTCATTGTTATTATATTGTAAAGCCAATCCTATTTTGTTAATTCCTGATGTTTTGTTCCTTTTCCTCTTTTCTACTTACTTCATGGTATTTTAATTGAATTGTTCTGTTTCAGTAGTGATTGCAGATTATTTCAGAGTAGTCTGAAATTTGTATAATTTTAGGACAGTTCTTTGCTCCTTAATAATTGTTAGGGTGATTTTATACATTCCTATTTACACTTCTGATCATTTTTCTTCAGGCTACTTCTCTAATGTTGGATTTCATACTAATTCTTTCTATATTCTGTCTACCAACTTTCTTTATACCAGATTTGATTCCTGCAGTCTAGTAGCTCTGTATGCTTGGATTTTTTTCTGAACTCTTTTTTTTTTATAGTGGTGAATTCAGATAATATGTACTCTATGTAACAGGCATCTCTTATTATTTTCATGTTCTCAGTCTGCACTCTCTGAGCTATCTTCCCCAGTGACTGGGTTCTATCAGCTTTTACTGATAACTTTGAGCATACCTTATATATTTATGACCCGTGTTTATGATCCATCAGCTATTTTGTGCCAAGTTGTATAAATTTTACAGTTGTTTGGATTTTATTGTTGTATAGCAATCTTTGTGCAAGGTCATACTTGAAATTTTTCTTTGTCCTCTTAAAACTGAATGATGTATTACGTGGAAAGTTAGATGTGATATAGATCTGGGCTGGAGAGAAAGATCACACAAATGAAATATAATTATTAATTATTCAACTTCAGAAATGGCAAAGAAATTGAGAGCAGTAAATTTCAAGTGCTATAAAGGTAGTTTTGTGTACTTGCCAAGCTAGTCTGGATTGCACTCACTTTGAAAAATTGTGAGAAGAGGAAAGAAGGTGAACACTAATGAAATATGATCTATTTTAAAATCTTCACAGAGAGTTCTTCTCTAAATTCAGTTGTGGGTGTAGCATTGAAATTCATTGATTCAGATTGCAACTGTAACTGTAACAAATGTAACTGTTCCATAGCAGTGGAATAACTATGAAAAAACCATAACTAATGCCTGTGTTTGGAATGTTTTATGGTTTTTAACATCTTTTACTATTAATAAAGGACTCTTGATTATTTAAAAGCGATTTGTAATATTAAGAGAGGATTTAAAAAATATTTTAATCTTGTGTTGAGGAGGGCCTAGTTCTGTGAAAAGATCTATGAAAAGAGAGGCCAGATTACTAGTCAGAAAATAGACATTCTTGCATGTGATGTGTGAGTGTAAATATGTGTTGAGGAAAAAAGTGTACCATGCATATGTAGCTGTCTGAAATTGAAATTGAGTTTTGCATGCACATACAAGAATGCATATACTTACACAGGTAGTCTTCTATTTTCTGACCAACCAGTAAGATGACTAAGGGGGGAATATTTATGATTATATCATAAACACTTTCAAAATAAAACAATACGATGTGTTCAAATGAGCTACAGGCAATGTAAAGTGGTGAAACTAAAACAGTAAAGTCATTAGGGAAAATGGCCAAACACTGAGGTCCCATCAGACAGTGGAATAATCTGCCAAGGGAGGTCATGGAGGTGGTATTGTGGAAAAATTCTTGCTTCTGTTCTGCCTCACTCTTCTCAAAACACACGAGTTCCCTGATTAGCACAGCTGATTTGCTTTTCTCTTACCTTCCAACATTTCTCTGCCATAATACATTTTCTGAGGAGCTATATTACATGGTATTGTCAGGCTGTGCTTCTCCATGGTTCAGGTGTGTCACTTCAGCTCTGCCAGCCTTAAGTCTGAGTTTTTCAACTGAGCTTGGGAAAAAAAAACAACTGCATCAAACTTTTAAAGGTTTTTGTTGTTTGTTTGTTTTTTTTAAATCTCATTCACACAGTGGATGGATGTAATTATGTTCCTTATTATACCAGTAATATACCATTAATGTCTTTCTAGTTTGTACATTATTTGAGTATTCTAATGATGCTTTGGAAGCTGAATTTTCTTCCTGCGTCCAGCATTAGAGTGGAAATTACCAAAAGGATTTTGAAAACCTGCCTATGTTTTTTTGAAATCTTGCATGAGTGCCCTGAACAGAGAACTCATACAAATAGCTGAGGTTTAGATTGCTAAACAGTGACAGAAGTGCCACCCTAGGCTGTCCTGGGTAGAGACAGTGGAAGCAGATTTGGTGGTTCTGAAACCTGCTGGGAAGGATGTTTGCTTCTGCAGTTAATGACTTGGAATAGAGAATACAGAGGGGTTAAAATGCGCTGGGACTCAATCCTGTGATGCATGTTATCTGCCAACTCTTCCTCTCATAAATCTAGGATCATGAGGCTTTTCAGCAGTAAAATTATTGTACATATGTGTGTGTATACAAATAAACAAATATAGTTCCATGTAGAGCTATTCTAAATGTTAAGCTAGTGTACAAAAAATCATAGCTCTGGAGAATGTACATTAGAAATCAAGCAAACTGTTGAGCAGCTAGACAGCAGATGCTGGTTACATCTAAACTCCAGTGACTTTGCAGTGTCTTTTAAGATCATTTTTACTGTTTTTAAATCCTAATTCTTACAGTTTCACAGCATGTCTTGAACATTTCTGAATAGTATTATTCATCCCTGAATGAAGTTGTGAAAATGTAACTGCACATGCAATAAGTACCATTTTAGACAGATACCCTTTCTCCAGAGCAACTGTTGTGAGACAGAAATCCTTTGAGGCATTTTAATCCTCTGTTGCGATTTTTTTTTTTTTAATGTATTCTTCCTAGAATTTTATTCCTTTTGGAATATGAAATTTCCATGATCAGTAGCCATAAGGCCAGGCCATGGTTTGCAACATAATTTATTGCTCAAGAACCACAAAGACCTTGATAGCATTCAGTGATTCTCTGCTCCCCAGCTTTCTTTGTTTCCATGGCTCTATTCCTGGCTTGGTTGAGTTGCTTATTTCCACTTTCAAACTGCATTTGCCATCTTAAAAATTAAAACAATGATGCAGTAGATCAATTTCTTACATAAGTTATGGATGTGGTGGTAAGTGAGGTAGATCCTGCTATGTGGCGTGATGGGATGGTTCTGTCTCTCCATACCAAATACAAACTATGCATTAAAAACAGTAATTGAAACAGATTACTGCTTTTGCTTTAATGTATTGATTAATTTTGTATTGTTACAGTTCCGTGCAATAAATTCTTTGTGCCATTTCTCAGAGCACAGCTGGCCTGCTGAAAGTTCTCCAGAGTAAACCTGTGGCCTGCTTACATGTCAGCAAAATCAGCCAGAAAAAAGCCCAGAAACAAGTGCACAAGTGGCAAAAAGAGTTGCAGTATCACAGTACCTCTTGCCAGTGACGAAGGAAAATCACTGCCTAAAATTTGTTACTCATTTGGCTGAAGTCAGTAAGCATCAATTTAATAGAATAGTGTGGATTGTAAAGGACCTTTAGAGATCATCTAGTCCAACCCCTCTGCAGCAAGCCTAATCAACCCTATCAGGTGCTCAGAGCCATGTCCAGGTTGTCCTTGAATGTTTCCAGAAATGGAGCATCTCTCACCAATCTGAGCAACCTGTTCAGTGTTTCACTGTCCTCATTGTAAGCAATTTCTTTATTATAACTAGTTTAAATTACCCTCTTTCAGTTTAAAACCATTACCCCCTGTCCTATGGCAACAGGCCCTCTTCTTTTTTTCAAGCCCTCTTTGAGTATTGAAAGTCCACAATATAGGGTCTCCCTGGGATCTTCACTTCTCCAGGCATAATAGCCCCAGCTCTCTTTGCCCTTCCTCATAGGAGATGTGCTCCAGCCCTCTGAGGGGTTTCTTTTTGATTTCTGTAGAATTACACCTACATGGACACTCCTGTCCTTTCAGACTGAGTTTTCATTGTCAACCCTTGCAAATGTGCGTGCCAACAGACAGACCTGCCTCTTTCATCTACCCTGTTGTCAATGTTAGTATTGGGAAAATCTGAGACACTGTCTAAGATGTCCTCAACATGAAAAAGCTGAAGAACTCTCAGTGAGAGGGTAATACAAGGCCTGGTAAAACAGATGTTTGCCATATGTATTTCTTTCTAGCAATTAAGCCAAAGTTTCATCCCTAATGGCTTTATCAGTGCCTGTGGCAATCCATTCATAGCGTGGCTTTATGGAGATGAAGTTAACAAAATCATATTACAATGATTCACTGTCAACATGCAGCTTTCACAGAACAATGCATTATTTTAATTTTCTCAATGCACTCATAATTTTTTGGTTTTTCATTTTAAAAGCTCACTTTCCTCAAGAGCATTAAAGACAAAATGAATGGGATAGCCTATTGCAGAATTGTATCTTGCACTACGGAGCAACGGCTGCTGCTGGCCTGTTCATCTAATATGCCTTACTTCATTTTGCAGCCTCTTCAATTTCTATTGGTACTGAGAATGTGTTCTGAATCATTGTATGTTCCTTCTTCAGTTCTGACTTAGGGTAGAGAGCTGATCTAGCAGCTACAACCAGAGACCCAAGAATTGCAAGATATATAAGTTCCTCCACCAGATTTTCTAGAAAATCATTATGTGGTCCAGGCTGCATCATCTAATCTTTTCTCACTTCAATTTCCCCTCTGTGGTAATTACAGGCAAAGTTGAGGGCCAGTGAAAAAATATGACTGAGGAATGTCAAAAAAAAAGTGCTAAAGATCAGCCTGCTTTTAAATTGACTGGATGTTTAGGACTTCCCTTGGAAGAGTGTTCTTATGCTATACCAGACCTCAGTGTTAGCAGATTTCCTCTCAGCCTCAAATTGCACCTT
This sequence comes from Ammospiza caudacuta, assembly GCF_027887145.1. NCBI lineage: Eukaryota > Metazoa > Chordata > Aves > Passeriformes > Passerellidae > Ammospiza > Ammospiza caudacuta. Next base: position 30,709,955 of record NC_080595.1, read on the forward strand.
TCTCAGCTCCAGTAACTCTAAGATAATGATAAACCATTATGGAAGTCCCTCCCCCCTTAGTTATCACTGTCTGAGCCACATTGTCTGTATGCAGTTTCCTTTGAGAACCTGAACTCCCTGGTTAAGTCTTGACTTAAGGATGCCAGCAATGTGTCCTCTTTCAGTTCTGCACTGCAGCAAAGGTTTGAAATAAAGTCATTCCTAAATACGAAATTTTAGTCATAGCCAATTATCGTGGGTTTCAACTGGAGTCACTGAGCACTGTGAATTTTCTTTTCCCCCTCCCCTGAATGAGTGAAAAACTGGCAAAATTTTGGCAATCCTCTGCCTATGACTGAATGAGAAGCTGGATGCCCACAGTGTTTGGAAGCTGGGTAATAAGTAGCAAATACAAATCAGCACCTCTGGAGTGTCAGCTGGGCTGTTTGCACAGGCAAACAGGCAAACCTGCCTCTGGGTGGGTGCTGCACTGAATGGCCCCCAAAATTGTCTTCAATTAGAGAGGTGTGTGTTCAAATTGCTGCAGCAACCATCTGCTTACTGTGAAATATGGCTGGAATCCTTAAAGAGGGACCACGTTTCTGGAGAAAACTTTACAATGTGTTAGCCTGAAACATAAGTTCTATATTTGCAGATTCATTTTCATACATGAGTGATTGCAGGCAAAGATTTTTTTACTTTTTAATGAGGGATTTTTAACCTAGTGTTGGGAAGTCATGATACTGTTTTGGTGGGGGTTCTTTGGCACACCTCTACTTTTTTGTGACGATAGATTGTATCATCATCCATGCAGAATTATGACTTTGCCTTTACGCTGTGGGGAAGAAATCCTGTAAAATGCAGTATCATTCAATAGCACCAGAAGGAACATAGGAAATTACAGGCCAAGTAAATTTCTTTTTGTATAAATGTTCTTTCTTTTCAAGTTTGCTTCAGTGTGAATGTCCCTCTTTAAGGTAAGGCCTTCAATATGGGGAAAATGTCAAGGTAGGTCCACTTTTAGGCCTAATAACCTTGAGGTGTCCCTTCAGTTTCATGATATATTTCCATTCAGTCATCAGTGCATGGCAATGAGCATTTAGCAGATGGGCACGCAAGGGGCTATACTGCATGCCTTTGCATGAAGTGTTACTGCTTAGGCACTGGGGAGTGATCTTCAGACCTTAGACCCTCATGTACCATTATTACACATTGAACATGATGTATTTCCCACTTGCTGCAGACATTTCAGGCATAGGAAAACCATGGGCTTTCTTCTGAGAGTGATACCACGTGGATTAATATCGATATACAAAAAAAATTATTACAAATGGGGTACACTGTCAAAATGGTTAGCATACATCCTTAAAAAAAACTAAAGAAAAATGGATGTGGACTTTTGAGACAGGCTTTTTATTACTGACAGTCATCATGGTGGACCTCCTACAATTTTTCTGCATGCTGCCCCTGTCACAGAATATCATGAATCAGAATATTGAATTTCAGATGGTTCCTAGAAGTTACACTCTTCTGCTACTGGGTTTGAGTGTAAGCCAGGTGGCTGCTGGTTGAGAAGCATTGGTTGTTTTCAGGCAATGAAATTCAAGATCTCAGCTGAGCTTGCTGCAGGCAGCTGTGAACAACAAATATTACCATAGTCATGCCTGCAGTGTAACTCAGACCAATCAGTCCAGTGGCTGGGCAGGACAGAGGAGTCTGGAACACTGCTGCCTCTTTCCTCAACAAAGGAAAAGACCTTGGTTTTCAAAGCTTCAACTACTTTGGCACTTTGTACAACCTCTAAGTTTGCCCAAGATATAAGTATATAGCTTTTGAGGAGCCTATCTGCAGCTTAGAGAAATCTGAAGTGAACTGGTATTTTTAAGGGCTTTCAGTGTTGGCTTTGTTGTTTGTTTTTTGTTGTTTTTTTTTTTTTTTTTTTTTTTTTTTTATGTACAAGGTTTTGTTTTCCCAGAATTTCCCATTCAGTTAGTCTGATTTTGGGGGTTTTTTTTAATTATCTTCAGTGTCAGTGCCTCCAGCAACTGTTTGTAGATGTGATTACCATAACACTAGAATTACAGAAGTTCGAAAGCTACTTCCCAACACTGCAAGTTCCCAAATATTTATAAGTTAAACAATTTTTATTATGCTTCTTTTGATTCTGTACTGGGGATCCATCAGTATTTGTTTGGTTTTGCTAAGTCCTGGTTTTATAGCACTAAAATATTTTCATACTGGACAATTAAGTCCATATAACCATCTGTTAAGTGTACATTGTTAAGTGGTACCCTTTAGGATAGAGTGATAAGCAACCAGAGCATACCTGCTTTCCTTTTGGGCTTCCCCAGAAAAACACAAATTCTGTTTCACTTTCTGACTGCTTTAATCTCCAGTGCAATTTTCATGAAGTTATTTAAAACATTAAGTGAAATAATCTTGTTATGTTCACTTGCATTCTTATGTATATTCTCAAGAATTCACACAGAAATATTTCATTTTATATTAATGTAGATAATATATAATATTCCTGGGCTGGGCCTAATCCTGATGTCAGTAAAAATCAGTGGAAAAACACCAGCTGATTAAGAAACAGTAGCATCTGGCTCTTTATCAGAAGGTGGAATTTATAAAAAAAAAAAGTCAAGACTCATTGAAATCTAGCCTTTTCTGACTAATCCCATCCCAGCTGGAGTCCAGCAAACATTGAATATAAAAAGAGCTTTGGCTTTGGGTTTATTTCTCGTGCAGAACTTTCTGTACTAGCAGTGCACTATGCTAATGCAAGCACTAGGTCTTGCTAGGGTGTTCACCCAAAATGGGCAGCAAAAATGTGTCAGTGTGTGTGTTCCCAGCTCAGCATACTAGTGCAAAACTTCACTCCTTTGACATGTGCACTGCTAGGCAGAGGGAGGAGTGAAGCAGCTGGTGTGTAGCTATTTATCTACAGTAGCAGGACAGGGAAGACACCTCTACATGGGGAGGAGTCCTAGCACTTCATTAGCTGCTGCTTTCCTCTTGTTGGGCTGCTGTGCTGGCATAAGGGATTTTGTTCCTGGTCCTCTCAACAGCATGCTCCAGGGGTCACGTGCTTAAATCCCAAGGGATGAGAGGAACACTCAGTATAAACACTTGCTAAAAACCTTAAGCACAGATCTTGTTCCTTGCATGCCATAATCACTTTTGTGAAGGACCTAGAGAACAGCAGCTCTCTTGGCTGAACTCTGGAGTACGGAAAAGAAGGATTTGAAGACCATGACTGCCCATGACTCTTGGAAAGATTGTGATTATATTTGACTAGAACAAGAAGAAAGGGAGAATGAGGGTTTTTTTCTGTCATGTCTGCATTAACAGCTCAAATTCCCAGTAAGATGGGATTCCCACTGTGCAAAAAGCCACATAAGTGAAAGACAGTCAGGAGATTTTTGACAGTGATAGAGGGATCACAGCCCACCTAGGAGACCAAAAATAGGAAGAAAACTAGATAAATTATGAAGAGAAAATTACTCAAGCTCAAAGCAAATCAGTAGCAAAACCAAGAATTAAAGTCATGTCACTACAAACTCTGCTATGTCATGCTGTGCTCTTTGAATAAAGCTGTGTTCTAAAAAAGGCAGTCTCAGGGTCTGGAAGAAAGGTGGAAAGAAGATGTATTGAGTGGCATAAGTAATAGGCATTCATGCATAGTCCTACAGTGTCTTTTACTTAGCCTATGATCTGAATGTGCATTAGTTAAAATAAAAACAAAGGTAGCATCCTCAGCTGCTTACTAAAGTCACATACATCTTTATTTTGCTCTGTTTTTGTAAAGGCTTAAAAACATTCATTACACTTAAGAATATAATCTCTAACAATTCAGTGGTCTTAGCAATAACCATCATTGTGTAGCTTTCTCCATTTGTCTTAGGTAAAACCTGCTATACCATTTTTCTGTATGAAAGCCTGTCATATTCACCCCCCATGTCAAACTAATTAGCTGGAGTATCAAAGAGCATAAATTTCCAGAAATGTAGGTATTCTTGACAAAAACTGTGTGGCATTCCTACTCTTTGGCCTGTAATGCAAACTATTTTAGTCTGTAACTGAGTCTTGGAATTTCGCTCCCACTATATGTGTCGTCACACCTTTCAAGCTGTAATTTTTTTCTACATCCAGCCTCACAATGCATGTCAGTGCTCCTTGATAGAGGAGAGCTCAGAATCACAAGATACTACTATATAATTTAATGTCATCATCAGGAAGGCTTCCATAATGTGGTACTTTTCTGTAAAGAAAAGGTGACTGTAAGCAAAATAAAATGTTAGAAAGTCAGACAATATTTATTCAGGATACACAGAGTGTCTTGAAATATTTCATTACATCACTCATCAATGTACTAACATCAGAGTCTCCTTAATTTATTCCTTGTCTTTGCGATTGCTTAAAGAATGCAAAGTAAAGTAAATAAGTGTAGGTCTTTTACAGAATTTATCTGGTCAAGTGCCTCAGTGCATAGTCAATCTATATTTGGATAATTTATCAGTGATTTTTCAGATGGCTCCTGGAAGCCACTGAAATTCTAGGAAAACGTGCCTCACTTTTTCCTCTGCTTTGCCAGTAATCTCCATTGTCTGGTTAGTCCTTTGTGCCAAGGTGCTAGGGATCAGGAAGGCCAAAAGGTTTCTACGCGTGTGTTTGAGGACACACCAGCAGGTGGTTCAGCACACTGTCACAGATGCACCAGCTCTGATTCCTGTCACACTGCTATGACAGTGGTAGGAATGCAGTTTCAGGAGAACTGCACCTCTACAACTGAAAATGGGCTAATCTTGGATGTGTGCCAGGGTGTAAGAGGGAACGTGATGTGGCTGATCATGACCTTAGAGCAGATGAGGATATCAGTTGAAGGATATCAATGGAAGCTTGCCAGTATAATGTGAATTAGACAGACACACATATAAAATCTGTACTGCAGAATAATCATAAGGTTTGCAATAGGAATCACATTGTAGGATATTTTCATATGATAGCTCCATTACTTTCTCTTCCTCTCTTTCCTCCCCTTCCCAAGAAGAAATATGAAATTGTTTCTCATAAGGTTAAATATCTCAAAGAAACCTACCTTAAGGGGAAGATGTAGTGTAGGAATTCAGAAGCTGGCACTCTTTCCCTGCAATCTTTTCACTTCAAAAAATGTATTCTACCACAGCATAGCTAATGAGCAATAGCTCTGTGTCACAATTGAGTCCGAATGGAAGCAAGCCCTGAGAAGATGAACACAATGGATTTTGAGAGCAAAGGACTAAGCACAGATGGAAGGCTGGTGCTGAGCTCCCCTAAACCTCCTGTGAAATCTATCTCCATCCAAGTTCTGCACAGAAATAGCTGTTGTGTAGCAATCAGGCTATGAACAAAGGTTTGCTATATATATATAGCATTTTGCTGTATATAACTTTAGTGCTATGTTCTCAGGGTGATGAGTACACCAAGTAGGGCCATGGAGGACAAGAGATGCACAAGGACTGCTGGAAGAGGTTCATTGCCCAGACCACGAACACAGGGTGGTTGTCAGGGAACCTGCAGAGCTTTGATTTTGTTTGCCTTGCTGTTTGTTTTGTGGTGGTGGTTTTGGGAGGCTCTGGTTTTGAGGAAGTCTATGTAAAAGTGACATACAAAGGCTGACATTCTGGCCCTGGAGTCATTAAATGTTTTTGCCCCTAATTGTTTAGGTTATTCCTCTTCCCAGTTGACCCATTTCACATTCCTAAGAAAGGGAATGCCATTTCAGTATAAATGTGGTTTCAGTTTAGTGTATCACAAATGATCCCTTTTAAAATCCATAGTTTTGTGAATTTGCTTGGTGTTTATTAAATATCTGTGTACTTCCACAGCAGATTAAAGTATGGGCTGCATAGATTGACATGCTTTTCAAATACTGTTTCCCTATCTATTAACATCTTTGTTGAGTGGGGGGGCTTTCCCACTACTTTCACTTAATGTGGTGTCCTTTACCTCTAATGAAAGCACAGTCTAGGAGAATCAAATCTCACCCTCTGCTTGGAAGTAATGAATGTTGTTATACCTTAAAAAGCTACTTGGATTCAAAAGCCTTCTTATCATCATAAGCTTCAGTTGAGTATATTACAGCTCATGGCGAATGTGTTGTCACTGTTCCATGTGTGAATAGAGCAATTAACCTGCTGAGAAAATTTAATGACTTGTAGTGTTATTTTGATAACATGTATTTCTTATATTTCTTATCTGAAATCAGACAAGCTAGGAAATACTCCTTATACTGATACAGATTCTCAGGACATGCAAATACTCTGAAGAGGCATCCTGAGGATAAATTGAAAGGCCAGAGGTGTTGTGCTTCTTAGCCCATTTCCTTTAAAATATTCATACTGCATTTATTTATAAATAGCATGAGTTGTCGCAAAAGTGAGTGCTCATTATAGTTCATCTCAAATATTTAGAAACTACTACACCTTTACAAAAAGAGATTCAATCAGTGGTGCTAAGTGATCTCTGCCTGTGCTGTGGTTTTTGTTATCATAATAAGGAGAGGTGAAAGAGAGGACAGTGACATGTGAGGTTAGCCACATAACCCTGTGCTTCAAACCAGCTGGTTTGATGGCTGAGTTTCCCTTTGTTTTGATAAATATAATCTGAAAATCTTAACAGAAAGGAGGTAAATACAAAATGTTTGAGCTTTTATCATCCTGATGGAAGAATTTTTTCTTGATGATACTGTGTCAAACATGGGAATCACTTATTACTTATTGAAGCAAAATTCTGTATAAAATTAAGTGATACCAATACATATGAGAAAGTGTGACTCTTGCTACATGTCCCATTCCTGCTGCCCTGTGCCCCTGGAGCTGTACATCAAAAGCTGCAGCAGCCTTCTATATAATTTTTTTTTGTTTAATATATTATATTGTTTATATTTAAACAGTATATTGTGAATTTGTCAGACAATCAGACTAAAACACAAAACCCAGTCTTTTGTGGCAGTGTTGTTTCCTATCCACCTCCTCCATCTGTTTTTTTTACCTTCTCTGAGCAGCCTTTGAAGCTGCTGGACAGTGCTAGCACAGTTATAGGAGCTGTTTGAGCTTTCAGTGGACTTGAAAGGGCTTCAGTGATTTTCTGCAAATTAAATGAAAATAAGTAAGACTAAAGAGAGAGACTTCTTAATGTCTCCAAACTGGAGAATTAGTTTAATCTTTATTAAGCAGAAGAGAGTCCACTGAGCCTCTTGGCCTCATGATACATCTTATGAGTTGTCCAAGCTTTGCTGAGTTCCCTGGTTTGGAACACCCTCTGTCAGGTGACTTCTTGCAAGGACTTCTGTGGCTTTTCAATACCAAAGGCTCCCATCGTTCACATTTGGTTCATGTAATCAGTGGAAGGAATGGCAAGTTTTCACTTTCTGAATGTATTTTCAGTGATAAGAACATCAACTTAAATTTCTTTTTTAACTTTGAAATTCATGTAAAGTCATTTAATAATCACTGACAGACAAGGTTGTTAATCCTCAACACTGGAAAGCTTAATAACCAGATTTTAGTGGGGTTTTCGTAAGCTTGAGTTTGTAACTGCAGGTAGAAATTGAATGTTTTATTGAAATGACAGTAAAACCAAAAACAATTCAGAAAACCACTGTTTAATGTAGGCTTATCACTAGCATCTTTTAACAACTATGTGAAGAAATCTGAAAATAAAAAAAGCATTTTGACTCAAATAACCCAATAGCCCTTTTTCCAAAATTGTACAGGCCATCTACAAAAACTGATTAAATGGTGTTTTATCAAGAGATAGCCTTTTATAGTTTCTGATATCTTTATCTCTTTGAATAGAATAAAATATGATTTTGACTTAAAAATTATCATCCTTGATGGGTTGTAGTCATATGGGTTTATTAATTCAAGTGTTACATCTAATCAGATCATGTCTACTAAGTCACACAGTCACTGCTCAGACAGGAGACCTCTGAAGCATTCACACTGCTGGGAAAATCAAAAGATAAGTGGCCAGCACATGTCCTGCACAAGAAGTAGTCACTATTCCTTCTCAGTACCAGAGATTTTCTGCTGGTGGAGCAGCCGTCTTTCTGATGAGAGTTAGAATTGGAATTTTTTATTTTTTGGTCATTGCCAGTGCAGTGTGGAGTTTGGCACCTGCTGTCGGGAGCTTGTGGGTAGCTGCTGTGCCCCTGCTCTCGTGTAGCTAAAGACAAGAGGCTTGGATAGTCTAGAGAGAGAAAAAAGAGCCTCTGAAACATAATGGAATTTCTGTGTGTTTAGCAGGACAGCTGTAGTTCTGGGTGTTCTTCTTTCCTAGTACTGTAGTTTCCTCAGCCATCTGAAATGGAAGAATTTAACCTGGAAAAAAGTCTGAAAAGTTTAAAATAATGTGTCCCAGAGTCTTAGGAGCTGCAGGCTAAATAAACAGAATCCCACCCATATAATTACTGCATTTTAAATTATGCATTTAGCAGCCAATCTAAACATTTTGCCTTTTATCTTCATGATTTTTTAATGTTTAAAGTCAGATAATAGCTGCACTCTGTTTCTTTCATATATTCTCCTTACCTTGCAGATCTTCCTTCTTTTCTCAGCTTCCCTGCTAGGAGACAGGCACAGCCCTCCAAACCTTCATCCTGAGCCCTCGTGATGCAACTGTGGCATGGTTCATGCTCTTGGCCTACAGAGCATTCACAGTGCAAGTCCATTAAAATAGCAATAGCAGCAGAAATGTGGCCAGACCTGTTTTGTCTTAGCAAATGGAGTCTTGCAAAATAGTCATAGCTTCAGGAAGAAAGTGCCTAAGTTGCTAAGGAGGGCTTCTCAAATAAATCTTTCTGTTGAAAAGAAGCACTAGTTATGAGTGCCACCTTGGCTAATCCACTCACTTTTGTTCCCTGTGATTTGTTTAATCTCATTTCATCAGTTGGTTAGAGACCTGTTAGCATATCCATAGATGGCTCCTTGCTTGCCTGTTAATAAATTGGGTGATTTACATCTATGCTGCCAAAACTACATGGAATTGTTTATAAATCAGAGAAAGTAAAAACTTCTCTTTCCTCCTTTGGTCTTGAAGTCATATTTTAAGACACAGTAGGCTTTTAAATCTAAGCAAATACCTTTAGTTGTTTTTTCAGAAGTGTTTGGGATTCCCTACTGGCAGCACAATCAATAGAATTAATCATTTTAATCAATAGAATTTACATACACCAATGACCAATGTTGGACCCTTTTTTAGATGTACTCTTCTGTGCTCTGTTTCATCCAGCACCTTCACAACTCTTACTGATTTCTGGAATAAGTATCTATGGGGAATTAATTGCCCCTGATAGGCTTTGAGGAATTTGTCATTTTACCCTTTTAACTTAAGCAAGGAAATAATACTTTTCACAAATATGTTCAATATGAAAACCTGAAAATAATATATATTCTATTTGTTTTCAGCTACTTGAGAGTTTATTTGCCCTTGATAGATAATAAAAGTGTGAGGGTAGTCACATTTCTTTTATATATAACTACAATTCTGAATTTGAATTCTACTTTTTGCAAATACTCACCTTCTTCTGCTTTAATGAGTATTCCCGTGGCAAATTAATTGTGTGAGTGTGTGAAAATACCATGCTAGGACATGGAGAACAAGAAAAATGTAGACGCAGTTGCAATGTACTGCTTTTAAAAGTTAAGGTGGAATTTCATCCTTATTTTGCAGGTTTTGCCCAAATTACTTCGGAAAATACCTCATAAAGTCCAAAGCCATGTCCCTCATGCCTCTTAAGCAATTCAGAGTTACATTTCATGTCAGGTCTTTATGTACCAAGTAAATATTTCAAATGTAAACAATATATATATGTGTGTGTTTGTTAAGTCTATATCCCTTTCTTTTTAATGGAATTCTGTAGATAGAGGTTGTGGATTTTTGTTTGTCTGCACTTAGAAAATACTTGGTTTACAAGTGACAGTCTCTTGCATTTACACAGATCTTTATTTCCCTATATCTATAAAGTTCTTATAAACAGTGTAGGTAAAGGTTGATGTGACTATTTTACAACTGGGAGAAAGAAAACTGTTTAATGTCTCAGTAGAGCTGATGAATAACACATATTTATATATACATATACATATATATATGTTATAGAAAAGTTTACCTCCATTGAAAGGTGGTAATCTAAAATATCCCATTTTGAATATATTAACATATTTATGACGTATGACTTTGTCATTTATCATTTTACTTTGCAAGTCAACTAGCTATTCTATTTCCAGTATCATTTACTCTCAGACATGGGCAGGAGGAGCACAAAGCTCATTTTCCATGTGTCAGTGTGCCTCCATTAAGGATCACCCAGGTAATCACTAGTTTCCATGACACAAAGAGAAAAGAGACAGCCTAAAGAAAAATGTTTGTTCCAATTCCCTGAACCTGTACATGCCTGAAATGTGTTGCCACCATGGAAAATGTGAACACTGCAGGTTCAAAGGAATGACCATGAAGAACATTTTCTGCTGTAGCCTAGGGTGGTTTTTTCAAGTAAGTGGTCACAGATAGTCACTGTTGTGAGTGTCATGAGGACAGCAAATCAGCCTCCCCAACTCTGTCTCTCTTAATACCTCTTGTCCCAGAACATGCACAGCTGCACTTTGTTGGCCCAACTTTGCTGAAGGAGTGAGGTGCTTTAGACTTGTGTGGGAAAAATCCTGATGCCACTGAAATAAAGAAGAGTTCTCAGGTGGATTTCTCTGGATTTCACATTTTGCATGGTGCTCTCAATCACATATGGCTGTATTACGAAATCTGAGTTGCCAATGTTGAGCTCAAGGGTTTTGGATTGAGAGCTGTTGGAAGCTTTACCTCAGATTTTTAAACATGGGTGTAGCCTATATCACTTGTAGTAATATAAAGGAATGGTTAACTTAGACTTGAAACACTGAGCTGTGTTTGGGGGAAATCAAATCAGTTCACTCTGTGACTCTGAAATGAGATATGATTATGTTCAAATCCAAGAGGAAACAGCCATACCACCTACTATGCCAAAGCCTTTTTAAAACCAGTCCTAATTTCAGCTTCCTGCTTTACCATCATACTGCTATTCCTTCGCCTGGCAGAGACCACGAGTCTCTGGGACCTCATTTACAGTTCTGCTTCTGTGGCCTCTCCTAAACTCATTTATACTTCTTGCTCCTGTAGCTTCTTTCATATGTCTGTTGTTATTTGTGTGAAGTAGCTCCTCTTTTATTTCAATCATTCCAGAAATTTCAGCCTTTCAGGGGGGTTGGAGAGGAGGGAGAGCACGTGTTATTTTATTGTGCTGTTTTACCATTCACCTTATTTATATTTTTCTTCTCAGAAAACCAAAAGGGATGTAAATAACTTTGATCAAGACTTTACACGAGAAGAACCAGTATTAACACTAGTGGATGAGACAATTATAAAACAAATCAATCAAGAAGAATTTAAAGGGTTCTCTTATTTTGGAGAAGAGCTACTGCCATAGACAACGTTAGGCTGACAGATGCTACAAGAAGTGATCCTGAAGACATCATCAATTTACTGAGACTCAGTAGATCAAGAACTACTTCTTTTACCCTGAGCCCATATCCCAAGTTAAAATATATATTTATTGGTTTTTTTCCTTTAATCTTCTGACCTGAAAGCACTCTTAATTTCTGTCTCACAAAGCAATGCAAAATAATTTTGTATCAGAAATTGTGGATGTAACACACTGCCATATATTTGCAACTTTTCTTTTATTCCTAAGAATAGGAATTCCCAGAGGAAAAAATTGTATCTTTTCCATAGGAAATGAAGCTATACTATTAAAAGCAATTTAGCAGACCACGTTCTGTAATCGTCATATATAATTAAGCTAAGAAGGTGAGAATTGCTTCTTCTGCAGTCGTGGTTATGGTGAGATTTGTACTCAGATGCCCTTTGGAAGGCAAAGTCTGCCTCCATGGAGGTGTAATCCTCATTTACTAATTTTTTGTGGAGAGGTACAAATGATGAAGTTGTCCAGAAAAAGAAGCTCATCACTTAAGGCTTTCAGTGAACTTCCTCACACAACATACAGGAAGCTCTTAGGAATAAGAGACAAAAAGATAAGTGATATTAAAAGCAAGAAACAGATCCTACATGGATAGATATTAAAGGGCTAAAGAATAAAAAGCCTACAGTACTTTAACTCAGCTATATATAGCCATTTTTCTGGTTTTCAGACAATTTGATGTACTATCCATGTTACCAAATTTAATATCCTTTTAAATGAACCATTAATGTGACGGCAATCTTGCAAATGTTTACAGTTAATTTTACATAAAAAATTAATTATAAACATTATAAATTTGCCTTTTCCATAGTAGCTAATTTCTTATTTATATTTATTTTCTCAGCAGTGTGTTACTTTTGCACACTTTTACAAAACCATAGTACTACTGTGTTTGTTGGGTTTTATTTTTAAAATCTAAAGAGAAATCTGCTTTTAGAAGACACAAAATAAGGCTACACATGCATTATGTGGAGATGTGTTAAAAAACTGAAGATCAAACATTCACAAACTGACATTATTGAAAGCTGTAAATTGATTTTTTTTTTTGTGTGTATGAATTGAAATGGTAACTCATGTGGACAATATTGCTAATGTGAAGTTACCTCCTGTAGATATGCAAACAGTGTTATGTACTTATATTTCCAGGAGTACCCTGTGATTTGGTTTTGGTTTTAATCCTTTTTTTTTTGTTTTCTTTTTTTTTTTTGTGTACATGTATCGCTGAGGTAATTTTATTATATATTTTACTGGACTGAGTGAGCGGTCATTGGAATCCATTTTAATTGTTGCACATGGATTTCCAGCTGCACAAAAATATATATACTTGTGATTGGCAAAGTGGCACTAAAGAAGCTTTTTTGCCTTTTGTACAGGTGAGATTTTGTATATAGTGTTTGCTGCAAGGCCTGTGGAATTCATTGAATATAGAGGTATCAACTGCTGCATGTTCAGGCATACTATTAAAATGTTAGTCTATGAAAGAATAATTATAATAATGTCCATGTGCAATACTCTTGTATGTGTATTGGTTCAAGTTACTGTCAGAAAGATGAGGTTTTTGTTATAAAAGACGTAGACATATATTAAGCTATACTAAATCTCTTCTATAGTTCTCTTCAACTCTATTATGACATGATAGAGCTCGGAAAGAGAAAGGAATGTTACAAATCGTGGTGGACAAAGTGTGAATCATTGGCTTTAAGAGATAATCTCGGTCTCAAGCAGATGAGTTAGTTTGTGTCAGTTTTGCGTCTGGCTGCTCATGGCCTGTTACTGATGACACCATTCAGTTCCATTTTGTTTTGTTTTTAAAACTCAGGTGTAATTATTATATATATTCTTATGATTATTTCAAAATATTAAATATTATGATATATCAATTAATGTGTTGTCTGGCCTACAAGTGTAATAAGGATCAAGCCTTTAGTTTAATTTAATTTATCTTCAGTAATCTTTTGTACTGGGAAAAGACTAGCTTCTGGAGCTGAGTACCAGCACAGAAACATCTTAATGATTGCATCATCTCAATGTTTAAATCTCTTTCTCTCTTAGAAATATATTGTAGAGCTGCCCATCAATTTGTGTCTCGCCACTGGCTCTGTTTATTTCTCATCACAGTTAGCTTTTGACATCCAGGCAAGAACTGATCACAATGCTAAGGCGTTCTTTTCCATGGGTGAGCAGACTGCTAGGAAGGCAAGTTATGGGATCGTGCACTACTGTTTGTCCAACCAGGGGCCTTTACACAGAGCTCTGAGCATTTCTCTTGAAGGAATAAAAGCATCCCATTCAGCTGTTGTGCACAAGCTATGTAGTCTGTATTCCCCTCTCTAACGTGAAGATAATTAGCACACGTCCGTACGTCGAGAGGCCTCAGCGCCTGCAGAGTTGGGAAGGATGCTAAGAGAAAAATGAAGGAGATAGAAACTATTGCATGGGCAGATATTTCTTCCATATAAATAGTTAGATTCTCTGCCTTGGGTTTACATCAGAAGGTCTGTCTGTTACCTTGAACATTTTTTAAAGATAACTCTTAAAAAAAAGGACATTCTGTTACATTTCTGCCTGTTCTGTAGAATCTTTTCTGTTCCTTCTTTGTAAAATGAGTGCAAAATGCCAAAATTATTATTCATAATAATAATTATAAAGAATACATTGTTTCTTGGTTTTTCTCCCAAACAGACTTTTAAAATGGAAATAAATTTTTTCTCTCCATAGGATGAAAAATAATTCTCTCCAAATAGGCCTAAAAATTACCTCTTTTTAAATTATGTGCAGAATAGTTCTGGCTAAATATAAAATGTATTCAGTTGGGGGGGGTAGGTTTTTTTTTTTTATTGTGAGGATTTATTTGTACAGAATTTTTTTCTTATGGATGTAATTTGAATCTCTTGCCACTCATTAGTGTTATTTCATCGTAAACATTATTACTGTGCCAAATGTACTGTATTCAAAAGGATGTGAATGTGTATTGTTTTGGAACCTAATAAATACAATGATGTTAAATCTTATTTTTTCCCCAAAGTTTTCCTGAGTATTTCCTAATGAGGAAGAAAGAAAGATGAAGGATGAGTATTTTCCCTGCTATGTGTTGTACAAAATTTTGTGAGCTTGTCTTTTAGGAGTGAACAATTTGCAAAGGAAGGATTTGCTAACAAGAGCCTCACCTGTGAAGCACTAAACACTCCAAGACAAACACAGGTAACAGTGTGTGATCACTATTTTTCTTGGGTAATACACACCTCAAAAACAGCATGCAGGTGAGTTGATATGGTTTTCTTTTTCTGCTTACTGGCTACATCATGTTCAGTGAGTTCTGACTGACCCCAGCATTCTCCTTAGCTGTGTTGTTAAAACTCATTTCAGTAGGGCACCTGCAGTACAAACATATTGCACTGCTTTAGTCTGCATTGGATTGAATAGAGGGAGTAATAGTATGCAAAAATTTAGTTAAGGGTGATAGAGCTTATTAAATTATTTAATTAACTTAATATGTCAGTATGACATTGACTGAAATATTTTATTATTTCATCATATTTCAGTTTGCACCTTAGATATTTTCCAGTTCCATGGTCTGAAATTCTTAACTTCAGTAGATCAGCTATCAGCATACTCTGGCAGTAAATCCAGTTGACAATCCCCAGTTAGTATACCTAAGTAGTAGGTATACTAACTAGCTTTAAAAAAAAATTATATTTTAGTTGTGTTTTCTGTTCAAATTGCAGCCTTTGCATAAACCTCCATTCTTTTTCGTTGTGCTGAGTCTTCTCAAAGTCTCTGAATGTGTTTGGTGCCTATGAGCATATTCCAGTTCCTGTGTGTTGACAGTATTGGCATAATCTTTGCCACACAGATTTTACCAGTCAAATAACCATGTAACTTGGATTTTGTGGCTGTGTGTTGCAGCCTTACAAGCATAAGGAGGCTTAACTTCATCTCATGAACAATAAGCATCACTGGTCTCCAAACAGATCAATTCATATCATGTTTTCTTGGAATATTGTAAAACTGATGTCTTTTAGGAACAGTTTCTCTGGGAAGACAACAGTGTTTTGAGTTGCATTTTCATTGGCTGCCCATGTTCTAAATGTGGTACTAAGTGTTCGGGAAGGGTCTCAGCAGGAAGTATCTGTCTGCTTCTGTGGCCTTCCAGGTCATTTTATAATCAAAAAAATTTTTAGCCTCCTGGTAGTCTAGTAAGTTACATGATTAAATCAGTATGAAAATTTCTTTCGATTAATTTTGATAATCAATTTTAGACAATCTCAACTTCTAGCATGTAAAACATTTTGTGGGAAAGAGCTAGAGAGCTCAACTAATAACTATGTTGCAAATTCTCTCTATTTGTTTATTCTGACCTAATCATAAGTCCATTTCATGCTCCCTGAAAGAGGATAAATCATTTTTTGCTATTCCCCTTTTTTCATGCCACTCAGAATTTTATAGGTCATTGATACATCCTCCCTCAGCCATTTCTCTTTCAGACTGAAAAGTCTTGCCCTGTCAAAAGGCTTCGTAAAGACACATCCCATATTTTCTGTCATCTGTATCAACTTTCACTGAGTCTTTTCTAGTTCTACTGTATCCCTTTTGAAGACAGGGAGTAGAATTACATGTAATTTTCAGTTGTGGATGCAGCGTGGATTATTACAATGACTACTCTGTTCGGTTTTGTTTTCTGTTACATTTTTACATTTTCTTTTCTTAATCCAAGTTTGTTCTCAATTATTTCACAGGTTGTCCCAGATTAGAGTCAGTTGTAAATCTAATATGCATGCTTTCTGTCTGATCATCCACTCATAATCAAAACAGGTTCTGTCCAGGACACGATGATGGAAATATGCTAAATAGGAATTTAGCAAGTTGCAAAATGCTCCTTGGTGCAGGCTTCCCTTTTAGCAGTAAACCTTTGATGATCACCTTCTCTATGGTTTTCCTGCTGTTCTCATACTCCCTATATATAGCTATGTTTAGAATGTCTTTCCCTAGCTTGCTTATGTTGTATGTAACAAATATTTTTTTCAAAATCAAGATACAGGACATTCTCTACTCCCCTTCTATCAATACAAACTCCTACTGTGTTCTGGAGTACACAGTATCTCTTCTTTTGTCCTGTTAGCTACAGTGAAGGGGAGGAAGATAAAGGTTTTATTAGCACGTTGGGAAAGTGCATATATGTGCCAAAATAGTTTCCACTCTCTCTTTCCTTTTACCTCATCATTGCTGTAGAATCAGGAGATAAGAGCAACAGCTTAAGTTGAAACTCAAATTGCCACTATAAATATTGTGAAATGATTATGCAAGACTATCCAAAATTTGGAAAAGCATTAAAGAACTTTAGAGTTTGTACACAGATGTTTAATCCTTGGAAAAAATCAATTTGGAAAAAAAGTCATTGACCTGGAGTCTATTGCTGATCTGGGCACTGGATTGAGAACTGAATTGGGCATTGCATACACTTGTCATCACTATTCAACACTACCAGTTTGATCTAGTGTCTTGTGTACTGAAGGAAGCAGCTTGAAGATAAGACTTGTAGTCACATCAAGAGTGAGGGCTGGGCAGGAGCTCATCTGTGCAGATGGACACTCTTGTTCCTCCAGACCTCTTAAGACAAAATGTTACCCAGAGCTGCCATGCATCTAGGATCAGTGCCACAGAGAGGAAAGGAAGGAACAGAACTCCTGCTTTTGGACTGCACGAGCTGTTATGTTAATTGGGTCATCTTATGTACTCTTGAAAACCTTTCAGGAGTATGCCAGATCCTCCTTGAGTGGCACTAAATGCACCTCTGCTCATACATCAGATGGAACATCAACATGAAAAATGTGTCTAAATGTCAGAAATCCATTTTTTACTTGCACTTTCCCATAGCAAAAAAAATGAGTACAGTTGCCTAAGCAGCCCCTTGGTTTTCACTGACATAAGTGGTGGGGAGCTTGAGACTCCAAAATTGTGCAAAGGGAGAGATACTATTATGGCCATTTTGCTAATAAGAAAACTGAAATTAGGTGCCATGATGGTGGTTCGCTTCATATTATGTTAGTATAAAGTCAGCAGAAGTTCTAGGAAAAGAGTATGAGTAAAGCTCATCAGAAGAGTATGAGTAAAGCTCATCAGTGCCCTAATTGTCCTGGTGTTTCTAAGCACAAGGTGTTTTCAAAGCTGTGCTTTGGTAATAATTACCTGCTGGTGGTCTCCTGCGAAAGGGCATCACGGCTGCTTGGAGTGCCCTTCATTGCTCTTCACGATCAACAGTGGCGTCCTCTCAGGAACAGCAGCTGATGGAGGGCTTTAGGGTAACTGAGACCAGGTTCAGATTGAATATTAGGAAGAAATTCCTTACTGCGGGGGCGGTGAGGTACTGGAAAAGCTTACCCGGACAAGCTGAGGATGTCCCATCCCTGGAAGTGTTCAAGGCCAGGTTGGATGGGACCCTGAGCAACCTGGTCTAGTGGAAGGTGTCCCTGCCCATTGCAGGAGATTTGGAATTAAATGATCTTTGAGCTACCTTCCAACCTAGGCCGTTCTATTATTCTGTGCATAAGGGAGATGGAGGGGATTTAGTTTTACAATAGGATAAGCTTTTTATGGAAATGATCACACCTAGGCAAAGTTTGAGAACCTCTGTGTTCTAGGAAAGCTATTTACTTGGAGTCTTGGTACATCAAAAAAACATTTTCTGTTGATCTTAATGAGCAGTGAGAAGTAGGCAAAGATATCAGGCCCGTGGAGGCACATTTTTGTAAATAATGATATGGTTGATTAAGGTGAGGAGATTGAGGGTCAAAGAGATTATGCAAATCTCACTTAGGTAAATGTTTATGTTAGGGTGGGGATCACTGTCTTGTTTAGAAGGAAATTTAAGACCTTTAATCTTTGCTTGCTGGAATAATGTGGAGACATTTTTCTTTGATTAAATTATATGCTTACCCCTTGCATACCAGTGCATTGCAGCTGCACCCTCAGTATCCTTCTTTAAAGAATAGGAGCTTGACTTCCTAGATCTTGAATTCTGCTGAACTGAGGCCTGTTCATGGTTTATGGTGCTGCTCTACCAAAGTACAGGATTGTACAAAATCCCTCAAACACCTTCTAGCTGCTGACCTGCACCCCTGGGAATCCCAAGATCCATCCTCCTTGAGTTGTCTCACTGGTAAACCAGTGTTCTGGTGTTCTAGAGCAGGGTTTATACCACACTTCTCCAATTTCAAATATAGGCCCAACTCTTGAGCAGCTGTCATCATGAAACTCCATGTTTGGGCACTCTGAAATACAGCCTATGATGTGTGTTCCTATTGAAAGCATCTCTGCTCATAGAGAGAGCCTGCTAAACTCAGCAGTGTGTTCAGTGTACCCAATATGGGCCAAGAAGTGCTGATGCAAAGTCCACGTTGCAGTGAGTTCCTCTTGTTGACTGCATTGTCCTCTTGCACAATAGATGCAGGATTGCTGTGACCACAGATCCCACTGCACACCACCAGTGCTGCCTTGGTCAGGAGCAGCTGCCCAGGTACTGACCTTGGTGGGAGAAGAAATGGAAAACTCTGCAGAACCAATATTCTGTCAAGGTAGAGGGCTACAAAAGCAGCATTAAATCATTAACACCACCAGACAGAATCTCCTTTCTCCAGAAGGAGTGAACTTACATAGAACATCCTCTCGATACACCCCCGTGTGCTATCAGCCATTAGCCCTCTAAGAGGCCTGCACCAAGTGGTGAACTGCCAAGAGGCTCAGCTCAGTGACATTATCCTTTTTCTAATTTGCTTGCTCAGTGATAAAAGCAGCACACTGCAGGAGCATTTTGCACTGGGTAATATTGCTGCCATTGTGTATTTGGTTGATACGCTGAGAGATGATCTCCAGCTGCAAGACTTCAAATGTGAGAGCTTTACTGATGTTTTTGTTCTTGTTAATTTTCCTGCCTGTATTGGAAGAAGAGTCTGGGTGATGAAAAGGAGTGGAGAGTATTAATTTTCATTTACTAAGCTGTCTAGAAATAATTTGAACCACCCACACAGCTGAACGAGTAGATTTCAGAGCCAGGGAGGTTATCAACACCAATAAAAATGCAGTTGTCATGTAGTTTAGACACTATGCATGGGCAAAAACCTTCTGGTATATTACTCATGCAAACTGAAAGTATTTCTATAACCTCTGACCCTGCTTGTAAACAGCAGATTCCAGGAATTCTGCTGGAAACCATACATTACTAAGGCAAAATTGTACTTAGCAATAAACATGCTTCCTTTGGTGAAAGAATCTGGAAGTGGAAGAATGCAAGACCTTGAGATGCACTGCTGATTGTGGGGAAACCGCTGAGGCCATCTCCTGCCTAGCAGCTGGGAAAACACCCATCCTTGCAGAGCTCCTGGTGGAAATCTGGAGAGCAGACATGGCTGTTGTGCATGAGCACCTCGTTAATGTGCTATCAGGCCAGCACAGGAGGCCCTGCAGGGCCAGGGCTGAGCACACACACCATCACAGCTGCCTCTGGCACCAAACGGGAAGTCATTGGAGGAATTCAAAAATCTGAGTGGGACAACAGGATGGATATGTTAATGGCAGCAGGAGGATGGAGAAGCAAGTAGGTGAGAATGGGAAAGACAGAAAACACAGCAGCGGTCCTAAATGAATAGTGGCCTTGGACCTGGAGAGGTTTCCAGTGGTCAAAGAGAAAATTGCTGAAAGGTGATGGAGGAGGAAATGGGAATTTTGCATAGATGTTAAACGTAGGAGGGAACAAGAGGAATTCAAAGTGGATGACTGTGCTTCAAAGATGTGAAGCACAAGCTACTTTTATAATAACCAGCATGGTTCCCCTTACCTCAGCAGTGCAGCTTCATGTTCAGGTATCACCTGGCAGCTGAGGGAGGGAGTTGGCAATCAGCTAAGAACTCAACGTGGCTTCTGATTATACCACCAGGAGTAAAGAGTGATCTGTCATGTCCATGGAGAATGGAGCACATAGTCTATTCCATGAGGATTACAACTTTGCCACCATCTCCTTTCCAAAAGTATGTTCATGGGGCTCTTGCATTCAGCTTTTTCAAGAGAAGGGCATCATTTTTTAGTCCAGTACAATGTTTTTGAAACATTGCAGAAAACCCAAGTTTCATAGCCTGTGTGATAAAAATGTAGGCAGACAAGAGAGTAGGGTTTTCTCAAAAAAAAAAAAAAAGTGGAGGTGGATTGTTCTAGCATAAAATATAATTAATCTGTTGCTGGTGGTGTATATTGGTGTTGTGTATGTCAACAAAAGGTAGGGAGAATATCAGGTATAAAGACTTACAATGCCAGTTTATGGCTGTTAGCCCATTGCCATCATGTTGCTGCCCCAAATGGACACACTTAGTTTTCAAAGTGTTGTCCTTCATGTGCATTTAGCTATGCAAGAAAAACTTTTCATCTCTTAAAGGCAATAAAACAAAACAAGGCAAAAAACTTCAAACAAAATATGAGATCTATTTAATAATTTAATAGATCTATTTAATTCATTTCTGTGTAGATGACAGAAATAAATGCTAAAGCAAGTATTTTCTGAATTTAGAGTACAGTTCAATTTATCAACATTCAGATTTGTCTCCGAGTGCTCAATTTTTCAGAATAGAAAATTTGCATAATGTTACTGGTAGATCAAGCTGACAAGTGATCCCAGCTTTGTGGGCACTGTGAGCTGGGATTCACATCTGCTAGATGTGCAAGGTGTTGTACTCCATTCCTCTTCTTTGCTCATCAGGTCCCTGAAGCTCCCTTACAGGAAAGGGAGCAGATCTGCACCCACTCTCATGTTTACAATGTGTGAAGCCCATGTAACACGCCCCTGCACAAGGAGGGCACTCACCTTCCCTGCCTCTTTCAGCTTCCAGCTGGATTTGTGCTGGCTCTGGCAACTCCCTGTCTCTCTTGAGGCAATCCAGCTTGCTAACCCAATAGGAAACAACTCACTTTTTGAATGAATCACCACTCTGCTAATTTAGAAGGCTAAATTAGTTCATAAAAGGGTCAAGTGCTTGCCAGACAACTGAAGGCAAGTGGGAATGCCAAGGTGGTAGAAGGAGGAAGGACTGTTCATTGGGGTGGTGGAAATAAGCACTTTATCTCAAGGCACCTTACCATTTTTTAACTAAACAGGCTCAGGGGATACCATTGCAAAGGTGAGAATTAGCTAAGGGACAATCCTGTGCTGCAGGAAACCCTGCTGATGAATCAGTGGGGTGGTGTCCTTCCTTTGAATCAGCGCTGTCCTGATGAATTATAGGATGCAGTTGCTGAAAATGTAGTGGTTCAAATGTAGCAATTGAAATGAGGTATAAAATCAAGTTCTTGAAAGGCAGGTTAAAGTAAAAAAAAAAAAAAGGACTAATAAGAAAGCCCACAGTTTTCAGGGGAAATTTAATAGTAAATTAGGTTAAAATACAAAAGTTAAAATTGTACACCCAACAAAAGTGAAGAAATAATTTCCAGTAGTTGCAGAAAAGAGTGTCTTGTCCTCAGGCAAGCAGCCTTTGGTACCTCCAGGGCAGTAACCACCCTTTTCCCACTTGAACAGGACACCACCACCTGGGTGTGACCTACCAGGGTAGCCCCTGTAGCCTCCACACTTGGACCAGAATCCAGAGATACACCAGGGACTGTGTGACCACAGGCACACATCCCTGCTGCCCGTGCCAGTCTCCCAAAGGGATCTTGCAGAGGTGGCACAGATCAGGACCCACTTTCCTACCTGTTGGCTGTGGAAATTATAAATTATGGGGACAACAAAACTATAGCATTTTAGCAAAGGAGGTTTGTGGTTGTTTTTTTTTGTTTTGTTTTTTTTTTTAACAAACAGACATTCTTTGATTATTTTCAAAGATAGACTTCAGACAGATGTCATAGATCAGTTTTCATCTCTGCAGCAATATTTAAAGAACTGAGCTTAGTATTTCACCAAAAGAGACTGTCAATTACTGATAGTTCATTATCAAATGAACTGTCAGTTACTTTGCTGAAACTTTGTTTTGCTTCTATAATATCCATGGGCTGGAATGGATATTTGCAAGCCATCAGCCCAAAGCTCAGCTACAGCCTTGGCTAGTATGATGATGGAAGGTTGGGTCCAATTGTTTCAAGCAAGAGAACTGAGAGGCTGGTCTGTGAGGTGCACAGCATCTTCAGGTCTCAGAAGAAAATGGAGTGCTCAAATTCACTGGAGTGGAGGCATACAAGATGAGAAATTCAATGCTTCAATGAGCTCTGCAAAAGTACTAAGCTATTTGCAGCCCATTCTCCTCAATAATGTGTAAATTCAAAAGTTAGAAACACTCTCTGACCTATCTGTGTGTGCCTTGCTTTGGGTTTTGTCCATTTCTGGCTATTTTGCCACTGATTTTATTAATTTCTTTGCTCTTCAACCTAATTTTGTCTCTTCCTAGTCCTTCTATTTTTTTCCCTTCTGTTCATGTCAACATCTGGAGATTGAGCTGTTGGGTGAGATTTCATCCTATGCTGGACAGTTTTACCTGTTGACCCAGTGCCTGCTGTGACTTTGGCTAAGATAATACAATTCCTTCAGTGTCATTCTCAGTAGGAGCAGAGAAGAAATTGTTTCATTCCAGGAGCATAGAACAATGATGATACAACTAAAACCAAATAAATGTAAACACAGATCACTAATTACCCACCAGCCAACATTTAATGCAGGTGAAAGGCAGGATGAATTTTCTTGGCTACCATCACCTGCCAAAACACACCATGAAAGAATAGACACCCAATGCTGTGCTTTGAAAGATTCAAAACTTGTGATCCAACTGTTAATATCCCCCAGTCTGTAAATCACAGCTCTTCTAGCCTGCAAAATTATACCAGCTGAGTGCCGGCTCAGGGAGCAAGAAGAGTTGCATCAGCCTTCAAAAACAGTACAGTAATTCATCTCTTTGATTTGGCAAAATATTTTAATAGGTACAAACATGGACTGAAAGCAAATGTGGGCATTCTGCCTTGTTTTGCCACCTCACACCCCTTTTCTTCCCCACAACCCCTTTTCCTCCTCACTGCAAGAAGTAAATACATTAAAGGAAAACAGATTTAGCCAAATTACCATCCTGCATGTGAGCCTGCCAGTTTTCATGGTATTGCAGTTAATAGCATGTGCTCTTGGAACACACCACTTTGGATATCAAAGGGGGATTTGATCAGAAGGCTATGGGGTGTTCTGAGCAGCCACATTTGTCCCTCAGTTTACTTTGAAAGCTCGTTTCCATGTACAATAAAAGGAGCAATACACTTTTGTGCAACTGCTACCCAACACCCACAATGAGTGATTATAAGTGAAAGGAACTACTGATTCTCTTAGTCATCTTCTGTCACAGATGCCCAATGACAAAACACTAATCGAGTCTTTGAAATCTTTTTCAAAGTAGATGTATGCAAGCAGGAGGGAAAAAAATTACTCCAAATACTTGTGGTTTTGTCGGTAGCTGCTGTGACTACTGATCAGTCCTCTGCTGCTCTTGGGAGATGAGAGACGTGTTTTGAGATTCACGGTGGAAAGAGATGAACTGGCTTTGCAAAAACACATTGTGAGGATTTTGTTCTCTTGATAGTACTGTATATCATGGAAATAAAGAACAGGCCAGATTAAGTCTCCTCAAACTTACGACTTTGGGACCAGAAAGTCTCAAATACGCTCGCCCCAAGTCCTAATGTACTCATGCTGTAAATGCTCCAGAACCCTCAGAGAAGCAGCTGAGCTTGATAGAAGAGGTACTGCTTCAACCCCTTCTCCCCACAACTCCTGGAGTAAGGTCAGCACTCCACAACAGCTCTCCTTTTTTCTTGGGACTAGAAGAGGAGGAAAATACTAATTTCTTATCCCAGCTCAGGGGAGGATGAGGAGCAACCTGGCACTTGGTCTGCTGGTTTTAGATGGCTGGTGGCTGTTTTCCTGATGGGTCATTCATGCTAATCCTTTTGCCAGTTTGTGCTGCTGGTTCCTCTGCAGGGTTTGAGGGTTTAGGTCTGCCTTCCTTGTGTAGGAACCCTTCTCTCGTGCCCTGAGCAAAAGGAGCCTGAAACAGGATGAGGTCAGGTACATTCCAGTTTCACAGGGGCAGGTCCCCAGCAGAGCTGGGCAGCAGGGCCAGTATGCACAGTACTGGTGATATTCTTGCACTGGGAAAAATAAAGGAGAGATGTGCTTGTTAGAGACCCGTGAGCTCAGTTTTATGAGCCCTTGACAATGTTATTATACTGTGGTACTTGGGGGGCATCTAGCCAAGACTTAATTATGTCATATCCAGTGAGTTCTTGGTCATGTCCCCCTTTATTTTTCTCACTTTCCTGTGCTTTTTTCTGCCCAATTGAAATTGGAAAGCTATAAAAAGAAGAATTTTTTTACTGGGATCTAGAAGTGTATCATTTTCCCTCTCATTGTGAGTATTAACATTGCTGATATCCATCAAATTTACTTGCTGCTTGACATGTTGGTGTGAGTATATACAACTCTATTTCCTGAGGACAGCTGAAGTGACAGATGATTTCATTGTTGGGTGTACAATAGGCATAAGTACAATGGAAAAGAAGGACTGGCAGCTGTTATGGTGATATGTTTTCAAAAACATGTATTGTCATCTTTCTCTTCTGTGTGGTATGCAATGATAATTAGGAGTGGCAAAGTGAGCGTCCATTTGGCTGCTTCACAGTGATTCAGAGTTGCTGCTCCACAGCCTGTATCATCAGCTTCCAGTGTCTGACACTGCAGTGAGTGCCTGCAGAAACCATATCTTTCTATTTCTCAAGCAGTGTGCAGTCACCATCATATTTTCTGAAAAAATCCTCTTTGCCCAGGATTTCTCTCCTGGGAAGCTGAGAAGCCTCAGAGAAAAAGGAAAACAATACTTTTGTATTGTTTATTGTTATATATATAAAAAAATACTCATTTGCTTCTCCTGTGTTTTGCTGCTTTGGAATGTGGTTGGAGATTGTTTATCCACCACATGAATTGTTTTTACTTAATGACCAATCACAGTCCAGCTGTGTCGGGACTCTGGAGAGTCATGGGTTTTTCATTTGTATCTTGTTAAACCTTCTGTAAGTATCTTTTCTCTATTCTTTAGTATAGTTTTAGTATAGGATTCTTTATATAATATAATATCATGAAATAATCAATTAGCCTTCTAAGAACATGGAGTCAGATTCATCTTTCCTCCTCATGATAGGGAACCCCAAAAATACCACAGTGTGCAGAGACAGCAAAGGAACTGCCAACTCTATGAACCAAAATCTAGCAATCCTTACCTAGGTCAGCTGCAGATGCTTCAGTTCTGTCCATGATATGCCCACAGCATCATCCACCCTGGAAATAACCCCCGGATAATTTTCTATGCCCTCAGTTTTCTCTCTCCAGTTTTTTCTCTACTCTGACATGAACTTTCTGTGATGTTTCATGCCCACACCGTACTATGGTGGTAAAACTATAGTTCTGTACTGACTATTCAATGACTAACCTGGAACAGAAAAATAATCTTTACATCTCAGCTGAATTTGACTTGTATTTCCAATACAAGTCAAAATACAGAAAACTGCTGCAAGTCCAGATATGATTGATGGGTAATAAAGTACCACAGCCCCCTTGAAATAGTAATCTGTAGTCTCTGCTGATAGCCATTTCCCAGCAGCTCAGGATCCCACCATGGCAGGGCATCTACATTTTTAGGTAACATGGTAGTTGCCCAAAAATCACAAAAATGAGCAAACAGGTAGAAGAGAAAAAGCAGATGAAGGCATAGAGGTGCTGTAACTGTAAATGTGGGTTCAAAGCCAGCAGCTGCCAGTACACTGCAGTGCTCAATGGGCATTACACAGAGCTGAGAGGGAGGTTGAAGGTGGAGTTTATGAAACAAGAGTTGATTCCTCCTGTAAAAGGTAGTCTGGGAAGATAAAGCATCAGCACAGGAGTCAGATCTTGGCAGGGTGGTCCTTTGATAGGAGAAGGGGGAGAGGGGACCTGAGGTATGAAGAGCTTTCAGAGAAAAAACAGAAATGAGGCTCCATTTCCCTCACTGTTTGATTTTGCCCCCAAATGCCCTGCATGCCACATCACCTGAGCATATTTTGCTCTCCAGCATATCTCACCACCACTATCCCATATGCTAAGGAAAAGGTGTGCTCCTGCTTTTACATTCTGTCCCTTAGTGATTTACTCAGTCAACCTCGACAAATTAAAGCTTTCCCTCCTTATGCATCACTGTCATACTCTTCCTACACTTGTGCTTGGGAGGTTTTTTGCTTCCAGGCCTGAAGAGGCAGGCTGGGAGGGCTGGAACCTTGCTCTTGTCTCAGAAGCAGGTTGTTAAGCAGCAGTGTGGAGATTGCAGGGCTGCAAGGAGCTGTGCCAAAGCAGCAGCAGCTGTGGCTAATGAGGGATGTGGTGTCCATGGGCAAGTCCTGCGGTCAGGTGCTCAGAGCAGGAGGTTTGCTGTGATCCCACCCCTGTCCTGGGACTGTCTGCTTCAGGAATACAGGTAAGGCTGCAAGAATTGCAGTTGGTCTTGGTGGTGGTGGTGGTGGTGGTGTCAGGGATGGATGATGATGTGAATACTTCATGCAAGATCTGGCAAAATCCATCCTTTGTTGGAAAAGATGACTTCATTTTGGAACCTGCCAGGAGAATTCAGTGTTCCCTTGTAAAAATCCTCATGTGTGAGGTATTTCCTTGCTACTACATGTAGTTAGTCTACATGAGCCTTCAGGATTTCCAATGCTTTTTTAATATAGTAAGTATGAGGGTTCAGGGCTGTCTGTAACACAACTGTTTCTTGTGGAAATCTTAGGCTTCTGTTGTGTTGGATCTTGTTCAAGCACCAACTGTGTGCATGTTTCAAAAAAAATCTAGTTATCATTGCTACAAGCTTTTGAGGGCTCTGCGGTAGGGTAAAATATGGTAAAAATAAGGCAAGTTACTAAATTGTTACATCATGAAATTAATTTACTGATATGTAATAAAGAAATCTGACATGGTACTAAAAAACTTGAATGTGTGAAGGCTTTACTACACATACAGCCTCCAGTCTCTTACAGACAGCTGGCTTCCCATTTCACCTCACTATGTGCTGGCACGTAGGGTTATTTTTAACTATTCATTTTATCCAAAAAATGAAATTAGGAGAAGCTGATGAAGACTGAATTGCATTTCAAGAAATAGACCATGTAGTAAAGTATGAAGGTCCTTGATCTTGGCTTCTGGTTTGCTATATAACTTGGGTTAATTCCTATGTTAATTCCTATGTGGATCAGACTGAGCCCTGTAAGTCAGTCTGTTTTGCATTATTTCAGTTGTAAAGGGGCAAAAGCTATGAGATGGGATCTGCTGGCACTAAAATCATACTATTCTTGCCCCTTTCCCATGGAGTTGATGAGAAAGAGTGAGAAAGAGCAGGGGAAGGAGGGGTAGGTGAGGATTTTGTGGATTTTAGCAGTTCCACAGAGGCAGAGGGAGAAGCAAAGACAAGTGGGACAGGCAGGGCTGTGTTTCATCATAACTGTGTGAAAAAACATTTATTACCAATAGTTCTCTGTCTCTTTGAAGGGTTGAAATATAATTAATGAGCAAAGGTTCATTTCTGTTTGGTTTATCCTTAGTTTAACAGCAAAGTTTTCCCTTATGTAAGAGGAGGTAAAATGTTTGATTGTGCCTCTGTGGTTATCCTCACAGTGGGTGTAGCACCTGTGGTAGATTGCCCTGAAGCACTTGCAGTGAGAAAATACTAAATTACTAAAACTTGGGCTTGCTCTTGATGTAGGAGAGCACTTGTGTAGGAATCCACAGGTCACAGTGACCCAGGGAATTTGTGCTGGACTGTCACCAGGCAGGGGCACAGAGGCCATCTGAACTCCTTCCAAACCTGGCCAAGGCCAGCATCTCTGTTACACTGGGAAGCTGTGCAGGACACTGGTGAGAGGGCTTCCAGAACTGGGTGATGCTGGCTTGTTCCAGCTGCAAAAGTGCCTGTGGAACTGGAGTCTGTGAGAGAGGATTTACACTCGTGTGTCCTGAGTGGGGGAGAGTTTATGGATGCAGCCTCTCTCACAGCTGTACCGCCTTCTCCAAGTTTAACTTCCTACCTAAATACAGCAAGAAAGTCAGAGTTTAAAAGGCAAAACAATTTGGATTTCTCTGCCTTGGTCTATGCCTATGCTAATGTTCAGCTTCTTACCATTATAAATAAATCAGTTCTGTGTATTCTCAAGCTCATGAAACAGAATTCATTCAAAGAAAGGAAGATATGGCTGCGCAGTAACATTTACTAAATGTCAGTAAACATCTTAGCTATGTGTCTTTGTCATTGTGACAACCTTTGAGATTATCTTTTGGAAGAATGATATAACAACCTCTTATTCCTTGAAGGACCCTTTTTGTTTTTTAGTTGACGTTTTTTTGATTTTTTCTTTAGTCATTTGGGGGCTTGGGTTGTTGCTTTTTTGTTTGTTTCACCTCAAATTCTTTATTATTTTAAGATTCGACACATTCCAGTCCCCTAGGGTAAGGCTTCTCAAACTTACTTGGGAAAAAAACTCTGCAGACATCCTTATTTCAAGTGCAAACAAAATGCTAGACTGTATTTTGAATACTGCTTATATTTGCTCAGCTTTGTGGGTTTTGGTTGCTTTATTGAGAGGCTTGTGAGTTGTCTTTTTCTAGTCTCTTTATTTTCCTTGTTTCATCTTTTACTCAGTCCTTTGCTTTATATTCTACCTGTTTTCATTTCCTTTATTTTTCAGGCAGCCTAGTTTTGCTCTTGCATTTTTTCTCCCACTTTCCAAACATCAAAAGTGTAAAAAGTAAGTTAAAACTCCAAACTGCTTTCTCAGTGATTTTTGGACCACTTGGTGATGGACTTCTTTTATTTTCTGTTCTACCTGTGTCTCAAGTCACATGACTGTATCTCTGTGAATAAGAGCAAGGCTGTCTTGTTTGTAGTGTGAAACATTCCTGCAGCCAGGAAGCTCATATTTGGTGACTGGAGCTGTAAGGAGAACATTCCTTAATCATGCATTTGGACCTTTTGTTTGTCACTTGCAGTCTTCATTATGATATGTACACACTTTTCTGAACCAGGGCTCCTTCATCCCTCTCTCCCCACCTTTGTCCATTGTTTGATGAATTAAAAAAATATCGGGAGGTAAAGTGGAGAGTGAATTCAGAGATAGGAAGATCTCAATGTTTGCCTTTATTGCCCCTTTGTGTGGTTCTGCAGAATAGGACAGGAGTGGCATCAGAGGGCAGGGGGACTCGTGAGGCCGAGAGGGGAGACAGTCTTGGCCTGTCTTCTCTTTTGGGAGACAGGAGGGCTCCTGATGGGAATAACTGAGAGCTTTATAACCCAGAACTTACCTACATATCCTCCTTTTCTTGTCTGCTATTTGACATCATTTGGGACTGGGTGGCAGCAAGAGTCAGAGGGCAAAGGTGCAAACTGTGGAAAGAGTCTGGGCATACCTTTTCCAGAGATAGCTTGTTTATCCTCCCATTTACTTTCTGTTCCCATTTTACTGGTACAGAGTGGAATAATGGTGGCTGGGCCAATCAATAAATGCTCTCACATTGAAGCCAGACTTTCTGATTGCCTCTTTTTAGCCTTAGTAATTTCTCACCTGGCTGAATGCACAACTGCACAGGCAGATGTACCACCATAATGTGAATGAGAGCACCAAAGGGCAAATGAAAAAGTGAGGAAAAGAGACAAGAGGCTGCTGAAGTCAGTATGACTGCTGAGAGATGCGCCTGCCAAATCTCAATGCCCAGGTGTGATCACAGCATCAGAGCAGTGTTTGTCATGCTAGACACTCACCAAGTGTGTCTCTTGAATGTCTGGAAAGGCATCTGTCCTCCCTTGTCAAGGCTTGTTAGCGTGCTTTGTCAAGAACACAAGAATTTTGTTATCTTCATCTGACTGGACAAAGGCAAAAACAGCTTTTAGAGCTGAAAAATGTCACTGTCCTCTCAGAAATGTAGCCCTACTGGGTAAGAGATGGTTTCTTTTAGTAACTGCTCATTTTAGGACTAGTCAAGGAGCAAAGAAGATAAGGAGCACAGTTCAGTAACAATGGCCCTTGGCTGCTCTCTGTTCTACTGTCCACCTTCAGTCAGTTTTATGTGCAATCCAAATATCTGTGCCAGGCATTTTGGTAGCCACAGCTCAGCACTGAAAGGCATTCAGCTCTGAACAGATAAACTCTTGTTAAATGTGATCTCCCTACCAAATCCAGTCTCTAAGAAGTGCTATGTGTTGGGGTGTATCCGTAATCCTACCAATCACAAGGGATGGTGTCCTGGTTTAGGGCAAATTTGGGAGGAAACTTCCAAAGGCGTCCCTCTAGAAAAGCAGATTCAAGTGGCTCATTTCCCAGCTGGTTTGGGGAAAGATTTCCTTGGAGAAAAGTGGAAAAAATCTGTTTCTTTAACAAGAAAAGTATTCCCAAGCATTAAAAAAATGAATAATATTAAACAATAAAACCTTTCACTGTTCTGAAGAGATGGCAACTTCAGAAAGTCCTTTCAATGGAGTGTAGCTCAGCTCACTCAGTCTGTTATCAGTCCCTCCTGCACTGGAAATGCAGCGTCCCAGGCCCTGATGGGCCACAGGTGTGAGCTCCTGATGTTTTTCTGGGTTTCCAGTCCAGAGAAGGTTTGAACAGTTCCAAGAAAATGAAAAGCCACCATCCAGGGAACTTCTCTGCCTCAGCTGGCTAAAAACTAACTAAAAGCAAAGGAGAGCTCTGTCCACTGCAGACAACACAGAAGGAATGCAAGGAAAAAGTGCAGTTTCTGATAACAAACTGTGTGCTGCTTCTCCCCCCCTTCACTCTCAGAACCAATCTTAAATGTGCAGAACTTAATATCCAGCACAGACAGAACAGACAACTGGGGATACAAGCATCATAAAGTCACCTTGGACATGTGGTCAACTAAAGCTAGAGCTGTGCAGAAATTTGGCCATCCATTGAGATGAGATTCCTCTTACAATGTGGTCTGTGATGGAAGAAGTGGTGGGAGTGATTCTGATCCATTTTTAGTAGTTGAGAATTAGGAATACTCTCAAATAAAGTGATAAGAACCAGTTTCTTTGCATTGCTGTGTTTCAGAGATTAAACAGGCATCTCATCCTACCAAGGAGAAAGCCCTGGATGTCTCCTGACAGGAGCTGCATGTTGAAATCCTGTCACCAAAACAACAAATGGGAACGGGACCCTGTAGTTAAACCATTTGAATGGGAAGCTGTAGGGTCCATCCCCTTACTCAACAACCTAAATTTCTTTTGGGGTTTTGCATTAGTGCAGTAGGGTAAGATGGCTGGTCTGGGCATCTGAGTGAATGAAAAGCAGAACCAGGGAAGCTGGGGCCAGACAAGATAGATGCCTGGCTTCTTCTCACCTCAGGCTGCTGCATCTCTTGGATGCCTAAGGAGAGGGGTGGGGGAAAACCTGCAATCTGTCTTCCCTTCTTTTTACACATGATAGTCACTTACAGACCAAGAACATCTTTTTCAGGTAAAGTATACTTCACTTTAAAAGAATGAAATTTATTTTCCTCTGAAATCCTGACAATCTTGAATGTATTGCACAGGGAAAGTAAAAAATACAGGACTTGGTCTGTGCTTTGCTAAACTTACAGGACACATGAATATGCTTCCCAAAATGAGGAAAGCCCTTTCCTTTTGATGGTAGAAATACAAATAGCCTGTACCTGAGAGATTCACAGGTGGGTAATAATTTGTCTTCTAGTAACTAGTAGGTGCTCAGCTTCCACTGAAGCCGATTTGAAACACCTCCTGGAAATGGTGTTCTACTGATTTCTGTGAAATATTTAGAAAGAGGTATTTTTGACAAGAGGCCTGGGATCATAAATGTCATCTGAAGTAGTTCCTAGAACTTTTTGATGGGACTAAACATGCTGCAGGGACTCACGTCCCTCACCAGGACTCCATCCAAACTCTCCACTGAGCAGTGTTGTAATTGCAATATATTAAAAAGGTTGATTTAATAGCTTTCATAGCTATAGAGTCAACTGGCCTTTTAAATGGGTCTTATTAAAGTGCTAAAATATGTTTTTATTTATTGCTGGCTTAGCAACATAAAGTTATGCGACTTTGCAAACTTACACTTTTTTACAAATTAAAAAAAAAAAAGGCACAACCCAAAGTAGATCCTTTGCCAGCTGGGTATGGATCTGTGTTGGTAAACAATGGAAAGTAAACAGCAAATCACATAATGTTATATTTGTGGGTTTGTCTCTGTTGGTGTCTGCAGCCAACTACCTTTGATTCAGGAGATAAGAGTACATGTAGTTCATGGGTGCTTACAGTAAATAATGTGACATTTGGGAATGAGATATTGCAGGCAGTGCATCATTTCAACATAATCCTTGCCCGTGTTTGCTCCAGAGTACTTTTAGGATGCAGTAGCCTGTTCTGGCTGCCTCCTAGGCCTCCAGAAGGTGGAAGATATAGCTTCATGTTTTAAGTTCTGGGTCACACAGAAGAGGAAGGGTTAAACCCAGGTTTCCTGCATTCCAACAGAGCACTCCTTTAACCTTGGTTAACTTGAAGTCTGAATGCTTCCATTTGTCATGGAAAGGCAATCTGTTTAGGCATACAGCTTCAAAGGAGGGACTTTCATGGATTTAGGCACAGGATTTTTATTGACTTTTTTTTTCATTAGTATTATCTGTATGAAGAAGGGGGCATAAATCTAGAAGATGGTTCATAGCTGCAGTTCTAGACCATGTGAAGAAATAACAGGCAAGGTGTGAATATTCAAATTCATCCCTGCTTACATTTGTGATTTAACTTTTCTAGACCCTTTCAGAGTTGCCTACATTATGGGGTGATGTTGCCTGTAGATGCTGATAATAGAGATGGGGAGGGATAAGTGCAACCTGACAGTACATAGCTTTGATTTCCTAGGATGGAAAACTTTGTTTGAAATAATTATGGGTCCAAAACAACTGTCTTCTCCTGTTGCTATTTACCTCATGCAGTAATTTCTAGCTCAATTAATCATTCAAAAGACTGGTCTGTTGAAATTTTTGAGCGCTGATCACCCATCTTTACTCAAAAATGAGAGGACAAGAGGTCAACAAATAGGCTCTTGTGCATTCCCACACAAAGGCCTCAAATCAAGAAAGACAGACTGCTTGCAGGTGAAAGAAGCAAAGCTCCACAGGGAGATAGCTGACATGAAACCTTTCTTCCCATTCCTGAGGCTGTTTGACTCCCAATAACTTTTTTCCTACCTGTCCCTCCCTCCCTCTTAGCAACTGGAGCACTGTGGGGCTGCCCTTGACTGTTTGCCTTCCTTGCCACCATTTCAGGCAAAAATTGCCCTCCTATTTCTTCCATACACCCCCAAGAAAACCTTTTTTGAAGGCTGAGCTGATGTTTTAAAGCTCTCAAATGAAGTCTTTGCTGCAGAAACTTCAGTAGCATTGTATGTTAGTGCTTCAGTCTCAGTTTTTCTTGATTTATTACCAGCCCTTAGATAAGGATGCCCGCTTGGATCTTTATTTCAATTTGTGCATTTAAAAAATAATCTTCTAGGTGGAGGCTGCAAGAATGCATTTAGATTAAGTCTAAATTGACTCCTCTCCAAAGAAAGCATGTGGTACCTGGCCAGTGATGCCTGCAGGTAACCCAGTGACCTAGAGTGTGTCTCAGAACTTTATGCTCTCCAGCCTTGATTTGCAGAATGTTACTGCAAGCCCCTACCTTGCAGCCTTGGGTATTTAGAATTTCTGGGAGTTGTTTTGCCTTTGTCTAGGATGGAGCCCTCTGGTTACAGTTACTCTCTTTGTATAAGTACCTGTAGATTCTAATCAAGTTGACTTTTGACCTTTTCTTTGATATGTGAAATCCCCAAATCACACTCACTGTGAGGCCTTGTGTCCGTTTTGTGCCATTCTTATAGAAAACTTTTTTTTCCTTTTTCTTTGTATCTTTTTTCCTTTTTTTTTTTGGTTTGTTTGGGGGTTTTTTGTGTTTGTTTTGATGGGAACATCAAATGGTCAAACTTTTAGTAGAAGGAGCTCCCATGTATTAACTTGTATTCCTAACATGGAAGTACCATGACCTTTTGAGTATTAATGTGTAGGTGTTGGTTTATTGAGGTAGTTAAACATTAATATTCCTGTTTCACAAACTGAGAAACTGGACCTGAGCAGTCAGATATCCTATTCAGGGTCATGCTGGGATGCAGAGATCCCTGCTCCCACTCTGCTGGATGTCCATGGCAGTGCTGCTGCTCACATCCAAACCTGGACACTTCTTCCACAATGGCTTTGAGATGGTAGCTTCTCCCATTATATGAATGCATGTGCATTCCTTTGTTAGAAAAGCGCTAAAAAATTGTGAGAATGTTGTTAAAGCTAAGAAACCTGCCGTGCCAAAGAAAAAATGTCACTATTAAGACAGGTGATAAATGTTAACATTTTCATACTTTAGTATGAGTATCTCAAGTCAGAGCATATGCTTCAATTTTATCTTTCTACAAATACTCCTTGCCTCACCAAGTATGCAAACAACAGCAAAGGTAGAAGTAACCAAAAAGAGAGATGTGGTCAAATATGTTAACACAAATTCAGGTTACAATTGAAAAGTCAGCATTACTTTCTCCCTCCAAAGTCACCCTAAAAGGTGCCTTTGCTTTTGAAACATTCCCTGTAATTAACATCTAGGTTGGGCTTCTGTCATGAAACTGAGGAAAAACAGATTATCTGATATACACAAGTGGATGGGGGATTTTGCTTTTAACACACATATCTAAATAACTCTCATTAGACACAGGTATAACCGATGCACCAACACATAGATTATTTTTGAGACACCAAAAACTTGAAGCAATATCTAACTCAGAACAGACTTTAGAGAAACTTGAAAATCTATTTGGCAGTGTCTAGAAGGAATACGAATTTTCTTACCAGGTTATGACCTTGCAAATTCCTTTATTGGGCTTGCTCTTTGTTAATATCACCGAGGCTAAGACTATTGCATTTCAATGCATCTAAATTCCTTTCCTTTGTTTGCCCCTGGAATGTGTGTTCTTAGTCACTTAGCTATTGAAGACTTGGGTGCCTTTTTGTCTCTAACCTGTCCTGGAACATGACTGTCTCCATGGCAGGAGAGGATAGGTATGGCTGATAATATTATCTATTCAACACTTTCTGCAAATAATGTCTCCTGAGTATGAGGAACAGGCAGACTAGAGCCTGCTCTTGGGTCACTTTGTAAACTTCTATGACAGCATTTCAGGCCCTTGCAATCACTAAGGGGCAGGAGGGAAGGCTACTATTTTCTTAGTTCAAAGGGCTCCAAAATGGGTAATCCAGTTTATCAGAAATTTGGATTATTCTCTGATCAAGCAGGCTGTGCTTTGGCAGAAGTAAACACAGTTTATAAAGGCCAGTTTGTCTAATCAAGAAGCATAAGGATCGCCAGAACAGACCCAATTTAGCCAAACAATAGTAGTAACACTACATTTTTTTAGGGTCTTATCATTGATTTTAGAGGGAGGTAAACAGAAAGACAGCTGAGAATTTTACTAGGTATGTATTTATAGCTTTTGGGTCCCAGTAAAACACAATTTATCAATCTGTGCTGTAATACTCACAATCAGTCTGATAAATCAGATATTTGATTCAAGCTACCAGAACAATTCCAACTAATGGGACAGAGGAACCCCAAATACATCCTTTCCTCCATTAACAACTCACAAAATGCAGGAAGGACAATCTCATCACTCCACAGGAAATAGTTCAATATGATCTCATAGTTGTCTCCACTCTTGTCACTACTAGGACTAGAGTCACTAGGATTTGAGTAAAGTTGGGTTTATTATTAACCAAAGCTTATGTAAGATGTTATTGCATCTGTTTCTATTTTTGCAGTTATTTGGGTTTTGTTGATTTTTCATGAGCAAAGTGCTGCCTGTGTGAGAGTGTTCGTACAAAGAAATTGTAATTAGCACTACTCTGGTGACAAACCGAAATTCACAAGGAGGGTGTGTGGCCAGCCTGTGCTCCCTGCAGCCAAAGGGTGATGTCTGTCTTTTTCTGAGGGATCTGGAGGTAGAGCTATAGGGCTTGGATACTACCATGTACCATGCCTATGATGCAGCAGACTGGAACTGGAAGATGCCATGAGTGGTGGCAGGGTGCTGGGAGCAAGACCCATCAAGGTGGGTGCCATCCCAAACTCAGGAGTACCAGATTCTGTGCAGGATCTATGCAGGATCTATCTGTCTCTCACAGACCAGCAGCACAGCACCTCAGAACATTGCTTGTGCAGAGGAAGCAGGGCAGGGTGTGCAGCTTTTCTGCACTCTTGTCACACGAGGCTGGCTGCATGGCAAAGCAAGCAGGTCCTGCTTGGGTCCTGGACCAGCTCTGAACCTTTCCAAGAGTTACAGGAATTCTCCAGAACAGTGCCAGCCTGCGTGAGCCCGGCGGTGCTGCCCTCCCTTGCACGCAGGATTGTGCCCTTGGGCAACATGTGGTGGGTGTGGATCGATGGAATACCACTCTGTGCAAGCAGGTGTCACTTTGTCCTCTCACAGTTTCCCAGTACCGCCCCTAGTCTGCCGACTTTCCCCCTCACCCCCTCCCTTTCTTGGTGTTTTTGGGGTTTTTTAGAGAATCAAGATCCCAGAACGGGCGCAAATAGGAATTTTCTTAGAACAGCATTTGTAGTCCTTCTGTGAATGATGGAACATGGAGAACATCCCTGGATTATTTTCCTGCCCACCCCTAACCTGTGTGATGGCACTGAGCTCGCTGTGCTCTGAGCTGGCACGCTGCACCCCAGCCCTGCAGCCCGCTGCCCCAAACACAACGCCGCAGCCTGCAGCTCGCTCGGTCCTGCACATGGGGCTGGGGAGCTGTGAAACCAGCTGGGATGCTGCCTTGTGAGATGGGAGGGGGACAGTGCCCCAGACAAACACAGCCACCACCGTGCCTATCATTTCAGAGGATAGCAGAGTCTCTGGGCTGCTGTGAGCCAAATGCACAGCACGCTTAAATGTGCCATGCTCGTGTGCAGCCTGTCAGGGGAAAGAGCTTTTTTAGTTTTTGGGCTTTGCCTGAACCACAGATATACAGAACTACCTTAAACCTTTGAGTCTCTGCTGTGTTTTATCCCACATCAGGGGAAGGAGGGGGAAGCAGAGAGATACAAGCGGGACTGTGGCTCCTGTGTGGAAATGCACGTCCGTTTATGGCGAGGGATCCCATCCCATATCTCTGATCCGCTCACCTGGGGGCAGCTGGGTGCCTGGCTGATGCTGACACTAAGCACAGCACTGAGGAGGCATCCTGGGCCAGGCACAGCAGCTGGGGCTCCTCACCTGTCACCCCGAGGGCAGCTCATGCTGGGTGTCTCCAGCTGTCCCCAGAAGCCAGCCCAGGCTGAGATAGTGCCCTTAGAAACCTGGATGTTTTGCTGACTGAGGCCCAATCTCACTTTCAAATCTTGTACCTGTCCTCAGGGCTGAAAACCTTCTGGGGTGTGAGAGCACCTTGGAGTTCCTGTGAAGTCTGAAGTGTGGCTGGTTTTGAGAGGAAGATTGCCAGAGCATGTAACAGCTGTCTCTGGCATGAAACTACAGCAAAAAATGCAACTTATCTGTGCCAGTGACACAAAAGTATGTGCTGGGTTTCCCAGCTTTTGTCTAAGCCATCTCACAGAAGGAGAGGGGGGTGGATTTTGTGGTTCCTTAGGAATATGGGGAGTATCTTTGGCTGTTCCAGAGAGCCCCAGAGCTTAGAGCTGTGGCTATGGAGCACTATTCCTTCCCCATGGCATCTGGTAGATCAGGGTGAGAGCCTCTCTGGAGAAAGGCTGGCATCTTGAGGAGGGGAAAATGGGTCTGTTGCGTGAGAGTCGGTGTCTTTGAGTTATCTTAGTCACAGACATGAATAGCTGAAGGAAATAGGCAGATTGATGAATGTACTGTTGCTAAAGAGTATTCAAAATGAGAAATTTGTCTGCTTTTCCCAGGAAAGGGGAGGAATCTGGTTTTTATCCTTCTCTATTCTGCAATAATTAAAAAAACAAAACAACCCACTCCCCCCATAAACAAACTAACAAAGAAACCCAAACCAAAAAAAACCAACTCTCAAATAAAAAAACTCCAAGGACTTTTATTGTCTTTTAACACTGCTTTGCCAAGCTGGATCAAAATCAGTGAAGACCCAAAGCTATTTGAGATGGAGGACTGAGACTTTAGGTGCTTTTTAGGGTCATAGGATGATAATTCAGGTTGGAAGGGGCTTCACTGGATCATCCACTCCAACTGACTAATGGAAGCAGGGTCAAGTACTCCAGCTTATTAAATGAGGCTACATAGAAACAAAACTGAAGCAAAAAAATCCTTTTTACTTCAAGACCTGCAGTAACAACTGAAGTAACTAGAGACTAACTATATATGTGTGTGTGTGTGTGTGTGTGTTTTGCACAAGCCATGGTTGCCACAGAGCAACAGTTCTTTGGGTTTTTGTTGCCTGTTGTACTCCTAGGCTCTGACTTCCCTCTTTGGAGCAGAGAGGGATGGGCTGGAGCTGAAGATGAAAATGGCCTGGCCCAGCTCTCACTCTTACCTAGACAGTAGAGCCATGGCAGGACCATGCTTCCCAAAATCCTGGTTGCAGTGGGCAAAATCCTAGTGAGGATCTCCTCAGCACCATCCATAGGGAAAGTGAGTGGCTGTAGAAAGCAAACCCTGGCCCTTCCATACCTCTCAAATCTTAGGGAAAATGACAGGGATTTTTCTGGAATAAATACAACGGAGAAAAAAAGTTGGAAAATTAGATTTGTTTTCCCAAAAGCATGGAAATCAAGGTGGCCTTCTATTAACATCTGTCTTACTTTTGCCTTCAAAGAAAGCAAGCCTTTTAACATTTTCCTATGGCGCAGTGAATCCAAACACAGCAGTGACAAGCTGGTTCATGGGAACCGGAAACTGAGACGGGCTAGAAAACAACATCCTCGGGGGGAAAAAAAGAATGCTGCTTTCAGGGCTGCTTCTCTTTTATTTTTATTGCTATCGGAAACAAGTGACCTACTGCAGCCAAGTAGGCCTGGGGCTAAAATAAAAGGACCTTCAGAAGGCAACCAAAATACACAGACCAAATTATGTACTCAACATGAGCATAATTGCTACTGTGCGGTCCTTTTCCCCTACCAGTGCCTATAATTTTAATTTCTAAGGGAAAACAACTTAACTGGAAAGTTTCAGTGCTTCAGTTATTGTTCCCAA
The DNA here is from genome assembly GCF_027887145.1 of Ammospiza caudacuta. Taxonomy (NCBI): domain Eukaryota; kingdom Metazoa; phylum Chordata; class Aves; order Passeriformes; family Passerellidae; genus Ammospiza; species Ammospiza caudacuta. The sequence continues at coordinate 30,749,775 of NC_080595.1, forward strand.
AGGAGAAAAAAAAAATTGAGCAAATGAGAAAATAGACAAGGACATGAAGTTTAGGGATAGACAGAGAGACTGGAGCAAAATTTGATGTAAAATGGTTCTCACCAATATGAATGGAAGGATCTAAAAATAAACATTGCTGTATTTGTGTGCCATTAAGTTGACAGACAACAACATTTAGACCACAATTGGGCCTTGCTTTAACCTAGAATAAGATGCAGGAATTGGATTGTCAGTTTTCAGTAAGGCATGGGTCTGAGAGTTGGAAAATACAACATTGTTTCTGTCTGTTGCTCCTGCTAATGTGTGACTCCCCCACATGAGACCAATCCAGTAATGTGCTCATGTGGGCTAATGTAATTAAACACAAAAACAAATAAAAGTGGTTGATTGCTTCAGTATGTTTTACAGACATAGGAATAGCAAACAATTTATAGATACTCCTCTCCCCTGCATTTGTCTTCACTTTTTATGAACCCAAAAAAGCCTCAGATGCTGACAGTGTGATCAATGTGCTCTGACAGCTGTATTCCAATGACATCTACATTCTTAAATGAAATAAATTTGCAACTGAATTAACACATGCAAAAAGTTTTTCCTTTATCAGTCATAGCAAACCTTTTTGTTTTTCCTAGGAGGAAGAGCCCTCTGCATAAACTAGTGGGTCAAAATGTAGTGAAGCATTTAGATGCTTGAAATAATCAAGGTGCTGTTATTTTAAGAACTTAGGAAGGGAGATGCTTTAGACTTGTAATTTGGAAAACAGCAAGAAGTCTGTCTTTAGGTCCTTTTTAGTTCGCTAATTGTGCTGAGCTAATCACATCTGTGTGATTCCAGTAAATAACCCCCATCAGATTTGGTTGTTAGTACCTGCTAATCTAGATTGATATGCAGCTGCTTTCCTGGCTACTTACTTCACAGCAGAATCACTATTTTAAGAGGTATACTTTTCCCTGACAGTTTACTCTCTGGTGATTAATTTTATCCCATGGTTGATTTTTATTTCTGTAAATACCTTCATGTTCTGGACTTTGGATGAAGACTTTCAAAAATTCCCAGGGCTGTCTCCCACTGCTGCTGGAGACTGCTCAATGGAACTACATATGTCTAGCTCTTGTGAAGAAGTCTCAGTCAGTTCCTGCAACCACATTATTGTTTCGAAGCTCTTGTCCAAAGTCCTTCATGTTTGTTTACATCTTTCTGAAGTTCAAATGAAAACACTGCTGGATTGTCACTGGCCTTGCAAAGAAGTCCTTTTTGCCCTTTCTGAATGCAGACTTCTAAAGACTAAACTTGTTGATTGTGTTGTTCTCGTGTTGTAGTGCCTCATCTCACTGCATGGGACAAATTAGCCCTTGCTGGAATTCAATTCAAATGACACATCTTTGCAGCAGAGATAAAACAGGACCAGGTCTGAATTTCACACTTCCATGTTACTGTGTTTTAACTAACATTTATCAAATTATTTTCCTTCTAAGCACTGTGTATAAACGATGTTTTCCCAGGTTTGATTCCATTTAACCTTGTTCTTATTCCTAACTCTTTTCTGTCTCTCTTCTGTTCCACGTATAATGTGTGAATGATGATTAGGATGCCATTCAAACCTGTTTTCAATATAATTTAAAAAACCAAACTGATTAAAATTTAGTCTTTCATAACTTCATCCCTTTTCTGGCAACACATGGTATTACCATTGATCCCAAAGAGAGTATTCACGCAAAAAACCTGAAAAGCTGAAGCATCACTTCTGCTTCATATACTGTATGGCTTAACTAAAGCCATTAGCTTTGTTCTAGACAGATCCTTACAATATTGCTCAGCTTAAGTGTCAATTAAAGATCTTGAAGTTCATTGATTTACGCAGCCTCAGAGTTCTACAAGGACATTTCAGGGTGCTGTTACATTGTTTTTCCTCTGCTCAAACTGAACTACATGAAGTGTTTTAGTTAGGATGGAATAATTATACAACTGGTCTAACTGCTGAATAGTTATATAAATTGCTCTATGATCTTCATTCTCCACAATCTAGTTGAATACCTCTTAATCTCAGGCATGTGACACCAGTGCTTAAAGAGAGGTGATCAATGTATTATTAAAGAAGTGTGAAAGTGAATTTAGCTGTTATTTAGCATACAGTAAATGGCTAAAAGTGAACTTTTTTTTACTGTGGTTTCAGTTAATCCTTACACTTGACTTGCTGAGATAGAGCACCCTAAAGATTTTTTAATCTATTCTCGGTTCAGTCATTCAGCCACTTCTGAATAGAAGCATGTTCAGATTTTTGGGTTTTATGAGAATCTGTTTTATAAAGAGAGTGTCCAAGGTGGAAAATGCTTTAGGGCCAGGAACGATTGCAATACAAAGCAATGAAGGTAGGAAGTAGCCATGCAGGTGTTGGAAGTGCTGCATTACTGCTTGCCAGCAGGCAGAGTGTACTGAGGTACCAGCAAGGGTGCAGCAAGTTTTCTCAAGCCTTTTTATAGTCTCAGAGGGAGCCCATCTATAGCACCCATTAGCAGAAGATCCCATTAGGAAACTCCCAAAATGTTTATTCTACTACATAGCAATGCAGATTTTCTGTGGTAAGATCACTTTTATTTCTCCTCCTTTGAATTTCAAAAGCTTATCAACAACCTTCCTCCTTTTCAGCCTCAGGATTTATGTACAGGAAAACACCTTTTCTGTTCTAGTGTGCCTGGTGCAATGGTGCTGTGCCCTTTGACAAGGCTGCTGCTCTTGCACTGCTGCTCTGGCTTGAAGTGTGCTTGAGGAGATGTGGCATTCCAGAGCTGCCTGGCAAGGCAAAGGGCAGCAGATCTGTCCCCTGGTCCTCTGCCCCTTTTGGGAGAGGCATGGGGCAGAGCATGGAGCTGGTGGTCCCGTGTGCCAGCAATTCCAGACAAATGCTGGAAAAGCAGCTAGCTACTATGGGATCACTTGTGGCTGATGTATGGTAATTTAGATTGAGATCAGGAATGGTGTCGTTTCCCCCTCGGTGACAAGGGAATTGGTGCCTGTGGCTGCTCCCATGCCCCCAACGCTGATCCCATTGCTAGAGAGCCGCTGCCGTTTATTTCCCCAGCGGTTTTATGAGCTAACCACACCCGCTGCTGGTTTCTACAGTACCAATTTACAAGGCTCACTGGTTTGGATGAGGAAACCCACATTTCCTGAGGTATCCCAGGGAGCTCAAAAGCCAAGATCTTAAGAAAATTAACAGAAGTGGTGATTTTTTTTTTTTCCAGCATTCAGCTTCAGAGAAAGCTGTTTGTTTCTCTTTCTGTGGAGGAGGCAGCTGCAGACACATGCTCTCAAGCATCAGGAACTTCGGGTATTGCTCTTGTTGCAATAGTTGGAATTGCTAGCCAATTGCTGGGTTTTAGTCTTGATCCCACAATATCTTTCTGCCCTAGGAGCAATCAAACTGCAGTCCTTGAGTGCCTTCACTCAGGTAGGTGAGAAGTTGGGTGGAATAAGCAGATGCATCCATTTTAACCACAAAGGAGAAGAGGTCTGTCTCACTGCCCTGCACCAGCTGCAGGCTGCTTGGACTCTTGATGAGTCAGCCTTAATGCTAGCACAAATTTACGTACTTTACACACTCTTTTCCTCAATTTGCTTCCTCCTGGCTGAATCACAGAATGCTTGGTGTTGGATGGGACCTAAAGATCATCTAATTCCAAGGGCCACCTTCCAGTAGACCCAGGTTGCTTAAAGCCCCATCCAACCTGGCCTTGAACACTCCCAGGGATGGAGCATCCACAGCTTCTCTGGGCAAGCTGCTCCAGCACCTCACCACCCTCATGGTAAAGAATTCTTTCCTAATATCTAATCTATATTTATTCTCTTTTGGTTTGAAGCCATTCCCCTTGCCCTGTTGCTATGCTTCCTTGTAAAAAAGTTCCTCTCCAGCTCTCTTGTAGCCCCCTTTAGGTACTGGAAGGTGCTATAAGGTCTCCCCAAAACCTTCTCTTCTCCAGGCTGAACAGCCCCAAACTCTCTCAGCCTGTTGCCATAGGAAAGCTGAAATGCCTGATAGGAATGGTTTAATACAAGAGAGGAATGGATGGAGGCAATGCTTTTCACTTGTGATGAACAGTTAGATCAGCACATTTGGCCCCCCAGAGCTGCAGTATTTTTCCTGTCTTACTGCTTAGGACAACTCTTGTAAGTGGGGAGGGAGGAAAAGGCTGGTCCACACCAGCCTCAGACCTTTTGGACGTCCAGTCACCTGCTGAAGCTCTCCTGTGCTGGCCCTGCAGTTCTCCTGAAGTGCTAGAAAGTGTTACCAAAGTTATGCTTGGAGAAATAAGGAGGGGTGGACACCATTTTTTTTTTAAGCATTAGACATTTGAGTGAATGTTGTTCAATTCAAAGTTCTTAGAATTGAGTTCTTTTTCCAAAATTATCTATGACTGTCCTGAGAGAATTAGTTTACCACATATTTTTATTAAAAGGCATTTTAAAAAAAGGCAACTTGCAAAGAATTTCTGGCATAATTCTAAATAGAATTCTGCAGAATAATTACTGTTAAATGCTATGTACTCAAGGAACTGAAAATATAACTTGCAGACTGAACTATGTGCTTTGACATATTAAAGTAATATTGCAAATGAGTTATAGACAAGGTCCAGTAGTGCAAGGCCTAGACTATACATCTGGAAGTTGCAGAATCAACTCATGTGAAATATACAGCTGGAATCCTATGTTAGTACAGCAGAATGTCCCATCAGTTTTATGGCACATGTTTAGCAAATGCTGAAGCATGTGAGTCTCCGGTATAATGACTGCATCCCACCTAGCTGAGAGCTGGGAGCTCTCTTCATCTCTCTGCTTTTGGGCATCTTGCAGGAAGAAAATACAGTAAGGTATTTTCTATCGTGAATCTTGACTTTCTATCCTTGAAAAGTCCATAGCCTGACGTTGGTGACATGCTCACAAAAGGTGGAGAAGGAAAGATCTGGGAAAGGATAAAGGGTCACCATGAAATGATGGTCTGATAACACAGCCTGGGCACACTCACAGTTTGATGATTTATTCTCAATCCTGTAACTTGCAGCAATCCACCCAATCACTGCTCCCAAAGTTCCAGAGGCTTCAGCAGTTTCCACAGCAGGCAGTCAGTGAGATACATTTTTCAGGAAAAGATTTTTGAAAGTAACAGCAGTGACGATAATTGCTGTTGGAACCTCAGCTATTGCATTTCTTACCTTATAGTTTCCTTTAAAATTATCTACTAATCCTTTCCAGGGCTTCATCCCACCAACTAGCTTCTACATTCATCTTAGAAGTGGTCAGGGTATGCACTTTTAAAAATTTGAAATGCTCTTCTTAAATGTAGATATCTTAATTCCTATCTTCTAGCAAGTACACTCTCTCACACAGGAGCATGCAAGAAAAGCTTTGAATGAAGCTCCTCACTCCAAATGAATCTTTAGTGTGTTTTTCTGGCAGAAAGGGAAGCTGCTGCCCTGTGAAAGGATGTCACGTGGTGGTGAAGCATTCAGGGCACTGGTTGCTTCAGCTGCATGCACAACTTGACACGGAATCCGAGATCTTAGAATTCTAGTGCTACTGCTTATATGGTTAACTACTCTTATAAAAACATAATTATTGAAAATAGTAATAATTATTATTGAAAGAGGGCTGAATATGCCATTTTGTATTGCTCCCTCTTTAAAACAAAGACTGTTTTTTCTTTGCCTAAAAGTGTTTCTTTTTAAATACGTCATGAATCAGAGCAAGACTTTCTTAAAACTAGAGGTAGAAGAGAATGGGAAATTACTTTTGCCAATAATGAAAAAACAGGTTTTTTTACAATTTCCCTTTGCTTAAGAAATATCTTTAGAGAAATGAGTTGGAAATTAAGGATCCAGCCAAGTGCAAGCACTGAAGTGCACACTTGTGTTCAAGCAGGAGTCATTATGGGAATTGCTCATGTACTTTAGATGGAGCATTGTGCTTTATGCTGCAGAGCAAAGTGAGCCTGCCTTTCTAAATTCAAGACCATATTTACTTTATTTATTCATTTCTTGTGGTGTTTTTTTCTCCTCTTATAATGTGAAATAGCTGCTTATGAACCTGACTTAACTAGCGCAGCCTTATGTACTGATGCAGGCACATGCACAAGCTCCTACGTGCAGATGACCCTGAATCTTCTTGTGAAAATGAGGACTAGGTCTACCCAAAATGCAACCTTTACCCAAATGCTCCATATATTGCCCCTTACTTGCTCTGTTCATGGAAGGATAAAGAAGGTATCACCTCTTCATGTCTGGCCAATGATCTGGCTTAAAGTGAATATTGACCCCATGACAGGAATGCAAAGGACTGAGATGCTGCTGGCATGTGTTCAGGAGCAAACCTCCTCTGTAGCTGCCCCACCAAGTCTTGCCAGTCCCATAGGGCTCTGCCAGCGGGGTTCATGTGTGCTCCCTGAAAAGCAGCAAAACTACCTTGCTGGGGTAAGATTTAGGGCCTCATGGAAAGCCTGGAAGCTGATGGCAGCTCTTCCATCAAAAGTACTGTGAAGTGGGCTGGTTTGCCTTGCTGCTGCTCTTAAGAGGCCTATGGTAGGAGCTCTCTCTTTGCTGAGAAATGTGGGTGATGTCAGGATGGACAGAACTCTTTTCATTCCTTACACTATTATACATGCATATTCCTTGTTCTGTTGTTTCTGCTGTGTGCAATGATAGGTACTTCCAAAGAGGCAAAAGGGGGCTTCTTTTCTTATGGATGTGATGACTTAAGTTTCAGCTTTCCTATTTTCCAGATTCTGTACACCATTAGTACATAACTCTGAACTTCATATGAAGTGTTAGCGAGTTCTCTTCACAGTTTAGTTAGAGAAAACAGCCCTCTTCCAGCCTGAGAAACAAGGACACTGTTGCAGCCTCAGGCCCAAAAACCATAAACAACAGTGAATTGAGGAGAGCAATCTAGAAGGATGGGACTTCATAACCTGAAGCTGTAATTGAACAATTAATCCCAATACGTAAATAGATGAAAACTTACAGAAGTGTGAAAACTCATGACCAATGGTCCGTCTTGGGTGTAGCCTCAGCTGGGCTCTTGTACTGCCCAAGGTGTATCCTTGCCCAAGATGTATCCTTTGGAGGCCTTTTTAACAAATACCTACTTTATTCCTTTAACACTGTCTAGCCTCTGATCTAGGCATCAGCTGAGTGAGAGACACTCCAACATAAAAAAACCCCGTGTGGTGTGGTACAAATAGTTAACAGTAGTCAATACTCCTACCTAGTCACAAACATATTGGTTATCCCACATCAGAACTATCAAACCTCTTCTTCTGACAGCCTCACACCAGAGCTCTTCTTTAATGCCTGGTAGTCCATTTCTTAAACTGTTGATGAATAGCTACATGTCATAAACCCTTAACTAACATTTTAAAAAGTAATAATTAAAAAAACTCATAGATTTCTTGAGTCTTTTGATCTGCTGTAGGCACGTGTCCTAAAGGGACATTCCCTTGACCAACGTGGTTGTATTAAGATTCTTTAAAAAGTCTAATTGACAATTTTTCCATGCATTGAGTTTTGAGGGTAAAGTGAATCAAATCTTGGTTTTCTGCAGAAAACGGATTAATGAGACAGAAGACAGCAATTCTAGGAGATGGATTTTTGTTGGAGAATGTGTGTGCACTTCCTATTTTTATAACGGTGCTGTCTTCTTATTCTTTACCATGTATTCACAAGATTTAAACAAAATAATAACAGCAACAAAAGGCAACCAAACAAAAAAACCCCACAATCAGTCTTTTACTGTATCAGTGTAGTTGTAACAACTCTCATATTTTGGTGCTCTTGGAGTTAGTTGATATAAATTACTACTGGTGGGAATAAGACTTTAAATATTTTCTAAACAAGAGAGGCATCTGTCTCTAAGGATGTGGGTGCACAGATGGTGAACACAGAAGGCCAAGATGTGAGCACTGGGAGACTCCTGTGCATCCACAGGCCTCAATCCAGAGAAGTGCTCAATGTTAGTGTCTCTTTTTCATGGCCTCAGCCAAAATACCCCAAGCTTTGGGGTAAACTATAGAAGTTACCAAATCTGCTAATCTTCTGCCTGATGTATCTTTGTGTGACTCCATGCTAACAATGCTTTAGACTTGTGCATTTTAAAAAGCAGAAAGTTTGGCATTTCGGTGGCAGGCAGGCTTGTAATGCTTTTTTTGGAATTGCTAAAAGTAAGCCAAGGTTAGTATGTCTAACACAGGGCAAAAATAAAGTTATGGGTACATAAAATAAATAAATAATGTTGAGGCATACTTGTGGGATTTCCATTGATTCATTGGGTTACATATCAAACTGGAAAAGTAGGTTTAGATTAGATATTAGGAAGAAATTCTTCCCTGTGATGGTCATGCGGCAGAGGAATGTGTTGCCCAGTGAAGCTGTGGATGCCCCATCCCTGGGAGTGTTTGAGGTCAGGTTGGATGGGGCTTTGAGCAACCTGGTCTAGGGGAAGGTGTCCCTGCCCATGGCAGGGGTGTTGGAACAAGAAGATCCTTAAGGTCCCTTCCAACCCAAACCATCCTGTGACACCACAAACAGGTGAAAATCATGGTATCTGTTCAAAGAGGTGTGGAGGAAGCAGATGCATATTTGTAGTGCGGTCTTACTTACTGAGCTAGAAGTATCTATATTGAATTCTTCCACAGCAGGAAATTCTGACCTATGGTAAGTGAATTGAGTTCATTTATTGTGAGGTTGCTGAATTTAAAGGAGGCACTGGATCTACAGCAATTGGGTAGCTGCATGTATTCAGCCTTCCTCTGCCTCTGGCAAAGGAGACTTGTGCAAATAAATAAAGAAGAAAATGCCTTCTTGTACTGTAGCCACACACACTGGACACCTTAGAAGAAAGTTAAGAAAACTTAATTTCTACCTTTGTTTTAATGCTTTACATGAACAAAGGGTTAGTCTGTATTGCTATTGGAAGCCATTGCTTTTAGACAGAGCCTCTGCATTCATAGTATTTATAAAGTTGGAAATAAAGTGCTATGAAGGAATTAATCCATACCTCTGTCAGAATTTCTCAAAGTAATAAAAATCTTGTGTAAAACTGTACCTGCTGCCTGCTTGTGGAATTTGTGCCCCTGCAATGTAGTACTTAGGTTTGAGCTAATTCCTACTGCAGTCAACAAGAATGTTCTGACCTATTATTTTTATTTGATAAGCGGTTAAAGCTGCACTCCCTTCGTCTTACCATGATAACTGGGTGATTGCGTAAGGAAACAAACTCGGAGATAATCCTAAACTAGAAAAATCAAAAGAACAAAGGATTATTGTGATAAAGCATCAGTTTAATTTTTTTTTTTCCCATCTAGCTGGGCTTTTTTAACCTAAAATAAAATTAGATTTTAAAAAAGGTGATAGGGTGACGAAGAGCATTTTAGAAGCTGAGGATTACAAGAGAAGTTGCAGAGACTGAGGGCCAGTTCCTGAGGCAGAGTAACTGGTGTAATGTCTCTGAAGATTTCACCTGTTGCATCTTAACATTAGCTATGTTGATGACATGTAAGCATGGGTAACTCTGTAGAAATCTATTTTTCCCTTATGTTGAATGGGAGGATGTGTGTGACAGATGTGCAACATGAAGCATATTAATGCAATGTAAAAGTTGACAGGAAATAGTTAATAATTCATGAGTTCTGCAAACTGTGGTACCAAGTATTTAGATGCCTGTTTGTCTCTGTTTCAGTGCCTAAAAGACAGTACCAAAATGTACTGTAAACAAGAGATAACCTTCCATGAGACACCTGTGTTAAACTCCTCCTGGGAATTTGTCTTATTACCAAAAGAATTACAAACAATATTCTAAGTGACAATCTGTCCTTCTAGGAAAATGCCAAATAATAAAGAAGTCTCTCCTTTCCCCTTCTCCTTTTTTTTTTTTTTACTGATTAAAAAATACTTCCTGGTGCAGTTGGAGAACTTGGCAGGCAGTCTGCATTTCAATTGAGCACAACTGCTGCCTTTTCTTCCCTTGGATTCTCCTCTCAGCCCAGCTGTAGGAGCTTCCTCCCTCCTCTGGCTCTGCTCCTTGTGCATCCAGGACCAGGTGGAGTCTGGGGCTGTGGTTATTTACATCAAAGCTTTAATGTTCTTCTTCTGGCAAAATGTTATGGAATTTTTGCTTCCCAGATCTGAAGTCTTTTACATTTGAGAGCTGAAATGTTTATTAAGAGGCAGTAATAATTATTAGGAGACTTTAATAGTATAAATACAAAATACAGTGAATTTAAACAGAAATAATAAATTATAGCCTGAATGGAAACCAGAACATGCCACATTACAATTGTACAGACAGATGTGCTCCCTGCTGCGTTGGCTGGTAATGGGATTAGTCATAGCTAGAAAGTTATCATTGGGATAAGTTTTGTGGCAAAGGCACTCTGAAACCAGTTGTGAAGTCTCAAAGGCTGGTGCTCTATCACCAGGAGGCAAGGTCCCCTCGTGGTGTTGACATTACACCTACATAAATAAGTCCACTGACACATGCTGCTCTCCTTGGAAACCGGTTTTTCAGTACCGCGTTCTAAGGAAGAGTAAGCAATAAAGTAGGCAGGCACCAGACTGACAGTCCTAGCTAAGCAAACCAGGCAATTTCAACTTGGTTATTCCTGGGTTGTTATAATTTCAAGGTTAGGTTATCTCAAGCAGTTATTTCTAGCATTGTTCTCTCTTTGAAATATGCCTTCCTGCCCACTCCAACACACACACACCAGATTCCTTGGTAAGGCTGCAAAGAACACTGACAGATCCTCCTGTCTGTGTGTACAGTTTTCCACCACACAGCTCACTTGAAGAGAAGCTACAAGTTGTTAAGCCCCTGTTTCAACATGGACAAAAAAGCACAAAGGAGCACATCTCTTCTGATCCAGCACCAGTTCAGTGCCTCAGAAACCTCTTTTTATAACAGCCTCCATACAATTGTGCATTTCATGTAGTAAAAATAGGCTGAATTATATTTACATTATTTTTACATTCCATAGGTCTGTAGCCCAATAAATTCTCCCCATAAATTGCTGCTTGTAAAACAATAAGGGGAAAAGGCTTCCTTCAATATATTTGCTTGCTTTCAGAAAAACACAGGACAGTTTTTGCCAGTATGTGTGTGAAGATCCATAATAATTGATTCAATTGCCCTGAAGTGTATAAGGCTCCCTTCTTGTTTCTTATTTTGCTGTTTATTGGGATTTTTTTTCGTCTCTCCTCTCTGCTTTTTTTTTTTTTTTTTGATCTGTGATATTTTATTTGTGTCATCTTTGCAAGTTTTTCTCTGGAACAGAGAGGTTTAGAAATCTGTTTTAATGAACAGATTAAATCTGAGATTTTATATCACTTCTAAAGCAAAAATTATCAACAGTAATGATATGAACAGTAGAAGTAAACATTTCAGTGTTCTCAGCTCATAGGGGCATAGACTAAAAGAGACCTCCTGACTCGCCTAAACTGCTCTTTGTTACTGCACACGAATGTCATAAAATCTTTTTGAAAACATACCAAGTGATATGTAAACTGTTTAGATGTTTCTTGCCAAATCCTTTTGCTATACAGCTATTTATGTTGTTACTCCATCAGGGACTGAGCTCATTCTTCCAGGTGTATACCTAACACTAGGGAGAGGAGATGATGCATGTTTGAAAATAGGTTCTGTAATTCCTCTTTTTTATAAGATTAATAGAGGGGGGAAAGTTTGTTTTAACTCTATAACATTCACACAAGTTTGTGAGCAGTCTCTTGCCAGTCTCATACTGCTGAATCTCTGCCTTCCCATGCCAGCTGCAAGGGGAAAACCAGGATCAGGACCAAAGGCAGAACCCCAAGAAAGGAGCTCTCTCCTCCTATTAGTCATTACTAAAATCGAAGTCTATATAATTTAAGTCTCACAGAATTATAGAATTATTCAGACTGGAAAGGACAATTATGACTGAGTCCAGCCATAAATCTAACACTGCCAAGTCCACCAACCATTAAACCATGTCAACCAAGTGCCACATCTGAATGATTTTCCAATACCTCCAGGGATGACGACTCCACCTCTACCCTGGGCAACACTGGGCAACCTCTACCTCTGTTCCACTGCTTGGCAACACTTTTGACAAAGAATTTTTTCCTTATATTCAATCTAAACCTTCCCTGCTGCAGCTTGAGGCCATTTGCTCTCGCCCTATTGCGTCTTGCTTGGGAGAAGACATTAATCCCTGTCTGGCTACACCCTCCCTTTAGATAGTTGTAGAGAGTGATAAGGCCTCTCCTGAGCCTCCTTTTCTCCAGACTAAACAGCCCCAGCTCCCTCGGCCACTCTTTGGAAGACCTGTGTTCTAGAAATCTTAGTCTCAGTTTTGCCCTTTGCCCAGCAGATGATGATTACCAGGTGATTACTTTTATTTTTGCAGAAGCTTTCTGGTGTTTAGGCACTTCGACCTCCTTGGCATTTGAGGAGTTGATTGATGATCTGAAGTCATCACTTGTTTTTTTTCTTCAGACTTTCTTACAAGAAGTTTTGATAGGTGCTCAAAGTCTACTCAAGGTAGCTGCAGTAAGGAAGCTGCCCAAGCAGGCAGAATTAATGACTGATGCAGATGAGGCTGTCAATGAGAGAGAACATGAAACAAAAGGAAATAAATGAAAATGGCCATTGGTGGAGCTGTGAATGGAAGAGCATAGGAAGCCTAGGGATTTAAAAATATGAATGAAGAAAATGTTATTAGTTCACTTGAATGTAAAAAGAGAAGTGGTGATGTTAAAGGACTAAACATTTACATTTGTGCTTTGCATTGAGAGCAACCTAGTAATGTAGAAACTGCAGGATGAAATAAAGTGTTTCAGTATCTCTCATAAGAGAGCAGCATACTAAAGAGGAGTTTCTTGACTTGTATATTGACAGGCTGAGATGACTTGCAGCTAAGAGTTTCAGAATGGATGGGTCTCTCAGTCAGTGACTTCCTCCACAAATAGGTATCTGAAATCATGGAAGACATTAAGAGATTTGACACAAACTTAACATTGCAGCGGCATTTTTAGAAAGATAAATTATAGTCTAATTCTGGAGAATGGAGCAACTAATATAAAAACTGGTTAAGAATGAACAGGGGAAGTTGGTACCACACAATAGTTCTCACTAGCCAATACCTTTCTGGAAGTTTTCTTCCAGAAACCAGGAGTGTTCAAGCAATATGTTCTGAACATCATTTCAATTGATGCCACACACAGTTTACATTGGGACCTAGAATAACCTAATTTAATGCAAAATATGCTGAGTGTATTAAAACCATGTATCTGACGGGTCTCAAACCAGACCTCAGTATCAGGTATGTTTGTAACTTCAAATACTAATGTGATCCTTAAATTTATGAAGTAAAGAGTTTCAGGCAATATCAATAGAACCTACCTTGCCCTGTATTTTACACAGGAGATGCTTTTATGGTACTTTCCAGTTGGTCCAAGAGATCCACCTGGGAATAATTAAAAGAGCCAAAAACTGCTTGTAGTGTGCCATAGGGAGAAAATACCTGCCTGAAGAGTAAAGTAGGAGGATAGAAGCTGACTACACTGCAGGTCATTAATATCTCCCAGGCAAAAGGAAATAAAATTGAAAAAGATTCCTCTTGATTTTGAAAAATGTGTAGCATGTTATAGGATGTAGAAGTCAGGACATTTCATGTTTACTATAGGCTTTTAACTGGGAGGATAAGATGTGAGAGCTTTTAATGAGTTGTGATGGATTCTCGCCAAGAAATATCTTAAAGATACTATAAAACTTCTCTGTGACATGCTGGTTTATTGGCTTATATCTACAGATTTATGACAACCAGATTTAATGACGCTGTTTAAATGGAGCATTTTGAGTAAAAGTGAACTGTCAGTTTCAGAAATGGATGAAGAGTGACATGGGGAAAAGCTGTGAATGGGGAGTCTTGGGTGGGTCTGTGGGAGAAAACGGAGGGAAGGAGGAGAACCAGGGAGGACTGGAAGTCAGAAAGGAGCTGGAATTTCATCATCAGACTCCTGCAGAACAACAAGCAGTTAGGAAACAACGCTGACAGTGTCAGACAGCAGACAAAAACATAGGAGCCTTTCAGTTTCACTGAAAGGAAGAAGTGCTGTGGTAATTCCTAAAGAGCACTTTGCTTCCTCCCAGCTTGCGTACAACCCCAAACTGCTGAAAATCCCACTTGCTTCTCTGTTACTCCAGAATGGACATGTCAGACTCTTCCCAGAATTGCAGAATTAAGTCTTTTGAAGGATGCTTTCATGGACATCTTCTAAAGCATGAAGATTAAAATTAACTCTGACTTCACAGGGCAAAAAAGGGAAATCCCAAGAGAAAAAATAATCCCAAACCCATTTATAAGGTATGGAATCTCTTGGTCAGCCTGAACAGTACTTTGTGTTTTTCTTTTCTTTTGCCCAGTCTTCTTCCTCCTGTGACTGAACTTTTCATATCACAAAACAAGTGTTTCACAGCCCACTTTCTGTTTGAAGCTAATAGGAACTAACCATTCCTGTTGTCGTTCACAGACCAAAAATCTCATCTAGAAAGTGAAAGTTATTCTAAGTGTGAGAGAAGACACAGAGTAACCTTTGAGCTCAGGATTTGCTAATCCTGCTGTGATCATGACACTTGCCTGTGACACTACATGCCTCATGACAGGAGCTGAGCAGCAGTTTCCAACCTCAGTACTTTCATATCATTGCTTCATAATCTGTCTCTGTTATTTATTGAAGAAATTTAGGGTAATGACATAAATGACTTCTCTCAGGAGATTAATTCCCTCTTTTGTTTGCCAGGTCTCACTGGAAAAGAATTCAAATCTTCCTTACAGAACTGATAGTTCAGGCTTGTCTCTGTTTTCATTCTTTAAAGTTGCATGGTAGGGATATTGGGTATTTTCTGCTAAGAATGACTTTTAAAAATATTCTGCATTTTTTAATGTGAACGAGCTTTTCATTTCAATAGAAGCTCCCGTTGAATTTGCATGTACTCAGACTGCAAAAATTACTATTTCCATCAAAAAGCATTCATTCACAAACACCTTTGCTTCCAGAATATTTTTAGGAGATAAAACTACAGAGCATAAACAGAGAAATGAAAAGTAAATAAAACTTGTAAACAGAAATATTTATGTACAAGGCAAATGCAGTATTAGTAATGTGGACACTGAGTTAATTTAGTTTGTTGGAGAACTCTGCTGAAATCATTTACGAGCCTGTATCTATGGAAATATACCAGCATCCTGTGTTAAGCCAAATCATGAGTATCCAGTCAATGAGGGACTTAGAAACTTAAGTTCTTTACTGTGTTCAGGACAAAACATGATTTATTTAAGTAGGACACTGAGTCCTTGTTGTTACATTGCCTTTGGGCATTGCTACAAATTATTAATGTCCGTTTATTTTGCTGACAACACAATATGTAAAGATTTTCCAATGTTTTGCTGAGGATCAGGTGCACTACATCACTCAGGTGGAAAGACTTTTAATAAAGCATACAACTGTGTAACTAGATGAGTCTCTGTGCAATCAGTCTTTGGAAATGGTTAGCTTCCAGGAAAAGCTTTAATATCCAAGAGGGTTTTGAGATGAATTGTTGTGATAACAGCAATTGGTGTGAGGATGATTTTATTGAAAACTGGTGTCATTGGGGACATTATGCTCAAGGATCACTGGTGGAAAATCCCATCTGTGATCATTAGGCATAATGAAAACAACTTGTGCTGATGGTGAGAAATATCTCAAATTGACTGATGCAGGTGCCTTTAGTGTTGATTGGGAGAGTGGGCAAGAGGGCCTGTTCTCAGTTTCACAATGTGCATGTGTGTTCTGCAGGACTCTTTCAGGAAAACTTCCACCTGCATCTCTGGAAATTTGAACGGGGTGCTCCTGTGTCATTCATTGCTGATGCAAGGCTTGTCTGGGACTCTGCTGTTCTTGTCTCTGAGTTGGTGACACAATTCAGGTAAAAACCTGCTGAGCCTGTCAGGCTGGCCAAGATTTTGGGCCTTACTGGTCTGACATGCTCCACTATTTGAAAAATGTAATTGGAGGTTTTAGCTGTGTTCCTGAAGCCTTGCTGTCAGAGGAGAAAAAGTTCTAAACACAGCTCTCTCCTTTTGGCTGCTGCCCTTACCTTGTCTATAGGACATGTCACATAAAACCAGTAAGTCAACAACTCACACAGCTTAAGCAAACACCATTTTACAGCTGTTCTGAAGTAGAGGGTAGATGTGGAGCTCTAATAAACTTGCTAGAGATGGGGATACAGAGGTTTTGGCACTTCCTGAAATTAATTTAGACTTTTGAAAGGCAGTGTGAAAGTTTGGACCAGTTCCTTTGTGACTAGTAATGAAAGAAGAAAAAAACCCCCAACTATCTATAACAGTGTCTCAGATTCCATGTTGCCAAACAGGATTTTCAGATATTTGTAATCTGACTGTAGCTATCTGTGGCAATGTAAAGAGTCATTTGGAATCAGTGACTGTATAAAGGTATTTATATAGTCCCCACGTGAAAATTTACCTACCCTTGTTAGTGCTCTGCTGCTTAATATTGGTTTTGAATATGCAAAAATAGGATGATGCACTCTTATTTGAATGTATGTGTTGTGAGCAAACTCACTACTAGATTAAATGGTCTTGGGTTCATCATTAATGTTAATTTGGAGCAAGCTGTAATGGTCCTTTTTAATTCTTATGACTACTGAAACTCAAGGGTCAAGGGTTTGGAGAATATTAAACCATTCCCATATCAAAGCAACTTGCAATTAAATTAAATCTGTTTCTCCACATAAGCAAATGACTTGGGATGTAATAGTTGCAGTTTCTTCCTATTTTTCCTTTTTTCCCTTGGTGAAATGACATGTTATAAGTTATATATTACAGTATAGTGACAAGAAGTATCCCTTAGTGTGCACAGCCAGGGCCATTATGGATAACAGATGCCTCATGCAACACATAGACATGGAAGGGGAACACAAAACACAGCAATGGCTTTGAGGGAAAATGGGGGCTGACTCTCCAACTCCTTGTCTCTGTGTGAATCACTGTACTGTTACCAATATTTCATCTTTTCTCTACTCAAGAGCCTATAAATACTTCTAGGAGCTCATCTACTTGAGAAACCAGTGTTAGACCCCATGGCAAACAAATTTTGGACTAGTTCTCAGAAACAGAACACGTTTCAGGGCAAAGAGGGGGAAAGGTGACCTTTGCCAGCACTGTAGGTAGTGGTACACGAGGTTTTTGTGACTTTTCTCTGGGCCTTTGAGGAGGGCACTGGCGAGCATCAGGAGTGTGCTGGGTGGGTGGAGGCTGGCCCAGGTGTCTCTGAGGACTGAGTTAGACTCATTGCTACAGGTCTCACCCTCGGGGAAGTTTTGTTTCCATCCCTGACTCGGAGGGAGCACAGGAAGACTTGGTCACAGTTATTCCCTGTCGGTATCTGGGGCTGCCTCGGGTCAGCCAAGGTTTCTGAGCGCCGAGAATGCACTTGGGAGTGGTACACCAGTTCCTTTGGGCTGGGATTTCAGTTACCAAGAACTTCACCTATTAAAAAACTAACCTTCCTTCAGGAGAAAAAACCCAAGTATCTAGAAGTCAGAGAGCTTCAGCAGTAATGTGTGATTATTTCAAAGGATGCAGTGATAAGGAAGTTATCTTTTAATGAAAATTTTCTGCCCCCAGGAAAGGGATCCTTGGCAGGAATTTGGCATTTAGTATTGGAGTGGCTGAAGAATTTAGGATTGCTCTGCATATTTACAATAATTTGTCACCTTCTTTAAGGAGTGTCCACAGGGTTAATGGGTTCAGTGGCTTTGTTGAAGATCGGTAATTTAAGGACTGTTTAAACAAACACTTTTCAAAACCCTTTTAAAAGTAAATTAGTCTTTCCCTAAGAATAAAAACAAATCTTAAATCTATTTACCTGAATTAGGCTTAAATTAGAATTTAGTGTTGGGATTAAAAAGAGATCCCATTGCTTTAGTTTCGTCCTAAACTGAATTTTTATTGAGATTATGATGGGAATTCAGTGCTCTACAGAATGTTACCATAAGTTTGAGCATCACTCATGTGCCCTGCAAACGCTCTAGAGGTAATTGCTAGAGATTAAAAGATTTAACAGCTGTGCTGTAGTAGAAAGGGTTGTAAAATCAAATAAGAATTTTTAAAAACCCAAACACAAACCTAAAGCCAACAAAACATAAACAAACAAACACAGCAACAACAACAACAAAACAAAACGCAACAAAATTAAAAAAACAAACACACCCAAAAAAATCCCAAAACACAATCTCTTGGCTCTTTTTAAAAACTCAATGGCCTGTTCTGCAATGGCCTGTTACACTGCCTCCAAATAAATATTTGACAAGTGACTGCATGTTTACTACTAGGCATTGGTATCGGCTTCAGTATTGCAAAAATCTTCAATCACAAAATCCCTTCTCTCTCAACGTTCATCCAGCACTCAGTGCTTTTGCTCCTGTTGATAGGGTTCCTCTTCCTCCTCTGTGGTGATAACCTCCTTGGGGATAGGTGACAATGTGTGCTAACAATATTGCTACAAATTTTGGCTTTTAAAATCCACTTAGAGGAACCTTTACCCTTCCCACCCTTTAAATATTCCCGTTACTGTTGCTGGCTTTGAGAAAAACATTCCTCTTCTAATCTGGCATCCAGATTTCCTCCTCAGAGCTGCTGTCAGGGAGCAGCAAGAGGCTGCAGACCTCTTCTGCCCGGTGCTGGTGCTGACAGCTCCTGTGGGTGATACAGAGCGGGAGGCAAACAGGTGGAAAGGGAATAGGAGGCAATCATCAATATTACACCTGCAGGGTGCCTAACTTCCAGAAACATTGCAAAGGAATTTATGAAAATTAAGTGAAGGCTCCATCCACTTCACACTTCATTAACTTGGACTTTACTGCATTTTATACCAAAAGCATTCATTGATAGACTATATTCCTAGATCAACCTCATTCCTTTCAGGGTTTTTCTTAATAAGGTGGAATCTTGTTTGCATTCTACATGATGAGACAGGGTCCTGCTTAGCAAATGTGTTCAGCTTTTACTGTGTATGGAACAATTTTTTAAAAAGTCCACCTTGGAACCATAGTATTTCTAATAATTAAGATATTGAAAGTCAAGAGGAAAACACAAAACAGAACTCTTCTCCATTTAATAAGCTGGATTGCATCAGTTTTGTCCCTGGTTTCTTGGTTGAACTTTCCTAAAATTTCAAAATTATATTTTCCAATATCATGACAGGAGCATTTCTGTGTACTTCATCTTGGGTTTTCTTTCTAATCTGATTGTATTGCAACACACTTCTGTGTGAATTAGACTTTGTTTGACCACCTTGCCTTGGGTTAGGCCTAAGATATCCTCAGTGTGTCATTTTGAAAAAGGTAAAGAGATAAGCAGAGTAATTTTAAGCTTTTTAATATTTACAGGTACATTTCCAACATTTTGGCCATCATGTCTTTTTTTTGCATGAGAGTGTGATGGCTGAAACCTCTGGAATGTGTCTGTAAGTAATCAATGCCTCAAAATGCTGGGGCTTATCTGGAAGCCTTGCTTGAAGGTGTGCACTCAGTATTTGGAAGCTCTCAAAAACATCTTGGTGTCTCATTCCCTCAAAACTACATTTTAGACTGGCTGGTCCAGGATATGTATAGACTGTGTATTGCTTTCTGCCTAGGGCAGTGCTGCTGTAAGATATTCTTAATATCTGTTTATGTGTAAGGGCAATCTACATGTCCTGTTTTATAATACATATATGTATATTTTTATTGTTATTATTATAACAATAATAATCTTGTTATATTATTCTTTCTTTTCCCCACAGTTCAGGCATATTTTTCTTATATTTCCACCTGAGTAGTCCCTCCTTTCTCTTGTAGATCTTCTTTATTCTATCTGTGTTTCTTAGGGATCCCTTTTTCCCTGCTAACAAATCAACCTGAAGTTTGAAATTTTACTGTCTCGCTTGCTATTGTGCTTAATAAATGTTCTGTGGCTTTAACTTACTCTGCTATGAGTAAGTAAAGAATTCTGTCTCCTTCCTCCAAGGCATCAGCTATGTTGAATAACAGGGCTCTCTTTTCTCCCCTTCCTTTCCCATCATGTCATTATTTGTTATTACAAGATTCAACTTTTTGCTTTTTCAGTATTGAGGAGCCAGAAAAAGAAAGAAATCAGACAGGGATTATCAATGAAGCTAAAACACTTTATCCTCTCAAAAAAAAATCTGGTTTTAAGAGCTGCTTTTAATTTTAAAAATTATGCCTCTCCTGCAAGAGATGGAGCACCCATGTTTTCTTCTGACTACTCTGGAGTATCAATTGCTGAGCAGTGTCAAACTTTTGTTTCACCATACTCTTCAGTCAGTACAGTGCCAGTAGCATGCATACATAAGTGGAGCACTGGAAGTGCTTTCACTTGGCTGATGAGGGCTATGCACATCCAAACTGATGTAAGTGCTGATTTGGATGGTGGATTACATCCATATGCATATCCTTGGGAAAAAACAATGCAGCATAACTGGTCCTAAATCACTGGTGTGTTTCAGAATAAGTGGCAGTAATCAGGAGCTTGCCAGCATCATGTTTGGGTGATGGGGTGCTCCCCATGAGCACCAGGGACCCTGTCACTACCCTGTGCAGATTTCCTAGCTTGTCAATGTAGTTCAGACTTCAGTGTGGGCTGTGAAAGTTGATCTCACACCACCCGGGTTTCTTCCTAAGTCTCTCTTTTCCCCCGAGTTTAGTCCAGACACAGCTGACATAAACTGGTCCCCTCTAGAATTGAAGGACCGTTCATGAACCCATTTGATACCAAGGCAGATGTCAATGACTTTTCAAATACATCACCTGAAGGCTGCCTTTAGAAATTAAAAACTTTGTGTTCCTATAGCATCTCTAGAATAATTCACATAGGAACAATGTGGGCCACCTTCTCTAATATTTTCCAGAATGGAATGGATAAGACACAGCAGCTTGTATTTTCTCTGACCAGCAAAAGTAAAGAAGTCCCATCTAGTATGTTGATCCTGCTGAAATCTTTGATGGGGGGAGAAAAAAGAGGAGTTAACACCTGTTAAGTTCAGTTCATGAAGTTTCCTGAGCACTTTTTCCTCTTACATGAGATTTTATCTGAGTTATATCTACTAAGCAAAGTGTAAAATGTAGCAAATACAAGGTAAAATGGAAGGAGTAACACAGGAATATGAAATGGAAAGAGCCATTACAACGGTGATAGTAATCAAGAGAACAAAGTGCACTTACTGTCAGTTTAAGGCTTTGTTTGGCTTTTCTGGTAGCTGTATCTTCTGTGGTTAAATAGAGCAGATTTGTAGAGTAAATGCGCTCACTAATGGTGCAGTTCCTATCGAAGCTTCTGAGCAGTATAAGGTTAGAGAAAGTCCACGTTATGGTGGGTGCTGCTGTTAATAAATACTGACTCATCATAAAGGAAATTAAAGTAGTAGTAGATGCATTTGAAAACACAATTATGTGATTCTCTCCACTGTTATCCAGCAAGGAGAAACTGCAGCAAGCCTCGCTGAAGGTGCTGTCGCTTGTCACCACAGAATGCATCTGTAAATTGACCGTGGTATTAAAGACACATTTGATCTTCCCCTCCCTGAACAGTCCTGGGAAAGAGAATGAATTAACAAATAAAGTAAACTCTAGAGGACAGGCCATTTTCCCCTTCATTTTCCCCTTCAAGATGGGGAGCTCATTTGCCAGAAATAATAGCAACAATAGACAACTTCAAGAACTGAAGCTGTGAGGGAGCTGTAAGAATCACTCAGTCTTTCTTGCTTCACCTTCCTGATGCAGCAGCACGATCCCTGTTTTTCTGGGCACTGGCCTGTGCTGAAGCCCACCAGCCTGTCTGTGCAGAGGACAGCACAGGTGCTTGAGTGGCACTCAGATGTGAATTCTCCCGTTGCCAAAGCACCCTCAGGCCCTGCTGGCCAAGAGATTTACACTGTTAATCAACTACACAGTATCCATGCAGGCAGAGCCAACAGGAGTCTGGCCAATGAGCTAGATGTGAAATAATTAAAATTTACTGAGTGGTTTAGATTTAGTCAGTTTGAATACTTTTCTTGTCTGATTTTTGAAGGCAAGTTGTTTATCCAAGTGAAGTGCTTTAAGATACAGCAAGGAGCACTGACATCAGCAGAGATCAATGAAGGACGAAGAGGTCTATTTTATCTAGGAAATGAGTGACTTGGGTCTTTGATCCTGTTGCATTCTCGTATTCCCAGAAGGTTAAATTTAGTCCTGCATACACAAATTCTGTTTGACTAAGTTTACTTAGGTTTTAAATATTTGCGGGTTTCTTTTGTTTAGGTTCTCTTGTATAACAAGAAAAAAACCCCAACTGTTACCACATAATTAGGCTGTTGCTGTGTAAGCATGTGTAGCTCCTTTCAGACTTGAGAGGAGAACATGCAAATTCAAACCCAAATGCATTTCTTTAAACTTTCATACTGTATAAAACACCCTCTGACCTATTGTATACAAACCAGCCTCTGAAATGGCATGGGGGAAATGGCTCAAGTTTGAATTAGCAAGAAATAAGTATTGTTTGGCTCATGTTGCCTACATTACTTCCATTTTCCACACGTAAAGAAAACCTCGTGCAGCCTAATGCAAAGGTGTGCGTTTGGTTCAAGATATAAAAATGTAAGGTTAGCCTTAGAGACCATGAGGATAAGGCTGAAGTTTCTACCATGCTGAAAGACAAGATCAGGAAAAAATTTTCATAATCCCTTGTCTAGGAATGTTAGTTGCTTTGGTGTAAAGTAAACAGAAGTCAAAGCAAGTTGGTTTTTTTTATTATTTACATTTATCTTAACTGCAGCAAGCCATAGCAGGTGCTAGCATGAGATGAGCTTCGGCACTTCATGCCACAGACTCGCTTCACCGTGTGTCATCAACCACGAGTTTTAAAAGTGCCTGAATTGAAATATCCACTACGGCACAGAAAATAAAATCGAAAAAACAAGGAGAGGAAGGAAGTCCCATCAGGGAGGCAAAAGAAGAGCCCTTGTTTCCTTGCACATCCCTCTGCCCCGAGCCGCCGCCACACTCGCTCTGCTCCGTGCGGGACGCGGGTCGAGCTGAGCCGGGCCGGGGCAGGGCTGCCATGCCTCCTCGGCCTCTCCCCAGGCCCGCACCGTCCTTGCGACTTTTATTTTCGTCATTTTACATTTATTTTTTCAGCACCCCTGCCTGGGCTGAACGGGGGGACGCTCAGGGGGCGGGTGCGGGGCAGTTCCCGCTGGCGGGAGCGGCGCTCGGTGCCGGGGCAGCCCCGCAGCCGCTCCGCGCCTGCCGGGCAGGTGCTGCGGCGGGCCTCGGACCGCACCGAGGGGAGAAACCACTTCTGAGGGGAAAAAAAAAAAAGTTAAAAAAATAAGAAAGTTCAATAACCAAAAAGTTAAATAACTGAAAAACAGGACAGCAGCGGAGGGCCCGGTGCCGTGTGCGGGAGCGCGGAGCGGCGCCGGCGGGGCGGAGCGGCCCCGCTGACCCCCGGCCGGGCCGGTGCCGGGGGCGGGGAGCCCGGGGCGCCCCGCGGGCCCCCATTGGCGGGCGCGGCGGCGGCGGCGGGGCCGGGCCGTGCGGGCCGGGTCCCGGGCGGAGGGGGCCGGCCCTGCCCCCGCGGCCGGCGGCTGCCCGAGGTTTAAAGTGAGAACTTTCTGCGGGCGGCGCCGAGCTGCACAGCCCCGCCGCCGCGTCGCTCCTGTCCCGCCGCAGCAGTCGCCGCTACCACCGCCTCCCCCGGGCGGGCCGTACAATCCTCGGCAGTGTCCTGAGACTGTACGCCCGCCTCGGGGGCGACCCGGCCGAACCGGACCGCGCTCCCCGCCCGCCGGCGCCCGCGGAGCCCCGCGTCCCGCGGGCAGGTGCTGAGCGCGCCCCGGCCCGGGAGGCGGCGCAGGAGCCGGCAGCAGCCGCCGCCGCGATGACAGCTGACAAGGAGAAGAAGAGGTGAGGGGCCGCGGGCGAGGCGCCGCGCTGCTCGGGCCGCCGCGTCCTCCTTCTGCCGCTGCCCCCTTGGGCCGCGGGATCGCCGCCCCGGGGGCGCTGCCGGCGGGACGGCGCGGCCTCGGCTCCTCCCGCCACCGCTCCCGTGCGAGGGCTCGACCCGGAGCCTTTGCGGGGACCGGCTGCGGCGTGAATGAGTGTGAGTGAGTGAGTGAGTGAGTGAGTTAGTTCGGCCGGCCCGGGCGGGGACAGGGGCCGGGTAGCAGCGCCGGCCCCTCCGGGGTAACCCGCGCTCCGTCCGGGCCGCGCCGAGCCGGGCAGCGCCTGCCCGGAGCTGCCCCCGCCGGCGGCACCGCGGCCGCCGCGCACCCGGCCCGGTAAAGGCGGCCCCGGCTGCGGGCAGGTGCATCTGGCAGGCAGGGCCAGCCCGCCGGTGTGCGGCCACTGCCGTGGCAGGGCTTGGTGTCAGCGAGGGCAGGAGGAGTAGGAAACTATTTTTCAGTTGAGGATAGGGGTTTTGAAGGTAGCAGCACTCTTAGCAAAACGTGTTTTATAACTAAAGTCGCGTGGATGAAATTGCCAGGCTGTGTAAATATTTCGACACCTCCTCGCTCCGGTCCGAGGCGCTGGCCGCGGTGCATCTCCCGCGGTTCCCGGGGCTCCTCAGCTGTCAGCGGGCTTTCCCGGAGGGCCGAGAGCCCCAGCAGTGCCCAGCGCCTCGTTTGCTGCTGCCCTTTGCGGGGGATGTAAAGCCAGACATTCCCACACTGCCAGAGCTCCCTTCCAGAGGGAATCAGAGTAACGCACTGGTAGTTTTGTAGCTCATCAAAGAGTGTTTTCTTGTTGGTTCTTGAGAACAAACGTCAAAATAAAACTCAGCGGTTTTAAACAGAAATTACAGGTGGAGATAAAGAGAAGAATTATATACTTGTTGCTCCAAAGCTATAAACAATTCCTATGGATGAGAGAGGGTACGGACATGGGGAAAACTCAAACGAAGTGAATAAAGGTCTATGAAGAATTGTAGGATATGTATTCAGTCTGATTTCTGCAGCAGGCAGGATCCATCGATTATCAGGACAGGTTACTGTTCTGGCCGTAGATTCTTTTTATAAGCGATGTGGTTTATAGACTAAGAATTTTATGTTGTTATATGTCGTGTATACTATCCAGTTACCATGCAGTAAACTCTAAACCTTGGGTTTTTGTTTGTGTAATAGCTCCTTTTTTATTGAGTCACGCTATGACGATGTAGTAGGGGAGGTATAGCAGTGTAAATCATACCTTTTCCCTGTAGTTCTGTTTTCCTCAGTTTATCAAAAACTAACATATTAAGGTTAAACAGTTACTTCAAGTGTATTTTGTTCTAGGTAGAGTGCAGAGTAAAAAAATACATGTAGGTTTTGTGTCTTATGTTGAAAAAGTAAAAAATTATAGTACAGTACAATGTAGTTAATGTGTTAGTTTATGAGGCAAGAGGATGAAATAGTGTATATATTGGAAATACACTGCTTTCATTGTATCACCTCTTTTTAACGGGGCACTCAATCTCTTCAGTTTTACCCTCTTGCTTTCAAGCAGAGTGAGGGATTGAGCGCTGTCTAATCTTGCAGGACAGCACACTGAAGTGGTTTGGGGAAACACTCTTCAGATACTACACAGGCTTCACAGGACTGAAGTCTGAACCCTGATCCTGACTCCCTCACTGCTTTTAAATATTGTGACATTCAGTGACAATTTTTCTGTTTCTCTCAGAAGTAGGCTAGTTGTTATCTGGTTCGTGGGTTTGTTGCGTAAATTAGTGTTTGTGGAAGAGCTGGGAGAGTGTCATATGAGGGATTTCAGATAGCTGGCTTGTGCCTCTCTGTCAGTGTGCTGTGGATATCCCTACTGGGGATGTACCCTGTTGAAACAAGATCGTTTTGCTCTCTTAATTTTCCAGTACTGTTATAGAGTAGGTTTATTGCCTTGAGTTCGACAGTTAGTGTATTGTTTGCTTGATCTCTATCCAGATATGCAACTAGGATGTCTAACCTTACTTGCTGATAGCATTTATAAATCACTTTCATGGAGAAAAGGTGGGGCAATGTTACCAGATTTCCAGGCAGCTCTGAAACTATGTTGAGGAGCAGATCTCTTACTGTTAAATAAATGTTCTAAGGAAGATAATCTTTGATTCTCTTAATGGTCCCTTTAAGTTGAAGAACGTCCTCAGGTCCTCATTTGAAGCTCTGTTTGCCAGCAGAAAAGAGCAGTTGCTTTATTTGGAACAAATGTTATGGCACTTTCAGTAGGCTGATTTAAAGTTAGTCCAAGATTCAGAGCTGAAATTAATATGATTATTCTTTTAACTTATTAAAAAAAATCTACACAATATTAGATACTCTCCTAGAATGCTGGTAATTAGAAACTAGGAGAAGGAGGAATAAAAGGGCATAACACATTTTAGCATATAATGAAAGCTAAGGGGAAAGTATCTGATCTGTACAGCTGTGCAGTACAACAAGAAGTAGTAGGTAATTCCCAATGCAATTAGAGCAGTCTGGTACAATATCTTGATGTGGTTTTTAATGATTTGCAAGACAGTTACTTTGTTAGGAGTGGATGTTGTGTTAAATGAACGGTTCTGGATGGACAACAGTGTCTGTTTGAGAAAAGTTTGAAGCCAGGCTCAGGACAAGTCAAGTACCACTGAGAAGGATGCATCATTTTGCTTCACCTTTTCAGTTGTGTTGTTACTTGGGGAATTCTGTGTTTGTTTTCCAGTTATATGAAAAATAAACCAGTTTTGCAGCTCAGGGTGTTTCTGTGCTAGTGGTCCCCATGTAATTACACAATAGGTTTTGTGACCATAACCGTGTAATGTTACATAAATCCGTTTAACAACTTCTGGCCCAGATAGTAAAGAAATGGGATTGCCCCCAGTTATTATCTAGGTAACAGGCTGCTTTCATTTACCCTTTTACTTTGGGCTTTATTTGATGTTGAGCCCCTCTAATGAGGTACTTTGTGCCTCAAATTTTGCTGACCTTTTTCCTTCAGGAGAGTGGTTTTGCCAAGCTGAGGTCACTCTTGGCTGTTCCTCCTCAGGATGAGGAAACTGTCCTGATGGCACAGCTCTCCAGAGCTCAGGTAGTTGCTCACTTGTAATGGATACAATTTGGATGTCAGGAAATGTGAGCATTTGGATGTGCCAAGGTGTTAAACTGCAGATTTCAACAAACACACAGTCTCAGTTTTGTTTTCCCCAGTACATTTTCTGTGTGTCACTGTTGCCAGGTATACTCCCTGTTGCCTGTTATTCTGTGATGGTGGTGACAGATCATCTTGTCCATTCTCTTGCCAACCCAAGTTTGTCCTTATATTCTTTTAAACCTCACTTTATGTACTTTAGCTGATGGAGGTTAGAAACTTTCCTTTGCGGACTATTTCATAGATTACTCAGCTCCATAAAAAAAATTTTTTTTAAGTTTTATTGTTGCTCAACATCTCCCCATGCATAGCCCACATATTTTAGTTACTTCTGTTTGCTTCTGTGTTCACATCTGCTCTTGCAGTTTTTCTTATTTGGAGTTATCAAAAAGAAATGTGATCCCCTGAATTCCTGGTGAACAATCTGTTTAAATTGGCTGTTTAGCACATATTTATGGTGTGTTAACATTAAGCAATTCGTATTTCTGTTTCAGCACCACAAATTCAGACACTTCATAGCTTGCAGGTCATCTTGAATGATCCTGGCCGCGCATAGCCCTCCTACTTTAGTATTGCCCCTTCTGTTTCTGTACTCTCTGCCCCTTCTGATTTCTAGAGATGTCTGGCTTTTCTACCAGAGGGTGGCCCAAGGGTACAGGAGTGAGGAGGGACAGGCTCATGCCTGCCCTGGCTCTGCCTTTGCCTGCAGTGACATGGAGCAGAGGCTGGGCTGAGCTCTGGCTTGGGAACTCCTGACTTCTGCTGCCCACCTCTGTGGTTTCACCTCCACAGAGCCAAAGTATTTCAGCTTGGTGAGGACTGAAAGGCTTTTGCTGTGGGAATGGTGTGCAGTGTGAGTGCCTCCCAGTGTGCACCATCCTCCCAAAGTGATCTGAGCATCTGGGAATTTGTGTTTCACAGGGTTGCTCCAAGGGCTTGCTCTGCTTGTGCTTAGTGCTTGGCCCTAGAGCAATCTAAAAATCTGTCAGCCCTTCATAAACACAATCTTTGTGTCATGCCCTTATCTCTGCATCTCTGTCACATTTATCTTGTGTGAGTCATTAAGAATATCTTGCATATTAGAGATACTTTGCTAATAACCAGTTTTGCATTTATGCTGTGAATTCAGGAGATCCATCATGAGTATCAAAATGGATCTCTCTATATCTTTCTGTAATATTTTTAACTATGATGGATTCATAAACATTAAGTATTTTTGTTTTCAGGTTCCAAGCTGTTAGGTGTGGTGAGAGCAGTACTCTTCAAGCATTAAACTTTTTGCTATTCTTAGGATAAACATTAGAGTGAGGAAATGAGCAATACAAAGGCAGATTGTATTTAAAAATAATTTAAATACTTGGAATGGTTTTATTCTGCTAAAGCTATTTGTGAAATGCTATTTTGTTAATTACTCCAATATTCATAGTGACATGTGTATCTTAATAGTTATAAATAGTTCTGCTCCTAGTAGCTGGCACAAGGATGACAGAGCCCTTCTCTTAAATGCAGAGAAAGTGCAAGAATGAATATTAATGCATCTGGCAGATTTTTTCTCATTTATCTTTCTTGTGCTCAATTTGCTTAAAAGACAGTATAATAAAGTAGTTATTTGGTGAGGATAAAACCTTGACTGCTTATATGTAAAAAAAAAAAAACTTCTTACATTTACAGAGCTGCTTTTTATGAGACGCTTTCTGAAGTGTGTAAAATGGGAAACTATTTTATTATGCATTTGGAAAGTAGCTTAATGAAGTACAGTAGGCCAATTGGCTGATAAATAAGTACTGTTCCAAAGTAACTCACTTAATTATGTTCTTGAGATCAAATCTAATTATGATTTTGTTTTTCCTCTGTGACTTTATTTAGGTCTAGAAAATTTTGCTGAAATAAAATCTGCCATAATAAATTTTGATTAAATGGGCATATTTGGGCCTGAAAACAGTTAGACTTGTAATTTAATTTACTTGACTGTTATTACAAAGCATTTGGATTTGGATAGCATCTCTATTATGCTTCTCTGTCCATTGCTGTATGTGACCCAGCAAATATTCAGTATTTATTTTATAGAAACTCATCAAATGTTTTGCCAGACAAGGAGCAAAGTTGCTCTAGTTGAATTTTTATGTCTGATCTTCAGTCAAAGAGGTGCCCTGGTCTTGACCCTTTCTCTGTGTGCTAATATGTGGAATCAGCAGTTTTCTTTGATTTAGGGGAATGTTTAGGGTGTTGCCTCCAAGAAGTTTGAAAAATTCAGAAACTTTACACATACTTCGTGTTAGCCTATGGCTGGACGATTAATACTGGCTTATTTCAGCTTTATAAACAAATTGTGTGCATTTGGGCAGGAGGAAGAAACACTTTTTTATTTTGTTTGTGCTCTCAAGTAGGACAAAACCAGAATAACACAGCTCCTCAGTGGTTTTTATTCCTGATGTAAATATGTTGAACCACCCCCCAAGTTACAAATGCTGCTTCGTTCTGCTGTGTATGTATTTATGCACTGATTTGCTTTCAAACAAACATTAAATAGCATTATTAAGTAGTGTTTTCATCTCAAGTATTTGTGGGGAATCTGTAGAACCAAAGTGACTGTTTGTTCAAAGAGATTTCAGCAGCATATTGTGTTTCCAACAAGAAACGTCTCTCAAACTGCATTTGCCTGTGCCTGGCTATTCCTCCAGTCCCTGCTTCTTGAGCATGTCCCTAAATCCCAGCTCTGCCCTGCGTGAATGAAACCTCTAGGCCAGAATTTGGACAGACTGTAAAGTAGGACTTTGATGGAGAGAACAACCGGACTTTGATGGGATTTGGCTGGGATTTGTTTGCTTGTTTTTGTCATATATATGAGTGAACAGTGATGAGTGCAGGTCCAACACTGCTCTCTGTTGCCTGCCTCGTTCTTTAAATCCTCTCCCCCAAACAAACAAAACAAAAAGAAAAAGAAGAGGGGGGAAAAAAGTAACTCCTGATTGTTTTCACCTCCTTCTCCATAGCACTGGCAGAACAGAAGGCTGAAGCACAGAAACATCCCTTTATATTTGAATATGAAATATTGTGTGCATTGAACTAATTCTACAAATAACAATACTTTTGCAATAACATTTTGGAGCTAGAAGAGTGTGAGCAGTCTCGTTTTGTTTCAGGAAATTGTGTTATCTAAGGAAAAGCTAAAATTAGAAGTGATATGGGGAGCGTTGTGCATGGCGAGTTTTTTTTGGGGAGGGTGGTGTGGTTTGGTTTTGTTTTTTTTTTTAAACAGAGCAGCTCTCCTAACGGATGAATCATGTGGGTGTAACTTATGGCACTTGATAGCAGGCAGTCTGTCTGAAGGTATATGTGTAGTAAGATTACTGGGATCATTTAAAAATTATTTGGAGCTACTGAAACGTGAACTTAATCTATTGTAAATATTTGTTACTCATTATCTAATATATCAAACTATATGTGGTTGGAGTTGGGCAAATGAAGGTAAGAAATAAAGTGCAAATTTCAAACAATGGTACCAAGTGCTGGAAAAGCTGCAGATGCAGTTGGTGAATATTTTCTGTAAAAACAAATATTTTCTTGGAAAATAATTTTCCAGAGCACAAGGAAAGCAAGAGCTAGTGTTCTAGCTTGAGCTAGACTAAAATGAAGCGATTTGGGTTGAGAAATTGTCAAGACATGTGTAGACTGCTGAAACATTTTAGATCTGGGTTCATTTTTATAAGGTTTCCTGTGTTGCACTATGTTGTTAATTGAAAATCAGGTGTTCTAAATTCATTTGAATGAGACTTAAATAATTATTAATCACTTGTTAATTTAAATATTTTTCTTTTTTCTTTGTCCTTCTTTTCTGGTGTTAGACTTAATGGGTTTTTTTTTCCAGATCTTTACTGTACTGAAGTAGTGTACGCATACATGTGTCTGGTTTGGTGGCTTGACCTCAATCAGATTCCTGTCCTTCTTTCAGGAGAAATCTTCACATTTATCTGCTAAACCAAAATATTAGGTATTCCTTTTACAGTATTTGCAAGGCCCTCATCACTTAAAGTCTTGAATTCAAAACAGTCCCAGTCTTTCAAAAACTGCAATTGCTTAGACAAGTTACCAGGTCTGATGAAAATACTTAGTCCTCTTTGGCTTGGGTTAGGCAGGAAGTGTGACTTGGCAATGACAAAGGTCCTCTCTAGCTTTGGTTGTGTGAACAGCTTTTTAAAGACTGTAGGATAATTGAAAACATAGCAGTGAAGGCTCGCCATAACCCCTCACTGGCTCCTGACACAACAGACAAGAAAGTCAAAATACGGGAGAGATGAAAACAGCATGTTTACAGAATTTCTAACTTGTTCTCAAGGGACTGATAATTTCAGAGCCATGTTCTCGAAAACCTGCCTGCATATGCTGAGAGATAGACATGTTTGCCTTTCCCAGGAAAGCTATTGCTTTAAGCAGCAGATATTATTATATCTTGAAATATAGTCATCCCAGGTGATATCAACCTTTGGCCTAGTACACGTGTTTTCTTTACATAGTCAGCTTCTGAATCCCTTATATATATATATTATTTTAGTACACAGAAGGTGGTTTGCTGAATGGTTTCAGTTTAAGAACCCAGTTCAGTGGCCTGAATAAGTTGCATGAAATCTTAAAAATGTGCCCTATTCTTCTCTTCTTAAAAGGCAAAACTGATGGTCATTTGTGGTGTGAGAGGCCTTATGAACTTTTTTTTAAACTGCATGGGAAAATATGCATTAAGGGCTCATAATTTTGGTGCAAGTTGTCTTATGGTGTTCAGAAATGACTGTATAATATTTTCACCTTAGTTCTATTCATGCTCTAGTAAGATAAATATTTGCTTAGGTAATAAGCTGAAGCAAGAATGAAGTGGGATGGTTATTAGGCAGCTTTTATAAAGGTGGTGGAAGTATACTTTAGAGAACATTCCTTGTATTTTGTTTCACCCTTAGCATATCTAAGGTATTTACTGCCATAAAAAGGTGCTTAAACTGCTTAAGCTGGTGGTATCACAGCTGTAGTCATTTGCACTTGCATTTGTATGATAAACTACAAAGCAATCCTATTCAGCCATTGTGTTTGGGACATTCTCTGGCTGCTGTTGGTCTTCAGGCCCTGTCTGTTCATTCGCAATTGTGTCACCCTCTCTGCCAGTAAATTCTAGGTATTATTGGGTACTTATTGTCAAAATACTTCAGAGATCTCTCAGACGTTAAGAAACCATCCTCTCTGTATTTCTACACTTGTAAATGGGGAATGTTGCTAGGAATGTGCCCAGCTTTTGGCTGTCTGTGCAATTTGTATCCAAAAGTCGTTGCAAATAGCAGAGTATCTTCTGAGATGATAAGCATTGTTGCTCCTGGTTAGATTACTGTGTGGCATTATGATGAAATAAACTTGTTAGCTGATGGCAATGACAGTGTCTTCAGGCTCCCAGGTATTTATGGTGAGTATTGACCTAAAGCTGATAGGAAGTTTGCTTAGAACAAAAATGCCTTTTGTGTGATCTGTGGAATGCCAGCGTCACATGTGGATGTGTGAGAAGAAATTCAGCATTAAATGGCTGTATCGTGCCATGACTCCTTAGGCAGTTTTTCTCTGGAATATAAATGCAGTGACCAGTTAGAACTATACTAAACTCCAGGTTATTTTTTTTTACGGTCTCAGTTGCCTCCCCTGTGTTTCATAACCTGTGAGAGAAGATTGCAAGTTGGTGAAAGTGCTTTTGGTATTTTCCTATAGCTTTTGCCAGATGATTCTTCTGGAAAAGCTGCATTTGTCTAATTCAGTGAAGGTGGAGAGCCTTTGGGAAGGGGTAAGCATTTTGGAATAGCCTCTGCATATTGCCTTCAGCATATGGTCTTGGAAGAACAGCAAGGCTTTGCCTACTGCTGGCTGTTCCTGTTCCTCCTCTGTCACAAAGGAAAACCATAACAAATTGGCTCTTGGTTTGCTGCTTCCAGTTATCCCCATATTGATCTGGGAGACAGTTCCTGTTGTCCTGTAAGGTTGTCTTGCACATTGAAGAGTGCAGACAGTTGGAGTTGGGCAGTTCTTGCACATGGGATGGCTGACTTTTGCTTGCAGGGCAGGAAACCAATGCCTCAAGACAGATAATTATGCTTGGTCTTAACAAAACAGTGTTATTTATGCTTTTTAGGGAAGGTAGACATTTGGGGGTGTTGAACCCCCTTCATTGCTTAATGCAGCACTTTTACGTGGGTGGTTTGGTGGAAGATGCCGCATTTCACTGAGGGAACATAGCTTGCTTCAGCTGCGGGTGGGCTGTTTTTGTGCTGCAGCTGTAAGATTATCAGTTTGTGTTAATAAATCTGGTTCTTGGGTTTTCTCCCCTGTGAATGATTTGAAGGATGTGTTTATTGCCATTACTAATCAGAGGGACATTTTTACAGAAACATCCTTTCTGTGCTCAAGTTGTCTCAATGCTTCTACTGGTTTTTTTACGTAATAGCAAAGCAGTATTATGTTCCTAGTGATTCACAAAAGGGAACTATTCCATTCTCTTAGGCATGTGCTGGCTTGAAAATGAAATAGAAGCAAGTGCAGATATCTTCAGGGAAACTTTATGCTGGTGTTTCGAAACAGCCATTATTTCCCATTTAGGAAAAACCAACCCCCCAACCCTACTTTTGTTTGTCAGCTGCATGACTGGCCCGAACAAAGCCTCTCTGGCATGGGGACGTGGGCCAAAGTGCAGTGAAGCTGAATAAAATCATGTTTTAGATTCTGTTTCTTGAGCTTGCTCACCACTCTCAGTAGAGCTGGCTGTGAAAGTTGAGTCTGGTTGTTGACCTGGCTGCTGAACAACAGCTTTAGCAAGTGGGTCTGGCCTCTGCAGTTGCTTCTTCTGTCTCCTTTTCCCTCCACACCCTCTCTAAAAGCCCCTTGCTTGGCCCATGTCTTTGTTCTGCTGGGTACTCAGGGCATTGCATTGATAATGTAGCCTGGACGGTGTGGTGTGGCTGCTCACTGTAGTTATCCTAGCTCCCCAGTCTGGAAAACTGGGATGGTAGTACATCCTTCCTTCCACCCTTTGTGTGTCTTATTTATTTAAATTGTAAACTTCTTAAAATGGAGCCTTTCTATTTCTATGCCTAACACAATGCTGTAGATATGCTGGCAAGAAACTTGTAGAATAAACCTAACTTGAAAATGCTTTAATAGGAGGTTGTCAAGTGGAAGGAGCTTGGTTATCTCTCACTCCTATATTACCTGGTTAATTGCTCTCTTTACTGCAGCACTCCATATTATCCCTCAATATGTAGGTTACACCCACGTGCTGACGGGTGACCTCCGCCTTCGCTTGCTTCACCTTTGAATTTGTCCTCCTGTCATACAAGATCCGTGTGCAATTTAGACGCCCCAAGCAATTGAGAAGGTGGGGGTGTTGGTGGCGGCAGCAGGGGATTGCAACACCCTGAAAGCATCCCAGGGATGATAAACCCCTTATTCTTTCAGATTTCATCACGGAGCAGGCAGGGTGAGCAACCCACGGGTCAATAAGAGTGAAAAGGAGGGTTTGGCCATCACAACAAAACCGGTCTTTTCTGCAGATGGGCAGTTCAGCAGGGTTCCAGCAATCATTTGCTCTCAGTTTCTTTGAACTGTAAGAAAGTAGAAGAGTGCTGACACACAGGGTTATTGGGACATGGGTTTAGAGGTCAGCATACACAATCTCACTCACAGAGACTGAAGCCTGTGGATCTTCATTCAGTTAAGGCTTCTCTTGCGTACGGGTGCCAGGGTGGGCCAGAAGACGGAGCCCCTGCAGGGTTTGGTGTAAAGAGGAGACAGTGAGAAAAGCCTAATGTTTCAGACAGACTTGGCAGCTTTGCACGTTGTGTGCAGGCCCTGAAGAAGATAGTGCAAGAGGCTGTGTTATCTGTGTAACACTTCTTTCCCTTTGCCTACCAGATCTTAGGACAACATCTCCCTGCCCCTCAAACCTAAATGTCACTGTAAACATGGTGTTTAGTTTATACACTGTAAAGTAAAAATTCCAGCTTCTCAAACAGCATATATGAAGCAATGAACCAACCAGAGTGACCAGCTCTATTGCTTTCTGACACTTTTAAAAAGAAGTATTTTAAAAGAAGCAGATGACAGCAAATGGTTATTCAAATAGGAACTTTTCAGAGCTCTTCTAACATGGGGAAGAAAATGAGCAGGGAGCAAAGTTGGCATTGCAGGTCACAGTAGGGATTTTGGGTGCAGTGATGGCTAATGTGGACCAGAAGTCCACTTAAAGCCAGAGCTGAAAGAGGAAGAGCGCCTGCCTTCTAAAACCTTTTAAGAAGAAACACTGCCAACGTGAAGTCATTGCAGAGCATTCCTTCAGAGGGAGTCATGTGATGAATACAGTGCAACTGTAAAATGATTTCATGTTATATTGCATTTTGAGTAGGTTACAGCCAGGGAAAGAGCCTACTGAGTCATTTGTTGAGCTATGTGCTCCTGTTGGTTTGGTTTCCTAAGTTTCTCTTTGTACCTTAATTAACAGTTGGAGTGCTCTGGCTTTTGTACCAAAAAAACCCTCCATATCCATAATATCTATAACCTTTATCAAAATGGAGTTCAGTTCCTGCCTCAGACCTCTGGGTTCTGTTTTGTGAAAATGCCTTTGAGGAAAATAAAATGTCAGCTGTGTGTGATATAAACCTTCATCCCACTTGAAAGAGGTTTCATGATCATTTCACTTCTGGCCTTAGCTGGTGGATTAAGCAAATGAAATACCTTTGCAAGGTATGAGGAAAGTAAAACAAGCATCTGTTCTTATACTGTTACTTGTACAGGAAATCAGTTCTGATTTACACTTGTAAGAAGGAATATTTGGTGGGCAAATGTATTTCATTGTGCTGTGTTTGCCCACGTACCAGGAGATGTTTTAGTGAAGCTGTGGAATTTGAAATCAATATACTGAAGGAAAATAAAGAGGAGGCTTCAACCTAGAGACATACTTGCTCCTGAGAGTCAAGACAATCTCCCTTTCCACCTCAGAGGAAGTAAATACCTTCTTGTGCTTGTGGTTGAAGGTATATTATAGTTTGCTGTTGCTGAATATAGATTGCATATAGGAAGGCTGGAGAAGGATTATGGCTCAGTGAAGTACTTGGATATCAAAAGAAACTTTAATAGATGATGAGA
The DNA here is from genome assembly GCF_027887145.1 of Ammospiza caudacuta. Taxonomy (NCBI): domain Eukaryota; kingdom Metazoa; phylum Chordata; class Aves; order Passeriformes; family Passerellidae; genus Ammospiza; species Ammospiza caudacuta. Next base: position 30,786,156 of record NC_080595.1, read on the forward strand.
CAGTGATTAGATGAATTATCCCCTTCTAGCTTGTTTCCTTAAGGGATCAAGGTTTACACGGTTATAGTGTGTCTGCCTCTATTTCTGATAGAGCTGTAGAGATCTCAAGGATACTAAATAACTGGGAGCAGGTGTTGTAATGGCTACAGGGAAAAGTTGCATCCACAAGTCTATTTCCCTGTAGAGATGAAAGACTTGCTATGGCTGAAGAAGTCCAAGCGCCAGCCAGCTACATGCTTGCAGCTTGCTGTGCCACAGGTTCCAGGATCCACCAGGACCTGCAAAATCTGGAGGAGTGTGTTTTTGCTAGAGCCCTTGTTGGCACAACAGCTTGTTGCTTTTGCAGTGTAGTTCACTGGTTCACCCTTGTGGTGTTTTAAAAACTTTCTGTGAGCTATTTGCCTTGCTGTTTGGCAGAAATAGATACAGATAAAAGGCTGCTCCTTACTCTGGGTGTTTTCAGGTGTTTCAGTGTGCTTAGACCTTACTGGTTTTGGATGAAGAAACTGCTGTGCTACTATGATTAATACTTACCCTCAATACTGTGGGCTATGTAGACTGGCCACATTAAAACCACCGATGTATGCTTCACTCAGGCCTTGAGAAGTGCAGCTAGACTTGTTTCTGCTGGATGGGAATCTCTGACTTCAGCTGGAGAAACAACTGCACTTCTCAACAGCTTTAAGTCTGGATCTGGCTGTAGAAAGATCTGTTTTGGTTGGAGAGGCCCAACTGTGTGTGCGCTGGTGTTGATTGTTGGGGTTATGATTAATTTTGGGCATTGTTATACTGGCAGTAACAATGAAGGCATTGTCACCACTAACATTTTCACTTTCCTGTGTTGTTGCAGTGCTTGTTTAATTATTTTTGCAAGAGCAGCAGGCTATGGGAACCTTTTCATGTGCCAACCGCATTGAAGGCGGGAATCTCCTGTTAAGAGTTGCGTATTTTTGTTGTTCCCATAAGCAAAGGTAATGATGAAAACTTGTAAAATTGGTTCATTGGCTTTGGCTATCGGTATCTACTGAAGATCTTTTGTACTTCTCAGAATCACTTCCCCCAGTCAAGGCAGCATTACTGTTTGGTTTGTGTTTGCTGGAAGGAGAGTGCTATTGTGTGTTTTTGAGGGTGATTACAAACATAAAATAGATTCTCTTGAGAACACTTTGTCTACTCTCATCACAATTGGTAATTGTTTTGTGTTGTGTAAGACTCTGCGTGCTGTGCTTCTTATTTGGCACTATGTGTGTGTGAACCTAAAACTGGATTTCCACCCCCAGCATTTTATCACTGATATTTTAAAGGTGAATCCTGGAACAAAGCATAAAACCTCTCTGAACTCATGTATTGCTAGATGATGAATGTTTACCGAATTAAGGCAAGTTTTTTCAGTCATTTCAGAAATCAAGTTTGCTACATTTTAATGGATGTCTTCTCCAATTAGGACCTGTGTGAGGTGGCTTTCAAAAATGAATAAAACCACCAAACCCCACTCCCAAAACAATTACTTTTGACGTTGACTAAAACAGACTAAAATAGTATAGTTATGTACAAGGTGGGTATCATCCTTTTGCACCAAGTGTATTTTCCTAGGTCATTCCAAAATGCCAAAGGAAAAGGAATCCATAATCCTCATATATCCTATTAGCAGAGAGCCTTGAGGTAGAGATGGGCAAGATGTGTGAAAAAAATGAGGTTTCTGCTAAACATTTTCTTTGTAGGTCACTTATTGTAGTTGAAATTACAGGGAGCGTAAGAGCAAGTGATCTATTAGCAAAGCCATGAAAATAAACCATTTGCCACTTCTAAGAAGGGTTGGACCAAAATATGCCTCGAATTTTAAAAATAAGTGAAACCTTGGCCAAAAGTAAGACCCGGTTTTTATCTGCATTTCATCAGGTACATGGCGTCCTGGAACGCAGCCCACTGGCAAAAGCATGGGGAGTGTTATCCTTTGCAGCACTGGGAATGTTCTCTGCTGAATTTGGCGCCAATGACCGAGCTTTGCTTGTTAGCTGAAGTTCACACAGACTCCTTGCCAGGCCTGCCCAGAATGCTGTCTCCTCTGACTTCCTGTGGTCTTGCATAATATTTCCTTGCTCCTTGTATAACTGCGGCTCATTCTGGTCACTGCCCAGTTTATACGGCCGACTTTTTAAAAGGCCAGTCCTGCAAACGTGCGGCCGAGCCATGTCGGCGGCGGGAGGCGTCCCGGCGGTGACGCCAATGGAAGCACATGGAAGCTCCCTTCCACGGGGAACCACCGGCAGCGGGGGCGGGTGTCAGTGCCGACGGGGCTGGAGGCAATAAAGGTGCCTGCTGCGGCCTCGTGACGAGATAAGCGTGAGGCACGGCTTCAGACTGAGTGCACCTCTGAAATACGTGCCGCTGTGGCTCTGATTTCTGTGACAAGCACAGGCCTTTATTGAGGCTGGAGGAGGCAGCGTGCAATGAAATTGCATTTTCAGAACACTCTGAAATTGTTGGTATTGCTAATAGTCCCTCAGTTAAATGTCCTTATATCTGCCTTGAGAACATGCTCTGGGTATCCAGTGTGTTAATGACAATGATAGGAATTTCTGAAAACAGTATTTTAATGCTGATGGTTTTTAATGCTTCCACACAAGTTGTTTCTGCAATGGTCTGTGGTTAAAATATGCATTAGTTTTGCATTACTGTTGAAGCAAGTGTATTTAATAATGTTTACCATTTACTAGCCTAGATTGTGTGTGTTTTGAAAGTGTATTTCACAGCAGCTTGTGCCATGTCACTGCGTTTATGCTGATTATTTTCTAAATATTTGTGTTTGCACATGTAGCTATATGTAGAACATTGTGTGTACTTACAGAGCTTTGTCCGTAATTCATTTTCAGAAAGATGTTTGTCTAACTTGACACTTTCTACACAGTTTAAACACAGTTTTCAAACTGTTACTCATATTCCTTGGCAGACCTGTTCCTGGCATGGCTTTGGAAAGCTGAAGAGTAGAGATGACAAAATAGTCACTTTAGTATGTTTGTAAACTTACTCAGTAGACTGTACTCATTTTTTTCTGTTCTAGTTCCTAGGTCATGTATGATCTTCCAGTTAAATACCATCTGCTTTGAAGAAACAGAAGAATCATTTTAAGGGAAAGCATTCACATTGACTTAGTCATCACAGTGATGATTGTGAGATTGTGTTTAAATTGTCTCATACTATCATCTTTTCTGTGAATCCAGGTTGTCATAGAAAATGTCACGTGACTTCTTGCATTACTGTCTTTTAATCTGATTAATTTATTGTGGAAAATGAACTTTTACTGGTTAATGTGTGTTGGGAGACAGCTTTTGTGGTCACTTCAAGGCTGTAGTCTGTAGTCTGGTTTGTTACCTTGTATTCTTAGGAAAAACATTTTAATGGCTGCAGTCCAGCTAATGCCATACTTGGAGAATTGGTAGAGTAATAGAGTGGTGATACTACTGACATCTAGGAAACATTTTATAATATTGAGAGTACGAGCACTTCTTGGGTGTGTGTATAACATATATTGCATTTTTGACGGATGGATGCAAAGCCAGAAATCCTGGTTTACATGCTGTTGGCTTGACCAAACAGCTCTAGCAGCATGGTTGCCAAATAAACCAGGTTAACCTCAACATGTTTTGACCAATGATGGAGAAAAGCAGCAAGCTTGCTCCACAGCAATGGAGTTTGGAGTCCTGGAAAAGCCATCCAAATATGAATTGTATGGTAAAAGTAGACTGATGATGGAGTTGGCCCTAAGATTAGGGAAGACACATGAGAATTGCAAAAGGTGTTGGGCTGAGCAGTGTTCAACCAGCTGGAGAACACATTTCACTGTCAATAAAGATGGATTTTCTCTCCAAATGGAAGCAGTTAGAGAGATATTTTAGGACCTGACAGTCCATTTCTTTTAATAAGAAATATGTTCCTCTGATATACATCATTTTAAGTGATTTCAAAAAAATTGTTTTGCCTTATAAAGTCAGAGCTAGAAATCTACTCTGCATATAGAAGAAGAAAATTTAGAAACTCTTGCTCAAAAAACATGGGGCGATCCTTAGTCCTTTTTTTGGCAGTGTTAAAAAGACACACGTGCTCTCTGAATCCAAATGTAGCCAAGTGTTGGAGAGATCCACGGTCACGTGGGCATATTCGCTTTTCCTTTTTCTTTTATGAGATAGAAATGTGCACATGGGCACTGCAAAAGGTTTGAGGGTTTAATCCTCAGCTGTGCAGGCAGGCAGATACCCACTGCAGTCAGTGGGAGTTTTGTCCCAGTAAACAGCTCGGGATTGTTCACTTGTGTACATGTCCAAATGCGGGTCGCAGGCAGGTAAACGCGTGTGGCTGTAATCTGCTCTGGGAGCCGGGAACACCCTGTGTCCCTGGCGTCACCGGGGACACGGCCACACCTGCAGCTTCGTGCAGCCTCGTGTTAAGGACACCCATGGCCCCTCCAACGCGTGTCCTGCCGCAGGACAGGAGTGATAGGCATCTCTGGGGGCACAGCAGCCTCCGTCACTCGGCTCTTGGCACACGGAGATACTGCTCTCCTTTGGAGGATGTGTGAGGGCAGATACTCGCCTCCAAAATGCCTGTGCTCACAGATAAAGCACAAGGGAGCAGCCCACCTCGCTCTGAGTGCTTCAGCCTGCATGCCTGCTCCTCCCTGAAGCTGAAGAGCTTACTTGGTGCTTCTCAGGCTGAACTTTTACACGAGCAGGAATAAACTTCTCATCTAGGGAAGAGCCTGTGTAAAGGCAGACTGGGAGCAGCAGAAATGCAGCTGTGCTCACAGTGCCAAAGAGTGTTACAGTGCTTCTCGTGAGCTGTATGCTGCAGCTGGCAGAGTGACAGCACCTGTCACAGGCAGTGTGCAGGGGGAATGAGAGACTTCTCATACAGGTGCTGCTGTGGAGAGAGAGGTGCTGATATTTATTTTAGCTTATTCTCATAATTTAGAGGTTTTTTAATGGCACTTGCCCAGAGGTTGTAGTCTGACAGCAGGGAAAGTAAACCCTGTGACATTACAGCAGAACACACCGTGTCTCATGCAGTGTGACTTGTATGCTGTCATTAGGGACCTGTGCACATGAGGGAATGCTGTAGGTGTGTAACAACAATTTCAATGCATATTACAAAATCCAGTCTCATTAAGTACTGAGGATCTCAGGAGTTTTGGAAGAGCTTCTCCTACTGCCTCATGTAGTAATTCAGAATATTAGAGGATAGGTCTAATAATAACAATTACTACATTTGTATGTTTAAGTATGCTTAAAAAGCTTAAATGAATGTGTTTTGAAAAAGTGAAATGACAGAACAGTAAAATTAACATTAAAATCTAGCATATGCTATGGTGAGGAAGTATAGTCTTAGCCATACTCACAGAATATAGAGATCTGAAAATGTTCCTGGTTGACAGATCTGTCAGAACAAGCAGAAGTGAATAGTAAATGTTTGCTGTTGCTTGTGGTGTATTGGGTTTTTTGTTTGAGTTTTTCAAAGTTTTCGTTAGGGATGTGGTGCTGTGCAATATTGCACAGTATTCACACTTCAGTTTCTCTAAATATGAAAAGAAAAAACCTTTTTTTTTTTTGTTTGTTTGCTTTAGTAAGTAAGTATGGGAACATTTTTGAAAAGAGAGCTTAATGCAAAGGGAGCTTTAAGAGAGGACAGGAGGCACTTTCCTTTTGCTGTTACTGGAGCCCCTGTAGGCTTGGTGAGGTTGTGTTTTTGGGTGGGGGCAGCAGCCCCGATGCTGGGCTCTGCCCTTCCTGCGGAGGGAGCGCTGCTCAGCAGCAGGGCTCTCTCCTGAGGGGGCTGCTCAGGCTGCTGCCCCAAGGGAGGGCTGCAGGGAGCACCAGGAGCTGTGCAGGCTGTGAGCAGTTCCTGTCTCTGGAGGGTCGTGCTGGCTTGCTGCAGCAGGAGTTTCAAAGGGTTCTGCTGAGGCTTGGGTGTGTGCTGCACTTCAGCCATCAAAAGCACCCACAGGCACCACTGGAGGTTTGACCACACTTTCCTGGGGTCCGTGCTCAGGGGAAGGCTGACAGGCACAGAGACTGGGAGAACATTCTGGGAAGCCTCTCTGCTTTCTGTGTCCTCCTTGAAGTGGGCTGGTGGGAAGATGTTGGGCTACATCAGCCTTTCGCCTTGCCTGCCAGGGATATTGCTGTGTATTCCTCTGTAGGAAAGGGTACAGCAAGAGGACAGAAAGGGTTGATGAAGGGGAAAACCAGATTTACTTTCATTCTATCCAAATCAGCAACAAAACTCCCTCCCACTGATTTCAGTAGCCATACATGCTTTTTGACCAGATCTCATGGTTGTATATCTAATTTGTTAATACGTGTATGAACCAACTTTTAGTCTGATGTTTAATAGATAAGGGCTCTTACAAAATTCTGGTTTACCTTTTTTTTTTTTTTTCCCCCCCAGGAAAACAAACATTTGGTACTAGAAACCGTAATTATTGCGTACCAATTATTCAGGCTTTTCACCAAATTACATGTGGTTGTTTCCACAGCAAAGCACATTTTTACATGCCTGTAGTACAACACTAGCCTTGGCCTAACTCTGGGGGATTACAGAGATAAGATACCAACCATGGTTAGCATCATCATCTGATAAACTGGAGCATCAGTAGGGTGCAGAGCTATAGCCTTGAAGGCAGAGAAAATGGTATTTAGGGCTCTTTGAAAATCTTGGTTTAGGGATTGCATAGGAATGATAAACAGATTTTTGCAAGGTTTTGTGGGGACACAATTGTTAGCTTTTGCAATAATTACTGAACTGCTTTCTTGTTGCTTGAGAACTGGTACTCTCATTTGTTTGTCACTGCTCAATCATTGGAGTGAAGCACTTGGTAACAAATTGCAGCATGGGGAAGTACTAAGGTTGTCTATTTCAAGCAACATTTGAATACTGAAAACATAGGTAAAATGAAAGGCGAAGGTTAATGATTTAATAACAAGGTCCCCAGGACTGTGCCTTAGGTCTAGAAGGCAGTAATTTGCATTTGTTTCCTGTAGGGTGACTTTACTGAGGAACTGAAGGCACTTAGCATATGCAGATGCTGAAACTCTTCCATGCATCTATTACTATTTAAAAGGTACAAAGTTTGTGGTGGAGACTTTAGAGATCTCAAAGGAGAAGGAGTGAGGCACTGACAGACAGGAGGGTGCTGGTGTAGGCAGGGAGTGACAAAGAGAGGAGATGGTTATGTGCCCTCCAAAAAGCTGGGGGGACACCTGAATGGTTAATGAAGGCAGATAGGCTCTGTTTAGGGGAGGGATGTTTATGTGCTTGATAGAATTGCATATACAGCAAATTGCCTTAAATGCATTTCATGGTTACCACTACTTGTATACAAAGCAAAACAATAATTACAAAGCTGTTCTTGTTTTTGAAATGTCATGTGCCAAACAAGTTGCAGATATTTATAGGGCATGGTAATGTCAAAGATCACCTGAGTGTGAAAAAGATAGGTTTATGGGTGGCAGCTGTACTCACAAACCAGCTGAAGCTAAATTCTCATTTGTGTCACGTTGTGAAAACTCCACTTTCCCCAAGTATGTGACGCTGGCTTCTGCAGGACCTGCAGCGGGCGGTGGGTGGCTGAGGACAGGGCATCTGGTGGAGCAGGAGACTGGCAGGCTCAGGCTCTTCAACGCTTCTCTGATGCTGGTCGGGCTGTGCAGTACGTGCAGCAGCATCATTAATGTCCCTTTGTTCTTCCCCAGTGCTGTATGAACAGCTTGGGGCAGAAAAAAATCTCCTTATGTTGAGCTTGCTGCTGATGACAGTATCTTGTGAAACTCAGTAGTTTGTCTTTGCCTTTTTGATCATGCTGATAGCTTCTTCTGGAAACACCTCCATTATATTGACTCTTTTACTTTTTTAAAGCGTTTCAAACAGTTCAAGGAAAAGTGTTTTGTTGGGTTTTTGTTTGGGTTTTTAATTTTAATTTTACTTTATTGGTTGATTGGGAGGCAGTATTAGAAGAGTGAGTCCTAAGCGCAGTTGGAATGGCAGGTTCCTAGACAGTTCAGCACACACATCCAGCAGCCTTCCCTCTCCTACTGATTTCCCTGGTGTTGTTTGAAGATAAATTATAGGCATGAAATAGTGTACAGGTCAGACCCTAGCACGAGAGCCAAGGGCTTCAGCTGTGGCCGAGTGGCCAAGCTCCCGCCAGGCGTCCCCCAGGTTGGCTGCAGGGCGTTGAACTCGCTGCTCCAGTCCAGCTGGTAGAGCTCACAATCTTAAATTACTCAAAATTGTTCACTGCATCTCTGCTCAAAACAAACAAAAAAAAGTGAGCACACCCAAGTCCTTTTGTAAAGCTTAATAATAGTTCACAAATAATCCTAATACACTGGGGGAAAAATACACTATTTATAGCAAAATATGTCCAATGTCTGCAGTAAGGGATTGGTTTTGTCGTATTCTCAGCATGTTTTAAAGAGTGTAAGAGCACAAACTGGTGCAGACATGAGTACTAGGATTAGCTGAAAACATGGCCATTTTGTGCTTTTGCCTGCCCTGTGTATGCCCTGTTCAGTACTAATGGGACTGAATGGGATGTCACTGGCCACAGCACTTTTGCTGTTATATATAAACTAAATTTAGGGAACTTGTAGTGTTTGTTGTGCACAGTGAACCTCTGGGAAAGCTTCAGCCTTTGACCTCTGTAGTGGGTTGTGACAGGGAAGATTCGTAAGAGCTTGATTTAGACTCATCTCTGGAAGGCTGGTTAAAAATACTCAGCTGCCATGGTCTTCCTCCTCCCCCAACTCAGTAAAGGTCCTCTTAAAATACATACCCTGACACTTCATTTTTGTCATTTCTTTGGGAGCCCTGTAGGGAAGGCTGCTTGTAAGGAAATGATTAAATTATATTCATGTTTGTGCTTTAAAATTGCCTTGGTGGTAGTCCAAGAAGTATTTTCTTGCTCTTCCAAATTTCCATGTGCTTTAATATTAATCTATTTTCATCACTGTGACCTGCCCCAGCAGTAACATTTGTTCGTAACTGGGCATGTAATGATTGCTGAAGAGAGAGAAAAACTAAGCTAAGTTTATCTGAGACTTTAAAAAAATCTTATTCTGAGAAAAATGAGCAGTTTATTAGACAATATAAAGACATTTGACAGTATTGGGGTAATATGTCACAAAGCTGAATAGTCAATAAGAAATTATGGTAGCAGAACTCATTCATTTTGCTTCTACAAAGTAGAATATTCTTTTTTTTAAATACTTCGTTACCAGCTTTTAATTTTGTATTTATTGTTAATAAACGTTTATGCTTGGGTTATGGCAGCAATTTCAGACTGAACAACTGGTAATGGCATTATTTATTGCCTTTGAGAAATAGCCCTTTTATGTGCATTGTATATCACAAATTAGAACTATCCCAAATATCTAATATTAAAGAATATACGTATATATATATATATATATATATATATATAATAGTAACACAAGTAGTCTTCAGACCAAGCCAGAATATCTGGCTTTCAGTTCAGACTTTGAAATTCTGGTTTTCTAATATGGATTTTTTGTTAAGTCCAAGTGAAAGGCTATTTCATAAAAGAAGTGACTGTATTATTTTGTTAGAATGGTTATTACTAATGACTAATTACTTGCACTTTTAGAGCAGTCAATAATATTTTGTTGTTTTTCTTGCAAAGTTCGTTGTAATCAAAGCCATTTAACTATGGTTTAAATGGGGAGCCTGCTGTTTGCCCAGAACAGCTGGCTCCCTACATTAGCTTCTATAAATAAATTTATTATTTTAGATGAAAGTTATAAAGCAATCTGTTTACTTCTACTGAAGTAAGTAAAATAGCTGAAAACATTGGATGTTTTCAGCTAAAACATCCATCCTAAAAAAAGGATGAAGAGGAGCATTGGAAAAAATAAGTCCTCCAAGGGTTCTCTATGCTTATTTATTATTTTAATCAAGCACAATTTCTCTGTGGTTTTGTGGTCTTAAGAAAACTGGAAGGAGGGAAAGTGCTATTTCACTCTTCAGTTGACTGAAATGTAGTATTTTCCTTGTTTAAAATATTGATTCTCTCTGATTGTCCTGAGATGTTTTTGGAAGCACATAGAACTGAATGGAGAAACAATATGAAATACGAAAAAATACAGAAACTTGCATTAACTATGTGGAGAGAATAAAAGCATTAGCATGAAATCTGTTGTCCTTTAGAAACACATATTGGTTAGGAACAGAGACCTCAGTACTACGTATGCTGAAAATGTGGTCTAAGAGCTTTAATTTACCTTCGTCTGTCAGTGTTAATGGACAGAGCAAGTGCTGGAGCTGTTGTAAAACAAATCTGTTTTCCTTTTGTCTGCTGTGCCAGATAATAAAATAAAAGCTAAATTATCACTGATAAAAGTAATTTGCAGAAAAGCATTGATAAAAATATAACAACAGAGCTCGCCATTAGCAGTTTAACTGGATAATGTTTACTTGTAACCTACTTCTGTCCTCTGGTTTTTATTGTCTTCTCCCCCTTCCCCAGCGAGGAAGGGCCTTTTCAGTAGAGGCTTCAGGCAATAAAATCATGGGTATACTGAATGCTGGCATTGGTTTCTGAGGGATAGCTCCTACTTTTTCCTCTTCTTTTTCTGCACTAGGGTATTGCCAAGTCAAAGTTTGTGCACAATTTGTAGTGCAATAATTAGTATCATTTTATCCATCCCACCTTGAGGAATGTGTCTGCTAATGACAAAAACTGAGAAAATTATTTCTGTCATTGCAGCACTGGTAGCTCCTACCATGAGTTACACAAAGCAGTTACTGTGAAGGTCTTCATTCTTGACGTTCAGGTGTGAGACACATATTTCCTTTCTGTCTCTCTGTATGTCTCTGACTTTTTCTTTTTTTAAAATGTAATATTAAAAATGCAGAAGTTTGAAGTTGTGTCCCAGTTGCTCACAAAAATTCAGGAATGGGAAGGCAAGTACTTCTGAGCCCCCTTCTGAGTTTATGTGTGCATGGTGATTCTGATATGTACATATATGAATGTGCACACACATCTACAAACATTGAAATTTTACCATTTTCTTGTAAACCAGACTTACCTCTCATCATTTTTTAAACGCTTGGACTTCTTATTACATTGGTAATGGGTAGCCAGTGTCCAGGGTAAAGCATTAGCCACAGGGTATGTGAAGGATATTTAGTGTCTTGCAAAAGCTGGACATGCTCACTGGTACATTTGTAGTTTGTAAAAGTATTTATTTAAAGACATTGAGTTCTGAGTGACCAAATAGGGAACCACTGCTAAACTCTAGCTGCAGTACTTAAAGTATTTTATAGTTGCAGCCTGGACACTTCTGTACAGTGCTTGCCAGTTTGCAAATGTCAAGGACAGTTACCCTCTCACATGCCTAAATTATTTGCTCCTGACCATCCTTCAAAATACCTGCCCTTTCTCCAGCTCCTTCTCCAGCTATTGCTGCCAATTTCTGTTCCACTGTGTGACTGCAAGGACTGTAATCCTTGGGAAGGCTAGGACTTGTTGGCCCACACAATTGGTAAAGTATATTAACTCCCTCTCCTTACCCTAAAAATGAAGACAATGGCACCTAAAAAGGCGGGAAGAGTCTTTTCCTGTGTGTAGGTGTGCAGATTATTAGCTAGAGCACATAGTCTTGCTGGTCTTGGTCAGATAATTCTTTACAGGCCCAGGCTAATACAATGTGCAAAGATACTATTGTTTTAATATTTTATTATGCATTAATATCTTGATATTTTCATGTGTAATGTAGGAGAAAATATCACACGTATCAACTTTCTAAAGTACTTTTATCTGACAAAAATCTTTGTGTTAATCTTGTAAGCGATGTGGGTCTGTATTGTACTGTAGTGCCTTAGCATTTATTGTGGCTGAAGCTGTTTTTAGAAATCTGTAATGTTATAATACTTTGAGCATTGCTTCTTTATTGTGCCCATTCTCTGGGTAATCCTTTATTCCCACTGCAGCTTCAAAGTGTTTAGAAGAAAGGGTAGGGTGCTATTAAAAATGTGTTTATGGCAGAGCAAATTATTGAATTCTTTTTTGTCAATGCTGGTCAAATACATGAAAGTTGTCTTCAAAGGTGAACTTAGTGGCATAGTATTTAGATAGCAATACAATGGAGTAAAAACAATGCCATACTGTAAGAAACCCTAAGTTCTAGTTGACTGATATAAATGCAAATTTAGGGCAATAACCTGAAGGTATGGTGGCAGAGGTCTGTTTGCAGTGTAGAGCAACAGGCAGGCAGGATGTGATGCACAAGGTGGTTCTGTTCATGGCATGTTAAACACAACTTCAGTCAAGTTAAACTTTGAGTAACATCAAAGCTGTATTACCATGGCTGGATAACAAAGCAGTGTAATGTGTTGGCACTGTGCTTACACCTGAGAGAGAACAAAATGGAGCAGCAAAACTGACAGAGTGTGAATGCCAATGTAGATACAGGGGAAACTCTGCTGTTTGTCATATTTACTTACTTATTTGTGATCTTGTAGGTATGATTGGATGTTGAACAAAGCAGGTTTCACTGCAGAAAATGCTCCCCAGTTCCATGCTGACAGAGTGAAATAGAGAGGTAGCTCCCCAAACTACTGAAACAGTAGCACGAAAGGAAATAGGAAAACAACACCTCTGGTGAAAACTCAGTGTAAAATACAGATGGAGATGCAGAATTAAATCCTCAGGACAGCTAGTCTTAGGCTAAGCTCTAGTTTGAACTTCCAATTCACCTTCAGGGAGGAGGACTCAAGGGCTCAACTCCTTCTGGCCTGTGATGCGAGTGCCAGAAGCACACTAGAAAATGAGCCCATTTAGGTTGTTTAGGTGAGCAGTTGGACCAGGGATAAAGCATGTAAGATCAGAGATATTTGGGCAGACAGCCATGAAAAGAAGTTTACTCAGGCCAAATTGGAAAAGGCTTTTCAATAAGTGAAATGGACTCTGCTTCACAGGGCAGGTGTTCTCGCTAGGGGAGCACTTAGGAGGGCTGGCAGTGGCCTTGCCAGAATAAGGGGTTGCATGGGGCTCACTGAGCAGGTAGCCATGGGTGCTTGCCATGGGTGAGGATACAGCAAGCTGTGAGCAGAAACATGGGAAAAAAATACTTGAGCATACAGAAAATAGATCCTGACATAAGGTTTGTTTTAGTTTTTTGCATTGTATGGTTGGTTTAGTGTTTTTTTGAGGGCTGAGTTGTATCTGCATAGTTGCAGTCATGTCTATTTTTATGAATGTACTGCTTAATAGAAGGTACATTTTCATCTTCCCTTTAAAGTTTTTATGCAGTATCTTTTCCTCTTCTTTACTGGATCCCTGTGGGAATAAGAAGTGTATCTTTCTTGATGAAGCTACTGTACAGGCTGAGCCCTTTTGTTCTTAAAAAGTGTTATTCATGGAGTTAAACAGAATTAATCTTTGTCCTCCTGACAGTTCTCAAAGCCTGGTTAATTAAGATGATCAGTGCTTGCATAACTAGGACTTAACAAAGTCCAGATGTTCCTGTATTTCAGGCACACCTGCACCTTTTCCCCTTTGTGAAGCAAGACACTTAAGGTGAAAAGTTCTTGACTCCTCTCTTTATCTAATTCCAGGTCTGCACTTGGAAATGTTTTCCATATTCTTGAAGTCTTTCTGCACTCATGGGATTTTTTTTTTTTTTTGGTTGTGTGCTTTCCCTTTCCTCTCCCTAAATCTGCTGACGGCACTCCCAAATCTTTATCCCATTTTCTGAATTGTGTTGTCTACTTCCTCCAGAGATGGTTTGATAAAAATCTGGTTTCCAGTTCTCTCCATGTTTCAGGCTTCTGTGTGGAAGAGAACATAATTTAATGAACCTCTGTTTGTGGTCTTTCTTTGCTTTTTTTATATGGTTTTCATTTCAAATACTCCTCAATATTTTATTTCTTTTTCTCTACTGAAATAGATTTGTATTGAGGCATTGGAAATGCTATATCACAGACCAGTTACAGATTCATTCTCTCATGGCTCTGGAATTATGTGAAACTCCCATTGTTTTCTATAGTAGATTTATAGGAAAAGTTACTTTTTTTCCTTGCGGAGCCCTTGTTTTGTTTAAATTTTTTCCAAAACTGTTGTTTCTACCTACTTTCTCTTTTAAATTTTTATCCCTCTTTCTTGGTAGCCAAGTAACTGATGTGGATACCTAGATGTTACTTCCCATGCTGAACACTCACTGCCTCTTAGTAGCTGATGTGGTGTAAGGAGTGTGACATATCCCAGGAGAGTCTGAGAGAAAAGTGTTTCCTGTTTATTGGCATTAAAACAACACAAGAAAACATAAAACTTACTTTGAAGAGTTGCATTCCAATCTCCCATTGGTGCAAGTCGGGATAACTCCATTGAAGTAAGTGTGATAAAGCAAGAATTGATCCCAGGACAGGTGTGATGTGATTCCTCAAAGAAACACTTGGGAGGGGAAACCTGGCCTTTGTAGTATCACAGGCTAGTCCTTCGTCCTGAACTCTGTTGTATCCCCCCTGTGTCCTCTTCCTTTGTTCCACAAGTATCATTGTTTGGATGGAGTTTCAGGTGTTTTTTGCTGTTCCTCCTCTCCTTGGGTCCCCTGTTAGGGGGGAGCAGTGTCAGTATTGGATCCCTGCTCTGAGTGGGAGTCAGATGGGTCAGACATGGGACATCTCATGTCAAGTATGTTTTTCCCAGTGTTTTTGTTGCTGTTTTGTTTTTAATGCTAAAATGAGGAAGTGAGGAGTTTAATACTTTTAAGATGATAATTTAAATAAATGTAGCTCCCAAAAATGTGGGAAAGACATGTTTTGAGATTGGCTTTGCAAAGCCGTTTTAGTCAACTGTACCTCAGAGGGTATGCTCTATGGCACTCCATCCTTCCCATGTAAACACTGGGGAGGGGAGAGGTCACAGAAACAGGCTTTGCAGCTGCTGCCTGTAGCCACTCTTTGGGCTTTACTGTTCAGAGCAATGGGTCTGTAGACATGTTTGTGCCTGGCCCAGCAAGCGCTGATGGTGTGTGACAGCGAGTCCAAGTGACAGCAGCGACTCTGGAAGCACCTGAGCAGTGACTGGCTGCGTATTCTGGAAGCACCTGAGCAGTGACTGGCTGTGTATTCTGGAAGCACCTGAGGAATAACTTGCTGTGTAGAGCTGCTGCCTGGAGAAGGCAGAAGGGGAAACAGCATTACCAGAGGCAAACACTGCTTTTTCTGGGAACTGGGGTGGGGAGTGTTTGCGTGTGTGGGGGTTTTTTTCTCCCAAAACCCCACAGCTTATCTTGCTCGTTTCTCTGTCTCTCCTCTCCCCTCTGGCCAAAATCGACTTTGTAATTCTTTGCTCTTTCCTGCTTGGCCTGATGTTTTCTCATGTTAAATACTGGGTTTGAATTTGCACCTAGTTTCTGCGCAGAACATAGGAGTGATGCAAGACCTGTTGGTTATGAAGTTTTTCACAGTATGAACAGAGACTGAGAGTGGAGTGGTATTGGGTTGCTACACCAGTGTGCTCAAAATAACTTAAGGCCTTTAAAAATAGGCAGTAAGAAATAAATTATAATGGAGGAAAAAGAAAATCTATACAAATATTTTGACAGTGAAGGTGACTGACCAGTAGAGCAAGTTTCTTAATGCTGCAGTGGGTTGGCTTTGGTTCTCCATCCTTGAAAGCCGCTTAAGTTGGTCAGACTGTTGTTTTAAAGAAATCTTCAGATTCAAATTGTATTAATTTAAGTGAATCGTGCCACCTCTGATCTACAGGTTAGACAAGTTGTTGGCATTCTTAATTTCTGGGCTGATGAGGTTTGACGCTGTCATTCATCCTTTTTCCAGAGCTGTTAGCAAGCTAGAGCTTCAGGGAAACAAATCTTCATTCAGGTTTTTAATAAAACCTGCTGTAATCACGATGAACAAAATCCCTGTGTCTGCAGAGGCACAGGCCTACGCCCTACCTCACTGTGAGTTGGAGTTGAATTGAAAATATAGCAAATAGAGGAGAGCCTCTTTCTTCTTACATCCACTTCTTACATGGTGGATTGGTTTTGTTCACTGTGTTTTTAGAAAGGTTTTGCCAGGCTTTGTTGGTTAAAGCTAAATAACCTGTTCTCAGCTGTGGTGAACATTTATTAGTAGATAACGAAACTTTGTTTAGTATCGGTCATGAAAATCACCTGTTTGATTCTTAGTGATCTGAGAGATTGGTTTCCTCTTAAGTGGAGAAACTGTGGTTAAAATATTCATCCATATGTGATTGTTCTGGTAATGGCTGTTGTCTTACAGTCCTTGAAGATTTTCCCAATGTTTTCTTGAAAATCAACAGAAATTGAAGTCCATTATCTGTATGAGGAAATGGTAATAAGAACAAGGGAGAAAAGTTTATATAGATAATTTTTATATACAGTCATTAATAAAATGACTTTTAAAATTTTTAGAATGTGTAATAAAATCAGTAGTATGTTCATGAAGTGTATTTCTCCGAGGCTTGTTGCTTTATAAATGTACCATTGACTAAAAACTGTGTTAAATCAAGTCATATTTGTACAACTTAGATTGTCTCCATAAGATGTTACTATGCCTTGCTCTTTAATTATGACTTGTTTTCCATATGTCACAGTCTTAAATATGTTTCACAGTAGCATAAAGCTGTTGCAGTAAAAGAGTTAAATATTTATTCATGTTCTGTATTCTGTACTAAAGGACCTTTTTTCCCCTTTCTCTGAAGGGTAAATATATTTTTATAACTCCCCTTGGCCACAGCAGCATGTTCTGTACAGAGGTAGCTAACTGCACTGGCAGACCCACACAGTTCAAAAGAATACATTAGCACAAGAAGCGCCGTTCCCTTTTGGATTCAGCTTCCATCAACATGCCTATGTGGGGCTCTCTCTGCGCCTGCCTCAGCCCTCCCCTGCCCTTCTGCTGCTGGTGGTGCAGTTGTTTCTCAGGCTACCTCAGCTTTGGCCTCTATACCATCCCAGTTGTGTTTTCTAACAACAAAACCATGATTTTTCACAGTGAGTGCAGCTTCTTTTCTTTTTTTTCTTAATATTTTTCCTTCTCTTTTTTCCATTTTCTGAGAAAGTGGTTAGGTTTTGGGAAATTATGCAGTTCAGTTGATTAAGTTATATAATTTAGGGAAAAGATGAGAAGAATAAAAATTTTATTTTCCCAGAACCACTGTAAGGAGCTACAAAGTATGTTTACAAAACAGTGTTGGCAGATACTGGGTTGAGAGCACCCTCACTCCTGACTTGGGAGATGCCATCTGTTTTGTGTAACTCCTGTAGCCACTTCTGTGTGTACTGATTCAGTTGCAAGCATTTCAGCATGTGCATCTTGGACATTCTCATCAGAAATGTGGTTGCTGCATAGTTAGAATCAAAACAGTGAATATTGAGGTACCACACCCTGACAGACCTCCAGGACCTGCCTAGTTGTGATGTGTTGTTAAGCTTACAATTGTGGATGGCATCGTATGAAACAAAAAGTCTTGTTTCTTTTCTGGATGAACTGAGTTCTTCCTACCTATGTTTTTCATAAACAGAATTTCTTACAGCTGATTCCTGCCTCCTGCCCTCTTGGGATGATGGGGCTGTGGTGGAGATGAGAATCAGGCCTGGTATATGCATATGTGCCTTGTTTGCTTAAACTTAAGGAGTGCAAAAGCTCCAACAGGAATAACACCAAAATACTGGTATGTTAATTTATAGTTCTGAAGTAAAACCCAGAAAATAGAAAAAAATGTGTCCATGTGAATTGACTTTTGTATATGTACATAATTTCTTCCTAGCTTTACTGCTTCTTGTGTTCATTTTTGTTTTCCTTTTCCCAGAGTAACCATTTTATAATTGTAGCTACATAGAGGTTTAGGAGTTAGTATACAGTAGGAGCAGGGAAGCAATAAAGCAAGAAACACCAGAAGAGAAAGACTGCATCCAGTTATTTACTTTGTGTTACAACACAGACTGCCTTTATATCAGTTCCCTTTGAAAGTTAGTGTTTAGTGAGTAATTCAGGGTGATGTGTCAGAGGAGCTAGCGGCCAATTCTCAACAGAACCAAGCCTTAATTTTTAAAATATTTTAAATACTGCAGTAGAGTGTTGAGGGGCCACAACTGTTTCCTCCTCAGGTAGTGGAGTTTCGATGTCCCTTATGGGTGCAGAGGGGCAGGTCAGCAGTGAGAAGGCTCCTCAGGACTTTGCCAGGAGCTGAAGGTGTGTGTTTTGGGGTTACTGATTGCCCCCAGGTTACATCACTGCAGGCTCTGATTTTAGCTGTAAATTTACAGGAATTGCCTAACTTGGCTGAAGTGACTGCTGCTTTTCTGGCCAGCTGATGTGGTCTTACCCTTTGGTATCAATCCTTTTACGTTGTAGTAAGCAAGGAAGAAAATTTACCCCAGCTCAAGCTGCTAAATTTCAATTTTTATTGACTTAAACTAGTGGCAGACTTTTGAATGTTAATGAGAACTCAAAATCACAGCACACAAAGTTATCACTGCTCCAGTTTATCCTGGTGACTTAGTTAGGAGGTGAGAGACAATGAAAGAGCTACAGCCCTCTGAAGAGAAAGCAGGGGCTGAGAATGAGCTGTGTCCCAGGATGTTTGTACAGACCAAACCCACACCCCAGAGGGCAAAAAATGTAGCCTGGCCCTCAAAATCTGCGCTTGATCATTGTTGCAGGAAGTGGAGGAAGCTGTATTACAAGGAATGATCAAAATTTAGAGCATCTGTATTGTTACTTTCAGGAATTATTATTCCCTGCTTGCCAAAGAAATGGCTGTTTAATCTGTCTGTCTGGATATCCATCATCTTACCGTGGATGGCCAAGAGATAGAGACGGAGAAATCATTAACTTCCATCATTGCTGAGTGCACGCTAACATGGTTAAAACCCAGAAAGTAAAGAAGGGTCAGCATTATTTAATACAGATTTTATTGAAAGATCTATTTTCTTAACTTTAGTATTAGAAGATTTGACACTTTAGAAGGAGGACAAAGCATGACATTAACAGACAATGCTGCAAAATAATTTTAGTGAGTGTTTTGAATGTTCTCTAAAGGAGACAAAACATTTTCACTGAGAGTTGGCGTGTGCCCCCGCTGCAGTCTTTAGAGCATCCATCACAGAGCCCTCATGCTTGAAACAAGGTGACTCAAAGTGGGGGAATTTCTGTTGTGGGTGCTCTGCTGCCTTTCTATACAGAACTTATGAGTAAGGGTGCTGTAGTGAGCATCATCAGAGAGCAGCACAAAGCCTCAGGAGAAGGAGCTATTTCTGTGCTCCCGAGGCTGGGGCTTCACCTGCTCAATCATTGCTCAGTTGGAAACCTCCCTGACTGTGATGGAGACAAGCCTCTGTGAGACTGGCTGCCAGTTTACAGCTGTCTGCTGGTTTCAGAGACCCATTTAATTATGGATTGTTTATTGCTTCTTTCTCTCTGGCTGCTGTTTTACCTGCAATATTTTATTAGTTCTAGCTGAAATTGGTAGGAAAAAAAATCACAGCTGAAATACATTGTAGTGGACTGTTTAGCAATTTTTTCAATTGTGTCAATATAGTTACTTTTCAATCCCTATAAATGCTTGTTATCATGTCTTTACTACTCAATACACTTTTAAATTTCATTTTACTGTAAAAATTAGGATGTCTATTTCTGTCAGCTTACATAGAGAGCCTGGAGATGCATAAGAGAAGAAAGATGGCATGGAGAGGTTTTGGTGGATGGCCTCTTACATGGCTCTTTTTGGTGAAGATTTCTACATCTTCATGGCTTGCTGATTTCTTTTCAGAGGTTGGAGAACCTACAACATATTGAAGGGTGGGCTGTTTATTTTCCCTCTGTTGTTTTTATGTACTGAAATATTGTAGTGAAAATAGCTGGGTGGGGTGAAATGAATGTTTTCAAAGACCTTCCTTTGAAAGAGGCTTTTTTTCAGCCTTTGGTGGTCACCACCCATTTTCCTGTGCTGTGCAGGCCTCTCTCATTGTTCCTACCCACAAAGGCCCCTTGTGTGAACCTGTCAGCAAATGTGCCCGCACAACAGCTAAAATGTCATGAGATAGTGGTCCAAGCCTGCTGAAGCCCCAGGGTTAGCCCCCACAAATGTTGGTGGGTATTGCCCAAGAAACAAGACAGAGTTAGATCATAAAACTTGGGATTTGTCAACAGTGCTCTGTGTGACTCTCTGAACTGTTTACAGTTAAGTGGGTTTGGGGCTGAAGCTTAGGTACGCATGCCACTGATAGCAAAGTCATGCCATGCCAATGTTTGTCCCTTAGGCTTGAAGTCAAGCTTAATTGAAAAATTGTCCCTGTTTACCTGCAGTTGTGCCATCTTGTTAAATAATGCCCTTTGTGGTTTGGTATGGGCTGGGGATGTTGTCAGTGCCCCATTGAAAAATGAGGCTGGTTTTGAATTTAACTATGGGGCCCACCTCCCTCACCCCCCACCCCCAGCCTGCAAATTGCACTTCATTCACCTTTAGCTTTAACCTGCTGGTGAAGAGATAAAGCACATCCTTTCATATGTGTTTTTTAGAGTAGGTAAATAGTTGGGTTATCTGAAAACAGATCTTAGCAATACCTGCTGAGCCTTTGAGCAACAATGTGTATGGACCTCTAGATTAGCTGTCAAAATTGACTGATTACTACAAGTAATGCCCCAAGATAAGAATCTGTAATCTCTCAAACACAAATAATTGATAGCCATCTGGGGTTGTGCATTGTCATAACCTACCTTATCCCCACTGCTGCAGTGCCATTCCAGGAGAGAAAAGCAGAGTGATGCATTTATCACCCATAAAAAAAAAAAAAATTGGGTGATTTAAAAGGAAGTTCAGTTTTGGCCAGTGTTGGATCAGTCATTTCTGTTGAGTTGTTTTGAGTGGTTGGTGCTGGGCCTTCTTCAGTCTGCAGGTCATCTCTGAAGCCTGTCTTGTCTTGGCTGATTGCCACAGGGAAGGAATCCATGATCTTGATGGAGCAGAGCAGTGCAAAACCAGTCTGGAGAGAGAAGCCCTGAGCTGAGACAAATGGCTGGCCCACTGAGATTTGACTGTATGCTGTCCTCCTGGTTTCTCTCCAAATGTCTCTAATATTTTTGAGAAGATGGCGGATGTGTTTCACTGATCTGTTTTAAATGTGGGCTGCAGCACCTTTACAAAGGTGACCCAGAGCAGTTTTGACCCTCTATGAGCAGCATTGGTGCTTTCTGAGCATGCAGTGACTTGGAGCGGGATACTGCACTTCCTGAAAGCTAAGCCAGAGTAAAGTCATCTAGCCCAAATATAGGCAAAAGGCAGTGCCACTATCTGCTCCAATAGCTGATCAGCAGCCTGGCATCCTCTCTGCACACTGTGGGCCTGAGGTGGTTCCATGGGCTGTGCCTTGCCCTGACCACAAAGCATTTGGCACATCCTCTGAGGTACCAGGCCTGTGCTGGCGTGGCAGCTGCGGGACAGGCTGGCACTCTCAGCATCGTAAAATAATCCAGGAAGAGATTAATGGCTGCCAAAATCCTAATACTTATCTTTCTGGTCAAGGTACTCATAAAACCAGAGGAAAAAAGGAAGAACATAAATCCTTAGACATTGTTTTGCTTACTATGATTAAATTTATCAGACTCTGTTGACATATTTCAACCTAAATGCTTTTAAAAATGTCAGTGCTCCTGCAGCCTCTGTGAGGTTGCAGCAAGAAGGTTTGCAACATTCAACTTCCAAAGTGCTACGTAGTTGTTATGATAACTTTAGTATTTACAGTGATACCTTAAATTGCACTTGCAAAGTGTTTTTCTTTTTGTGGCTGCATTAAATGCAGTTAGTGTTATAAAAAAGATACCAGTGCTATAAGCATTTCAAAACTGTATAGGTATAATGCTTTTTCTTTTAGTAGCATGGTTTTTTTTCTTTTTTTCTTTTTTTTTTTTTCAAAAATCAGTGCTAAGAATGTTAATGAAAATAAATAAAACACAAACCAAATACATTTCAATTATTATTACAAAAGGTACAATCAGAGCTTCAGACACTACAGAAATTATAGTCTTATGTGTGCTTTTGAGGTACATATAAATTTATCCCCTGAAAAGAAAGCCTATTTCTGGCTGTGTTACTGTCAGCTGCGAAGGTCTTGGAGTGATATGGACTTAGTGAATCATAAACATGTTTGAAGGCACCAAAACTTTGGTATTAATTTAGGCCTCATCTCTTGATACTGTAATTGTAGTAGCCAAATCCTCTTATTAATTAAAGTGCCAAACATCCTAATGAGAATGGAAATTATCTATTGCTATGGGAGTGGGTGCCAAGCTTTGCTGAACTAGCAGGAATTTGTTATTTAATGAGAATGTAAAGAAACACAAGAAATTCCTCAAACAAGCCAAGGAACTCATGGTGAGTTACTGTAAGTTAGGGCAGCTTTAAAGGAAGGGTGGAAGATACTTCATTTCCTTTTTTTTGTAATAGCCCTTTCTGTTAGTAGCCTTTCTTGTTACCTTCGAACTTTCATTTCCTTTATTAACAAATCCCCCTTTTGGCGTCCTTTGAGTTTATTTTGTCTGTGTACTGGGTACTGTATCCCAGTGGGCAGCAATGCTGCTTTAGCACTTGCCCTCCATGAGCACTCCACGAATTTCCAACTGGTTTTAGGGTTTTTTTTTCATCTACCTGAAAATAGCTCTGTGTCCTTTCCCTTTCTTTTGCTCTTCTGGTGTGCTGAAGCTGGGCACCTGGTGTCTTGTCTGGCCTTGGAAATAGTGATTTTCACTGGAAAGGGCTATAAAGAGGGATCTGCATGGCACTGTGTATGGGTTTCCTTCACAGTTTTCATAGTTTGGCCTGAGTTCATGGGGAGTGAGTAAATTGCTGCTTCTAGCACTTTTTATTTACTGAGGGTCACTTTTATTACTTTCACTGAGGGAGCTTTCAAAAGCACAGCATGCCCTCCAGAATAAACTGCTTGTCAGGTAAAATGGTTACAAATACTTTTTAAAGGAATTTTAAGGCTAAGTAAGCATGACTGCTGGCTGCTTGGTGTCTGCAAGCACATCTCTGGAGCAGTCAAGTGGTTTGGTTGTGAGATAGCTATGGAGTGCCTCACAGTCAGCTAAACTCCATTTTTATTATTCTGGTTCAAATCAATTAGGGATTTGCCAAGCAGAAAGTAATGCACAATATAAACTCAGCAAAAAATATATTTGCAAGTTTGAAATAAATCTTTTTTGTTATCTAAGGTAGTACTGCCTGTTCAAATACTTTTATTGAGTTTTTACAGGTTTTAGTTTGTATTTTTTTATGCTAAGCATCTGATTTTTCATTTATCTGTACTGTAAAGTATTTTCTTATCTTTGCATGTGCAGAATGTATTTTTCTTGTTCTGCAAGTTAGCATTTGATGCTTTAACTCAAAACCATTCAAAATGGAGCATTTGCTAGAGAAATTACATGTGACAACTTCATTAACTGTGGATTCTTGACCTTTAAAGTGCTGAAGCTAGAAACATTTAATAACCAGCCATTGGATATAAAGTAATATGCTTGTTGTTTTACTAGCTTGCATACATGGCAGTTTGAAGCAAAGTCCAAGGGTCATCAAAATCATGAAGTAAACTCAAGCGGGTCTGTCTGAACTGCACAATTCAAAGTGCTGTCTCGATGTATCACACAGAATGTGGGTATGAGTGAAGGCTACTGGCTTACTTAGGAGATATTTTTCTGCAAGGTGTGCATTTTTCTCTGAAAGCTTCTGTGATCTGGAGCCTGCACAGTGGGAGCGTAATTCAGTGCAGTTGCTGCACTGCTGAATCTTAAACAAGTGTGTGTGTGTACAACCTGAGTATCGGCCCACATGGACTCGTGAAGAGCAGCGAAACCCCGAGCAGAAGACTGCTGTCCTGGCAAGTCTCCTTGCCACCAAGGCCACCAATGTCCTTGAGAGAAGGAAGGACCCCTGACGCTGACTGCCTGGCACCCTCATCAGCTGCGTGGGTACCGAGGGCTTTGAGGGGGTTGGGACAGCCTGGGGGAAGGCCCAGCAAATGGATGGGTGGAGGTGGTGGGCAGGGGTTACTGGTGGAGATGAAGTACTGGTGGGATTTAAAATGCAGAGAGCAAATGCACTCACAGGCAGTGGAAACAGGACTGAAACCTCAGCTCAGTCCCTGGCTGCTGAGCTGAGGGGGACTGTGTAGGCGCCTAACCAAACTTTGGATCAGTGAGTGACGCCCTGTGCCGAAGCTCCCTGGTGGGGGACAGTCTGTGTGCCTCACTGTTTGAGGGGCTGATCCTTCCTGTCTCTGGTCACAGGTACCTGCTGAGGATATGCTGCAGCAGGACAGTGGCAGCAGTGCAGCCTCTGGCTGAGGCAGGCTCCCTCAGCAGTTTTCCTGGCAGCTGGAGCCTGAAGCTGTCACAGCAGTGGGCAATGGGAAGGCAACTCCTAAGCTGACATGGTAGTTTTGCAAGATAGTTTAAAGCAGATGGGTTATGTGGGGCTTCAGGTTTTGCCAATAAGTTGCTGTCCCTGACATTTCCAGTCCTGCAGTAAGAGAGGCTTCAGAAAGTCAGATTATGATCTTCACCCCGGGTGTGCAAGACCTTTGTCTGCAGGCATTCCTGCTGATTTCAGTGAAGTTGTGTTGCAAGGGCCTGCAATGAGCAAAAGAGATAGGAATCTGGCTCCTGGGATCCATGCAAGGCATTTCTACATCACCTGGGGTGTTTTCACTCAGTGGTATCAAGAGGTCTGTTCCTGGGCATGGGTGTACCCTTGGGATCAGTTTGGTGTTTGGATTCTAGGAAGAAGCATGGAAAACTGCTTATGAAAATTTGGAAGCTTCACCTTGGGAGCACAAACAGTTGCGAGTTGTTTGTCATCTTTTCTCATGTGCATTGGCCCATAAATTCTATTTTCAGAGTGCAAACTAAATCCACCAGGAAGGAGTGGGAAATCATGTAAACAGCTGTCCTGAGGATACAGTGCTGTACTTGTGTTCTGTGTCACAGAACTGCCTGCACCTCTGGAACTCTTCCATTCTCAATGGCTTGCACACCCATAAGCAGTGCAGCACTGGCACATCATCCAGCAGCCCTGGGAGAGTCCTTGCTGGGAACCAGCACCTCCCCGTTCCTTCTCAAGTCTCCTGACCACCATTAATGTAGCCAAGTCCTGAATGGAGTCACCAGACCCATTCCTCAGCTTGGCTTCCCCATTTCCAAAAGAAATTTGAGCTTCTCCATTCCTTTCTTGGTTTATTGGGACCAGTTATGCTGTGATTGCAGTGAGAGTTCATGTGCAGTGGAATCTTATCCTGCCCTGATTCTAGGACTCCTGAAGGAGCAAGTGTCCAGGAGCTCTCTGGAGGCTTACCTTGGAATACCCTGGGCTTTGGACCAGTGTAGGGTGGCTTGATTGCTGGTGGCTTTCTCTGCTCTTCCCTCTGCACTTTTAGAAATCTGTCAGAGCGAGCAAGGTTTCTGCTTGCGTTGCTTTCTCCAAGTGGTGACGCACGCGTGTGCTCTTTTTCTGCCACACAAGTGGGTGGTTTATGTGCTAGGAGGGAATGATTCATAAATTAGCTAGAGCCCAGGCCTTTTCTCTATTGCCTGGGTGATGTGTAAAGGGGATTCAGCGTCAGCCTTTCTTTCCTCCTGGCCTTCAGTCGTGCAGGTCGCAGTCACTTTACCGCTCTCCAGCTATGGGTGGTCCAGCCTCTCCCAGGCTGAAATGCTAATCGTGTGGGGGTAACTGCAGAGAGAATTACTAATGCTCTGCAAACAAAAATAATGAAAATACTACTTTTTGCAGAATTCTGTAACTCAACTGCAGTTTTGGGAGTCTTTTGCAACCAGGACAAGTAAGCGCAGAATGACCATTTTGACGTGGACATCCCTGGGAGGCACAGCAAGCAAGCTTAGATGGAGGTCTTGACTGGGGAAGTGGCATGAGGGTGTTTTGGGTCTTGGTGGGTTTATGCTACAACAGCAACACGACTCGAGGGTGTCCTGTGAGAGGGGAGATGGGGAGGAAAGTTGAGGTGCCACAAGGGGAAAATGCTTAATAGGCAAGTTGTTTGTTTATTTAAAATTATAGTGGAAAATGCTTAATAGGCAAGTTATTTGTTTATTTAAAATTATAATGGATGAGCAGAAAAGTTTTTTGAAAGCAACCAGGCAGGCTGATTCCTCCCTGTTTTCTGATGTGAGAAAGCTCTTGTGTGGTGTGTAAAGAACAGAGATGTCTCTCTGCAGAGGACCTTAGCAGAAGCAGTGTTGAGGGAAAGCATCTATAACAGAGAGAGGGAAAATCTTTCTCTGCTTATAGTGTTAATTATTAGAAACTGTGAGCAACCCATGGTTATTGAAACCAGCTTGTCTCATTAGCCACACTTCAAAATTATATTTACAGAGGTTAGACAAGTAAATATTTTTCTTTGTGGCTGCAGTGGTGTCATGAGAGACCCTGTCTTATACAACCTGTTTTTACTGTATAAATTGTGACCTGACTTTGGCCTTGTTTCCCAAAGTTTCATAATTAAATGAGGAGGGAATGGATCTTGTTTTGCCCAAGTTGGTAGTAATGTGAAAATTGTGGCCTCTAGATTTAGAACAGAGCTCAAACATTTATGGTTGAAGTTATATTTTTCCAGTGGCAATTGGAAATGCTCACAAATACTGCTACATAGTTTTTGTTCTGTTTGGTTTTGTTTTGCTTCTACTCTTTTATTTTCTTGGTATAATTAGAAACTGAGATTTGTTCCCAGTCTAGTGTCTGTATAGGCACATTTTTCTTTAGCAAGCAAGATGTTTCTGAATGTACCACCAGTACATGTATTATACCTGACTCTCCTGTAGCCAGCACCTGCCCCAGGAGAACATGAGACATTTTTTGCTGTATCTTCTCAGATAGTTGTAAGAAGGGACTTTTTTTTCACATGGATGTAGCATGACTCTTACTTAGCAAGGAGAAAAGTATTAAGTTAGTGTCACCCTGTGAATTTCCTTTAGATTCAAACTCTATGGGTTGGTGTTTGCTTCAGCAATACCCTTGAAGTAATTACTGAAGTTGGATCCTGCCATTATGTACTGAAATGTGTGTAGGTCTCCTCCAGCACACGCCTCCTGTAACAGAGACCATGTTACAGAACATTCACCTTAGGCAAAGTGATTGTGAAAGAGGTTTGCTGAGAGCTGATCATGGATCTTGAGAAGATACTGTAAGAATTTGAGCCCCCTTGCTCTGTTAGCACACTCACTAGTGAGCACCTGTCTGATCCCACATATGTGCCCAACTTCTTGTGTTTTGCAGCACAAGGGCTCTGCTGATGTGTTGTGAGCTCCCTCCTGCTTTGAATGATGATGTTGAGTGTCCAGCCTTGTTGAGCCCCAGCAAACACCTTATTGTGACTTTAGCATTGGCATTTAATGCATGTCCTGGCTGGTTTTCCTTCTTACTAATTTATGAAGCCTCCTGTGGTTTCAGTGCTAGAAGCTTTTGGAGACTTTCTAGGTCTTCAAGAAGAAGTAATCTTCTTTAGAATACTCTGCTATGGATTAATAATCCTTTACTATTTTAGGCAGTTTAGCATGAGACCAATCATGATTGAAACAGTTTCTAGAATTAAGTACTGCGATTAATACTTGTTTTCCTCATAATCTTCGTGTAACAGAATATATTTATTTGAACTCCTGGTTTTGATAGGGGTTTTTTGGCTGGTCCATTTTTAGTTTACTGGCTCATTATTTTATATTGTTGTTGGAAAAAACAAGTTATAAGCAGCTTCATTTTGGAAGCCTTGCTAGCGGAGAGAGGTGCTGCTGGTGATTCTAGAAATTAATGTGCAGCCAAAACAGCAAGAACAGTGGAACTGTTCTGCTTATCACCCTGTTCTGTGCTCAGTCAAGTGGCACTGGTGGACTGTTGCAAGAGTCAGCTTGAAAAGAAATGTATTTTGTGTTGGTGTGACTGTGATCCTCAACTGCAAAACCTCAAGTCATGCAAGTGTAGGAACTTGGAGTATCAGCAGAGCTATGTGGGGTTGAAATAGCTCATGGTTTTAAATGGATTCAGATGCTTCATGTTCTGAAATTTAATGAAATTGTACTTCATTAAAGAACCTTAGAGTCATTAAGGTTCTTTAAGTCACTAACCCAGAACCATTATAAATTTATTCCTTGTGCTTCTCACATGTTCAATTTAGTTTTATGTCCCTTGGTGGTTTAAATTTGCATACTTGCTTCATAAAATGTCTTCCCCTTTGTTATTTCCCGCTCCTTTGTTTTACATGGAGCTCTACTGGTTATGTTATTTTACTCAAGAAGGAATCTATTTTCATAGACAGTGGAGAAATGGTGATTTAATTAGAACAGCTTCTCCAAAGAAGGGCTATCTTGCAAGCAGCAGTATTTTCCATTTTGTGCCTTTCATGGTTCAAGAAAAATGGCTTTCTGGACAACTTTGGATTAAGAGCTGAGACAGTTCTACAGACCAACACAATTCAATACTCTACTACTACTTTTATTTTAACGTGGAGTGCAGCCATTGAAAAACTCCACAACATCATCGTATTTATGTCACAGCCATATTCACTGTAATTATTCTAGCTTTAAAAATGGATTACCACCCTGTCCCACAGTAAGTAAATTTAGACTGAACAAACAAAAAAATTATTTGTAATGTTTCCTGAGTCCAGAAGTAATACTTTGCTATTTCATTATGAATCTCTTGCCTAAGGCAGATCTCAATTCTGTTGTACTGCGTGGGGATTCAGGGCATTCAAAGGCTGACTCATGTACAGTCTGAGTCCTTTCCAGCTGTGGCAGTCCTCTCCTAATTCCCATTCAAAGGGCACAAATAGGTATTAAAGCTCGGCCAATTGATTTCGAACACTTGACAGAATGGATTCATTGCTGAGAAGATACACTTGTAAATGCCTCACAAGTTGTGAATTGCATTTCAATAAACACTTTTTCCTTTCTCTTCTTTCCCTATCAGGAGCAGTTCCGAACGGAGGAAGGAGAAATCAAGAGATGCAGCAAGATGCAGAAGAAGCAAAGAGACCGAGGTGTTCTATGAGCTGGCACATGAGCTGCCCCTGCCCCACAACATCAGTTCCCACCTGGACAAGGCATCCATAATGCGCCTGGCAATCAGTTTCCTACGGACTCATAAGCTTTTGTCTTCAGGTAAGATCTGTCTAAAAGAACTTAGGTGTCCGGGCTGGCTGATGGCAGCTTGATAAGATTATGCATGCTCTTCTCTGACTACAGGGTTACCAAAATTACAGTTAGTGCAGGTTTTTTGCCTCTCTAAATAAAACCTCTGAGAACTCTTGAATGTGGTTTATTAATCTCAGTTATGAGATTTTGAGCTTTTAGGAGTTTAATCAGAATTCAAACATATGCCTTAAGCTCCATGCTGAAACAAATAATTTTCAGTTTAGTGTGACAAGCACGTTTGTGCCTGCACATTCAAACAGCAGCTGGGACGCTCTGAAGGTCCAGTACGGTGTTTGAAAGGAGTAATTGTGCTATCCACTGGCAAAGAGTAGTAGGTAGGTTGCTTAAAACAAGCTGTACTAAGGTAGCTGAAACAACTGCTAAATACTTGATGTGAGTGGATTCTGCGCAATCAGTTTTGCTCATGTTGGACTAGTAGGAAACATGAACAAGCATAATTTTTATAGCCTGTTAGAACTGATAAAATTAGGAATACTCTTATTTTGCCCCCTATACTTGAATAAACACTTAGATAGAAACATGCAGCTTGAGTAGCCTGTAAGATCAATGAAAACATCTGATGTTTTCCAGAACTTTCACATGGTGACCTATGAGTTTCAGAATACGTTAAGAAAACAATGCCTGCATTGTTTGTGAATGGTAACCCCAGAATTTTGTCTTTTCCTTCATTAATGGCAAGACTCCCATTAAGGTCACGATTGCACTTCCTCTACTCAGAAAAGTTGAGTCATACAACAGCAATTACTTTAATAAATGCTATTAGGAAGCATCCCATTTTGTGGTCAAATTTGCTGTTGGTTTGTTGTTGGTTAGTCTGAAAGATAGAGCAAATTCAATTCTTCTTTGTGCTCTGTAATTTCTTGTAGCACTTTTGGCTTTTGCTGAAGCCTACTGTATAACATGTAGGTATTTTTATCTTAGCTTATAGAATGTGGTTTTATCATGTACTCCCTGTGAAAAGAAAAGTTTATGTGCTGAACAGTTTTTGGAAATCATCTCTGATTTTGTCATGTAACTAATACTTGAAGAAGTTGCGTAAATAGGTAAATGTTCTTAAACAAAGCCAATTTGTTATAATTTTCTCATAAAAACACAGCCTCAGCTTTTCAAATATTTATATGGCAGGAACTGAAGACTGACACACCATAGGAAAAATAAACTTCTGAGAGGCTGTAACCGATAATATAAGTAATGTGCGTGCCTGTCTGTAAAAATTGACATGAAATAGTTGGATGCAGTCATCATCAGAAGGAAACATTTGGTCAACTGCTAAGATAAAAGTGAACTTTTCAAATGAATTTACATTTCTCTGTAAGAAAAAAAATTTACTGACTACATTTATTTTGATGCTTCTATAGCGTTAAGGCTTAGACTCATTATTTAATAGTGATGACAATTCAGTATATGTGTGTAATATTCATACATACACACAAAGATATTATATTTCTGAGACATATTTCTGTGACAGTGTTTGAAAAATTATGTGATTCATGTAGAAAATTTACATTTTCTTGAAGCTTCACCAGTACCCAGCAGCAGAAAAGAATCTGGGAATAAAATGTTACAGTAGTGACAGGCTGTGCTTTAATATTTCATGCTTTGTCTATATTTGCTTATTTCTTTATTTGCTTAGCCTTAAATCTGTTGGAGTTCCTCAGTCCAAGTATTAACTTGGAGTAAATCCTCTCATTAAAATTTGTGTTGTTAGTCAAATGCAGATTTGTCCATGGCTGCATCTTTAAGCACCAGAGCTGTAGATAAGGGTTTCAAAATGCTTCTATTCTGAGGAGCTGAACTTAAGAGACTTTAAAAGGATGGATTTTCTGGAAATTTTGGGTATTCTTTTCTGATAATGAAAATACATTATAATTAAAGAACTCAAGTCAGAAAACCTTGTCTGTTGCTCATCTCCTAGTCTGAGTATAGCCAACATATAAATTAAATTTCCTATCTTTATAGACCTCTGAATAATGTCAGAACATTGGCTTTCACTAGAAGGCCATCCAGTTTAATTCAGAGTGGTAGGATTTTGATCTGGAGGCTCACAGATCAAGATGTTTGCTGCCTATCCTGTTTTGGTGAGTGTGAAGGAAGATGGAAAATGGGCTTGGGTGATGTTTGTGCTCATTCTGTTCTTGCTTTTGCTTTGGACCCTTTCTAAGCCCCAAGCAAGCTGCAGCAAAGGTTTCAGGTGCATGTTTAGCAGCCTAGAATTTGACCATAAACATACTGTTGCATTTGAGAAGTCTGATTTGACTGACAGGGAGCATGAGAAACCCTGTGTCATCTCTTGATGGATGAACTGGGAAATGGGGAGGTGGAAGTGCATAGAAGCAAATGCCCACCCCAGCCTGCAAACCCCTCTTTTCTTTGTGTTGTCTTTATTGAAATGGTTTGGATTATTTGGGCTGGACAGCTACTGTAAACTGGAGTTAAGTGAGTATATTTGTTCTGTCAGTCATTTGGACATTGAAATAACATTTGCTGCAGCTTGAATAAAAGCTTCAAAATGGGATAGAGATAGAACTACTGCTTGATTACCATTTTTCTTGTTTCTAATTTTGTCCATCAAAACCTACTAGCACACCATATTTCATTTTGTGTTACTGTTTGTGGGCACGTTTCTCAAACACATCTCTCTGTTTTAAGGCAATTTTGCCTGAAGCAAAGAGAACAAGGCCTTTCCCAGGACTGTACCCTCATCCTGCTGCAAGCTGATGCGCCAGGTGGGATTTTGGAGATGGCCGTAGGCAGCTTGCCAGTCTCACTCCACTGGCATTGAGTGTCTCATGCCCTTTCCTATTATTCCCCAAGTCGGAATAGGGCTTTTCACTTGTGTAACTCAGGCTGGTTTATTAGCTGTGTCTGCATAATGATCATTTATCTGTCGGGAAGCCAAGACCTAGGGAAATCTATGCCCACATTCTTTCAGCAGGTGAATGGCAGAGTCCCTGAATCTGAGCCCCCATTGAGAGCTCTCCCAGTACGTGCCTCGAAAAATCCCGACTTCTGGATTGCAGAGTGCACGTCTCCTGCAGGCCTTGTAGGGCCCTTGTATCCTATCATAATAGGAAATAGCTGGTTGTAGATCTCAGAGTTCAAAAGGGTAAAAAATACCAGGTTTGGCTTTATAAAAGTTGCTGCTTTACTTAGTAACACGTTTCCCTTTGATTTTCACAGTAGGCAATTCTGTGTGGGAATGTTGGAGAGGAAGCCTTTAACATTTAGAAATGCAGGCTGTTCGTCTGACGGCCTGATTGAGATTAGTATCACAGGAAGCAAACTGAAACAATGGCTTTATAATACTGTTTCCATGTTGTGCTCAGAACAGTACAGGGTATAATTGGAATGCTTAGTAGAAATATTTAATTATTATCATCTTAAATATTTTTCAAGATGTCTCCTAATTCTGCTGGCATAATACATTTTTACCATCGTCGCATTCAAATGTTTGGGATAAATTTAGAACTGATCTTTGTTCGTTTCAACTAAAGGTTTTGATCCCATAAAGTTGCTGCTGAAAATAGGCATTCTGATGGTTATCAGTAGTGGAGCTTTTGGATTTGGGATCTTATGTCCTTTACTGTGGTCAGAAAAGCTGTTAGCAGTGTTTTTCCCATATTATTTTCTAGTATAGCTAGTAAGTAAGGCTAATGCTTTTGGGGGAGCTAATAGATGGCAAAAAAGAAAAAATGACTTTTTCTAAAGAATGGCTGCCTTGGTTAACAGCTAACATGGTGATAGTTGCTATGATTGCCTCAGATATTCTCTTTTTGTCTGAATATGAGGAGGAGAGTCCATTTTAGGAAGACTGTATGCACACTGCCAATAATTTTAAGTGTTTATTTGAACCATGCTGGTGCTAAAGGTGTTACAGGAACCAAAACTCTTTAGTACAGTGAGTTTCTCTGTGCCAGGACGACAGACTTTTTAATCAGGCTAATCAGGCAAACACAATTTTATTGGCTTGCCTTAATCCCATCCCAATTATGTGATCACCCGGGTGTCTTTTCTGTGCAGAAATCCAGCAAAGGAAACTGGCTGGGAGTTGTTCTTGTCCAGGCAGACAGCAGCAGCAATGGGGAGGGAGCAGGGATACAGACAGGAAGTTGTTTGGGAGAAGGGAGGCCACAAGGAAGCCAGTGTGAAGGTTTCAAGGGAGGGAGACAACAGAGCCGGAAAGCCAGCAGGGAGCAGAAGGGGAAAAAATAGCTTTTCTCTAGGCTTTTAAGGGAGAGGACAGACTGGAGAGAGAACTGATGTGGGCATTGTTTTTGAATGTCTGGACAAGCTGCATCTAATGTCAGACCATTGTGGCATAAAACAGTGCTTTAAAAATAGCATGTCTACTCGATTGCTTTTATTACATTGGGAAAATAGTTTTATGCCAGCCATGCTGCTAGGAATGAGAGTGGATCGGGTGCTGAGTGCTTCAGCTGCTTGAAGTGATGTCCCCTTTCAGGGAAGGTGCACCCAAAGGTCCTATGGGACTCAAAGCCTGGTCTGATGGAGTGCTGTATTCCCAATATTCAACACTGATGGCTACAGGACTCCAAGCAAGTTCCTGGGAGCAGCATCTGAATGATCTGGCTAGATACAAACTCTGCAATCCAAACAACACTAACATAAGTGTTTTCTTTATCCAAGATTGCTTGTGCACTTGGAGATAAGATCCCTTCAGGAAGCTTCAAGTTTAAGAGTAGCTTTTTCTTGATGTATCTAAATTGAAAGCTTTTATTGAACACATTGAAAATATCCCCTTGAACAGGATGTACTGCTCTGTCAAGACAGAAAAAAAGGGGGGGAAAATCTCTTTCCTTTGATGGAAAACAAGAAACCAGGAAGAGACAAGTCACTCAAAGCTGCTGTCTCTGATGCAGGATGAAGCTGCTGTTAGATCTTCCCTAACTTTTGCCTGCTGGTGTCAGGCAGGTTTTGCAGCCCTCCTGTGGAGTGGCAGCTGCAGCCTGGTATCAGTTATGCACCATATGTAAGCAACTTACTGGTACTTATAGGAACCAGGATGAGACAAAGCCAGGAAAATTCTGTGCAGGTGATGAAGTGACCTCCAGTAGAAACACATTTTATCATTGTCTACCTTGAACCAACCAGAAAGACCCCTTTGAGTCAGATCAAAGGTGTTGAGAGGAATTATAGGCTGTTTGCTAGGAGGTTGTTTATACCTGCACAGTTATTTCTTTTAGGGAGAAGCCTGATTTTTGAGCCTTCAGACTCGTTCCAAGAGGTTGGACTGAAGGAAATGAGCAAGCATCTACGGAAAAAGTGTTCTTAAACTTGGGAACAGTGCACATCCTGGCAGTGAGAATTAATCAAAGCTTGTTTACAAAAGTTATTTTTAGCATAAAAGGTTATCATAAACACTGCAATAAGCATTTGCCATTACAGTTCAAAGTTTCTTGTCAATGAATAAATTCTATTTGGCAGTTAGAAAATTTGTCAAAATAAATACTTACCAAAATTTAATATAGACTGAGACATGGACTGAAAAATACTGTATCAAAATTCAAGAAGTACTGCTTTGGGGTAAAGTCAGCAGTGGATGACCCATCAAATGTTGGGACATGGGACACCACTGCTCTGTTCCTGGTTCCCCTGTAGCTCTGACAGTCATCCCAGGAAGGCCACAGCAGCAGTTTTACAAGGCTTTTTGACATGTTTCAACATCTCCCAGTCTCTCCTAGACAGGGATTCTCCTCCTGTATAGGCTTTCCAGAGTTACATGAACACAACATTGGCTGGGCTCCATCAAGTAGCTATAATATGAACAGCAATATTACAGCACTTCATTCTGCTGAATGTGCTGTTAATTTAAACTGGAACATTTGCAGCCCAGTCTCCCTGCTATGTCGCGGTGTCTGAACTGAGGTACTCCCCATAGTTGAGGGGAGGTAGAAAATGTTGTAGGGAAAAAACCAGAAACACATCCTTATTTCAAAATTTACCTTGCAGCTATTTTGAAATAAACAAAAAAAAAACAAAAAAACAAAAAAAAACCCAATCAAAAAAAAAACCCCACCCCCTAAAAATCATTATAAACTGAGTCTCACTGTTCCCAAAGACCTGCAAAAACCGGGCAAGTCTACATGAGGTGCTGCTCTCTGGATAAAGTGACCTCAGACCTACTGGAAACACAAGGCTGAAGTTCTGCTCTCACCTCCTCATGCTAACTTCCCACTTCCCTTTGGTCCCTTAAATATTTTCCATCTGAAGCTGTTTTCTTACACTAATGCTCCAGTTCAGCACCAAGGTAAATTAATGAAGACAATTTGAGGCAAAGTGAAAGACAGTAGGGATTTCAGGGAGGAGCTTGCAGTAGCCATGCCATTTTTTGTTTTGCATCTGCCAAATAGATTCTTTCTGAAGCAAACCAGCTTTTTGCTAGTGGCAATGACTGAACTGCTTCTGATGTATCACTCTCCTAAAGTGTGTGTATCCTCTGTGTATTAGTAGCTGGTGTTTTTCTCAGGAGAAAGGGAACGTGCTCGAATGCTGACACTGCAGCCATAGGAGGGACTCCTATTTATTATTTATATTACTATAATTATACCAAGTTACCTGATACAGGGCATACCAGGGCACCACAGTGCAGCCCAGCATATTTCTTTGCTGCAGACTTGGGATCCTCAGGTAGCTGTAGCTGATCTGCTGTAGCGGGTGGGCACAGATGACCCCTTCTGGGGCTGTGTTTGCAGAGGACCTGGAAACATTCGAAGACATGAGCACCTTTGGTGTGTTCCCCAGTGCTGGAGCTGCTGTGCAGGCTGCTGTGGGGACAGGCAAGGGATAGATGGGCCACAGCAGCAGAGTGGCTTTGGAGGTACTTGGCCCCCACCTTTCTGTGCCTGATAGCACCTGCAGGTTCCTCACCTTTGAAACGTGAGCACGCCCTATTAAGTACTACCAGAAACCCCTATCTGCCAGCTCCCCTTTCCTGCTGCAGCCAGACTGCTGAGGAGAAAGGGGGTGCAGTGGGGTTTATTGAGTTACCAGGGAGGCTGGAGCGAGTCTGCAAAACACCTTGGTCGTGCTTTTGGGTTAGATTAGACAGGGTGCGCAGCAGCACAAACAATCTTCTCTCCCTCCTCTCTGTCCACATCACAGATGCCTCCAGCTGGACAAAGATAATTTTAATAAAAACAGTGTACTCTGATCCCACAAACCCCTGTGACTACACGCTTTAAAGCTGACTATATCTTTAAGTGCTGTGCTCAGCTTGGACCTTAAGGGTTTGAACCTGCAGCCCTGATGTGAGTGATCCATGTCCTCTGTGTGTGTTTGTATAAGTAATATAATTTATATACAGGGAAAAGCAAACTTAATCATCTGATAATACAAGTAAAGTGTTTGTCTTTCACTGTTGGAGGCATTTAAGAATACAAATGCTTTGAATAGCCTTCCTGCCTTTGAATGGTCATGTTTTGTTAATGCAAACTTAATGAGCTGGGAAAAAAAAATGGAAAGGAGGGTCTGGGGTTAGAGCTGAAAAGTCATTTTTTTCTCTGAACCCACACTTGGCTGATTGTCTTGGGCTATAGCCATGATCCCTGCTGAATAAACCATTTGTTTGCTTCCGGAAAAGTAAAAAAAGACCCTTGACATTCTTTACACAGCAGAAACAAGCTTGGGAGCAGATGGTCACTTACCTCTTTTTTTTTTTTTTCTTTTTCCTTTCCTAAATGTCATTTTGGTCAAAGTGCGTACTATTCAAATATATTATTGTGTATTTTCTGTATTTTAAATACTAGTCCTGATGCAATTTCCTGAAGTCATTGGCTTTGTACTGAGAAGGAACTGGTCCCTGCATGTGTAGCCTGAATTGCAGTGCAAGGATGTGAAATGAAAATCCCCAGCCTGTGCTGGCCATCCCCAGAGAGTGTCCTCTCTTCCCTGCTGCCAGTCTCGTTGAGAGGCAAAGGGTGATAAACCAAGAGCTCTCCATAGCTCTGGGGCTGGGCAGAAAGGGCACCCTTTCTTCCCTTGTGTGCACAATGCGTGATGGGCTGCTGCCAGGTGGGGAAACCCCTGGCACCCGGAGTATTTCTGTCTGTTCTGGGGTGCCCTGACACCCAGGAGAGCACTGACTTTGACCCTCATTCATGGGGGTTTCCTAGACTTCAGTTTCCTAGGCTTCAGCAAAGACTAGAATCCACAAAAATGTGAAATAGATTATAGAGAGTAGTGTAGATGTATCACTTAGGTGGGAAATTTAGGTTTTGGGATTTTTAGTATGTTGTGGATGGAAGGAAGATGGAGGGCACAGGGTGTCATCCTGGGTTTCTTCCTCATATTTTTTCCTTCTTCTTCATGGGTTTGAGTGGCATTTTGTAATTGGGCAGAAAAGTCCACATTGCAGGCTCTTTGGGATCAGTTATTGAGTTAAAAGGGAACATAATCTAGATGTCAGTTCTTAATTGGATAGTTTAGTCTTAAAAGACCTTGTAACAAGAGATTGTTGGCCATTTTGTGCCTTCTAATGAAAAGCTGCCGAAATCACAGTAGTGAGACTGTTTTACTGATAAGAAATAATAAACACCTGAGTCCGAACATGAACTACTGTCTCAAGTGCATTCAGCCCCAGAGAAACTGACAACTGGTACCCCCACAGCCAGGGAGGGATATTGAGGAATAGGAGGATGCAGCAGCAGCAGTCAGCATCGTTTTTGTCACCACTTACCTGTTCCAAACAGTGCTTGCTGGGTCTCCATTGCGACTGCTCATCCCTCTTGGTTTGCTTGCAGTCCATCCTCAGGCACTAGCAGCTGCAGTTCCAGGAGCTGTACAGATCAAACTTACCCTTTAATTATCACTCATTAGTGCTTCAAAGTAAAAACTGCATTAGTTTGGCTCAGCCTCTTCCCTATTCAAAAAAGCAACAAACCCAAACCATGTCATGTTTTACAAAGCAATGCCCTATTCCTGCTTCTAGACTTCTTGCAAAATGAGTATTTCAACAAGAAACATGAAGGAATATGATCAATGTGCTGTTTCATGGAGGAAAAGAACAAAAATTAATGACTTTTCTCAAGTGCTAACAATATGTGTACTACAGAACAAGCTGTAAGCTGAAATTGCAACATTGAACCATCAAAGGAGAGCAACTTCTCCAAGGAATTTGTTTGTGTCCCACTGTTCTTGCAAGTAAGGCTGATGCAATTATGGTTGGAGCCTCTGGACGGCAAAATTGGTGGTGGGCCCAGCCTGGAGCACTCTTGTGCCACGAAGAAGGATTACAGAGAACAGAATTGCTTCAGCTCTTCTCTCATCATCCTCGCTGCCATGGGCTCTAGGGCACCTTTGATCTAGAGGGAACTTATCCATGGCCCTATATCTTGGAGTTGCTTATTCCTTATTCTAAGACAATAAGGTGGAGGTTTTTTCTTCTTTTACTTGCTTTATTCCTTCAAAATCAGAGCCTTACCATGACATTGGCCATGACTGATCACAAATGTGCAGGCTAACTTACAAAACTGTAAAGATAAGCTTACCACAGTGTGTCTGAGGTACACAGACCAGATACAATATCTGCAAGTGGTTTTGTAAATCATAATTCCAGAAGTTTCACATGAAACACATCAGGAAATTAATGGGCCAGTTCCTACATAGAAATTTTTCGATACTAGCTGTCTGCATGTCATTCCCTGACAGCTTCTTATTCATGGAGCTCAGACATGGTTAAAAGAATAGAAGGGAAGATTTGTGACTGGCATCAGGAGGAGCAGTTTTGCCATGTGCTGCTCCCACAGCACTGGATGGGCCGTGCGGAGCGCACACGTCAAGGGCATCACGGTGCCATCGATTGTCACTACACTGCAGCCAGAAGGTACCAGGAATAACGTGAATAACCAAAAGAAAAATAGCTGTAATAAATATTCCAGCACAGCTTCAGGTTTCAGCTGCGCCGTGGCATGTCTTTCCCAGAATTTAGTAAGGTGCACTGGGTTCATGAATCTGTGCAGGCAAGCATCTAGGACGTAAGCAGAGTCTCAGGCTCTCCTTGCAGGACAGGGGAAGTGTGGGTGAGTGATGAAACTTGTCAGTTTTGTGGAGTGAGGCATAGGAAGTCCTGAGGTCTGCAGATGAAAAAGCAGGTATCAGTGAGATGGATCTGTGGTTTTCCAAGGAATACTGAGATTTATGGCGTGACAAAGAGATTCACCCAGAATGACTTCAAGGGAGCAATTTTCTACTTTTTCTATCCAAAGCAGTGTTAACAGATGTATCTGTACTGAGTGAAGAGGTCTATTTAGGCATGTCTTGTAGGAGCTGTATTTCAACGTTTTAGAAAGCCGGACCTGATGGAAGAGTCCTGCTAGGTGTTTGTTAGGGATGCACAGATTTATGTACCCTCTATAAAGCTTGCCCTCTACCTTGTGCCTGTTAGGAGGTACAAATGTTGCAAGTGGCCAAGAGAACATACGCAAAGAAGATTCACTTCAGTCATCTGCATCTGCAGGTGTTAGTGACTGAAAACATGTCTTGCAGAAACGTGCTAAAGGTGAAGAGACGGTCTTGTATTTGCCAAAACATTTAGAAAAGTATCTCCTGCCTTTCTAGTGATAAGGGCATCCTTTTAATATGCTGTTCTGAAGGCCCTACCAGAAGAGATTTGTTGGAAAATTTTAAAAGCAGAAAAATATTTTGTTGCCTTGTAACCTGATGTACTTGCACTTAAAAAGGCTGGCTGGGGTGCTGAAGTCTTTAAATGCTTTTTTTTCTTTTTTCTTTTTTCTCAGTATGTGCTGACAATGAGAATGAAGTAGAGGCAGACCAGCAGATGGACAACTTGTACCTGAAAGCTTTGGAGGGATTTATTGCTGTGGTGACACAGGATGGAGATATGATCTTTTTGTCTGAGAATGTCAACAAATATATGGGACTTACCCAGGTAACTTGTTCCCTTATGTTTTCCTCTCTTTGTAATACAGTTCATAGAAAGAACTCTTATGTCTAAATGCAGAAAACCCAGCTCTGTGCTGCTGCAAGAAAGATTGGAAATAAAATGTCTTATCTCTCAGGCAGGTACCCTGCACAGCAGACTACACGGGTCACAGGTTCCCTCTCCCTTCCTATCTAGTTGTAGTGTCTTTGGTGACTGCAGAGTTGCCTTCCTACATCTTACTAGGCAAATGAGAAGGCATTTATTCTACTTGTGCCTTAGACTATGGGACAAAGGGGATAGAGCTGCTCTTTTGGGTCCCCCCTTTTCTGCTTTGTGGATTGGGAGTTTTGTCCTGTGTTGAAAATAACAAGAGGTATTGACTGTTAAATGCACTGTGCAAATTCATAGATAAGAGAATCATTCTGGGAAGAAAATGAGGAGTTATGCAGAGGATAAACAAAGGGAGGGTCATGGGATTTGTGTCTGTGAGCATCCTGTTGATGCACTTAGTTCTAGTGACCAATTTCATTTCAACTGTATTTAAAAACAGATAAACACTTTCAGGTGCTTTGATTTGCTATTTAGTTCTTACTTTCACACAGGTGGAACTCACTGGACACAGCATTTTTGACTTCACTCATCCATGTGACCATGAGGAAATTCGAGAGAATCTGAGTCTGAAAAATGGTAATAATGAAAATACAAAAGTCCTTGTTT
Organism: Ammospiza caudacuta; assembly: GCF_027887145.1. Classification (NCBI taxonomy): domain Eukaryota; kingdom Metazoa; phylum Chordata; class Aves; order Passeriformes; family Passerellidae; genus Ammospiza; species Ammospiza caudacuta. Next base: position 30,827,032 of record NC_080595.1, read on the forward strand.
GTTTTTGAAATAAGCAAATGAAGTAAATGGCTAGCAAAAGAGATCTCTTCATCATGGTAAAAGGAATTTTCATTCCTACAGTAATCATTAACTGCTATTCAGTGCTTTACAGATTCATTTTGTTTTGCCAAATACTGCTTAAATATGATAGTACCAAGAAACTGTTTGTTTAGTATTTTCCTTTCATCAAGTTTAGACAGGTATCATGTTTTCAGTTGTAACACTGGAAAAATTCATGTGCAGCAAGCTAAAACATAGGTTTAAAATGCACAAAGTCCTATTTCAGTTCCACTTAAAGCTTTAGGTCTGAGCTCTACAAATTGCTCTGCAATGGTCCAGGCATGTTTGATGGTCTCTGCAGGTAAATGATCTGAGAATAAGTCTGTTATTTCAGTTGAATCCTTCATGCTTATAAGTAGAAGAAATCAAGAAGGAAAATGAGAAAATTAATTTGCCTTTTCCTTATACAGGGCCAGGCTTTGGAAAGAAAAGCAAGGAGATGTCAACTGAACGTGACTTCTTCATGAGGATGAAATGCACTGTTACCAACAGAGGCAGAACTGTTAACCTCAAGTCTGCCACATGGAAGGTACAATATTTGAGCCAAATTAAGTGGGCTTGATTTTATTAGACATTTTGATGTGGAGAGATAATACATCCTAAGTTTGTTTCTTGTTATTTCAGGTTTTGCACTGCACTGGACAAGTTAAAGTGTATAACACTTGCCCTCCTCACTCTCTGTGTGGGTATAAGGAGCCTCTTCTCACGTGCCTTATAATAATGTGTGAGCCTATTCAGCACCCTTCAAACATCGATATCCCCCTGGACAGCAAGACCTTCCTGAGTCGCCACAGCATGGACATGAAATTCACCTACTGTGATGACAGGTATGCTCCACTGGCTTTTCCTTGCCAGAGGTGTTTTTATCTTCTTGAACAAAACAAGCAGTTCTTCCAAATGTCTTGTGTGGAGCTGGTAAGCAAGGACCAGAAGAAAATTCAGCCTGTTACCAAAACGGCTATTTAGCGGCTCACTTAATCCGCCTCAAAAATTTCAGTTTGGGCGAAACTGTTCTCCTGCTGTATTTCCTCATCCTGACAAGTGAGGAATTCAGTTTTACTGGCAGAAGATGAGGCAACTTGGAGCCACAAATGTCAGCTTCTTGGGCTTTAACAAACCGAAGGGTATGCAGGATTCCTGTTCCTGTGTTTTAGAGCGCATGTCCCAGGGCATGCCGTACGGACCTTAGTCAAGGACTGTTCTACGGTTGGTTTGGCCCAAGATGCTGTTCTCAGTTAGCTGGCAAGTGCTTTGTGCTCTACATTAACCAAGAATTGCCAAGGCATCCAGAGTACCTGCTGCCCTGAAATGGAGTTGCAGCCTCTTGCTCAATGAAAAGCAAACAGCCTTTATGGGTTATCTCCCTGCACCTTTTAGTGACAAAGTGAAGGGGAGGGGAGGACCTTGGATCAGGCAAGGGGCTTGTCCTCTGCTCCCCACACTTCACTCTTGAGGGGAAAAAAATGGACATTCTTCTAGTTTCCACCTGCCTCACTTGTCCTGGGAACTCCATGGCATTTCATGCCATCACCTTGTCTGCGTGCTGTGATAACCATCTTCCATGCATGCGAGTGAGCCAGAGATCCCTTCCTATGAAAGTGTCTTCCTGTCCCCCATTTGCCCAGAAGGTCCTGTCTTTACTGCTGTGGATTTGGGTTTTGTATGGGGTTTTTTAAGTTTATGAGTTAATCTCTGAATTTAGGATTAACTTTTCTGCCTAACGAAATTTCTCTTCTGAAATTCAGAGATGCTAGGAACCTCTGAGGCCTGGAGGGTTATCAGTGAGATTATAAACATGCTTGCAACTCACGCAGAAACTCACAGGACCAACATCTTTGTTGATTTCTTCAACCTTCGAAGGTTTTTTTAACTTTGCTAAGTAAGATTATTTTTTAACAATGTGATGAAGCAGCCATATAAACTTGCAGTGTTAGCAGCTGGGGATGAAAGCAAGATTACAAGAGTGAAACTTGTGACTGACCTTCTGAACTCTCAGAGAACTGTGCAGCAAGTAACTAGAAATGGTCTCTGATGTAATCACAATGAGACTTTTTCCTTTGTTAATATTTTCAGCATCAAAATATTGAGATATCAATAGGATTTTGCTGCTGGAGGGAGTGACTCAATATGATAGTGACTCATTAAAAGCAATGTGCTCAGAATTACTGGGGCCATTCAGTGGCAGGCTGCAGAAGCGTAGCAGAGGATTTTACTTTATTGCAGCATTCACGTCTCTGCAAGACTTAATGCATAAGCCATTATAAATGAGAATCAGAGGGACTGATGCTATCCCATTAAAGATACACATGCTTATTTTAAAAATAATGATATATTAAGCCTTGTCTTAAATAGTGTGCATTTCATTTACAGGGAAGATGTTTCACATGGCAGTGAAATACAACAGCTTCCTCTGGAGGACTGAACTTGTAGGGATTGTAAAGATTTTTTTCTCCAAAACCAGACTATAAAGTAGCGCATCTTTTACTATATAGTTTTGATTGGATGTTTCATTTTGGTAAAGCTGCAAAAAGATAGGCAGGGCAGAGAAGGAGGAGACATCCCAAACCTTTTGGGTTTTTTGCAGCAGATCCCCCTGCCCCCCGCTTCCCTCCCAGAGGGATGCTGATGTCTCTCTAGCAGGCGACACATCTCTAGACACATAAAAATGCAAAACACTCAGCTGTTCTTATCAAATTCAGTGCTGCTACACAGATTGCATTGAAGGAGCAGCTTATGCCAAGAATGTAAATCCAGGCTGGGGAGGGGAGGAGGGAAGGCAGCATGTGCCAGTCAGGTGCCTGAACTCTTTTCTATGTACTCTGTCCTTTCTGCAGCGGCGCGGCGGGGCTGACACAGCTCATTGCTCCATGAGGGAGGGACAGTGTGCTTCCAGTTTAGGGCTGCTATCATGGAGGGCAGTGTGCCTCCCCTACCAGGCTTCTGCAGCGCTCCTGGTGTCCTCCTTGCAGCTCATCTGGTGTGGACAGGTCTGCTTCCTGAGAGAGCATTAAGTTTTTATTTTCAAAGCACTCAGTCAAAGAAACTCTCAGATTTCTGAGTATAATCTCCTTAGGAAAGCTCATTGTCTGTCTGTCACAAAGCACCCTAAAATATAGGCTGGCTACCTTACAGCATTTTGTGACAAAAACTAGTTGGCTTTTCCTTAGGAGGGTATAGATTAGATGTAATATGAAGCAGGCAAGACTGGCCATCATTTAAAACATATGAGACAGTAGCCCATAAAATTTGCCTTCCAAAAATAAATTATGTATGTGGGCCTATGACTTCCCAGTGGTTAGGTGGGATATGTTTGTATTCTTAAAAGAGTTTTTGCAAGGTGATGAGCCTGTAGAGAAAGGTTCATGGATATGAATAATAAATAAGGGTTGTTCTCTTAAATGCTTGCTTCAGCCATTCCTGGAGAGTGATTTAAAGCTGTTCCCTTGCTCCACTTATCTTGGCTAAGTGGTTTACAGGAAGGATTATTTTAGCTGTAATATAGAAATGCTGATCAGTGGTACAATTTAATAATCCAAGTGAGGGTTTAGTTCAGCTGCACAATGCTTTTGTGTCAGGAGGGATTGCCAGTGAGGGTGTTTTAGTCAGAAGAAAAGGCATGCCTTTGTACAAAGCCAATTTTGTTACCTTGGTGGCATTGGCACTTACTTTGAAGGCATGGCTTGCTGTGGGGCATCGTATGTCCCTGATTACTAGAAACCAAGTTATTATATAACCTTTTCTTCTTTTTCTGGACTGGGACATTTTAATGGTAGAGTTGAAGAAGAGAAAAGGAGCAGTGGAGGATATGTGGTGATTCAGAGTAGGATGGTGCAGGAAGATGCCATGCCATAGCATTGCCATCCCATATCAGTATTCATGTGGGATCCAGGCTGTGCCCACCTGAGAGGAAACTGAGATTTATTGTGTTTCCAGTTATGTCCCAGTAACTAAGAAATACACAGGCACAGGACTTGGATGAGGATTTAAGTTAATTTGCCATTTGACCTCTACTAGGGGAATATTTTTAAGTTAAATGGGAATGCAGGGAAGCATTTGAATGGACATCCTGTTCTTTCATTCCTGCTCAGGGGAAAATGCAGTATGGAGATGATTGAAGTGGTGATAAGTGAACCCAAAGATCCACATTTGACAAAACTGACTTCTGGTATATGTCATGTTTAAATGTAAAATGTGATCTACTTATATGTTAATAACACAACCTTGATTCAGGTAGACAAAATGAGTGGTCCTGACAGTCCTGGTGAAGATTTTCATGTTCACGTGTAGGTTTTTTACCCTCACAAAGCAGATACACCTGACCAGGCCATCCATCCTGCTCAGTAGTGGCCAGGGGTCCCAGGATTTTGCATTTTGGGGTTTTTTTTCCCCATTGGCTAGGGTTAGACTAGAAGCAGCCATGAATATTTTTGAGAGGAAATGTGGTTAGCAAGCAGCCATGAATATTTTTGAGAGGAAATGTGGTTAGGTTGGCAAGACTGCCCCATTGCCTGCTCTAGGAGGCTGACAGAGTGCTTTACCCCAGGCACAGTGTCTGTGTTGGGCTTTATTATTTTTTCCCTCCTTTTTTTTAAACTCATTCTGCTTTAAGTATAACTTTGTTTTGTTTGTTCCTCTCAAGACCAATTTAACTTCAATAACTTGGTAACAAGTTTGAATACAGAAAGACTTTGTTAAGAGATCCACACCCTCACACACCCAGTCTGCACAGGGCCCACTGAATATACAGCCCAGCTATTTTTTATAAGCAGTAAACATTAGAGCAGTCTTTCACAGAGCTTGACTTCTCAGGCCTGATGGTTCTTACCATACTATTTTAACTCAAGAAATGGTGTACAATAAAAAGCTCTGTGCTCCTTCCTATAAAGGGACAGAAAAGCACAGTTTTAGGAAAAACAAAAATACTTGAACTAGCTCATCTTGTAGGAAATGCAGCCTTGAAGCAGTGGGTTTTGATTGCTTTGCCATGTTTCAAAGAGATAAAATTGGGCAAAGTTGTACAAACCTAGAAATACGAGTCAGATCATTTGTTTCTTAATTGTGTACCCTAAGCACAAGATTTGCCCTTATTCCATGTCCCAAGAATTCAATATTAAGATACTTATATATATTGTATATTTAAGGGGAACTGAAATAGTGCTCAAAACACACTTGAGTAGTGGCAGCTGGGACAGCTCTCCTACTCCAGATGGCTATTGCCCACCTCTTCACTGTGTTTTCAGAGATTTTGACCTCTGTACATCAAGATGACAAGTTTAGCTCAGAAAACTGAAGTGCCAGTCTGGCAAAAAATTAAGATTCCCCCAAAGGTATTTGTGTTCTCAGAAACAAGTTGGTAACAGGAAAATAAACAACCTCACAGCCCACCTGTCATCTTCAACAAAAAATCATTATTATCTTACTAATGAGCATTCTACGAATGCAATGGAAACACAAAGCCTACCATGACAGGAATGCCATCCAAAACACCATACAGTTTGCTTTCTAATTTTGTCATTCCACAGCTTGCACAAGGAGCAATTTTCTGGCTGGCGTCTAAACAAAAGTGGAAGTCTTGTGCCTGAACTCAGTTGTGTAAATGATCCTTTGGTATTATGGGATGTAGACATTTTCCTGATTTTCTTAGCTGTGTACTGCTCCTTCCCATAGCTCCGTGGGAAGCCTTTTCCTTTGCACTTAGTCCTCTGTGTGTTCACTTGGCATTTTGTGTTGCTAAGAGGTTCCTGTGGAGAGTACACAAAGTTTAGAGGGTGCACCTCCCTGGCAAACCTCAAAGTAAGCACAGGTAAAGTTTACAAGGATCTGTGCCAAAGCACTCGCTGCCTCCTGGCCCAGGGGCTGCTCGGGGCTCTTGGCTTTGCCCATCTTCTTCCACACGCATCTTGGGAGAGCCACAGGATGGGAGTGATGGATAAAAGGACAGATGCCCACTTCAACCCTGGTGCATAATGCGGCATGAAATACACTAACCTGATTTCCAGCCCTGCACAGCCTGCAGCCTACAAGATTTTTTTTAAGCTTTTCAGGGTCAGCAGTACTGTGGGAGGAATAAAGGAGGGTGTGAACTGCCAATTTATGCACCCAAAACTAACAGAGATAACAACTATTGGAGAGAGAGTGTTTTTTATAAAATAGTGGTATTTAAAACACTATTTTTTTTTATTTTATAAAATAGTGGTATTATGAAACACTGCCAGCCAATTTTAGGGGGGTTTGGTAAGTGGGGAAAATGGAACATTCTACAATTTTTTTTAAATCATGTCAATTGGAGGAGTCTTCAGAGAGAAGTGGAATGAATCTGAATAGTGTTAACAGATGAACAGAGCAGTTCAATGAGAGCATAGGGGCTGTTAAGCCACTTATTATTATTTTTTAAAGTAACTTTCAAAACAATTACTCTTCATTAGTATTTCACTGTTACCAGGCATGGGTTTAGAACTTATGTGGGATTGTGGGTAACTTTTTAATATCTTATTTTTATCTTTTTATGTAATATGAAGTTGCTTGTAGTAGAAAGATACTGCCACTACTTGCTTACTTCCATCCAAGATTACATTAGATCTAATTAGATTTGACATTGGCACAGCAGGATTGCACCATAAGTCATTCTGTGCCATGGAATGACAAGAAGAGTCATTTTATAGTGAGGGTGCTCATTATGGACAGCAAGGAGCAGTTTGAGAAGGGAAATTACAGGACTGGAATACATGAATTTTGCATAGAGTTTACCATTCCCATATGAGTAGAGTCCCTCAGCCTGCTGTAATGTGTATTCTTTGTTAGCTATCTCAATTCCACTGCTGACTTCCATGAAGGCTGTAATGTGGGTTTGGATTTGCACTGGTGCTGCTGGGTACATGGTGCTTCTGTTTTTTCCCCATTATCTTCATTTTGTTTTCCTTCTCCCTGCTCAACCCCCACTTGGCTCTCAGCTCCCAGTGACTACATTAAGAGTAAATACTCAACTTCTTGAATTTCAAAATCCTTCCCCTTGAAGTGAGCTCCAAACTAACTGGAATAGCTTTGTGGTATTGAGCCATTATATAGTCAAAGGCCAGAGTTTCTGATATTAAAGACCATGTACTTACATTGGTCCTGGCAAAAGCCTCTGGCCACTTACACCAGTGTGTCCCAGCTGGTTGTGTAAAGACAAGCAGCAACTGTATTTTGTAAGCCTTAATTTTATTAGGACTCTTTCAGTATTTGCTGTTTTCTCATGATGATTCAGCTTTGATGACCAATTCAATGTGAGAAGTACTTTTCAATAGGAAAGAAAAAACAATTGTGGTTTCAGAAAAAAGGTTAGATTTGAGTGGGATGCAATTTAAAAGCTCAGAAGCTTGTCAGTGAAGAGAGTAAAAAAAAGTCTTTGAAATCTGGATTCAAACATTTCCCCTTTGTTGGTCTAATTTTAAATGTAAATAAAACTGGAAACACAAACAGAAGAGTAAGTTTTTGAGGGGAACGTAATGCAAGCTACAGCTTTTGCTCATCTGAAGTATTGTAAACCCAGGTTCATTCCATGGAAATCAGGACAGAGGATAGTTTTCAGAGTGACAAAACCAAGGTGTCCTGGGGCTATGAGCTGTAGAGTTCTGTGGAGGTGGAGGCAGGGAAAAGCTGACTCAATACCTTGGCGTTCAAGCCATACACAAAATAGTCCCATCTTATGTGCCTTCCTTGCTGCAGGGGGATCCAGGAGATGAATGCCATGCTCTTGCTCTGTTTGTTTTACAGTACTTACATGTCTGTCTTGTAAAGACATGCTTGTGTCTAGAGGACTGGGCCAAAGCTGTCCTTCCAGGGAGTACACAAACCTGAGGATGTCTCTTAAAAGTAGCAACAGCACAAATCAAATGTGGTGGTGGCACATAAAGCCATTCTGAGAAAGTGGCATAAAACCTGGGCTCTGCCACTGACAGCTGTGAGGTGCTCCAGGATGTGACCATTCCTTGCAAACCTCCCAGATTTTAAAGGTTTATGAAAGTGTCACAATTAGTTTGTGTGCTGCTGTTCTCTGTATTACAGGTTATTATAAGAACTTCAGAGGTAGGAAGATGCAGCCAAGACTGTCAATGTCTTGTAAACCAGAAGATAATCTTTGCTTTTGAATTATTTTATGTACTTTATTTTTAACTTACCGTGTTTCCTGTAAAGCTGTGTGTGATGGTATTTCCAGTTGAAATAAACCATTTTTCTTCCACCTCCTCATTAGAGAAAATCATCTGCACAATTTGATGACCTATTTTCATTGATTCAGGAACTTGTAAAAAATCCAGCCTTGCCTCAAAAAGATTCTGAAAAAAAGCTCTATTTTTTGAGATCATAGCTTTCTTTGTGTAAAATCCTACTTAGTTTGTGGTTACTTAGTCACCCAAGTAACCTAATCCATATGTCAGAGTTTTCAAATGATTGAGAAAAGACTAAATAGATGAACTTTTTTTTTTTTTTCCTTTTAACTGCCCATAATTTCTCACCTGGCCTTTTTATTTGTTAAAAGCAGTGCCCAAACCTTTTTGTATATTTTTTTAAAGTGTACACATACTTTTAAACCTGGTGGCACCAACCACTACCCCCCTCACATGTATTTGATTTTCAGTGGTGGTTGTTGGGAGTTTCTGCATGTAAGTGGGCAGCTTGAAAACTTTGTCAGTAACTAAAGTTGATACCTTCTATTAGAGATAGCATGCAATAGGCATAGGAGAATTTGCAGTGCACACACTGACATCCTTAGGAATTTTTGTTCCAGTAGTAGGACAAGGCAGTTTATTCTGAACATGGAGATATTTCAGAATGTGATCAGAAGTCCTCTATAGCTCCTCATGTGTTTGGAAGCTTAGAATTTCTCATTTTGCTTTTTTAATTCTGTTAGTTTGAAGACTTGAGCTGATACTGCCCTGCACATGTGAGCACAAGACTACAGTGATCTGAATTTTAAATATTTGCTTTTTTTTCTTGAACAAGAATAACAGAGTTGATTGGATATCATCCAGAGGAGCTGTTGGGTCGTTCAGCGTATGAGTTCTACCATGCCTTGGACTCGGAAAGTATGACCAAGAGCCATCAGAACTGTAAGTCACTTTCTTATTTTTCTTTGTTGTTTGCATGTCAGGCATAAATTATGGATCTCTCAATACATAGTTGAAAATACAAGTGCATCTTGTGTGCAGATACTCTCCAAGAGCAGTATTTACACCAGGTAACTGCGCTTGTCTAGCTGAAATCTGCTGCTGGTCCTTCCAGAGGGTCTGGGTTCTGCCATAATTAAAACTAAATTTGGATGTTAGAGGGAAGAATCACTGTCTCTCTAAGGTACAGTGCAAGGTTCAGCTGAAAAGCTGAGTTAGGCAATTCTAGCCTGGTGAGAAGGCCAAGAAAATTGGGATTGTTCAAAAAGAAAAGAGAAGGTATTGGTTGGGTTGACCCAAATGTGCCCTTCCAGTACCTGGAGGGAGCCTACAGGAAAAATGGAGAGGGACTGTTTACAAGAGCATGTCATGACAGGAAAGGTGGAATGACTCCAAACCAACAGAGAGTGGGTTTACATGAGATATTAGCAATAAAGTCTTTAGTATCAAGGTGATGAGGCACCAGAACAGGTTGCCCAGAGAGGCTGTGGCTGCCCCATCCCTGGAAGAGCTCGAGGCCAGGTTGGATGGGGCTCAGAGCAACCTGGTCTAGTGAAGGTGTCCCTGCCCATGGCAGGGCTGGAACTAGATGATCTCTAAGGTTCCTTAAAGATCCTATGATTATCTTTCTCATGTGCTCTTGGACACAGCAGACAGAGCAAAAGGGAAATAGGAAGAGCTTATTGCAGTGGTTTTTTGAATGTCTCTCTTTTGCTACCAAACAACAACTATCTTCTCCATCCAGAGTAGATGTGCAAGAAGATTTCTTAAAGAGATATTTATTATACAAATAATTCCTACTGCCAGAAACAGATGCTTCTTGTTATGCCTATGGGAACTGCCAGTTTTAGCTATTCTTCAAGTAAAGTATCTGAATTATTCTGGGAGCAGAAATCAGATCCAAGATCCCTCCCTTCAGCAGGCCACACAATTTCCATCTCTTTCACATCAACTGTCTTAAGATAATTGGATTTAAATCTTCAGTCTCTGTCCTTAAGAGTTAGTGCTTTGGCTGGAGACAAGGTATTGCATTAATGAACAAATGACATTTCCCACCCTTGGCTGTTATGGCCCCCAAACCAGTTTATTGGAGAGTTCTAAGCAGCTCATCACTAAAACCTCTGCAGAAACAAAGCAAAGCAGCTAGACTGGAAGATCAAAAAACAAACCCCACACACCTTGGAGTTGCTGTGATGAAGGCCTCTGTCCTCAGGAAACAGCCCATGACTTAGGTCACGTCTATGGGGAATTGGCCACCAAACAGACTTACAGAAAGTATTTCTGTACTTCCCAGAAAAAAAATTGCAGCAAAGAATAGTTGTCTGACCTTAAGGGGTTAACTCCAATGGCAAAGATTCAGGACAGCTTTAAGCTGAAATGTTTCTTGAAAAACTGTTTGGCAGTGATGAAAGTTGTGTGCTGTAAACCAGTGCTGATATGAATCATCCTGTTTCCAAAGCTGCTTAAAAGAAAAAAATAGATCAGCCCATACTCAGTGAGAGTTATCTGGGCATGTAATTTTTTTAATTGTTTCTTAGGTAATATGTTAGTGTTTTTACAAATAAAAATATTAATAAATTATAGATAGGATGTTAATATCCATATCCTGTGCTGGGCTATTGAAATTCATCCTGTGAAATGGGGGTGTGCTACACTGGTGCTTTTGAATCATTGAGCTGGATTTCTAAGAATGGGACACTGCTGGGAGGGAATAAAATGGGAGCTGGCAATCCATTTGGTAGTGGGAAAGGGAGGGTGAGCAAACCCATCCAGTTAATGAAATGGGAGCACTGAGTTACTTGTCCATGTAAAGATTTCTGGAGAGTTTCTAGTACCCACTGTGACCAGGCATTAACAGATGTTGCTTCTCACTCCCAGCAATTCAGTTACCCTCACATAGTGCAGAGTGTGTGTCCAGATGCCATTTGTGCCTGCTGAAAATGGCCATGTCCTACAAACCTGCTGCAGGGTACAAGGTCTGATCAAGAAGCAGAATGAGGGCAAGAGGAATTCTTGGAGAGGTGGTGTTAGACCAGCAAAAGTCCTCAAGGCACTGCACAGGTTATAAGTGTTTAGGATCAAATTGTTCTATAGGATTTATGATAGCACAGGATCAGCATGGATTATCTTTTTGCTGTTGGACCAAAGTCTATTGCTGTGATAAATGTGATTTCCCACAACAGAATCATGAGTTTAAATCACCAGCAAATCTGACCCCTTTAGTTTTTCTAAGATAAATAGTTCCCACATCTTCGGGGACCATCAAGTCAGAGAACAACCACAAAGACAAAGTGACAGCAAGCTGTGACTTGACAAAACACACATAAACCCTTCAAATAGGAAATGCCTGGGTTCCATTATGTGTGCCATTGAGATGCTGTGTAATGCAGGGTAACCAAGCAGGTATAGAGCTTATACAGCTTGCTCTTCCAAGCATGTGGCTATACAGAACTTACTAATTTTCCCTGGCCACATTCTTTTGTACCTGGAAATAGCCACCTCAAAATTCATGTTCAGCAGACTTGTATTTATTAAACAATAACTTTTATTAGAAGTCTGCTATGTGTAGAGTATATCTCCTTGCAATTATGCAGTCATCAATTCTGACAGTGCCCACCAGTTAGCAGAAGTTCAGCAAGCCTTGCAAGAGAATCATGGTTTTGTGTTCTATTAAATTTGTCCTTGCCTTCCCCCACTCTCTCCACACAAAGATAAGGAATATAATTGGAGACTATTTCATTGACATGTAACTAGTTCTGTAATGTATATATACAGGTAACGTATACTTTTTAAAAAGTAAAAAAAATAGAGAAGTGAGAAGTTCACTCTGAAGGCAGAACCTTAAATGTAGCATTGATAACAAAGTCAGCAGTTACAAGTGTATTAGTAATTTATGAGATTACCCCCTGGAGGGATTCTGCTGTACTTTATTATATCAGAACATGACATGCTTTGAATAATAATAATAAAAAAGATTAAAGCAGTAAAAAGCTTCTTTGTAATGTAACAGGCGCCTACACTGTGACTCTTATTGATGAGCTGATGATTAGGAAACAGTGTAATTATGTTTCACAAGCAGAGCAGAACAGTCCAGTCACTAAAACACTTTGAAATGAAAGCCTTTTGATTTTGTTCCACCAGAAGTATTTAATCGATAAAAGTAATGTTCTACTTTGTCTAAATAAATTAAATGAAGGATGATTAAATACTCCTAGGAAGAAAACAAACAAACTTCAGAAACAGAAGGATAAACACAGCAACAATTATCTGCAAAACAGTTGTTGTATTTCACAGGCCTGGAGTTGTACATTTGTATGGTGGCAGTGTAGGAGAGGCTGACAATAGCTAGCTTCTTTTAATGGCCACTCTCACTAGGAATTTTTCTGTAAAAAGACCACAGTATCAATTTTCCAGTCCTCCTGAGTCAAATTGCATTATTTCTAGGGCATTAGTTTGACGGCATAGTTCTTTTGGATGTAAAAGCTGTTTAAAAGGAAAGGTTGCCAATGTGTGGTCAAAGGTTTTGTTCAGCCAGTTCCCACTTCTGCTGCTACTCAGTGTGAGTATGTCTGCTTACAAGTACAAGGTTTTATTAGTGCAAGTACTGCTTGTCTACTCCAGCCCAGATTTTTTTGCCATTGATTGACATTTTCCCTTCACTGACAGCTTTGAATTACAACAGGCAGGACATCATAAAACCTTACATCTCAGAAGTCCAAATCTCTGCACTGAAAACTTGTTATCTGCAAATATTGCAAAATATTGGGGGATAGCAGGGCGACAGATTTCACCCTTCAAACATTTAGAAGCTTTAAACCCAAGTTGTACTATTGTCAGTTTATAGTTTGAGAAACCCAGGAGAGTTCAAAAAAACAGAGTTAAAAGAGCATTACTTGATTTGGTCATGTGGATCTTGGTTTCTTCTAGGCTGCTAATTCCAAGCACTTGCTTGGAACAGCACAGTTCAACCAGAGGGAAAAGTACTGTAGTTCAGCTTTTTCTTTTCTCTAGACAAAGCAGTTCTCTTTACTATTCTTATTTATTCTTATTCTTTGGATACCTTTTTAAGACTGATAGTAAGATAGACTACCATAAGGTCTTAATTTTTTAAAAAATCTTACTTAATATAGCTTTTAAACCACTTGATTTTTGTATTTATTGATTAGCTAAATAAGGAAACTGTAGTTCCCTCAACAAATTCACTTTTCTACAGATCAATTACCAAGACACTCCTACAATGGGAAATCAAGAAACATGCAGTCAGCAGGCATTATTTTGGGAGTTGAGATATATTAATTTTGTTTCATTCCACATTCTGATCTGAAGATTCAGACCATCTCAAAACTCAAATGCCAGAATTCAAATTTTCAATCTTCAGCAGAAGCCTCAAATGAACAGCCCCCTTCATGTTTCAAATGGATGAATTTTCCCAAAGTTAAGCACATCCCTTGTCCGTAAATGCTTCGGTGCACATCTGCGTAATGAAAGCTCAGAAGTGGGCGTATTTAAAACAAGTGTTACACGTTGTGTATTCCTGTCCTGATGCATTATTTCTATCTCTGCCCCCTTTTCTCAGTGTGTACAAAAGGTCAAGTAGTGACGGGCCAGTACCGTATGCTGGCCAAGCATGGGGGATACGTATGGCTGGAGACCCAGGGAACGGTGATTTACAATACCCGAAACCTGCAGCCCCAGTGCATCGTCTGCGTCAACTACGTGCTCAGGTGGGTTCAGGGCACACACGTGTGCATTCACGTGCTGCAGAAACGCAATGTTTGGAGGAACTTTTCAAGGGTCTATTTATTCAACGTTGTTGTTCCAAAATCAGTTTAGTCATGTTTGTTCAGTCTTGTTTACTGATGTTAGACATCGATGAAAAATGTGGCGTGCCTGTTCCCATACACGCTGTTGAAATACACCACCGCCTTTCTGCTTTGCAGAGTGGCTGCTGTGCTCGTACAGCAGAGTGTACGGTCTGCACTGAAGATTTTATTGTGCAACACAACTGCTCATGTGTTTTGTTTTTCTAATGCTGTGACCAAGAGATAAAACTAAGTAGTAACTCTATCGTATGTTGCTAGGAGAAGCTGTTTACAGCCTTAAAAATCAGGACCAATCAGAAGTTTTGCCTTCATTTGGCAAAACTCAAGATTTTTTGCTCCTAGTTGGGGCCAAAATAGGAAATACTTATTTGAGTGATAGTCTGGGTCATTACAGCCTCAACTACATCCCTTTAAAAAGCAGAGCAACAAAGCCCTGAGTATTCCCACAGAAGTCCTGACCACACTCTCTGCGTTATCCGAAATGGTGGTGCTCAGCAACGCTGGAACTGTGCCTCGCCTGTCGAGAGCCTGGCACGCAACTGAGCGGCCAAAGTGCTCCTATAGCCCCAGCTTGTGCTGCCTACTTTATCCACATCTTCCATCTTTATGGTACAAAATGCCTGAAAGCTGTTCTCTCCTTAGTGAAATTGAGAAGAACGATGTTGTGTTCTCCATGGACCAAACAGAATCACTCTTCAAGCCTCACCTGTTGACAATGAACACTGCCTATGACAGCGGCATCCCTGCGACAGAGAAGAGTGACTTCTTGTTTACTAAGCTGAAGGAAGAACCAGAGGAACTTGCTCAGCTGGCACCAACACCTGGTGATGCCATTATTTCCCTGGATTTTGGTTAGTATTTGTATAAATTATTTTTGTCCAACAAAGAGCCACATGTGAGCCTGCATTTAGAAACTTAATAGACAAAGTCTGTTTGCTGTGTGTACAAATTGTGAGTAATGGCTAAAAGAGCCCACATGCTCACACCAGTGGAAAATTTCTGTGAATGAGAGCAGGAGTCTTGCTTTCTTGCTGACTAAATAACGTGCATTAAGTCTATGCCAACTTATTGTCATGGCAACTAGGAGCAGTGTTTACTTTAATGAATAGCTGCAGTTACATCATAACACTGCACCAGCTAAAAGTACTCATTAATATTGTTAAAACCCCATCCAGGAACACAGAAGTTTGAGGAAGCCCCTGCCTTCACCAATGCTGTTTTGACACCAAACAAAACGTGGCCAGTGGAAGTGAAAAGCCACCCTGCTCAAGGTGAAACACTGACGATACCATCCTTTACAATGCCTCAGATTGCACCTGGCAGCAGTACTCCAAGTGCAAGCAGCAACAGTAGCTGTTCCACGGTAAGAAGAGCTTAAAAAACATTAAAAGCATTATATGTTTTGTATCCAAATCCCATCAATATATATAGACAACATTTTTGTGTTGGCAGTCCTGCCTCACTTCTTATTAGCAAGGCCCAGAGTATCTCTATTCTTCCTATACTGCATCATGCCTTAAGAATTAATAGCAAAACTATGAAATGGGAACAATATCCTGGCTTCACACTGCAGTCCTCATTGTCGCCCAGCTGTCCCTCTAGTAATTACTGTACCATATAAAACAACTAGTAGGAGAACATGCTACCACCTTTCATGGAGTTAGCCTTATATAAAAAACCAATATACAATTGTGTGGCCACTGGGATCATTGCCCCAGAGCCAGCCTCCTTCTGTTAAGTAGAAGCTGTAGCTTTTAGGAAGCTTACCCAAGTCAGGCTTTTGAGAGCAGCTCCTTGGAGTTTCCCACTGAAGAAATGAATCTGCTTCTGTGGCACTGCCCCCAGGAGCTGGAGCCACTCTTACCAGAGGGTAGCCAGTCTTAAGAAAATCACAGAGGTATTGCTAAGCATCTTCTTTCTTGATAAAAGTATTTAATTTCTTGTTGCTGGTCTGAGCTGCCAAAAAACATTTAAAATAGGATGACCGCTATATTCCTGTAATGGGTGCCTATGTTTTGCACTGACACTCTTGTGTCAGAAAAGCTTCTGATAGAAGTGGACAGTTTTGGGTTCTGAGCCCACTAAATACACCATCTGCCCATTCACTTTTCATAGGAAAGATCTGTTACTGAATAACAGCATGGCATAAATGACATGATGCTAAGCCAGCATTGTGGTTGTCTTCCTGCTTAGAACAAATTATTATTTCCATGCAGCCCAGCAGCCCAGGAGATTATTACTGTTCTGTGGATGAAGATCTTAAGATCGAGGTGATTGAAAAGCTTTTTGCCATGGACACAGAATCAAAAAGTCAGTGCACCTCCCAGGTAATGAACTCTCTCTTCTAAAAGCCACCAAGATCAGTCTCCTACTAGAAGTAGACAGTGCAGCTGCTACTTGTGTTGTGCATGCAGATATTGGGATACAGCATTTAAACTGCATTTGCACATGCACACCAAATCTTTGATGCACATTAACAAAACAGTGCACTTCCAAAAGCTGCCATGTCAATCTCTGTCCCTAACACTCTGAAACATGAGGTTTGGAGTGTCACTGTGGTGGCACTGCTAATCACCAGAGATTGCAAAATGTGGAGGCTTCTGTAGATAGGATAAGGAATATAAGAAGCAGCAATTCGTTTTTAAATGCAGCCAAATGACTAATGAGCAAACATCCTTTCTAGGACAAAATATAAATAAACTAATTCTTGAAAAACACCCAAAGGAGACAGGGGTCCCCTCATAGCACACATCTCCTTTAACTACAATAATGAAAACTCATTTTAGATATATGCTTCCTCTTTTGCCTCTTGGAGGTTTTCAGAGAGACCAGAAAATTACTTACACATAAAGTAACACACAGTCTCCATCTCCTGCATTCTAATAATGATGTAAGTGTAGAAATTTTCCCTATAAATAAATAAACCCACTATTACAACATTACAGCAAGTGAGCTAGTGAATAAAAGGTGTGGGCCTGATTCAGCTTGCTGAACTTTAAATACTTCATTGAAATGCTTTGTGAAGAGCTTCTGCTTTATAGTTGAGAGAAAGGAACAGGCACCACTGATTGGTAGCACAGACCTCACACGCATCTCTATTTATTAATCCTACAGAAAGTTTGGGATGCTGCTGCCCAAATTAGGTACTTCAATTTGCTAAAACAACTTACAGGCTTAGGTAGGCTGTAATCCATGTTCTGAAGAAATTTTGTCTAAGTCTGGACGTAGAAATGAAAGCAAGAGAAAGAGCAGACAGATAGAAGTGTGGAGTAGGATGAAACTCACTGCAAGACTTTACATGTGCAAACTTCAGTATTGTCAGATTCAGTATCTGCTTGCTCAGGTGTGTCCCACCACATCAGCTGCTTTTGGTGGGAAAAAGAAGTATTATAAAAGTGCTGCAGGGGTGTTATGAGCTGACTGGGGAGCCAACATTGATTATCGTCTCTGTTCGGCTCTGGTCAAATGCCAAGAGAAGTGAATGTGGGTGTGACTAGTCCTCCTAGGGAGAAAAGAATACAGATTTAAGTGTGATAATGTCCTTCTGGCTAAATTTTTTCAACCCTTGCATTTTTAGACACCTTTTTTAGTGTAGCTGAATTGTGAGAAAGCTGTGGTTTTTATTTTAACATGAAAAAGCCTGAGGTTGAACTACATGCCACATATTGTAGAGTCTTGGCAGACAAGTTATTCAAAGCTTAGTGAAACAGCATCTACTTCAGATCACAGGAGGATCTGGAGGCTGCATGCAAGCTGCTTTAACAAATATTGCTCCTCTGAGAGGTTTTTTCCTTCAGTTTGTTGTCTTAATTTTGCTGCTGATGATAATACAATGAACATGTATGCTAGCATAGAAATAAGACATCTTTAAAGAGGAGTTGGCCAGTTTCATTAGGTAAATTTGGCATACAGTGATTTTTCAACTTTGCATCTGTTAGTATTCCATATCACACTAACTGCCACAACTATTACTAATTTATAGTTTCTTTATGAACTTCATCTTTCCACAGACTGACTTTAATGAACTGGACCTTGAAACCTTGGCTCCTTACATTCCTATGGATGGAGAAGATTTCCAGCTCAGCCCCATCTGCCAAGAAGAAAGTCCTCTCTGTGAAAGTGCACAAAATACCCAGCAGCATCTAAGTAGCATGAGTACCATCTTCCAACCCCTCGCTCCTACTTCACAGAATCAGTTCCTCCCAGAGAAATATTGCCCACAGCTATCAAATGAAAAAATTAACTCTGGTCATGGGTCCCTGTCATCGGTGTTCTTCAACAATATGAATAGGTCATCATTGCCACCATACCATGACCAAGCCAGCACTCCCCTGTCTTCAATGGGAGGAAGATCAAACACCCAGTGGCCACCTGATCCCCCATTAGAATATGTTCCAGCAAAATGGAGACTCATGGATAAATACTCAGGATCCCTATCAAGTTCCCCCTCGGGCCCACCAATAACTTCTCAGAGAGTGCCCATATACAAAAAAAGGTATGTGTTGCTGTGGTAAAACTATGTATATTTACCAAAAAATATTTTGAGGAATGAGAAGGGTCATAATCTTGAAAATTAATTTTTCTCAATTCAGCTGAAACAATTTGTTGTGATAGGCATCAGACTGCAGCTCTGGGGAAATTAATGTGGTGCTCTCCCAGTGGCAGTGAGTCTGGAGGAAGCAGAAGTGGGCTAATTTTTCATTGCCTGTAAGGATAGGCAAATGAATTTCCTGCTGGTCCAGTTAAAATTACACCAGTAATTTTGCAAAGCATGCTTGACTTTATTTAAGAGCAGTACCAAAAAGACTTACTGGTGCAGCAGTAGCAGGGACGGACACACACATACTTTCTTACCTTGCATATATTTTCTGCACAACAGAAAATGGGGAAGAGAGAAGAATGAAAGTACATTATTGCTGGCATATGTAAATACTACAGCCAAGACTTAAATTGCAGGCTCTGTTTCTACAACCTTTTTGTTTGCTTTCTTACACATGTGAACAGTATGTGATGCAATGTAGATCAGAGGGCACAGTCCTAGAAGTTGCCTTATAGCTAGAAGTTTCTCTGTAGCTCTTGACTTTTCAGTGTTGCTCATACTGACATGTTCAGGAGGTACATAAAATAGCAATGGTCATTTTTAAACACGAAGCTGTGCAGTTTGCTTTTTGGGATTTCTTGTTGGCAGAAATACCAGTGTCTGAATATGCATCTGGAAAGAAAGGGTTTGTCCCCAGTCAACAACTTGTGTGTTCATACTTAGTATGTAAAACAAGGGAACATGCATGGCTCTCAAATCCAGCTCTTAAGAATTACATTACTTTCTTTTTCACAGCATTTTTTGTCTGCCTGGAGATCCCTAGAGGGTGTTTATGCTAAACTTTCATAAGTCTTTGATCCCAAACGTCAAAAGTTTCTAAAGATGGTAGGATGACTAATAACAGGAAATGAAAACATTTGATGTTTGAGATTTGTCCACTGGCAAGTCTCAGACACTTTAGATGTCTTTAAATGAAAGAAGAATCTGTATAAGTGAACCAGATTATTTTGATTTGCCTTCCTGTGCACTCACAAAGATGTCCTCTCCACAGGCCCCTGGATGCTTTTGGACAACGAGGCATAGATATAAACCCAGCAAGACTTGCTCTGTCTAACAGTTTGAAACTGAAGCGACAACTGGATTATGAAGAACAAGCCTTGCAACAACTGAGTGGGGTAATCATAAGAAATGCATCCCCTTCACAACTTTGGACTCATCATGGTCATCAGTGTAATTGTTTGTTTTGCTTCCCTTCTCATTCTAGGGAGATCCATCTGTCATTAACCCATCTCACTTAATGTGGAAGAGAATGAAATTTCTCAAGGGGGAAAACTGTTCCTTGGTTACAGAAAAGAAGTCTCTCAGCACAAGTGTTCTTACTGGTAAGACAAAAGAAAGTGGTTTTGCAATGTTACATATTGAAATACCATTTTAAGACAGGTTGAATAGGGAAAAAAGCTCTTTCAAAAGGAAATGTAAATAAACTCTGTAAATATTACACCAAGCTAAAATTAAAGACCAAGTTGTATCGCTAAGAGCTGAACAATTTAAAGGTACATTTGATAAGTACCATTTAGTTGGTTTCTCGGATGTTCACACACTTGCTTGGGAGGGAACAGAAAACAGCTTGATGGAGCTGTGTTTACCTCCTGCTGATCCAAGGTGTGAATATCTCACACCTCATCTGAGATGTGAATATCTCACATCTGAGAGATAGAACAGATACTGCTTCTCTACAACACTGTGTTTCCTTACACAAGCGTATCTTGACTGCAATACTACTGCTAGAGCTGGGGCTATTTCTAGATTTCCTTTGTCATAACATGCAGATTTGCCTATGCTGTAACACCACCACACTGATGTTCACTTTGCTTTGGATCAATATTATCTACTATAATTATTGCACTGGCTTCATTTAGCTTTTTCTTTTTCTCTACTATTTAAATAACAGATGAATTTTTCTGTAACTCGAGAGGTCTGAGCCAACCAATGAATCAACTGCAGCAACAGCAGCAGCAGCATCAACTCCCCTGTGACAGTCCGGGTGAGAATTTGAAAGCAGGAGCGTTTCCCCCTCTGTTTTACAGTTCCCATTGTCAGGACTACAGTGTCCAGCCAGCTCATAAAGCATCAGGTAAGAGCTGTCAAACACAGAGATTGGAAAATGTTGGTATTTTGTTCCAATACTGATTCCATGAAAAAAAAACAAACCAAAAATGTGGAGGAGAAGGATGATAAAAATCAAAATACAGCACAAAAAATCAGTTTTGTGGTTTAGTGTGAAACTGTAATGTTTACATTTGTAATACATGAGAAAAATATTTTTACCCTCCATTTCAGTTAAAGTTAATACCTTTTGACCTTGGAGGACCCATCATCCTCCATCCACACTCGGGTCTTGTGATAGAATTGATTATTATATGGTACTAAAGAACTTTGCTGCAGCATTGATATGGAGGTTTGAAGGTTGGACTCTTAACATGTGCCTTCTAAATGTTGAAATAAGTAATAAAAGGGGACATGTGTCTGTCCCTTTTAATACATGAGAGGAGTGGCGTCAATTCAGAAACCATGTCTTTTACTACAGCTTTTCTCATCTACACCAATGGAGTTTTTCTCAGAACAATCTCAGTTTGGGGGTGGAGGTGAAAAACTGCCCTTGTTTGTGTGACACCCTTGCAGCAGTTTAAGGAGGGGCAGAGCACAGGTTTGCTCTGACACCTGGAACTGCCGGTGGTTTGAGGCGTATTGACGTAAAAACAGAATGAAACTGCCGTAAGCAGAAGAGGTGGGAGGAAACAAGTGCCCTTTCTAGTCTCAGCACCTTCGCTGCTGTGTTCCAGGTCTGACCAGCCGCCTGCTGGGGCCCTCCTTTGAGCCCTACCTGCTGCCTGAGCTGACGAGATACGACTGTGAGGTGAACGTGCCGGTGCTGGGCAGCTCCACGCTGCTGCAGGGCAGCGAGCTGCTGCGGGCGCTGGACCAGGCCACCTGAGCGAGCCCGCCAGCGCCACGGCCGCACTGCTCAAACAGCTTCTGGTTCAAATATATTTCTGCAGGTAGACAATTTCTAATACCAGTACACTTTCACAGGATTTTACTTAGATATTGAACCTGTCCACATTACCAAATAGTGGCCTTTTGAAGTTACTCACTTTATTATTCATATTAAAGAAATACATCTACTGTATTTTCTCTATTGCAATTAAACTGGTGTTTAGAGAGTTTGATTACCCTCCCCTTATCTCATTACCTGTAATTTATAGTCTGAATATTTTTTTTTTCAAATTTCATGCTAATAAAAAGCTGTGGTATAAATGCCTCATCATGTGATACTTTGGCTGCAGTACTGCAAAGATATATTTTATTGCCAAAGATGAATGAAACAAATTTGATCTCCAACCACAGTTTTTTGTTGATCTGCCAAATTAAAATCCTTCGAGTCTTTCTGTTTTCCAGCATTTATTTTATTATAACTTTAATAACTTTTGGAAAAGCATACTAAGGAAAAATCCCAGCCTTCTGCCTCCCATCCCTTTCCTTCATTTTTATATACTTTGTTGAAAGAAATGTGAATGGTGAAATGCAATGTTTGTGGGTATCTGTGAAAGTTGCACGTTTTAAGCTTTTTTCCTCAGAAGCAAGCCACATTCTCAGCTGCCTTAACCAGGCTTAGCTCTACAGCCAAGGGAATCCTACAGATTTGTCCCAGTGGAGGATTTAGGCCTGTGTTTTTGTTTGTTTTGAGGTTTCTTGTTTTGTTCTTTGTTGTTGCATTTATTTTTTACACAAAACAGATTTTTTTTTAATTATTATCTCTCTCTGGGTCAGTTGTTAATCATCTCTTGGTACTTTTGCTATATCTATGACAACTATTTTAAGAGCTGTTTCTGCTAGGAACTTGTAGCATTTGTTATGCTGTTGCTGATATTTCAGGAATCAGAGCAGTGGCCAGTACTAACACCTCTGATTAATGTTACCCTTTTCCATTTTATATGCCAGCTAGCAATATAATTGCAATATTGAATAAAAAAATCTCAAAATAGTATTTTCCAGAGTATTAGGTTGGCTCAGTTGTAATTAGACAAAAAGAATTAGGGATTACATAGTGAGATGACTATCCAGCAGGGAGGTCCCTCATTTTTACTTGCCTTACATTTATCAGTAGCTAGAAAGTCATTAAAAGGCACCCAGACATTTTCAGAGCTCCTTTTCAACTATCATTAATTGTCATGCACATATTTTAAAAATAGGGCTTTGAATGCTTTCAAAGGGTTTTGAAAATTTAAATTACAGCATCTCTAAACAGCAAAAAATAATACAATAAAAGGCACGTGAGCAGTTCTGACTTAAAAATACATAAAAACTTAGATCTGTGTTGAGATCTATCTTGTTTCCTCCACTGGTATAAATCACTGTAGATTCACTGAAGAAAATGAAACAGTGGCAAAGTATAAAAGGTAAAAATCTGGCCCAGAAACTTAGAACAAAAATATGTTTTTGAGACTTCTGAGTCTGCTGAAGCCTGGTGTATAAAATTGCTTTATTTCATGCACCGACACTTGCATAGAGAGAGCCTTGGGTTCATAGAGCACTTCAGAGTTCGCTGTGCTAAGCAAGTCTTAACCACACATACTTAGAAAAGCTGAAGACCTTTTGTTATGGGTACATAATGTAAAAAAAATATACTTCCTATTGTAGGCAATCTTTCAAGAGTTTATTACCAAAAATAATCTACTCGTAAAGTGAAGTAATTACTGTGTGAAAAAATTTATTGTAAGCATCAACCTCTGATGAAAATTGGCCATCCACATTTGACAAATTTGCAGTGGCACAGACTTAAGGCTTCAAGGATTAAAGACACTTGAATACTGCTCTTCTGTTCCTTATTTGTGTAGTTTCAGCATTAAAAATGTTATACCTTAACAGTTTACTAAAACACTCTGAAAAAATATTCTATGTCTTAATATTAATCATACTTTTTATCATAATTATTTCATAATCTATATTGCTGAATTCTTATTGACAATATTATAACTGTATGGGAACTTTAACTTGATAAGGAAATGTATTTTGACACTGATACCTTATTAAAGTATACTGATCCTAAATTCTTTGTGACTCATTTGCTATGAAATTGTTATTTGTTGTATCATTGTAAAACAAAAGTATTTATTAAATTATTTATAGAAAATAAAGGTTTGCATTGATCTTTGAAGACTGAGAGAACAATCAAATGTTACCCATGTTTGAGAGCTGGGAAGGAGCCTGCCAAAGGTCCATACTATCAACTGCTTTGTAGAGTTTACCTGGCTTCCCTCAAATGAAGAAGCAATGCCCTGGAACCAGACCACTGCCCTTCTGGAACTTGTCCTGTGGCTCAGACTGTTGCTTCTACTTCAAAACTGAGGAACTGAGGGTACCTTTTGTAATGCTACCCTTACAAAAAAAAAAAAAAAAAAAAAAAAAAAAAAAAAAAAAAAGAGAGGGAAAATTAACTCCACCAAGTCACAGTTTAGAGGCTGAATTTCCACAGTTCCCAACCTGAGTTTTGGTGGAGAAACAGAAGCCATCATATTCTAGCAGTCTTGGCAAGCCCCTGACTTATGAGCTTTCCCCATCAAATCCTTCCAAGCCTCTGCTTCACCCTGACAGTAGTCATTAATCCCAATGCTGCTGTTAAACAGGTCAGTCCTTTTCCATATAGAAAATGCCAGTTTTGCCTGTGCAAAACACATAGTAGGAGGACAGACACATTAAAAAATTAATTTCCAAACATGCATCTAAACTTCAGTGCTGTGTGGAAGCTGTTAATGCTTGATCCTTCTGATAACTGCCTTTGAAACATGCTGTGCCTACACAGCCAGTGAGCTGCTCAAGCAGCAGCAATTCTTGTGAAGAGCCTGCAAAAGTGGGCTATTGTTACCTCCTTTCTCAGACAGGACACTCTGTAGGAGTAGAAACCAAATCCTTGCCTCTAAATCTGTTGTAATTAACATTAACTATACAAAACTCTCCCTTTTAAAGTATCCACTTAGTCTTTGTCTAAGCGTCCCTTGGAGTAACTCAGATCCTAATCCAATTGAGTTCTGAAAAAAGTAATAGGAAAATTAATTGAAAAAACCAAAAAACAATCTCTGAAATAGAGATTAACCTGTTGAGATCAACTACTATCTTTTGAAGAGTGCAGTAGTTAACTGTTAATATGAATTAGTGCTGTCAGGCATTATTTTTGGGGTGTCCAAACAGCTGATTGCTCACACACTCATACTTTAAGGGTCCTGCAGTCACCATTCCCACGTTCAAATAGCTGAAGGAACATATTTGTAGTACCTTGAGCTGCCTATTTTCTTTCCTCCTCTAAACACTTCCCCCAGCTAAACACTTCTCATGTTAATTAGTTTTAGTGGGTTTTCCTTACGTATATGAACATTCTGGGCAGCTAAACTCTGACAGTACAATTTACATACCCCAAGGACCCAAAGCCTGGTCAGAAACAGGATGCAACCTATGAATTAATAGCTGAGTTTTCTTCTGCTGAACAGGGATTTATGGCAGCTTCTTAATTTTCTTTTCTCCCCAGTAGGCCAGCAGAAGTGCTTAAAATTCAGCGTACATCATCTTTCACTGCCTAAAAGCACCATTTCTTGGCATCAGACTTTGTATCTCTAACAGCACAGCACTGATCCCAATGATGTTGTTCAACACTCATTACATTCTACTGAAAAATTGGCCTGTTTTGCCAAGCTCTCATGACTTGGGCTGATCTCAGCCTCTGGCTGATTATCAAGTCTATCATCCTTTTAAAATGATCAAGCAATCATTTTTCCTGGAACACAGAATTCACTCAGGTAAGATTCATGATGTTTATCAAGGAAATACTTATAACAAAATACAATAGGAAATTCTCAACGTGTGATTACTAATAAAAATACAAGAAAGCCCAGAGAACTTGGATAACCAAGTCCAATTGTCCTCTCACTGGAGACACAGGCTCCTAAGCCATACTGAAATCTGCAGACACTACGTGATTCATCACACTCACTTGGAGCAGCAGGCAGAGCACACAGAAGACTAACACACAGATGCTCTAGTTCTAGGTGGTGAAGGTTTCATCTGTTACTTCTACCTGAGGAGCTTTATAAAGTTATTCACAGACATGCCACATACCTATGTGTGTGTATATATACACTTTAATTTTTTTTAAAGAGCTACAGTGGAGAACAGGAAACATTCTTCTACATCTAAATAAACAGCCTATTTTTAATTTCCCCTCCAACTCCTAATTATAGGCTTCCCAAGGGAGGAAGAAATAATTTCTAAGAAAAAATCAAGTCCTTAACAATATTTTATTAGGAAAAAGTCTGTCACACATCCCTGTCCTGCTCCCTTAGCACAAGCCAACACACAGCACAAAGGCTGCCTTTTGGTTTCCAGGGACTGCATCTGAGCCCACTGTTGCCTGTGGGGAAGGCAGGGTGGATTCTTTTTGCTCCAGGCTCAGTTCATTGATATTTCCTTCATTAACTGACACAACAAAAGCACCATCAGAAGGCTCCAGTAATTGGGACATAGCCCAGTTTTGGGTGTTTGCATTAAAAATGTATTTGAATATACAATTTTTTTTTTTTTTTAAGTGAGAAACACCTTAGCCACATTTTGCTGTTATTTGACTGAAAGCCAGCCTGAAGTTTTGTAAGCTTGTGATATGCCACAGGTCTCACATGGAACATTTCCTTGAAGAAGTCCTAAGTTCCTGTAATCAAGGAATTTAGGAGTTACTTAATTCTCTTCAGTCATGCCTCCCAGTTAGGAATGTGGTTAGGATGTCTCATTAGGGAACAGCAGCGCATTCCTGGGCCTGGCTTACAAGGACTAGCTGCAAGCCAGCCAACACCAGCATTGACATGCTGCAGGCAGCAGCAGCTGTGTCACACCTTGGGTACTATCTGATGTAGAAATTCCTGCATCTTAACTTCACTTGTGTTGCATCTCAAAAAAACCCAACTCCCCCAGACTCCTCACTTGAAAAGTCTGTGTTTAGGCCTTGGAATTAAAAACAAAACCAGTAAGCTAGATCTTCAAAGGCACCAGCACCAGAAACCAGAGTGACTTTGTTGCAGGCATATGTTAATATTTGGGATGTGGCTGTTGATCTTTGAAGGACTGACACTAGCTCTAGGGACTGAAGCTGTCTCCCCACAGCACTGGCAAAGGCAAACCAGAAGACAATACCTCAAGCATTGCCTCCTCCAAGCTTATTGGTGTCCCCCTCTAGTGCATAGTTCCAGAACCAAAGCTCCTAGATAAAACACAGCAGCACAGCAGCACCACCTTGATGGCTTGTTCATCCATCAAACATCAAATATCCTCTAGTCTCTCAACAGCTGAATGTGTTTCTTAGCTGCAGCAAGCACCTGCAGACAATTGCTTAGTCTTGACTCCTGTCCTTTCCTCTAACCTCGATGTGTTCCTTCCACCAGCCCCCAGTGCATGCACAGGTCTATGGTTTCAGCATTCTGATTTCTGCCTCATGGTGCCTTCCCTTGCCCAGCTCACCTTCCCCTCCTGACAAACCTGTCCCATCTCTCACAGCCCTCATTGCAGACAGCAGTTTTCAGCAAGGATTTTGGAACTTGCAGTGTGGGTTCTTTCTCTTCATGCCCTTGCCTTGGCTGCCTGTTGGATACAATGGTCAGACAGACTCACAGCCATTTTCACCCAAACCTCAGCCTCTCTCCCTCTTGGGCTGAGCTCATGTTAAAACGCCCAAACCCCATTCCCTCTCTAACCACTGGGCATAACAGACCACAGTCCCTTCCCTGACATGAACGCAGATTTTATGCTCCAACTTACAAGAAGTTAGAGGCATCCTCCCAGGAACTGCAATACTACCCCTGAGTCATTTCAGACATTCTTCCCAGCCTGTTTCTATTTGCTATTCAAGCAAGCAGTGGTAGGGTAAGAATGAAAAATGCTCTGCTGGCTCACAGAAAATATACTCTTTTATCAGCCCCTTGACACAGTGCTTCAGGAAAAATCCCAACAAATTTCAGATGCACACATAATTTATCTTTAAGTTTTCAAAATGAGAGCGGAATTGAGCAAGTTCCCCAGATGGCTGAACTCTGATCTGTAAAACCAGAACAATTTCCCAGCCATAAGAGGAGCAGGATGGGTTTACTCTTTTAGTCCTATCAGCACCACAGAACTAACACTAGTGGGAAGAGAATCCATATTTGTGGCTCCCCAAACCTTCCCATACAAATACTCGCTTGTTCAGGACAAGAATTCACCCTGAGACAGAGAGAGAGGTGCACACACTCATTAGACTGCTGCCAAATGCTGCCCTGCACTTCACAGACACCAACAAGCTCACAACGGGTTTGATTTCAAGGTTCAACTTATCCATCAGTATTTTCAGCCCCGAGAAATCCTTATACACTCACTCCAGAATTTGGCTGCCCAAAGTTTGGAGAACCCTGAGATGCCCCAGAGGACAGTGATCCATGGGGATCTCTCTCTGTCTAGTTATAACCTGTAAGTTGGAAAAATCAAAGGTTAAGACTCACGCAGGCAAACTAAAAACCACTTTATGTCCACCAGAGAGAATGACAGGAAAGTGATTACAGCACCAATTCAGCAGAATTTTCCAGAACAAAGCTATTTTTAAAGACATTGGCAGGAATGTATTTTCCCAGTTACAACTGTTTATGCAATTGAATTATATTTTATATTCTCTAGTGGGAAAAGAACATCAAACAAACCCAGCAGCCTGAAAGTCTTGCTCTCCTTTTCTCAAGATGTTGGTAAACACCAAATTTGAGATAGAAGAGGAAAGCAGCAATACAAAAAACCCACAACTGTCAAACCCCCAGACCAAAGCACACAGCTCTCGGACATTATTTTGTAGCAGAAGTTGTGCGAACTTCTAAGTGGCAAACCACAGAAGTTGCCTCATAGAATGAGCCTTATGATCACTACAAATACATATTATTTTAGTTCAGCCCTTCCTCCACACAGCAGCCCACAACAGTATTACACTGGATCAAACGAAGCATAAAATGGGTGTTGTCACCATCCATTTTTAGATCCGTTGCATGACGTCCATTGGCTTTTTTCCTGGAAGAGCAGGCAATACTAATTGTGTCTATCACTTTATGCTAACACAGATAGTGCTGTCCTTAACTGCAGCCCCCAGAACACACTGGAGTTCACAGAAATCAAACCAGTGGAAGTTTACTGGGAAAACAGGTTGCTCTTTATTTTAACTTCAGCTGCAAACACCATGAGTTTTCCTGTGCCTTGCTCAACTACAGAGATGCTATTTTTTAACATACTGACACCTTCTAACACAGCTTGTTGTCCACAAATTCCATTTTAATCTTTAGTCAGTTTTTGGAGTGCATGATCTATTTCAGAACCATTCTGATCTGCACAGAAATCTCAAAGATAAAAGTGACACCAACACTGAATAATTCTTGGTAAAATTCTCTCTTTTCTCTTAAAACCTCTCTTCTGCAGAAGAGATTGTTTAATGACCTTGAAAAACTACATGGTGTGTTTGCTTTTATCCAGCACCCCTTTTTGCCTTCCCCAGATCCACAGCAAAGAGTCACCCAAGCACTCTGAAAAGTAGACATAAATCTGGCTATTTTAACCATCAATTGCATCTTAATATACTTAATAAACATTTTAACTTCTACTTTTCATTTTTAGAGGCACTTCTTCAAACTCCCCCTAAACTCCTTCTCCTCCTCCATTCAAAACAAATTAAAAAATCATCTTATAGTCACTGAAATATTTGTCTGGTTAACCAGCAGAGGAACCATGAAGTATCTGGAACTCAATGGAAAGACAGGAAACAGGGAATATTCAAGTCAACAGTACTCTCATTCTTCCTTCTGCAACAGTCCCTGCTGGGCAGGGTTTGTTTGCACTGAGGTTTGTATTAGAAACACACACACTTAGCTAAATTACACAAATTCCACAAACCTATGCTAAAAATAATAAACTGAGTGAACAGTGCCTGTGCCCAGCACTTAAAAGCCACAACAGGTGCCTCTGGATGGCAGACTGCCATGATGGCCATACTCAAAACACTTGTCCCAAAACCTGCTGAAAGAAGTGGTCCTCCTTCTTCCCCCCTTCCCTTTTTCCCATATAGTCCCCCCTTCCCATGGAAACATCTCAAAAGAGTATTTTGATTCTTATAGGCAAAATCACATCCTGACTCATGCCTAGGAAATAAATTCCACGTGCCTACAAAATCTATGGTACAAAGTGGTTGCTAAGGTGCCACCATCCACAAGACCCTGAAAAATGTCCAACAGCATTCAGAAATCCATTTTTTAAGATGCTCTTACTGGAAATGCAGATCCCACAATTACAAAAGGAGTTCTGGGATCTTAACTGTGCTGGTGTGACTAATCTTTGAAAGCAGTATTTCGAAATATTTCTTCGAAATACACTGAAACATTCAAATTACTTTTTTTTTTTTAAGTGAGCTACAGAAGAAAAAGGACATGGACAGTCACACAGTCACGTGCAGCACTAACACTGCAGTTGGACAGACCTAGTTTTGACAGCACAAGACGCATGCAAAAATAAATCAGTTCACACCCAAAGAGGAAGGGGCTTGTGGGACTAATCTCTGTTAAGAAAACTAGGCATTCAAACTCCAATTTTCAATATAATATGTTGTAGCTGTACAGCAACCCCAGAAACAGGAGACTGCTGTACCTGTATCACACAGTGTCAGTAACTGAACTAATGCTGAAAGAGTGAAATCCTTCCCTTTCAGGATCTTCCATCAAGATCCAAACAACCAAGATCCAAACAAACAAAATCCAAACAAACAAGATCCAAACAAACAAGATCCTTGGTTATTGTAAAAATACAATAACCAAGGCAACAGGACAGAGTGTATTTGAAGGCAGAACTCAGCAGGATGCCAAGAGGCCTTTCTGAAAATAATGCTGAGTATTCTCTCAGATTTTAAAATGGAAACATCTAGTAGCCCATCATCAATTTCCATGTAGTTATAACATGTTCCTGCCCAACATATCTTTCTACTGATAACTTATTATATCTTCTTGTTTCTCTGTTCTATTAAAAAAACCACAACCAATCAACCAACAAAAAAAATCACCTGACAGGCTGATTTGGATTTTTTAGCTTCTTAGTGTCTCCTGTTAAGAGCTACAGAAATGTAAGTTACATGCTCTAAAAAAATGAGCTACTTTGAAAACTTAACTTTTTAAACAGCTCAGAGAAGATGTCCGTCATCCTTTCATTTCCATGCAGCAGTTTGTGTAGATTTTAGTACAATCAATTCATGTCCATGTCATGTTTCATTTTCATGCTTCATTTTACAAGCCCACTAATCAGACTAATGAGGTTGAATGTGAAGAAATCCCTTTGTTTCAAACTGAACAGCTTCTGAAACCACAGTTAGAATGGTCTTTCTTTGCTTATTCATTTCCTGTTTGTAAGTAATAGCAAAAAAAAAAAAAGCATTACAAAATTTTTCTGCTAAGCCCTAAAGGCAGAAAGCCATCTCAGTACAACATCCCCTGTAATTTCCAGGAGCTCAGGCCGTATATTCCTGTAAGGGAGTTACAGTGCTTTCCACTTTGTGAGTATGCTTAAATGAAAGTAAAATCTTATTAACTGCTTTGGTAGGGTCATAAATATGCTCCATATGTTCCAAAGCAGGGGCTTAAGATGCTCCCGGAGCAAATGCCTGTCTGCAGGCAGCAGGGAATTTGTGCTGTGCTGGGCACACTCCCACATGGAGTCATCGAGTACAACATGTCTAGGGCCTGCCTGGAGCTTCCTGGGAGCTTCCTGGCTCCTTGGCACACCTAAACCATCAAGCACACATACACAGATAACCCAGGGCATGAGACAGAAGCCAGAGGTGAGGAATGGAAATTCCTACTTGGAGATTCATCCCAAGCTGCAATACAAACCCACCAGTGCTCCTCAGAGCTTTTCGTCATGCGTCAGTGGGAACACAGAGAGATGCACCAAGAGACTTAGAAGGGAATACACTCAATTTTGGGACAATATCACAAAAGGCAGCACTGTCTACCCTCCAACAACACTGATAAGTTTGAAATCACAATCTAAACTATCTTGGCTTTAATTTGTTCATTCTGAAGTTGGGCTATGTTTTTCTTTAACATCACATACAAGCAAGGCTTGTTTCTGATCCTCTAAGTGCTTGAGGAGCTGCCCAGACCACATGCTGAACAAGTGACAAGTACATTGCAGAGTTAGAGCATCAGGGGGCATTCCACCAAGCTTACTGTGAGTGCCACCAGACCTGCTCAGAATTAATATATAAGGTTCAACTCTAGTTCAGATTTCTCTGAAAGAATCTGGATACACCTGTAAAGGGGTACGGAAACAGAGAGGGGCAAGTTTCTCTTTTTAACCTGTAGCTTGATGACAGCATGAGCAGCACAGTGCCATGGTTTACATCTGACTATGGTCCCACTCAAAGCACAAAGTATCTCTAGACAAAATCCAGGCAATCCATTTCCTCCTAAACCTGTAAGTCGAACATAGAAACACACTCCTGCTACAATACATCCCAGGCTATAACAGAAGCTGTAAGTCCTTCACATATCACCCAGAACATCAGTGTGGCTTTAGGGAATTGACTGGTACCAATTATTAACCCTCCTGTCCCCAAGTAGTCCATAGAGAAGGGATGAAGATGTCAGAAGACAGATTTACAACAGCACAGCAGGAGCCAACACTACTCCATGTGGTCTCTGCCTAACCTTCAGCACATTCCCTGGGGAAAGGATGAACACCACTGGTGAGAACACAAAAAAGGCTTTGCACCTCCTGCTCATTCCCACTCCTGGAACAAAAACACCTATGAAGTAGAGGCATCCTCCATATCAGCTGGACCTTGGCTGCAGAAACAAATGTGGAAGGACTGGGGCGGAGTCCATGGTGGGTTACAGTACCAGTCTGATGGCTGCTGCCACCACAGCATGTGTGTGTGACCATTAGCCAGAGCCTACAACCACCCAGAGCTACCAGATATTTGAAAGTGTTTTTGTTTCCCACCTTCATAGGAAACAAACCTGAGCCCTCATTAGCAGTACCTTGGCAGTAAAATAACTGAGAGCTGACAGATCTGAAGAATTCTGCGCAGAAAAATAATTTTAGCTTTCAACTATCTCAAATGATTCTCTGATGTTTAAATTAGGAATAATTAAAGAGCAAACAAAAAGCCTGAATCCTTTCATGAATACTTCATAGGTATATGCTAGTTATTTCAAACAGGAGCTGAGTTTTAGCATGGCAGACTCCTTTAGAACAGGAGCTGAAGAAAAGCAAACGAATCTGTTAAAGAAATAGAGCAAAAAGGCATCAGATTTCTTCCAAAACAGTTGTAATTTTTGTCAACAAACTGGTTAGGAAGCTTGAACAAGATACCTGACTAATGACAGACAGTGATCCCCCACAACCAGCCTCAAGACACAGGTGTCATTAAAAATCAACGTGAAGTTTTACTGAAGTCTTTAAACACTGTACTGCCTCCCAGACATGGGAAAAGAATAAAATTGCCTGAGCAGCTTGGGTTTGGCATAGAAAAAGAGCGTTAATTAAGGAGTTGGGTTATTCCCAAATTGTGCTGCTTAAGAAGCCCCATTAAACCTGCTGCACAATAGGTGGGATCCATTTTCTTTCAGCAGCGCAGATGTCAGATGTTAATTGAAGATCCTGTAAGAAATATTCCCCTAAGCCAAACTACCTTCTGCTGAAAAGATACCAGTCGTGCTGCTGGGAGCACTGCAAGGGAAGCTCATTGAGTGTGTGCCTGAAGAGCAGGAGATATGGCAATGCACGCTTAAGAAACTTTAAATCTGGAGGATGTAATATGGTGTAGAGCCATCAGGGACACAGGAAGAGCAATGGAAAAGGATGATGGCACTCCTCAAGGCAAGGGAGTGCACCTCTACCATCTTACTGCACCTCCTGACTTCTCTCTGGTTTTTGGCACGATCTGTGTTTTACCAACCTAAAGAATGTCCCTTCTGTGCTGCTGGCTGCTGTCCCCACCCTGGGCAGAGCAGGAGACAGTCACCACCTCGTGAGCATCCTCAGGCACGCTCACCCTCCCACTGGGGCACAGTGGGGAGGACAGGACAGAGCCCCCGGCCTGGGCACAGCTGTAGGGCAGAGAGCCACACGCCAGGGTGAAGCAGCAGCCACGTGGCCTCTCCAGCAGATGTGGGACCAGCCTGTGGAGACCTCCCTGTGTGAGGGCGCAGCTGGCACAGGGGCTGCCCCCACATCCTGCCCCCACCATTCCAGCTGCACGGCCCAGCTGGGCACTGCTCCGGCCAGCGGGGAGTGGCACGCGCTGGCACGGGAGGGACGGCGGGCACCGCAGGGAGCGCCAAAAAGAGCACAGAGAGATGGAGAAGTGAACAACAGCACCCCCACCACAGCACTGCACCCCTTCACAGAGAGCCTGTGCCCCAGAGTGACTCAGGGGCTCACCTTCCCTCTCCATGGCCACAAGAGCCTCCTGGGTGCACCAAAAGTCACCATGGCAAGTGACAGGAACATCATTTGTAGCAGCAGGACTGAGAAATGGTGACCAGACCAAATAACCTCCAACAGCAGCTTTTGCTTTATTTTAGCACTGGGTCTGCAGCTGCAGACCTTCTGAGGGTGCTGAGGAAGATCCTGGAGGTGAGTCTGGAGGCTACACTCAGAAATTGACCACGTGTGCTGCATGGGGAAGAGCAGGTTCCTGGCTGCTGACTGTGGGAAGGAAGGAGGCTCTGCAGCCACACTGGGAGGCATCCGAGGTGTGGAAGGATGATGGGCCTGGGGACTCTGTCTTCCTTGCTTCACTGGTCCCTTCAAGATGGGAAGATCTCTGGTGCAGTGATTTTTCTCTCCATGCCTCCAAGAATGGTACCTTGAAGGCATTTGTGGCTCTACAGATTTCCATTGATATATATTATACTGAGCAAGAAAGTGGAATTTTAGTCATAGGATGACAGTGTAAAGGAGATATTTAAATCAGCCTCCATCTCTAAGCACTTACCACTCACCAGTAATGCTTTCACCATACTGGTGTGCACTTCTTTTTGGCTCAGCAATGTGTTACATCAACATTACACATGAATCCCACAAACAATTTCTGGTTACCTCTTTGTGCCCAGCCCATCTTTCCTTGCATCTACAAAACCAGCATTTCGCCAGAAGTCTGCTGACGAGAGCACTTCCTAACTGGAGGGAAAGCATCAGAGCTTCACCCTCCTCCCCTGCATCTCCAAGGGCAGAGGGCTCTTCCTGTTGGATGGACAGCCTTTCTATCTACAGCACTTGTGTCACTGTAGCTAAGCAATTACTCACAGCCAAGCTCCCAAATCTAATCATAAAGAGTGGCAGGGCTGAGTGCCTGAGCATCAGTTTGAATGAGAGGTTTTGGGATAATTTAAACCACACAAACTACAGCCTGGTGCACTGACCACCCCGGACACACGAGGAGGTCCAAGGCAGACAGCAGACACTCTGCCCATTGCCCCAGGCAAGTTAAAATCCTGAATTTCATCTAGAATCCCAGTCTTGTAGATGTTCCTTCAACATCTCCCAGCCCAGCTGCTGGTCTTGCAGTTTTTTAAATACTCTGGTGGAACCACAGTATCTTTCTGAAGGCAGTTCAGCTGCACAGAGTGAGCAAAACTAAGTAACAGTGCCTTAATTCCATTTCAAAACTAACGACCCTACAGAGCTTGGACTAGCAAAATCATTTACAGAACAAATGATAGTCAACAACTCACCAGCAGCAAAGGTCACATTGTTATGGCTTGTTTTCACACTTAACCCTTCCAACCTCATTTGTTTTTCCCATCCATTTCCTCAGATACTGTAGTCTGACCTCAACACAGACACTTCAGAATTTAATCAAAAAACATGAAAGACTGAAAAACTGTTTCACTGATTTAAACATAAAACATTGACCTTAAAACCATCCTGAATTGTTATCCACCTCAGAAAAGCAAGAAACAAGAGATACTGTACTACAATAGGGTTTTCAGCTACAGCTGTTAAATAAATTTTAAATTTTATTTCACTTTTTTTTTTCAATATCTTCTGCAGAGAAACTGTCAAGAAATGCTACAGAATATCATAAAGGGTACACACTTGGAAACAAAAGAAAAATAATCTGAAACTCCCAGATTACCATCTCCTCCCTCAAATGCTTTAGATCTAAAACAACATGCTTAAAGGCAGAATACTTGTGCAGTGGGAAATATACAGAGTAATATGCTTTAGTGATTATAACTGGAGGAGGGGAGAAAAGACAGGTTGCCCCTTTCCTCCCATATATTTCAGGTGAAATTTTGGACCTGAAAAAGTTTACACAGGCCAAAATTAGTAACTTTTTGGGGAAGAGAACAACACAAATACACTATGAAACAGACCAGTAACGTTTAACACCAAGAATTATAACAGAACATCATAATGTTATCTCATTTATTCCTGGACTTTTTGGTACATGTTCTCACCCATCCACTCTTCATACTTATGCCAGGGAAACACACAGCAATAACTTGTGTATATTTCCATTTACAATCTTTGCTCAATATAAAAACACTTTTTTGCTACTAAAGTGTTCTTACTCATTCCTCCAGGAAACATTGACATCAGCAGATCTGATCAGGGACAAAGTCTCCCCAATGGTTACACAGTGTTTATACTTTCAGTAAAAAAAAAAATCAAGAGACTAAGCCCTCTGGGATGAGTAAGCAGAAAAGAACATCTAGACCAGTGCAGCTATGCCATATGTTTCTTCATTAAAACAACTGTGCAACACTGAGTCAAAAACACAAACTCTGTGCCTCTCCAGTAAGCAGTGGGGAAAATGACCTTATTTTTCTACAACACTTGCCCTTTAGCAATTGTCGTTTGAAGGACAGCAAACCACAGGCAAACGAACTCAATCAACCCCCAAGGATCCCTGAAATAGTTTAGCCCTGATAAAAAGTTCTTAAGGGGCTCTTCCCAGAAGCACGCATATTTTTTCATAAGCATTTACCTAAGAAAAGTGAAGCAATGCAGCACACAAATGCCGGTTTATGTAAGCCCATTCATGTGCAAACACGCACATAAATACCAAAGGCTGAAACGTGGGATCTCATTCGAAGGTACTTAGAGTGCAAACAAGATCTTAACACCTGAGGTTCTGGGGACTGGAACTTAAAACTCCCACGGTGAGAAATCGCTCTTGGTCATGATGACATAGGGCTATAGTCAATATTTGTCTTCTGAAGGCATTGAGCGTTTTGCATATATAAATGATGACAATTTAATAAAGTAAATCTCAAACGCGCATAAAGCAAAATTCTATTGAATTCAGTTACAGATACATCGCACAATATGTAAAGCTTGTCCACTTTCAGTTTTATATATTTAAAACATTTTAAAACCTTTATTCCTTTTTTCCCCCTCTTTGGTCTGTGCTTCTCGATTTTCCTAGACCCCACAGGAAAGATGCATTTCACTGACAGAGTGAATTGTTTACCCTTCTCAGTGATGACCAAACACAAATGGATTCTGCTCTGGAGACCGAATTATCTGTGCAAATGTAGATTAAGACAATATGGCCTTTTGAGCTAACTTACAGATGCAAAACCATCCCATTCAGAACATTTTCAGTCATAGTATGAAATGCAAAGAAAACAAAACCTCATTATATTTTGCTATCCATAAATGCGAGTTTTTAAATCTCACTTCTGAATCCATTGGAGAGAACAGAGCTCTAAAGCCCCTCCAAAACATTTTCCTGCGTGGCTTACTTATCTACGGGAAATTAACAAAATCCTCATTGTGATAACAGCTGATCATCATTGCGACTGCTCCCACAATCACCAAGACATTTTCTCTGGGCTGTTTTTGAAGGAGAATCATGAATTACAGAAGTGTGTGAGGGTTGAAGAAATGTTAGACCCAACATTACTGTA
This sequence comes from Ammospiza caudacuta, assembly GCF_027887145.1. Classification (NCBI taxonomy): domain Eukaryota; kingdom Metazoa; phylum Chordata; class Aves; order Passeriformes; family Passerellidae; genus Ammospiza; species Ammospiza caudacuta. The sequence goes on from NC_080595.1 coordinate 30,864,611, forward strand.
CCTTTCCACTCCACTCTACCTTGAGTGAAGTACCTGTGACCTTCCACTGTAACCTTTTATTTCATTTCCTCAACAACACTTGCTAGCAAAGAAATCTCAGATCCCCGAATCTCGAGTACCTGTGATGAAAGAAAAGCCTCTAGGTCACATTCCCACAATCCAGACCTAGACTATTTGAAACGGATCCATATGTCACTCCTGAAAGTGATTTTGATGAGCAGAAATCACTGACTAATGATGGCCAGGAGGTGTTTACCTACCCTCTGCAAAGCCATTAGCATCATTTTCAAGATTCATTACCCACTACTGATAGACCTTTCCATCACCATAGCATTTTGTTGCAACTTACACCCAGTCTCATTTCCCCTCAATTTTATGCTCTTGCTCCCTAGAAGGGTGCCAAAAATCACTGCACCATACCACAAAGAAACTAAACTTGCCAGCAGGTCGACAGCAGCTGCTTCTGAACATCTGGCTTAACCTGTTGCCAGAAGCATAATTATCACCCATAATGCTTAACTTCCTGAGATGTTGGCAAGAATCACAATTTCTGGTGTGTTTTCTTACCCATATAATGGACAGCAATCATCAGACATGAAAAGACACCAGAAAAATTCCTCCCTACTAGACCTAGGTGGCAAAAGCCTCCTTTCATACCATCTCAAGGTATGACAATACGCATTTTGGGCACAATATATTAAAAAACTCAAACCAGCAAATTCTTGGTATTTATAATTCAAATACCTTGAATTGGTATTCAAATTATTCTTTGAATACCAATCTTTCTCCTGGTTCATTCTGCTGGCAGTGACAAGAGACAGAAGACAGATTATTACACAGGGCTACTCAAAGCCACCACTGAAATGTCCTGAGAAAGGGCCTGTCTTTAACTGGTAGTATGTACAAGGGCCTGATAAAACGCACAGTCACAATGAAAAAAAGATCAAAGATCCTTGGTCTAGTTAATTTATTGGTAATTTTTCTTATTTGGTTTCATGCTGTCATCCTTTGCATACCAGAACAAAACCTCTCTGCTATCTCAAAATTTTCACACTCCACATGAGTTTGACTTTGATTGTCCCATGGGTTTTGAGGGCATACTAGTACCAATATTCCTCCTGAAATCAGAATCAGGGTTTCTCCTGTCTGGAATATGTTCTTAGTGTAACATTTGGTATAGTTTAGATAATTTCTTCATCTGAAAGCAAATTTATTATAGATAAAGAACCTAAGAAGGGAAAGGAGGAAATGAACCTCTAATACTGCTAAGAAGCTGCCAGACAGGCAATAACTGCATGTTACATTATTTAACACTTATTGGCAAATAAAGAAGGTAGAAATTATTCCACTCTTTCACATGTCCTTCTGTCCAGTAGGCAGGTTTCTGCCCAAGTTCTTCCCATCTTTTCTGAACATGAGCCCTTCTTTATCAAAAGTGATCCTTCACCAGGCTTAAACATTACTCACAGTTCATGGCCAAAAGCTTGCCTGTCTTGAATTCACAGGCACCGTGGTGTCTCCATAAACCATCTTTGTTTTTACTCATTAGGTCATCCACTTAACTTGATACTGGGGGACAAAAGGATGTAAAATTATTGCCAGAACAATTCTTTTACCTCTTTCCCACTCCAAATCAGCTCTCTCCTATGTATGCTGTGAAAAATGCAGAGTTGAGACCTACTAGCCACATTTTAAAACTGTACTCTTTCTTATTAAGTATGACCATTAGCCTTCTCTCTTGAGTTCAGGATTTTTTGCAAAGTTGAAGTATTCACCTCCTGTGTTTTGGTTATGTTCCAGACTTTTTAAGCTTGAATTCTTTAACCATGGTATGCTAGGAATGGGAAGTGAGCATGCCCAAGAGTAACCTCCTTCACCCCTTTGCCCATTGGGGATTCTCATACCTTACAAGGTGTTTCAACACTATAAACCACTTAAATTAGTCTAGCCATTCTTCTTTTGCTTACTGATCCTAGAATGTCTTTATATGCAATGACTTTTCTAAGTGTTGCCAAACAATTGTGGAGACTTTATTAGTAATCCTATCTGCTTTGTCATAAATGGAAAAATTGAACAAAGAGTTATTCAGTTCCAGCCAAAGTAACATTCAAGCAATTTTTAATTTTATTTAATCCACAGCTGAAATATAAGCTGAAACCTAAAATGTATTAATGCAGACTTCTGCTTCTGTGAATGAAATTTATCCCTTACACCAATATGTAGCTCCAAGGTAGCCTCAAAGAGGAAATTACATAGCCTGTCTTTGCTTTAGCTTTTCAGGGAGTAAAGTGAAAATAACCATTGGTTGTTATTGAATAAGATAAAGTATTTAGAGACAAAAGTGCTCTATGTAATAATTCTCATTACAAAGTGTACAACTGTTGTCCTACCTTTGATATTCACAGCAAGCATTTAAAGGCCATGAACTTGAAGAGCACACTGTTAAAGTCTTCTCCCACATGCAGCTGTCAGTGTGGAATAAGAAAAATACTTCTCAAGCTGTTTTGATTGCGCATATCTACAAGACACAGGCGAATACCCATGTGACTTACTATTGATTTAAACACAAAATAAGTGTGAATGTGAGCAGCACACCCAGATTCCAGTTTACAGTCAACTTGTACAACCTCTTTCTAAGTCAGGTATTTCAGAGTGTTCTGGCTCTTTACCTATCTAGTTATTTCCAAGCACAGAGCCCATCTCAAGGAAGTTCAGTATTTTACACAAGAAATAACTCTTTTTTTCCCCCAGAAGATAAATATTTTACTGGGCAATGCCAATAAAATAGCAGCTCTACAGGACCAAGAACATCAGATACTGATCTTGTAAACCTATGGCTTTCAATTCTGCCTCTAATTACAGAATAGCATAGATTCAGTAGAGCACAAAGGCATTTTCTTGTGTCAACAGGACCATAGCAATGTTCAAATACTTCTTGTGCTTTGGATTAGTATCTTACCATATATCTGTTGCTTTTTGCATTCATGCCTCAATCCTGATTCATCTTCAGTGAACCAGGTGAACTTGATTCATGCCTATGCAGACAGCCACATTCAGGCTCATTGGCACATCACACACATCTAAGAGATCACCTGTCCCCTTCCTCTTGGCTCACACATGTTGCTTAACCAAGCTGTATTGTGCACCATGTAACAAAATATCTTCCCTTTCCAGGAGGCCAAATACATTATCTGCCCTTCACTGTTCATATTGACTTTTCTGTATTAGCACAGTGTCTCGGTCAGCAAGGAACAGCAGGGACCTCAGCACTGTGTTCAGGCGGGCAAGAGCACAACAGGCGTTCTCATTTTTAACCTCTGCTCTGCCTCCGCAGGGCTGCAGTGGTGGCAGGCAGAGAGCTGTACAAATCTCCAAACACACGGTGTTAGCCCTGCAACAGACTGAACCACAGCTCATTTGTCCCTTCTCCAACTCTCCAAGGGCTTCCTTTTCACAAGAAGAAAGACTAATACCACTGGTGGGAAGATCCAAGCTGGGAAGAAAAGGAGAAGTACAAAAGCTGTATATTCAGGAAACGCTGTTCACCAAGGTGCTCAGTTTCTTGGTGAGAAGATCAGGAATGACAAACTGAGACGGGGAGGAGAGAGTGATAAAGAGAACACAGCAGGTGAAAAGGAGGGCTGAGATCTGCTAAATCACTGGGGTGTGCTCCAAACCCACGTAGAAAGTGCAATCTCTTTTTCATCTAAGTTGAATCCTGGATTTCTATTGTGCTTACTGGCAACCTGCATGCAAATTCCAGAAGTTCATACCAAGTACTGCGCCTGATGGTTGTCTGTACTGGAGTGACGGGAATAGACACTCAAAGCCATCAACAGGCTAATCAAGAGCTTCCAGGAAAACACAGCACTGACTTTGACTCAACAATAACAGCTCTGCTGTTATTCACAGGCTTCTTGTGCCTCCTCACACATGGACAAGTATTTAGAAACAAAGGCTCTAGTTCAGCCCACTGCAAGTGGTATACGCACGCTCTGTAATTTCCATATCTTGTATCAACAGGTCTTTTGATAAAGCTGCCTTGAAAGGTGCAGTGTGATTGCCACAGATTAGTGGGTTTTGGTATAGTCAGCCTCAAAGCCTCCCTCAAGCTATCAACAAGAACTTTGTATCTCTGGGATGTAAGGTTTCCTCACTGAGGCACAGAATAGATCAGGCTATGCAAGATGAGCAACAGTAGGATGCTGTTTTAAAGCTGATATAGGAGCAAAAAGCAATGTTGAAATGCAAACAGAATTAAGTCTTTTTGCTCCTTTCAAGACTTGTCACTAACTAAAAAAAGGTGGCTTCCTCCTTTCTGGGGAGGAACAGATTTGATGTTGCTGCATCTGTTGTGGTTTTATTCAACACTGTTCTGAGCAGGACAGAACTGTGCACTTTTGCAATGCAAATTTTCTTCACCTCTCAGTTGCCTCGGCCACATTTCCAGCTCATGATATAATATTCCAACAACTCCCTTACTTTCTGCTAACAAAAAAAACCCCCAAAATCCAAAACAAACAAACCCCAAATGAACAAACAAACAAAAACCCAATGCAGAACAAAAAAACCCCACCATCATTGACGTAATATTTAGCTCAAAATGCTGTTTATTTTAGCTTTTTCTAAAATGCAGAGCCTTTCAGAATACTTTCTCCAGTCATGTATGGTAATGGAAATGAGACCACAGCGGAATAAGCTGCAATAGTATTAAGCCACCCTTCTGCCCACTTCCCTCTACAGTTTCTTCTAATGCTACACCATTAGAATATATGTAACCAGGAGTGGGTGGTGCTTTGCAGCTTCAAGTAGACACACAAAGTATGGAGAATCCAGAGAAGCAAACATGCTGCTCTAATCTCCAAGGAACATTCAGGAGACACAGGTGGTTTGAGCATGGTGCTAATACCACCAGGTTGTGCATTTGATCCCCTTCCAGACCATTCACTTAAGACTTGAACTCGATTATCCTTGTGGGTCCCTTCCAATTCAGAATATCCTGTGACAGTCTACCTTAGACATGTTTTTCACCTTAGGTAAAAAACACAGCCATCACATTGGAAAAATCGTTATATACACTGAAATCTTAAAAATCATCAAGTAAGCAAATCAAGCTCATGCAAATGTGAACATTTGCAATATATTGATGTGAACATTTGCAAATGTGAACATTTGCTATTATTCCTTCCTTATATTGCACATAAGCAATATAAGGAAGGAATAATTAGGTGAATAAGAGCAACTGCTTACTAAAGCAGGAATAAAAATTTTATTTTTGTGGAAGCAGTTGTATAATATAGGGTTGGGTTATCCATGACACAGATGAGTTCCTGAGATTTCAGTGGATGACAAATCAGGTAGGAAGAACCAGAGACTACCTGACTACAAGGCAGGAGTTTCTCATATCATCCTTATCTTTTAAGATATCTTGCTAGGGAAGGAGGATGTGCTCTAAAGCCAAACGGTCTAACATGTTGAAGCCTGAGAAGAAATTTGTAGCAGAACAAATTTCAATCTCTTAATCATTGGGTCATCACTGCTTACCAACACCTACAATATAAAGATTTTATGTGGCAGTTTAAACAGGAAGCCCAGCTAGTGGATGAAGAGAGGTTAGTTGCATACTGCAGCATGGGATTTTATACCAAGGGAAATGGTCTATAATGAAAGATCCCAAGATTCTTCTTGCATTAGAGAAGTGGGGTTCACATTCTCCCACCTTGCAAGTAAGAAGCCTCAAGCAGAAGCATGAAAATCTACACATTTGCCACTTAAGTCTAGATTATGTCTTTTCTTACTAATTTCACCTCATCATCAATTTTCCACCATAATACTGAAAGAAATGGAACAGTTACAACCTTAAGGGAAACTCACAGCAATTCTATCTCCTGTACAGTTCCAAAGTGTGGACAGCAGCACAAGCTGACTAATGAAGCAAGGCATTTGGAGTGCAGCTGCAAATTTCAGTCCCAAGATCAAGGGTACACTGGCACAGGCCAGACAGGGATGAATTCACCTCACCATGTCAGAAGGCATCTTGGAAAATGAAAATCTTACTCATCACATCATCTTGCTCTGCTGGGCATGAGGGAAGATGAGCACAGTAAGAAGCCTTCTAACCTTTTCATTTGCCTTTTTTTTTTTTTTTCCTTTTGTAGGACAGAATCCCCTGTACCACCTTGTTTGTTGCTGGAAGACTATCCCTGCCACACAGGCTTGCTTGACCTATCCTCTGAGAGCACTGCCTTTGCTATAGGCAGGCAGATGTTCTTCCTGTCCCAGAAAGAATGGATACTGGAGAATGCTGCCGGGATTTTTCCCTAAACATCCTTAGGAAGTAGACCTCAAACAGAAATGTTGCAACTCTAAGCACCAGATGTAGCTACATGCTGCACAAACATGTTTTAATGATTCCAAATTAGGATGGCACCAACAAACTTTGAGGCAATTTACATCATCTTAAAAGTAATGAATGGTGGATACAAAGTAAGAGTGAAATGATAACCTGCACTTTGAACACTCAAGCAGCAAGCACAACAATATCAAACATGTGAAAAGCTTTGGAACACAGCTAAGGATGAATCTCCAGGTTTCATCTGCCTACAGAAATCTGTGATGCAAAAAGCTAACAGATTTTACTCAGTTGATACTGAGCTTTGACATGGGCTATATGTACTTACATGTCCAGACTGCAGACCTGATAGACCAGGTTGTATAGAAGAGGGCCTCTTCGTATTAATACTGGAATCCCCCCCAAAGATATTTTTTGTCTGTGTGCTCTCTCCTTACAATGAGAAAGAAACTTAGTCCTAGCTCTGGAAACCAAACCCAAATGGTGCCTTACATAAGATCTCTAGCTTCATATTTTTCACAATATATCTTCAAGAGCTTTATTTTTGCAGTACGTAGAAAGTACTTGAAAAGCTGTGACCTGAAAGAGCACAGAAGTTCACTGTGACGCTGACATCTGCTTAACCTCACACCTCTATTTCTGTTCCTACTACAGCTATGACTGTCTCTGATTTTAATCAGTGTCACAACCTTTCATATTAGCTCTAGAACACAGAAACACAGAACAGAGAGGGGAGGAAGAAAAATATGGCAAAAAAAATTACCTTCTCTATTTAATTATCAGCATGACCCGTCTTTAACCCAAACACTATGGTTAATAGGTTTCCTGTAGCCATCATGTGATTTGCAGCTCTTGCACCTGTTGGCATTTTAGGCATATATTTTTGAGTTAACAGCCAGTGTCTCCTTCTAAATAAGCCGTGACTACATTTTAAATTGCTTAAGTCAACTTCCTCAAGCAACCACAAAGCAAGACGTTCTCGTGGGAAAAAAAAAGAAAAGAAAAAAGTGCTAGACATCAGTTTTCAGCCCAGCAAACCTCAACTAAACCCACCAATTATTTTATCAGAAGAATGGAAAAGCAATTAGAATCAACCTGGTCAAAATAGAGAATAAGAAATATAGAGTGGAATAATAGGGTCACAGGTGGAAAAATATCTTTATCTGTATCTTTATCTTCACTTTGAAGTGCTGTTGCTTTACCCCGATTATCATAGATAACAAGTTCTCTAAGGGCAAACATTGTAGTATTCTTCTAATAACACTCAGAACAATATAACTAATTCCCATTCAGGAAGAGAACAGAAGGTTTCTGGCACAGGGCACCTCTCAGAGCTGTTCTAACAACTGTCTTACGTGTTTGCACTTGGAAAATAATATCACCCAAAAAATACAAGTTGGGGGTTTTTGGTTTGTTGGGTTTTTTATGAAACAGCAGTCATTTACCTTATTCCTCCTTGCCCTTGTGCCTCAAAGCATTGTTATTAAAATAGTTTTTATCTTCCAGGTTATGTTTCAGGATCAAATTTTGTGATCATAGTTTATGTGACTCCCCAAATAACACATTTTGATCTCATCCTCACTCATTCCTTTCGCAGACCTCCTTGATGAGGCAGAGCTGGATTTCCACTCCCTGCCCAAGCAGCACACCCAGCTCTTTTCCCACCAAAGGGGCAGGGGCATGACTGTGTCTGGGGGGGTTTCACTCAAAGGCTTTGTAGGTACCCTGTAAGTAGTGCCACCACACAGGGTGGTTACCAGGCAGTCACTGTGACTGGGTGACTGCATTTGTTTGAGACCATTGCTACAAGGACATGTACCAAGCTTCATTTGTGTGTCTTCCACTAGCATTCATTCATAGTTTCATACACAGAAATGAATGGGAAAGATACCCTTATACCAAATACCATGACACTGGCACTACCAGTTCAGCTGTATTTGTGAGTTGTGTAAAATACAATCCTTTGGGACAGTTAAGGCAGTGTGGGGTTTTTTTTGTTTGGTTTTTTTTGGGGTTTTTTTTTTTTTTTTTTTTTGTCATGTACAAGACCCAAGATACCGACTGTCATTATTAGATTCTGGCTTGCAGTCAACTGATCCCTTTGTATGTCCACACCAAGCTTTTGCACGAGCTCTGACTGGGCACACCCCTCAGCTCAGGCTGCTCAAATTGAAGCAAGCACATCTTCACAAAAGGCTGCTCTGTGCTAAACACGCAACCACTGCCCAGCATCACATGAAAGAGAAAGAAACAAACTGTGAGTCTTTCCTCCAGCTCAGTTTTTTTATTTGGAAAAGAAGCCATCTCTGCAAAAGCTGAGGTTGAAAAAGCAAACTTGTTGTCAGGTCTGACTTCTGCCCAGGCCAACAAGGTAGCTTCTAGAAGAATTTGGTAACTAGATGATACAGAATCTACAGCTTTCACCTTACTACAGAAAAGAGCCTGACAAAGAGCTAGCAGGATATGCAACCTAACTCACCACAAGGACAAACCTGGGTGTTTGCCATCACCATCAGATAAAGCCCTTCAATTTTTGTGCAGAAATTGGGTTAACTTCATAAATGCCTCCTATCTCATCTCCACATGAAGCCATACACTTCCGTGTATCGTTACTGCCTCTATAACATGCTAGTGACAACCAAGATGTGGTTATGTTGCCCCAGGGTTTATTGCTTGATTGCTGTTTTTGAAGTTGCTGTATCTGCTCTGAGTACTAATTATGGTTTTGTACTTATGGTTTCAAGAATGATGTTAAAAAAAAAACAAGCGAGCAAGAGCAGAATTGCTAATACAGAAAAGAAGTTACGCTGGTTTGCCATGGGTTTCACTATACAGTTTTGACAAGGATGATACATACGTTTCTCAGGCACTAGGCACATTAGGTAGCCATGAATTAAACAGCTACAGATTTGGGGTTTTCTTGCTTACTCATATTTTTTCCTGTAGTTGTTTAAGAAGTGGAAAACCTCAGGAGCATTAGGTAATGTGATAAAAAATCCTTTGCAAATGAGCATAGAGAGATGGTGGCAGGAGGGGAAGCCCAAATAATACCCAGCCCTGGCTACTCACAGGAGCCATGAGCTCACCACAGTCTGATCTTCACAACCCTAAAGGAATACAGAGGCACTAGGGCAGGAACCCAAATTAAGAAGAAGAGATCCTACCTAGACCCCTCCTGGGGCTGTCCCAGCAGGGCTTCAGGCCCAGTGTGCAGGCATGAAACCCATCAGGCTGGATCAACACTAGAATGCCTTTTGGATGGAGGGCAGTTGCTGCGCAGGGGTATGGGCATTGTGAAATACAGGGGCAGAGCAATTGGGACTGCAGACAACTTTCTACAGGATGTTAAGGAAGGCATCAGAGGTGGAGAAAGGAGTGGATTTAGGTGATTTGAGATGAACAGATGGGGGGAAAATAGAGAGAAAAAGGAATATAAAAGATTGGTCACACATAACCAGTTTACAGGAGCAGTGTGCAGCCTTTACTAATGCCTGTTAGCATTAACTAATTGTTAGCCTCACTGCAGGCTGGGCCTGGAAATGCAGCTGCCTCACCTATCCCAGGCTGCTGGTGATGTATCTTCCCCTAACACAGTATTCTTTCCTGGATTATTATGACTTTCACATAAACTGTTGGCACTATTCCATATCATAGGAAGGTTTCATAATAACCTTTCCCTCTAATAATCAAGAGGGACCTACATGCTACAAATTATTGTTTCAGCATCTTGCCTTCTCAAATTCACTCTGACTTAAAAAAAAATATGCAATGGCTACTATATTAATAATCCTCTGAAACTTAGATTGAGGCAATTCAGCTGGGGAAAAGAAGAGTCATGAGAGAGTGAACCATCTATTATTCACAGGAAAGAGTAAATGTGTTCATTGTTCACAGGCGAATCCCTGACTAGGATCATGAAGGACCTCCATATCTCTATTTATCCATTATCACATATTAAGGATCATAGCCCTTAATAGACATAGCCATAGCCCTCCTTCAGTGATGAGGAAAAGTAGACTTTCAGTACTGAAAGCAGTTGGAGAAGACTCTGCCTGAAGGGTGTGCAGGCTATATAAACAGGAAAGGAAACACAGGCAGGGAGACGCTGAGTGCCTTTCCCCAGGTCATGCACCAGAGCCTTGAGGGAGCCAGAAATAGCACTCAGGCTTCCTGAGCCCCTCCATCCCACGGCACACCTGGTCTCCCACGCAGTTAGCCTGCAGACATCAGTCTCGGCTGGAGACACCCTTTCAGACATCAGTGCTTCTGGAGAACAGAGCAGCAGCAGCCTCACAGGAGCAGCATCTTTACGCTTTTCAGGAACTGAAGTTTTAGGAGAAAGTATTGGCACAGGACATATTACACAAAATTGATGATATTTTAATATTCTTCACTCCAGATCAGTTGTCTGTCCTTTCCTAGATAGCATTTAAAGGATTTGTTCTTCACTACAAACTCCTAGTTTCTCTTCCCATGTACAAGGCTATTTTTAATCACTGGACAACATCACCACAAAGTCTAGTTATTTGTCTGCTAAAAAAGAGCTCCCATTTTAAGCACTAATAAAGCAAAAATCACAGCACAAAAAGAAATCACTCTGCTAGACAAGCATCAAACACAATACACAGCATTATTGTTTGCCCTTCCGTGCGAACAGTGGAGAGATGTCACCCTGGAAGTCATTCTTAGTTAAGCAACTGAAGTACAGAAATACTCATTCTCCTCATATCCCAGTGATAACAACTGCATTGTCTGAAATGAGTGCTTGGGGTCCCGGGCCTGTTTACCCACAAGCAAAATTCATCAGGTGAGAATGAGATGTGTATTCACTCTTGACCCTTTTCTACCAGATGCAGGGCAGTGCTTGGGTTCCTTAAGCAGCTCAGGAAATCAAGAGTGCAGGCAGTGGTGCACTTCAAGAGCAGTGTCTGCATCACTCCCACCCAGCAGTGTATGCACTCAGTGCTCTATTTCATACCCCCAGGACTGTCTGGCTGTGTTAATGGTATAAGTAGGTGTTTCAGTTTCCTTGTTTCCACTATAGCAGGATTTGGGGGAGGGTTTGAATTTTAACCCAGGGAAATTGTATATAAAATTTGTTCTTGAGCCTCTGGGCTGCTTTCTCTTCCAGAAGGAGTATACCTCAGCTAAACAGAATGCCTCCTCCCTCTCTTCCACGTTTGAGCTAATTACACATCCATATTATTCAGTATTCACAGGCTATTACCTCTCTTTTCAGTAACAATAGTCATGTAAGAACCAAAAAATGTAACCTTTGTGAATTCACCCTGCCTTGGTGCATGCAGCCATGCAGCGCCACAACAGTGCTACTGGGAACATGTCCTGCCTCATGCCATCTCATGCTATTCTGCTTCTGCCTCCACCCTGTACATTTCCACCCTATGGCTGAAGCTAATCCACTTGTAAAGCCTCCAGTCCAGGGAGCAAGCTGCTGTCACCTGCTTCCCATGGCCTTTCAGCTCCTTTGTCCTTGAGTTTTAATTGTCAAAGCTGAGCTCTCCTCGGCATGTAGCAAAAGTGGCACAGCCTGGGTTATCGCCTCCCCAGGAGAGTGGGGCTGGGGTAGAGGACAGCAAAGCACAGCTCTGTGCCCAGCTCCAGCCTTGCACCAGGCAAGGGAGAAGGCAACAGGCCAAGGAGAAGGGCACCAGGCCAGGGAGAAGGGCACCAGGAATGCCAGACAGGCGGCAGCCTGGGCAGGAGCAGGGGAAAGGCTCCTCTCATCCCATTTCTGTTTAGAGACGCGTTACTCTTATTTAGCAAAACCTTGCCATTCTCCTCTAACACCAGGCTCCTCTGGGGCTGAAGAAGGAAGGGCCAAGTGTTTTGATGATGCATGTAGGGCCTGGAGTAAAGCAAAGTGATTTAACAACGCTACACCTGGGCACTGAGTGCACACGCCGCCCATTACTCGGAGGCTGCGAGCCAAATGCCATTAACCTCCGAGGCAGATCATTATTAGACCATAACACCCAACCTGTCATGTATCATAGTTTCATTAACACAGTTCTGGAAAGCCTCTAATAAAGTCAGGGAAACTGTTGCCTCAAAATTAGCAGAGATTAAAAGATCTTCCATGTGGATACTAAAGAGAAGAAAAGGAAGTTTATGATAATAATTTTAAGGGCATTAGAGATAACTGTGATAATTTTGCCTCTGATCTAAAGCCCACTGAAGGCAGTAAACAGGCTCCTATCCTTTTCTTCTGAAACAGTGATTTTATTATTATAAATATGATTCTCCCCCACTCATTTCTTATATTAAATTAGACGTTGCCCAGCCCAGAAGAAACCTGTAATGCATATGCCAAAATATTTGCATGGCTGACAAGCTCTGTCTTTGAATCTTCATGAAAGGCATATAATTGTGTTTAATGCAATTTATTTGTCATTAAAGAAAAAAGCTTTGATCCAAACGTCTTTGCAACAGAGATCCAAAGAAACTAAGACTCCAGGTCTATTTTAAAGCAATGTGTATTTAACATTCATTCCTTTCCTTATCTGATTAGGAAATTTATTCCCTAGTAGATTATAAAAATATAACAACAACAACAAAAGGTTATACTTACGTAAGTCTATTAATGTCTTATGCCTGGGCTAGTTTGCTGTTGGATTATTTATTGTTTTAAGAAGGGTCATTTTCATCCAATTTACACAAAAAAATCTTCAGAACAAAGATTATTGACTACTCCACCCTCCTAGAAAGTTTAGATAGCATCTAACCAAGTAGGTTTCCAGTGTTTCAATGGGGCTCCCAATGGCAGCTGACAGAAACCCCCAGAAATTTAACTGAGGAAAGAAGGACAATGAGAGTTCTGAAAAACTTTAACTGAAATACTTTTATGAATTATTTTAATTACAGTGGCAGCTTGTCTGCATTTAAGCATCTATGCAACATGTGCAGGGCCAATGTGGTCATGTTACTTCTGTCCGCAGGGGAACAAGCTACTGGTTTGGAGGTTTTCTCTGTCGATTTCTTTTTTTCCTCATTTTTGGTGTAATCCAGATATGAACAAAGCAAATGATCCAGAATGTGATCAGTTAAAACAAAAAAAAAAGAGAGTGAGGAAGAAAAACCTCACAACAGCCTCCCGTCCAAAAACCAAAAAAACCCCAAACAACAAAAAAAAACCCACCAAAAACAAACCACCAAAAAAGGCCAAAAAAATCAACAAACAAACAAATTTAAAACTACCAAAAAAAGATAAAAAATAACAAACCCATCTCTAACAGAAAAAAATCCTGAGGTTTTTGTCCTCTGCCAAATGCCTCCAGGAAACTTTCTGTGGAAGTTAGAATATTCACCTCCCAGAATCTGGCCCCTAGTGAGAAACTGCAGTGTGCCAAGCCAAGAGGGGAAAGGGTAAAAAAATGGAAGGAAATTCTACATCAATTGTGAAATAATCCAGGTCATCCAACTTCTTTCTACATCTGTGAAAGATTTCTTTGAAAGGAGAAAAGTTACTTAGAAGTCATGATTGCCTAAATACAAAGAGGCAAACTTTCAAACTGATTCTTATTCACATGAAATTTAGTCATTGAAGCATTTAAAAATCACTGACACACACAGTAGATGGGCCCATCTTCTGTCCACATCACTCTCTGCAGCCTGAGTTAATCTGTTTCCAACTCTGACAAATACCAGATGATGGGGGAGAAAAGCAAGACTAGTGCAAGCATGTGGTGACACCTCACTGTGCCAGGATCAGCACAATTCACAGGTCTCCTGAGAGCCTCCTCAATCCCACACTCCTGAACCCATGTGAAGTTCTCATCCCTCCAGCTTTTGCACAACTGCTTAGATGACATTACAAACCATGTCCCCTTGCTTTAAATCCCAAACCCACTAATTTTTTTCACATTCCCTGGATCTCTGATTATAAGCAGCAGCAAGAAAATCCCTTTTTATCTTCTCCTTCCTTGGGCATCAAAAGACTGTTGTTCACCCTTTCTCAGTAGCTTCTTTCCCAAGAACAGAAGTCCCAAGCCTATTTGCTGTCCATAATGTGTTAGGTGCCTTAGACAATTACTGTTTCTGTGATCTGAATCTTCTCTAGCTCTGTCCTACCTACCCTGATGTGGATCAGATGCCCTTAGACATTTTCTGTGCTGATGGCTTTTGACTACTTATCCCATTTTGTGAAGCCTTAACACAGGCAACAGTGAAACCAAAAGCCCTCCCAAAGATCAGTAGTGAGACAAGCTGGGTTTTACACTCATCACTTCCATAGGGTCTGGCAAACAAATAAATGCATTCTTAGAAACAAACTAGTACCACACTCCCAAATTCTCTCCGCACCAAAAAAATTCCAGGAATTCCAGATTTTCATTCCAAGTCATATAATTTTTTAGAGAGGCTGAGTCAGATATTTTAATCAAGCATTTTTTTTTAAAAGAAGAGAAGACAATCTGAGAGTAGGCCCAATGACAAACAGATTAGTTTAATCCAATTTCTAATAGTATCATGCTAGTTTGAATTATTATTATTACTATTATTATGAAGATTCTTTTAGTCCAATCAAAGTGGCATAAAAATTGTCATGCTGTAAAGACAAAGCTATTTTAGAGTGCCTGCACAGTAGAAAGCTCAGTCCCAGTGAAACTGTCTCTAGAATACACTTGTTAGTTTAACCGTACATTACAAAGGGCCTAAAATAAAATGTCAGGCCTCTAAGTGTAAAAGATCCATTCTGGAATGTCTGTTTTTCCATATGTTTTTAAGGAATAACCAGCACATGACTTTGAGTGTCCCAAGAGGTAAACTTGGGTTTCTGTCCCCAATTGGAAGGACAGAATTATCTCCTTCTGCAGACATTTTCCATTCCATTCCCTAGGTTCACTGAGCTCTTCAATCATGTGTGTAAGGAAGTGGAAACATCAGAGTAGGAAATGCATTCACCCTTGTCCCATAATGACCACTGGCTGGATGTTGCAGGAAGATCCAAAGGCTTGTTGCTGCTGTCAGACCCAGCAGTGGTTCAGGAACAGCTGTGCTTGTGGAGAAGGAAAGCCCAGGCTGGCAAGTAAACACAGCTCCACTAGAAAAACATCATGAAGGAGAGTCCCAGATCCACAGGGTCTAAGTTTCAACACAGGGACAGCTTCAAGTCCTTCAGGTCTCAGCCCAAGCTCAGCAAACACTGCATAAACCAGGGAGCTTTCCTTATAACTGAAGAGTACAGGTCCAGGCCTTTGCCATGTTTTTTAGGGAATGGTTGTAGCTGTGATGACATTTTAAAAAGCTGTGGAAGCCCAGTCACAGATGCAGAGATGAAGCATTCATAGCATGCATTCTAATAATTTTTGTTTACACAGCTTAGGGAAAAAAACCCTAACTATAACTAATTCCTTTTCGTGTGGGAATCTGCTCTGGTTTAACTCAAAGGTCATTTTTAAGTCTGTGTGCATTTACAGTGCTAGACAAATATTTGTCAAATATACAGGCTGCTGGTCTCGTTCGAAAGATAAAGGTTATGGAGGGAGGAGGGGAAGGGAAAAAACCCAACTAATGCAGAACATTGAACTGAATGAACCTTAAGGAAAAGCATCCATCTGCCAGCGAGACACACATTCCTGCTAGCAGAGACTGCCACCTTTTGGGGAACAGCCTCAGAGGCCGAGCAAAGAGGCTGCTTCACCTTTCCCATAAATTTCCAAGCTTGGTTCTGCATTTGCATGTATGTCAGAGTCAAATGGCTTTAATTTCTCAACTTCCGGTAAAACGAAAAAAAGAACATTTACAAGAGGATGTCTGAGCTCTGCTAGTTTTTTCTTTGTTTCTAAGAAAGCATGGTATATCTTGTTAAGTCTGTTCATCTCTGCTGCTACTATTTTCAAATCTCAAAATTACTAATGATACCATTTGAGCTAGCAGATCTCAATCAAATTTCACAGAAGGGGAAATACCTCCAATACCAAAATCTCAACTCACTTCCTGAGAATTAGCAGTTGAGAAAATGAGGTGCATTCAGATTCATGCTTCATTTGGAGATAGTTAAGGAGGAACTTTAGCTAGGACTCTTTTTGGCTGGAAGCAGCCAATCAGCCTGGATGTGGCTTTCCAACAGCCACTGCAAATACTCTTTTACCCCAGTGCTGACCCCAGCCACACAAACACTGGGGTCACTACAGTAGGTGAGCAAGAAGCAAATTAGATCACAGATCAATTGGATTAAAATGTCATTGACTCTGCTATTCTTTGGTGATTGACTTGTTCATGCACAGGGACAGAGCCCACAGGGAGAAAACTAAATACTTTCCACTCTTCACATGTGTTTTTATGGGTGCTTTTGGAGCATGTGTGAAATGTCATTGTTAAAGACACTGCCTTAGAATTTTTGGATATGTTTTATCTACAGTCTGACATTAAAAAAGGTCACTGTTTTAAAAAATGAGAAAAAAGAGGTGTTTTCAAGGAAAATAATCTTACTACATCTTTGAAGTAGAAGTAGATTATTCAGTAATTTCTGCTGCCCTTCTTGCCTCAATTAACAGAGAGGCTTTGGGTTTTATTTTCCTTTTTAAAATAAATATCTGCCCACTTCCAATCCCAATTTGACAGAGACCTCAGGGATAGTAGGCTCTTGTAAGAGTCCTGACAATATGCAGGAAAAGGAAAGAGCCTGAATACCTCACAGAGGGACAGACTGCAGCCAGAGCTAAACCAGACCATTAGATACCAGGGGCTGTGCAGGAAACAATGTGTCACATTTTATCTCACAGCACAATATGTGGCTGTGCCCCACTCCAATCCCTCTCCTGACCTGCCTTTTTCTGGTTTTATAAGAAACAGTCTTTGCACTGACACTGCCTCTCCCTCACTTGTTCTGTCTTATAGGGAACCATGCAGTCTCAAATCACAGCAGGAATCTTCTGTACAGCCCCTGGGGGCAGTGATGCCAAGGAGTACACTTCACAGGAGTCTGCCCTCCAACCAAACTACCTTCCAACCCTCTGAAACCCTGTCTTCTATCACCATTCTCCACTCAGGAGAATGAAAGGGCATTGTCTTTCAAAAGGTCAAAAGCACCTACGTGCTGTCCTTGTACTACCAAAGGGAATAAGGCACAGTACTGTGCCTTCATCTGCTGTATCTCCCAGAGCAACCTTTCCCAGCTGCTTCCCTTCCTGTCCTCTCCATCCTGCCCCTTGTCCCCAAGTGGAAGAGGGCAAAGGAGGAAAAAGAACTTGAATGCAACTTTACCAGCCCCAGCACATCAGTGGAGTGGGAGCTAAAAGACACTCTGGTCTTCCTGTGTTGATGATTTTCCTTTCCAGCAAGAAAGGGGAGACAAGACAAAAAAATTAAACCCTTGTCTCACATGAAACATGCTGAAAGCTCACTGGTTAGAAGCCACAAGCCCCAGATCTGGAAACATCAGAAGAACACAAGAGATCTCTATATAAACCATTACAAGATCTCCTAGTCTTCAAAATGCAGTGAGATGTGTTAAATCCTACCAAAAACTGGCTGACTACTTATTTCCATTTTCTGTGCTGAAATACCACGGTGGCTACAAGCAACTGAAGCCCACATAAATTAGAAACCCAAGCCAAATTTTCCAGCAGCTATTCTAGATTGCATCCAACCAGAACAGCACTTGCTCCAATTTTGCTGTTAGCCAGAGTTCAGGAGAACAACTGAACTTAAAGGATTTGTTCCACCATGGCTGAAAGTTTAAAGCATCTTAGGGAAGTATGCTCTTAAAACTCCGGCTATTAGAGCAGCTACTTATTCAGCACCTCTGAATTAAGGTTTGAGGCCAAAATGATCTTCCACCCCCTACAGGCTCTGGAAGGAACATGCTCCCACCACAATGGCAAAAGGTTCTCAGACATCCATTTGTAGGGGTAAAAAAAAAAAAAAAAAAAAAAAACGGGCATTTTCTTGTCTTAATAGACAGAGGAATTATTAATTTCACATGAAGAAGACAGAAGATACTTATTTCACCCTTGAAAAGTCAGTCTTCACAGAGACAGACATTCAGAATACTCTTTCTAAAGCTGGAAAGCTTTGAAGGCTGCTGTGACCTTGGTGAGGCAACAAGTATTAATCAATTAATTTCCTTTTTCTCCTGGGAAAAGATAAAGAGTTTTCTACATTGGAATTGCTGTAGCAAAACCAACTATACACACAAATCCAGAGACCTGAAGAACAGTGTTGGGAATATGTGACAGCTAAAGGCTTGAGTGAACCTTTGTTCAGCAAAGACACAAGGTCTGGAGTAATCCCAAACTTCCAAGATTTTATTATGAAGTGCCCAATAATGTGACTGCAGACAAACCAAAAAACTAATTTGGCTCCTTGAAGTCTTCAACCTGAAAGCAGGTAGGCTCACCCTGAGAAGATGCCCCTGAAAACAAGTGAAGTAAAAATAATTGGAGCTGTTGTGGCCTCCTTGAGCTGCCTTCAGCCCTGTCTGGACTGCATCCCTCTTACAAGTCTGATTATCTTCTGATTTTGGTTTACTCTCAATGTCAAGGACATGTTGGTTTGCTCAGGAATATGGACCAGAATATCAAGAATCTCTCCTCTGATCTCAGGATATCCCATGAAATTAAGTAAAAATCAGACTTCAGGGGAGTGTTATAGTAAAGTAAAATAGATTTGCTCCTAAGCCAGCAGAAACATTCAAATTTTTCTTCTCCCTGAAACAAATTATAAGCTACTCACCAAAATTTGTCAAGTCAGGCTTTAACAGCAGGACAGCAGAGTATTCACACCCACACCAAGTTTGTGTCATGTTAAATCACCTGGGAAAAATATTTTTTTAAAAACTTGATAGATGAATAATATTTTTTTTGTTTAGACGCCAGAATGAGGCTGGATAAACAGGTCTGAACCAATTTGTCAATCTAGCTAAATTTAAACAAATATTTAAGCATTATTTTAGCTAAAGAAAACTTTCAGTCCTTAAACTTCTTGTTGCCCTGGTCATATTGCTAAAAATATGTTACTTGAAACATTTAAGCAGAATCAAATTCAAAACCCTCATACAGGATCAGCTAGAAGATTTAGGACACTGCATACTAACACAGAGTAAGATTTCCTATGGCATTGACATCCTACGACATTGAGATCCCTCCCAAAGTTCAGCAAAGTTTGGTTATCTATATCCCTTTGGCTCCTTGGAACTCTACCCTGTTTTGACAGATTCAAAACAAATGCTTCAAAAGGTTGATTTATTTCTTGTCTTCCAGCAATTTCCCTTGTTTCTAAAGGAGGAGAAAAAATTAAAGAAAAAACCCCAACACCTAGAAGACAGTTGTCTACCCCGGGTGAATATAGCAGCAGGTATCTTGAATTATTTTGAAACTTTCTAGTGATTTCTCCAGAAGGAAAACCAAGCCCTCACTCCGGGGAAGGAAAGAAGCAGGGGAAAAAAAAGAAAGCAACTGATGGCCTCCAAGAGAGGGCAGTGTCAGACTAGGGATGATTCACAGAAAGCATTGCAGTTCCACCTGTTTTCTGCCACATTTTACTGTATGCATCTAAGAATTTGATGTTTAAATACCACCACCCATCCAAAAATTTTGGGTAAAAGTCCTGCAGCTTACAAGCTGGCCTGCTGCAAGTTTCAAAGGAAGGAAAATATTTCCATTTTACAAATGCTGTAACATAAGGAAAGGTGCTCCACACAGGGATTTAGTCCAAAAAATATGGCTCATAAATACTGCTCACCTTTAAACACACCATCAATTTTATAAAAGCCAACTCACTTTGCTTCCAAGTTCACCAATAGCAAGGTCATAGTGAGATACAAACACACAGATTCTGCAATATCAAATACCAGCACAGCAAAAATTATTTCAAAATTTGTAATTTATGTAACATATCTCCTCAAAGACAAAGGTTCTCTAAGACTTTTTTGTTTGGTTGCTTTTAAGTCACTAGAAGCTAGCGAGTGGCTATGTCAGCCCTACTGTCCATTTGTCCTTCTGAGCAGAGGCTGAACTACCTAAACAACTGGAGAAAGAAAACTACACCAGACCAGAGCCTTTTCTACTTTTCACCAAAGCCATGGTGTCAGCCCCCAAGTACTGACCAGTATCTTCTTTCTTGCCAGTGAACAGACTGGCTTCTAGAAAAATGCAAACCTTTCCACTAATTCCCACCACTTCACACACCTCCAAAGCTTTATTCCCATCCTTTTAATACTGATACTTCAGCCAAAGCACCAACTGACTGATGGCGCTCTCCATGCCCTGTGGAGACACCACATGTTGGGTGATCACACTCAGGAGACAAAAATAATAATACCTAGCTGGAAATGACCCAAGTTGTATAAGCCATTTACCTCTGCTCACAGCAAGGTTGAAGGCAGAGCCAGCTGCTGGCACGCAGGAAGCAGCACCCAGAGCTCTGGGCACCAGAGGCAGTGCTGCTTGTGTTGGAGCCATGCAGAGCAGCAGTGCACTGGGGACAGACACAGGCTATCCCTCAGGAGCACTGCAGAAGTGCTTACCAAACTAGGGATGGAGGCACAGCTGCGAGCATGGCACTACTTCAAATTATTTAAGTAACAAGATCCCGATTCACGTCCACAAACCTCCTGGTAAGACCCTTAGTCTGGCTGCACACCATCCATCACATAACACCTGAGAGTTTCATCTGCTGCTGCCCTGCAAGTGGCAAAGCCCACAGACAGGTTCACCAGTCAGAGAAACTGGAGTCCAGTCAATTTTGTCCCTTCAACCAGAATCACCCTCATCATCTCAGAGATGCACCTCATACTTTTCTTATACCTCTCTCCCTAAAGCATTAACAACTTTGTTCATGTTAGTGAATTTCAATGAAGTTCAATTTCATTAATTTCACTAAGATGGTGAAAAAAGTCATACACCCATATTTTTTCTCTAGTGAGGTTGACCCATGTGGAGTCAGGAGTTTTAGACAGCAGTGAAACTTTCAGGGACAGAATACAAAAAAAATGAATGCAGGGGGGAGATATCTTAATGAAAATTTAATTTCTTTAGTGTGATTTCAAGGTTGCATAAGAAAACACGCAAGGACCTATTTTCCTGCTTCTCTCACTGAAGAGGTAAAAATCCTCCAAACAATCAATTACCCCTTTGCTGCAACAAACTCCACTTTTGCTGCAAGAGAATTCCACCATGGGAAACCCCAAACAACTTTTATCTAAGGTGGTGCCCAGTATGCAAACCCAAAAGGTTTTGGGTCTGAAATGAGACTTTTACAGCTACAATATGCCACTGGTCTCTACAGTGATAATCCTCTTGAGTGCTTTTACAAGCCAGAAGAGCTAAGCCAGCTACACCTGAGGTTAACAGAATGATTTTCACTGGTTTCAGTGAAAGTTAGCCTCAGTGCTACATGGTAAGGTCGTTGGATAAAAGCATCAAGGGTGGATTTTAAAATTCTCTGTGCAGTAATAAAGTAACAACATATCTCAGGATATCACGGCTTTTAAGGAGCCAAATCCCCATTTGAAAACCACACATCCAAAGTTTGGTATTTTAAGTCAGTTGAAAGGATTTGAGTCCATGAAGTGCTAAGCAATTTGAGTTCCTAAGCTCCAAACAAGTAGGGAATCCCAGAAGTGCAGTTAATTACCCTAACCACAGCACCACAAACACCTTATTTTTAAGTGAAAATCCAGGAGCACAGATGTTTATGCAGACAGGTACATTTTTGCAGAAAGGTAGTATCCTGCTTTTAAACATGCAACACCTGTTGAAGCCAGCAGTTATTCAACCAAGCACATACAAAAGGATAATTCAAAAACCTTACTGTAATTTAGGTTAAACGGATCTTGGCAAAGGAAATGGAAGATGACAGAGAGCACTAGAATTTAAGGTGTGAGGCTCTTTGGAGGAGCCTGAGTCCAAACCTGGCTATGATCAGTGGCATCCCAGGTTCAAACACTTACCCAGTCAGGCCCCAGTTCCCATCACTGAGAAGAAGCAACTTGCATACACAAACCCACACTTTTTACACATTAATATTGTATTTTGGAGAGTCTTCCTCAGAACTGTAATGCAAGTGGGGACCTACCTCATTCTCTGAGACCTACAAAGGAGTTTATAAAGCAGAAGGCAGCGGCAGGATCCAAAATATTTATTGCTGCAAAATATAGCAGCAGCCTATGTCTCAGAGGACCTGAAAGCCTCTTCTCCCCATTCCCCCAAACACAGAGTACATACATTACACCTAGAGCTGGCTACTCATGTCTGCTCACAAGTGTTGTACTGGCCTTTAAGCCAGTCTCAAATGGCCTTGGAGCAAAAGCATCCAACTGAGACCAACAGGAGCTCTATAATCAACTAGCAGAACTGCACCAAACTCTGCCACAGACAAATTACTCCATAAAACCACTGGGGCAGGAGTCCTGGCAGCTGCCATTACTGACAGCCTCTTTCCTCAGCTGTTCCTACAATGCCCAGGGTGACAAGGGGCACACCTGAGCACCCAGGCTCTGCTGAGCACCTGGGACACTGCTGCAGCTCGCCAGAAACAATTTCTTCTCTTCCTATCTCACCTCACCCCTCAGAACGGCAATCTGAAAATCATTCTTAGCAAGTTAGTACAGGTTTTCTATCTGAGCAGCACTTCTGGAATTGCATTGGCGAAAATAAGCAAAATTAACATTACACTCTCCAGAACATGCAAACGCACCCACAGCATCCTCCTCCCTGTTACAGGAGAGTTGAAATCACTCACCCTTGCCCGGCACTGAAGGTCTCCAAAGTTTCTTTGTGCCTCGCTGCCAGGGCCAGCCGCCGCTTTCCCCTCACGGTCACTGCGATGTCTCAGCCCACCCCCGGAGGCGCAGCCGGCCCTGCCCTGCCCTGCCCCGCTCCGCTCCGCATTGCCGGGCCGGGCCGGGGCGGGGCTCCCGCCGCGCCTGTCCCAGGGCACTCCCGGGGCACCGGGACCGCCCGAGCCGGCAGCTCCCGAGCTGGGCCAGCGAGCCCCGGTGCTGTCCCGCCTTCCCGGAGCGCCCGCAGCCGCCGGCTGCCCGTGGCTGCGCTTGGGGCACGGCGGGAGCCAAAGCTCCGCTGCAGCCCCGGCCGGCCGAGCGCTGCCCCGGGGACTGAACGCCGTGAGCCATCTCCTGGAACCATCCTCCCTCCCTTCTGCTGCACTGCCCCGGCCTCGTCCCCTTTCCTTAGCCTTCCACTGCAGAATTAAAAAAAAAAAAAACAGGAAGGTTTTGATCAGGTTTGTTAAGCCTGTGTAGGGGTAGGAGCTCACCTTGGGCTCCGAACGTCCATCCGAGCTCTGCTGTCGTCTGTGGAAACTTTTGGCCACAAACCCTAAAGCCCCCTGCAGCTCTGAGTTCAGAGAAATTTCTGGCTAGAGGGTCCCAGAATGAAGTTGCTAGATTCGAAAAAAGTTTCAATTAACTAGTGAGTCAGTGCTTTCCTTCTGCTTCCACATTTGCCCTTTGATTTGCTGCAGCCTTTGGGAGAATGCCAAATAAAATATGTGAAATGTAGCCTTGACTGAATTAACAAACTTTTTGTTTTGCCAAGGTCAGTAATTCCTAACTTGGGTACTAATAAATCACAAATTAGCTGCCAAAAATGTGGGAATTATTATTACTGTCAATCATGAATCTGGGGCTCTTCATGTGGCTTATGATATTTTAGCTTAAGGTACAACCCTGATAGTAAAAAAGCTTTTTTTACCTGCTGTGGTCTCTTGAAATCAAGCCAGCTGTAAAATACTGCCCACTTTCAGGCTTAAAATAGCTGAAACCACCATGTCCTGTGGTTTCACATGAAACCATACATTTGGTGATGAGTGTGCCTACTGTTATAAAATAAGGGCACAGGGCATGGCCAGGCAACTCAAAGGGGGTGTTTGTCAGCCCAGAGAAGGGCAAGAACTGATCACAGGCCAGAAGGGCCTGAAGCAGAGAGGGAGGATATTGGGTTTTTATGTCCTTTGCTCTATTGCTACTTCTCATGACTTTAATAACAATTATTTCCAACAGCTTTTTGATCTGCAGGTCCCAGAAGCTAGGCAGCTACACAGAAATTGCCACTTAAAAAAAAAAATCTTGCTTTCATCATTATGGGAATAACTTTGGAAGTATAGCATGGGTACCCACAATGGCTCAGAAAGAACCTATCAAGGGAAGGCAAACCGATTTTGCTCCTTGATTTTATGATTTGAGGATATATTTAAGACTATTTGGTGTTACTTCCTGTGTAACTAAACTGAAATGTTACTAAAATGCAAAAGATTAATTCTTCCCCAAAAGTTAGCATTGAACAAGTGTTAAAGTCATGCTTTTGTGCAAACTCTCTATTCTGAAATTTTCAGTGGTCTTACATCCGTGCCTGTGAATTTGAATTAATATTGGATACAAATGGTTATCACCTCTGCTGCTGATGAAAACCCAGGGGTTACCAACAATGAAAATAAGTATTCAAAGTTGATCATGGTATTATAAATCATATTTCTATACAGGTTATGTACAGAAAATGTTGTCAGATTCAGCAGAAAACAAGACCAGCTTTGCGACCCAGTTGTCCGGGTAACATTCTTATTATTTCAGTGAGAGAAGAACAGAGATTTGAAAGCAGCTTATTTACAAGTCTTACTCTTGAGTAATTTTAAAAAATAAAGTCAAATCACCACCTCCCACAGAAAAATTAAAGCAGTGATTTTCCTGTTTAAACCACAGTGCAAAGAGAATGCAGACTGAGACAATGCTTATTTAAATAGAAAACAGTAAGGGATGTACATGAGGATATACGGTTGAATTATGCTCTGATCCTAACAACCCCGAAAGTTTGATAAGACTGTACCTACTTTAACCTGACATACCATATGGTAGATGACTCTTTACCTTTTCTCAGCTGGAAATATCCTCTACTGAATGACTAAAGGTGTATGGAAAGGGTCCAGTCATATTCTCGCTAGACAAAAGACCTTTTATTTGGGTTGTATTTGATATCTTTCCTTATCAGTATGGAAACTTCAGAAGTCACAATACTTCAGCTACAAAGAAGGTATGTGGTCCCTGGTCTATTGATGACAGAAACTGCCTGTAACTGCAGAGGGTGGCACAGCACAGAGGACAATGCTTCTGTCCCAGGGGCACAGACAGCCCCAAGGCAATGCAAGGTGCCTGCCCTTGCAAGGGAGTGAAAATACAGCAGAAAATTAAATTCTCCTGAGCACCTCCTTTCAGGCTAAGAAACTCGGCTCTGAAATCTCTCCATGATAATTTTTTTAAAAGGTGAGCCCAAGTCACTGTGTTAATCTAAAGAGATAAAATAGAACACATTCCAAAATGATTTCTTATTGGGCATGACTTTATTTGGATAGATGAATGCCCTTGCATGATGCCAAACATGTTGGTGATATGATGTCAAATCAGTCACAGTTTCATTTTCCATAATTGGGCTCCTGTGTGTATGACAGCTGAAATCTTCTATGTATGTTTGGTGTAGTGAGGGAAAAAATAATTAAAAAGCAGGAAAAAAAAGGGCCAAGACAGTATAATAAACTGCATTTTTAAAGAACACTTTTTCTTATTTTTGTAATAATGCTAAAGCATCTTCAAGGATGTTCTGGAACAGAATGGGGATATCTATGTGCTGACAGAGATGTAGGTTAAGGAAAGGAGTGACTGAAGATAATGTAGGCACAGACTTACAAGGCAGACTGGAGCCCATAGGAAAGTGGCTAGGAGCTTAATTCTCATTTATGGTTATCACGTTCCTTGCCTGGATATGAATTTAAAAATGGATACTGAATATGGGCCTGTAGGTAAATCTTCCAAAAATCTCACCTGTAGGCTTTTGAAGAGAGAATTTGTCAGCAATCCCTTGTACAGTACTCCCTGTGGAGTTGGCTAGGGGCCACTAGGCAGCAAGAACAGTGTATCACACTTCTTTAAAATGTAACATAACCAATATCCTTTTTGTAGCTCAGACAAGGAAATTTTTCATGGAAATCTACCTTAGATAGGGGGGTTCTTACTGCCTCGAGTACAGCCAGAGCACAAATTTTAGGGTATTGTCTAGTCCTTAGCTAGGAGCCAGTCCCATCCTTTTAACTGACCAGAACTAGGCTGACATTTCAGCATGTGAACTGAAAGTCAAACCTCTTGTTTCCAGGTTTGTAGGACTTGCTGCAATATATAGAAGTGGGTATAAGACATAGATTTCATATCTTAGAAAATATTTGGGTTTATAATAAGTCAATCAAATTGTTCATTATTGAGTTTGATGAAGAGGAGCAGAAGAGGAATAAAATAAAGCCAGTTTTTATGGTGGCTAACTAATGTCCAAGGACAGGGTAGGCAGGAGGTAACAGACTCTTCTTTCCAGGTTTTCCATACAGAAAATGTGAAACCAGCTGTCCCAGTTCAAGGGCCAGGACACAACCACCACAGAGATTCTGTCCTTGGCTGACTTCATGACTGGTGTGTTACCACAACAAACTGATGCTTATTGTTGGCAAGGTAATGTTCTGTCACATTTCTGTTTTGACTGCTGGGGCAGTATCCAGGCTCCTTGAGGGGACAGAGCTTACCACCTCCATCACAGACCACCCTACTCAGGCACTGTTTTCTCCCCTATAAATATATCTACATGTTGTAGGGAAGCTTTTTGCCAGAATTTATGTACTCCCAGACTCTCCTTGTGCACAAGCAAATGAGCTTTTTTCTGAGAGGCAGGTTTATTGGATCAGAAAAAGCAACATGAAAATGGCTATCCCATTTCAGTGTTCCTGAAGAGTTTCTCATCTAGGTGTTGCACTGAATCTCATAGATAAAATAAACCCAGGAATCTCAGCACTGTTCTCTATTCCCTACTGTAGATATACCAGCATTACCATTCCCCAGCTGTAAACTGGAATTCCTTGCAGGAACTGGTCACAAGTTCACAGTGACTTTGTGATACAGCACAAATGTCTGTAGTAAGGTAACGTGAGGCCTTTCACAATCTTACAGAAGACTTTCTTCTTTGTTAGTCAGGCATAGGGAGACAAAGTTCTTCTACTGTTATTAGTCTATATAAACTTTCAGAAAAGGATCTATCAATTACAGTTTATAACATATAAATAAACACAGCACCTCAGTTGCTTTTTGCCCTGTTCACTCTATCATACACACTAGTGCAAAGCAAGTATATTTGCTCAGTAGGTGATGTGTGGAGAGCTGCATGACAGATACAGTGAAGATAAGAAAGACTAATGGAGTTACTGAGACCACTTCCTGTTGAATCATTTATCAAGTGTTCTGTCAGTTTACAGTTTTTTCAAATCCCAGAGCACACTGAAGACAGAATGATACACAGTTCTCCAGAATTCCATTCATTAGTTCTAGTTGACTATATTAGTTTTTAATTGCTTTTGGTGCCAGCGATCCAATTACCTAGTTAAACTATTATTCTAGTTACTGAATAATCAGTAAAAGAGCAAGAAGGGATAGAGGGTACATGTGTATTTGCATATTTACCTTATGCTTTCCATATGTGTATTTTCTAAGAAGACACTGAAATGGGGCTATGGCAGTCTCTTTGCTTTAATTAGTTAGCTTCCCTGAATTCCTTATGGAGAATGCAGATATCATAATGCCTTAAATGCTTTCTAATTATGTATTTGTTCAGCAAGTCTCAAGACGTCCTCATGAATTTCTTTCCTCATAAATCTTCAAGAACTGCAAAAAGGATTTTCATCTTTGTCCAGGGATCAAATCTTGCAGTGCAATCAGGAAATCAATTTGGTTTTGCTGAATGACTTAATTGGCAAATGGGAGGCATAGGATACTGTTTGGCAGACATTACAGTAAACCTCCTACAGTAAATAGGTACATACAATATCCCTCATTCTCCATGTACCCAAGACTTTTCAATTTTAAACATGCTCTTGGTTTACTGATTTAAAATATGTCTTCATATTCAAACCAGAGAAGAAGCTAATATCACTTCTTCTTTCGCCCAAAGATGAGGCTGCTACTTCCACTTACAAGTTATGGTCTCTCTTGCTCTGTTTTACTTTTCTTTTCTCTCTCCAAACTTCCTGTGGCTTTGCCAGCAGAGCTGAAGTTAACTCATAGCAGGACAGTATATTGTTTTCATCACTTCTGCTGCAGTTATTGCCAGTATTTACTTTGATTTTCTTTTTTCTATAAATTTTCCATAGTTGCAAGGGCCCAGTAGGGTACATAACTGCATATGTTTCAAGAGTTAGAGATGTTCATGCCTGAGTAGCAATTGTCTCTTCACTATGTATTTCAATATCTGAAGATAATTTCTCTGTAAAGCCCGATGCATCTCATACCAGCATCTATGCTGAAGGCCAAATTTAGAGTAGGATGTCAGTAATAAGGGATTGTGAGTAGGTGCAAAGAATTCCAAAGGAATTCCAGAAGTTGAATTTTTGCTAGTCAGCCACTGAAAAATTTCTACAAAATATTTAATAAATGGGCAAATCAGCAAATGGTGTTGTATGTAGACACCAGCTGTTTCAGAACACTCAGGTTAGACAACCTTCCAATATACTGGATCAAAGCACTGTTATTTGGAAAAAATGGGATAGGGCTGGCAAAATGTTTCCTTACATTGCAGCTTTTAGGCTGTTAAAGTAGCCAGGTTGTCTTCCTTAGATGCCTGTCAGGAAATAATACATTAGCTGCTCTGCAGGACACACACTATTGCTATAGATTGTTTTGCAGTTGGGTTAATTTGTGGTTAAAAAATTAATCAATAACATTGTTAATGGTACAGTAAGAGGAGTTATCTCCTCTTTATATATGGGGAATTGAGCCACTGGCTAAAGCAAATGATATATCTAAGCCTATTCTTTAATCTTACACCCTACATGTGCAACCATCCTTCTTTGCTCGTATTTTCTCCTTCCAACTGCAGCAGTAGATAAAATAAAATTCCTCTTAGAAAGGAAACAAATATCAAAATTCTCATATGTGCATTGCTTTTTAAAAGCAGACAAAGGCTAAAGTGCCTCCTCTATTAAGTTTTTGATCAATCTCCATGAACTTTTAAAAATTATTCTAGCCAGCTGTGCTTCACTGTTCCTTTTAGTGAATTTTGATGACCACTCAGAATATACATTTGAATTTCCTGAAGATAAGCACAAATGTATGTACATACACCCTGGCTGTACATAGATAACAAAGACAATACTACTTAAAGTGTACTGAGAGAAAGTAATCCGATTTTACCATGAAACACATCCTTTTGTTTTTTCTACAGCTTATCTGATAAACTCAGGATCTGTTCCTTTGCCAGCACTGGCATACTTCACTTTCATAAGTTAATTTATTACAGCTTCTTTTCTTTGTGCACCAAGAAAAGAGCTCTTCAATTTTGTACAAATAGTTAAAAACTATTTACCTGTAAAATCTGATTACCACATACAAACCTACTTACATATCTACATATATGACTATTTTAAGATGTTTGTTTGTCATGAAGGACAGAACAGGAAATATATATAATCCTGTGACCCATTAGGGCACATTAATTTTCTGAATGATAGTTTGGTTGAATGATATTGGTGTTTTAGTGATTT
Organism: Ammospiza caudacuta; assembly: GCF_027887145.1. NCBI lineage: Eukaryota > Metazoa > Chordata > Aves > Passeriformes > Passerellidae > Ammospiza > Ammospiza caudacuta. The sequence goes on from NC_080595.1 coordinate 30,894,501, forward strand.
GTGAAGATATTAAAACCCTCCAGGGATCAGATTACCATCTAGACTAGTTTAGCAAACTTCATTTTCTTCCATGAGATTCCACTGTTTTTCATCATCCAGGAATTTCAGCTAGAATATTTCACAAAAATTCTCTGTAGGCACTGTAGACAAAGCAGTGTTCTTTTGCCCAAAAGATAAAGACATACCCAAATCCAAGTAACTTCTTATATCAGTTGTTTATGGAATGACAGAATTGTTTCATTAGGCCTATATTTTGGAGCTTCCTTAATTTCACACTTTACTCTGTACTCATTAAAATTCAAACTACACTTCTGAAAAGCTAATTTCTTGAAGCCTGGGACCAACCCTACTTACTTTGGTGAAAAGGTACAGCATGGCTTCTCCCATGACAGGTATTGAAACAATACTGTCAAGCTATCTAAGCTTGAAAGAGACTTGAAAGATGAGTAGAAGGCTGTGCATGTCATGTCTGATTCCTCTGAGAAAGCAAACAAAACCAACATGTGCCAACAGCCAGCTCAAAAGCCTCACCAGTTTGTTTTTCATGAAATTCTACATTAACTTCTGCAGTTTTCCCAGGTAATATTAGAAATTACCTCTGGAAAAACCATAAAATTATTTGCAAAACCTGAGCTACATTTGCTGCATGTTTCACTGCAGTGAGTGTATCAATCACTGAAGCATTACAGAAATTTTTGCTTCCAAGTCTATTGCTCCATGCCCTAAGCCCCAAGTTTTGTTTAGGTTCTGGATCATTGCTAGAGTCTGAGCCAAGAAAAAGCCAATCCTGAAAGATGAACACATCCTTTCTTCTGTTGGCTGTTCCAGTGCTATGGAAATTATTTCTCCCATTGCTTACCTACATGAGTTTCACAAGTGCCTGCAGCTCTGCTGGAACATGGGATTCCTTCAGAGAATGGTAGCTGACAAAATGTCATTTTTTCCTGTGTAAATGTTGGTTGGGTGTTTCACATTTGAGATACTTTCTACTTTTCTCTCTAGAACCAAATCTTACTGCATTTGTCATAGGCATAGAAGCTGGCAAATCTCATTTTTTTGAATATTCAGGATATGTGTGTTCAGATGAAACAATTCACTAAAATTAGAGTTTTTAGAAAACTTAGCATCTACAATGTAGCTACTTGAGAAGCCATCTCCAGCATTCTGAGAACAGAGAGGTGCCACACATGCTGTTAGCAACTGGACCCTTGCTCAAGCCTCATATCACCACAGAGCTGGTGGATTTACTTGGATACCTGCTCTTATTATCCTCCTACTCTGGGAACTGGCTCACGATGACAGCTGTACTTAGAAGAGCCCCCACACTAATACTACTCACATTAAATGTCAGCCTAGTTACTCAGCCTGCTCCAGCTCATACTATGTGGTCAGAACTGCCTCAGAACGACATTAACATTTGAGATGTGCTTCTGAGTTATCAGCAATCCTTCTCCAAAAAAAGAGTTGTTACTTTAAAGAGAAAAAAATCACTTCTCAAGCCATCAAAAGTACAACATCCCTTTATATTTGGATATGAAATACTGTGAACATTCTCCATTTCTTCTCTTTTTTCTAATATATATTTATATACACATCTGTCATTTCTATAAGCTTTTGGGGTGGTGCTTTCCTCTTTATGACTAACTTTACTGAACACTAATATATCTGTCTTGATACACATATGTCCCTTCTCCCAGAACATTACCATATAAACCAAGGTCAGATGATTCAGTTAAAAGCCAGATTGTTCCTGGCACAGCTCTACTTCTGTAAACAGAGTACATTACTTATTTATCTAACTTTTTTTTTTTAAACAAAGCAGAATTCCAATAAGAGCAATGGAAGCACAAAGTACTTCTCAGTCCACTGGTTAGAAGTTGATAATTCAAGACACACATATAAATAGCAATTTGGGAGATGACGCTTGGCATTTTAGAGAAGATAGGCAAAAAAAGAAGGCATGAAAATCCATGTAGGACAAAGATACAAAAGTAGAAACAAGTCAAATACTTGGACTGAATAAAGAAAGCAAGCTAACAAATAGCTTTAAATGGCACTTGCTCCCAAAAAACAGAAAAAAAAATTTATATCACCGAGACTCAACTCCCTCCCAGAGAAGCTCAGAGAAACAAAGAACAATGGATGACTCAGAGAGGAGCAAAAGAGCAATGAAATATTAACTGAACATAGACACTCTTGATGTGAAAGGCAGTCTCTGTCCTCAGTCTGCATTTGTGTTTATTGCACAGAGAGGAAGGCAGCACTGCACCATCCCAGGGCACGCATCCCCTTGGCAGAACGTAACCCTGCTAACATCATGTCTTGCAGCTCCCTTTACATTGTCCCAGCAAGTTAGACAGGTCCTAGACAGCATCTGCCTTCTGGGGATTTTCATTTACTGAAAAATGTAATAAGCAACACAAGATTACCCACCCAGCCTTTCCAGATGGCTCGAGATCTTCCTTCTTAGTCCTGAGTGTAATTCCTACCAGCACAACTCATCTTTGTCATTGAGGCTATCAGCCTCCTGTTTCCTTATGTATTTTCTGTCAGCTAAAATGTCTAGAGAAACTTCCTAAGCATCTCCCTTTTTCAAGGAGCAGATCACAGTTTGCCCTTCAATACTTCTCTGAGACAACTAACAGATGTTCTTTTAATGTTAACTGGGACATCTCCACCTGGTAAGCACATGGCCCCATTCCGCAGCTTCTCTGCTGCTGTTCCAAGCAGCCATCTCTTTAAATGGCAATTGTGGGCTAGTGCAGAGGGAAAGGCTGTAACACAACCTGCACAGCATAAATCAAAGAATGGTGCTGGCCATCCAACACCATCAAGCTCCTTTACACCCGGTTTAAAAGACAATACTTATAAGCAATGACAGCCTTATATAATGAAGAAGCAGAGTGCTGTATGACCTCAAAGTGACCTGCTGCAGTTGTCATTCCTGCTGCCAGATAAACTACTGTGGCAACATAATAACAGCAAAGAAAATGCATCAGTCTCTAAGGCTTGGCAAACCATTCTGGAGTGAGTCCAGGAATGACAAATGGGTTTGCAGAGCCAGATGTAGCAGCATGAAGTGACTAGGCTGTATGGACAAAGACAGAACAAACTTGAGGGAAGTGTCCATCACCAATACAGTTATAATAATTGTCATGTTGGGAGATGGAGCACACATGCTGAATATTGTCATGATCTGTGTCTCTAGTTAAATAGCAACTAGGCAGCCTTGGAGTAGATATGGATATGTAACTGGACAGGAACAGCCTATAGGAGACTTTCCTCTGTTACTGAGCTTGCTGCAAAAGCACTCTACGTTGAAAAAGTTCTGGTGCTCTGTGTGAGTGAATTTTATGCCTAATTATTGCCTATATTGTCTAGATGACCACATAACATATAATCAGTACCCAGAAACAAGCAACAGCATCGCTAACTTACTCTTGGACACAATTTATCCTGCCTTACCCCACTTCCAGTGGAGAAGCTAAAAGAGCAGTATCTCATCTAGATAATGAAAAGGAAACCAAGAAATAAACAGCTGTGGTGAGAAAGCAGAGAATACCTGCTGCAGCCCTGCATTGCACGACCACAAACTCTTGCTGCAATTTGTGTTTGCAGAGAAGCTGAACATGAGTCAGCAGTATACTTTAACGGGGGAGGAGGGTCAATGGTGTGCTAGGCTGCATAGTGAAAGTGTAGACAGCAGGTCAAGGGAAGTGCTTATTCTCTCTCTTCAGGACTTTTGAGATGACATCCAGAGTACTGTACCCAGTTTGAGCTCCCCAGGGCACAAAAAGACACTCTGAAACTGAAGGAGGTCCAGTGGAGGTATCCTAAGATCACTTGAGAACTGCAATACATGAATTAGATACCTGTATTTGTTCAGCCTACAGAAGAAACGTCTGATTTGGTGGTGCAAATTCACATATTGCACTGAGAAGACAATCTATGGGTGTGAAGAGTACCCCAAGCTATAGAAGAGGGCTTTCTTTTCCTGAGGATATGCCTTTTCTCTCATGGAAGGAGAAAAACATACCCAGAAACTCAGTGTTTAATGAGCCAGATATTAAAATATCTTTCTTTTTTTTCAATTTCTCTTTTTTTTCATGGAGAAAGAGGAAGAAGAAAGTATATTTTTGTTATTATGAAAATCGGAAAACCTAAAGACTATTTTGAAAATATTATAAAAATGTCTTTTTCAATAGTATTGTGGACATCAACAATAAATGCTTTCTTTTGCGTAAACCACAGCATTCTCCAGAAATCAATTAGCTGGGAATGAAAATAAATCTTTGGCACCCACAAGAACTCTTGATTTTAGCACCATTTTGGTGATAAATGCCTGTTTAGATCATAGACATATGATGTGTTAGTATTATGCTCGAGCTTTCAGAAAGCAGAGAGGAGGTTAAAGGTTTCAAGTCAATACATACCAGCACAATGATATATAATAGCTATGCTATATGACCATCAGGTTCTCTGCTAGCAGTGGTAAGAGGAAACAAAAAAAGAAAATAGAAGGAAGATATTTTGCAGCAGAGTTATGGCTGTTTGACACTCAATATCTGAAGGAAGATTAAAAAGAAAAGAAATTATGCTCAAAAGAAAATACTTATAAAAGAGAAAGTAACCTGTGTCAGATCTTAAGAATGGATGATGGATTTACTATTAGCTCAAATAAGCTCATTGCTATGAACAGTGTCCAAGCCTTTCAGACAGTATCTCTATAGTCTGATATTTTCCAAAAATGGGAAAAGCAGTGAACAGGTCACTGGATTGACCCATAGGTATCCCATTAGGATAATATATGGAAAAATAAGCCTAAATGAGCATTTGTCAAAGCTGATTAAAGAGCCTTATCTGCAAAACATCTGAAAGACTTAGAACATCTTTGAAGCATGAAGTTACAGAATATTATGGAGGATGTGGTAGGATTCAGAAACAAAAATCCCCAAACCCCTAAACATGTAAGGTGTTTGAGGAGGAAATGGAGAAGACATGTTGAGAGTCAGCCCACAAATCTGTAAGCAAGGATGGGGAAAGGAAGCCTGGGCAGGACACAGAGGGAAGTTTCATCTCCAGCTCAGTTGTGAAATGCTTCTGCATTTTGCTAACATCTCCTTCCTTCAGAAATTACTCTTCAGAATCCTCTTAGTCTGCTTTAAATTAGATCAGGAAATATGCCAATAGTGCAAACACATTCACAGACAAAGCCAAAACACTCCTTGGAAAGCTCAAGTAGATGAGGTAGATTATTAAAGTATGATGAAAGTATGATGAGTTCTGCCCTGAAGAATGAAGGTGAAGAAAATTCATTCTGAAGAATGAAAAGTTCAGAAGAAAAAAATATTAAAACAGAGAAATATATTCAGACTGCAGAGAATAATTGACTTGATAGATTACTTCAGTTTTTCACCTATCCCCTAAGGAAAGTTATCCCATCAAAGTGAGCACCTGACATGAATTGTCAGGTCCTTGTGCCATTACATCCTCAGGTCCTCATCCCCCCTTGCTTCACAGAGCATCAAAACTCTAATTCCTGTGGACATGGGCCTATTATGTGTTTTGTCTACTTTGCACAAAATAGGACCATAAATCTGCCTTCCATTTTGACATCTACTAACACAGTGATTTGACTGGTCACTTGGAGTGATGTGGACATCCAAATTCATATCTCCACTCCAAACCAGATGAAGGATTCAAATAAATCCAAATTCTACATTTCAGTTTTTCGAAGAATGTCACAGCTTGAAACCCACAGCTCCAGCAATCGTGAATCATATGAGGAGAGCAAAAAGCTGTCTATGAAGAAACAAAAAAAAAGTCTATTCCTCCACTTAACATTTTCAGATGGTTATCTTGAAGGTCAGAATACTGATCAGTAACTTTTGAATTCCATTGAGCTACAGTTGAATGCCATAGCTCCTATGTTTCTTCATGGTGAGTCTGATTGCTGATTATATTCACATTTCTATTCTATGCACATTGTGATGGTGCTACATGAGTACTTTCATCTGCTCTTTGAAATAGCTTTGACATTAATTTTGTTCTTCTTTTTGTTTCATTTCTTTTGGAGATTCATGAAGTTATTCAACAATGAGTACATCTGTCAAAGCCCAAGCTTTTATAGCTTTCCCTGTGGAAAACAACAGGCTTTAAGGAGTTTGAGCACCCTCATCTGTTCTTTCTATCACTTCTGTGTACTTAGCAGCATAGACTCATGCTCTTCCAGGATTTCTTTTTGCCCAATGTCTATTACAAAAGAAAATTGTCTGCTTGTCAGATTTTTTTCCTGTCTCGGTTCCTCTGAAGTACAGTTCTTATGATTATTCCTTTTTGTTCAGTTCTTCAAGTCTGTTTCACTTCATATTCTACAAAAGAAACACAGATCATCTTTTCTTCTTTTGATGCTCTCAGTTGTCTTCATTAAAACTGTTCATAAGAAATGGAGAATCTAGGATGGGGCAGAATAATCAGATATTTCAAAAGTACATTTGTGCTTAGCTGTTCAGTTCACAGGGAGGAGAGAAATGGCATGAGGAAATCAATACCTTAGAAACACATTGTGAAACTCACTTGAAAACACACATAAATGGTGAATGTCTATCTAATGGTGACAACACTTCAGGGTTTGCTGCAGGCCTGCTATTATAGTCTGACTAAGATTCAAGCTTCTGCCCATTTTTCCATCTCCTCCTTCTCTCATCAGGGGTGACAGATTCATCTTCCTACTCACTACACATGAGCAAGGCACCATGCTTCTCATGCCATCTCCCATATTCCCTTTTATCTTGCCTCTGTTTAAATGGTACTACTCCTTTCTCCACAGCTTTGCAAAGACCACCATGTTTTGCCTGAGAGCTGCCAAAGTGTTTCTCCATGGGCCTATAACCATTTGCTTGACTATGCTCACCTCAACCTTTCCAACTCTGTTGCCTCAAGTCTTTTCACCACTTTGTCTATGCCAGACGTTTTCACTACTGTTCACTTTACCCTTTGCCTTTGTAACCAGCTCCACCTTGCTTTCTTTTTGCCATCTTACTACTTTAAACATAAGCTTTCTTAAGGCTTTAAAGACTGCTAAAAGGGAACATCATAGATCTCTGATACAAAAATGACAATGCTAGCTCATGTTATTTTTCTAGCAAATACATCTATAAATAACTTTCCTGGTCTGTCATGATTGATATGTGACATAATATGAAAATCCCTTTCAGAACCTAGGAAAGCTTCACCAGCACATTCTTCACTTTCCTTCTTAAGTCTTTTCTTCTCCAGGTCTTTCAGTTAATCATAAATATTTTGGAGGGTCATCTAAGACCACTCTATAGCACACAGAATCACACAGATAAAAAGGCATCTCCTACCACAGAAAACAGGTGTCACTATGGGACATGAAAGGACACAAGTGCACACCACTGCTCCCAAAGTGAAGAAAAAAGGGAAGTTTATTTTCTGACTCCAACATTTATTGTTTTCCAAAAGTGACAGTGGATTGGAGGGTGACAGTGCAACATCTCCAATGACACTGGACAAACCAACCGTCCATCAAATTTCTCCTCCTCCATAAAAGAATGCAAAACAATGAGTTATTTACAGAAAGTGTGTGAGAAAGTTTGTTACAAGAATGTCAACATCAGAAGGCTTAAGAGAATCTTAAAAAATCAGGGGGACATCCAGGAGATGGGCAGGAGAGAAAATAGGAAAGGTGGGTTAGAAATGACAGCTTTAAATCAGGTGTCAGATAAACTGCATATTGACCTGGCTCTACTCTAAGCTGCATAAATATGAGAAAATTCAACATCATCCAGTATTCCAAGCCAGACAGACAATAGGCTCTGCAACCCCACAGGGAGAATCCTGGTACAGTGGGTGGGCAGCTCAAAGGTAACAGAAATGCTGTCTAGTTTCATGTTTACTCACTCTTTTTTATGTAGACTTTGAACTGTGGCAGAATTTAACATCTGTAACAGGAAGAGTTTACCTCTTCTGTTTGATCTTTTCTTATGAAAGTTTTTGTCCAGGTTTCCTGCACCTTTTAAAAAAAGAGATGTTCAGACAACATCCACTGGCTTACTTCAATTGATGCCATTTTGAAAGGGCACAGAATTATGCAAGCTTACATGTGATGATGACAGTACCCTTAAGTCCTTTCTTTAAATCTTTATATGCAGCTCTAACTAGAAACCTCCAGTCCTGAAAACAGCAAGAAACACTTTTAAAGTTTAATCATGATGATAGAGAGCCCAGAAGACAGAAGGGGATGCAAAGCAAAAGAGTTCATGTGATATAACGGGACTCAGAAGTGAGGTAAGCTTCAAAAAAAATGAAGTGAGACAGTAAACAGTCCAGTTTTCCTAGCCTTTTTTTTTTCCTGCTTGTAAGTGCAAGTGACCTTTGCTTTGAGAAAAGAAAGGCAAGCATGCCACAGTCATCCTGACAGATGTTTGTACCATCACTTAGAGCTCAGTCCCACATTGCTGGTCTGGCATTTGGCACAGATGACAGGGCAAGACATTTCAAGCAAGGGAAGGTACATGAGCCTTTTAAATTGATAAATAAGTTTGTGAAAATGACAATCAATAAACTAGTTAACATTGACAACCTTTAGAGATGCTAAATTATTTTAAAAAAAATTCTATCTTATTCTCACTTTCCTTTACTGGGTCCCCTCTGTCTTTTTTCATTCTGATGTCAGAGATCTGGCTCTTCAGTCTCTGCTTGTCAGGAGGAAGGCATGCTGAGGGTTAAGAGACCCCCTTTTTCCGCTAGCCCAGCAGAACTGGAGGAAGTTTCCTGAAACTCACCACTATCTTCAGCTCTGAGATCTCACTAAAGGAAGCAAGTCCATTTTTCCCTTCCTTGCCCCAAAATGTCACTCTACACAGATGCCTGCTGTCTCATTAGTGTCCTCCAACAGGCAGTTTCTTCTGTACTTCCCTTCTCAGCCAGCTTGCTGTGTGGTACCTTGAATATACTGTTACACCCTCTGCAAGGAGGAGAGGCCCACAGCCCATTCTCTCCTACACTCCCTCTGGAGCAATTTCATACAGCCACTTATGTTTCCAGAATTCCTTGCTGTAACTGCCTGGAGTGTACAGCCCCAAATCTCTTTGGTTAGAGGGGAATATAATAAGCAAGGCATGGCAGAGGTTGGAACCTATATATACCACACAGGTCACATTTTTTTCTGAGGCGAGGGAATACTCATTCAGTCAGCTCAAAAAATATTCTGTGACTGAATAAATTCTGGAGGAACTGAAGAGGAGATTAGAGGAGCAAATCCCAGGCAAGGGAAAACAAGCAGTTGTGATGGTTAATAGACACAAGGACAGCTCATAGGAAAAGAATAATGAGACATGGAGCATGATGTAACAGAAACAGGCCAGATGGCAGTACAGCTGTGGGGAAACTCAGCTAGCTCTGAAATGAGTCTTCAGTTATTCAGGCTGCTGACTGCAGACCCGAGCCACTGACTGCAAAACAAGCTCTGCTTGTCTCAAGCAAGTGGCAGTTTGTTAACAATTACCCAATTGAAAGCAAAGTGGAGCAGGTGATAGTAAGAAATCTGTTATGGCACATCGGATGAAGAGCCATTCAAGAGTGTCCACGGCCTCTTTTTCTTTCTAAAACACAGGTTTAGAGATACTTTAGAAAGTAGAAATATAGCTTACACTGTAAATCAATCAACAGCTAATAATTTTACTTGGTACTGGATTATCCAGTTGACATCAGTTCAGGAAGTCTTTTGAAATCATGCAATACCTGCATGGATGACTCAGTGTGAAAACAGGAAAATTAATCCAGAAAAAGTTTGAAAAAAATAGTATTTTTGGAATTTCTGTGATATCTGTGAATGCTTCTGGTCTACCAGTGATAAAAGCCACAAAGGCAAAAATTTAACACTACTCTAGGTCAATTCTCATGTGAATCAGAATAATTCTTCAGAAACACCAGTGCTATTAAAATTACTAACTTTCATGCTAGAATTTAGCAGCTACCAGCTACCCAATATACAGCATGGTGCTGTTGTTACAGTAACAAGAGTTTAATGGAGCAGTGTTTCAGTTTTAGAACAGTGTGCTGAATGTATGTCCCAGAAGTCTCTTCTGGGGAAATGGACTATGGAACCAAATGCCAGTCTCCAAAGGAGTGAAAAACGAGAAGTTGCAATGATTTCAAGGGACTTTGCATACAAGTTCCTAGAAACTGTGCAAACTCTACAATTGCCTGCAAGGAGGTTGTAGTGAGTTGGGGGTCAGGTTTCCTGAGTAACAAGTGATAGGACAAGAGAAAATGAATTTGAGATGTGCCAGGGGAGGTTTAGATTGGATATTAGGAAAACATTCTTCACCAAAAAGGTTGTCAAGGTTTTGAACAGACTGCCCAGAGAAGTGGTTGTGTCCCCAGCACCAGAGGTGTTTAAAAGACATGTAGATGAGACACTTGGGGACATGGTTTAGTGGGGAACTTGGCAGTGCTGGGTTAATGGCTGGACTCAATCATCTTAGAGATCTTTTCCAACCTAAATGATTCTGTGATCCTATGATTCTATTATTTAAGTAATCCTTTAGGATTTAAAGAAAAAATCTGCAGCTGATATAAAAGTATATAGAATATTGCTGTTTCTGCCTCTGGTAGTGGAGAAGAACTTCATGCACAAGAAGGGCAGAGTATTGCCAGAATATTCAGAGACGTTTAATATTCATCAACAAGCACCAGCTGAATGGTTTCCCTAAGTAATGCCATTAGTCTGCAATTCACGGACATTCTCCCATGCAGTTCAAATGGTTTTCAGTGGATCATGACAAGTGTCACTGACAAGTGCTTGCCCTTGAAATATTCATGGCTGAATGTCATTCAGGTGGGAGGTCAACTGTCCACCACTGTATGAGCAGTGCTGAGGAATGCAGAAAGAAGGCACCAGCTTTCCCCACCTGATGAAATCCTCCCACATGTATCATCAGTTTTTACTCTTTTTGCCTTGCAGCCTATTGAAACATCACAGGACATTTATGTGTCCCAAAAGCAGAGTGCTTTGTTATTTGCATTGCTTTATCATCACACTCCTTATTCACACAGAAAATGAACTGCTGTTCGTTTTCATTGACAAGCATCAGCTGTTTGTTATTGTATTGACTCTGTTCTACATAATTTAAAAATCTTTGGAATTATTTACTTGCTATTAGATCTTCCTCTCCAATATCATACTTCACCAAAATTTCTGATTGCAATCCTTTACAAGAAGGATCAACCATGTGATAAAAGCTGTATGTGTTTTTTTTCTGGCATTTCACATCTGAAGAACTCACTCCATCCTTCAGATGGCCTATAAACCCAGTAAAATATTTCACCGATTATGAACTGGTTTTTTACCAAAAAAAAACCCCAAACTAACTGAGTATGGTATAAGAATGGATGAAATTAATATCTACCACAGCATTTTGTCAGCTCCTTGGGAGCTAACAAACTGTCTTCTCTGATGCTATGTGCAATACCATCTTAAATACCCCAGCAAGAGCAATCTGACTACCATGAGAGGTTATTCTAGAGTATAAGAGCTACTGCCAGGAGCATTGGACATGGTGCATTTCTTCCTCCATAATTCCATGTTTTCTCTTCCAGCTATTACTCTTAAAGGAAGCCACCACCAGGGAAAAAGGGAACCCTTACTTTTTAAAAGTAATGGCATGTTCTTATGTTGTGCTCCCTTGAAACAACACTGACCAGTTATATCAGTTACATTAAACAGATTTCTGTCTGACTGCTAAGCAAGGGGGAAAAAATAACAAAAGATTAGGGGAGCAAAGAATAGATTTGGGAAGAAAATACTGGGAAAGATTTAAAGGATGACTGAAGTTCTCAGGTAAAGTCTTAACATACTGCTGGGATCACCAGAGCATGGCATGGTTATTCAGAGAGCTGAACCAGTTCACTGAGACACTGCATTATTTTTACACTGATTAGGGCCAACTGAAGGGTATAAAGGGATTACAAGGCATAGCTGCATACAATATCTGAGAACAAAACTGAGGAAGTCAGTTCTAGTCTCGTCTTTGTAATTCAGCCTGAATTAGACAAAATCCCTACTGTGAGCCTAGAAACAATTTAGAAAGAGAATATTCATGTCTCTCTCTAGTCATAAATCATAGTGCTCATTTTAAAAAGTTCTCTATGAGCCTCAGCTTGGCACAACTATAAACTATTTACATTATGCAAGCTTAGACTTTGCCTCAAAATGAATGGGCAAAAAGAAGAAACGTATATCAAAACCTCATTCCCACTTCTGAACTCAATTTGGTAAATAGAACCAGCCATAAATCCTGCAAATGTTCTTGACTAGCTCTTTTTCATTAAACTTTATCACCCATGCAAGTCTGGGTTATCAGCTGACACACACACATACTAATAAAGAGGAAGAACTTGTACAGCCACTGGAATGTGAATTAGGAATGTTATGTTTGATTTAGAGTTTGAGGCAGAAGAAACAGATTTTACATCTGCATTACAGGCTCAGTGCTGTAGCTTTGCAGCTAGGTTGGCATTTTTCACTTCAGGAAGAAGAAAGTTACTGCCATACTGCAGTTTCAGTCCACTAATTTTCTATTGCAAGGGGACACTTAGATACCCACTGTTCAATAGCATCACCCCCTTTCACCATAAATCATCTCTCTCACTCCCCTTGTGGGAGTCTTTGCGGCTTACATGATCTCTCCAATCTTTTTCTCTAACACCTCCATGAATTTCTGTTCTATCCAACTGTTCACTGTTTACAAAAACCCCTCTCCTGAGGATAAAGATAAATATTTCATCATCTGCAGCTCTCTTAGAAACCTAGAAGAAAAGGGAATACTAGGCATGGTTTCCTGGACAGACTCTGATCTCCACACACACATTGTCTTTTGAAAAAATAAATAAAATCAAGCCCAAACAAATTATTTACTTTATTGAGAGAATAACCCTAATTTCAATATAAGTCCCTAAAGAAGATTACTGATTGTGTTGAAGATCTAGGTCCTTCAGGATCTGAAATCCTGAAGAACTTCTTCACAGTGTAAGAAGTAACTCCAGCTGATCGACAGGACCATGGAGGGCAGTGAGGAATTTTACCTTCAGTTAAAGAGTGAAGATATATACTGCCAGTTTTAGCTATGGCCTGCAGTCTTATTTCCATCTCAGTCCCTTTTATGAATCTATTGTCACACAGAGTTCTCATGAAGTAATTCCACTGAGGAGAGTTTGTTTTATAATGTCACTGAAAAAAATAGTGTTTTTACACAGAAACTATCATCAGAGCTATCCCCTGGAAAGCTTCATACCTGCACGTGCTTCTCAGTGTACACAATAACCGCACTATTATCTACAATTATAAAGAGATACCAGTAATATGACTTCTAAATTACAGCTGAAACACGATCTGTGGTGGAATAAAGGATAGGCATCTTGCACCGAGCAGCAAGCAGTAACAAGAATTCTTAGCTATTTTCAAGATCAGAAAATTCTGAGGACACAATAAAGAACACTGACAGAAGCTTAAACACTTTGCTACAACAGAAAGCCAGAGCTGTCTCTGGGCAAACACCTGCCTGTGATCAAACACCTTAACTATTAGGTTAATTTCTTATATGATGAGATGCACGGAGAATACTTCCTTTCTCTTTGCAGGGTGAAAACTTGAGTGGGCTGACCAGCCTTAAACCAACAGATTTCTGTAAGCATCTTGGCAAGTCAGAGAAAAATGTCAAGTGTGTGGAAATAAAAGTTATAAAATGTGATATGATTACCCCTGCAGAAAACCAGAAACTAACCAATTAAATCTCTCCAAGCAGGTCTTCCTGGAGTGCATTGTTAACATACCCTAAAGTATTGATAAACTGTGACAGTTTTAGAATTCTTTCCCAAACACAAAACATTGTCCAGCCATTCAGACTGAGGTCTGAGATGACTATGTGCAAAATATCCATCCATTAAAGTCTAAATTTAGATTCCACAATACACAGCAGGAACAGGACCAGGGTTAGGCACAGGCCTTCCTATTTTCTTCAAATCTGGGGCAGAAAGGATCCTCTCTGGTCTCTGGCATGATTCAAAGCGACTTTCTGTCTTGTGGCCTTTGTGGAATTGTCTCTTGTCCTACTTCCTTATTCTAAGGGATGTCACCTTTGTGAGTGAATAAGGTTGATTATCTTCCCTCAATAGAGAACTATTTTTATTTTTTTTTTTTTAGGGAACCCTGTTAATTATCCATGTAGACTGATGGCAGCTGAAGCAGACCCAAGAGTCAGGTCCTACACACATTATTAAGGATTCCTTTCAGGACAGGAAACCAGCTTGATACTCTTCCTTTGTTAATTCTCTTTCCTGGGTGATGAAATGAGCTAAATTGCAGGTGCTGGCATATGTAGTGGAAATGTGCATAGGAACAGGAAAAGCGGAAGAAAACTGCTACAATAAAGAAGAAATTAAAAGAAGCAGCAGTGCCATGAGGACAGTGAAGAAGTAAGCAGCAGATTTAGGGTGACAGGTATGATGATGCTGTAAGAAAAGAGGAAACAACATGCATTTCAGCATACATAAGTCATGCAGAACCATAAATGATAATTGAAACAGCCATCATTAGAATGCCTAAGAGGTGAAGCATTTCCTATGGGATATAAGGGTAACAAAGCAAGAAAAATAAGCGGCAACCATTTTAAAATACTTTTCACCATTTCAAGTAAAATTAAATTTTTTGTATTTTCCACATTGCCACTTTTTTTGAGAGCTTACTTGGTATATGGGGGGGACATCTGTTTATGAAGTCCATGTAACAGTGACTTCCTTAATGTGTCTGATACAAAATCCATTTTAGAACCTGTTTTATGTATTGAGACACACTGGTCTTTATTCTGCTCAAAACCCCTCCTTGAGCTCAGTGGAATACAGAGCCTTCTGGGCGAACAAACAGCTGCTGTGATGTGAAAATTCCGTGCGTTTCTGAAGAATTTTGGGAACAGTAAGAATAGGCTTCCTAGCCACCGGTGAAACGTGCCCAGTTTTTCCGCTCCCGGGGCGGGGGAGGGAGGCAGGTGTCGGACGGAGCTGGGGGCAGGACGGGGGGTTCCTCACACGTGCACGGAGAGCAGCCGCGGAGGGAGGGCGGAAGGTGCCGGCGGCCGAGGCCAAGGAGAGGACACTCGGCGGCACACAGAGCCCGATTTAATCGCCCCGAGGCGCCGCCGGCCCGGCCCCGCCGACGTGACCGGCGCGGCGCGGTGGCGGCCCCGCTACGTGCGGCCCCGATCGCCGCTTCCCGGGGCCCCCCCGGCTACGTGAGCGCCGGCAGCGCCCGCGGCGGGGGAGCCGGAGCTGCAGCCGGAGCTGGAGCCGGCCCGCCCGGCCCCTCCGAGCGCGCAGTCCGGCCCCGCCGGCGGAACCGGGGCAGCGCCGGGAGGAGCGCATCGCGCACGGAGCAATGCTGGCCTGCGGAAGCTGAGGTCATAGAACTGGGATGAGCCCCAGTCTGTACATTTCAGGGATGAAGAATCGCAGTTTATGCTAGAGACCGAGGATTCATCAATTTGGAAGTGACTGAGAAGGGGGGATGCAGACTATGAGCTGTCCTGCTTGCAGCCGTGAGAAAAGGATACTGTGTCCAGTTCTGGACTCCTCAGGACGAGGGAGATGTGGAGCTCCCAGAGAGGGTGCAGTGGAGGGGCACAAAGATGATAAGGAGTCTGGAGCATCTCTCTTATGAGGAGAGACTGGAAACAGAGCCTGTTTAGTCTAGAGAAGAGAAGCCTAAGAAGCGATCTTTTAAGTGCATATAATTATCTCAAAGGCAGGTGCCAAAAGGATGGGGCCAGACTCTTTTTGGTGTGCCCAGCAACAGAACAAGGAGCAGTGGCCATAAACTAAAACACAGGAAGGTCCATCTCAGCACAAGGGAGAATTTCTTTACATTGAGGGTGTCAGAGCACTGGAACAGGCTGCTCCAGGAGATTGTGTAGTCTTCCCCTCTGGAGACATTCAAAATCCACCTGGACACATTCCTGTGTAACCTGCTCTAGGTGACCCTGCCTTAGTAGGGTCATTGGACTAAGATGATCTCCAAAAATCACTTCAAACCCCAACAATTCTCTGATTCTGTGAAATGTGATCCTAGGTGCTCCCAGTGTGAAATGCCACAGCACAAGTGTGAATATTCAGTAGGCCACAACTGAGATGCTACCTGCAACTCTGGTTCAGTCATCTGATTCTGGTCACTCACACTCAAATACAGGTGAACTGGGACGTGCATACCTGCTGAGAAGACTTAAAAGCAAGATAAGGAGGATGGAATCTTTTGCAAAACAAAAGGAGAGGGAAGAATACTGAATACTTAGCTAGCTGGGGCTCTATCAGTTCATGACAAGTTTTATATATAAGTATATTTGCAGCAGCAGGAAAACTGGACTTGAGCAGGGTGTCATTTCCAACCTTCTGGTAGATGGGCCAGAAGTGTCTAGATATCTTAGTGATAAATCATGCAAATAAGTAAATACATAAACAGAAATGACATTCCTAATGTACTTATGCAGGGGCCTCCAACAGCTGTGCAAATGTGAATGCCAGACACATATCTATCACTCAGCAAAAAGCTAAGCAGGAATTATTGGCTTCATGTTGAGCTGGGAACACTGCTGTATAGGGAGGCTGAGTATCTGGAATGAGCCTATTCCACAGGTTTTCTTGTCAGTAACCACAAAGCTCCACTGGGCTGGACTAGCAACATACAGAAGATCTGGAGTGCAAATACCCTGCCTGCTGTAAGAACCACCTACTGCTTAAAATGGGATGAGGGCCCTGTCAGTTTCTGGGGACTGGCCTATGCTGCACTGTAATGCTGTATTCTTTATAGTCCGGGGATAATAGAAAAGAATCAGAAGCTTCTCTGTCAATTAAAGCAACCTTGAAGTGGCTCTATATTTTGCTTGGGCACATCACAACAATGGAACAGTGTTCCCCCTAAGTGAAAGAACCATGTAACTGGGGGAAAAAAAAAGTGAGTAAGAGACAGAACTGAAAGAAACCACAGTAACCCTTAATTCTCTTTTACCACAGTAAACGCAAGTCTTCATTTACATTCAACCAGCAACAAAAATTGCTTTGCATCAGCTGTCCTTCGCTGGCCCATACTTCCCAGATACTTGTCCATGCTCTCAGCATAAGCCTGTAACTACAGGCAATCTAGTGAAAAAGCAGACACTTTCCTTTGGCCCATAGAGAAAACACAAAACAAAACCAACCAGCTAGAAAAACTCAGCTACAGGCTTTTAAGAATTCATCAAAGAAAAAGCGTTGGTCTACCTGTGTAGTCACTGGCCTCATAACAAAGGCCAGCTCTCAAAATACACGTCAGCAGCAGGAAAAAAGGTGAAGTCTCTCCCTTGTCTCACTCAGTCCTTCATGTCCCACACCCCAACCCAGTGGTCTTAGGCAAAGCTAAAACACAAATCTTTTCATCTAGAAACCATCATTCTCCCACTGTGCCTGAATTTGGGGCTGAAAAAAATTGTAGAGAGTAAATAATGCATCAGTCTAAAATAGGTTCTCTGCTTTTTTTCACTTTTCCCACACAGGTTATATTTCTGTTCCTTGAATACCCAGCTTCTTCCCTGAAGCATTAGAGGAGCCCAGCAGAGCCCCGGCACTTTAACTTTCTAGCACTTCTGATACCCACAGCCCTCCACTTAGTGGGAAGCTGAACCTGACCTTCCTCCATGATGCTGGGTAAACCTTGGGAGTCTCTCCCAGCTCTTTCATTGGTTTGCTACAGGATTTGTACAAGTGAATTCCTTTTTGTCAGTTTTCTCTACTAGAAAAATAATGGTTCATTTTAGTCTCATGATGTTTGAATGTCTTCTAAGTCATGAAAGGTTGAAAGTCAACTAGAGAGAAGACATTCCCCATGGAATGACATCTGTTTACATAAGTTTTATTGCATAAGTTTTATTGCAGTTGAGTTATTGGGCAGCTTCAGCTCATAATTTTTAATCCTATCTAGTTATGTTCCTGCAAACAAATCTCCACATTTCATTTGCCTGGGAAATTAAATAAGTTTGTTTTTTTTTAAATGGCATTAAGCAATCTGTTTCCTACAGCAGATATAATTTTTCCTTTCTGTGAGGCATTCATCATGACACAGGACATATAGCAGAAAAAAATTCTGGGCTGGACTCTGTAGCATTGCTGTTGAGTCAGTTACACCATTGCTAGCAGCCACCAAATGAAATGTTTGAAGAAACTTTTTCCTGGACCTGTATAAATGATGTCAAATGCAATGCACTGGAGCATTGTATATTGTGTTCTTTCTCACATGTTCTAGGCTTCACATTTTGGCACAAACATATAATTTCCCCACATTTCTAGGCAGTAGTCATATTTGTATTTAGGCCTGCATCAAACAATTCTATAAACTCATGTGAGACCAAAGCTTGTCCTAAATAACTAAGAATGACAGGTAGGAAAAACTATTTATTTCAAATTTATGAATGCTGGATAAAGCTATAAAATTGCTGTACTGTGGAAAGGTTAATACTGTGGTGAATCAGCAATTTTCTATCACAGCTGGTGTCATATAACTCCCTGAAAAGGGAAAAATGCCTATGTGAGTCACTGCCATTAATAGCCTTCCACTTAAAAAGGACTGAAGAACTGTCTTAGAAGAAATGCACGACTGCCCTAGCACCCAGTGGTCTGTAGGAACTGGAGATGTGTCATGGAAAAATCCCAGAAAAAAAAGAAGGAACAAAAAGCAGGAAGTGGCTTTTGAAAACAAAGATGTTAAGAGTTAAGGGAACTCAAAGGAGCACACTTTGACCAAGGGAAGTCTTTTGACCATTGTACTACCAGAAGGAAGAGGTACTGAGTTGTGAGGGAAGGAGATGGGGTTTGGAGTACACACAGACAGCAAGTGGCAGCCTACCTCTTGGTAAGAGGCAGGAGAGAAAAACATGAAGCTGAGCAGATTCTTCATGTCACAAAAGAAGTACATGTGTGAAAAAGACGAGGCATGGGAATATGGCACTTATGGAGAGATGCAGGAACTCATAACACCTGCAGTGAAATCTTTCCACAGAAACTAAAAGGCATGTTGTCTCTCTCATTGGTGGAATTG
This sequence comes from Ammospiza caudacuta, assembly GCF_027887145.1. NCBI lineage: Eukaryota > Metazoa > Chordata > Aves > Passeriformes > Passerellidae > Ammospiza > Ammospiza caudacuta. The sequence continues at coordinate 30,913,639 of NC_080595.1, forward strand.
GGTTTTTTACCCAAGAAATCTGAAAAGCTGTGCGTCTTTGGTTTGCTATTGTATCAATTTCAAGAGTTTGCTTTCTTCTGTCTTCCAGTTTCCTGCATAATCAATCTCACTGTATTAGAATGACTGTACTAAATTACCTGGTCTTAGCCAATGGTCCCACTTCCAAAATACTTTCCAGGCAGAGTAGCATTAAAGCCAACCTACAGTCATCACAATTTGTGTGTTCATAACCACCTACTGCAGCTGCATCTCCCTACAGAAAGCAGAAAAACTTCTGGGCTGTGATAGGAACCTAGAAAACAAGGTAAAATGGTCATAGGGAAAGGAGCATCTTCATGTTAACCTTTGAGATGATGATTTCCAGTTGTGAGTTTGCACTGAAGCAGAAGAAAGCAGAATTTATGAATCTGTTTCTTCAGTATTGACATGGGGCTGAAAGGACCATAGCTACACCCTTCAGCAGCAGAAACTTCTGTATTCTCTTCCCCTTGTGAGGAAAACTGAGCAAGCAGAGAGGGGAAATGGCCCTGCTTTGGCTCCTCTGTGCAACCCTCAAGCCCCAGTGAAGACTTGCTCAGGTTTTTGGTGCTGATATACTGAGGACTGGCAGGCAGTTCAGTGTCCTGTTCTCTAAGTAGGTGCAATGGGAAGGAAGAAGAGGCACTACTGCTTAGTTAATTGCTCTTTATGGACTGGCAGGGCTGTACCCCTTTTTAGTGGTCACAGGGATAAGAGCATCTCAAAGTTTTAGGGGAAAGATGGTACCAGAGACCTACAAGTGGGGAACAACAAAGCAACAAACAGTGGTGCAGCTGCCCTTGGTTTTTCATTATCTCCACACTGGCATTAGATGCAAAAAGAAACCATGAGAACTGAGCCATCAAATAAAAATGCTCATTGATGTAAATTAAAGCACAATTAATCACACGTGAAAATTATGCTTTTTAACTGTCCAGAGAGTACTGCTATTGATGCCTAAGCACTTCTTGTGTAAAAGCAATAATGTCCCAATGTGTTTGATTAAAGAAGGAATGTTTGCCAATAACAACAGATACAAAAACTGAAGCCAAAAGTTTTAAATGGTCACACAATATTTTCAGATATGAGAGCCATGTTAAACTGTGACTTAAAATTGGCAACAGCTATTTCTTAAGGACCCTGTCTCTTGGTGACATTACTCATTAACTCAGTCCTTCACTGTTGACTCATTCAGACTCTGTCTAAGCAGGGAGAAGCTTACAAGCTTCTCTTTTCAGCTATGAAATGTAAACATTTTTATGAAGGCAGAAATTGTGGTTAACATGCTACATGCTTGAAATTACATTAGAACTCTCATGACTTAGCTGAAAGTAGCTGACAGGAAGCAGAAGAAAATGAGAGCTCCCTCAAGGCATTAAATATCTATCTCTATACCAAAGGTATGCTTGTGTATAGAAGTTATTCAGGCATGAGGTCTCAGAAGAAAAAGCCAAGCGATGCCTCTTCAGTTCAGCAGAAAGCTTTAAAGTAAGTAGTAATCCAGTAATAAGGACCTCACCTGAGAGATGAGGAAACAGCCTAATTTAGAGAAGGGACAAATTGTGTCTTCCATCACTTAGTGAGTGTCCTAATCCATAGGCAATAGATGATTCTAGGATTGGAGTTTCTCCTTCTGTAGCAACTTCTGTTGTGATTCAGATAGTAAATATGGAATTGAGAAAGGCAGAAGGAGTCAGGCCTTAGAGCTAAGAGTGGTCTTCAGGAAGTCTGAGACTGATGACACTCTGGCCTTCTGGACTCTGGATGCAATCTTGCACAAAGCTCTCTTGTAAGCCAGGTGAGTGCTTTGACTACCATGCCTAGACTTACCAGATTCACCTGGAACACACCTATCCTGTCTCATTAATATTGCAATATTGCAACAGGGGATTTGGTTCATCTGCACCTGCATCCTAATGGGCTGTTTTCCCTCTGACCTAGTTACCAGACCTAAAACTTTGATTGTCTAGGTCAAGCTCAGATGAAATTGGAAAATCTAAGCATGCCATTAAAAAAAAAATAAACCCTTGCTTTCTGGAAAGTTCATGGTTTCTTTTGATACAAAATTAAGAAATACTGTCAAGACTTCAGAAATTTTAATGGCCTTTTAATGGCAAATTATTTCCATATAGTTATAGTGCAGTTGCGGATAACTGTAACAGAAACACTGAGAGTGGTATGAATGTGACTTGAGTGTGGAAATTCTGAAAGGGACCCAGCCACCACACTCCCAGCCACCATCTTCCTAGGGCAAATCAGGAGCACTCCAGGAGCTCTGTGTCACTATTGCAGTGAATGAAGCCTGCCAGTCCTAGGACTCTGATCCAGGCATGTCTGCAGGCACCCATTTTTCAGTCATCTTGGGTATATTCATCTCTTCCTTTACCTTAGGAAAACATTCTGGCCTACTTTGGCCAGAAAATGTGTGCATCCATTCTCTATGCTGTCCCTCAGAATTTCAAAAGCAAAAGTTTAGGTGCTTGACTGTAGTGAATCTAAAAGAAGACAACTCTAATAATCCAATGGATGACTAAGGACTGTCTTAATGTAATAAATAAATAATGTCTTCAGTCTTAGCTCTTTGTCATGCACAACAACCAGTAGATGGAGCTTATTTACCAGCACTGGAAGAACCAAAAAGCCTCAATTCCAGCATTTTTTGGATGGTAAATAGCAGCAAGTCACACCAATGACAAATTTATGTACTGTGCCTTACAGTGCACATCTTAATGTACAGCACTGGCCTTGGTTGTGGCATTTTGTCAGTCCCTGAGTTTAAGAGACAACCCCTTGTGTCATGGATCTCAAGGTCCCCAATACAACTGGAAAAATAATTACTAGATTAATGTACCTTAAAATGGCCTTATTTATACACTCAACAAAAAACATCTGTAAAAGATGAAATGTGTATATGGACTAAGACATCTAAGCACTTGTGTGCAAAATTTTAAAAAATGTGTTTTTTAAATGAAGTGTTTCTTCCCTCTTACCATAGTTTTCTGGCTTTCAAGAACCCTTTTCTTTCTAAATTTTCTAATTCCATTTCAAAAAAGAACTTGTATAAGAAAATCTGTTTAAAAAGGAAAATGCAAAATAATTAGCACATTTCAACCATCTCATCTAAGAATGCTGCAGATTTTACTTGGGCATTTCCTGCCTTGAAATCTGCTTTGGCATTATCACACAGAGGTGAGTAATCTGCTGACAGCACTTCCTGCTCCAAGAGTCCCTCTGGGCTATGAAGAACTGGTTTAGGACTGACACATTGGCTTTTCTCCCAGCCCCAGCACCCAGGGAAAATCAGAAGCCCAGCCAGTAGTCACTAAGCTTGGGGTAGTCTCTGCTTCACAGCATCTCAAGAGGGGCAACACAAATGACCCCAGCCCTGGGGAGCTCCAGCTCACACTAAGAATTGTTGTGGCCCCTGCAGGACTCCAGAGTGTGGCCCCAAAGGTAATTGGACAATTTTGCCCCTGTGCCTGCAATCATTCACCTCTTGCCTGCAGTGCACAAACTGAGTAACAGGGTAAAATTCTTTAGGTTCCTCTGCAGCATTAAGCTATAGAAACAAATTTTTTTTTCCCTGTGAAAACTGGATATACAAATCAAACCAGTACTGCTGGCTGTTAGAGATTCTATTGTAAATCACAGCCATCAGTCAAGCAATTACACAGTAAACACTTTCAAGTTTCCAGCTCTCATAGTGATGAAAACTCCAGAACAAGAAGCTCAGAAGCCAGATAACATTTTAAAATGTTCTAAGGTTCTTAAAAAGAAAAATCCCATGAGTTTTAAGTCAATCATGATGCTAGGATCCGAGTCATGATTTTTGAATATTTAGCACAGGTGGGGAAATCACTGGTTTTGTAGCTCTAAAAAATGGTGGGTGCAGTCCTGAATAAGAGTGGAGTGCCAGCAGCCTTGTAGGAGCAGCCAGAACAGTGAAGGACAGCATACTTTGTAGATTTTTCAGCCCCTATGGCACTTACTTACAGAGGGTTTTGAGAGTGGCAAAATCACGTCCACGTCATAGCAACAGCACATCTGTGGAGAACTTCATCTTTGCTCCCTTAAAATTCCTTGGCTGGGTCATTGATATCCAAGCAAAGTTTGCTTGACTGATGTATCGACTACAAGCTCTTTCAATGACTTTCAAACAAGGTGCTTCATTTTCTAAAATAAAACTGTTTCCAAAGTTTTGGTTAGAGACAGTTTAAAAGTTTTAACTTATGAATATTGAACCAGAAATTCCTGAGGACTACAAGTATAGTCTTAGAGATCTGTCACTTTCTGCTTTACATATAGGTACTCACTGGACATATCATCAGCTAGAATATCCCAAAGCACACTCTTGAAATTGACACAGTAACAGACTGACTTGGATCTTCACAAGTTGTCTGGGGTTATTTAACCACTGGCATATAGCTTTGAAATGGAAAGTTACCTGTTACCTACTACCATTTTACCAAGGAAAGAACTTTGGTTACTTTGAGGGTCTCAATAGCTGCCGGTCACTAAAGTAAGAATTAGAAGAGAGCAAACATCAGAATACCCTCTCCTTTCTCAAAAGAATGGCATTTTCTCTAAACATGCTGTGTTTTGAATCCTTTTAAGTTTTCCATTATTTCAAAAGCAAAAAATCCTTGAACTGCAAACATAACAAATTAAAATTGTCAAAATAACCTTTGGAAGAAATGTGTATCTCTCTTTTCATGTGATTATGTGAGTGCTCACTGTCAAGGACCAGGAGTTCCTCAGCCAGGCAGTGCTCAAAGTAACCAGATCCTTTTAGGCATCTCAGCAGGCTTTAGCAATTGAATTGTTTAGTCACTGGAAAATAAATATTAACTATGTGTGAGATGGTGTTGTGTGGAAAATCACACAGTGAAAGGCCAGTGTGCACAAAGGAGACAGAGGAGCCCTACAAGAATCAAGTTTATTCCAATAAAGGGAGAGAGGCCACTAGGCCATACCCCCATGGGGCCTCTCCTGAGTCTTTGGAGGATGCAGCCTCCTTTTATCGTACGTTCCCAACTGCATGTTGCCCTCCTCCTTTCCCCATTGGCTGAGGTTCTAGGAAGATACAGCCACCTGCTACATATTCCCCCTTTAATATGTATCCCCCCATCATGTATTCTGTAACCATTAAAATTTGTTCTAAGCCGACCCTGGGCAGAGAAGTTAATATTCATAAATCTCTTAAATCTGTGCATTTCCCCCCAAAGTTCGGAAGTTCAGCTTGTGCTCAGTTCTGCAACAAATTGTGCAGCTTGATTTTTATCCAGACACAAAAACACATTCTTCCAGAACCTAACAGGTTCTTTCAGATCAAGTCACTTGTGAAGATATGAATACCCATTTCTCCTGTCAGTGTCCTAATGACTCCCTACTCCATGCTTTGTCACAAGAGGAAGATGATCCTGGCATTTCAAAAGCTATTGCATTTTTTCTTTGATTGAGGCATAGATATTTTCTTGGAAAAGTAGTATCTCTGGAAAATAGTCCCAAAAGGAGCTGGCACTCTCTTCCATCTTTATTAGTGGCCATACATAAATTACAGATTGTGTTTCTGTTGCTTGCCTTCAGAGACACTTTTCACTGTGGCTGACAGTAGTTGCTGTAGTTTAGATAGGAAAAAAGATAGTGGCATTGATGTGATTTTGGCTTGATGTGGTGTCTCTAGATCAGAGTTTAAAATCTGTGCCTGAGATTCTTCAGCAACGTGAAGAGGACAAGAGATTTCAGAAGTGGGTGTTTTGTTCTCTTGGTTAGCATGAGTTAGTGAGAAGCCTCATTGTAGAGAGTGCTTTGAAGCTGGAATCATTACTCTGAGCATGAAAATCTGTTGAGAACTTTCCTCTGCCAGCAGAGGTCATGACAATATTTCCTTGCATGTGGAAATCTTTGCTGTTCATTTGCTAATTCTCTAGCATGTGAACATATGTAGTGTTGGTATCCATCTCCAGAAAAGTGTTAATTTCCTGGGATTCTCCACTCTCAGCCACCTCCTGCTAAGGATTTTTACATTTACTTAAAGGACAGATTTCATACCTGCCATGTGAGGTGAACTCTGGCTGCCTTTGCCTGCCCATATTTGTGAGGTTGCTGATGTTCAGTAGTTGCTCTTTTTAGTGTCTAAAGATGCCTGAGAAATCAAGGCCACTTCCTCACAGCCAGGTAGTCCTTGCCCCAAAGACCTTATGAAGCAGAAACTTTAGAGAGAGAAGAAAGAAGTTTTTTCCCCTTTTCTTGCTGACTGACAGAGTTTGGCTGACATGATACCTTGCTGTGATACGGGCAAAGGGGAGCAAGAAGCATAAAGCACAAACGTGGCTCTGGTACATGTAACTTCTTTATTGTGGGCAACCCCAAGAGTGACCCTGCCCTTCAGCACTGAGTGTGGCAGGACATTCACTGCTAACCACCTATGTGCCTGTCAACAGATGGGGGTGAGAAACAGAAGATGGAAAGGAAGGCATGGATACAAAGACAAGGTAAAGAACAAAGTGAACTGCTGCAGAGCAGCAGCATCTTATGAAGTACTCCTGCACTTTCAGGGACACCAGGAGATACAAGTTGGTGGCCTATTTGTGTTATATAATGTGCACGGTACATCTAGGAAGTGACACTGTTGAAGTTACCACTACAGGAGCACTGTAGTTACCAGTATTTTACCAGCACATACATACTCATAAAACCCAGAAATATGGATGCCTTATAATTTACCAATATTTCTTTTTGGTCAAGTTTGACAATTGTATTAGGATGAGGGCTAGGAATCCTGATGTTTCTGTCAGAAAGAAAATCTGCTCACATACAAGTGAAGCCACGTGTCTTTTATGAAATTCCAGTGCAAACTCCAGTTTGTAAATTGTGTAGTTGAATTTACACAAGATACCAACACAACCTTGATATACTGCTCCATGACACTTACCTTGCTCAATATGTTTTTTCAAATCACTGTGGGGAGCACTGAGAACACTGCAGCAAAGGGAATAATATCAGGAGAACTGCCTGGGTTTTGAAGGAACCTAGTACAGTATTAAGGAAACACTGGGAATATAATGACTTCTATGTTCTTTGGTGTGATTAAGCACATAAATGCTCTGGGTTTAAAGGCACATTGGTAACTCAAATGTTCTGGTATTTGAAGCTGTAGTATGTATGTCAGTTTAAATCCAGATAGCCAGGGATTAATATCAAGGCTTATTTTAATACAGAAACCACACAGGATTAAATGAACTACTTGCTTTTCTTCTTGTACAGAGAGGGTGAAAATAACTCCTGAAGAGCTCAAGATTTATGCATCATTTAAGTCCTGTTCTGATGCTGCTAAGTAGAGCATTGTGATGTATGTCTGCATAAAGGTGACCTTAGCACAGCAGGAGTACCCCAAGGTGTTTATCTGGCCCCTGCCAGGACATGCAAGAGAACTGAAACTCTTCTTAAAGGCAGATTTATAGCACCAGTAAGAACCTGATTAGACCAACAATTCTCCAAGGGTTTTCTGGCAAAACCTTCAACATAAGTGTTTTATTTAAATATTTATTGAATTCTGTACTCTGTCTCATAAAAGGTATTTGTCTTATTTAAATGTCTTCTACATGACTACTTTTAAATCCTGCTTCTAATCTAACCTCTTTAATCAAGTTATTTTTATTTTAAGTTAAACCACTGCATTGGGATTGTACAGTTTATTGCTGATTTACAGCCTAAACCATTGGTTTTCGACAGTTTTCCAAAATAAGATCCAGGCTGCCCAGAGACTGGCATGATGGAGCTCCTGCTGGAGCCTGCCCGCCAGCAGATGTATAGCAGTCTTCCATGGACAAATGAGATTAAATTCCCTTTAAGGTCAATAGCATTGTTCACCTGTGCTATTGAAACAAAATCTCAGTTTCAAAGAATTTAAATTCATATATATCAATTATGATGCTCTAGTCTGATTTCTTTCAGACAACTGACCAAAGTAATCCAGGAATTCCTATTTAAAGTCCAGAGCTCTCCTCTGAAAACTAGTCAAGCTTCTAGGAAGACATCCTTTCTTGTCACAGAAACTATAAACAACAGGGAATTCAGTAAACCCAACTATCTCTCACTGTTAAAAAACATGCAGATACGAATGCACGAATTTTATCAAGAGTTTCAGATATTCATAACACACTAGGTCACTCACTTCTAGCTTTTTTGAGTCTTCCTTCCCATGGGGTTTATTGCAATCTTTGCATGCACAAAGGCTCTGATTTTTTTGTTTTTTTTTTTTTTACTTCTTATGGAAATTGTATTTTGACCAGCAATCATGACACTGAATAAAAGCACAGAATCAAGACACTCTGAGTTCTGTGATTTTGTGGGAGCAGAAAAAGGATACTTGTGGCTATGAATGACAATGTGGGACATTCAAGCTACCCTTCCAGTCACTGCTGCCTTCTATGGGTCCAGAGAACCTAGAGTCCATGGGGAAGCAAGCAGGAAGGAAAACACCACACATGTTAAATCCCCAGCCTTTTCTATCAGCATAGAAAATAGTCACAGACTAGCTCCTGACACCAGAATGCAGGATCAGTGCATTGCTGCCAGTTTGAGGGATGGATAAATGCCACACTTAAATATTCACAGAAGAGCTGTAATGATTTAGCTAAAAAGTATTGCAGCACATTTCTTTAGTTCAACGAGTGTGGCAGTGTGTGTACCTACATACTCTGTACCAGGATCAGGATCAGGAAGGTTTAAAGGGAACACAGAGCTAAACTGGTGCAATATCTTCCCTCTAATGAACCTGATCCATTTCCTCTGTGTAATGAACTGGTTTTCAGACTCCACTGCCTTGTCTGCACCACCACTTACACTGACAAGAAAAGGGTACCTTACCAAATCAGCGGGGGGATATTTCTTATCAGATCAAAAATTACCAAGGCAAAACCAAGGCAAATCTAATAATGACTTAATGCCTTTCCTGTTTGGTTTTTTATTTATAAATCAATCCAGGAAATGGCAGGGACTATAGGTCAGTATGATTGATCTCCCAAAGTCTATGAGTATGGGGGTAATGGCCTATTTGACATGTGTGTGTGTCCAACAGGTTTCTTTGCTAAGCAAATTCCTCTGTAAATAATCTTGTCAAATGACACAGTGACAAATTCTGTCCAGCCTGTACTTTATATACAAGCTGCTAGCAATTCTAGGACTCTGTTTCTGTAGATCCTAGTGAAATGAAATCTTGTCCAAGAGTTCACATGACTACTACCATCTTACCAGGTACAGTGAAGGTCCTTGCTGCATCGTCCTGTATAACAGTGCGGGAGCAATTCTGGGATGCTGCAGCACCTGGATGTCCTGCTACTGGAACAGCTGACTCCTACCCAGCTCAGAAAGCTACAGTCTTTAGAGGCTGGCAGCCTGAAGAGGCAGAGAGCACTCAGAGGATGCAGTATTTCACAGACTTACCCCTGGAACACGGCAGGGATCAATTATGTGTGTGACACATACACGGGTAATGCACCGCCTCTGCAATTGCTCTGTGCTGCACTGTTAGGGAAGGTGTTAAGCTGTGGAAAACAAAAGGCAGGAGGAGGTGAAAATTGAATGAAGGTCTATTTTATTTCTTTTATACAATGCCAGAAAGGTCTAGTTCCTGGCCTTTGCTCCTTTGAGACCTCCCATCTGAGACATGGGCTGCATGGAGAAGTACATGCCCCACAGATAGCCAGCTAGCTGTGAATAAGCAAAGATCTTATTTGTCTAAGAACTCTCCTTCCTAAGTAGCACCAGTGTCCTGTGGATTGGGATTGTACAAGTTCTTGCCCTGCAGTCTCTCTTTAGCCCCAGGAACAGGGAGCCCAATGCATCTGCAAGATTTGAGGTAATCAGAGGCCACAATGCCGAGCACAGACAGACGAGAGGAGCTGGGATCTGTCACAGTCCCTTTGGTTGTCAGCTCTATTCTGATACATACAAGAAATATTATCCCTTGCTTTGTAAGAATAAGCTTATTTGCTCAGGATTTGTATTTGAGGCATGACTCTAACGCTGTCTGCCTTAGTCATTCAGCAGGAAATCTGCAGTCTCTCACTGAAATTATAGCAAGTCCCATATTTGCTCTGTATATGTTATGTAAGAGTTACTATTCTGGGCTATGCTAAATTTAAAAGAGAAATCTATCAGGGACTCCCACCAGCAACTTGGGCATTGAAATGTTCAGGAGAATCTCCTTCTTTGATTAGGCAGATTGTGAGCAGAAAAGCACACTTTGAAGCTTAATTTACATCCCAGTTCAAGTCAAAAGAGAAAATTGTAAAGCCCTAGACAAATTGTCAATGATACTGTAATTTAATTTACCCCCAGAATAAAATTTCAGTTACAGTGACACACAAAATTTATAAGGGGGCATATCCTGAGGTCCCTCACCAATAGATTAAAATCCTTTTCTAGACTGGTTTGGGAGGGTCTGGTGTACAAGTGATACAAACCATGGATAGCCTACAGTCAAGCCATGCAGGCTTATTAGAACCTTGTGAAAATAAGCTCTCTTCACTCCTGAATGTTCATGGCTTAGGTGGGGCTCACACACAGACCTTGTACTGCTTTACCTCCTAGAAGTGATTTTTAACTACTTTTAAGTAGTTAAAATGTCAAGTGAATGCCACAGAATTTGTGATAGATTGTTTGTTCCTTTCACCCTACCCACATTCTACTAAACAGCACCAACAATTGGATAACTTCTTAATTTACCAGCACTAAGAAAATTATAAGAGGGAAGAAATAGATAAACACTAGGAGCTACATGTTCAAATGTTTACTGGCACCTAAATGTATGGCATAAACCTGTAGAAACCTAGATGTTTTGATCAATGTTTGTAACATAATGAATATACATTGTCTCTGAAAACTTTTCATTTAATGATATAAAAGAGTAGATTGTAAAAAGGCTTGAATAACTCTTTTTGGAAAGCTTTAGCAAGAAGGCAGATAAAGTGAGACTCCCCAGAGGATGATGTTTGATGTGACAAACAGGTCAATACCTAAAACCGCGACTGATCCCACTCTGCTCTCTATCCTACTCCAGGCAATCTCATTCAGTTCAAATCCAGCTCCAAAGGCTAAGAAAGGCCTCAAAAGGTGCACGAGCTTTCTGTCCAGCATTTCCTGAGGTGCTCTGTGCATGGCAGAGGGGGAAGCCTGTTCCAACCCGGGCTAAGTCTGTTTGCTCCACCAGCACCAGGGTGACACTCCCGACTGCCACCTGCATTTGAGGAATGATGGAGCTGGCCAACAGGTTATTTTCCCCAAATACTCGCTTCCAATTCAACATTTTACCGTTAAACACCTTATCATGGGCCAGGCTAGGTGAAAGAAAGCCCCTGAGGTTTTTAAATCTCGGCGAAACGCTGAGAGCTTGTTTTCAGCTCTCATTCAGGAGGAGTTGAGCGCAGGCCCACCGTGAACATGAATGGTTCATATTTATCACCGTGGTTTTTCACATGTTTGGCAACCGGTGTGTTGCAGCGTGAGCAGCAGTTCTCTGCCGCTGATGGGTTTCCACCGGGAAGGTGCCTTCCCACACGCTGGGAAGGAGCTGGGGCTCATTGAGACACCCGAAAATCCCCATCTCCACCCAGCACAGGGAAGCATCACAGGTGGGCTACTGAAACTGCTGCTTGCTGTGCCGAGAATCAGGCGGCCCTACAACACTTTGAAACGCTTGTATTTCTCCCCATAACAAGAAGGACAACGTTCCCTTCAGCCGGCGCCGCTCCAGGGCCGGCGGTGCCCCTTCCCCCGCCCGGCTCCCGCCGCCGGCCCTCAGGGGCCACAAGATGGCGCCGCGCCGTTCCCAACATGGCGGGCGCGGGCGGCGGGGTGGAGGGGCTGCGCTGCCGGGCACTGCTCGTTTTGCCGAGGGAAAACGCGGGGCCTCGGGTGTGACAGGCCTGCCCTTGGCCTCAAGTGCTACGGAGGGGAAAACGCGGGGCCGCGGGTGTGACAGCCGTGCCCTCGGCCTCAAGTGCTGCGCAGGACACGCAGGGGAGGAAGGCTTGCTGGGGATGAAGGCTCAACCACCCCAGCACACTCCAAGGGACTACAAGACCCTCGCTTGTGGTCAAGTAGTAATACTTGACACATGTGTGTCACACATGCACGCTTCTTCCTGTCCGCAGATTTTCAGGTTTTAATTTTCCTTTGTGTGAAAAACGCCAATCACTTTTTAAAAAATTTATAAGTTTAATAGTAATAAAATGGTTATAAAAATAGTAATACAATTAGAGTAATAATAATTTGAACAATTTGAATTAGGACAATATGAGACAATAGAAACAAAGAGTTATGGACATCCGGGTACCTTTTTCTGGGCAGCATAAGCCTGAAAAAGGACCCCCGCAAAGGATTAACCCTTAAAAACAATAGCCTGTTTCATATTCATACATCTCATACATGATGCATAAATTCCATTCAAATACAGGATTCTGTCTGGTCATCGTCAACTTCCTCCTATTCCTAATGGCGTCACCTGAGTGAAGTTTGTTTCTCCTGATACTGGGGCAATAAAGTCTCTTTCTCTGAAAGATTTAGGTGTCCTGTGACTGCTATCTCAGTGTGAGTCCTTTCTTTAAAAAAAGTATGCTACATATCATAGTTTCTATTTTAACATTTTGTTATAACCTAAAACTATATTTAACACACTACTTAAGAGAATTAATACAGCAGTACTTTCTAACACAACAGATATAATATTAATTTTAAGGTTTGTGAAAAGCCAATCCTAAAATACGCATTTTTCACACTTTGTTTAAGAAACTAAGTAATTACACAAAGATCTTCAGCAAAGTCCTGTAATGGGTCAGGGACAAAGCAGGGTACGAGCAGCAGGGCGCTGAGCTGCTGGTCCTTATGGGAATGCTCGTGCTTCAGCTGGGATACTCCACATAACCACTGCTTCATGCAGCCAGAGCTTTTCAAGCCAAGACCTTCATGGAGCTGAAAGCCAAACGTGACTGAAACCCCCTGTGTATCAAAAGTGGAGAAATCCCAGCCAGTTCTGGTGTGCTGTCAACATTAACGAGGCTAAGTGGGGTATTACAGGTCCAAAGAATCACCACTGCTCTTATAGGTGAGAATAATTGTACCACATTTCAATCCAGCACCAGGACAAAGAAAAGAAGGCTTAGAGGCAAGTAGTTGTACAGAAAATTCTTAGTTTTTATCTTTTGGTGAAGCTATATGGAAAATTTCAGGTCTGTAGTCCATGAATAGCTGCTAAGTGCAGCCACATTAGTGAGAAAACTCTAAAATACACAAAAATCTCTGCACTTTTAGAACACTTCCCATTGGTGTAACTTGTAATGGGGATCAGTGCCAACTCTGGGATTTTAATTCAGGACTTTTACTTCTCAGCCAGATGGGTTCCTGTGTAACAGTGCTGTGATAGAAAATTATCCCCATGGAGCCAATTGCACCTTCAGAAATTTGGAAAAGGTGGGCTTCCCCTTCCTGCTGAAGTGGTGTACAGGCTGTTGAGAGAGTATCATACTGGGCTTTCCTCCCAGGACCCTTCTGGGAATTGCATAATTCAGAATCTATGCCAGAAGGAGTGGATGTACTTAGGAGTTCACTCAGCACCCCTGGAAAATCTTCATAAAGTTATATATTCTTCCTGGATGTTCAATCCTCCTGTGAAATCACCCTGCCAGAGCATCCAGAGTTGCTTCTGGGACAGCACCAGGGCAGAGATGGCCTCCTCGTGGCTGCAGCATCTCTCCCAGATCCCTAGAGGACGTCAGAGCTTGCAGCCGCTCCACTCTCTGCAGAGTAAACCTGTGAGGAGTCATGGAGGCTTTTCTTCCCTCTGCTGTGCCTCCTGCAGATTTTTCCTTGGGAAGGGATGATCTAAGCCCACGTGATTTGGGATTCAATGTTTTTACCCTAACAACAACCGTAGTGCACCTCCCAAGCAGAGCTAAAGAGTTTTGCTTCTCTGCCACCGTTGAGCAGCTGTTAATAGCCTGTACAAAGTGTATCTCTGTGCCAAAATTCAGGCTTCTCCTTTAAGTAACTTACAAACTAGCCTTCTGGAAATGCCTTCTGCTTATTTAAGTGCCAGCACTGCCCTCATCACCGGGGGAGGAGGGGAGAGAGCTGAAATATGAGGTCATGCTCTAGTCATGTGACTGCTGCAGCATCTGTCAACTGTGATACAAATACTAAGCCATAACTGTGCATTTATGACATTCAAACCTGCTCAGCAAAGCCTCTCCTCCTGTCTGGTGCCTTTGTCCTTTCTCTACTTAGGGATCCTCTTAAAAGTTGCCTAAGCAAACTTGCACCACAAATCACAGAGCATACATTTTGGTGGTCCCGTTGTACTGAATATTGCATTGTACTACAAAAATCACATTCTAATTAAACCCTTTCCCTGCAAAAACCTTCAGGGCAGTCTCTTGGGTGGGACAGTTTGGAGTGGCAAATTTAACCACTGTGTTTCAGGAGAGCTCTGAGCCTGTTAGGCTGAGCAGGAGTGAATGCAGTCCCCTGCCTGGAGAAAATGGGGTTTCTGACCTTTTCCCAAACTATCTGCAAGATCCTCACCTCAGCTGCAGTGTGGCTGTGGAGGTTATGCAATCACTGGATAAAGTAGTTCAGGATTTGGTTTTTTTTTTTTTTCCAGTGACTGTATTATGACTACAGGGATAGCCAGATCCATTGTGGGTTACGTCAGGAGGTGCAGCAGCACACCACTGTTTTCTCTCTCTCTCTCTGCAGCCTGCCTTCTGTATTGCAGACTCAGAAGCATTGCCAGCACAGTGTGGACACATTCCCATTGTTTACAAGTTTCCATTTTTATTTGGTGAGCCATGGCAGAGAAGAATGAATACAGATTGTGTACTGGGTAACCCATGAATTATTAGAATCACTGGATTTAATTTAATTTAATGTAATTTGATGTATTTAATTGCATAGGATCCAGCAATATCCAACAGTATTTGTTGTGAGTAGTAAATTCATCAGAACTGTGCAAGGCCCTATAGATTACCCCTGTATGACACAGATTACTCCCTATGTTAGCCAAACGTAGATTTTTTAGGAAAAATATAAGAACATTATGCCAAACCAGAATTCAGCTATCTCAGCAACTTAACATCAACAGAGGCCAAGGTTGATGCTTAGGGAACATTTATCTCAGAAGACTGTTTTTTCTCCCAGAACACTGTAGCTCTTTTTGGCAAAGTTGAACGGTTTCCTGACTCAGAGGTGGCATTTGGATCATCATATTTAATAGCCAAGGGTGGAATCATCCTTCACAAATCTTTCCAATCATTTCAAAGCATGCTCACCCATTTCTGCAGCTACAACTGGTGGTTATGAGTCACAGCAGCATTAAGCACCATGTTAAAGCATTTGTTTTCTGATTGTTTAAAACCTGCTGCCTGGTAATTTCCTTACTTTTCAGTTCACATTTATCTCATCTGCTAAGCACCATAAAACCACTGGTCACATTTGATGAGTTATAAGCTGATTCATGATTCTCTCCACACTCAGTAGAGAATCAGAGAGAAAAGTAAGCAAGCTACTGAAGTGGTGGGAAGAAGGACTATGATCCTTGCTGGCAGCATTTGGGCTGTCTCTGACAGCTAGAGGTGATGTGGGAGAAGAGCTGTACTCTCTAGCTACCCTACAAAAGTCCTCACATACCCCAGAAGAAATCTGATAAAGGGCGAATGCAGAACCTCTAAGGCTCTTGTAGCTGTTCATTGGAAAAGGCGAACAAAGGAGAAGAAAAGTTCACTAACAATTCCCCTCAAAGCTTTGAGTCCCTTCTGCTGCTGCAGAAAGAAACCAGACACTCAGCTCTATGCTCCTGCCCATATTCCCTCAGCTGAAGAAGATGCTTACACAGGTGACAGTGATTGTGAGGCTAAGGCAGCTTTAAGATCCCAAGTAGATGAACTCTAAAGATGGATTTAGATGGATTCTAAAGCATTCTGAGAATGTGTTGGCCAATAATGCTTCAAATTGAAAATCACAATCTCTGGGAAATTTGTGATCCATGAATAATTTTTACAGAGCTTACAAAAATTGGCAGATGTTAATGCTAGCAATGGAGAAGTTACATGGATTTTGAATGTAATTTGCTAGCAGAATCCTTAGTGACTAACCCAGCTCTGACACAAGTATCAATAACAGCAAGAGTGACACCATCCTTTAGATATACTCAAATTTGAATTGGCCTCATCCCATGCTTTAGTGTTATAATTAATAGCTGTGCTATGAGTGTGATGTTTGTAACCAAGTAGGGACGAGACTTATATCACACCCCTTGACAGAAAATGGAAATGTACGTCTGACATTGACATATGAGAAAATTCAAGGGAAGAGACCAGTAGAAGACAAGGGCAGGCTTCACTTTCACTCCTAGGTATTTAATGAGTTAGGAAGTGCTGTCAGGCCCAGCTTCTCACTTTGGAAGGTGCAGCACACGCTGAAGGCTGTGAGTTCTGACTGTCAGCTGTAGCAGTTCATGTGCACTCTGCCCTCTGCTTGTCTGCTGGTAGCTTCTGACTCTTGCATTTGGCATCACTGCAGGAGCCAGGGTTCACTCAGACTGAAATCTCCTTGAAGACAGCAATATCTTACTGTAGGCCATAGTATGACAGAGCCTCTAACTGCAGCAGGAGCTGTGTTACTATGAGTGTCTTTGTTTGTATATGTCATATTTTGCATTTGATAAATAAGCTCTGCAATGGGAGAGATTTCTAGATGCAAGAAATTCTCTGAGAGCTTCCTTAATAGAAAAAGCATTTGATGCTTGAAAGAGCATAGTAACAAGTTGGCACTGCATCTAAGCCTTTTATAACAGTTTAATTCACACCCTCTCTCCAAATGTAAATTAATCCAGATTGGGAAATGTTGAAAATCTGAAGCAATGTATGTAATTTGGTACTAGCATAGGGGTGGGGAGGGAAGAATAAGAGAAAACATCCTGCTCAAATCCTTGTATGAGCATTAAGCCAATGTTTTTAAGCTGCCTGGTCTTGAGACTAATAGCACTGCTGACTCCAACAATCAGAAACTGAGCATCAGCCCCAAACTTCCCTCCCTGGGCCTGCTGAAAAATTTTCTAGTATTTGAAACTTTACAGTTCAGCTTCCAGTGAAAAGGATTTTTGTCCTTTTCAAAATCAAGAGGGCAAAATTTTTAATGAAACCAAACTGAGTTTGGAAATTATTACTTCAGAGCATGGATTTTGAGGAAAAAAACCCCTTCCAATAAAAACAATATGGCAGAAAAACATGATTCTTGCAAAAGAAGTACCTGCTGTGCATGTGTAGGAAAAACACACAGATACAGACTGAATCGTGTTTGGAAACACTTTTGTTCAGTTGCATGGCTATTCTGTAACATGGCTCCATTTTTTAAAAGAAAATTTTCCCCTCTAAATATTGATTTTTTAAAACCAGGCCAGTTCCCATTGAAACGTTCCTAGGCACACCCTAGCAGAGCAAAGGCTGGCATCCT
This sequence comes from Ammospiza caudacuta, assembly GCF_027887145.1. Lineage (NCBI taxonomy): Eukaryota > Metazoa > Chordata > Aves > Passeriformes > Passerellidae > Ammospiza > Ammospiza caudacuta. The sequence continues at coordinate 30,931,168 of NC_080595.1, forward strand.
GCAGTCAGTCAGACAGGTGGCAGGGCACTTGCATTACAGCTGCTATTAGCATAAGCACTCCCTGGCTGCTTCTGCTTTTAACACTTAGCCCTTCTCTTTGGAAAGGATGGGTGTGTCAAGCCCTGAAGGTGGGAACCCTCTGGGGGGTGAGTCTGTGTTTGTGGAGGTGATGCAAAGGAGGTGGAAGGTGTTTTGGTTACTGCAGATTACCGTGTGAGAGAGGCATGACCTCAGGAACAGGACTTGCTCGCTGCAAGAGAATTCGTGGAGATAGCAGCCTTTGAGTAATTAATGGAGATGGCAGCACCTTTGCATGCAAACACACAAAGCTGACTTCCACATAACTGTGCTGCATCCAGCTCTACTGCCAGGAAAGGACCTGAGGTGGTGATGTTATCTCTGATTTCAGAGTACAGGTTGTTCAAAATTAAGGGTGTTCATAAACACAGCAGTGTTACTATCTAAGGAGGAAGGTGGCCAGTATAACTTTCCTCTGATGACTTCATAATGTGCAGTTATTTCTGCAGATGCTTATGTCTCTATGTCTGTCTCTTTGCATTTCTTGTGGTCAGTAAGAGAGATTCTAGAGACCCCCACACAGGAAGTGGCAGCATCTTTATCTTTTCCAGCAAGAGGATAACTCAAAGAGTGCAGTTCCATGTCTGAAAACATGAAGGAGAATTTTCTACTGGCTTTTGGGATAACATGAAGCTCGATGGTGAGTAAGGGAACTGGGATTTGTCTGGTGCCAACAGACAATTCTAGAACAACTCAACCAGCTTGAAATTAAAAATATTTACAACCATTACTCCCAGGATTTTGGCAGCCATTCTAGTGAACAGATGATCATATTACTTATTTCTGGGAAAGGAAGGGGGCACACATTGTAACATGTGAGGAGGTGGCCAGTTTCCTTTAGAAATTTGTGAATTCAAAAGCAAGCCTGTTTTGAACTGAGAAGAAACAGTTCTCTGAAAATATTTTGCATGGCTTCAATCTCACATAATCACTGGTTGCCACAGAAATCTTCCTCAGGGAGACTGTTGGAGTTGTCTGTGCTTGAATACCTTTTTTTCCTCTCCTGCACTGCTCAACTGCACAAAGGCTATGTAAAATTTATTTCTTAAGCAAGATTTGCTTTGTTTGGATTCATCCACTGACCAAATTCAGATATCACAGGAGCTGATGCAACTGGGCTGATTCATGCCACTGCTGAACTCTTTTCAAAATCTATTACTATAAGCTGAAGTCTACATCAGCTTTTATCTCCTTGAGCTCTTGATATTGCCCAGCATAAATCACCACTTTTTGATGATAGTTTCATGCCTAGAAGGAGCAGTGAGTTTGGTGGCAGGTGTGCTCCTGCACATTCCGGAATATTCATGAACATCTCCTGAGGTATTTCACCATTCTTAAGTTGGCACGATAATGTCAGTTTTCCCATGGAAAACATTTCTTCATGTTATTATTTGAAAATTTCAAATGCTTAAATTGACTTCAAAAGATTTTTTCTTTGCTCTTTCCACCACAGTGTTTTCCAGCCATCCTGGAAGAAGAGTTTTCACGTTGTGGAAACGAAAGGTCAAGAAGGTTTCAGTTACCCTCGAGAGGCAGCTGTGGTATACAAGTTTACATCAGAGGACAGAAGGGGTCAGAGGTGTGCATCCCCTGCTTCCACTGGCACCGCTGGTCCTTCCTCTCCACTCTTCTGTCTGCATGACTCTTTTGCCACAGCATTTCCGTCCTTTCACAGAGCTCTGGAACTGAAAAATTCAGTAATGAGTTTGTGGCTGAGTTTTGACAGAACTTGAACTAAAGGATTAGATTATCTGGGGTCCTAGGTCAAGACTTAAGCTTCACTCTATCTATACACAGCTTGGATCTGTTCATGTACCTCACAAAGAGCTCACTCATATACTTCTCAAAACCCAGCTGTAAAATGTGCCAGAGAGATCCACCAAGTATTTTGTGAAAAGTATCCTTTTTCTTTTTTTTTTCCCTGAAGAGATAGAAGTTGAGCTCATTTGAAAACTGGTGCAGTGTTTTAGGCTTCAAATACATATATTTGTAAAAGCTGGTTTCTCTGTATATACCTGCAAAAGGAGGCAGCTCCTTGCTTCTGACTCTCATTAAAAACAGATCCCAGGAGATCATTAAATGAAATAGCAAAAAGGTGGTGAACACCATTCACCTGGTATAAAAGAGTTAGTCAGCAGAAAAGTGTTCAAACCAAACTACCATCCCCCACACAGAAAAAACCCAACCCAGTCTACTGCATCTAGTCCTTACCAGAAACTTCAGGACTCTTCAAAATTTTTTTCTCATCCTGAATCACAGACTGACACATTGCAAAGATGCTCTCTAAATATATTTTAAGAATCAAGGAAATAGTGAATATCAGATTTTTAAAGCATCTTTCTTTTTACTGACTGACAAAACCCCTTAATTAATGCCAAGTTAGGATTTCCTGGCAGTAGTTGGAGCTCTTATAAAATATCAGCTTCAGCAAAATTTAGATTTTTTTGAAGCCAGGAAATACAGAGTTTAGGTCAACATTCAAGCAACCTTTATTTTTCCCTCCTGGGAGCTGGCAGTGGGAACAGGGAACTGGCAGTATTTGCTGAGCTGATTAATGCTGTGTGAAATGGTAGAAAACTTAGTAAACTGATAGTAGGGGAAATGGGAGTCCATGCCTTCTGATGGGGCCTCAGCCCCACAGTGTTCATCACTCCTGTGGGTGGGATCAAAAGTGCAAAGTAAAGTAGGAAAAATATTCTGTGGGCTTAATATTATGTGTGTGACTAAATGGTGAGTCGGGGGAAAAGATAAAATTTAATTGTCATAGAATTTATATCTAGGAAATTGGGTCAGAGCATGCATGTAAAAGAAGTGTCTGAATACAGTCCACTTTTCCAAAGACAAGAGGTGCCTGAGCTACAGTAGTTATATACTATGTTCTCTGAAGTTACTCACTGAAAAGGTGAATTATTTCCATTGCAGGTATATAAAGGTTGAATTGAATATTGCTTTGTTATCCTCTGTATTTTCTGGTTTCTAAGAAGTTCAAATTATGCTGATATTGACTTCATGGAAGCAACTGAGGAGCTTTAACCATATGTCAGCAAAGTTTTCCAACAAAGTGATGTTTTTAATAAGGACTTTTCTTTTTAGATCCTGGAAGTTCTTTAGGTGCTTGTAGTTAATATTGCAGCAACAGCACTAATGAAGTCAAATAAACATGTGACTCTGAAGCCCTGTTCTCTCTATGGAAGGAGGTTGTCACCTCCTTGGAATTTTTGGCATGTGAAGTTATCAACACCATGATGAGAAAATGCTCAGAAATTATGGTTCCTCTTTTATTCCTATACATACCTAAGAAGAAAATGATCTCTTCTCCCTCCCCTCCATTTCCCATCAGGACATATAAAACTCTACCTGAGAAAATTTCCAGCATGTTCTTTTCTTCCAGCCCTATTAAACCATCAGCTTTCTAGAAGCTATTAGCACCTAAGGTGTTTCTAATGTTTCACAGTGAGCTGCTTACAGCCCAAGCTCCCCTGCATATGCTGGATTCCCCAAGCCTGGATTTCTGTTCTCAGGTCTGTTTTTAATGCCCTCCAGCTTTCTCCACATGCCACATTACATGACAAGTTGTTGAAGAGGACAGCCAAAGAAGGAGCTATCTTTCCCTAGCAGAGCAAGGTGTGTTTGGGTCCCAAAGCAGCAGTGGGGGTACTGTGGGGTTGCCTGCCTTTCCACTTGTTTCTCTTGTTCTCCACCTCCATTTCCCAGTATCCCATCTATAACCATACCAAAGATGTTTGTATCACCATTTGGCTTTACAGTTGAATCTTACTGGTGTACAGAAGATTAACTCATTTAGGGACTTGCTTCTGTCTGTCAAGCAGATCTAGACTCAAATTCAGAGAACCTGTTGAAAGAAGTCCAAACTTCATGAAAATTCAGACTTGAATCCAGACTTTATCAAAGCTTGTGGCAAATCCAGATGTCAGTTTTAGGGTCAGATACATTTATAACAAATGGAATTTAAAAGTTAGTTTTTCATGCATATATATCGAGAGCTGGAAGATTTGTTGGTTGTTTTTTGCACAAAGGGGAATATTAGCAGATTTACCAGAATTAATAAATAATAATTTCTGGTAAGAATCAAGGGAAATAATTTGCTTTGAATTAGGGGAGCTCAATAAAAATGAAATTTGGAACACATATGCTTTGCAATGCCTTGCAATGATGACATTTATCCTAGTAAATTAAACAAAGTCAGAGTGTATTATCAAATGTTAAAGCTCAGTTGCCAGGACTGTAACATCCCTAGAACATTATTTGGGGTAGTTTTGAGTGCAGCAACAGCATGATTCTCCCAGGGAACTCACCAATGCCGCGTAGGAATCAATTTTAACTTTCCAGATCGAGATATTCTGGGGATTAGTTTTGTTTCAAAACACAGGAAGGAGTCAATATTCCTTTCTCAAATCATCTCCCATTCATGTAACAACATCTCTTTGGTCTCTGGCAGTGAACCAAGGTTTAAGATTTTATTTCATTCTCCTTTTGGTACACCAGGGTACGTAACAGCCATGCCAGACTATACAGTCTTGAGTGCTGGGATGAGTCAGGGATGAATCAGAGGTGGGTATTTCGTAGCACCTGTGAAAGGGATGCTCTGATGCTGTAGGGGTGTATGGAGCCATAGAGGTGGCATCAGCTGAGGAGGTTGAGTGCTTAGTGCTCTCTTCTGTGCCTGGGAATGGGGGTGACTTGTACAAAAAGCCCCATCATGATGCAGGTTTTATTTCCAACAAAATGTCTGGTGAACTGCAAGGCACTGTTATCAGGTTGGCCCGAGGAAAAGAATTGCTGCTTCTTGACACTTAGCCCAGGGCTAAGTAACTGAGTATAAATTTAATTCTGCTCAGGTTCCTTCACTGAATATGAAATAGCACCAAGAGAGCTCTGGCATAATTTATTTTTTATTTTAATACTCTATCTTGGAATGCAAGATTTGTCAAGAGACCTGTGGGAGGCAGGTGCCCTAATCTCACCAAGTTTCCAACAGATTTATTCTCTCTGGTGCTTTAAATCCTTGTGTAGAAAACTGAATTTTATGTTGGCCTGAATAAAACACAAGATTAACTTAAGGCATGGGCCTGGATCTGTGGACTTTCATATTTGAAATTTAGTACCCTCTCAGAAGCTATCTGAACCAGACACTTTTGTTTCTTTTTTTGGTTGGCTGTTTCTTTTTTTCTTTTTCTTAATACCTCTTTTAACCCTGCCAGGAGTATGAGGAGAACATAAGCTGTTCAGAGGATTAAAGTTCACTTTTATGAATATTCTTGAGCTTTGTCTTTGTTCTAATTAGCAATGCAATCTGAAAATTTTGCAATCCTTAAAAAAACCCAAAACTTCTGTGAGAAAATAAAGCTGATGGAAATGTTTAATGATGGCATGTTTTCATTTATGTTACACCATATGCTAACACTATGCTAACCTGAATTGAAACATAGTGATTTAGAAATTAAAATGTTTTACACTGAAAAAATAAAAATCGAATGCTTTGAAGCTGTCAGAACATTTGTAGGGCTTTCTTAAAACATTTTCATAGAATTGACATGACTTCAAAAGGTATTCTTCTCAAAGGATATGATTTTTCAGAGAAGGTATTTCCACTGATGTATTTTCTTTGACCACTTTTAAAGCTCCTGTACTAGAGTTATTAAGAAAAAAGCACAGAGTAGTGATTTTGACACTTTGCAGTGGGAAGTGCAAATTTATTTTTGAAATATTGCATCTCATTCCCAGCGATACATTAGAGTTTTGGTCTTGGTGCTACTATTTCACATTTGCTATTTTGCTACTATGTTGCTTTTGTGAGAACTCTCATCTCAGTTACATCCATGCAAAAAAAAAAGAAAGGAAATGTTAATACAGAATCACAAGCTGAAACGGAATAGCAGAATGAGACCAGACCTGTGCTTGAGCTTTCCAGGTAGGGAGCACGCTAGGTTGCTCCCTGAAGAGAACAAGCAATATTTCCCCTGTGTGCAACCTTCACCCCATCGGGACAAGGGGGCCACTACAGATACAGTAAAGAGCCAGTGTGCTCTAGCAGATGACCTAAAATGTGCCATCCTGTCATTCTGATTTCACATAGTGCTTGCCCTTGCTTGGAGGTATCACCATGTTCTTGAAAAACATGAGGAAGGCAAACTCACAGCTGTGACCCTTTAAATTAGGAGGAAATTAGAGTGGAAACTGACATTCAGAAGGAATTAGATCTGCAACTATCAAATTGCCTATCCTTTTCTGGCACGTTAGAAATATGTGATTTGTTTCCTCTGTATTAGCTGAGATACAGATACATTCTTGGCATTACCTAATCTTGGGCAGAAAAGCAAAACTGTAATGAGTCATAAACTGTAAAAGTGGTGTTCTCACCACTTATGAAAATTATTCTGACTAAAAACCAGGCTTGTGTTATATTCACTGAGGTGTAACCTTCTGCTTAGGGACATCTCTGCTTGAGGATGAGAGACTGATTGTTCTGAAAGACAATATGGTGCAAACGGGGCATTCCGATGGCATCGCCCTTCCCACTGACTTTCCTAAAGACTTAACATTCCTTGTAAGTCTAGAAGGTTTTTTAGAGAACTAGAGAACCATGGCTGCAATCCTCCACTGGCAGGGATGCCTAGAAAAAAAATTAATCCTCTGATGGACTGCATGGGAGTAATTTGGGTGTTTTTCATACATTGCTTTGAGCTTTGACTGGGACCTGGCATTTTCAGGGGTCTTTCTTCAAATATTGGCTGTTTCCATGAAGTCATTTCAGCCAGCATGGAAAGATGTCCACCTCTGTGGTGAGATGCATGGCCACATGCTAGTGGTGCACAACACCCCCTGACAAAGAGAGGCACTGCAGTTTATCTGGCAGCTGAACAGGGGAGTTGGGACAGAGACTTGCTGGAGTGTACTCACAGCACAGAGTGCACAGAGTGGCAGCACAGTTGATGAAAGTAACAATATTGTGTCAATTTCTAGGTTAAATTAATAGATGTGTTAATAATGGACATGGACACATCCATATTTTCAAAATGTGTTTGATTACATGATTAATACCACTTATTTCCTGGTTCCATAGACCAAAAAGGTCTTTTGCTGCTTGTACCAAGGCCTGGCTCCATTCCTTTCTCTTCTATGATCCCTGCTGCTGGTAACACAGATGAGGGATGTTTTGATCCTGCTTCATTGTCCTGTGCCAGACAATGTGCCTGTGCCTGTTCTCTCTTGAAAAGTCGGTGTACCCCAGAAAGTTCTACTAAGAAATGTTCAGCTGCACAATCATTATGGAGTTTCACTAGACTTGTGTCCTCATAGGCTTCCCATCATTCATTAGACCTTCTCCTCTACATGCTTCCCCCCATTACTGACCTGAATTGTTTGGAACAGGACCTCTCTCTAAGGATAATCTAGTTAAATTTCTTCCCCTCAATGAGAGATCAGCCTCTTATGCATATAGCAACCTTACAGAAATCCTACAAAGCAAAATTTTAATTCCTTAAATGAAAAACTTGGCTGTTTAGTACTCATATGTGATACTAAAGTAACCATTCAGTGCATAGCCTAGAACTACTCAGAACGTGTCCCTTTTGTGAAAATTAGATGGAACTGTTTTCTCATTTCCGATCAACATTATAGCAAACAATGAGGAATAAAAATACATTTTAAGTATCACTAAAATGATAAGAATTTCTTTTTAACATTTCATACCATTTTATTTTACGACCTTATGAAAGAAGTTAAGGGGAAAAAAAGCTAGATTGGGAGTCTTTAATAAAGATATTTACAATAATATTTGTTATAGGCAATTATTTTAACACTGTATTTGTACTGCTGAAAAATGAAAGCATATTACCCAGAACAGATTGTTAATCTATGAGAAAGAAGGATGTGATAAGGTATCTGTTGCGCCCGTACAGCTGAATTGAAAACCTCCACTGAGGCAGTTGGTTGACACTGAGCAGATTCTAGCACATTCTTGAGGAGCTGCTGAAAGCCAGAGAAGTTTAAGACAATAAACAAATTCACAGGAACTTTTGAAATGTGTATTCTCTGTAGAACTGCGCCCTCCTTATCCCACTGCTGTGGGTGCTGGCTGGAAAATTAATATCTGCAAAGGGTGAAAAACAAACCAAGTAATTATGCTGTGCATGAAACCAACGGTCCTACACCCCTATGGATGGTTCCATAGAGCCATATCACTCTTGTTAGAACTCTTGTTAGGTTTTTCGAGGTCCCAGTCCTTCAGCTATGTGATTCCCTGGCTGTACAACCAGCCCAACTACTGAGGAGAGAGCCAAGGTGAGTGTTTCAGTTTGCCAGCTCTGTATCTTCATCTTCTCTAAATATTTAGTGCAGACTAATTGGCTATGCATTGTCTGAGCAAGATGGGGGACTGGGTGAGAATCATTTGGCTGAGATTGTGCAAGTTCCAAATGATGATTGCAGGATTTGGGAAGCAACACTAGCAATTAAGCAAGCAGCAGAGTGGAGGAAGTATACTTCCCACTGAATTGTGCAGACTGCATCCTGGGCTGCTCTTGCTCAAGAACGTTTGTGTGGGGTACTCCTAAATGTATACATTGGCAAGCAAAGGGGAAGTGGATGTCACCTGGGCCACTGAGTATCTGCATGATTTCAAGTCCCTCATGGATACCTGGAAACCTCTAAAGCAGTTTTCCTGGATGAGGTGCCATAACTCACCCTGAAACAGCTACTCCTGCAGGACGTATCTTCTCACTAGGAAAAGTTGTTGTCTGGGAGACCTGTGTGCTGAGTCCTGTGCTGGCTGCCAGTTGACTGACTTCTTGGTAAATCCAGCTTCCTTTTAGAGCTGGCATTTCCCAAGGGCTCAGGAAATACCTCCTGGGGCAGCTTCTGTCTCTTCATTGGTTTGATGCTCTCTGGATGAGAGAGCACCAGAGCAAGCAGTCTTGGATGTCCTGCTCACACCCTCTGTGGTCTGAAGGCACGAAAGCTTGATTGACTAAGCTGAAAAACTTGCAACGTAATAACTTTTGTATTTTGTCCTGGTTTGGAAATGTGTTTCGTTGAATATTCAGATAAGCTTTGTGCAATGTGGGATTTGCATTTATTTTCTCCCTGAAGCATGCCAGATCAAATAGAAACACAAACTACTCAACATAGAGGTTTCCTTGTGGCTTGCACTGTTGTGTGCCGTTTCTGTTGTAATTGGATAGGACTTATAGCATAAATCTGGAAAAATTTTAAACTAAAAAAGGCAATTGTTTCTGTCTGACTGTAGACATATTTCACATCACTTGAAAATGTGAAGTTGGAAACAGCTTGCTAAGGTGACAGCCTGGTGCCACTGAACAGTGGGACTTCTGCCACTGACACTAGTGGGAGCATGATTTCACTCATTTTTTCATGCAGCATTTCTTTCTAGGTCTTGTTCTCTGGTCCTTTAGCCTTGACACCGAGTATTCAAGCCTGTTCAAATGACACACGTTGGTTTTCCTCAGTCCGTTCCCACTACTGAATTTAGACCCAAAGCCAACAAACTCAGCGCAGAACAAAATCCTTTCGCCTCCCTTTGATTATTTTCACGCTTACCGGCACAGCTAGGGGCTAATAGCAGGGGATGCTGCCGGAGTTTCCTTTGTACGCGCAGGGCGATGGTGGGGGATCACCACAGAGCCAGCGCTGCTTGCGCGGGGCAGGGGGTGCCCGCAGCGCCCAAGAAACTTGCGGGGCGGGGAGGCGCGGGCGGCTGCCGTGCATGCGTGTGCGGGCAGAGGGGCCGGGGCAGGGCCGCTCTCCACAGCGGCCCCGGCCCTGCAGCCCCGCCGCCCGCCCGCCCCTCCCGGCCCCGGCCCCGGCCCCGGCCCCGGCCCCGGCCCCGGCCCCGGCCCCGCTGCCGGGCGGGCGCTCCCTGCGCGGCGCGGCGCGGCCGGGGGAAGGCGGCTCCCGCCGGGCCCAGCGCGGCGGCGGATGGCGGGGGGGCCGCGCCCGGCGGGGGCCGGCGGGGGCGCCCGCTGAGCGGCGGCGGCGGCGGCGGCGATGCCGAGGGGCCCGGCTCGGCGGGGCGCGCCCGCGGGGCCATGAGGGCGGGCTCCGGCCATGGCCCATGGCAGCGCGGCGGTCATGCTGAAGTGCGTGGTGGTGGGGGACGGCGCCGTGGGCAAGACGTGCCTGCTGATGAGCTACGCCAACGACGCCTTCCCCGAGGAGTACGTGCCCACCGTGTTCGACCACTACGCAGGTGAGCGGGCGGGGGGTCCCGCTACCGCCGGGGGCGGCAGCCGCTCTCTGCCCTCCCTCCATCCCCCGGCCTTGCCCTGCCGGGGGGGCCGGCACAGGGTTCGGCCGGGCTTGCCCCCCCTCACCCGCTGTGTTTCTCCCCCCTCGCAGTCAGCGTTACCGTCGGCGGCAAGCAGTACCTGCTGGGGCTCTACGACACCGCCGGCCAGGTGAGTGCCGAGCGCTGCCCGCGGATCCCGGCCCCGTCCCCCCGCCCGCCGGCGATCCCGGCGCTGAAGTTATTCGCAGGGCTGTGGTCCGGGCTGGGAGCTTCAGAGGAGGCTTGGCGGGGCTGGGGGGCGATTGATAAAATCCGGCTTTAAAAGAAAGCCATCGATCCAACCTCGATTCCCGAGGGCGGGCAGGAGGAGACGGGCTTTATTTTTAGCGGTGCTGGGGCCGAGGCGCCACGGCATCGCCCGGCGCTGGGCTGCGGGGATGCCCGGCGCCTGCGGGGCACTGCTCCGGCCGGGCATGGCCACCGGCCAGACTCCCTTGCTCGGGATGCCGACCCTGCCGCCGGCTCTCGGGGGGGAAATGTGCCCCGTTCGGCACAGAGGGCACACGCTGCCTCCGCCGCCTCGGGTCGGATGGAGAGCTAGGCTGCCGCAGCTTGCCTTGGTTGTGGTTTACAGCACTCAAATAGCTACTAAGAGTTGTTCGAACTAAGGTGGAAAATAACAACATGTAATTCTCAGCCACTGCCTTTGAGATAACCTGGGTTTATTTTGCTGTCCCGTACAACTCAAGCGATTCATTTGGTTAAGATCATTATAGCCAGCTGTGAAAGATGCTGTGATGTCAGCATGGCTCTTGAGTAACTTTAATGATGGATAAAATACTGGATGTTTGGAGGGGTCACTGGTCTAGTGGTTTCTAAAGGGCTCCATGATTCAAATCATCTCTTCCTCAGCTTAACTTGCATGGCACCAGCCATGAGCCAGGTTTGGTCTCCAGGGTTAGAGTACCGTCTGGGGATCGCTTATTCGAAACCGTTTGTGAAGAGCCTGAGCCCAGGAGGTGCAGGGCATATACAGAAACGCAGCATGGGTTTCGGTAAAGTTGTGTACTCCCTATATTAAACTTCTTCTTGCAGTGTGAGCATGTGCTTTGGTCTCACATGACCTCAGACATGCTTCCTTGTTGTAAAGAGCAACTCGTAAGACAATCTCGCTGAAGTCGCATAGACTGAAGCTGTAAATTTTAACCATGTTGTTCCTGTACTTAATTGAACAACTGCTGCCTGAACTAGTGTACCTTTTTAGATCTATATATAGCTTTGAGTTAGGGAATCAACATTTAACCAGTTTTATATCTCTGTTAGGCCTGAAATCAGTAAAAAAATTAATTCCATGAGAATTGTAGGAAACAGCACCATTTCCAGAAAGCTAATACCCTGAAGGATCAGACTCTCCCTACAAAGACTGACTTCATGCTTGTCATCTCCCTGATATAAACACAAGCTAGTCAAATTTATGCCAGCTAAGTGAATTTCTTACTACTACCACAGTCCTGTGTTTGAATAGTAATTAGTTCAGAACACAGCTTTAAAATGTTGTTTAAGTAGGTTGCAAAGTGAGGATCTAGTGCTCAGACAAAGCAATTGGTTAGTGTGCAACTATTTGGTTTTTTTTATAATGAGCATTGGAAAGTGTGAAAGTGAGCCTAGCACTTCTGTACATATGCATGGTTTATTTGGGGATGCTTGTTCTGGGCTTGTTGCTGTTAATGTATGTGTTAGCTCTGTGTAACCTCAGCTAAGGTGGCTTTGTGGTACCCACTCTGCCTGAATGTGCTGACTGCAAACACAGGTGATCTTTGGCCTCCTCAAAAGTCAGTAGGGCAAACTGGCCAGTTTACAACAAACAGCAAATTAAGGTGTTCCTGTTACACTAAGAAAAACTTTTCAGTGTGAAATTGTATATAGAGAAAGTTGAGGTAAGCTTTTTTCCCCAGTTTTTGAAAAGCTGAAATCTTAATTTTGAATTCCAGGGCAGTTTTTCAGGCACCTAGAAATAGATCTTGTTGGCCTGATTCAGAGGACCCTCAGTTCACATAAGGTGTTTTAATGAGGCTACCTTTACAGATATATCTGGTCTTGGCCAAACTCCCCTTTTAGTCAGACCTGTGGTACTGATAAAATCTTTACCACTCTCCCCATCCCACTTCAGCATGTTTGGGGAACTGGTGGGTGCCAGAGACTGCCCACAGGAGCCCCATCCCAACGTCCAGTACAGCTAAAGCAATTTCATGCAGTCAAAAGCTGCTTTGTCAGAGCAGCTGAGAAGCCTGTCTTCCCAAAGCTACACAATAATAGAAAGCTTACATTAAAACATAAATATATAAAGAGCAGAAAAGACATGAGTTGATGATGTCTTCTCTGTGTTGGGGAAACAGCATGCTGTACCTGGTACATGCCTGCTGCTTCCACAGACTTCTGTATGGATTGGATACATTGCTGCCCAAAGCTAAAATTTCTATGCCAGCATGCATCTGTGCTTTTGTTTCTAATTCTGTCAGCCCCAAATAATTTTACTGTAAGATTTTGGCCTGATAGTATAGTTTTATAAAACTTGGCTGTGTGTGATCACTGTGGTATCTAAGCAGTTCACAATCATCAGCAGGTCTGTACTTCCAGCCCTGGACAAAGTAAATAGGTCCAATCTACAGATGTCAATTCAGGGGGAAGAGGAGTGAAAGGGGTTAATGAAAGTTCAGATAGTGACTTACTCCAAATGCAGAAAGCTGTTAGCAGAAGAAAGATTAAAGACAAGATTTTGATTCATAGCTGGTGCACAGCAGGCTCATCACCCTGAAACACTGGCTTATCAGTGTGTGGGTCTCTTTAACTTGCGTGGTTATGTATTTAGCAACTTGTGACAGACTTTGCTTTGGCAGAGCAGTTGCAAGCTTTTGAGTTCATCCAGTACTCACTTCTAGCTCGCTTCCTCACAACACACACAGGATCACATGTAGTAACTATAACGATGACATAAGGCCTCATATCTTCATGAGTTTAAAGTACGTTGAAAACAAACCTATTAAAATCCCATTTTTTTCCCTGTTAATATATATATAGCAAGGAAAAATGCCACTAGTGGTTCACAAAGTTCAGTTACACACAGGCCTTTGAGTGTTTGTGAGTTCAAGAAGGCTTTTCTCTGTCTGAAAATACTGAGGCCTTGGTTCAGCAGAAAATAGCCAGTACAGCTGCTGGGCTGTGGAGTCTCAGAGAGCCCATTTGGGCTTGCAGCTGTGGAGGCAGCCTCCCATAGCAGGGAGGTGGGTGGGAATTCAGTGCCATTCCTCCAGCAATTCCTCCCAGAGGTGGAGCTAGCAGCTCCTTTTAGCCTTGCTGTGTGCAAGGGTTTAGAGCAGGTCTTGGTTTCCCCAGAAGATGTGAGAACTGTGGCACCTACCTACACTGAAGACACATCAGTGCACTTGATATTTAAACATGAGGTGCCTGTGATGCCTCTGGCTTTGCAGCAGCCTCTTCTGAGAGACTGTGGGTCAATACTGCTCTTCATTGAACAGGGGTGCATGGCAAAATCAGCTTGGGAAGAGAACCATGGCTTCATCAGGGGTCTGTTAAGATCACCATGTTGGAGAGGCTTTGAACTGCTGGCAAGTGATTATCATTTTGCTAGACCAAGATATCAGAAGTAATACTGCCAGCTCTCAGGAAGTTAACATTTTTGGAGGATGTGGCACCTCTTTGTTAATCCACAAGCACTAACAAAGTGGTGCCACATGTCCCTTTGCCATGTCCCAAGTGGTCAGAATAAGTGGTGGGACACACAGGAGTTGCCTTTTGGGGATTTTACTCTATATTCAAGGCTGTTGTTTAAAATGACAGTTGGAGTCTATCCTTCTGCCGGTTCCTTTTACTGCAGGATTTTAATTCATAGCGTGCCTTTCTTCCAGTGTGTGCCGAACACATACAGGAGGAAGCCTTGCTCTGCTCCTGTGTCTTTGCTGTAAAGGACGGTTGGGATCTAGAGGAAGGATGGGGGAGGCAGTAGCAGAGCCTGTACTGCTTGTGTTGCACTGGGAAGAGAGATGCTGAGGCATGGCATGACTGTTTTGTGCAGATTTGGCACCAAGCCAGCATCTGGGCAGAGCAGGGTATGGTGACTCTTACTATGGTGCAGTGCCTCATAACAACATTTATATCCCTCAGCATCACTTACTGTTGATACTAGAGAGGCCTGGTCAGACAAAGCTAAGGTGAACTGTGTTCCTTGACTCTCTGCTTTTATATCTCTGCTCTAAACATGCTAATACAGGGTCTGATAAAATGAAGCTCTTGGTGCCTTCTCACCTGTCCCCAGAACAGTACCACAACACATGGTATTCACAAGCACAGAACAAGCCACTTCTTTGCACATATCAGCCCAGATGGTCACAATGGTTGCAGCCAGAGCCATCTTAATTCAGGTAAACTGATTTTTTGGCTGTAACAGAAGCCCTGATGCTAAAGCAATTTTATATTTAAGTTGGTCAGGCTGCTGAAGTGTATAAAGCTAACTCAGTTATTAGGGAGATGAGTGTCTGCATTAAGGAGAGGTGTAGAAACAAATGGTTATAAATGTGAAGGTGTCTGTATGTGAGGTGTGGTTATTAAAAATGGATAGTTCCCAAACCTGTGGTGGTTGCTATAAATAAATAGCAGTAATCTTTATACTCCTTCCTCTTTGTCTTGGCTTTGGTAAGTAGCCCTGGTCTAGCCCTAGGTACCACTCCAGTATCTTACTGAGAAGAGAGGCAGCTGCTGCTCTGTTGCAAAATAGAAATGTCCCTCCCCAGAGCACACTGCTCCTTCTGAGTTGCCCCTACCAGGCAGCCGTAGCTGCAAATGTCAGCCTGGAGTGAAGCAGTCTCACACAATGCAAAGCCTGCCACCCTTTACTGCAGAGGTGTAAACACCGAGCCCTCCAACACGATTTTGGCAGATCTAAACGTGAAATGTCCTGTCCAACATCCTGTCCCCTTCCTGCCCCCCCTGTGCCTCCCTCCTCCCACATGCATTTTGCCTCGCTCCCTTTCCATGTCCCAGTCGAGCTGGCAGCTGGCACTGGGGAGGCTGGGAGCTCATGAGCTCACTCCCAGCCCAGCGTGCTGGCCTATGAATAGCTCAGCCTCCGCTGAAGCTGCTCTGTGCCTCAGGATGTTGCCAGCCACGTAGATTTAACAACTGGATGTATGCAGATACAATAAAAACATGCCTAGATTCTCCCTTTGGAATTTAAGTTTTTCAGTGTAAGAGGAGGTGAAGTGCCTGAGCTAACAATCTCTGTGCTTAGAGCTCTCTAGATAAGGGTTTAAGCAAAGACAGGCGTTCTCTTTAAAAGGAAAAGGACTTATACCTTCAGATTGGTTATTAAAAATGGCCTTGCAACAATAATACTGTCAGTGCAAAGCCTGCATCTAAACGCCTCTGCGTGAGCTGTGACTCATGCTTTGAAAGCACAGCAGCTTTCCTAGAAGGATAGGTAAGCACTGTTATCACCAGATGGGGAGGTGCAGAATGGGAGATGGTGTTCTGAGTTCCCAGAAGCATCCACTAGATAGATGCTGGAAACTCAAGACAGTTAACATTTAATTTTCAGAGTGCTGAAAGCCCCACGGTACTTCTGAATAGTGACACTGAGTTATGTTAAAATCAAATCTAAGATATCCATTTGAAAATGTAGATCCAGAATATCTTCACCACTTTAACAGCAAGTTAATGGCAGAACAAAATAAAGAACACAAAGCAAACCAAGTTTGACAGGTTCTCTGAAACTTCAACTTTTGATATCTTAAAAGCACATTTTTATGAAGACTACTGACCTAGGATGGACTCTTGCTAAATGGTTACATGGCCAAGTAAAAAGCCCTTTTTTCCCAGGTTAAGATATGCTTTAGTTTGTGACAGAGAAGTGTCTGCATTTGACCAATTTTTAATTTCTTTGAAGCACAATGGCATCTTACAATGCTATCTAAACATGACCAGCTAAAAAGGCAACACTGAATACAAACAGTTACTGCTCTTCCAGCACAATGTTATTGCGTATCCTCTTACTTCCCAGAGTTCATTTTAAGATGGTGTGTGCACCTGCACTCAGCTGAGTATCAGATAATCTACAGCTGTGCTGCAGGAGGCAGGGGTGATGGAATGGGACAACTGGCTAAGGTAGCATGACTTGGGGAGTTTTTCTGATAGAGAACATATGAGACCCTGGGAATTTTTGTCAGGTCCATACTCAGACTTCTCCATTGAAATCTGTTTTCTTTGCAAAGAACTCTACATATTTTGGTAAATAGGAGAAATATAAAAAAATGCAGTTTTCATTTATAGCCTAACTCCTGATTCAGCCTCCAAACTACATCTTAAAAGAAAGTAAACAAAATTAGATGGACCACTGTCTCCATAGCATGGACGTGCAATGTAGAAGGGTGTGTTAGGGTCTAATCCAAAGCTCTGTGTTAGCTGGCACTCTACTGCTGATTTCAGTAAATTTTGTTCCAGTTCCTTATTAAGAACACACGGACAAAGTGTATGTAAAACCTACTTCAGCAAAGTTTTGTTAGTCCTGGGCATTCAAAATGATGAGCCAGTTCCTCCTACCCACATATACCACTACCCCAAAAGTCTAGGAAATTAAAATGGTTTTGCCCTTTGCTGCATGTGCGTTTTCTTTAAATCTTTGGCCTTCATCTATCTTCATGTATCAACCTTTCTCTGCATCTGTGAGGTACTAGAAATTACTCTTTCATTTAAAGGTGAAAAGGATGTGCTTTTTCTTTATAGAGACTCCAGGAACCTGGTAATTAAGAAATAATACAAAGCACACTGGTTCAAAATCCTGCAGTTCTATTGTGAATAATAAACTTCAGCATCTCAAAAATGAGTGCTTTGGGGAAGAACTTCAGGACTTTTTTTTAAGACTCCAAATTAGCACTTGCATTTCTAACAAAATTGCTCCTGCCCTAACGAGAAAAAATGCAAAATAAGGACACAGAGAAGAACTGTGTCTTTTTACTGCTCTGTTCTGGGGTTTTATAAGCAGTCTATTTGTTTGAATTGGTGATTGGGTGAGTTGTGTTAAGAAAAATGTCTGAGTGCTATGTGACACTTTCAGCAGCTCTGAAGAGGTTGTGTCATTTGACACTTTACGGTTACGGTCCCCAGTCTGTTTTAATCCTGCTCCATGCTGCATCTGTGCTGTGGCACGTGTGCAATAATTCTTTGCTATGCCAGGCACTCGCTGGTGTGCACATAAAAATGCAGGTGGCGGCATTATTCTCCAGAGCAAAGCAACATCTGTCAGCATCCTAGGTGAGTATATTGCTCCACATGAATAAAACACAGATTCAGAGTACCTCAGGCAGCTTGTGCTCTAAATTAGATGTAGTCACGAATACTTTAAGATCATCATTAGGACTTAGTGCTACTTCCTTGTTGGTCCTATTTCCAGTTGGGATTCAGTGTTGGAGTCAACAAGGGATGGATGCCAGGTGTGACCTGGGATGTGTCTTTAGTTATGACCAACAGATAGGCCAGCCACAGGCAGTGAGATGGCTCAAAAATTCCTCACTTAAGAAAAATTGCCTATGGTTTTTCTTTCAATTGCCTTAACATCTGCTGAGTGTTTTATCACATTCTTCAATGGAAGCTGCTAGCCCTAGCAAATGGGACTTGATATAAAACAAGGTGCAGAAGACTCTTAGGAACTCCTTTCATTCCAGAAAATCTTTCACTGTGATGTGTTCATTCAAGGTGCACATGATGGCCCTGGCACTCTCCTGAGAAGTTGTGTGATGGGAGCTAACCTTGAGGAGGCAGCAAAGCTGTAATCTTCTGTGTTCCTCAACACTGGACTGAAGAATGTGCTTTTGGGGTTCATTTGTAAAAGGTGAAAGGGAATGGGACACCTAACTGATCAGTCTTCTTGTCTGATCAGTCTTTATACAGGTAGCAAATGAAAAGACATATCTGACATTATATGGATAACTGTATTAAACCAACTCTACTCTGTAGGCTGTCTTGCCTGTGGCAACAGGTCATATTCTTCTGTGAAAATAAAGTCAGAGAACCTATCTTTCCAAAGAGCAGATTCTGCAGAGGATCTGTCCAGATCTCCTGTGTCAGGGTGCATTTTAGTTTTTAACTTTATTTGCTGCGTCTATAAGAATGGAAAATCCTGATTGTTCATGGCTGCAGACACAACTGGGGTGAATTCCCTTCCTGGGGAAAATGGAAATCTGGTGTGGAAAAAATGCTGTTCATAAAGTCACTGACAGTGAGAAAAATGCAGAGCAGGACTGAAATTTCTTATGGACAAGGAGTGAAAGGGTTTGTCCATGCCAGCTACTCTGCCATTTCTTAGGAGCTCCATAGTGTGTAAACAACAGGTTTAGGTGAAGGTGTTCAAGTGAAACTGTACCTGCAGTCAGCTGGATACATGTTCTGTTGATACAGATGCTAAAATAATAAGCCCTATAGGGAAAATTCAGGGACTTTCACTTTTAGAAAACCAACCAGCAAGTTGAAGTTCTCATGGTGATGGAGAGAAGGGAGTGTGCTATTGAGACCATCTAGGAAAGTACTTTGGCATCACCACATGGCAAGATGTAGCATTTGGACAGTACTGAATTCCATATTAAGTCTAGGATCAAATCTGATCACTTAAAGGCAATTTTGTATATAATAAAAGAAATATGCTCTCCTTCCTGTCTCTAATGATCTAAAATCCATCTTAACTAGGCTCCATCTTCCAGCTAGTTATTTCTGTCTATCCAGAAAAGCTTTTCAGAGATGTAAGCAGTTGCACAGTTTTCAAATATGCCAGGGGGAAAGTTTTGTTATTAAAAAAAAAGGTAATTCACAAACCCTGGGCTTTTTCAATGTATAATTCATATGTCCTTTGAACAGTCCTCCTCACAGGAATTCAGAAATGGATTTAGATCAGTTTACTTCATTTTTAGAATACAATGGAAGAGCACTTACTCTGCATACTTGCAGACTTTTCTATAAATTAAAAATAGATGCTGGGCCCAAACCAACAGCTTTTTGCACTCTCTGGGAAACCTGTGCTAACAAACCACAACAGGACAATTCTGCTTTCTTTAGCAATGCAAGCTATATCCTCAGAAGCCTGTGAAGAGACAGAGGGTCTGTAGTGCACTTTTCCCCTGCAGCCAGGGAATAATCACTGCATCTTTCTCGTTTTGCATGTTCAAAAGCTAGGGGCTACAGATGTAGACAACTGAAAAATCAAATGCAGTCATCAGCATAGCAAAGCCTGGGTCGTGGAATTGGCTGAGCAGACAATGCACTGTCAGTCCAAACTGCAGCTTTATGCCAAATGGTCCTACATTAGTGGTGCCTTGTGAGTGGCAGTGCCAGGAAACCAGCATCCTGGGGGACGCTCCACCCTCCTTCCTTGCAAAGGGTTACACTGTTACACAGCCCAGACTGAAAAATCTGAAGAGTGTTTTTTAGCCAGAGAAGCAATTTATGCTTGGCATGGGGCAGTACAGGCCACTTCCCTCTCTCTCCTCCCCCACCAAGTGTCTTGTAGAACCAGAAACCACAGGGTGATTCAGCGCAGTGAAGTCTGGTTCCTGGTGTACTTTTGCAGCAAGCAGTTGCTTTCAAAACCTTTAGACAGAGGCTTTGCCTGGTGCTTATGGCAGAGCTGCAGATCAGCCTTTAATTCCAAATGATTTCGGGGAGATGGGGAGATGTGTCCAGAGGTAGCTGTGAGCTGTTACTAAGTCCACACTGATGTACATCAGTCATTATGGTTTGCTGGTTATGCTTTCCAAAATATTACAGGGGGCCTTCTGAAACAGAAACTTATTTTCAGGGAGGAAAAGTAAAAAATGCAGTCTTGAAAGACAGGTTTGAAATGCATTTCAAAAACTGAAATATGGCAATTCATAATAAGAGAAGACTTCTGACTCTTGTTACTATGAAGTGGTTAGAACAGACTTTTACCAAGGATTTTACTCTGCAAAACTCTGCCTCACTGCACCCCTCTGAGCAGTAGTGATTACCCTTTGCTGCATGAAGGTTGGATTCCTCTAGCAACTCTGCCTGATGTCTATTTTTGGCTTCCCCTCTAAAAACAGATGGCTGGGAGTGAGAACCTCTCCTTACGATTGCTGTTGTAAGCTGTGAAAGCAACAGATGGTTGCTAACACAGAGATCACAAACGCAGAGGTTTTGAGCTCCGGTTTTAATTCCAGTGGTGCAAGCTTTATTTTGTTTCCACCCATCCACTTTATACCTCTTGGAATAGAAATAGGTTTATCAAGGATCTGTCAGTACAACAACTGAAGATGCATTGTTAAAATTTCATTCCTAAACTGCCAAACACATAAAATAATTCATTACTTTGGTTCTGTCAGAACAAGACACTGACTGTGAATTAAAACATGACCCATCTTAGGCTCTTGTGTCAGTGTTAATGATACACCATAATTTGGTTTCTCCTATTTTCTTAAAAACACTAGCAAAGAAATAAAAATCAACCAGACAGATCTAGGTTAGCATTGTCTTCATGACTTGCAATGGCAGGTCTGAGAGGCCTGGACTTCCTCAAAGGTCTTGGTCAAGGTGTGGGAAGGTAGTGGCTGCAAAGGACTAACTGCTTTCCATCTCTCCAAAGTGGCCAGAGAGCCCCCAATACCATTCCAGATGAGCAGGAGGCCTGTGCTCTCACACTGCTGACAGAGGGGTGTCTCTGCAGACAGACCCTGTCTGTGTGTCCATCACTTCCACTGGAGCTGGGAGGAGCATGATACCATAAATCAGGGGAGCCACAAGGTCTCTACACACAGAACCTCTGTATGTCAGCGCCTCAGTGTTCTAATAAATATAAAGAAATAGTGCTTTCTGTGGGTCAAGAAGGTTGTCCAGAAATTATTATACTCCACTTTGTCTGAGTTTATTTTTTTAAAATATCCCACTGCACATAAGCTGTGTACATCAAAGGCTTTTGGAGTGCTTTGCAAAGACTAATGCACTATTAAGCTAACAAACCCCTACAGACGGGAGGATGCAAACAGAGAGAGGATAATGATTTGCTCAGGACTACATACTGTGTCAGTGGCAGAATCTGGAATACAGTTTCCTTTTCTTTAGCTGTGTCTCAGCTGATATCCATAGAACTGGGCAAAAGTATCACTTCAAAATCAAATGCATGACTTGAAATGGGACACTGTGTTCTGCTTTTGGTCTGAGCAAAGCCATGAAATGAAGAATATTTTAATGCTGTGGAACTACAATACCATTCTTCTGTCTGCATACAAAAAGTTTCCCAAGACCTGTTTCTGGACAGGTAAATGTTGAAAATAGCCAGATTTTGGACATGTTAGAGCAAATCCTCTTCACCATCCAAAATACAGTATTCAAACACAAGACAGCAAAAAATCTCAGGCAGATGATTAGGTACTGTAACATGGAAAAGGAGACCTAAAGGATAGATTTTAAGGAACCAAGATAAAGGCAATGCTAGACATACCTTCAGCCTACCATAAGAAGACATAGTAATTTTAAAGCCTGAATTTCCATTGTCCACTTTAAAAACAAAACCCCCTGTTTGTAGTTGAGAAGCCAAGTCCTTAGCTCCTTCATCTCATCTCCTTCTTTATGTCTGTTGTGTACTAGCAGCTGTCCTGGCTTTCCACAGGGATACTAGGGAAATTATGAACAGCCCTGCTGTAGTGTCACATCCTTTAGAGGGATCACGGCTCCACAGAACATTAATTAAGTCAACATTCTTGTGTCCAGCTTTGTTTGAAGTTAATATAGCCCTCATATTTTCTGTATTCACCTGCTTCAGCAAACAATTTTTTTAAAACTATATAGTATGTTGGAGAATGAGCTGTTTCACTATTACAGCCTCAAGTTTTTGAGACTTATCCTGACTATTTCAATCCTTAGGGGCTTTCTTGCCCATCTTATTCACATTCTTAAAATATTCCTGCTAATATCCTTAAATATTTTTAAAGTCTAAATATATATGCAGTGCCTCCCCCAATCAGATTGTCTAATTAGCTAATTGCTGTATAGTGTGGTATGTACATACACTCAAATTGGAATCTATGTTGACTGGCTAGTATAATCAATTTTGCCATTGCATTTCAATTTAGAATAAACCACATTTATTTCCCGTACACTAGATTGAGGAAATAAATTATAGTTGAAGCAATAAGATTTTCCCAGGCTTCTGTAACATTCAGTCTAAATTAATTTGGTATTTCAGATTCTTCTACCAGTTGTAGCAGTTATGCTGGCCCAATAAATCAGAGAAAGTTTTACAGGTTTTATTGCTGTTTCTGAGGGGCTGTTGGGAGGCAGAAGGAGTCTTTAAGTCCAGATGTCCTACTAGGTGCTGGCAAAATTTAACCAGGGTTTCTCCCAGGAGGACTCAGGACCAGTCCAATCATGGGTGCCACTATTGGTGTCAATGCACACCTGATGTTCAGAGCACACACAAGGTTCAAAGGAGAGCCTGAGACCACTGTCATGTTTCAAGCAGCAGGGCTGGTGGGTATAGCCAAATTCTCTAATAATTTAAGGAAGCTTAAATGCAGTGAAGCCACTGCAGCAAAGAGCACGCACATCTTTGGCTGCGGTACATGATGTATCCAATCACATTGTACCTGCCTTCTGTTTAACTCTTAACTGCACTTGCCCACAGCTGGCCCAGTGCAAGTGGAACAGGGTATAAATCAAAAGGCACACAAACAAATGCAGGAGCAGGAAAGGAAAGGAGTTCAGAACTGAGAGTGGCTTTAAGAAAATGATTAATATTTGCTATGAATAAAAGGTCCATCTGTAATTTGAAACGGATTAACTAAAGAGCTATTTTAAGTTTAATGGACTAACAGTAATTTCTGGTGACAGTGAAAGGCTTTCTCCATTCCAGCTTTTATTGCAGGAAGTATTCTAGTTACCCTAATCCAGATATGAGATTTTTAGAAAATGCAGAGTATGGAGATGGCAGCTGTTTGGCAGTAGGAACAAATTACAGCTTTTAAGTAGATTTTTAAAAAATACAACTTATTCACTAATACCCCACATATTATTTAGAGCTAAATTTCAGAGCAACTGATGGGTCCACTGTGTGTTTTCATGCAGATTTTGTACTCCAGGGAACAGAGTAATTGGTAGTTGAGAAGTTTCTTTTAGGATTTTAATTTCCACCCCAGAAAGTAAGAGTGCAACCCTGAGCAGGATCTAGCTATATTCAGCAGTAGAAGTGAAACATAAAATACACTCTAAAAAATCTAACTGCATGCTAAAAGAGTTTTAACTTCCTGTGCTGGTGTTTTGAAGTTATTTCTGCTTTCTATGATGAATGTCTACACATTTGGAAGAGACATGGTTACTGTTTCTTTCTTCTGAATCAGGGCAAGAGCCTGACACTGGCAGGGAAAAGACCTGTCAAATGTTGTAGCTTCAAAGTGGTGTCAGTTACTCTGGTTGTGAAACTGGGAAGCTCTGTCAACAATTAACATGCTCTACCTAATTGACAAGCCTGTTTACAAAGCTAGAGTGGATACTCAAAATGGCATAAGAGTATGACAAGGAATGATCGCCTCCTTGCTACTGCAGAATTTCTGCCTGTGCTTATCTTTCCTCCAGTTCATGAGAATAACAGCTCTCTTCCCATAGCTGTTGACTTCCAAATGGAAAAATGAGCCAAGCAGAAAGGGTTCTGAGGATGTTCTCACAGTTTTTCTGAAATTCAAGTGACCATGTTTAAAACCTAACAAATCAATGAAGGGCGTTTCTGAGGGTGTGACTATAGGTTAATAATCTGGTAATGTGGCTGTTCCCAAGGAAACAAAAATTTAATTTTCTGTCTCATTTCAAATATGGACTTGAATTACATTTCTGCCTCTATGTTTAATGAATGAATCATTGCAATATTTGTGAGATTTAATTAAGATGGGGAGTTTACATGGGAAAAAGGGAAACTGCTGCAGCAGCCCTAATAAACTGGTGTTTACTGTGGAAGGTATAAATCCAGCATTTGTTAGTGTCACTGCAATGCCTGGCCTCAGTCTTAGTTATCTATGCTGCAAAAACCACCAAAACTCTATAGTAGGAATGGTAAGGCATTGGTTCACTGCCAAAGACCAAAGAAAGCCTTGCAGAGAGAAGCTCTGCAGAAGGGCATGCTCCCTCTGGCTGTTAGCTAAAACATGGGGCAAAAATCCACTTTCTCCCTTGCTAGAGAGAACTCCGATTTACAAGAGGGGCAATGCTCCTAGGTACTTGTCTTCCCACAGTGTGGTATACCCTGGCAGTAGGACTGCTGACTTTAAATGCTGGGGCTCTAAATGTCCTAAATAACCTTTTCACACTAACTCCTCTCCCACACTCCCAACAAACAAATAAACAAAGGCATTAATATTCCATAGTGTTCTTGATTCTGAATGTCTGTTCCATCTAATCCTTTGCTGGGCTTGCTAGTAGAAAGCACAGTCAGACAAAAGAGGTCCCTTCAGATCCTTCCTACTGCCCTGAACACTAGGAACAGGACTGTAAGGTTTCTAAGAAACAAAATTCTACGGAGGGCTTTAAATATCACCTCTGTGTATGATCCAAAATAGAAGATGTAAGTGCATCAAACAGCCTTAATCTAGTCTAGCTTTGTATAACCTGGATGACTCTACAGCAGTCAGACCTGCTCATTTCTCTACAAATAGTAGTCTTTGATCTGCAAGTATGTTTGAACCATAAGTCTTTTGTTTTTTTCCGGAAGTGAAAACTTTTTGAATGGTAATCATCTGTATATTCTCATAGAGAAGCAAGTTTCTATCAGTACTAACATTTTTCAAAATATTTACATTCACATATAGATATCTTCATATGTAAATTTTGCTCTAACAGCGACACTAACTAGCTTGGAATAGTTTTAAACATTCAGAAAGTTTGCCTCAACAACCTTCATGAAATACAAATACAGTTTCTGAATATAACTGTTAAAATACAAGCAACAATTTAATATTGCAGATAACAAAATTTTTCTTCCTTAGGAAGACTATGATCGTCTGAGACCTTTATCTTACCCTATGACCGATGTCTTCCTTATCTGCTTCTCAGTGGTAAACCCTGCTTCATTTCAAAATGTGAAGGAAGAGTGGGTACCGGAGTTGAAGGAATATGCACCTAATGTTCCCTTTTTACTAGTAGGAACACAGGTATATTTGGTTCTGTTCTACTTTTATTTAAGCAATTAGGATCATTGTATGGTGCCTTTTCTCTGGGCTGGAAGTTGAGGCCCAACAGGACCTGAGCAGCACCTCCTTCTGCCTTTGGAGGAACAACCCTTACAGGTGGCAGAAAAACACAGATATGTGCTGTTCTCCAATGAGCTATCCCCATTTGTTAAAAAAACTTATGTCCATTGTAAACATGGTGGCAAGATGGGCTGCATGTCTCCCATGTGACTTTCTAAAAAGTCACAGGACTTATTGAATAAAAATGTCTGCTCATGCCCATGTTATTGGAATTTCTTGGGTTTACAACTATTAGTCACATGCAATATTTGCTGAAGCAAAGGAAAAGGGGAGAAATGAGACAATTTCCTCTTGCTTCTCATGGGTAGTGGACTGGGCTTCATTTATGAAGTGACCCACATGTTGGTGTCACCTATGGGTTAATCTTTCTGCCACTGCATTTGGTGTTCTAAGATGATCACATCTAATTGAAGTGATGAATTACAGAATAAATGTTTCTTCCTTCTAGATTAGGTTCACAACTTAAATTGAGGGCTCTTGAATCAGGAAGGGTCCACAATCTGAATCATGCCATGACTCCATTTTTATAGTGATAATATTCCATTGAATGATTCTCCTTTAAAAAGAGGGTATCATTGCCTGCTGACTTTTGTTTAGAGAAAGTATTCCAGCATGACTTCAATCTTTCTTGCTAGATTGATCTCCGTGATGACCCAAAAACTCTGGCAAGACTGAATGATATGAAAGAGAAGCCCGTATCTGTGGAGCAAGGACAGAAGTTAGCAAAAGAGGTAAACTGGATACTCCTAAATGAAACCAAGTAACAAAGAACAAAACAACAAAACACCCCTATTTCTACTTGACTTAGTCTTCCTTTACCACTTTTTGCATATCTTTTAGCAGTCCACATATGAAATCTTGTGACTGCTTACCAGTTAACAACACTTACTTACATTAATGAGTAGGCCTATGTAATTATACTTTCTTGTCAGTAACAGTTCTAATTTTCAGTGTAGACACTTGTAAAAGCTATACAAGCTATGTAAATATTACTCAAAGATAATTAAAATCCACAGACTGGTGGAGGTTGGAAGGGACCTCTCCTGCTCAAGCAAAATGTTGGAAGCATCTTTTAGACACTATTTGAGAATGTTATACTACCACTGTAACTACTGTGTGGATAATGCTTATCAGGACACTTACAGAGCATTTATGTATGAAACACAAATGAGTAATGTAATAATTTTTTGCTCTTTAATTATCAACCATATCTTAGGCATCCACTGCCAATCTAGAGAACTTACTTCTTTCCCACAGAAACCAATCAACTTAAATACCTTCCAGATCTTTGGACAAAAGATAAATATTATTTTCTCCTACAGGGGGGTGCACATTCAGATAACTTTTTTCAGATTGCAGCCAAACATTGTAATGTTGCTATGGGGGGAGGAAAAAAAAGCAGAAGTGCTCAGATGGAATTGAACAGCTGAGACATACTGCTATTGAATTAACTTATTTTCTTGACAGATAGGAGCCTACTGTTACGTGGAGTGTTCAGCTTTAACACAGAAAGGACTGAAGACTGTTTTTGATGAAGCTATTATAGCCATTCTAACTCCAAAGAAACACACAGTGAAGAAGAGAATAGGCTCAAGATGCATAAACTGCTGTTTGATCACGTGAGAGACATTTGACAATGGCCAGGCTTACTGTGAAATTCTACTGATTTTAAATACAATGCATTAAGTACATAGTGAATTTGTTCCAGGTTTGAAAGTTAAACCTACGTTTCTGCCTTCTACAACCAGTGAAATCCAGAGGAATAAAATCAAACTCAACGAACTTGTAATAAGAAGCCACCACACCTGTTACAAATATTTTATTCAGACTGGAAGGTACAATCTCTCAGGGTTACACAGTCTAGAGGAAGCAAAAACTGCACCATGCTGAAATGGCATCTATGTGATTTTACTGAGTGGAGATGCTTGGCCTGAAATACTCTGAATTTGGACAGTGTTCTGCTTTGACTATATATATATATATATCTTAAAAACCCCCAACTTTTGCACAGCCTGTATGGAATCTGCACAAAGAAATACCTTGTCTCTTTTTGCTCCAGTTATCTGCTTTTGTATGTAAGCTGCTTCCGGTTCCAGTGTATCCACAGAGGTGCAATAATCAGACCAGCCATATAGCCAAAGGTAGCTCCGAGGGAACAGGAAATGGGCCATACCTGAGGGGAGAACACAAGGCAAAAGCAGACCATGAGGAAAAGGTCTGTGGTTTTTGTACTTCATGAGCACAAAGTGTAGGTACTGAAAGACAGTAGTCTTATTCTACTTTAAAGCTTGATGTGCTTTCCTAAAAATGCCAAAAGCGTAACAATCATCTTCATGAACACTAAATGCTGTTGTACAGTTTTTAATTAATATGCATTAAAATGTAAGCAGGCTTCTGGCTATTGCAGACTTTAGTTTGATAGTCCAAAAGCTATGTGGAAAAAACCACCCCTTAGAAGTATTTATATGCCCAGAAGCATTCAGCTGACCTGACTTCCTACTCTGCTGTATACATTTGGGTACCTACGGATTTCTCAGCAACCTCTCCTTTCAATCTCTCATGGTGTTTTGAAACTTTCAGGTGTGTATAAAGGAATTAGTATTCAAATAAGGCCAGAGACTGAGATAGATAGAGGTTTGTTGGCTTTTTTCTTGAAAAGTATATGAAAGGATAAATTTCCCTCTGGCTAGCAGTAGGGAGGGAACACAAATTTGGAAGCTGACTGAACATCTTGCACCTAGATCATCAAACTTGTAGTAAGCCAGTTATGTCAAAGAGAGCTTTAATTATATGCTCTATTTTCAACTATAAGAAAAGGAAGCCAACTCAGTAGATCTGACTCACTTTACCAAACCATCTATTACCCAGAGTAGTAATAGAATTTTTCCCTGCTCTCTTTTTTTAATAATTGGTATTGATTTGCAGGGAGGAATGGCCAAACCAAGACTTAACCAGTTTGTCATCAGATGTAGCTTATAGTACCAGTCCACTACATACTGCATTTGATGAAAGTCTCAATTAGGGCAGTAATGAATTTATTTATTTTCGAATAAACAGAATTCCCAGGCCTCTTTAAAATTCTCCTTTGCTTTTCTTTTTTTTTGCAAGGACAGGTTTGTAGTTCCTGCTCTACAGAGCATATTCCTAAAGCAAGTATGGACTGGACTCTCCTATTCTTTTGTTTTTTAAATTAAGGGGGATATTTCTCCCCTCCCCATAGTACTTGAGACTGAGAAATGCACTAGACAATACAAGAAACATCCCTATCTCCAGCCTTCTTTTCTACTTCACTTTGACTTGCAATTCATGAATATCAAATGAACTTACTCTTAATGGTACTGGTTCCTCCTTTCATTCATTTTCCTAGCTCTGATTCTTCTCTTTACTTCATTATCACTTAAAAGAATATATTTATTCACATCCTTTGATCATGGGAATTTTAACTACAAAAAAGAATAATGTATTTTGTCCTCTGCTCTTTCATCTTCAATCTCCTCAGTTGTTTCATCTTCACATTCCTTAGCATTTACAGCTTTTATTTGTTATTTGGAGGTCTTAAGGAGTGTAGCAAAGATGATTACTAAACAAGGTGCCTTAGGTACTCTTTATTGACCTTGTTTCATTCTTTCACTTTCATACATTCTGTCTCTGCTGCTTTTGTTGCTGAGTATTTCAGCAGTTGCCTCTCAAGCCAAAGATTTGCTTGTTTTCATTCATCTACTGTGTATAGTAGATCATCTATAAAAAGCCTTGAGAGGCTTTGGCATGGTAAGTACTACATGCATTTGAAACTCACATAAGTTTGTGGCCTTGGCTAAACTTACACTTCAGGTGGATCTTTTCAACTTTTAAACAAAATGTAATTATTTCTAGCATTTTGCATATTACACTTGTCTAAAGGACAAAACAATAAAAAAGTCTCTGAAACCCTTCTGCTCACTCAGTACTGTTCAGATGGAACACAAGTCATACTTTTTTATCCACTGATGAAGTCAAATACCACTCCAATATCCACAAAACTATGGACAAAGGCTTCTTAACTCGGTGGTGCTTTTACATCAGATTTGCTGAGTGATCAATGATCAATCCTTCATCAAATTTTTACCTACATTAGGTGAATTTGTAGTTGCCTATTTGCTTTCCAGAACTATAAGTAGATGATGGACTCTGAATTGATCATATTCCCCTAACTAGAGAGCAAATATCCCTGATGACCGAATGACCCTGTATATTGTGCTATTTTGTGTATAGTGGGTGATTATTGGTATGATTAAATACATATCTGATGATTGTTGTAGCCTCTTTCACCTGACTGAACTGCAACTTGGGCGTGTTTTTTCAATAGCTGTGTAACTTTTATACCAATTATGCCTCTGTCTGTCTTCTAAAACATTCAATTTTTGCTTTGGTTTTTAAAAGTCAGTGTTACCTTACAAAGTTTCAAGCTCTCTCTCTTAACAGTTGAATCTCTGACCTCAGAACACTCACAAATGGCAGGTGGAAAAGATAGGGAACAAAGGGAAGAAAACATAAAACATGCCATCTCCCCATCTATGAATAAGACAGAAAGAGACACCACCTCATCCCTTCTAGTGGCATGGAACAGAGGGGTACTAGGCCAGGCACTTATTCTTACAGTGCTGCTTGGACAGCCCAAAGTAGTTCTGAGGGCAGTTTGGTCTTTTGAAAACTCCCTCAATACAGCAGTTAAAAGCTTGGACTTAAAGAGTGTTGCTGTCCTTCTGCCATTTTCTCTAACCCTCAAGACCTGGCAAAACCCCCTAACAAACAGGTAATAATAATAAAGGTACCACTTTTGCACCTTTTGTTCTTGACTGATGGTTTTTAGGCTACATATAGCCTGAGGCACCCATGGGTATATCTAAAGCAGCAAGTTATCAAAGACAGATTAAGATATGGTTCTTAAGCACAGCAGCTACACTAAAATAACACCACTTTCACATGATTTTGGCTGTCTACAAAAATGGGTTGTTTCTTTCTGTGGAAGTGGGTTGCTTTATTTTGTATTAGCTGCTGGCCTCATTTTTCTGAGACCCAATCACTTTCTTCTGGACCTCTTTAAATGACTTTGACTTACTCAATTGGCCTGCTTTTGCCCCCTCTTTCATATTATCTCAAACTTGTCCTAAAGTCCTTGACTTGGTATGAACTGCCTGTAAGTGATAAAAATCTAAGCAGCAAATATCTGTCTGCCTGTTCCAAGAGATTCCATTCTGCTTGCTTAAAATATGAGACTTGTAATACACGCCTCTCATCCCCTGAGAACTTTCCAGCTCAGTTCCTCCTACATCATGCTCCCTTCTGCCTTGAGGAAGCTGACATATCCTGCCCCAGTACTGATGTCATGTCTGGGCTGGGTCAGCAGCAGGGGAATAAGATGTTAGGCCACATGGCCTAGCTGCACTTTTGCTGAGGGGAAAAAAGGTTGATAAGGAGAGAAAAGTGTGGGGAGTGCAGGAGATAGAATAGAACATTTTTCATGAAACTGTCATGAAATGCCTTATCTGTCTCAGCAGCTGGGAAGCATCAGCTACCATTCTCACAGCCTAACACAAGAAGAATCAGTTTTTTACATATCAAATGCATGGCGAAAAGGGCAATTTTAACAACCTGTAGATTATTACTAGGAACCTGAACAGCAGCTTGGCAAAAACAAATCTTACCAAGAACAAAAAATGTATTTTAATGGACAGAGCATGAGGCAGTGTTAAATGCAAAGCAATTCTGACTTCTGCTATTTGTTTAAATTCTCTTTTTGCCTTTTCATCAGGCAGCAGTGTTAGGACTTCACAGGAATTTCTTCAAGCTAGCTTAATAGACCTGCAGAACTGCAAGGTTTTTAGTGTATATTAGAACTCATTTTAAGAATAATGACCCAAAATAGGAATTGCCAACCTTTCAGGACATAAATGAGCTAGTTTCCCTCAGCGCTCTTTAGAACAGCTATGATTCTATGATGTGAGAATGCCTAGCATACTGCATGGAAAGCAGAGCATGTTGCAGGATCCCAGCAAGGTACCCAGCTCTGCTGGACTGTGCATGCAGCTGGCTAAACCAGAATTCTGACTGCATGACAGTTTTGTCATCCATTACGAGTCTTGCATCCCATGCAAGGGAATTATATAGACATTGATAAGGACATAAGGGCCAGATGCTTATAGACCAGAGGAGCTACACAAAGTTTTTAAAGATATTATGAAGTAAGCAGCTGCCTGCTGGAACTTTGGTTATACAAATGCAAATACAGTGGGGCAATCTACTGTACTTACTTTTCAGTAAATTTAAGAGTGTTTTTCTCATATTCCTAAACACAATTTTTTGTATGCTTACTGTTTCAAAAAACTAATTTCTGACTGTCAATTAGAAGGCTATGTAATAATTTTTGTTTCATTTTAAAACTGAATAAATGAGCACAATTATTTTCCCTTCCTGTTTCTAACATGCCTTAAATTCCTGATTGTTTAGTCTGTACTGTCTGAAAAACTTCAGTACATGCCTTTAATCTATTTTGGTTGCATGCACATGTTAACTACAAGTGTCTTATCACATTGTACAGAATGTGTGTGTTGACAAGCACACACCAAGAAGAAAGTGTGAGGCTTTTTTCAGGCTGGCATTTGTAACTAGAAGTTGATTTCATGGATTTGTGTTCTAAAGTTATAGCAAGCATAACAGCCTTTGATCTCACCATTAAGGTTTACATTGAGAAAACACATTATTAAATAAACAATGATAACCACACTAAAGTGGAACAAGCTTCTCCCTCTGTTTAAAACAACTCCAATTGTGTATTATCCCTTGTTCTCATATTAAGCAACTTCTCTTATAAAAAAACTTTCATAGTAGGAAGTAAATGCAAAAAGGAATACAAGAAGGAAACACTCTGAGCCGTGTTAAGAAGAACCAAAGTAGAGTGAAAGTTTAAAGTCCCATTTCAGCTGACTTGAGTAAGCACCAAGAACTGTACCCAAGATTCTCAGGATTATTTTTCAGGGTACAAATGTCTGAGAGCTATCTAAGCTAATATTTACAGTCATATTGGCTAAATTACATGGCAGTCAGTCAACTCAGGTGAGCTATATCAGCACTACCTATTATGCTTGCAGTATCCACTATGAAGTAGGAATATAGCAATTTTACTTCTACTTAAAGATAACACTGTAAGCAGAATATTGTTTCAAAGTCACTTTTTACCACTAGTAACAGGTACTACAGATCAAAATTATGCTACCAAAAAACCCTGGATGTATTGGAGGGCACGCACACAACAAACACATTATTTAAAAGTCTGCTATCAAAACACGCAATAAACCCAGCAATTTCCCCAGTGAGCTAAATCCAGTTGTCAGAGGCAAATGCTGTACCTGAAATAATAGTTCCACCACATATAAAGTGTGCTGATAAGTTGTGGTCTTTAACTCTACCACGTTGTTCTACAACTAGTTTCCTCAGGCTGAGTAGAGAAAGCATGTGCCTAGTAACTCCTACATCATCCCCTCCTGTTTCAGTGGTGGTGTGTTTTGCAGTTCCACTTCTCAGTGACACATGAAGCCAATATCCTGATCACATGTGGTTATTAAAAGCACTCCATCAACGTGAAACAGGCAATCTGGAAAAACTAAACAACTGTAAGAACAGAAGTTATTTTCTATTTCTTTGTAGAACTGTCCTGGCTAACTGTAACCCTTACATACCCATTGAGCTTCAGCAGCCTAGAGGCATCTTGAGATGGATGTACAACTCTAAATGGTTAGGACAGCCTTACTTAAATCATTACAATTAAGTATTGCAAACTGCTTTAAAATTGCTGAAAAATAGGATAACAATCTCAAAACACGGGCAAAATTAGTCTACCAGTCTAACTGAAACATGCCTGGCAGAACAAGTCCTGGAAAGTTTGTTGTTTTGTTCTTAATACAGAAATGTAACTACTGTAGTGCCTAAACTGCATTTCTGTAAGGCATTTATCTTTACCTTTGTCTGAGATAAGCTGAATTCTAGACCTACAAGCAGGAATAACAACAGACTAGGCATCCCTGACCAACTGTTTTGCATAGTTACAAAATTTTTCTTAAAGCTAGCAGAGGAGTAACGTATATGGCATGCTTAAAAGATGCTTTAAAAACAACAGAATAATGAAAAAAACCCAAATCATAGGACACTCAAACTGACTTTCAACAATATATTTTATAGTTCTAACAGAAATGCTTTATATTTTTTTCATCTCCATTCGCAAAGATTATTCAGAAAATTAATGTTAGTTTATTTCTGAAACAATATTCTGTTCCTGTTAAGTAATAATTACTTAGCATAGAAGTTGTTGTATGCTTAAAAAATGCAATTAACATTATTATTTTTGAGGGTAGAGAGGCACACTAATCTGAATATCCCCTGTATGCAATATTTTTCAAACATTAACATGGAAAATAAAGTGAAGATTTTCTGAGACATCTGTATTTATCTCAGTTTTGTTGCATGTCACAAGATGTACGCATAAAGAAGCAACATGTTTCCTTTGCTTTGTAAATAACTAAGGATGAAGTAGCATTTGGGCTTTAGTCATTAGCAGATGAATTGGAATTCTTCTTATGAAATTCATCATCAGGTTTACTCCCCAGAAGCCTGAAGTACTTGGAAGTAAAAACAAATTCTAGTGAAAGACAAAGGATGCTGACATCTGATTTTCTGACCAGGTAAGACCCAGGTAATAGTACAAAAGTACAACTTCTACTGATACATCTCAGCCACAATGTAAAGCAACGACTACCACATAATTTTTCAGTTCTTCTATTAAGTTTGCAGGAAAATATGATAGACTCAAAACAGACTGCCAAGGGCAGGGAAACAGTAGCAAAAAATGAAACCAGTGTTGCTTTTTCTTTGAAGGACACAAAGCAGAAGAACTGTGGTAGGTGTGAGCATGGCAATTCAGATAAGTATCTTACAGAATAGTGCAGACAGCTTTATTTAATACTCTGCTGGGATTCCAGCATTCTCCAACTGCCTCCAACCTCTTGTTTGCTTTAGGTGAGTCGCTACAGACCACTTCCATTTGAAGACCTTTCTATCAACAAACCAGATTTCACAGAAGCAGCTTTACATTCCCCCATTTGTGAATGATTTTTCAATTTAAAAGTTGACTGCAGACACCAGATTTGATTAAGTGCTAAATTCCAATTAAGTGGAAAAATATGCCAATTAAAGACACAGTGAATTTTTCTGTATAGCTTGTTTCAGATTATGTTGCTGTAACAAAGCTAAGTCAATAGCATTTTTCATCCCAAACTCACAGCACATTTCTGTACCAGCTGGATATTTTGTGGTTTTGACAACTTTTGACATTCCAGGGCTACCAACAGAGCCAAAGGTCAAAAGCAAAACCCCTTTGGTTTGCTTTATCAAGTGATATTTCTCAATAATTGCTGATCCATCCAGTTCATGTAGTACCAACCTCACCTTTTCTGTGACAATCTGCCAATAATGAATTGTCTGAAGCTACAGGTAGCAATGTAGCTGTGTTTCTATTGCATATTGTTACACCACAAATACTAACAACAATCAATACAAACATCAGAACCAGATTTTGCAATAAGCAGCCTTAAAGGCCTTAACACTGCTCTCTAAAATAATAATATCACTTTAGTCTTCCCCAACGAAAAAGATTTAAACCACATTTTCTGCTTTAAAGCAGAACCACTTCCACTACAGATCAAAAAACCAATTGTTTACAGCACAAAGGCTAAAATACAAAAAGGAAAACAATCACTAATGAAACCTCTTTTTATCTCAGAAGCTGGTCTTGAGTTCAAAGACTAAGCTGCTCCATTTGAGTCCATTTTTGGACAGGAAAAGGGTAAATCCAAAACTGTAATCCTCAAGCTCTCTGTTTTTAGGCTAATACGAGAAACAGCTGATGTCAGAAGCACGACAGCTTAATACTTTACTCATGCAGATGTCTAGAAGTAATTTGGTTTTGACTGGGTTCTGATTACTTCTAAGTCACATTAAGGTCTACGTTTCTTTCAGACCTTGCTTGGGACTTAATCTGTAGGTGCTCCCCTAAACATTCCAGCTGAAGTTCTGTGGAGTTCTATGCAAAACATTAGTCCTTGTATTTGGGGGAGATTAAAAATATTATTATTATTAATCCTGCAGCTGTATTATGTGCAGATATTTTTATGTTCAGTAAGTGGTTAGGTCACTCAGGGGCAATCAGCACTAAAGATCATCTTCACAAAGTAAACAGCAGACTCTTTTATGAGGATCTTTCCTCTTTCCCCTGTATGAGGTTGAAGACAACACAGAAAGCACTTTTCCTCTTTTATTGTTATAGTGAAAGAATTCACTATGAGTTTCTGTAATCACCTGACATCAGGCAGTAAAAGGAATAATCTCGCAAAAAGGGGCTTTGTGCCAGTGCCTAATGAACTTCTGAAGAACACAAAAGTCTCCTGGTTCTGAAGATTTCTGAGACAGCCATGCAGCTACTACATGCAATACCTGGGTTGCTGAACCCATACTGTTCAGCAGGAAGAGAAAGACAAAAGACATCAGCTGTTGCATGAAGTTGTGCTTCCCCAGAACCCGATTTACAATATATCTCTTGCCTGAGCTGGGCAAGCTGGGAAGCAGTGTTTCCTGGGCAAATACTGAAAATGCCTAGGCAGGACCCTGCCCCCACTTCTATGGTTTAGTGACCAATATTTAAGAGATCACCTTCACAAAAATATTAGATTATTAATAGGTCATTGAAAACTTCTGAGAGTTGTGAGCAGGATCCTTGACAAGCTATTTTAAAGAGGTTGATTTCTGCCTTGAAGATCTGTTACAATTTTGGTGCTTCACTGTGTTGCTCTGCTGAAAAACTGGACTTGTAAAAACTACATTACATTTTAACAAGAACTTTTTTCATCTCCCCTAATACAGCAGATCTCAAAAACTTAGCCTTTAAAACTTAGCCTTTAAGACTGTTGGAGTGGCAGCCTGCAGGACTGATAAGCAAACTCTCTATGGCTGCTCTTGAACTGCCCACATCATTAAAGATCAAGCAGGTCAGACTCAAAGTGGAACCAAAAATTTCTTCCTCCATCCCACTATTCAAAACTCTATAATGTGTAAGATGGAGAAGTGAGGATGGGAAAAATGAGGGGAAGGGAAAGAACAACAGCAAATGCTCTAGATCTAGGCAAAAGATCTTTGATGTCGAACTTGAGTCATAAACTCTCCCCTGCTAACTTTGGTATCAGGAGTATGTCAGAAATGAGGGTGGAGAGGGTGAAGGAAAAAGGAAATTGCAGACATACAGGGAGCACTGGGGAGTATTCACACCCAGAAACAGCCAGTGACAAGTTTGGGTATCTGAAGTTTCTGCAGATGCTTTACTGTTCTGAGGAGTCATTTAGTATCATTTCAGATGTTTAAGTGTAGATTATAGAGCTAAATTTTCAGTCATGTTTGTCTTTTATTAACTTGGAAGACTTTTCAAAGAGCAAAAGTTTTCAGACCATTATCAAACTTGTGTCTCCCACTATCGGAACATATGGGAATGGACCAAAAGCTAAAAACTAACTCTACCTAAAGTATCTGTCTTCAGCTATTGGTGTCTTTGTTTTGTTACTCAGAGCCCCCTGACCTAAGTTTTCCTCATATCATTGGTGCATAAAAGGTGGAGGTTTTATACACAGCACATTAGTAAAGTCTGAGATTTTTGGGAATAAACAACACCTGCCAGATGAGACATGCTATTTTAAAATCCCATCTGATTAAGGAAAAAGCGAGTGCCTCTCATCAGCACAGGGAAGTGAGAAAGACTTGGAAGGAGATTGCATTTCAGTGAATCCCTTGAT
Source organism: Ammospiza caudacuta (assembly GCF_027887145.1). Lineage (NCBI taxonomy): Eukaryota > Metazoa > Chordata > Aves > Passeriformes > Passerellidae > Ammospiza > Ammospiza caudacuta. Next base: position 30,968,688 of record NC_080595.1, read on the forward strand.
TTTTGGATTACATTCATGTCTGTCAACAATTAATTAATGTCAACACATACATATGCCAGATTGATGGTTAAATATCTAGCAAGAATAAACCAAGTGTTTTCAGGGAAGAAACTATTTTGCTTTAAATATTAACTTACTCCTCCATTATTTTTGAAATATACTGTCTAACTACACTACTGCAATGAAAGACTAATGGCATAAAGGCTGTGAGCTATTCACAGAAGACAAATTTTAAGTGCAGCTGTAAGCCACAGCATCCCTATAATATCACAGTGGAAAGTGTGCTGCCTGTTACACTGATTTCTGGAAGAAACCTCTGAAACCATCTGCTGAACAACAGGCCTGGTAGACACTACTCAGCCAAGAGTGAATGAGTTTGGTATTCAGACGAAGTTACAAAACACTGAGCACATGTAGGAAGAAGCTGTTACTAGTGCCATCTTTTTATGGCAATTGCAGACTTCAGTTATGTTTAATTGAATCACTTTTCCATGCCAAAAAACATAGTAAGAAATTAGCATAAACACTGGAATTCATAAAGATAGAATTGCAATGCCAGCTTCACATTTCTTCTTGTTCAACTAAAAAGCTAATGTTTGCCTTCCTTAGAAATCACAAGTGTTTAGTACAGTGCTTTGGCTACACCATTTCCACAAACTGATTGAAATCCATTTAAAATACCTTCTGTTAAAAGCTTTTATGGAAGACAGGAGGGAGCTAAAACACCAGGAAAGCATTTCTTTCCCTACCTGTGAACAATAAAAGCTACTAGACTGAAGGCAAACTTGAAGCCATCTTCATCATCTCCCATTTCTCCTCCAGCTTGTCTAGCTGCTTCTTATCCAAATCATTAGAGCTCTATTCCATTATAAAATTTGCATGCAACAGACACTCACAAGCATGTAATAAAGAATCTATTTAAACTGGAAATAAAAATAATGCATTTTACTTCCTTACACCCTAAGCACAGATGTTTCCAAAGAGTTGGTAAAAGTTTGGCATAACTGTAGGAGCCGCTTGTGACCAAGTGGTGACAATACACCTGAACAGCTTCAGAGCAATTTTGTATAGTGTGCCTCTCCAGAAAATTAATATTTTGTACCTTTATGGTAAGGGTGCAGATACTAACCTGCCAAGGCCGATCCCAGTCAAGAGGAATAGGAAATGCTCCAAACCAAGCTCCAAGTATACTGCACACAGAAGTAATCTGTAGACTGCTTTCCCATATGGACATAGCTCTGTAAAAAGTGTGTTAGAAGTTTTCAACAACAGCAGAAGTTACCATGATAGAGTTAGATCAGATTTCTCCCCAAATTTTTGAGGCTACAAACAGACATAAAAATTCACATATTTGATAAATAGCATGCAGGTTTCTCCTAAAACATACAAACGGGAAGTAAAAATCTAAGTTGCATAATTTATCTATAATTACAATCTTTTAATACCACACTTTCAGGATTTGTTTTTCCTTGAGATGTTTACTGCAAAACCTAATTTATGTTACTTTGAAACACTGCTAGACTGAACAAATAAATCTATCTCGATAGCTGTATGCAGTGCAGGGAGAGGCAGACATGGAAGTGTACTGTGGGACTGTACAGAATAGCACAAGCACAGTCACAGAGGACTCTGTGGTGTAGACATATTTGATGACTACAACAATTCAAAATTTAACACAGAAGTCCACTATGAGAATATTTCAAAACAAGTTTCCATCAACTGAAAAGAAACACTGCAAGTAAATGTAACTGCACATGGGAGCCCTTTGGTAGCAGTGCATCCAAGTTCAAGTACATTGGCTGCAGGATAATTTTTTTGCACACTAAAGAACTCTTACACCACCAGTCATGGCACACATTGTAAGAGATGTTAAATTACTGCAGTCCTCAGTTTATAGCCTTCTGCCACTGCTGACTTCAAAAGTTTTTGAAAAGCTGGATTTCTGCTAAACAGATGAGCACTTACTACCGTCAATGCACCAACTGATCGCTCTGCTCAGGCCATGAGCATTTGGGTACTTGGTACCAATTAAGAAAAGAGCAACAGAAACTCAGAAGGCAGTAGGGCACAGTTTCAGGACAGCAGAACCAGACTAGCAGAATCACTGCTCCAAATCAGTACAGCAGGAGAGCTGAGTTTAAAGTTTGCTACATCTCAGATTATAAATCTACACCTGTTAACATCAGCTAACGGAGGAAAAAAAAAAAGAGCATTTTTATAGCTCAAAGACTAGAAGCACAGTAAACTCTGAACTTTGCATGTGCTGTTTAGGTTGGATGACATGAACACTTGGTTTTGAAGAGAATAAAATTTCTTTACTTCCAAGAACACACTGCTGCACTTGCTATTCACCAAACAGCTCACAAGTTTAAAGCAAACATTTTTCAATATTTGCAGTAAAAAATGTCTTGCAGCCTACAGTACTGACAGTGCAAGGTTGACATTTTGAGCACAACTATTTCTTCTACAATAACATGAACCCTTTAACTTAAAATACTCCAGTTCACAATCCTACCAGTTTGAGATTCTTTTTACTGAAAAGTCCTGATGTAACTGGAAAACTGTTTAGGAGTCTGCACACAGAAAATTCTTTTGAATTATTTTCAGAAGCTGAATAACTGAGCAGGGAGCTGTCAGGCAGAACAAGGAAGAGAACATTCACAACAACCTTAAAGCAGCAAAAGAGACAACAGAATACACCAAGGACTGACTGAGGTACAGTTATACCTCACAAGACATCTTGTGTGTGTGGCAGATTCACCAGAGACTGCTGTACCATATGGAGAGATCAGACCGAGTTCCAAATGCAAAACAGAATTAGCAAGGCACGGTGCCCAAGTGAAAAACAGCCATTGGCAGTTTGGCAACTATTTCAGCTGCTAATTGAACCCCTCTGCAGCAGGGACTGGCTACCCAAAGGCAACCTGACTTGTCCTCCAGCATCATCCTGAAGGAGCAATTACTTTTTAAAGTCATTACTTAAGTACTCACTTTTCTTCTTGGAATGACTGACACTTATTGGGATTTTTGAAGCTATTATTTAAACCATCACATAAACTCCTAATTTGCATAAGACTGACAACTGCAGCAATGTCTATAAACTTTGCATTTTCCACATTTCTTTCATTTAAACTAAGATAATCCTGCAGACAAAAGTAGCAAGGATTAAGATAATAAACGAACATTAGTGGCAGAAAGGTCTTTAAAAGCCTAAAGTAATTATTTAACCCCTTTAAATTACACAGTACATTCAGTTCCACATCAAATAATGTTTGAATTAAGAGGTTAGCTGACAAAATAATCTATTGAGACAGCTCCTTCATAGACAAGATTTGGAATTCTTGGCTGTAGTAGGACTAAATACTAAGGAGCCCTTGGTGTGTGATGATGGCCCTACATTTACAAGGGGCATTTAATGTCTGTAAGAGTAAACAGCTCACAAACGAAGTGATAAAACAGGCATAATGAAAACAGGAAGAAGCCCTAATGATGTGGGTTTTTTACTATTTTTTGGCAACATCCAAATAAAATCTCTTCTCTACCCTGATTACACCTTATAATTGCTATTATAATTTCAACACACTTTCTCAGAGCAGTGATTTGAAACAAACAGTCTCCAAGAGGAGAGAGTGGAAAAAACCCCAAAAACTGGTTTCTTAAAGACTATTATGCAGGAGGCTATTTCAGCTAAGTTACTGAAACACCATTTAAATAACAGTCACATGCTGCCACGAATGCTGATAACCCTTTCTGCAGCTCTTACTTCCCTGTAACCACTCGCAGCAGCACATGACAGAGAATGATCAGTGCCATGACCCTGACATCAGTCACAACTCTCAATGTCAGAGTAAGGAGCCCAGAGATGCTGGCGTGGGCCCACCCCTTCCCAAAGACAGAATTAGTGAAAAGGGCCCTATTTATAGCTAACTAAGAATGGAAGCCTTTGTCATGTAGAATATACAGACTTTTTCTCACACATTCTATGTGCACATAGGCTTAAGGTTACTTAAGTCTAAAGTGCACTCAGGTACTTAAAAACAATTTTTTTTCCATACTAAGCTATACACCTAATCAGACTTTCAAGCTAAATGATCCAGTGCAATTCAATTCCCTAAATTCTGCTTTCAAGGAAAGCAGCTCTGTTGATTTCACCTAACCATCCTTTTCTTTCATTTAACCAGTCCCACCTCATTCCACATGGTTAAGTCAGAGACAACCTTTTAATGCATGTCTACACTCATCTCATGCCCAAATCTAAGATGTTCCAATTTCAAATGAAAAAACAGAAGATTATTTTTAAATGAGCAGCTTGCTACAATCCATAAAAAACCCTGCTACAATATTTCTTTGTAGTGCATATTCACTAAAAGTGTAAACAAACATCATTAATAATAAACATGTTTCTCACATAATGTCACATGGCTCACTAGTAAGAAGTACTGACAAATCCTCACAGCTAAAGTGTCAAAACAAGACAACTGCTTCCAATGCAATGATTGTGCTGAAATTGCATTAAGATCTAGACAAGGAAAGAAAGAAATCAACAGGCATTCAAAATCTACCTGGCACAAAGACAGACTGATATTGTTATACATCTGTTCAATTCAGCTGTTATTTCACATGCAAAAGCTCCAAAGATGACCAAGTGAATCAGCAAAGATTTATTTTGGCTAAATGACTCCTTGCTTTTATTACAGTATATTTACACTTCCACTGAAAATAACAAGTGTAAATGACTTGAATAAGGATTAAAGATATTTTTCAGTGCATTGAGAACTGAGATAAACCAAAATTTAATACCTGAAAGTAGCATTAAAGTCTCCTCCTCTAAAGGAGTGCAAAGCAAAAATAATTCCATAGGTTAGCAGTGTAATACAACCTTTTGCTGTCTTCTGAGATGAGACTTCACCATTACAAACTATTAAAAGGGAATGAATACTAAAATTTCATTGAATCTCAAGCATATGTGAAGCCTCTTTATGTTTCAGTGTTCCATTCTTTCAACCTGCTATTATTTATGGAATGACAAAAGGCAGAAGAAATGGAAATGTTCTGAAAAATACATTATCCTTGATAGATGCTAATGCCATGGCCACCACTGGAGGTGAAAACACTGTTAGAAGGCTTGTTTTACCTTAAACATACTCCTGAAAAAATTAATCCTTGAAAATTCTGACACTCAAAACAGCTTTCTTTGAAATTGAAAAAAGAGCATGGGTTAATATTACATAACTAAGAACAGAGCAAGTTATGTGTAATTTTCAATATTGTATCCAAATTTAAAACAGGGCTTGTTTTGACTTCCTATCCCTACTTTAAAAGTCGTATTTACAAAGGTACTACTGGATCATGTGCAAGATTCCCCATGCACAGCTCAGTGTCAGGTCTCCCCTTTATCTGATAACCATCATATAGAACTGCACAATGTTTTTACTTTAGTAGAATATGTGCTGGAACTTTACTTCCTTCAAACACATATAAAGTGAAATTTAGCATCTGAGTACCAAAAATAAAAAGAAGCTGTTTTTCTGAATCAGTGTCTTCAAATAAATCTTTGTCAGAAAAGCTTTCATATGTCTGTAACCACAAACACAAAAACCACCCATCATCCAGGAAGTTCTTTGCTTTCCAAAAATTCCATTATATATTTTTTACACCAATTCTGTCCATTTCTATTCAGAGAAATATCAGAAACTTTAGATTAGGACTTACCCATTTTTACTAAATACCCGTATCCATGCCTGTATGTTTGGTCCCAGCAAACACAAGCATTGTAAAGTAGTAAATGTAGACAGAAGAACTGCAAACAAAAATGTCTCAGTCACTAACCTACAAAAAGAAAAAGAATATTACAAAATTAAGTGAGGTGGTTGCTAATGTTCTAAAAGTTCCAAGATTCAGGAAGAAAAAAGCCCCTCTAACTCAACTTATGAAAGCACGTGTGCTTTCTTAAACCTCATATTAAAGAATAAAATATTTTCTTCTTACTCTGTAGAATAGTAAAGGAAGCTGGAAAGAGTTCTGCTGTTATCTCAAGAGTCAGATGTAGCAATTTTTAAAAAACCACAGTTGTACGTCACAGAGATCATTAGTTCTAAATTGAAGTGTGCTAGGATACTTACTCCCTTATTCCATTTATTTTTCCAGTTGTGACAGCAACCATGAAACCAAACTACATGAAACAATTGTTAGCCAACTACTTAGTGTATCTCTCAACACCCAGGTTGCTTCACACTTCTTTCTTTAAACTTTCATAACAGTGAGAACACTAATATCAAAAGGATGAAAAACAGGCAAGACGTGTGGTTTAGAATCTTATAGGGAAAATGACTAAATGAAGCTCCAAAAAGTGTTTGTGTCCATATGTTCACCATAAAAATTAAAGTAAACAGTTGTTTGTAACTGTGTTAGAATTTTTATTTACAGAAGTCACATTTAAGAGCTGGCTTCCAAAAAAACCAACTGAACAAGCAAACAAAAAAAAAGCCCAAAACAACCCAAAACCAAGAGAAAGCTGAAACAGCCACCCTTCTTCCCCCAGCTAGGAGCTGATCCCTTAACTTCTTGTGTACCAGAAAATTCCCAAGTACTTATACCAACACCTGCAAGGAGAGCTGCCCCTTAGAATATTTAGAGAAAGAGAGGGTCTTCTGACTTACTCTATGAGAGGTGCTCCATAAAGAACAATAATCGCATGAAACAGTATGCAAGACATGAAAAAGTATACACAGCATTTTAGAAATCTGGATATCTAAAAAAGAGCAATGAGGTATCAGAATAATGCTTCAAACCAAAACATAAGTAACACACATAGTCTATATCTTATCAAGAGCATGGTACTCTGATTACTTCTTTCATTTCAGCTGCAGCACAATACCATAGCATGGCACATTTCAAAACAGTTTTCCTGATATTAATACTTTAAATAAATAATTTAAAAAATCACACTCTACCTACAATTTTTTTTGGTGCATCCCATTAAGCAGGGCAAATATACAAAAAATATAACCAGAAATTACAAGATAACCACAAGTAATTTTATTGGACATTTTTACACTTCTGTTTTACAGCTGACTGTCATATCCATTCATTAAAAGGCAACTCTCACAAAAAGTGAAAAAAAATTTAAAAGCAAGAAAACACACAATATAAAAAAGTCTGCTATGTAAAGAATCAAAATTACATTAACTAAAACTACATGGCATCTCTTGAACTTAGCATCTTAAATTCTGAATAGATTTGAGAAATATCCACAACTTTCTATAAGTCTGCAAAACACATAATATTCAATGAACTTAAACGAGTTTCTGGGTACTCACTATATCATGTAGAAGCACAAACACTTGATAAACAGTTCTGATCAGGTCACCAATGCAAAATCCGTAACTTTCCTTGAACCCTTATTTTTCTATATTTATTCCTTTCTATATTTATTTCCTGGGATGAAATCTCACCTAGAACATGAAGTGTGCTTCATTTTCATATCACAGATGGTTAAAACGCTTCCTTCCCATCATGGCTTTGTGCATTTCACATCCTCCTCAGTCAGCAAAACTAGACAGGAGCTTTGCACACAAAGATATGCTGGCAGGGATGATTACTTAAATGCTTAAAAACCACCTCAGAGCATTACATCTTGCCTGGCTCAGCAAGTCAGGAGCAGAAGACTATTACTCCGACTTCAAAACTCTGGGGAATTCCCTCCCTGCTGGGTAAGTCATGTGCTGCTCCAAAATCACTCTGTTCCAAAGTTTTTCATTGGAATTCATATCTTTAATTCTCCCCGTTGCAAACTGTAACTACAAAAAGTTTCTCTCAACTTTAGATTCTTCGGTATGCAAATTTCATAATTTCATCATACAAGGAAAGGCAGACATTTTAATACTTTTCCATATGATTTTTTTAGTTGTTGAAATGTAGCATAGCATCTCTTTTATGTGTCAGATTACAAAAAAAAATATTTTTTTTTCCTTTTAAAGCCATTACAAACTTACAACTACACACCAGAAGTGTGTGATGACATTTTTTCCTGATATATCCACTTATCAAGAAGATAAGCCAGGCCTGGACTGCAAAATGAGTTTTGAGCCAGGTTTAATTTGAGCCAGGTTTAATTTAATTTTGCCAGGTTTTGCCACCACACAAATTCTTGGGATTACAAAGAACACTGCACTGACAAGAAACAGGAAAGCACAGAATCACTCACCTGAACAGGTTATTTACAGGTAGAGAAAGTTTGACATGATGAAAATACTGAAAAATTTGTTTCAAAAGGTGCTGCACTCAACTCACTAATGGAAAATGAGACAAATCAAAAATTGTCTTCTTTCTCATTTGATTACTTCAAAGAATTTGCTTCCCCTCTGTATTGCCTGGTAACAACTTAAGAATTTAAAAAAAAATAAAAAATCTTACCTTGTGACCAAAGGAACGTCTCTTAGGAGACTGATTAGTTTTAAGGACTAAGTGCAAGATTATATTAAGGGTAGCAACACAAACAGAACAGACACACAGCCACGCGAGGTGCGTTCCCAGCACGCTGAATCCGTCCAGGAGGAAAGCGGGGCCCAGCGTGGCCAGGACGATGGCCAGGGCGCAGAGCAGGTTGGCAGCCAGCAGCCTCCGCACCTCCGCCTCCCTCATGGCGTCCGGGCAGCGGCACCTGCAACACACCGAACCCCGCCCCGTCACCGCCGCGCCGGGACCGCATCCTCCCCGGCCGCGGCGCGCAGGGCAGGGCTCCGGGCCGGGCCGGGGGCCAAGGGGGGGATTTTGGGGCAGGAAACAGCTTTTGTTCAAAATAAGACCAAACCCCGCGCGGCCGCGGGCGCCGCTCACGCCTCTTACCGCGGAGCGCGCGGCGCCGCCCGGCTGCGGAAGGCGGCGGGGCCCGGCCGGAGGCGCTTCCGGGGCGGTGCCGGAAGCGGCGGCGGCTGTGGAGGGGCCGCCATGGTGTGCGACAAGTGTGAGTACGGGGGTACGGGGGGCTACGGGCGGCTCTGCCCGACCCAGCGGGCCCTGCCCTGCCCGCGGGGATCCAGGGCTGCCCTGAGCGGAGCAGCCGCCGCGGGTCCCCGGCTGCTCAGGGCGGGCCGCGGGTGGCGGTTGCCGGCAGGGCCCTGTGTGAGCTGTCGTTCTTCCCTATGTGAGCTGTTGTTCTCCATATGTGGAGTGTATTAATGTGCATAGTTTAAATGGTTTTGTCCTGTATCAGCAATAGCGTGAGCGGCAGGACCGGGGAAGGGATTGTCCCGCTGTACTCGGCACTGGTAGGGCTGCATCTCCAGTGCTGTGTTCAGTTCTGGGCCCCTCAATATAAAAAGGACACTGAGGTGGTAGAGCAGGTCCATAGAAGAGCAGCAGTGCTGGTGAAGGGCCTGGAGAACAAGGTTTGATGAGGAGCAGCCGGGGGTGTTGGGGTTGTTTAGTCTGGAGAAATGGAGGCTCAGGGATGGCCTTATGACCCTCTTAAACTCCCTGAAAGGAGATTGTAGCCGGATGGGGATCGGTCTCTTCTGCCGGGCAACAAGCCACAGGACAAGAGGACATTGTGTTGAACTGGGCCAGGGGACGTTTAGATTGGACATTGAGAAGAATTTCTTCCTAGGCATGGAGATGAGACATGGGAATGGGCTCCAGGAAGGTCCCCGGCTGCTCAGGGCGGGCCGCGGGTGGCGCTTGCCGGCAGGGCCCTGTGTGAGCTGTCGTTCTCCGTTCTCCGCCTGTGAGCGTATTAATGTGCATAGGTTAAATGATTCTGTCCTGTATCAGCAATAGCGTGAGCAGCAGGACTGGGGAAGGGATTGCCCCACTGTACTCAGCAGTAGTGAGACCGCATCTCCAGTGCTGTGTTCAGTTCTCACTACAAAGAGGACACTGAGGTGGCGGAGCGGGTCCATAGAAGGGCAGCAGTGCTGGTGAAGGATCTGGAGCATAAAATTTGATGAGGAGAGGCCGAGAGTGTTGGGGTTGTTTAGTCTGGAGAAATGGAGGCTCAGGGATGGCCTTATGACCCTCTTCAACACCCTGAAAGGAGGTTGTAGCCAGATGGGGATTAGCCTCTTCTGCCGGGCAACAAGCCACAGGACAAGAGGACATTGTGTTGAACTGGGCCATGGGACGTTTAGATTGGACATTGAGAAGAATTTCTTCCTAGGCATGGAGATGAGACATGGGAATGGGCTCCAGGAAGGTCCCCGGCTGCTCAGGGCAGGCCGCGGGTGGCGCTTGCCGGCAGGGCCCTGTGTGAGCTGTCGCTCTTCCCTGTGTGAGCTGTTGTTCTCCATCTGGAGCGTATTAGTGTGCATAGGTTAAATGATTCTGTCCTGTATCAGCAATAGCGTGAGCGGCAGGGCCGGGGAAGGGATGGCCCCAGGGTACTCGGCACTGGTGGGGCTGCATCTCCAGTGCTGTGTTCAGTTCTGGGCCCCTCACTACAAAAAGGACACTTCTATGGAGCGGGCCCATAGAAGGGCAGCAGTGCTGGTGAAGGGTTGGGAGAACAAGGTTTGATGAGGAGCGGCCGAGGCTGTTGGGGTTGTTTAGTTTGGAGTGTTGGAGGCTCAGGGATGGCGTTATGACCCTCTTCAACTCCCTGAAAGGAGATTGTAGCCGGATGGGGATCGGCCTCTTCTGCCCGGCAGCAAGCCACAGGACAAGGTGACATTGTGTTGAACTGGGCCAGGGGATGTTTAGATTGGACATTGAGAAGAATTTCTTCCAAGTCATGGAGATGAGACATGGGAATGGGCTGCCCAGGAAGGTGCTGGAGTCACCGTCCCTGACGGTGCTTCAGGAAAGACTGGACATGGCACTCGGTGCCAAGGTCCAATTACATGGTGGTGATAGGTCACAGGTTGGACTCCATGGATTCAGAGGGCTTTTCCCACCTAATTGACTCTTGTGCTTCTGAGTTTTTTCCTTTGTAATGTTTCCTTATGTAGGTGAGAAGAAGCTTGGAACGGTGATCACTCCTGATACATGGAAAGATGGTGCAAGAAACACTACAGGTAACCTCAGCAAGGTTTAGCAGCTTGCTTTTGAGGTATTAGAAAGCCACCTGGGCACCTGAGCTATGTTACCGTCTTAAGACCAAAACTTAATATTACTAATCAAGTTAAATATTAAGTCATGTACTTTCCCTCCCATGCTGATTTAATGCACTGGGAATTTATTTGCCCAGAACTCTTTCATATTGAATTTGTCTGGTTTTGTTCTCTGTTTTTTTCCTTCTTGCATGGGAGGGCAATACATAGAGTATTTAAATGGGGCATAAAATGTTCTGTTCCCCTAATGCTGTGCTTAGTATTTTATCTCTCTTTGTGACTTTATTTGCATATGTGTAAAAGTTGTAAATTAAGATTTTTAAAGTATTCTTGGAAGGGGATAATTGATTTTGGTTTTGTTTTTTTTTTTGTAGAAAGCGGTGGTCGTAAATTAAATGAAAACAAGGCATTGACCTCAAAGAAGGCAAGGTTAGTACTTAACACTGATTTTGGCTAAAAACATCAGTTAGCAAACTAACTGAGGTCTGTTTCCTGCATAGCTGGGCAACCACTCCAAACTTGTCCAAAGTACACTTCATAAAGTAAAATTGCAGGGATTATGGTATTTGATTTGTTGGTAAAAATACATCCATACATATTTCATGGGTGATTTCTGCTCAGCCATAGAGTATTTTATTGCAGTTCTCACTGGAATTGCTGGAATTTGGTGCTGTTGTATGAGAGAAGATGAGAATACTTATTTTCTGTGCTAAGATTGCCAGGATAATCTCTTGAGCATTTCCTTCATGTCTGCAGGACTTTCTGTTTGCAAGGGGCCAAGGAAGGTGTTTTAAGTTCAAAGTCATGTAGTATCTTAATAAAAATAAACATTTCTAGTTCTGCTTTCATGAAGTTGTTGTCTGTGATGGAAGAAATGTCTCTTAATAGGGAAAGTGGGAGCTTTTCTGCATACTTTGTGTAGCCTGTTAGAAATAATTATTGTATGTCCCTTTTCTAAATTACAGTTTTTGCTGGAGTTTCTGACTGCACCCTCTAGCTTAGACTTTTTAGGATGAGGCAGAAAAAAGACTTCATTTCAGGATGCATAAATAAAATATTTTTCCTTTTTCCCAGGTTTGATCCTTATGGAAAGAACAAATTTGCAATATGTCGGATTTGTAAGAGTTCTGTCCACCAGCCAGGGTCCCACTATTGTCAAGGATGTGCCTATAAAAAAGGTGAGTTTCACTGAGTGCCAAAATACCACAGCTTGGCTTGGGACAAGAGAGGAGGTACAACACTTAAATTTGTATTTATGAGGAGAAGTACAACACTTAAATATGTATTTATTTATTAAGATGAGATTTAATTGCTATCTTCAGCTACTGATAGGCAGGCACAGGGAACATGGAGTCGGACTCTTAGGTACACAGTAATAGAATAAGAAATAAAGTACACAGGTTAGAATGTGGAAAATTCTAATTATATACAAGGAAAGCAATTTTTGAGTCTGGGAGTGATCAAATACTCTGGTAGCAGGAGCCATCAGAGATTGTGGAATCTTTACTGCAGATATTCAGAGAATGGCTTGAACAGTCCTGAGCCAGGACTGTTCTTTCTTATCCAAGTTGGCTGTTTTGAGTGGGGCGTGACAAGAGACTGAAGGAGATTCTTTTAAACCGTTGTTATTCTGTGATTATGCTTTTTTAGAATGTTTCTGGTGTCTGAAGCAGTACATTTGGAAATTTAATCTTGGCAATTGCTTAGAGAACTGTCATCTAACAAGTTTGATTTTCCTCAAAATCCCAAAAAAACCCCTGGTCTTCTAAAACTCAGTTGCTTGTTGCAGTCTCTTTTCTGGTCCCTTCTCTCCTCTCCCATTTTTGTAATAACTAAATCTAAAATTCTGGATGGAAAAAAGCATCATGAAGTCAGTTACATTATTTAATGCTAAAGAGTTCTTATAGCATGAGGTGAACTGATTTTTAGGTGCAGAGCTACAGCTCACCAGCTTTGTTTATGAAATTAATTGTTCAATAAATATATGCTGTGTCACTGTGTCAGTGGTTTAGCAGCCTGCTGTAGGAATGTTGCCTGCTGAGTCCTCCCCAGACAGCTGCCTGAATCCCATACTGTAGAACCTTGTACTCATTCTAAAATTTGTCTGGTTTGGGTGGGCTTCAGGATTTGATATTTCTTTGTGTATCTTTCCAGGCTGAACCTGTTATCTTCATAAAATTAGGAACTTTTTTAATTGAGGTTCTAGCTCTGACCATCAAAGATGTCATTAGGGCATACTTCTTGAAGCAAATGCAGTCATACAGCTCAGTGCTTCAGCTTTTGCATATCTCTGAAATTGGGAGGCAATCTCAAGTTAATTAATCTCAGTTTAAACCTGAAGTCAGTATTTAGTGGGCTGCATTTTGTTCTTCAGAGTAAATCATGTGCCATGTTCTCTGCTGTTCTCTTCCTAATGGACTGCTAGAAACATGTCCAGTCATGATGTCAGTATATGACACAATTTGGAGAAAGCAGCAGTAGATCCATTTTTTGTCTGTAGGTGAATGTTTGTGTAAATTGAGGTGTGGTCCTACCAGATAAAAGATTTAGCACCTTTCTGCTTTGAAAGGAGAGGGAAAGATTGAGACAACCCACCCTGCTGCCCAACTTGTGTACATTTTGGTACTCTGGTCTTTTGACTTGACACTCTTAGAGTTTAGGACAAGTACTTTGGGACATCAGTGTTCAGCACTTCAACTCTCAAGTATTCTTGGTGTTCATTGTTTTTCACTTCTGCTCTATAAATACCTTAATTCTATGAAAACATGTTCTGAACTTCCACAGTTCTCCAAAGCACTCCACCTGTGAGTGTCCCATTTAGCAGTCAGTTTGTTGGTGACTGTGTTTTCTTAGTCGTGCTGCTGTCTGCCCATCTCAGGCCTCGTTTGTGTACAGGACTTAAAATGATTAGCAGTACACCATTTCTACCTTTTGGTCAGAAGTGAGCCTTTCCTGGCTCTCTTCAGGCATTCCAGCAAATTATAGAGGCTTCCAGCAGTATTGTGAATGATAATGCTCTCAAAATAGAGTTTATTTTCTTCAGAGGAAGGATTACACACAGGCTGCGCATATTAATTTGTATTAGAAGTTACAATATTACTTCTAAGTTTGTAGTATCTATTGAGAACATGTCTGAGAACAGATAGATTGTTACTAAGAGCTCATTTGAACAATTTCTTGAGAAAAATGCTTACAAAAACATAGTAACTGTGTTTTTGAGTAAAGATTTTAATAATTTTAAAATCATTGACACACTTTTTGTGTGCTTATAGGCATCTGCTCAATGTGTGGCAAGAAGGTCTTGGATACGAAGAACTACAAGCAAACATCTGTCTAAATGTACTGACTAGTCTTTTTATGAACTTTACCTTCTGTGTCTTTGTACAGTAACTTTTCTCTAAAATGATTTGTGAATATTACTTTCTGGATTATAGTACTTGGAATGAGAGGTAAAGACAGCCTGCTTGCCTAAAATGTACATAGTATTTGATTATTGTTGTTTTAGCACTAATATTGACTGGTATTTAAAGGTAATGGCTTTCAGCAACTGTTAGAGCTCAAAGGGAAGGAGAAGAAGCAAGTGGATGGGTTGAAATTAGATTGCCATCAGAACAGAGATCTTTGAGATGAAGACTTTTTTTTTCCCAATCACAAGTCTTCTGCTTGTCTCATGGTCATGTTTTGTAGATGTATAAAATATGAACTTGCATCAACTCATTAAAGTATCTTCATTTAGTTGTATGTCTGTAAGTATTTATAATTATTCTAATCCCAAAGTATTGTGACCTTGCTCTTCAGATTTTAATGCAATTGTCCTGTTGTATTTTGTTTCTGCCTACAATATGGTTGGTTAAATCACAAATTGTTAAGCTAGTGAAATCTGGTGTGTTGCCCTACCAGCAACCAAGCCCCACTGCTGCTCCCTCACTCTCCCACCATCAGGATTGAGGAGAGAATTGGAAGGGTAAAAGCCTGAAAATGTGGGATAAAGACAGTTTAATAGGGAAAACAAAAGAGAGAATTAATTCACTACTTCCCATGGGCAGTCAGGTGTTCAGCCATCTTCAGGAGAGCAGGGCTCCATCACCCATTATGGTTTCTTGGGAAGACAAACTGATCACTCAGAATAACCCCCTTGCCCCTCTTCCTCCCACTTTATCCACTGAGCATGGTGTCATATGGTCTGGAATGTCCCTTTGGTCAGTTGGGGTCACCTGTCCTGGCTGTGTCTCCTCCCAGCCTCCTGGGCAGCCCCAGCTTCATTCCCATTGTGGCAGTGCAGAAGGCAGAAAAGGCCTTGGCTCTGTGTAAGCCTGCTCAGCAATAACAAAAACATCTCTGTATTATCAACCCTGTGTTCAGCACAAATGCAGAACACAGCCCCAGTAACCCACTAACACTGAGGAAAACGAACTGCCCCCCATCCAACACCAGCACAGGCTTCAGGACTGATCAGCTCTTCCCTTGTTAGCCCCCAAGGAGACTTTACATATGGTATCAGGTGGCCCAAGGCAATAAAATAATGAGCATCAATTTCTAAATATCTCAGTCTCATAATATTCTAAGGTAGTCTGTCTTTTAAATACTGGGTTTGAGTTCTGTAGTGTAATTGCTTATATACATGTCAAATTTAAAAGATCAAAGCAGGCTGCCTGCTTTCCAGCTCTAGTTTGATACAAGGAGTCAGTCTCTGAGCATGAGAGGCTGGCTGTGGCTCTGCAATTCTTTTGTCTTTTGCTTAGTTTCTACATATTAAAGCAATTCCTGTTATGGAGCATAATTATTCCTCTGCATGTATTTTAAGAAAATTATTCATTCTTAATTCATGGTTAATTTTTAATTCATTCTTAATTTAGGGCGAAGAATTATTAATTCTTAATGCATGGTGAAGTTTTTACTAGACCTATTAAAGTGTTTACTCCCCTGCATCCTCCTCTTGGCAATTTCATGCTTCTGCAACTGTCTTTCAACTGTAACAGAAAAACTACCAATGAGAATTTCCCTATCAACAGATTCTGTTTTGGGTTCCTTTTTGTTCTCATATGATTACAGAGGAAACTACATGACTAATGGAAACTGAAAAAGTTGCTGTTCCTACTGTAGGGCAAAATGAAGAACACTGGGTTACAGTTATCCTCTGCTGTTGCCTTCCTGCCTTGCAGTTGCTGAAGAGGTAGTTATTTTTGGCATTTTATGTTTGCTGAGAAGCTTTGTCAGGATAGTGGAATGAGCTGGGCCTCCCCAAAGAGAGGAATGCTGCTGCTTTTTATTGCAAAAGCTTCTCCTACTGTAACAACTGCATGGAGATACATGGATTAGCTAGCTGGTGATAGCTTGGTGTTGGCCACTTGTTTCCAAACACATCAAGGAATTCCCATATTAGTGTATATGACGCATCCTTTATATGGTTGAGAAGAAAATGTCTGTCATTGGCTTCAAGTTTCACAGCAAACTTGTCAGCAGTGTGTGTGACAATTTCAGGTGGCAGGTTCTCCAATAATCCCTGAACTCTTCACCCTTAATGGATATGTGCTATAGGATTGATTTTTGCTATTCTGTGAATAAAACTTCTCTTCCTAAAACTGGCCAGTATCTCTATTTCAAAAGCATGGCATCATAATTCTTGAATGAATTGAATGTTTATTGCACTCCATAAATATTGGCATTGAATGAATTCCTCCTTTTGAAGGAAGTATTGAAGATTGAAGAACAACAGGAATTTAAATAATGTGATGCTTGGTTCATATTTTTTTTTGTGAATTGAGCTTTTTTACATTTGTTTTATTACTGGACAGCTGCTTTTGCATGTTAGAATCTGTTTTTGTTGTAAAAGGACAGGTTTTGATTTGATGGGATTTTTTTAATCGTGCATACAAACTCTTCTGTTTTTTAGTGTTTTTTTTACACACTCAGGATCTTTCATCTGTAGCTCTCAAAGCTCCTCAGCTTCATGAGAGTATCACTTCCAGAGATCTGTAAATTTTGCTGATATAACACTCAACTTTCAGGAAAGCTCATTTTCCGAGCATTATTTTGAAGTCTCACTGCTTTAAATGTAGATCTCAAGCCATCCATCTCCTGAGCCTCAGAGATGTACCACAGTTCAAGGCAGCCTTGGCAGAGAAGCACTTAAGGGTAGCTACTAAACTTATATACACCCTCTGTATAATTGAATTGTCATATATAAAAGCATATTGTTGATGCTAAAAATGTTTTGTAAGCATGGGATGTCTTTCTTGAGACAGTATGCAGTGAAAAACAAAATTTGTAATGAAAAATTGCCAATTTTGTTTAATGTACTGAGAAGAACACAGTAATATTCCCAGATGATCAGCCTGTCCTCTAAATCACAGGTTACATAAGAGATTTGTGCTGCCAAATTTAGTAGGATTAGAATTTTCCTTGGTACTGCTGAATTCTTAGTATATACTGTCATTGCTGTTCCTTTGTGTGCTCATTGGCCAGAACTATTACTGAGCTGAGTGTAAGCAATGCAAGTACTCTGCCTTTTGGTGCAGAGTGAGAACAGATTAGCTGCATAATGTCACTGTGACTGGAGAAGCCAATCAGCTGAAAATTAAACAGGAGCTGTTGAAGGGTCCTTGTTGTGTCAGGGTATTCTCCCATTCATTCCCATGTTGTTTTATTTTTTTAACCCTCCTCTTCCTGCTGCAGAAGCTGGAGAAAGGACCATCCAAGAATTATCATTTGGCAATACTGTTCCAAAGCATTAAGTCTGTTTTAATTGTTTTCATGTAGAAATGTGGTGGTGGATTTTGCCACTTCCTTCATCAGCAGAATAATAACCAGAAAGACTTTGTCTTGTACAAGGACATCACTGTCCACTTTGCATTCAGTTTTTCTTGAAAATGGCCCGGACTTGCACCAAAATATTCCTCCTTGTTTTTTTTTTCTTTTTTTTTTTTTTTTTTTTTTTTTTTTTTTTTGGCAAAGTAAGAGGTGTGCAGGTTTCAAATATTATGTCTGTATGTCTGTTGCACCTGCTTGTTCTGGCATCACTCCTATCATCAGCCCATCTCTCTGCAGTGCCTCAGATTGGACAAATCTTCCAGCTCTGCTCCACTCAGAGATGCTCTGGCTGTGACTCTCTGCCATTCTCCCCACAGTCCTGGGCAAGAATGGCTGGTGCCTTTGTATTATCAGTGGTCATTAAAGCTACATGCAAAAGTTGAAACACAGCTGTTCAAAGTGGTGCAGTGAACCATTTCGCTTTATTTTCCTAATAGAAAGCTGTAAGTTTCCTAGACACACAAGGTTCCCCAGCATGAGAGATTGATTATTCATTGAAAGATGATAGCCAAAGACAAGCTCTTTGCATCTATAATGACAAAATTTAGTTTATGATAGGGCCTCTGTGCTGTGAACAAAATTCTGGAGCTACCAAACTCTTTAGAATTCCCCTTGACAAATCACTGCTTTTCTTGGATTGGAACTGGGCTTGAAATCTGCTGATTTCATGTAAGTATATATGGCCTAAAGATGTGCCTTTTTCTGTCATTTGCTTTAGCTGTTGAAGAATCCAGGAGTGGTTTTTGGCACTGACCTACCAGTTGTTTAATAAAACTGTCTATTCAATGAGCACATGGGATCATGAACATACCTCCTTTGCTTATGAGTTTCTCACTTGATCACTGGTTTAGAAAATAAATGTGGCCAGGTGCAAAAGGGAATAGAGGTGACAGGAAAACTCTCCCTGAATATCATGGGAGAATGAAAACATTGCTGCTTCACAGTTGAGGTTTGCTATTAAGCTAAAGTATTTTTGCTCTCCCAGTCATCAGAACTGGTTGGACAGTATGAGAAAGCCTCATGGCAGCTCTTACAAGTAACAGACCCATGTGTTTTTTGTTTTTCTTCTTGTTGGATTTATAGCTGTTCCTCATATGAAGACCAGTTGGTTTTGTACTGCCTGTCTTCCTCCCAGATGTGTGCTTTTATGGATGAAGTTGTCATCTGAAATTTCGTCAGGAACTGGTTTTTTATCAACTTTTATGGGAGGGGCCATAGTTGACTTTGCAGAATGTGTGCTTATCATGTCTGGCTAATGCAGAAAATGCAAGTGCTCTGTTGACAGGGAGTGCTTACTTCTTGCACTTAAGGGCAACAGAAAAAGCTGTGTTCAAGGAACCTGGAAGAATCTGAAATCTTGCCAAGCAACTGAAGAAAGAGATGGGTGAAGTATTCTCCATGTGGGTATTGCTAGTAAAAGGTTACTTTGTTACATGGTTCAGGAAAGCACTACTGACATTTGATTTTTTGCCTTGATGCCTTTTGTGATAAAGAGCAAGTAGATTTTTTAGGCACTGGTAATTCAATGACCAAATAACTAACTAATTAGGCAGCCATTTTCAGACTGGCTATCTAGTAGAAAGCTTCTCAAAACTACTCCTTCCTTTCTCTTTGCACTAGAAGATGCAAACTGAACTTAGCAGTGTTAGTGACTCATTAGGCATCAGCACTTCCAGCAAATGCACTTGTTGTGTGCTCATCTGCCAAGTGCCATTGGGAAAACAAATGTTGAGGAGGGTTTGTTTTCTGTGTCATCACGGTGCTGATGATTCAATATCAGGATTGTTAACTGTTTCAGGTCACATGCAAACACATAGAGCTCCCATATGCCATTTTCTACTGGCTAATGGTCACATGCATCTTAAATATATCATAACCAGCCCAGTCTCCAGGAAATCATTACTTGCTGTTGATTTTTGGTTGCTTCTTTTGCTGCCATAGAAGGTAAAGATTTTAAGTTGATACAGCTTCCAAATTGTGTCATGGATGTTTACTGTTCTGATATGTTTACTACTGTTCTGTAACACAACAGTGCAAGTAAGACTATGTGTGACAAAAGGCGTGGCTCTCAGGGAGTTGGCTTCTAGCCCAGTCTAATTGTCATATTTTATTGATCAAAATATTTAAATGCTAATTGGATTAAGCAAAGACTTTACTCTGACATCTTACATTGTCTGTCTTTCTGTGGGAGGCTTTTGAAAAAGTGATGACATGACATTTCAGTGATGAATAGCCCTCATTTTATGGCTTTCAAAAGCATTGTTTCCTAAAGGATGGGAAGTAAAAAAATCTGATATAAGGGAACAGTTATTCTACCGATTTTTAGATTGATTTAGTTTGGTTTGTTTGTTATTCGAATTCCAAAGAAACCTTTGAAAGATCAGGCATATTTTGTTTATGCAGTGGTGTCAGCCTGAGTTTGAAATGAGCCTGATGCTGTGACTGAGTCACTCTACTTTAAAATAAATCCTTGTTTGAATAGTGAGGTATTAGCAACAGTAATTGCTGCCTTATCATCAGAATATGTGAAATATAAATTCAGAGACTCACTAAACTGGCACATTTCCCAGCCTAGCTTAGAAATAGTGGCCAGGTAAGTAAATCAGTATGGATTTACATAAATTTGGTAGGGCTGCCCTGGAGATGAAGAAGGGGGTATCATGTACACAGGAATGTGTCATTCTGCAGTGCTGTTGTGGAGGCACTGAGCAGAGAAACTCCTGGTGGTAGCTAAAGAAAAATGTGTCTGCTAGTGAGGGCAACAAAATACAGGTTCTACAAGTCAAAGTACTCAAATTTAATTTCTGTGGCAAATTCTAAAGCATTACAAACAGTGAACTCTCTGAGTGAATCTTTGAAGCTTCTCGGAAAATTTTGTAGAGATCAGCAAATGCAATTTATTCCTCAATTTGCTGCTAATATTCACAACCCTTCCCCCACCCTTGTTTTTTTTTTAATCCAGATTTGCAGGGTAACAGACAAGCATTTTTTACTGGTGAACTTTAAGTGCAGTACTGATAGCTGCACTGAGGAAAAAATAGATGACCTGGTATTATGATGAATGAATTAAAAAGAAAAAAAAACATTTTTAAAGAATGTCACATTCATTATATAAGAGAAAACTTTTGAAATTATTTATCTTAGCTGAATTAAAAACAAATGGTCATGCAAATGTTAAGGTTATAAACCAGCTTGCAATATCCATGCTTTTTTATTCTATGAAATATTTCTGAGGATTTTGTTGTGTTTTGGTTTGGTTTTTTTCAGAAACAGCTGGGGGCCAGGGACATTTTTTTAAGTTTAAGCTTACTTAAGGGAATAATTAAAAGTTTCAAATCCTTTCCAGTATAAGACTGTATATTGCAAGGTCATGAAGATTCATTGCAGGTGAATATATAGGTTAGCCAGGTTTTGACAAGTATGCTTGTCACATGCCAGCTGTGAAATGCAATTCTATGAACACTGTTCAGCCATGAAGTGCCATATGCTCTGGCTTTATTCCTGCCTTTATATTCATCATGAAAATGTCACCATTTGGACTGAGGGACAGAATTGTAGGAGTAGGACCAGTGAAAGTGTGTGGAACATGAGTGCACTCTTCTGTCACTGAGCACTCAGTAAGCATTCATTTTCCCTTACAATCCCACACCAGGTGGATAAATAAGAACCACTCAGATGATTTGTGCAAGGCTGATGAGGAAGTTGGTGTCAGGTTGGGGTTGGAACTCACTGAAAAGAGCCGTGGCATATGCAGATTGCTGGGAGGTGCCTTGTCTCTGTGTGCCCTTTCCATGGGCAATCTTTTGGTACCTGTACGACCAGGGCACACTGGACAGGAGCTTGACACAAGAATTGTTTTACTGAAGGAATTAATTAGTTTGAGAAACAAGTACAGCAGAGTTTTCATATTTCTGAGAGGATTATATTTTTCATATTTCTTGAGGGGATTTATTTCCTCTCAAGGTCCATTTAAACAATTTTCCATAACATTTTATGTGTGTGTGTGTAAGTTTCATAACAGTACTTAATACTTTGGGCTATGCAGCTGTTTTGTTTGTGTAAATATTTCCCCTATATGACTGGTCAGCTTTCAGCATTGATTAAAGTTAGGAATTTCGACATTTATTGAACATTTCATACATAAAACTATCTGTTCAATTCGTTCTTACTTGAACACGTATGGGCTATGGTATATTATCCCAGTTCTGCCAATGATAAAGACATATCCAGCTTGTTGTAGGGCACTTGTCAAGAAGATGGTCAGTAGGATTAGAGTGCTTTGAAGAACAACTATATCTGAAAATACATTTGCATTTGAAAAATGCTGTATTCATAAAACTGGCAAAACTAGAAATACTGTATAAATCAATAATCTGATAGGAAAAAAACCCCTAAAATCTATAGATTCAAAATCTATTCTGATCCAAATTCAAATTAACGGTCAGATTTTCACACACTTCTTGATGTAGTATAGTATCTCTTTCTCCCAAGTATTTCTCCTCCTTTGGTTTGGAAGTGAAAATATCTAAGGGTAGTTAGGGACTTAATTCCCATTAAATTTATTTCATTGAGAATGGGTGCTCACATCAAGCTGTGTAATAAGGTACTTCACAGTGTAAGGTACAAAATGTGGCATATCAGAACAAGTGGTATTTTTTTATATACTATCACCATATGATTTACTGTTACTGCAGGTTTCTTTCCAGAAAAAATTTAATAAAAATTCAGTTTGCCATTAGTGGGTATATAGTGATACAATAGAAGCTGATTTTTTGTATTACCTTATTGATTCTGTATTCCCTTCGAAAAATCGGAAACTGCTTCTGAGCTGCAATTTCTAGCTAGTGGGAAATAAATTGTCTTCACTGGAAGTATGAGGCAGCCTGTTGACTCTTGACTGAACATTTTTGACACATCAAAACAGGCTGAACATGCAGTACTTAGATACATTGCATGGTACTTCATTGCATGATACAGTGTATCATTCAGTCCTTCTCCCTGTTGGTCTAGAAAACTGCTTTTGATTGAGGAAAAGGATTAAAAATGTTTTTTGAGGGCTAAACAAATACAGATTTGTCCTCTTCTTTGGATTCTGCAGAAGGCCCCATAACATTTCTATGTATTAGAGAGTCCTAATTTCAGGATATAGAAACATTTTTGTGGAGGAAAGGGGCAGTTCTGGAGAATGGCTCTCCACAACCACATATCCATATTTCATTGTAGTCCACTTAACCAAATTCCAGCCAGTGACTTTTAGGTATGGGCACATAATTGCCTTGCTGTTTTTCTGGTGGGTCATGAATTCCAAAGGGCAGCTTAACAGGCAGCTGTTTCTGAAGCATTGTGGCATTTTTGTTTAACCGTGTCAGCTGGGAATTTTAGCTTGCACCCTAATTCTGCCAGATAGGATAGAAGACAGTGGAGAAGCAGATTACATCAATTCTGTATTTTCTGGCTGTTCCTAGGCAGGATGCTGTCTGGGGACAGCATAAACACCTTTCCTAATCAAGGCATCTTTTAGAAAACAACCCCTAGAGCCCTTTGAAGTGGGGCTGAATCCTCAAGAGCGGGACTTAGTGTTCTGAGTCCTCAAGGTCAGCCAGTTCTCCATGACATCTGGTTATTGCCTGCTTGTCTTTCGGAATATGCAGTTAAGTTTTTCTTCTGTACACTTTGTTAGTATGTGGGATAAGTTGGTTTGGTTTTGATTTCTTGTGTGGGAATGAGTAGGTGGTTTTAGATTCTGACAGTAAAATGTTACAGTGGCATTATGCTGCGAACAGTGAGAGAATACCTCATCTGTTTTTTGTTGGGTAGCTATGAATAAAATACTTTTATTCTCTAGCAGGAGTTTTAGGAGACTGCAGGGTGCTAACAGAATGTGAGAACAAAGCTGTGAAGTAGCTGCTTTTCTGATAGAGCTTCTCCAAACATAACACAACCACCACATATGGTAGCTCTAGTGTCTGGCAATTGTTTTTACTGTTGGTGCTGTCAAACTGTTGGAGTCTGTTTCCATTTAATTCTTGATCAGCATGAGAAATTTCTTCTTTGGATTTGGAATCTCCTTGCAAGAATGCAAAATAATCATAGAACAATTAGGAGTGGAAAAATCCTCAAGGTCTTCAAGTCCAAACTTTTACCAAATACCACCATGCCCACTAAACCATATAACAAAGCACTAGGTCTGCTTGGGTTTTGAACACTTCCAGGGAGTGTGACTCCACAACTTCCCTGGGCAGGCTGTTCCAATGCTTAAAAATGCTTTCAGTGAAGACAGTTTTCTTCATATCCAGCCTCAACCTCCCTTGGCACAATTTCAGGCCATTTGCCCTTGATGATACTGGTGACTGTCCTGCTGTTTGTCAACACTGAGCAATAGAACACATGCATCCATACAGTGATTTGTTAAATCTTCAATCTGAGTTTAATGTTCTAGAATATTATTTGTCTGGACAAATGTTCACAGCAGTATCATTCATAACTTTTGAGAACAGCTCTGAAATGCACTTTTTTGCAGGTAAGCAGCAGTGCCCATCTCAAGGCTGAATATCCCACTGCATGTGAATTAGCCTAAAATGAAGCACTGGAGCACTTCAGCCTCCTTGGTGGAGCCAGCTGCAGGTGACTTCACCAAGGTCATGGGATCTGAGTCCAAAATCAGCTTTGGCAGCTTGTGCTTGTGGAGTAGCAATGGAGATGTTCCTGCTGACCTCCAGGCACATGCCATCACATTGAACACCAAGTAATGAAGTGAGCTGTTGTGCTAAAAGCATTTGTTTAATGTTTTGAAAAGCCAGTAAGTGTAGTACTAATGAGGAGTACTGGGCTGGGAATACAAATGATTGTACACCACCATATCTAATCTGACAAAAGAGGCATTAGGGCCTATTCATAATGTCCTATGTGCTAGTTACCATTGCTGTATTCTTTGTAGATTTATCTCTCAAAATATTTTTGTTTAAAAAATACTTAGCTGCTGTTACAGCTTAGATTATCTGTATCTGCTGTGGCAGTTCTGGAGTGCATTCAAAAAAGGCATTAGGGACTCCCAGTTCCATTTGTATTAGCCATGGCTCACTTTCTGCAGCTCAGCCATGGTTGAAACCATTTGCTTCTCCTCTCTGGCCTAGTCTATGAGGTCAGAGTTAAACCAGCACCCACTTATTTTAATACATATTTTAAACGTTAATAAATTTTACAATCTTCTAGTGTCAACATATGAAAACTTTACTTTTTTTCTATAAGGTATCTGTGAGCCATGACAAAGAGATCTTATTTTACCAGTGTAATCTATTTCCAATGCATCATCGGTCTTGCTATCGCAGTCATAAAGCAATCTCCAATATCACAGTCCATCCGTTGCACTCACAGTAGGAATACAGGAGGGTCTCTGGCACATGCTGGTTTTGGGTCTGGGGTACATGGACCATTTTTTCAAGTGCAGGGAGCATGCTTGTTATTTCATAGCATCAGCCCCTTCAATAGAAAGGAGAGCTCCTCTATTGTGAGAAATCTTTTTTTTCTACCCAGAAAGAGGCACTAATCTGGAGGTTACAGGTATCCTTGGTTTGTTTGCAAAAGTCATCTGGCAAAGCTAGCAGATGCCCAGCAGGGCCATCAGCAGTTGCCAGTAAAGTATGTACATATGGTGGTCAGATCTTAACTAAGCAGAACACAGAATCTTCCCTTCATGCAGGCCTCAGCTTCCTGCCAAGTCCCTGCCCACTGAGAGGTCTGGGCAATAGGAAAATATTTGCAGCATGCTCTTGAAGCTATTTCAGCTCAGGGTGAGGTGCCAACTCCTCAATTAAGCACCTCTCACACAGAACACCCTCCTGCCAATCTTTCTGCTTGTAGATGATGGCAAGTGTTTTGTGTGCAAGCTTTCAAGAAGTCTGATTGAGAAATGCTGTCACAAAAGATAGCATTTCTGTGGCATGAAACAGCCCTGCCAGTAAAAAGCTGCAATTAACCATATAAATTATTATAAAATCTTCTTATGTAAACTGTAATTTCCTACAAAAAAAATATTCTGAGATCATCTTTGTTACTGGTCTAAACAAAACACAGTCTATCATTGGCATGGTTCCTGTTGTCTGTGGAAGAGTCTTGCCTGGTATAAGAAGGGGAAAGTATTCTTAGAACTTGAGGTGAAGATGGAGTTTCACCTGTGTACCTTGCAGCTGCTCCCTGAAGGTCATCTCTCTTTGTCAGGTTGGGAGCCACTGCAGAGCTTTTATCTGCCAGTTTTGTCGTGACTCAAAGGAGGCACCTGCAAAAAGAAAGGGTCTAAGTGCTGAATAACTCCTAGGAGTGATCCTCGGAGAAAAGGTGATGTTTAAATAAAGTAATGAGTAGATAGGATTTCTGTGCCAACTAAATCTGTGAGGTGGCCTCTGACCACAGCAGTATAGGTGTGACTCAGAACCTGCAAATGCTGAGCTCCTAAACTGTGGTCTTGAAGCTTGCATGTCTGCCCAGCAATACCTATAGGAGGTTCACTCCTGCATCTGAAACAGAGCCTAGAAGCTGTACACAGGGCACATGTAGAGGTATTTTACAGCTGGGGTGCTAGGGAGCTGAAAAACTTAATTCCCTCCAGTTTCAGAATAACATTACTTCCATAACATTGTGAAGGATGGAATGCCCAGGAACAATCATCCAGCTCATGAAGACAAGGTGACATTTTAAATGGGAATTTTATTTTGAAAAGCCTTTTTATTCATATTGCTGGGTATTCAAGCTGATTTTATTCAGCTAATAAAGTACTACTTTAATTTTCTGAATGTTTTTAATATATTTGAATTCCAATTGGCATCTAAGCATAGCTTAACACTAATCAGGAATCAAAAATAAATTGACTCTTAATAGCAGCTACTTTTTTTCTAGAATGAAGTATAGGCATTAAAAATCTGAATAAATACATGCCATGTTAAATGATTGTGTATGAAAAGAAGGTGTCTTACTGATTAGCAAAATGAAGCCCCAATGTAATATGAAGGCTATGTTCTGCTGCAAATGAGCACTACATTACTAATCAATGAGAATCCAACTCTTTCTGTGAGGTAAAAAGCCATGGAAATGGAAAACAATAAATGAGGCAAGTTAGGAATTTCCATTTGCTGTATTAAGTCATAATTAAATCAGTGGTTCAAATTATTAATCAATTTATTTTGAGGCACAGTTTATGTGAATCTGGATTAGAAGCAGAATTTTTGCTAAGGCAGGTAGGTATATTTTTTGCGTATTCCAAGTCATTCAAGCTGCCAAAGATTCATATGGAATAAATACTGGAGCTACACTGTAGCTTGGCAGTGTGTACATAGTAAAACTATATGGCTGAAAGTGAAAAAAAAGAAAGTTCTACTGGTTAGGAAAACAAAAGAAATTAGTTTAAATGGCATTCCAGCAAATAAATGTAGAAGGTGTTTCAGTTGTGGAAGGATCTGAAGATCAAGCCAGTGAATGTAAAATTTGGATTGAGCTTTTCTGACTTCAGGTAGAGACCCTTGGTGTAGTTTGCATAGTGTTTGCATGAGCAATACTTGCCCTGTTGTCATTAATTTCAGTTGGGATTATGAAAACCTGAAGGAGAGCAGCAGCTTTA
Source organism: Ammospiza caudacuta (assembly GCF_027887145.1). Taxonomy (NCBI): domain Eukaryota; kingdom Metazoa; phylum Chordata; class Aves; order Passeriformes; family Passerellidae; genus Ammospiza; species Ammospiza caudacuta. The sequence continues at coordinate 30,996,153 of NC_080595.1, forward strand.
CTCTGTCCTAGGCCATCAGCTTTCAGGTATTTATCTACAGAAGAAAATGTAACTCTTTCTTGAAGGACATCTACACTGATGAGCCCTGGACAGCTTTATGCCACAGATGCAACAGCTTTCACATTTCACACTCCCCAAAGAAGCTGCAATTTAACATATACCTTTAAGGATTAGTGTTTTCTTTTCTGGTTTACCTCCTGGAGCAGTAAGAACTCACAGCAATTTTTCCTCTTTTATTATCTTCACTATAATTTCCTTTTATTCAACACGGCATCCAAGACTCTGAAAATCAGAATTTTCCATAAAGAGCTGGACAGTAAATAATGAAGGGTAGTGAGTGGTACTTACATGGAGACAGCCTGTCAGTATCCTTAATGGTCATCATCTCATCGAGACCTTTATCAAGACAGCGTTACTGAGTGTACATGAAAGCACAGATAAGCTTTTACAGGAAAGGAAATACCTGACTTTAGAGCAAAAAACTCTGCTCTAAAGGGGTTTATGGTTGTAATGTGACAAATGACCCATAGAGCCCCTATGGGAAATACAGGTGTCCATCCAGGCCCTGAAAACAGCTTTAGTGAAAAAATCTGCAGTTAACTTGTGTAGTTACTCTGAGGACACAGTTGTGCTAAGAGGAGCTGGGGGTTTGCATCTAGACCTGCTCTTTCCTTTTTCCCTCCATTCAAGAAAGTGAGAAATCTCCTCTGGGTGCAAATCTGTGACTCAGGAACATTTACAGTCTTCAACTTTTCGCCTGGTTCTGAATATTGCTGAGAATTCACAAAATTTGAGTTCTGGCCAATTTCTGTCCCAGTCACAATGTGATAATTTTCTAGGGTTAAACTTTATTTGTTTAACTGTTTTACCGAATGCAAATCAAGGCAGAGTGAGAGGACCTTCTAAATGTGAAGTCTTAGAATATTTTCAAAATACTGAAAAACTACATGGATTTATTATACAGAAAAAAAATCAAACTCTGAAAAATCAAACTAGAACCCCAAGTTTACAAGTAGTGATTGTGCTGAGGGGATGAGAAAATAGGTCCCCCATGCACTGCAGCAGTAGAGGAACCTCTTCACAAACATTTGAATTACAATGAGAGCAAAATCAAGTTGACACATAGAAGCTGTGATCCCCAAATGAAATATGAGTCACAGAGAAAGCACTGGATAAATAATGCTTTCCTTTCACAAATAAAAGGGTTCAGCCCAGAAAGCAGTGATAAAAAAGAAGGTAATTTTCCAGTATTAGAGAAAGTGAGCAGAAGATGGAATTTATTGAAGGAAATTTTTTGAGTAAAGCATTTTTCACACTTCCCATAAAGTACCTTTCTTTTGTGCACACTTCTTCCCTGCACTGTCTTTCATTTTCTTCATTCAAGTCCTCAAGTCATTGCTGCAGTAATCCCTAAAAATGCTTTTACCAATTATTAATGAAGCTACAGTATTATCATAGCCTTAAACTAGCCAAAGAAACGAGCAGCTTGCCAGGGCAAAAACAGAGGTGAATCCCAGAAGGCCTTAGCGAAAGAGAGGGAAAGCACAGTCAGACCAAGTAAGAAGGATGAGCTCTGCAAATCTCTCTTCTCATCACACTCTAAATGTTAATTGCTTTTAGACTGCTCCCTGACGTTTCTTTGGTCTTAAGGTCTCTGTCTGTGAGTTCCTTCTGACCTGCTGTATGACCTGGTTTGGTGAACACCTCAGGACCACCATCACTTTAACCATCTTAGCCCAGGCAAAGTCCATGTGAACAGAGGTAATGCTTACATCAAATTGTTATGCAATTGAAAAGGAAGCATCTTAAAAGGTGGCCCTGGAACAGATTCTCACATGATAAACAAAATTGGGCATATTGTTGTTTGTTCTTATTTTCATTTCACTCATGACCAATGTGTTTGTAACTACTTGCTGATTTTTCTCTTTGGATGGGGATAGTTTTTTTAATTGGTCTTTAAATACTGACTCATAAAGGTCCCTACTAAAAGGCTTATCCTTTGCATACTTTCAACAAAAGAAATAATAGGAGACTTTTCTAATCAACTGTTATGTGAATTTCCAGAATTAAAAATACCCAGCAGTGGCAGTGATAGAAATAATGTGTGTAATGTGTTTCCAAAGGAACATTAAGATTTTAAAGTTTACAAAATGTACTCTTTGGTATTAAAGTTTAGATTATTTATCATCCATGTTATTAAAAAATGGAGAAAAGAAAATAAAAGCTTGGGGATTCATAAAATTATAAAGCCCCTTTGGCTTTTGGAAGCAGGGCCTTTTAAAGAAATATTTTTTCCATTAAAATATTCTTTATAAGCCTGATATGGCAGACTCATGAGGTTTAATAGGCCATTTTAGCAAGAGCATACCTCATTAAGTAAAAATGATTTCCCAAGAAGTGGTAATATGGTGCTTTAAGAAAAGAGGAAAGCAGCCAGGCACTGGCTGCATCCTTCATATTAGGAATGTCTGATTTCCCCAGCCTTAGGACGTACATGTTAAAATCTCACAGCTCAGGTCTGCAGGGCATATTTCATGTACTGCAGGAGACAATGGAGGGGAGAAGGCCCTGAAGATGTTGACAGCTGAGAAAACAACAAGCATTTTCCATATGAACAGCACAGTAGCATAACAAGGTGTGCAGAGCTGGTAAAGTGCTCAGGTATTTATGAGCAGTGTGTGATATAGCTGCTCCCTCAACAGTTTCTGTGTTGAAGAAATCTGGGTACAGCAGATGAGCAGCAGATCACATCTAGACTTAGGGTTGTCGGTAATCATTCTTGTATCAGTAATAGAGCCTTGGAATTCCAAGCAGCATCCGTTTGCCAAAGATATATGGTATCCTGTATATGACACAGGCTTCCCTCCAGAAAAAAACATGATATGGTGCATACTTAGATAGTTTTGAGGAAGGTCTTCTAATCTCTCTTCCACTTTGATTTTATACAAGGAACAAGGCAGACTATAATGTTGTAGCTTTAACACCATATTTAATACATTTGCATATGAGTTCATGATAAAACTAATTTTGATGACATGCTTGCATGACTCTTACCTTTTGAAATTTGACTTTTTGGAAAGCCTCTGGCATTATTGGAGTGCTGATTCTGTTGAGAGAAATGGCCCAGAGAATAATTATCCAGCATAGTGAGACAGAGGCATTAATGACACTAAGCCTTTCAAAGTGAATCAGTCCTCCAAGCTACGAAGCTGATTTAAAAATCATATCATTTTACCACGTATCATTCTGTGAGGAGGGACTTGGCCTTCTTATTTCTGAGCTCTTAGGATTTATGGTTTTCCACCTTTCTCTGTAGTTCTAAAAGCAGTTAGTTTACTTTTTTCCTTTTGTTCTTTTTTTTAAAGATGAAAGTGGAGAGTTTCACAGAACACTGGAAATTTAAATCTGTGGATTTAATTTAATTTAATTCATTCAATTGTGGCCAGCACTGGGATCCTACCTTCTCTCCAACTCAATAAAGACCCAGAAAGGGCAAAACCATATGGTTTTTATATTAGGTTTTCACTTTCTGGAATAAATCCTGGAATAAATGTCATTCTGATCTTCAGCTCTAGCTCAGCTTCCCCTGCAGTAAATGAAACAGCTCCTGCTGATTTCAGTGAGAGCTGGGGCAGGCTCTCACAAGCTGTGCTCTTTAGTCATTTCTCTGCATTCAAAAAACTGTTCAGTACTTTGTGACAGTTCCAAACCCATTTTAAATGTGGGGAACATATTTAAAGAAGAACTTTAATGTCAAATCAAACCAGCCACACAAAAGTGCCTCAAACAACTTCCTTTTAGGTCAATAAGAACTTTCCACTGACTTCACTGGGCATTGAATCAAGACAGAAAAATCAAAGCCATGCATTTAAAATCTGAATATAATTAAATAAAACTGATAGCCTTAAAAAGAAGTTCTAGGCAATAAGCTTCATACATTGCCAAACCAAAATTCAGAGTCCACGTGCACAGTAATACAAAAAAACTAGGCATAGTGCATCTGAGTGTGTGTGTGAGTTGCTTTTATGCTGATAGCATAAGCGAGTACATTCAACTATAGCAGCAAATCAAATTATCCAATGTATTTTTTAGCTATATAATGTATAAAACATACTAGATGCATCTTTTTTCAGGTTATTGCTGCAATCAATATTTTTCTGAAGTCCTCTGGAAATAGCTTTGGATGCAGTCTGGATCAGCACATTCAATCAAAAATTCCTCCAAGCAGGACTTGTGTGATGTCAGTAATAGATGTGTCAAATCAGGTCCTGCAACAACTCTACACAAATGACATTTATTAGGCCTGGATTTTGTTAATGACAGTGGATAGAACTGCATTTGGCAAGCAGTTCAGGTAAAATATAGTCATTGTGCCCTGGAAGTTTGTCTGCTTTTTCCTACTGTCACTAAGATATGCCCACAGCTTTCCCCATCTCAGTCCTGACATGCTTTTGTGTTTCTGGTGTCCTTCCCTTTGAACACTCACTGCTGGCAACAACAGCAATACCCAGACAAGATTCAGTGACCCCAGTCCACAAAAAAAAAGAGAAAACAGAAACTGCTGCCACCATAATCTGAGACTTCTGAGTGTGGTTATAGGTGCCAGCATTGCTACTATCATTTTGCCAAAGGACTTACCTAAGTACCAATAAAATGTCTACATGTGGCCAAAGAAGATGAGTATGCCATCAGTAATTCTGGGGGTTTCTTTATAGAAGCAATGAATCATGTTTCAATTTTGACTCTCTGGCTTTTCTCACACTTCACTTTCTTCAAAGCTTTGTGTTGGACCAGGCTGTGTCTGCTAAACCTTCATTGTTCTGTGGGAGAGCTGTGAGTTTCAGTTATTATTGCAGATGTTTATTTGGGTCTGAAACTGTTAATTAATGTTTTGCAATGACTCAAGAAAGCTCTGACTGTGATTCATCAAAACTGTACTGAAAATTCTTTCCAGAGGCAGGTGTCCCAGAGTGAGAATGCATTGTGCTGTGCTCTCCTGTGCTGTATTGACAGGCTTTGAGATGTGAGTAATTCTATCAGCAGAATTCTGGAGGCTTTTAACTTGAATGACTTTCAAAGTGATAAGATGCAGCTGAGCTTTTAATCTTACAGTAGTTACTCATGCATTAATATACACCTCAGTCTATTCTTAGTTATTTCTTCCTGAAATTTATCCTCCAGATTACTATTCCCCCTTCCTTCTTGCCTAGCCATGTCATACACTCAGAATATAATGTTTTTCATGACTCATATTCCAGGCAAAATGCCATTCATCCCAATAGAGTGAAACAGAGTCTATTTCCCTCCTATTAATTGTTCAGATCATTTTCTCTACTTTCTAATAAATCTTACTGTTCTTCCAGCTATCTTCTAGCTGAGGACCTCATCACACTTTGGAGTTTCATGGATTAGACTTTGTGACTTCACTGTGAAGCATGGAAATACTAAGATTTGGGTTTTTCAGTTGAAATATTCAAATATGGAAAACATATAAATTTTTTTAATGACTATAAACTGGTAAATGGATGGTGATCTGGTTAAGTATTTCTTTATTCCTTAGCTTCTTAGCCTGAGCTTAACTCTTACTTACTTGGAGCATAAACAGAGTTTCTTAGGTGAGCATGTGTGTAAAACTCATGTTTGTGGAAGTGAAAATTCTGCCATGGTATCACATAGCCAATTTAAGTTGGGAAGCAAAGTTGGGAAAGACAGTTCTGACACCCAGGGCCATTCTAATGATCTATAATAGTTCTGTATTGTGGGTTGGGAACACTGATGTGGTCTGTATCACACACTGACTTTATTTCTGTAAGCTGCTTGCCAGCTCTAGACAATGAACATTCTTTTCACAGTGTGCTCATAGATGTACTCACCAGTTCATCCCTCTTGAGCCTGAACATCAATCTGAGAGCAGGAGCTGTTTATCTCAGTCATTCCTGATAGCTTTTGAAGAATTATGATGCCTCTATTTCTAATCTCATACTGGGAGTGATGTAGTTGACCTGTGAATTATGTTCTATTCAGGTATATCTAGTGGATCTGTTGCTATTTCTTCTCTTCTCTCCTCTCACCTTCCATTAAAAAGGAGAAATAAAACCCATTTATTTGATGTTTTGCTTGCTACTGGAAAAGTTTTGCTTATTGAGCATTGCAGCTCATTTATCTGCAGTATCATTTAGTTTGAAGACTTCTGGCTTTGGGCTTGAGTTGATGCTGTGTAGGTGGATTTGCAAGGACACCTAGAAATTGAAGTTAGCTTTTTGAAGCTATCCACTCTTTGACAGATGATCTACAGTGACAATGACAAGAAACAAGAAGGAGTGCTCAAGGGCAGGACTGCTCAACACCTGGGCAACAAGGCTGCATTTGGCCCAAAAATGCATTGGTATTTCCAGCTTGTGATCATCTCCCAGTCATGAATTGTAGTCCTGTGTCAGTGGGGCTCACCTGTATACTCATGACTTCCCTGGATTTTTAGGGATGGTGTTGCAATAATCAGTTGCACAGACAGGCATGAGGTGAAACTTGTGGTAGCTGGTTTTCAGAACTGGGTTTTTAAACAAAGTCCTTATTTCTTACATGACATGGATGGGTAACAAATTCATCTGTCACCGGGCCTCTCTTTTAAAGAAAGTATTTAACTTAACTTTGCAAAATGCAACTAAGTCAAAATGAGATTGAAATGACCTCACCCTAATTAGCTGATCTATACACACACATGCATTAGAAATGACCCAGTGGTCATGAGAAGTGAACTTATCTGCAGAGAAACTGCACAGGGGGTCATAGACTTACATAAGTTTCATAAGCAAAGCAAACCAAATTCCTGAGATATTTCACTGCTAACTGTTTTCCAATTTTTATGGCAACTATGAGTCTACTCTAAACCTTCTTAGTGTCTCCAACTGAAATTAATGGAGATCAATCACACAAATATCAAATAGGCGCCTTCAGTTTTGATTTATGAGTACATTTATGGATTGCATTAGGGCTTTTGGCTGCAGAATCAGAGCCCAGGCTGAATATTCAGCAGTCAATCCACCTTACTCATTGCCAAATCCTTTCCAATGTCACATTTTCACATGAGAGCTCACCCAGCCTTCACCAGTTGTCTGAATATGAGGGTTATGCTTTCATCCTTGATGTAAGATTTTATGTTTCATTATGTCTTCTGTTTCCAGTTGAGCATGCTACCCAGACCATTCTGTGTTATTGATCTGTCCTCATTCTCCACATCTCCACTTTGTGATCTCCAGACATCACTATCCATTAGGCAGAGATACACTGTTGTTTCCCCTTTGGAATGTTTGTCCCCAGCACAGCTTCTGTACACAAGTTTGTTGGGGCAGCACAGCTCTGGTAAATGCAGGATGTACAAACAACAGACAAGGTGCCTTCTGTTTGCTCAGCCTGCTCTGTGCTGGGCTGCAGCACTTTGTTCCTGTGTCCTGGGGACTGGGTCAGCCGTGGGAGACGCACCTGTGGGCCGGTCATCCAGGAGGAACTTCCTTTCTTTGTGTGCATGGTGCTGCCACAGGACACACAGAGACTGCACTGTGGAGGCATCCCAGCCTGGTTTCCAGGGAGCAATTTTTCATCAAGTGGATCCAAGGATCCTTCCTAAAGACTTGGATCAGAAGGCTTTAAGAAGTGGTACTTTTCTCCACTGAGAAGACAGACTCTCTGTCCACTTGCATTGTTATCTATGAGAGGTTCCTTAGGAGCATTCTTCTGAATGCAGGATCAGGATCTAACACTTGTGCTGAAGATAACTGCATGAACTGGGCACTTTCCCCAAGACTCAGATAATTCCACACTTCTTGCATATCCTTGGCAGACAGACATTCCTCTTCCCCAGAACTCTGACTGAGTAGAAACAGGAAAATCTGGACTGGGAAAATTGAACAGTGTCAATAACTTGAAACAATAGAGTATTAGAATAAAAATGCTAATGAGGTATCAAATTTTTTTTTTTACCTTTCTTGCTGTTAATTTAATAGCAGTCTTCCTGCAAACTATCAGTATTGTAGTCTAACAGATAACAGTTTCATACAAACTGCCTGAAGAAAGTATGATACTGGCTTGAAAAATGGCTACAGATTTTCCCCCAGATATTGCTGTAAAGCAGTATGCAGAGGATATTATGCATTTCTGATTTAAAGTTGGGGTAATTTGTTTCTCATTCCCAAAAGTTTGGTTGTATAGTGCGAACAGTAAGAGTATTGAATGAGCAAATATAAAATTTTCTATCCAAGAAAACACTAGGTCCATGCTGAGAACACCCCTGTATTGAAACTTTGTGTCCGAATTGCTGTTCTCTCTCGGGACTCCAACAATAATTTAGATGTGACTTGGGTTACTTGGGTTAGTATCCTCTTGTACAGAATTTTTTTCCCTGTGACTTCCTTGGTAATGAGACATTCTAAGAATAGATTTTGAACTAATTCAGAACTACAAAACGACCAAACTACACCAGTATTGGCAGTAAAATGAGTATTTTCGTTGCTTTTCTTTATATGTGAACCCTTGGCACCATCTAGTGTTTGAAAATGCAGATCAGCTCTCAACCACTGAATGCAGAGCATCACTACAAAGAACTTTCAGCCAAAATAAAAGCTAACAGTGCTCTGAACCATCACCTAATTATTTCCACACAACTGTGTTTTTCCAGTTACCAAATACAAATGTAGATAAGGATACAGAAAAGACTTTCTGTGCTTGTGATTTCCCTTGTCTCTCCCACGACATTACACTGGAACTAGTAGATCCATGTCAGAAAAGGACCTCTGTGTGCCCACTAGTGGCAAATGCACAGTACTCTTCATGGAGGTTAGTATGATGTTAGATAAATCTTCAAGCACAGCCTGGATGGAGAAATTATCTTCTGCTTCTGCTCTAGATTGGAGCTGTTCTGCAGCTTCTGACCCAACCATAACAGCAGCCCTTTGCATTCCACATTTAGCTGCTAATTATTCCTCTTTCTAGGGATTGATGTTTACCTTCTGGTTCTTGCATGAAGCTTGGCAGAACCAAAGATACATATAAATGTATGTAGTAGTACATGTGCCACTCTGCAAAAATCTGCCCGCAAAACCTTTCTGTTAACAGTTTGCATTTCATGAGTTTGCTACCAAAGTATTTGTTTTAGTAAGATGAGTAAAGTATTGTTTTAGCATAGAATTCTATGGCTGCTAACAAAGCTGAGACACCACAGTCTCTGATTTCTGATACCTCTGTGCCATTACTTGCAGCAGCTGAGTGAAAAGATCTGTGTGAAATGTACAGTGTGGCTAGCCAAGTGTGAAAGGGAAAAATTGCTGTGACAGCAAATTACACTTCCTTCTACGTGCTGTAAGAAATGTGGGCAGGTAAAAAAAAAAAATTGACATCCCTTTGTCAGTTCATGCCAGGCCAATGAAAGCTGGGGAGAGGAGATACAATTTTTAACTGATAGCTTTGTCTTGTTCTTGGGACTCCATGAATGTGACCCAGCTGCTGGTTATTGAGGTATTGCCAGGAATGGCTGGGAAAAAGACAATCTGCTATAGATAACTAGAGCTAGAGGCAGAGGATGTGTGGAAGACAGAAAACAGAGAGGGTATTCAGCATTTAAACTAAATTTTATGGATTCTCATACATATAGTGAATTTTGTTATGCATGGAACAGATTATGAGTGCTTTTCTGGAAAAGTAATCACCTTGACTAGAGAGTCTGGCCCATCATTAAGGAAATAATTGTGATTGCCTTTACATGGCTGTCAAATAATTTGACAGCTGGCCTAAGGCTGACCTAGTCACTCCTCACTGATCAGTGGAGAGAGGCAGCACATTCAGGAGATGATTCGTACCTCATCTCTAAGACACTTATTTTGTGATGGGGTGAATCCAGGGTTTGAAAGGTAGCTTGGTTTTTTTTTCCCCAGATTACTGAAAAAACCAAAAGGGGCTTACACATTACACCAGTTGAGATGTTAGGTGGGATGAACCCTCTACTAATTTGGAGGTAGAACCAAGATGAGAAGAAGACCCCTGAAGAAAAGCACACCATTAGTGGTGTGAACTCCCTCCTCTGGGCATTCTTCAGTACACAGAGGGTGAAAGGAATAGGCACGGCAGTCTTGAGACCCATGACCTCTAAGTATGTCAGCTGACCTGCATGTGCTTGACATCTCTTCCCTACTGCCCTCTACTTCATTTACTTTTGTTTCAGTCCATTTTTATTCTATTAAATAATCTGATGAATGCAAGGATCTACTCCTAAAACCAGGGGCAGGAACAAGCCTTTCTCAGGGACTGATTGCACCTAGGTCCCTGTGGAAACAATTTGACAGCGTTATCCTTGAACTGTGTCTAGTTGGGTTGTGGCTAGTGGATACAGGCCCTGAGGCCCTCTTCCCTCACAGCTGTCACAACATGATGGGATCTACCCCGTGATCCACCCTCATGTGTCCCTCAGAGTCAGCTCAGGCCCTAAAGCAGGGCTCACCACAGCCCTCTCTGCAGTGAAGCACCCTGGCTTACCTGGGTCACAAGCTGAACGCGAGTCACTGACGTGGCAGGATTGCAAAACCAACAATGTTCTGGGAAGTTTTAATAACAGGACCATACATAAGCTAAAGAAGATAAATTTTGGGGTCTGTTTGGCACTGTGATTTTCCTTCCACATCAGGAATAGAGAGCCACGTTTTGGGCACTGTGTTTTTAAAAGAATGAAAAACTAGAGAGAGCTGAGAGAAAAGTTGACAGGCAGCTCAGAAACCCTGAGCTGTGAGAAAGCATTGAAAGAATTTAGGCTTAAAAAAATGAGGAAACTGAGAAAAGGGAAATTATAGGAATCTACTGAGTATGTTTTCAGTTTTCATGAAACTGATTCAACTGGCTTTGTACTTTGCAGGCTTTGCAGGTACAAAGTTAAGAAATAATTACCTTAGTTTTAACCAGATTTGGATTGACAGTTAGAAAAGCTGTCAGGTTAGAAGGGCAATGAAGTAGCATGAGGGAATGCTGATTGTGATTACTGCAGAATCACCTTAACTGGCAGCTGTTAATAAATAAGCATCTGTCAGGAATAGTGTGATTGACATTATTCTGGGCTGATGCTGGAGCATGGAGTAAATGATACCAGAAAATCCCTTCCAGCTATAGATCTCTTGTCTTGTTAATGCTGTTAAACTTCAGGAAAACCTGTATTTACTCTGCTCAGATGGAGTGACAGCTATACATGACCTTTCCCATCAATTTAATAATATGCCTACCCTTGTTTTCCCCCCTAGAGCTGGTGTGCCTTGGCTGCCTCTGGATGTGCAAATTGCAGTGGTGGCAGGAAGCTCCTTGTGCCTAACTATGAACCTGTCTTGGACAATGACTGTGCTGCCTTTGTCCATCCATTTCTCCCTTCTGTCCCAGATCACTGCACTCACTCTCATCAGAACAAAGGTACTCTGAGCTAATTCAGAAGTGTGCACGCCTACTCTGTTTTGTGTCATACAGAGATCATGGCACAGGGTTTAGCCACTGTGTTGCTTTGTCTCAGTGAAGAGACAGTAAGAACCAAATGCAGTTAACCTATTTAAATGTTTGTATCACAAGTATCTTTAAAGTGCAGACCAATATAGAATGTAAGGTCCTGTGAAAGATACATTCCTCACTGAGCCATGTGTGCCATGTAGGAAGCACAGGGGCAGGAGTTTATATTTTATTGTAAAGTGATGAAGAACTTCACTAGCTGCCAGAAATCTGAAAGACAAAAATTAGCTTTTTATGTCTGATGCAGAAAGAGAAGGGCAGGGGGAAAAGTTACTAATGTTGATTGTACATTAACAAGATGCAACAGAGCCTTAAGAATGGAACATTTAATATGTTCCAATTTATTTGCTTAACACAGCTCTTTTCTAGAGAGACCATGCCTCCAACACAGAATGTATATATCAGAATTCAGTATTAAAAAGGATCTCATACCTCACCTCCTGAGGTGTTTATAATTGTCAGTCATCCTGCAGATTTTACAGCTGATAGGAAAAAGAGAACAGTTTATTGTCTTACTGTGTCTTGAAGGTTTTATGTGCCTGGACTCATTAAACAATGACCTTGTCAGATAAGAGCTGAACAAAGGAGGATAACATAGCAGTTCTAGCAGTTCTGTTGTATGGTATTTTGAACAGGGAGCTGTAATATTTAATAAACCAAATACACAGCCTTCCAAGTGGCAGGAGAGATAAGTAATGGAATAGCTAAAAGTACATCTGGTAAGATAGTTTCTTCCCTTTCTGTCATCTGTAAGGAATGTTCCCAAGACAATAAACTTAGGATTCAACTGGAAAAATGGTAATTGTTTTCCACTCCTGTCATCAGGAAACTGAAGACAGGGGAAAGCATTTAACTCCTTTTATCACAACCACAGATGTCTGTAGCATTCCCCACACCCCTCATACCCCCAGATTGTTTGCTTAGTGTTTGCATTCAGGGAATTTAACACTTTAGGATAGGTATATGCACTGTTCAGGCAACCTGAATGTTCACGAGTGTAAAAAAAATACAGAATTATTACCTAGGGTTGACTGTAACTGCATGTTACATTCCATGCTCTTTATTTCAAGTCGACCACTCAACAAGATTACAGCTGGCAAAAAATTAGGACTGAGAGGGATGTATTCAAATTTCAGGAAAAACTTTCCAGCTATAATAGTTCAGATACTGGCAAATTCCATCAAATATTTCAAGGAAAGAGAAACTCCTTCCTGAAGCACACACTATGGAAACACTGAGGTTCACTGGCCTAATCAGAAGCATCTGTTGTCTTCTTACACACTAAGCAGACTCCAGCTGCTGCTGCAAAAGGGTTTAGAACACCTGTAAGTCATTCCAGAATTTTCTTTTTTTTTCCATTTCATTTCATTTCATTTCATTTCATTTCATAAAGAATTTTCATTTCATGAAAAGAAATGACATTTTGAGATTTACATGAGTATACTTTCACTCCATTCCATTCCATTCCATTCCATTCCATTCCATTCCATTCCATTCCATTCCATTCCATTCCTATAACTTTTCCTAAGAATTTTCTTTTTTTTCAGTTTCATTTTTTTCATTCAATTTCCTCTCCTGTCTTTTCATTTCACTTAATTCCTTATTTTCTCATCTAATTTCCTTTCATGAAATGAAGAATTTTCATGAAAAAAATACATGAAATTTTGAGGTTTTCATTATTATAATTTCATAAAGGTTTGGGCCATTTCACTGAACCTCCATCCATTCCATTGTGTTTAATTGTTTTCATTTCAGAATTGTCATATTTTCAGTTTCATTTGACTACATTCTGTTTACTTTCCTCTCTTTTTATTTCATTTATTATTTTCTCATTTAATTTCCTTTTATGAAAATTCTTTATTTGTATGAAAGCAAATGATATCTCAAGATTTCCATGAGTACAGTTCATTACATTTCTGTTCATTTCACTGCACTTCAGTTAATTCCTTCCACTTAATTGTTTTCACTTCATTCCAGAACTTTCTTTTTGTCACACTAACCTTTAAATAAGTCTGGGGCTGCAGCTGAGATGCCCAGCGCCATGCATGGCCCTGAAAAGTGTGGAGACAGCATTGTTATTAAAAAAAGGCAAATTTGTAAAGAGAGACAAGGTAAAGAATTATCTTAAAAATGAACTTTATTTTGAAAAAATACAGTAGTCTTAGAAACTATTTCATTTGATGTCATTCTAAATCCTAAAACCACATTACAACACTGTAAAGCTTACTTACATTTAACTGTAATGGATCTGTAACACTAAGATGAATTTATTTGAAGAAATATTCGAAATGCCAGGACAATTAATGTAGTTACAATGGTCTGTACTCTCTTGCTAAGCCCCATAGTCCTCCCTGCTGACTTTTTCTCCAAGATAAATGTTAGCAATAATAGAGGCTAATATCACCTTACAAAGCTGTAAGATCATATATCATCAGAAAGGGAAATTCTTTTCCAATGAAAATAGAAAAATATTTTCACATTCTCAAATGTCTTAGCTTTTGGCCTGTAGAGCAAAACCAACTCTTTTTGAAAAATAAAGCATTATTTTATGGAAAACTTATGCTCCTTCAGAGCCTAGGAGCTATAATAAGATACTTTCTTTAAATCATTGCAACTCTTAAAACAATAATGCAACTCATATGTTTTCTAAGCCAAATTTAATTAGTTTTCATAAATACCTAAACAAAAGCAATAAGTCTTTCTAGGAAGCAAACATGTGATAGGAGAACCCACAACTTTTTTCAGTGTCTCTCCGCTGTAGATGAGAGCAGTCAATAAGAATTGAAAAGCATTCCCGAGGTAGAAAAATGTGTTGTGACAGAGTGAGTGACACAAGGGAATCCTGCAGCCAGTGTCAGTGCTGTTGCAGTGCTGTGCCAGTGCTGCTCTGTCAGGAGCAGAAAGGAATTACTACATAAAAATAATAAAAGTTTTCACATGTGTTCAAATTATAGATGAATTCTATGGAAAACCTTTACCTTAAAAAACAGAAAGCAAAGTTTGAAGATCTCGGGAAATAATTTGAAGATCCTTTAAGCCTCTCTAACTCTGCTTTTTGTGCACATGAACATATTTACTGTTCCTCCTGTGCAGGAGGACCCCTCAAGAACATGGGTTTTTTCTGTGTGTCCCTTAATCACTTCATTTATTCAGAAGCCCTGCAGCCAGAAATACTCATTGCAGATCAGCTTGTCTTATTCTGGCATGGTAGGGGCAGCTGGATTTCACTAACCAAGCCCTCCACTTCCAGTAGAAATACACCCAGCCTGGCTTTTGAAATGGCAGATGCCAAGGGATCCACAGGCCAGCCTTCTCCAGTTTCCCTGAAACCCTCAAGGTAAACCCAAGGACTCTGGCCCCAAAAAAGAAGGGAGTTTACCTGTGTGGAGTGGGTGGGAAGTATTCTCTCAGTGTCACTCTTAGTGAAGGGACATCCCATTTATTGGGACAGGATTTTTTTAACATACATGCAGAAGCCTAGAATGAAATCTACAGAGTTGGATAAGAGTAGGACTATTAAAGATTAAAAAAGAATGAAAACTCCTTTTCAAACTTTTCAGTTTTGACAATATTTACTTCAGATCACAGAAGTCACATCAGCACACCAAGTATTTTTGTCTGTCAGAGAATCTCAAATCACACAGCAGTGCTAAATGAACAGAAAATAAGAAGAATAATTTCTGTGCCCTTTTCTTGGCTCAGTTAATTGTAAAACACATTTCAGCCATATTACAGAAAGGCCTCTGAACAGATTATGAATCTGCCAAATTTTAGGCCCAAGGAAGGGGAAAATGTTTAAGAGACAACTACAGCTAATCCTTCATATTGAGAGAGTTTGATTGCTGCACCAGTATGTACCAACTTGTTCCAATAGCACCCTCATTCTATACTGTGGGAAAGGATGGCCAAGGCAGTCAAAGAGATTTCCAATTAATTCAAATTTGAAGGGTAGGTTTTAAAAAAATCAATTGTCTTTATTTTACAGTGTAAAGGATTTCTGCAGTCCTTTGTGAAACTGAATTTATCAATGTAAATTCAGATCACACTTGTAAAAGATCTGATAACTTTGTAACCATTCTGAAAGCAAAGTTTAAACACTACTAGGAATTAACATCCTCCTGACAATATGAGAACTGTGCTGCTGGCTACACATTAAAGCAAAAAATTTGTTCTTATGTGAACAAAGGCACCACGACTCCAGACCAGTCAGCAGGGATCT
This sequence comes from Ammospiza caudacuta, assembly GCF_027887145.1. Classification (NCBI taxonomy): domain Eukaryota; kingdom Metazoa; phylum Chordata; class Aves; order Passeriformes; family Passerellidae; genus Ammospiza; species Ammospiza caudacuta. The sequence continues at coordinate 31,011,898 of NC_080595.1, forward strand.
CTGGATCTACTGTGAAAAAGAGGACAGAGCCTTGTCCTGAATCAGTTATCAGTTCATTGCTTTCTGCGCTGCATGTGCAGAAATCATAAAGAGGAGCCCTTAGATGATTTTAATTGAACACAATAATTGGTAGAGGTAAGTCTGTTCTAAGACACTGCTTACATTTGTAAGGGAAAAGAATAATAGAAAGAAAATGATCTTATGGAAAGATAAATGAAGTTATGCAGAAATCCACATTATCACTATCAAATGAAAATAATATTTAAACTTATTGAGACGTGAAGCTGTATAAATACTGGAGCAGGGTGAAAGGCATTCCACTGTCATGAAGGAGTTACAGAGACTTCAGAAAACAAATGCACAGTTGTGAAAGTTCATGTATAAACTTGCTATCTTGATACTGTCCATCACAAATATACAGCAACTATTGGGAGGACAAAAAAGGAATCCATTACAAGCATTATTCCTGTTTTTTGAAAAAATTATCTCTGCTCTGACATAACCTGTTAACTTTTAGCATTTGGTACCTTTAAATCAGAATGAGAAGCTAATGCAATCCACCAAGAAACTCAGCTAACAGCCTTCCAGCAACTCACCACCAAAATTGTAGGAAAAAAAAAAAAGAAGGCAGAGTTAAACTGAAACACTGACAAAACTGAGTTCCCAGTAATATGAAAAAAGAGAGCCAAAGCAATATTCCAGATGGAGATTATTTGAATTTACAGCAGTGAACTGTGTAAAACTAAAGAAATGGTAATAAAGAATGAAAGTCAATCTGACTGTTAAACAGAAGGGATAAGAAACAGTGCCACTGAGAGATGGGTGTGTTAGTCAGCAATGTGAAATGGGATATCTTTGCAAGAGATTGGCTCCAGAGCTGACAATCCTGCAACATGTCAGTTCTTTTGAAAGTAAAACCAGCAACTCCTATTAAATGCCAGCTAATCTGTAGTGAGTTATGAAAACGACTTGCCCATGCACTGTTACTTTACAACAGGGAACAGAGGAGGGGTGGAATAACTCTCTGCATCCCTCCTTTGCTCCAGAGGCTGGCTTTGCAGTACTTGCTCTGGAAGTCTCCTGCTCTAGCGGTGGAGGCTGATGGAGGACCCCATGCCTCAGGGAGATGGATGCTGCAGCACCTTTGCACCTGAGCCCTGAAGCTCAGTGACAGCATCCAGTGTGCATTCACCAATTCCCTCTTCACTCTTAAAGGTGCTGAAGTAAGGAATAAAGAAGATATCTGGGATGAGACAGTTTGGAATGGACTCCCTGCTGCCTTCACAACTACAAGTCAGGGTCTCAGTGCAGATCAGACAGCTTCCCTCCCACTGAGAGAGCAGCACAGCTGGGAAGAGGATCCCAGGCACTGACCTGTCATACTCAAGGGCATCAAGGTATCTGAATCTTTCTTAATGCTGGAAGAGTAAATTATAAATGTATTTTATTTCAGTGAGATGTTAGGCTACATGACATTGACATTTACAGGCTTCTTCACAGCTCAGTTTCCAGTGTGCTCTCACGTTTATCTGGTGTCTTTATCAGAGACCACCTGCACCCCACACAGCTCCAGCTGAATTCTGCACTGCACTCACAGACAGCCCTTGGCCATATTAAATGTTTAACCTGAGATGTGGCAGAACCTTCTCCTTGCTAGGGACTGAAAGCCTTCTGATCACCTTTGACAGTGCACAACTTGACACACATTTTTCCATTACCCAATAGTAACCAGAACAATAAATAAAATGTGTTGGCAAGCAGCCTGAAATAAAATCACAAGTCACATTGAGGCCTGACTCCTATCTCACCTTCTCTTGTTGTTTCTTTCTGTCTCACTCAGCATTTTAAAATCTTATTCTTCCTCAAAGCATCCATTTAAAGCTGAGATCAGGGAGTAAAAGCCATAGGCCTGAAATGCTTTCTTTTCTCCCATTGCCTAGAGATGCACAGCAACAGCTGGAAGGGGCCTTGTTCTTCTGGACACAACCCACAATTCTGAACTCCAAAATTTGTCTTCTGCTATTTCTGCATCAGCCTCCATTTGCCAGCCCATTGCTGTTGTTTGCTGCTTCTCTTTTAGTTCATTCACCCACTTTTCACTCTTCATGTGCATCCTGATCCTGGTTTTTACTCACACCCTCCCCTCTCCAGCTCTCTTCCCACACTGTTGCTCCTTCCTTTCTTCACCTTTGTAAACTCCAAGTCTTGCTGCATCAGCTTCTAACACCCATCAGCAATGTCTTCTAGAACAGGGTTTTGACCTCTCTCTTCATGCTCATGTGCACACACCCTTTATGTGACTCTTATTTATGAAACACATACTTAATAGAGCAGTAGATGGTTACTTATCTTCCTGCATCAGGTTGAGTGGAGAGATCATTTATTCACACAGGTCTCTGGAAAGGACTTGTATTGGAGCAGTGGTTGGTTCCCTACTCTGTTGTTGCTTGGTACCATGTTCAGGATCATCCATGAAAGAAAGGGCAAATTAGACCAGTTCACTCCCACAGGTAAAAGCAGCAAAGGGTAATTAAAAAAAAAAACTTAAAAACAAAAACAAAACCAAAGCCAAAACGAAAGAAAAGAACCACCAACCAACACACCAACAAAACAAAGAAAGCAGACAAGAAAAAGTCCTTCAGACAGAAATCAAGGTTAAAGGTTTAGCAGCCAGAACAGTATCAGAGAGGAGAACTTTATATGACAAATATCACATGATAATCAGAAAAAAAGTTAAGCCAGATGTCTGAATTTTCAGAAGTCACATGTGTTGTCTCCCCTGTACAGCTCCTAGGGGAAGGAAGTACTTGTATTTAAAGCCTTCTTTCTATATTGTTTCTTAAATTATACTTACTGCTTGTGTAGTAAGTGGAAAAGTGATCTACACCTGTTATATCTAAATCTCTTACCCTGTTTGAAGTACACCAGAGCAGAACATCTATCTGACATTTTAAATTAATGAGACAGTTGTGTACTGTCTTTAGCTGTGCCACTGTCAATCAGCTCCATTTTGTTTAATACACTGTGCTCACAAAATGTGTGAAATATTTTCTAGATAGAATGGGAGTGTAATCCTGACCTTTAAAAAAGGGTAAAATTTAGATAGCTCATTCTCACTCTTGGCATATTTTACTGCTAAGACATATTTAGCACAGTCTTAAAATTGAAACTCCTATCAGAGCTAACATAGAATGGAAAGTAAAAGTCAGTAAGAATGTCCCTAAATTAAACTGTATCAGTCTTTCCCACAGTTCCTGTAATATGTTCCAAATGGAATGGCAGTCAGATGGTAATTATAAATCACTGCTTTCAGTTTTCTAACTTGAGCATGGTCCAAGATAGACAGTGAACACCTCTGAAATAGCTTATACTGCCACCTTAAAGACTTCAGGAAGATATTAGGTTTGCTGTCGTTCTGTAGGACTTACATGGCAAAATCTGAAAAGTGTCTTCTCACATAAGGTTTTTGTACCTCTTTACAGTTTGAAAAGGTGTTGGTCAGCAGCAGAGACTCTGGAATAATCTTCTGTGAACTCAGGAAGATGGTACTATACTGTGTCATTCTTAAGTCACTTTAGAATTTTTTTCAGGAACAGCACTAGAAACCTTTTTTAAAAATGAAAGATATTGGCATTCATGGTGGGGAGTGGGGGGCATCCTTCTGATTGGATTTTAGACAGTTTTTTTGATCAAATTCTATCTGTCACTAACTTACAGAAATATATTAATAGTGCTCAAAGGATCATTTATTGCGCTCTTGATCTGTGAAAAATACAGACTGGGTAAGTTTCCTACTTGCAGTTTCCTCTTCCACAGCTCGCAGGATCTTGTGAAATGTTCCAGCAAATTCAGGCTGGAGTAATACTAGAACAGCTATAGAAAGTGTTGGATACACAAAAATGGAGCAATGGACAGTAGAGGCTCTTCCAAAAGGAAGCTTGAGAACACATAAATATATTTCAAACAAAAGTTCTAACCTGGTGAAATTTGTGCAGAGGCTTAACATTTTACTTAGTGACTAACTCTATTTAAATCAATGAGGCTCTTCACAGCATGTAAAACTTGACACATACACAAGGCTTTACAGGATCAGGGCCAAATATTTTTTTAAGAGTGTGACTTGCTTGGAGACATTCCAGAGGAAAATGAACCATGTGGAGCTCTCCATAAAATTGTTGGCACCATTCTGCTTATTAAATAGACATGAATTCACTCAAACAAAATAAGGTCTAGACATTTATATCAAGTATGTGGAAGTTTGTGCCTATTCCTAAGTTTAAAAAAAAAGTCATAATGCTTCTAGATTTGTAGGTTGTGTTAAATTCTTGTAAATCTTCATTTAAAGTTTTATAAGCTTCCCTCTCTTACCTATTTTAGTATCTTACCTATAGTTTTTCTTTCAGGCTAAGTTTGTTCTGTGAGCCAGTAAATTGCTGGAAGTTTCAATGGAAAATAATTTTTATTATTTACTTCATTATCTTAGATGTGGCAAAACATAAAACTTCCTATCTTACCTCAAGTTAATTCCATGCTGAGACAAGAATTTGTTGTTCAATTTGCAGCTTGTGTATTGAAGAGCGATATATTCATTTCAGGAACAGAGTCTAATTTTAGATCCATATTGAAGGTGTGATGAAAAGGCAAATGCTGGGAATATCAGTAGGACTTTTCAAGAGCAAGCCCAATATAGTTCTTGAACTATATAATGATTGTGAGGTTAAAGAAATCATAGAATAGAGTTTACTGATCTAAGTGGAACCTGTTACTTACCTGAAATTATTTACCACCCACCTGTTATCATGGGCATGGCCTTAAACTACTTCAGATAAATGTGTCAACATTAGAGCTCTCCAAGAAAACAGAATTAGTCATTTGGCCCACTGGGTGCTGGACTGCTGGTGGGTAGCTGCTGCCAGCCCTTTAAATAAGAGGTCAGGGGAGACATGTGGAACATCTGGCAACAGCAGGTACTTTTGTTAATCCCACAGGCCACAGGTCACATTGTACCACAGCTCACAAAATCAGCCACTTTTAGCAAAGTAGGTTTGCTTGACCTCCAGGTATCTTGAGGTCAGATTCAAAAACTTCTGCAGATGTAGACAGGAACCCAGCAGGATCTTCACAAGTCCCCAGGTGCTTGCTTCCAATTGGTTTCTCACTGGGACTGTCTTTGTAGGAATACTTTAAAAACAGTTCAAAAATATGGCATTAGGTGTCTTAAGGCACACTGCTTCAGGCTGCAGACAGCCAGATGCTGCCTTTTGGGTATTTGGTTTTTTCAGCTAAATTTAGGGCAGCTGTCCCATATCCATACCAAAATCCTCTAGTCCTCCCAGTCTGGGAATGTAGGAGACCTGGATGGGTTAATAGGGAGAATTGCTGCATGAACCAGGTACATTTTAGTGAACAGAATTGCACTGAATGTCTTGGAAGTCTTCTTCTTCTGTGACAATCCCTGTGAGTTTTTCAACAGATATAGCACCCCACATATACGGGAAAAGAATAGTTTCTTCACCAGCTGGGCTGGGCTTGATGCTTCAAAATCATCCCTGAAACAAGGATTCCTTCCCTTCTATAGGCATACTTTCCAGAGCAATTTCTGCATTCCTATTTTTAAAAGTTGCACATTTTGAAGATATGGGAACACATGCTCTTTGCAAGATAATCTCCAGCTCCTTCCCCACTCCATACTGTCACACTGCTCAAAAGCAATTTTAATGCATTGCTGCAAAGCCTGTTATAGAAATGTATATAATCTATATGATGACTTGCCTGAGAAAAAATGGGGAATATTGCCAAGAACGGTAATTGCATTTTTAAGGTTTCAGAGTGTTTAGAGGTGGAAGTATTGAATCCAGAGCAATGTCCTTGGAAACTATACAGCAAATACAAGGATCAGCAGATTAGCACTAGATGGCACTACAGTAATTTCCACTCAAAAAGCAGAGGCCAAGCACAGGGAATGATGGACTCAGGTCCAGCTCTGAATGGGAAGCTCAGATTTACCATCCAAATTTTACTTGTGTGGCCTAGGGAGATTCTGGGAAATATGAGGTGTAGCAGTCTTTCCAAGGATTAAAATATAGAGCCTTCACTTATATAGAGCCTTCACTTCACTTGAAAACTTATAAGATGATGAAGAGTGGAAAGCTACCTGAATGTTTTAATTTCACAAAGTGAGAAAACAAGGTACCTGAAAATCTGTTATGTTCTACTGAATCCAAGGTAAGCATACCTAGATTCAGAATATCAAAAGGATTCTCACTCAAAAGCACACCAGAAGTGTTAAGTGTTGTTTGGGCAGACAGTTCATTGTCTGTCTGCAGATACAAACTGCGTGTTTGTAATTACAGTGGTTTGTGCTTAAAAGTGAAAACTTGATTTCTTTCACCAAAATCACCTGGATTTTGGGACTAACCTCATATCTTACATTTCCTGTCACACAAAGTTAAATGCTGGCTGTTGCCAATTTCTAGTAATATTTCCCACGGGTGATAGCTAACATCAAAGCTCAATCCATATCTTGTTCTTATAACAGTCAATATAGCTCATTATCTCTAGCACACTGATTTGAGAACTTTTGGAATTTTGCAGAGGTACAGTCTTTACATAGGCAGAACTGAGTGATTCTGTAGCTTACATTATCAAATACATATAGGAGAAAATAGAGCCTGTCAAGAAAGTCATACTCATTCTTGTAGGCTGAACCACTTTAAACTAAATGCATACGTTTGTGGCATTGAAAAAAAAAACCATGGTCTACCTCAGATTTGAATTCTAAAACACTGTAGAACCAGATTTATAAATCTTGAAATTCCTTTAAAAGAAATACCCAAGTGCAGATTATTCACTGCAACAGCATTACAAGTTATTTTTACAATAGAATTATTTTTCTATTATTCCTACGAGTTATATTTTGCCTTCTGTTATGCTCCAGGTTCAAATCCTCAAGGGTAATTATTATCTATTTCACTGGAATCAGTGGGAGTTAGATATTTCAAAGATAGGAAACTCTGACATTTCAATTTTAAGGCAAGTTCAATATGAATGTTTGAGTTTCTTCAAGTAAATCTTGTTCTAGTCATACAGCTACGTATACTTTAGGGATATTGCCAGGTAAAAGTCCATTTACTTGTCAGTCAAAAACAACCAAAAAACCCCTACTAGTACATTCCTTTACCACAAGAATGGTCTTTATCAATGGAAATAGCCTGACTGGAGACAATATAATCACTTAAGTAAATAAGCACTGGAACCAGTAGTATTTGACAATAAGCTCTGCTCTCACCCAGCCACTGTGTGGAGGTTAACTCAATGGGCTTTCATCCCAAAAATGCTGAAGAGGGTTAAGAGCATAAAAATCTAGCATTGCACCCTTGCTTCAAACTACCAACACTTAAATAGCATCATTTAGTAATAAATGAGACGCCCCTTGTGCTGGAATTGCACTGTTTGCCCATGCAAGGCTAAACCTGTGGTAAAGAGGAGAGACATATGATCTCCAAAAACACTTTAAACTCTCTCCTTCAGTCATGAGCCACTGTTCTTTGAAACGATTCCTGTGTGGCTCTGAGCACATCCTGAGAAAATGTTCTGGTTGTCCTACTTCTTCTAATGTGTTCTCTAATAAGGGCTCCTTTTAATCTGTGCTTTAAATCTCCTTTATTCTGGTCATGGTTTCACACTTTGAGATGCTTCCCTGAGGCCTCCTCTGACCTCAGAAGAGGCTTGAAAACAACCATAACTTGCTGCTTGCTTTCTCAGACATGTCTATGACTGTTTCTGGAGTCCATGTTGGTGCTGACAGACACTGCAGGCTCCGTCCTAGATGTAGGAATGGTCTGTGTAGCTGGCAATGAAGCGTGGCCCTCTTGGAATTACTTGGTGAAGGTCTGATGAGACATGCAGTTTATTGTTCCCGTCTTGCAACCTGGGTGACTTTACCAAAGTCAATCCCAAGAACCCATTTGAAATCCAAAATGGCATCTGGAAAAGATCCCCAGCAATGTGTTATGCCTGTGGGAAACAACAACAGTGCCCCAAAGCTCACTGTTTTCTTTGTCACCGCACCAGAACAGGGTGACAGGGAGTTGGAAGAGCAAGGCCAGCTTCAGTGGAGGTGTATCAGTGCCCAGCTGTGCAGAGCTGGGAAGAGCACTGTGCTTGACAGATGTGCTCAGTGCATTGCTAGGGACATTGGCCAACCACTCTGGGTGTGTGTGTGTGTGGGTGTGTGAGGCAGGAGAGCCAGGAGTTGTCTTACCTGGCTCTATCACCAGGTAACTCGCCTAAACTAAACCTATGCTCTCTTAGTGCCAATGGCAAGGTAGGTAGGTTAATAAATATATTCTGTTCTAACCTAGAAGACAAATATTAAAAAACTACTTTAGAAGGTTATTAGCTACTATTTAGTTAGCTGAACATGTAATAAAAGTTTTCCCTCATTTAAAAAATAAGGCAAACAATCGTGAAATATTTTCAAAATATAGCACATTTATGACAATCTAATTCCCTTCTAGGTTTAATATTCACATTTGAAACTTTCCCAACTTCTTCAATTTATCTATTGCCTTGAATTTTGTTCCTCTTCATTTCCAACCTAGCCTGTTTCACTCCTCCTCAGACAGCCTGGGCTACCTGGGGATCACAACAGAGCTGCTGCCCTTATTGCGGTGCTTGGGAGTGTTTAGCTGCATTCAAAAATCATGTTAGTAGCCACTAACACCAACCATTACTGATTATCATCAGATTTTTATGAAAATAAAATAGCTAAATCCTAAATCCTATATTGCTGATGTTCAGTGCTTTGAAAACACAGAAGTTGTTCAAAACTTCTTTGCTGCAAGTCTGGAAATCTCCAAGTGGAATGAAGCCACCAACCAGAATGTCTCCCAAACTACCTTGTGGTAGGCACTGCCTCAGAAGAATACAGCCTGCACAAATATTCTCGGGGACTGTGCAGCTGCTTTGATTTTTTACACTCAAATTTTGCTGACAATCAAGTGACCTGGAGAACCAAGAGATTTTTTTAGAGCTATTTTGTAGGTTGTTCGGTAAAAAACCTTGGTCAGTGTAACACAGCCCTGTTGATGCTGGTGTCAGGTGTCACACGCAATTTTGCTTCACCTCTCTCCAACTAATGGTGATTTCTGCAGATTAAAATTGCTCTTACAAGTGCTGAAAACCAGTCTTCCATGTTGAATCATGGAAGGCATGGTCTGCCAATCCTGCAGTACAGTGGACAGTCAGAGGGACAAAGCACTGAAAATACAAGCCTGGCACGCATCTGGGTGGTGTTAATTTGGCTTCAACTCAACCTCCTCCTACTGTTGCTGTAGCCTGAAAAATTGTGCAAATGCATTGCTGCTGAAGAAAGGAAGGAAAACGAAACAAGTGCAGAGAACAGAGCCACCAGCTCACATTAGTATTCTGCCCCAGTGAAATGAACCAGATCCTTCAGACTAAACAGGCACAAACCAAGGTCTCCTCGGGAATACAGCTGCTTGAATAGGAATGGCTCTAATCTCAGCAGTACCACAAATCCCCTTTGAGAAAAGGAACTTTGGGACTCTTTAAATTTTTAATTGTTCCTCGTTTTCTGTGAAACAGCAATGTGCCTCAAGCACTCTAATAACATTGCTGGCTTGCTCTGCTGTAACAATCTGTAAAAACTCATCCAGTCAGATGATTTGGAGTTTAATATCAAATTGCTTTGGAGAACATTCATGGCTGGAAGTGCATAATAATATGTTTTATTATTGCTGTAAAAAAAAAAAAAAAAAAAAAAAGAAAAGCTAGAAGAGAAGTGGTTTGCTTTCATCCACTGGGGAGCTTTGCTTTGTTATTACATTCTGTGCAATGATAATTAATGATTCCACAACCAGCACTAAAAAAAATGTTCCCTGGATAAAATTTTCAAAAGTAACTAATGGTTTGAAGTTTCTTTGCTTTTATGAATTCAGTTTGAAATACCTTGAAGATGGTTTTCAGAAAAGGCTAAGCACTGATTTTCTGCAAATGGTCAAGCTCCCTCTCAAAACCTTCAGACCCTGTCATTTTAAGATCATGGTAGATACTGTTTACTGGTGACAAAAGTATGCCAATTCATGAATTAGTAACAGAGCACCACATTAGATCACAAATAAATCCATTTCAAAGGAAAAATTATACCTTCCTTGCACCTGCAAGAACAGACTTCTCAGCTCTTGGGATGACTGGAAATTACTTAATGATCAAACAAACAAGCAAAAGAGGGTAGGCTAGGGACCGGTTCTAGCAGTTGCTTTGTATTACTCAGTAAAAGAAAGATGAAGAATGCATACTACACTCTTGGGTGGTGCTTGGACGTGTCAGAGAACTTGTGAGTGTCACTGCATGTGTTGTGCCTGCCTGAAGCTGTCCTGGAGCCTGGTTGTCCTTTTTCTGGCAGGAGGAGTCACTATTAACACCTATGCAAAGTGGGATCCTGCAACCAAATCAGAAAGTTGATGTTTCAGCTTTGATGTCGATGCTTATTCAAAGTCCAGAACAATGGAGAAAGGAGCATCATAGATGTTCTTATTTCATCCACCCAAATGACTCAGCTTCCAAAAAAATCATAAAGGCTTCCAGGTCTTTTCCCCAGCTCAGCTGCAGTGGAGGAGGCAGAGGGAAGCAAAGGGCTGGAAAGCAAGTAACCAGCCCCTTCTGAGCTCTTCCTCCACCACAGTGATTACACTGGGGTATCCTTATTTCATGCCCCTCTATTTCTAGTCATGTTCAGTTAGCCCAGATTAAACAAACTTGGATTTATATTGTCCAGCTTAGTCCAGTCACTTCACCAGCCTTGCCTTTTCTTTGAAGGGTAGTCCCTGGCTAGGGCAGGTGTGCTGGATGTTCAAATCAACATTTAAAAATCTATTTTTCTTCTGATACCTGAAGTTCTTGCATTCTTAAGTGCAACCTTGCCTTCTATTTATTTAGGCAAGATAGAACTTCTGGTCCTGTAAAATTAACATGATTCTGCTTGTGAACAAACAGATCACCAAGCTGTGACTGATTTTACATGTAAGCAAAGCTGCCAAAGGTCAGTGAAGGCAAAGCAGGGCAGCATTTGGTAGGTGAAGGTGCCCAGCAGGCTGGCCTGCTGATGAAGGTTCCTCCATTCTTAATCCTGAAGCTGTGCCATGTTGGGATTATTTTTGTTAGATTAGACACCAGACAAGACCCTGCATTTGCTCTACCTTTCCCAGGATTGTCCACTTCTGCTTTGCAGAAATCTCTTGTCCCTATTGCAAGTCCCTCTTGCCAAATCTTGTGGTTTATCTAGTACATGCTCATCAGCCTTTTGCTTCAAGGTGTCCTTTGCTGACAGGATTTATCCACAGACACCAAGATTTCCTCAGCAGGATAATGAAAGTGCTTATTGTTTTACTCCTCCTCTCTTTCCTTGCTATTATACTAGGTTTTCCATCACTAATTATTCTTCTCTGCCTGGCTGAAGGAGAGAGTAATATTCATCTCACTCTGAATGGAAAAAGACTGGAAGTAAGGAGGCAGCATGGAGTACTCACACTAATGATGACTACCCTGATTCCCATGGGCAATCCTCTGGCTTGCTGTGTCACCATGGCCTAGAAATGCACCCTAGCACAGGAAATTCCTACCACTGTATCTGCACCTCAGTTCCACAGACACACAGATTTCTGGGCACAGATGATGGGTCTGCAGAGAAGGCTGCTTGCCACATCAGCCAGAATTTAAAAGTGCTCTTTTGCCTTGCTGAAGTCCAATTTAGTTTTACAACCCCTGACACTGAGGTTTGGTATGTGGCTGTTAGGAGTGAGGACAGAACATGTACATTGACTAACTTCTTCAAATTTATTAAGTTCCATCTGGAATGAAAAAGTTTTATTTAAGATCATCATAAGATCTATGCCTGCATTTGCTTTCTCAGAATTGCTCTAGGCAGAAGAGAGGATAAATTCTAGACAAGGAAGTGGGAGAGAGTGCTTGGGGCCAGAGCTGCAGAGGTTGCCAGGGTCAGACAATTTGCAATACAGAAGCAGGATCAGCCAGGGACACACAGAGCAGCAACAATCCAGCAGATTTGTGCTAAGGAAACATGGTTAATGTGGGGCTGGTGAAGCAAGCACGGTGGCCCATAGCAGAGAAAGTGGGCAGTGTCGCCCAGGAGTGGCAGACTGAGGGCACTGTGCACAGCATGCCCCGCAGCGCTGCATTGTTGGCAGCACACACCCCGGGCTGGCGGCGTGCCTGGGAAATAAACACTGAAAGATGAAAGCAAGCCAATGTGGGAGGTAGCAGCCAGCTCAGTTTCCAACCTCTGATCACCTTCTTCCAAGTGGTGTTTCCTCACAGCATCCCCATGTCCTCCTACAATGCACAGACCATTGCCCTCCATCAGGAAAATTAATTGCCATATGAAAGATGGGGTTGCCCAGAAATTTCCCCAGGGAATTGCTTTTCATTCAAGACTGTGTGCACACCCTAAGAAAGGTGATCTGATTTCTTCCAATACGCTCATTGCAGCCTCATAGTTTGGAACACCCACCACAGTCCATGACTTTCTCATATCCTTCCCAGTGTTATGGACAGAGCTCTTCAGAGCCCCACACAGCAGTGCAGAGCAGCCACAGCAAGTTCCATCATGCTTTGAGGGCTGAGAGCTGGTCCCTTGCATCAATGATCCCTCACAAAATCAAAGTATGTCCTACAGCTGTGTGGGTCAGGGCATGATAACCACCAGCTGCAAAGTCTCCATCCTGCTGAGGTCTGCCCACAGCCTAGCTCTGCTGGTATTAGGAATGGTATTAGGATTTTTTCTTCTTGTTTATAGCATGTAGCCACCTATTTCCTTTCTTTTCCTCCATCCTATCATCAGATCTTTAAAATGAAACAAAGCAGTTGATTATTTCTCTCCAGCCAGTTGTAAGTTCTTTGTCCTTGTAGCAGGCCAGAATGGCAGGTGTTTTCATTAGATGAAAACTGTTGGCTGAACTTTAATCCTGACAAAAATGGTAAAATCAAGAGGACCTGCTCTACAAATATAAAGAGATGTAGCAAATCTGAGGGTTTATGTTTCTAAAACTTTATACTTCTGATGAGTTTTAAGTATCTAGCATAAAAATTTTTACTGCATACTGGAAATGAAAATGCTACCATTTCCTACAGAATTAATTAAAAAGCGAAACAGCCTATAAGCTGAGGTTAAAACTGATTCATAGAACTTTTATGCAAGTGGAGTCAGTGTTGGATAACTGCAGAAAAGACTCTTGTGGTTTAACCCCTGGCTTCATCCTCTTTCTATCTTCCCTTCAGGTATTTATACACCTGAGTAAGATCCTCTTCTAAGCCTTCTCTCCTCCAGCCGGAACAGCCCCATCTCCTCCATCCCCTCTTTACAGGAGAGGTGGTCCAATCCCCTAATACCTGAGCGACCCTCTGTTGAGCTCTCTGCAGTAGCTTTGTGCCTCCCTTGTACTGGGGAGCTTCGCAGGTTCAGCCTCACCAGTGCTGAGGACAGGAGCAGAATCAACTCCCTCAACCTGCTGGCACCATGCAGCCCTGGATGCTGCTACCCTTCTCTGCATCAAGGGAGTGTTGCTGGCTCGTGTTCAACTTGGTGCCCACCGGGACCTTCCCACAAAGCTGCTGGGACAGCCCCCTGCACATACAGGCACCTGGGGCTGCTGCTCCCCTGGTGCAGCACTTGCATTTTCCCACGTTGAGCTGTTAACCAGATCCTGGCTATGCTGGCTCTATATTTATTTTGCCTGTTGTTGATATGTGTTAGCACATTCTTTCTTGCACTGTTTATGTAGGGCTGCCAAGTGGCAATTCAGCTGCATTTGTGCGGGGTGCACATGAATCCTTCATGAGTGCTACCCAACTCTAGAAATGTAAATTCACACACTGGCCTCATCAGTATCATTTTGAATGCAACTAACATCCATTAGCTATGTTTCATTATATTTTTCATCCTCTTCCAAGGTGCAGAATTGCTTATACAGTGTATTATTTAATCTTTGGGGTTTTTTGCTGGTAATGTAGATGCTAGGCTGTGTTCTGTATGCTGAAGTATTTTAAGTTGTCTCTTCTTCAGGCTAATCCAGGGTGGTTACCTCAAAATCTGCTCACAGGGCAAGTGCTGCCCCTTCCCCTGGAGCACTTAGTGCCTTCCACTGAACTTGTTTTAGTTTGTTGAGATTTTCCTTGCATTTTGTGACCCCAAACTGGATGCACTATTCCACAAGTAGCTGAGCAGAAATAAATAATCTCTTTCTTTGGCCTACTGGCTATGCTTCCAATAGTATGACCCAGGATGCTCTTGGCCTGACACCAATGTGCTGTCCAACGAGACCCCACATCCTTTGCTTCAAAGCTGCCCCACAGCCCATCAGTCTCCACCCTGTGTTCTTGCAGAGGCCTGTTCCTTCCCAAATGCAGGACCCGTCAAATTTCCTTGTGTTCATCCTAGCTGGGTTTCACAGGCTTCCTATCATGTCATTCCCCACCCAGTCTACATGCACTTAAATGGCAGCTCTGTCCTTCAGCACTCACTGTTCCTGCTTTAGCACCACCTGCAAGCTTGTTGAGCACACGCTCTGTGTCCTCCTCAAAAGCCTCTGAGAAAGATGCCGAGAGAACCGGCTCCTGCCATTCTCTGCTTGCTGCTGCCTCCCAGTAGAGTAAACCCTGGACCCTTCCCTCCGAAGGGTCCTGCATCCTTCCTCATCTGAATGCACCGTAGTGTCCCAGTGTGCCTGCCAGACACAGGAAAATGTGATCTGTTCTGTCACTTGGAATAGCAGCCATCTTTTTGCACTGGTGCAGCAGAGAGTGATTCCTTTGCCGACGCGATCGGATGTTCCTTCATCTGCGTTTAGGCCAAGTCATGGATGTGCTCTCCATTACACGGGGGAAGGGAGATGAAACTGCTTTGAATGGGGTATTGCTCCCAACAGCACTGTAAAAAGGCCAATCACTTGGGTTTTTTTAAATTTTAAAAGTTTAATAGTAATAAAATGGTTATAAAAATAGTAATACAATTTCAGTAATAATAATTTGGACAATTTGAATTAGGACAATATGAGACAATAGAAACAAAGAGTTATGGACGCCCGGGTACCTTTATCTGGGCAGCACAGGCCCGAAAAAGGGCACACGTTAACAAAGGATTAACCCTTAAAAACAATAGCCTGTTGCGTATTCATACATCTCATACACGATGCATAAATTCCATTCAAACACAGGATTCTGTCTGGTCATCGTCAACTTCTTCCTCTGAATCCTAACAGCACCTTCGAGCTGGGAAGAAGTTCGTTTCTCCTGATACTGGGGCAATAAATTCTCATTCTTTGAAAGATTTAGGTGTCCTGTGGCTGCTATCTCGCTGCCAGTCCTTTCTTTAAAAAAAGTATCCTACATAGCATAGTTTCTATTTTAACAATTTTTATAACCTAAAACTATATTAAACACACTACTTAAGAGAATTAATACAGCATTACTTTCTAACACAACACATATAATATTCATTTTAATATTTGCGAAAAGCCAATCCTAAAATACGCATTTTCCACAATACCGACGTGTCTCCAAGGGCCTCCACGCGTTAAGCTTTTGCTGCTCCCTGCAGCGCGCAAGGAGCCGCCGGCAGGCGCAGTGCCGAGGCGGTCCCTGCCTGCGCAGCATCCGGCGTCCCGGGAGCCGCACTGTGAGAAGCCACCAGCTTCCCCCCGCCGTTCCCGCTCCGCCCCGCCCCTGACGCCGGCTGTCGCTGGGAATTCCGGCTGCCGGCGGGGCGGGGGCTCCGCTCGGCCGCCCCTTCCCCGCCGCCCGCCCCCGCACGTGGCTCCGCCCGGACCCAAGATGGCCGCCGGCCGGCCGCCCCATTCCCGGCGCGGGCATCGCGCCCGACTCCAAGATGGTGGTCAATGGAGGCCACCGGAGACAGCCTAGCGGGTCAGTGCGAGCGCCGTGCCCCGGTTGGCTGGGCGACGCCCCGCCCCCGCCAGCCCGCCGCTCCCATTGGCGCCGCTGGGGGCCAGGTCGGCTCTCATTGGCCGGCGAGGTGTCGCTCCCGGTGTCTCCGCTCCGGGGCCCGGGGAACTATTTTACATTGGGCGGAGGGAGGGAGGGGGCTCGGTCCGGTCGCTCCGTGAGCGGCACCGGCGGCGGGCCCGGGCCGGGGATGCTACGGGCGCTGCCCCCGCCGGGACGGCGCTGAGGCGCTGCTGCCCGCGCCGGGACGGCGCAGCGGTAGGTGCTGCCTCCGATCGGGGCGCGGGCGCGGGCGCGGGCGCGGCGGGCGGGCGGGCGGGACCTGCCTGCGCCGCTCGCCCCCCGGCGGCCGCGGCCCCGCTGCCGCACGCCGAGGCCGCGGCTCCGTGCGGGAGGGAGGCGGGAGCTGCCGCCCTGTCCCGGCCCGAGGGCGTCGGGGGCCGGGGGAAGAGACGGCGAGGACTGGGCTGTAGCCGCGGCCGGGAGAAGGGCGCCTGGGGCGGGGGAGGCGCGGAGCGGTGCGGTGGGGCGGCTCCGTTCGGCGCCGGCCCCCGCTGAGGGCTCGAGCGGAGCCCCGCGAGCGGGCATCGAACCTGCCCGGCCGGACGGCGCTGCCCGGGGTCGGCACCGGGGCCATGGTGTGGCCGGTGCGGGAGCAGCGGGGCGCTCGGCGCTCTCCTGTGCCCCAGTCTGCACGCACGGCTTGTCCGTATGGAAGTGTCCTGGCAGAATGACCACTGAGGGGACCTCGGGGCGGCCAGGCTCCCGTTAACCCCCGCTGCGGAGCGGCGTGCGCTGGGCAGCGGGCCGGGCTCCCTCGTGAGAGCGCATAAAAGTTTGCAAGTGGTCCTTATACGCATCTGATTCGAAGTTGTGAATGATTTCTTGGAATTGTAGGAACAGTAAATCGAGTTATTTCTGCTGTTGTTGTCAACTTTGTACTTCAATACTTGCACTGAATCACAGGAGCTTAATCCCATGGAATACATTTCTGTCTCTGAATATTTGTTTCATCAGGGTTGTGTATAATCTGGTGATGTAGTTTTATGAACCCAGCATGTACAATAGTCTGCTTCCATTCCCTGAATACTTACAGAATCCTCCCCTCTTGTATTTTTTTCCCTCTCCTGTAAAGCTTGTTGAAGTTTTCTGCACTGTTTCTGATTGTAAGCAATACATTTTATGCTGTTCATCATGTGGCACCATATCCCATACTGTGAGGTCTGATCCCAGGCCATACCACACAAACCAAAGATGCTTTTTCACTAGAGCTAATTCCAGTATTGTTGGGGAATGTTACATCCATAGAAATCTGGAAGTGTGATCCGTGCACCTCAAGACCTTGTGTCGTGCAAGTTTGTGCCATGAGAAGCTTGTGCTGAAGATCTCGTGCAGCTCTCAGCCTGAGCATAACCCCTGTTACCTTGAATATCCTCAGCTGATGAGTTTGCTGCCGTGAGACACTTGAAAGGAGGCAAGTTTCCAAGTTAGCAACCTCCTACTTCATTCAGTTGTCAGTCTGTAAACCAAGATACTCAAATGGACCTCATATCGAAGCAATAGCCTTAGCAATAGAGTTTCTGTCAGAACAATCCAATTCTTTACATTTCTGTACATGACTAAGTATGGCAGAGTGAATTATTTGTCAGTCCAAAGCAAGCGACAAGAAAGAGAAAACAAACCAATTTTGTGACCTGGTGGACTGAGTGGATGAAATCTGTTCTGATTTTCCAGTTGGTCTAAATGCCCTGCCTCTGCTCTGGTTTTCAGCATTGCATTAGCAATACAAATCAGGCAGTGAATTCAGACAGTTGGGTAGCAGTAGCTTGACATGACTTCCATGTGTATGAGAGCATTGCAAAAATGGCTGAATAAGTCCTTGTAGGAATATCTAGAATTTCTCTTCTGTTGCTCTTTTAATGATGGCAGGTACATCTAATAAAGAGGGAGCAAATGCAAGGGATTAGAAATCAACTGTGTTCAAGCAGAAAGGGTTTCTTTTAAATCTTCTTTGCAACATGTGAAACCTGTCTCTCTGCAGCAAGGTTCTAGAGAGATGACTTTTCTTCAAATTAGATGTTTCCTTGATGGACATATAACCAAAGATGGTATAACATGCATTTTTAGGGCTCATTCGTTATGCTTAGAGATGGATTTTAGTCTAGTCAAACAATAGTGATGGTTTTTATTAATAGTTGTAAAGCACCTCATCCTGTGATAGCTTCCTGCAAAATAGCTAAATTTTTGATAGATACTTCGTGGATTCAGATCACTCCATGTAACTTCCATACAGCAATTTTACCTATTCTTAAAATTTAGTTAAGCTGGTGGTAATATATTTATTGTTGCAAATAGTGAAAACAAATGTAAAATCTAAACAGGATGCCTTTTTGTTTACTAAATTGTACATTCCTGACTTCATAGATGAAATAACTTGATGTAAAGGCTTCGTCATAAACTCCTAAAATACTGATTTTTATTCCAAAGTATTGGAATAGGTTGGCTAGTTAAGTAATTCCTGAATAATTGTCTGCTTTAGGCTGATTTCCTTGGCTTGTTTTCCCAAGAGCTGTGCTTCCTAGTTTCAGCCTTAGGGGGAAATGAGCACTTGGTTTTACCTGGTTGTGTTTGTGCCTAGAGGCTTCCAGGGGGTGCAAGGTTTGGTTGTACAACAAGCAGTGCCTCCCCTCCATCTGATCATGGCCTGCACTGTAGTGAGTAGCCCTCTGTCTTCCAAAGATATCCACCTAGTGTAAAAGAACACGTTTTGATTTATGGGATTTGAGGTCTGAAGGATGACCGGCTTTTCTGATATGCTGACCTATGCATTAGTTTGAAACAAGCATGCAACTGCTCCATTAAATAAGAAGTGCCCTGGAGTGATATGTATTTGTGTGGTTTGCTTGTTGGACAGCTTATTTTAATCTTTGAGCTATATCTAGTTAAAATGTTGTATTTAAAATTTAGTAAATGTATGCTATACCTTCTGGAGTCCTTATACTTTGTCAGCTTGATAAATTAACTTTGACACACTGAATATTTTTCACCAGCTAACGTAGCTGTTAGTTAAGTTAAATAAAGGAGAAGAGCCCACATGCTCTCTCCATGCATACAGCTGGACATTTCTGTTAAATTTTTCAACAAAAATGAAATTTTGATTGGTTCTTAAAGCTTCATGAATACACTAATTGGTGAATCATCTGATGTGCAGTTTAGTTTCAGGAAATATGAAATGGCTCACTAACTTTGTAGTTACAAGATTATGCAGACCTTCTGAAAATCTCAGTAAGAAAATGTGTGCAGTGGTGGTGGTTGATATTTTTGGCTGTGAGAGAGGTTGGCTAAAACTCAATGCAGTTATGCATAGTCTGCACTAGTTTATATGGTAGGCACTCAATTGAAGAATTATCTGGAAGGAAGAAGGAATAATTTGACAGTTTTATCTGCTCTCGGGACCTTATCCAGATTTTGGTGAAGAAGTTTGCAGTCAGGAACCTCTTCTAGCTCTGTAACAGGTCCTGAACATAGTTGCTTTTCACCCTGTGTTTTTATAGTGCCGTGGTTGTTGAATTCTTCAGCCTTAATGTTGGACAGCTGCAAAGCATTTAAAGCCTATCTATGAAAGATTGGGATAAGAAGGAGGGGGAGATGGAGGCTGGCCCAGATCAGTAATACTTCTTGAGGACTCTGAAGTATTTTCTTTATGTAGCCGAATACAGTGTGTTCAGGGCTAGCTGGAGACTCTTTGATGATGTACTGCATTATCAACTGAAGCATTTAAAACAGTACTCCTTTTTTGTGAAAGTTTGAATCTTTACAGTAGTTGAAGGATCAGAGAAGTCAGAAATTTGGTTTTCTTTTTGTTGCAGCAGAATAATAGCAATTTCAGTGCGCTACATAACTAGTCTGTGTAAACTCAAGGTTTTTTACAAGAAGTATTTTACTGCTGTTGTGGATCGTGAAACATTCCTTAAGATACTGTTGTATTGCAATACCTGTGGTGAGCACCAGTTTGTTAGAGGCAGAAACTTTTACGGTTTTTGTAAGTGCTTCAGTGATTTCAGACTGGAGCACATTTACAGAGGTGAAATTTGAGATGTTGCTTAAAAATTGAAGTGGAGTAGGAGCAATCAAAAATAATTTTTCTGCAGTACTAAATCTGATATGTTTTTGTTCCTCCTCAGCAGAATGAATTCTGATAGTAATTCAATGGTCAGCCTGGCTCCCAAATGAAATAACTTGGGCCTCATTGCTCAAGACTCAAATGTCAGTCATAGGATTAAGAATTGTAATTCTGGGATAAAAAATGTCTGGGGCTTACTACCTAATATTCCCATTAGGCTAGTAGAGACTCAGGGACAGCAGTTGAATGAATTAGGCTTGATCAAAACTCTGATGAAAATTGATCAAGATAATTTCTTCGACTTTTTGGCCTCTAATAACAAAAATTTAGCTTAACAAAAATAAGCAGTGGTGCTTATGCCAGTTTGACTTACTTAATTTTATTCATGGAACTTGCCTAGCTAAAGATGAACATGTTTAATGGGGTAGACCCTGTTTCTTGAAAAGAACTTAAACAGGGAACTTCCATCTCCAAGATGTCTCTAACTTCTGATTCTTGGGATTTCATCTGCTTAGGTACATCTAGTTTTATATCAAACTACATACTCTGCCTCTGTACCTTGGGTTTTTGGTTTTGCAGCAAGACATGTGCAGCACTGTTTGATTACTGACTGATTTACTTGTGGAAAAAGTACCTATTACTGAATTTTGGTTTGAGGGAGCTTTTATACTTGGGGTCTGTGAAGGAGGTGTTTTAATCATTCCACTAGTGCACTAACTCATCAATTTTATCAAATATATATTTTTTTAATTTAATATTTGCTCAATAAGTTAAATTTTCAATTGAGTTGTGTCTTGCAGTGTTTTTGACTTGGTAGATATGATTTTCCATTTGTTGGTCTTACTCTTGGCTTGGAAGAGGAAGGCAGCAATGTATTTTTAAGCTGTCAAAGCCTTGCGGTGGTAAAATTATTAACAGTTAAGATTGAGAGGTCTGGCTAAGGGGTTATCTTTACTCCAACAACATTCCTTTCAACCAAAAGCTAGCAGTCTGATTGTTTCCAACTTTGCATCTCAGATAGGATAATACCAGGCCACCCCTGTAGGCTCCACCACGAGCCATCTCCATGTTGTCACATTATTTAGTGCCAGAGTGCTCATTAGATTTATGGCTGTTTAGCAGCAGACCTAAGGAGTCCATCCCTCCCAGGGAGGGTACCTGGCTTTGTTGACATTGATGTGATTGCTTTTCCTTGCCTTTCTCTGAAACAATGTATGGTTTGGGGGTCTGCAGCTGCTTGGCAGAGAGCCAGGAAAGATGCTCTCAATGTTCTCTCACTGTGATCGTGTTAATAAAGCTTCTGTTTGACCTGTCTTAAATTGCACTTGTGTTATTACCCGCTTGGAGTCTCCAGATTCTCTGACACAGTTTCTCCATTTTTATTCAACCAGTTGATTTAATCCACACTGTTCTAATTTCTGTTTTCCTCTGCATTAGTTGGTAGTGGGTTAAGGGAGACCAACTGTGGGCTGTGTGACAGGGCGTGGGGGTACAGAGGGGAGATGGTGTTACGTTGTCCCTTCAGACTGCAGTGACTTGTTCTCTTTTAAGTCTCATCCAGCCGCACTCTTAAGGTAAGAAAAGTCTCTTTTCAGTGAGTGAAGTTTCTGCTGCCAGTATCTCACTGGGTATTTTGGCAGGTTCTTGCCAGCAGTTTAACTCATTTGGACATTTGACATGATCTAAAATTTTGGCAACAAACCCGATCTTTGATTTTTGCTTTAATTTTATTGTTCATAGTACATTGAGACCTTAATGCAGATTGTCACAGTGATGGTAGATTGGAATGTAAATCAGATTTAAAGTTTCAGTATCAAACCAGCTTTATCATCAAAAATGTGTGTGGTTTATCTACCAAATAAGTTCCTCATATTTATTGTTCTTAAGATTTGGTAAACTTTACTTATGGAAGCAAGAGCTTTGACAACAGGAGCTCTGGTTCTTACAGATGTAAAACAGATTATGTGTCATAATTTAGATTTAAATTAAGAGATTGAAAGTATTGATTGTATAGTATATCTTGGAGAATGCAAAAGTACTATTTCTGGGTTTAAAAACACTGAACTGCAGAGTACTGACTCTGTGAAAGGATATGAGGACTGTGTTAAAAAATAGTTCACCTGTTGTTCTATTCTCTACTGAGCAGCATGTATTGGCCAGACAGGATTTTTATTAGGTGTACCCTGTGATGGTCCGGGCTATTCTTATGTTACATCCCATTACTGTATTTCAGGAGTGTGCCGTGTGCCTGTTAGTATTTGCTGACATGATTAGCATATAGCCTGGTTTGGCAATTAACAAATTCTGTCCCATCTGGATTATGACATTGTAATTGTTGGTTTCTTTCCATAACTTAGTTCTCTTTAGTTGAGAATGTTTGAAATGGTCTTTTTCAGAAAATCTGGCTTTATACTTGACACTTCGCATAATGTGCACTAGTAAAGTTGTAGAAATACTGGGGTTTTTTTACCCCTATTCAGTTAGTCTATTTGAGAAAGAAAATCTGTTTTTTGTTCTTTATTAGAAAGATAACTTAGCAATTAGTCTTCCAATATGACAATTCCAAATTAAATTCTCTTAGGTCTTCTTTGGTTCTTTCATGTCTCAGTTAAATTATTTCCAAATTCAGTTAATCTACATAGTAGTCTGTATTATAGAGGTACTTTTATTGAATTGTATTCTAGCAAAAGTTATTTTAATAAACACACACACACTCTTTCAGATTGACCTGATGATGTTCTGTTTCCCTTTACTGGAACTAAAAAGATAAAATCTGGAAATCAGGAGTTTTAATGTTTATAATGCTCAAATAGTTGTGCTGTGAGAAGTGAGAAAGTTTTTTGCCTCAGGAGTCTGTGTTGCCCAGTATCAGTTCTCATGTGCAGATGATATGGCTTTGTTTTCTCAAATTCCTTGGGGTCTGAAGCATTTGCTAGAGGATTTAGCATTTTTGTTGGTAGAATTGTTAGTCCCCATGAGCATACAACATGGCTTTGTTCTCTCAAACTCCTTTAGGAGTGAAGTGTCTTTTAAAGGAATTTCAGTGGTTTTGTCAGAATGATTGTGACTTTTACATTCAAAACTGTCAAGTAATTGCACACACTACAGCTCAGAGTTGCTTATGAGGGGGACTGATGACCACTGTGTTGAACAAATTTTCTATTTTGACATTTGTCCAACAGTTGTGAACAAAATAAATGAGGTTTGGTGCCTTAAGGTCCAGACACAGACCAGTAGAGCAACTGGTGTCTGAAATAGTAGTAGGCATCTTGTATCTTAGATCAAGGTTTGGACTTAGATTCAGTATGGCACTAGATTTGGAAAAATATTGTGTTCTGTAGTTCTGTATAATTCAGGAAAAACTGACTTTTTGTTGATTGAACTTACACTTCCTTTCAGGCCAGAACCCGATTTCTTAAGCAGCTTGAAAGTTTGAAATGTCCTTGCTTTGAGTGTTGTTTGGTTTGCCCCTTCCCCACATTTGATGATCACTGTTGTAGTTTTTGGTGCCTGATGTTTAGCTTTTTTCACAACTAGTTTTTATCAGAATTTTTAAAATGGAAAAAAATAGCAATGTACCATTGCTTGTCTCTTTGACAGTACCTATATTTAAATACATATGGAAATCCCTGTTGCTAGTGTGCTCTATAGGAATTTTACAGCCCTTTTTCAACAATAGCTTATGTGGGTAGAAAATATTCTCCTGTAGTATCATAGATGACAATAGATAGCAGTAACTGCAAATCTTCAGCTTATTTTGGGAATGGTTTTTAAGGTAGAAATTATTTGGGTTTTAGTCCTGGAAGTTCTTGCTTATAGGTTCAAAAATTATCACATAATGAAATCACTTTTTTTTTTCTGTTATGCAAATAATTCAGTAGAAGCAAAAACTTCAGAATGTCTACATAGCCCATGAATTCTATATTTTTAAGCGTTAGTCAAATATGGAATGTTCATTCATTTTGCACCATGATAAGCCAATTGTTTTAATGCTAGGAAAGTTAATGTGGCATACTAGTAGCATATCTGTGCATGGTTGAGGAATGTGTGATCCTTGTACTTGCTTTAAAGCCTGTAATAAGTGAAAAGAATCTTGATTTGACAGTTTCATTGACAGTGGCATGTGCAATTTCACACAAGTTTCCTAATGGGACACCTGCAGTGGTGTTTTCTGTTTTCCTGAGAAATACAGAGACACCACGATTTTTGGTTTGACTTGGTTCATAATTGCAGAGAGCAATAAGTAAAACAAACCTGGAAACTGTAGAGAAAAGAGAGTAATGTTATGTAAGGAGATAAAATGCCATACAGTTACAGTTTATGATTTGTTCTTTACTATGAAATTTCACGAAGTCTTATTTGTCCTTTTTAATAATAATGCTTTTTTTGGACAGAGATTTGATACTACAAAGATGTGCAAAGGAGAAGTTTTACTCTTTTTGTTATGTAGTACAAATGTAGAAGGAGAATGTTCAGGGTCTATTCTCAGTTTTCCCCTATGAACTCCCCACTTGTATCTCATTTTCTGGGTTCTCACAAATGCGGGCCTGGTTTCTTCTTTCACTTGTAGACTTGCTTTTCTTTGTACTATTAAGTTTTAGCTGGAATGCCAGAAAATCTACTTTGCAATTTAATTTTGGCTGACTTCAAGAGGGTCAGTAATTACAGTTACTGTTTCCAGCAAGTTGAGTTTTTCCAGAAGTCTTTTTATGAAGAATGTGACTGTGGATTAATTGAACGTAAAAATGAGTCAAAAACTTTTTTCTGCCAAAGGCAAATATAGGAATAGGTGCTAGTAAGGTTTTCAAAACTGTTACCTAGGTAATTTGTAGATGTAGTGTGAGCTGTTGCCCAAAGTATAAAACTGATTTAATTTAGTGAGGAAGTTACTGGAGTACAGCTTACCTGTAAAATAGACAGCCATTCTCTGCAAGTGTTTTAGTTTTCACTCTTAGAAGCAAATTGATGTTGAGATATTTTTAAAACCTGCTGCTGCCAGGCTTCCTGTCAACAGTAAGGTCGTCATCTCTAAAGCATGGTACCCTGTCTTTTTTCAAGTTATTCTGAATTCAGAGGGGACAGTAAGTTAGCAGTTGTTGATTTAAGAATATGCTGACATCATGGATGACATACCTAAGAGAACTTCTTCTCTTCAGCCTTGCTTGTTTATGTGCCTTCCTGCAGTCTGGAGGGCTGAAGAGGCAGCAGTGGTGCTCTGAGGCAGCAGGATGACGTACTTTAGTCATTCAGTAGCGTGTGAGAGTGCTCAGCTGATGCCTCTCTTCTGAAGGATGTTTAGTTCTGTGGTTTCATTAATCACTGTAAGTTTTCCTTATGCCCAGGATGCACTTTTCTTTTATAAAAACATCATAGTCTTGCTATAAGGAATGATCCAAAGGGAAGCATTTTGCAAACATAGAGGAGTTTGTTGTTAGCATGGGAAAACAGTCTTGGTCTTTGCTGTTGGAAACCCTTGTGATTTGTAGATAAGAATTGTGGTGTTACAGATACAGCTACATATGAAAACATTCTGGTCTTTGATTTGGGACAGTGATGAAAGAAAGCCAAATCTCCAAAAGAATGTCAGTGTACAGAGGTAACTCTCTTTTACAAAATCTTGCTAGTGGGCCTACCAGTATAGCACTGTTTGCCAATCTTTTAAGTATAGCTGAATGCAGTACTCCTAATCTTTGTTTCCCATTCATTTAGCTTTGCATGTTATTTTGTCTTTTTACTAATTTTGGAGTTGAACTGTGTATTTAGCTCTAAAGGGAAGTGATGCCTCTATGCAGGAGCGGAGCCTGGGGCTCAAATAAATATGTGTACAAAGTTGCTACTCAAAAGGCTTTGCACAAGCAGACCTGTCCTGTGTGTGCAGGAGTCAAATAGCTGGGGGTAAACTGTGTATTCATGCACTCTGCTTGTTGTGGGAGCAGACAGAAAGACAGACTTGAGCCTCCTTGGTGAGGAGCAGCAGCAAAGGAGCGTACCATGAAGTGAGGGAAGTGGAGTTCTGTGCCGTCCTTGCCAAGCTGAAGCTGGCAGTGTGTTGGCAGTAGCACAGCCACAGGTGCTGTGGTGCCAAATCCCTGGGCTGTAACACAGTGCCAGCCTGGTAAAAGAATTATTTCTGCTTTTGCATTTTTCTCCCTTCTCATCAGGTAGGAAGGACAAATGACCATGGAAATCTGTTTTGGGAATATGTTGCATCCAGAGGTGGGCAAGAAAGCTGGTGCAAGGCCTGGAAGCAATGTCCTGTGAGGAGCAGCCAAGGGCCTTGGGCTTGTCTGCTTTGGAGACAAGGAGGCTGAGCATGACCTCATTGTTCTCCACAGCTCCCTGAGAAGGGAAGTGGAGAGGGAGGTGCTGAGCTTTTCTGCCTGGCATCCAGAGATGGGATGTGTGGAAATGGTTCAAAGCTGCTCCAGGGCAGGTTCAGATTGAACATTGGGAGGTATTTGTTCAAACACTGGAACAGGCACCCTAGGGAGGTGGTCAATGCCCCAAGCCTGTCAGTGTTTCAGAGGTGTTTGGACATTGCCTTTAAAATGTGCTTTAACTTGGTCAGCCCAGAATTGGTCAGGCAGTTAGAGCAGGTGATTATTGTAGGTCTCTCAACTGAAATACTCTATTCTATAGAACAAACAAGCTAAAAACAAAAACCCCAACAACAACAAAAAAGAGTAATTAGACAAAGGTAACTTTGTACCAAATGTAGCTGTGTTCAAAGGTATTGCAATAATTTTAGGCTGGGTGCAGGTAGTGCTGGTGTGGTGATACTTCAAATAGCTTACAATTGCCCATAGTGGGAGTTGAACAACAGTGACTGGATATAAAGAGTTAAGGGCCATGGCTGTTTCTGGTTTTACTTATATGTGATGGAATTTAAATAGAATGTCCAGGACTGCTTGTAAGAGAGTCAGAAGAGTGAAGGAAAAATACTGTCCTTGTGTATTTTCTTACTGTTGAGGTGGGGTTTTTCTTTGAGGGGTCTGATCTTGTCCTTATGGACTTTAGCTCCTGTTTGCTGTAGGCCTAAAAGTCCTCTACTGACAGAATTAACTGTCCCTGTATATGCCCATGTTGCTTCACTTGTTTCCTCTCTTAGGATGGAGCATGACATTGACATTGTTTGGGATCAAGGCTGTGAAGTCTTCCAGTTGAGTCTGTCTCTGAGGCTTGCAAAGGTCACTCTGATTTACCTTCAGATTTTTTCAGGAAAAAGTTAGATGGTATGGAGTGTTAATGTTACCTGATCACAATGAGTAAACAAGCAATTGGAATTTTTAGAAAGGAAGATATTATTATGTTTTATTTGTGTTTGCTGGCTCCATCCTGTGCTGTCATTTCACTGAACCTGACACTGGTCATCACACAGATAACTCTTAGAGTGTCCAGCTGTTCACCCAGCAGTTTGCAAAGTCAGAATGCACAATTTGAATGGTTTGATTTTGTATCATTGACAAAGCACCCTGTTTTGTTATCCAGCTGTAGACTTCTGTAACAAAGAACATTGCTGGTTAAGTGAAAGTGGGAGTTCACACAAGTCATTGTTCCCAGTGGTGTTCTTCCTTCATCTGTTTCTTCCACAGATAATAGGAAGTGTTGGAAAAATTTTGAGAGCTGGTATATTCAATCATTTATAACTTTCCTGATCTCTGACCTCCTGGACTGAAATACTTAGAGGCTTTTCTTTGCCTTGAGTTTAATTTTGTTTAAAGCTTTTTGCCAAAATTCTTCATCTGTTTTCAGAAACAGAACTAGAATAATTGTGCCTTTTTTTAATGTCAGTCTCTACTTTGAAATATTGTAGTGCACCTCTGAACTGGAACATTTACATGAAATTTGTCTGTGGGCAGCCTCTGGCTGAGCAGTAGTGTTTTAATTTTACATGAAAATCTGTAAAAATTGAGCCAGTTCTCTTCTTGAAAATTTCTGATCTGGACATGACAGTTTTCTGTTTTGTTTTTTGTGGGCTACCCTGGAGACTCTGCATTCTGTATGCTCAGCAGGGTTTTTCTTTCAAGTACATTTCTGGGCTGCAATAAGCTGTGCAGAGCATGGGAGCCAGAATTGTCCCAAGTGAATTGATTGAGGGGGGTCCTATGGCACAAAGCCAGCTGGGAAATCTCTGAGACAGCCCTGACATGTGCCTGCTCCAGAATCATGCACTTGTGCCTCCTCCTTTCCTGCCCCATTGGCTCTGCAGTACCTCCAGGCTCCTGCCAACACTGGTATTTTGACTGTGACTTTTTGTAGAGATTGAAGAGAAGCTGAGGTGTCCATACTGGGCTAAAGCTTGGCTTCTTCTGTATGTGAATGCCTTTGTTCCTTCTGAGCACCACAAGGATGTCACTCATCACACCCGTGTATGTAGCTGGGGTTGTAGGGGGTGCTCAGTCACTGCCCACACACAGGGTCTATGCATTTGGTCAGGACTCGGTGCTGTGACAGCCAAAAAACTCAATAGGATTCTTCAGAGACCTTCCCAGATAAAATCTCAAAAGACTACTAGGCTGATGAACCTAAAGGTATTTTTCTTCAGGAGTTCCAAACTAGACCAAGTTTATTTGAACCTTTGTAAATATAGCAGAAGATACTCCACAAAAAGGCTGAACTTCCTGCATTTATAAAATGAGGTGGTGGCTTTTTAAAGGCGACCAAAATGTAAGTTTTTTGACATTTTTCCAACAACTTAGACTTCAAAGAACTATTTTCAGTAGCTACCTAGCCTGTGAAATTCTGACCAAATCAGAAAGCTAGAGAAAGCAATCGAATGTGCCTGATGATAGGAAGCATTAGGTGAAAGTAGTAAATAAATTATTTTGTAAAAAGGAAAAAGAGAAAAAATATTTTCAGAATCATGTCCCGTTGGGAAAAGACTTCGGGGCCACCAAGTAGACTGACTTTCTTTGCTGTTTTTAAGGTGACTAGTTTAAACTTTAGGAAAGATGCGTTGCCTGTTGACACAGCACAGCTGAAAATTTCTTTTTTCAGAAGCATTTCCCCTGTAGCAAAATCTGTGTTAATTATGTAGGTGTTTGGAGCTGTGTGAGAGAGCTTTCCCCGAGTTTCTTTGCTGTCCTTCCTCTGAAGCAGCAGCAGAGCCCACTGGGGCAGTGTGAACTTCTTGGGAAGTTGGTACCTGCTGGATCAGGTGCTTCTTTTCCATGTTCATTCAGTATAGGAGCAAACAGATTTTGCTGCAAGAATGTTCCGGTCTGCCTGCTGATCAGAATTCTTATGAAGATAAATAATTTTTCTTCAAATCATGACATGTTTTAAGTTACCTACAAGTTAATTTTGTATGTCTGTGTGCCACTGGTGCCAGTGCAATTAGAATTTTGCAGCCTTGTGTACAGCCAAACATTAGGCAGTGTTCTGGGGTTTCCCTCCCCCCGCCTAAGTGGCAGAGTCCTGCCAGTCTGTAGCAGAAGAGTTTGAGATCTCTGAACTTGCACAAATGGTTTTAGTTATTTGGACCCTACAACTTTATATAATGGTTTGAAGGGTGCTCCAGCTGTCACTGTGCATAAGTATTTTAAGAAAATTTCTTCGTTTTCATCTAGTTTTGAATCTAGAATTTGGAATTCTCATTCTTGTGATCACCATGCTGCATATTTTTCTTCAGGAATTCCTGTCCCCTGGGTGAAAGTTGTTAGATGTGGAAATTGCCATGTCTCATAATGACTTTTTTTAAATTTATTTTTTGCATCAAGAATCAAAGTATTTTTCATCATGGAGGATACTTAAGGATCAAAACTTTCTGAACTCTTTATTGAACAGGTTGTTCCTGTGCTCTTAAAATGTTCCTGTTCTTTATAAAAAATACCAGAAAATGTCTGGTCTTTCATGTAGCAGTTGAACCATGTTTTTGAAAAAATAAAGGTGAATTTTTCTTATATTTCTATATTAATAGTTTTCCCTGTTAGCAGTGTTACAGTTCCTGATCTTCTGAAGGGTACACTGTTTTTCTAGATGAGTGTTAGTCTTGAAGCTAAGTTTTAGTTTTTGTTTTACAATTAAGATTTTGATTTAATAAAATGTGTTTCAGGTTATAAGGAGAATCTGGTTAATATTAAGGAGTAGGTTTCACAGAAATGCTAAACCAGCGTTAATGGCTCACTGCTGCTGGTAGACATGGTTCTTTTGCCTCCTTCTCTTGGTATAAGACTTAAAATTCTCCTACCTCCATGCTATCACTTCTCTCTTCTGGCTTCTTTTTTCTCATTGAAGTGCTGTTTGTCTGTCTGATGCTTCCATCAATTAGCTTAGGGTGAAAATGGAGGTCAGATGAATGCTGGAACTGATGCAAGGGGATGGGAGGAAAGCAAGAATGTCCTTTTTAATAGGAGCAAAGCAGTGGTAGATTAATTGTCATGGACTATCACCCTTAGGGTGCCCTTTCTATGGCTGAATTCTGTTCATGAGAAACAACCTAGAAAGAACTGTACTCTTCAATAGCTGCCCTCTGACAAGTTTATCACTCAGTAATCACTGATTTAGGTTTGCTCAATTTTCTGTGGTGCTGCAGGCTCTTCCTGCATGGCATGCAGCCTCTTAAGCCATTA
Organism: Ammospiza caudacuta; assembly: GCF_027887145.1. Taxonomy (NCBI): domain Eukaryota; kingdom Metazoa; phylum Chordata; class Aves; order Passeriformes; family Passerellidae; genus Ammospiza; species Ammospiza caudacuta. Next base: position 31,042,594 of record NC_080595.1, read on the forward strand.
CAGCATGCCAGAATAGGTAAGGTTAGAAGGAAGGGTCTGCAGTGGATGATCTGGTCCAACCTCCCTGCTCAAGCAGGGTAGGCCATTCATGTAACTGAGTCTCTGCTTTCACAGGGCCAAAGAGCATTACAGGTTTTATTAGTCCCTTGCAGCTGACAATGGTGTTGTAAAGATTCATTTTTCTGGTCTGCATCTTCTTGGAGTTCCTGCAGCCTGTAAGTTGTGTTCATCCATATCAGATAGGAGCCCTTGGATACCAAGCAGCTTTCCAATACTGAATGAGCTGGTGTGCAGGTATTCAGGTGGGACCACAGGTTAGTGAGTTGTCTTTTTAGGTAGGCCATTTGCCTATTGATTAATAGGAATGCCCATTAGCTAACCAGTGAATTAGTGATTCGTGGCTCGGGTCTTGCTGGAACAATCCTTTAGTGATAACTGGAGACAGCTTTTGGATTGGATAGGTGATTTCAAAAGGCAAAGCATTTCTATATTTTGAGAAGAATTTAGGAGCTAACCAAATACGTATATTTTTCTTAGAAAATTCTCATCCTGTGGGGGCTCACTTATGGAACATGCACAGGTGCCTCTTTGCTAGAATAAGCATTTCATTAAAATAGTTTTATTTAACTGATTGCTTTATGTAAAACAAAGAAGAAAGATGCAGCCACATATTATCTATCTTGCTGTCCTATTTCATCTTCCTGTGCAATGGAGTCTAGCACCTTGAAGATAAGATAGTAGTGTAATAATCTAGTTAGCACCTCAGTTGTAGTGGACTGAGGCAACTGATGCTCTTCAGAGGAAAGACCTGATTTTCTTATCAGTGCTTGTTCAGTCTCTGCAATGCATATCCTGTGCAGGTAGTCATAGTCTTACATTTCTGACTGTTGAAGGGTTAGATATTATTCCTTGAAGCTTTTATGGTATGTCTTGAACCTGTGTTTTGAATCATGGGCATTCCTGTTTTTGCATGGCACAAGGAAAGTGTGGTGTGGGTGAGTTTTGGGTTTTTTTTTTGTTTGTTTGTCTTGGTTTGGTTTTGGGGTGGGGTTTTTTGGTTAGATGTTTATATTTGTTTTTGTTTGTTTTTTTAAAAAAACACTGAGTCATGAAGCTCATGAGTGGAGACCAAGAGAGCCTCTAGATTACTCACTAGTAGTCTTGAAATATAAATGGAGAGCAGGTGTTGCAAAGGGCTGGACCCTTTGCTGTCAGGCAGAGAAACATTTTTTTGTTTTTGCTAGAGCAGTAACTAAACACAGTAACTTTTAATCTCATTACCCTGGGGTGTTTCTTTTTAGATATTGCCTATGGATCATTGTATTGGTGCTGCTTAGTATCATGAGCAGTTAAAGGAATGTTGCAATAGTTCATGTGGTGTCCCAGGTAAGAGCACAGTGATACACTCTGCCTCTTTGGGTGAGGTTGTTCTACTGCTAACATGGGTTGACTATCAAGCTGTTCCACTGTAATCTTTTGTTCTCCCAAGCACCATCCATTGGCATGAATGCTTATTGATTGAAGTGTTTTTCAGACTATGTACAAGTACACTTCCACATTTCCAGTTTTAAGATGTGGAAACTCAGTGCTGCTCTACATTGTTAGAATTCTTGACTAGCAAGCTAAAATGCCTAAGATGTGAAAATTGGCCAAGACATAATCAATGTATTTGCTGAGCAATTTGCTTTGAAGAAATTTAATTCTGACATTTTAATGTTTGTACTTACACTGTCTTGCACACAAAAAATTCTGATGTATATTGATATTATACATATTTTACATATATCAATTTTTTTGTATGTCTATATATAGCTAGATGCTTGTTGATTCAGTTATACAAACTCAGCTAAACTAACTTTTTTTGTTCCTTACCCCTAAGAAAGATCTTCCTACCTCAGGGGCTAAACCTGCAAGGCTAATTCTTTTAGTTTTTTTTTAACTTGAGTTTTAATATGAAAAAAAACAAGGGCAGAATTTCAGAAAGCTTCACATTCACTGAAATCTTGATTCTTAGAAGAGGTCAAAATATTTTTAAAGTCTTTTAACTTTTCTGGAAATCCCACTTAAAATTCCTCATACATTCTACTTCTAGCTACTTTTCAGAATGTTGGGGATTTTTTAAACCTTTTTTTTTTTTTTTTACTTTTTTTAAAGATGCAGTTTAATTTGCAATGTTCATAAGTTGTCATTGCTCATGCTTTATGTGTTCAATGTACAGAATATCCAGAACAGTCTTAGATTAGATTTTCTGGCAATTTAGTCTATAATTTTAAAGGTATGGTAAGAGAAAACCAAAATGTCAGTTGCACTGGAATTTAGTGCTGGTGTTGATGTTGCAGCTGGCTGTGCTGCAGCAGGACCCTGCACTCCAAGGCTTAGTGAGTGCTCACTGGCAGAACTTGCAGGTACAGAACCACAAAGCACAGGTTTCCTTCAGCTGGGAAGTTGAAATGTTTCTGATAGCTCTAGCTGGGTAGAGTCTAGGATGAAGTTGCCTGTGGATTGAAGTGAAAACATGAAACAGGCTAGACCTACTGGCAGCCTTCCAGCTGCTTCTCCCTCTTCTTTGCAGGGTTTATGTTCTTTTTCCTTCCCCAGGCCCAGCCTGGGGAACCAGGTGCTTGCTGCCAATTAGTCTTGTCAAGACAGCCCAGAGCTTCTCTTGACAAGCCTGACTGCTGACAGCAGCTGTGGGCTAGCCTTAGGCAGGATTTTAACTCCTTGCTTGCCAAATGCTTTGCAGATTAAATCCCCTGGTCTCATTCTGCAGTTACTCAGTTTTCTATTTTACTAAAGTGTATTCTGTACAGAAACTGATCTAAGATTTACAGTGGTGCTGTAGTGATAGCATTTACTTGCCAAACTTCTGGCATGACAGAATGTGAGTTGGGAGTTAAGTCATTATGAAGGTCACTTTATAAGTTTGTTATTAGGACTGTCCATCTCAGGCCACCTCCTGCTTGCTGTAAGCATAGCTGTAGCTGGGTAGCAGCTTGGGCTGTTAGTCTTCTCAGCTGTCATGGATTTAGAAACTTTTGAACTTTTGGCTCCATTTCACCTAAATTTGAGAGAATGACTGCTTTATTTTATTTTTTATGCAAATTTCATGAATGGCAATAATGCTTTTCCCTATGTGATTACTTCTAGGTACATTGCTAGAGAAAGACAAGTACAACTTTGTTTTTATCAGTTGATAAGAGGTGGCAAGTAGCTAGTTTGTGTTGGAGAACATGATCTTTTGCTTGGTCAGGTTGAAAGGACACAGGGGAAGGGTGCATGAGCAAAGCTCTGTGTCCAGGAGCTGCCTGTAAGCTGATGGGGGGCATGGATACAGTGGTGAGGGTGAGGCATTAGACAGGCTGTTGAGCTTTTGAAAAATGTAGTGAGAAGAAATAGGACTGTTAAACCAGTGTAAATTGACCCCAGAACAGAAGGATTGTGTTTGGAAAATAGGCCATTTGCAATTGAATGAAATGCTCTGTTTACAAAATATATTAAATTGGCTGTTTTTACTGAGCTTGTCAAAGATGTGGGATGTGATTTGACTCATCTTTTCAACCTTGCTTCCAGTTTCCTTTGCTTTTAGTGAGGCACAGCTATTAAGGTATGCTTTTTCTTAACTCAGAACTTCCAAGAATTACATACAAATAACCATTAAATCACTCTTTTTATCAATTTGATACCTATTTATATTTTAGAACTTTGTAGAGGAGGATATGCTTCATTAGTGTTCTTAGAAGTAGAAACAAATTCTTCTCTACTAGGGGAGAGCTCCATCATTTTTCTTGGAGTACTTATGGCTTTTGCAGAAGTCATCAAGAGGGCTGCTGTACTTAACTTGAACACTGACTGGAACCATTTATTCTATCCACATGAATTTTTAAAAAGTATAGTGGCAGCTTCTGTGTGAGAAGAGTTAAATGTAACAGTATGGGAGCCATTACTACACTAAATCACCTAGAGTTCCCTTTCATGGCAGGTATTTTACCTTGCTAACTTAATGCTCATTGTTTTTGGTGTTTTTTTAAATGTTAAGGTAAAATTGAATTGCCTGCTTGGAGTGTATGGAGGTAGCTTAAAGGAAACTCCTTTAATTTAATGTTGCTTGTGTGGACTTACATGTTACAATGAGTGGCTGCCATCAGGATGCTGCCTAAATGATTTGAAGGTTTCTTGACTTGGAATTGATGTGTGCCATTGTCTTGAATTTGCAGTTTCTAGCATAGAAATCTACCACTATGTGGAGTTCTTGGTAAATCTGTATGGTGTTATTTCTGTTTTAATATCTGAAACTCATGTTTGCTCTGTGATTCTTACCTAATTAGAACTACCAGCTTTCCTCATGATGGTTATTACCTACTAGACTTGTGTAAGTAGAGGGAAAGAAGTATTTAAAAAGCAGTTGTCTCTAGTTTGGATTCAGTGCCATAACCTTCTGTTCTTTTATTGATGGCTTGTCTGCCTCAGGGATTTCAGATTTTCTGATTAGCAAAGAAATGGATAGCAACTGTGCAGTACTTTTCAATGCAGGGTGAACACACATAGTCCCAAAATTGTCCTTTTGGAAACCCAAAGCCTAGTAAGGGGCTTACAAGAATGTTCGCACTGTTGAAAGTCTTGGAGCAGTATTTTTGGACTGAAGTTACCAATGTGTAGCTGCTTGAGGAGAAACTGGCAGAACATCAGCTGTTCAAACTAAGACTGAATTTTGCTCAATGCAAATCTGCACCAAGGAGGGGGAGGAGGAGTTGACTTCTTGCTCCAGGTTGGAGCAATGGCAAAATATCATTATTTGGCTTTGACTTGACAGTCGGCCAGCTTAAGTCCTTGAAACTTGCAGCTTTCCTTGTGTTTTAGCAGAACTCATCAAGCCAACTCAGCATTTTAATTTTGAAGTAAAGGTTTTCAGTGGCTGGACTTTAAATATAAGTGTTCAAAGCAGCATCTTAAATAGAGTCTTAATCTCTTTCTTTGCAGCCAGAGCTCCACAGTTGAGAATGGAGATTTCTCTTCGAAGTAGCCATCTAAGAACATCATAACTTCAGCAGAACTAACCAGTGCTGCTGTGGAAGGAAGCAATCTTGCCCTGGCTGCTGCTTCCTCCCTCCTCATCTGCTCCTCCCATGTGTTAACTTGAATGTTTGTACAGAAGTCATAAACCAGATGGAGTAAATGATTGAGACTTTTTCTGAGAATTCATTTTAGTCTGGATCAGTTCCTTGAGCTGGTTGACTGAGCAGCCATATGGTGTACAGACCACCTCCTGCACCAGCACAGGTGGCCAGGAAGAGGCTGATGCCATTTCTTTTGGTTGCAGTGCTGACTTAGGCCAATTCTGTGTGTCGTTGGAATTGTAGCTCTGTATCCTTTACCTCTTTTCTGGCAGGTTTGAGTTTTGGTTTGGGGATTCAAACCTTCGTATTCATCTTCCTATGCAACTGCACTTCCAATTTATCAAAGCCTAATAGTTAAAAACCAGTAGTACTTTATCCTAATAAGGCTTTCATGAGCACTTGAGACACTTGGCCCCTTTACCTTCTTTAGTTAAAAAAAGAAGCAGCCACCTTTTCCTTCCAGGCCTCTAAATCAGCTCTTTGAGCTGTCTGCAGTGAGCAACATTTTTGTGTGTGTAGAAAAATGCATGGTTCCTCTTGAGCCAACAAATTCCTTGTTTTTCAGAAACGTTATCTCTAGTATTACAGTAGTAATTCATTATTTCTGGAATGTGCATTGGAAGGGAGGAAATTGCTTTGTAATCCTTAGTACTGCCCTTCCTTCCTCGAGTGGGTTACTTCAGATGCAGGGGTTGCCAGCCTTCCTCACTGTGACTGGATGAGGTTGAGGAGCACTGGTGGGAGCAGCTCCCTCAGGGCATCCCTGCAGCAGGAGCCTGTAGTGGGCATTTGGCAGTGGGTACACAGGGCAGTGACCTCTTCAGCAAGCAGCCCTTAATGGAAGCAGTGTCTTTAATAAGAGTCTCTTGCCACTGCTCAGCAAATCATTTTGAGGAATGACACAAATAGAAGCAGTGTTTCCCTCCAGGCTTTTGCTTGTACCTCTGTGGTCTGTGCACCAGGTTCAGGGAATGTGGTAGCCAGTTTGCCTGTGCAGGCTCCAGCTAATATTGAGCTAAACAGTGTGCAGGTTTCTAGCAACTTCACTTTGTAGGTTCTTTTTTTTTTAGCCTGTTCTGTAAGATATCATAGTTTGTGCAGTGTATCATCTTTTGTGAAGATGGTACATTGCTAGAAGTTAATACTTTGAATATAATAAACCATACTGAGTAAATTTTAAATTGGGTGAACTGTGAGAGTAAAACGAGTGTATTATCTTCCAGACAGAGCACAGCCTTGACTTTGAATAGAGTTCCTACAAAGTCACAAGATCTAGGCAGATCTTTCTGCCTGTGACATTTCTGGAAGGAATGATCTGAGTTTTCACAGTAATCTGTTAATATGTGATATTTTAGTATTGCAAAGAAGTTGCAAGTGTAGCTTTATCATATTGCTTAAAATTTCTTTGTTGTCTCAGTATTTGTGCTCTCAAAATACTTGAAGACTACACTCATGCAAACTTCATGCATTTGAATGTCTCTAAATTTACTGCAAATGGGAGTATAGCACTAAGGTATTGCTGCTCATTGCTTCTGTAATCCCTATAGAGTGCTTATTATATGTTATTTTTAAGATCATTTATGCCAGTTCAAAGTAGGTAGAAATAATTTTTAGTTGAAAAGAGATTGTGTTAAGAACATCAGTAGAACCTCTAGTTTTCTAAGAAGAAATAATTGAGGGGTTTTTTTTCTTAGAAAATCTACAAATGGTTGGATTCACTTTGTGGATTTTGATGGAATGAAATGGATTTCCTGTTTAGGCTAGAATAACCACTGGCGGTGCTCCTTTGTAAAACTAGGATGGCTTTAGAACCAGTTCAGAAACAATTTTTATTTTGTCAAGCTTAGTGCTGCCACAAGAAATCTGTGAAACCACACATCTGTTGCACATTGGTTTAAAGTAATTTAAAATCACTAGGTTGAATTTTAAATACTTTACCAGTGACTCAACTTTTATTCTAACACAAGTCTGAGATGTCTAACTGAGACAATTTGCCCAAATTCAAGGAACTGTTTTCCATTAGGGAAGGCTGGTTCCCAAAGAAACCACTCCCCACCTGGCAGTTTGTCCCACAGCCTGTGTCAGCTGGCTGGCAGTGGTGATGTGATAGGTGTGTATTGACTGCTCACGTTTCTGAGCAGAACTGAGAATAATGGGAACCATATAAAGCTAGTGCCATGAAGCATGACACTTCAGGATAAGCATCCATGTGGGTTTTTTCAATTTTTGATGAGTTTAAATGGTTTGCATGCAGCCCCTTTGCCACCTGTGCCCAGTAAAACAGTATCTCTGGTATTGTTTGCAATGAAGACAAACTTCAGAGGGCTGAATGAGCTAATGTTCCAAGTAAGGTTTTGTTTTAAGTTGGATAGCCCTTGTTCTAGCAACTTTACCTTGCATTTGCTCTGTTAAGGCCTTGCACTGAACACATTTTAATAGGTTTTACTGTCTTGTGTTTGTAAACTTGCTAGGAACATAATGCAGAACAAAATAAGTGAGAGTAAATGTTACAGTTGCAGAAGAACTGTACTTGTGCTTTGTTCTTCATTGGCTAAATCCTTGGTGCTTGTCACTCTGTTGCTCTCTGAAAAGGTTACTTTTATGGAATCTCAATAGCAATAGTGTGGCCTAACTTTAAGAATGTTTCAGCAATTTTAGTGCCTCTAGAAAGGAATGGAAACTAGTAATACTTGGACTTTGCTGCCATTGCTCTGGAGTTTCTACATAGGAATATTAACTTTTAATATCCACTTAGAGATTGCTCAACCCTGTAGCTTTTCATTGAAGTACATTTCAATATTTTTCTTCCTGTTCTGTGTGTAAAGCTTTAGTATAAGTTCCCAATGTTTTCTCTTAACTCTTACTGCTATTCTTGAATCTAGCATGGAGAAGCAAATAAATCTTCTCTGTTCTATTACTGTTAGATTTCTGACAGTGGTGTGAGCATATTAAATCCCTCGACTCCTCTTGGATTTCTGAAAAACAATGATGATTATTTTAGGGAACTGCTGACCTACTCTTTTAATAAAGAATTTGTCTTGTATTCCACTTTCCCATTTTTAGAATCATGGTTCATATTGCTCTTGCTTCACAATCGTGTAACATCCTTGTGGAGAGTACAGCAGTTGCTTACCTGGAAAAGTAATATTAGAAAAGTGTGTATTTTTAGCTGCCTTTTGATGTGATGTAGCAGCTGGAAACAAGGAGGAGAGACAGTATGTGGTGATCTGAGAGCACTGCCAACCACAACTTGAAACCAAAATGTGGGGGAACCATTTCATAGGCTTGATTATGCCCATTGTGCCTGGCACTTCAATGATCCAGATACTGTGGCTTTGCTCTTGGTTGTCAAAAGTTTTATTTCAGAGTCCTTCCCATGACTACTTGACAAATGTTGTTAATGTATAGAAAAAGCAAGTTCTGTGAAGCTTTTTGTTTATGTTAATATGCATTAAAAATATATAAAGACCAGGCAGTTACATGGACACATTTCAGAAATAAATAGTAAAATATCCCTTTGATATCAGTGATTAACAGTAAATGTCTAAATGAAAAGATATTCTAACTATTAACAAAATTTCTGCTTTTCCCTTTGTAGTAAACATGTCCACAAGTCAAAGAAGGAATCTAGCAAGTTCATGTTGAGGTATATTCTCAAGACAAGACTCAGTGACTCATTTGCTTTTCTGGGTAAGAAAGGTATCTTTATTCTCTTGAGTGTGACAAAAAGTACTTAACCTTTTAAATTTAACTTCAGAAAAGTACAGTCTGTCAAGCCAGTATGCTGGGGGGGTTGTGGGTGGAGTGTTTTGTTGGTTTTTATTTTTATTTGTTCTTGAAGCTTTCTGGGCACATGTAGAGAACTTTCTACCCTAAGACCTTTTGGACTAGTGGCACAAAGGAAGAGCAATAAAGAGAAATTTCAGAATAAAAGACACCACTGAATAGCATGTGATTGTTTGGAGGGAAAAGTAATTCCAGTTCATTGTCACAAAAATGTGTACATTTTCTAGCCTGACTTGCCAAGAGAATGGTGTTTGTATATTATCTCATTATTTTCTCTTCCCAAAAATTTTAAACATCTCTCTGTCTAGGAAGAGAATAAAAAACTTACAACTTGAGACAAAAGTGTAGAAGTCAACCTTATATATATTGTGTTGACCGGCTGGCAGCCAGCAAACATGTGCTCCTCCATGGTCAGCATGGGTATTCTGAGACACCACAAACAGCTATGATCATTGCAATGACATGAGACATGTTGGCTGCTTCCTGCAAATTTGTATGTGGTCTGATTTTAGTAATTCTGCTGCTCCTAGAATTTCCCCAGCTTGATCCAGACAACTCCAGAACAAAAAAGAATTTAATGATTTTGTTATTTTAATCAGGAAGACGTGCTTTGCTCATTTGCTTACAGTGTTTATGTATAAATGGACCTGTGTAGCATCTTCTATGTGTAACATTGCTCTGCAAGTGTTTGCCTCCTTAATAACCATGTGGGTGCTGTGCAGATTGTCCTTTAGCACTGTTGTAGATAACTTGTACCAGTAACCTTCAGAGACTGGAGGCCTGATTTCCTCTTTTCCTCAGCTCTCTCATCCGCACTCAATTCTTGTGGTCTTGCTTAGTGCGGTTGGGTACCTGGGTTTGCTGGATCATCTGATGACAGAGTGAGAAAGAAAGCTTTTGGGTTTTGTTCCTATCACAGTCAGGTGTTACAATTCATTCACTTTAATGTTTCTCATGTAAGCTGTGCCTCTGACTCTTCTCCAGTCTCAGTGGACTCTGCTATAAAGTCGTAGGCTTACAGCTGTGCTCCTGTTGTAAGGACTTGTGGGCTGGATCACCAGAGCATTGCCTACTTGTTCATCATCCACTTTGTCATGAGCCCCAGTGCATTTAGTCACTGCTTCAGATTCCTCTCCCGTTATGAACAGAAAAGTAATGCAGCAACAGAGGAGTGTTGCTGCAAAATAATGTTTCCAATGAACAGAGCAGTTTCCATAAAGAGTTAAATTAGATAAGATGACGTATTTTAGTCTTTTAAGTTTAGCACTTCTCTCAGAACTTAATTAGATCTAATTTAGTTTGGCATTGCCTTTTTTTTAGTACAGAATTAGCCTGTTTCTCTCTGTCCTAGGGCAGTCCTGTAATTTTGGCAGTCTTGTTCCAATTATCAAACTCAGTTTCTAAAGATGTAGTTTCAGAATACACACTGCTAATGTTTTTATCTTTTTACAGTATCTTCATGATTCGCTGTCATCGTGTTTCTGCTGTGGAGCTGCTTTCTTTTTAAGTGTTCCTACTAAAGATAGAAAAGCTCCTTGGGCTCTTTCATTCTTTTATATCTTAAGTAATAAAGCCGACCATTGGTTGCTGGGGGTTTTTTCAGCTGTTTCATATGGCTTATATTAATGTATCAGAGACTTTGTAATTCTAAAATTGTCTTTTGGTGATTGTCTCATCTAATAAGGATGAATGTTTTTTTTCCCCCCTAAATTTCTATTTTTGTGCTAATTCTTTTAATCTTACAAAGCTATATCTTGGAATTTATGTGGTGTGCAGCTGGAGCTTTTGTTTTTACATGGTACATCTGGACATTTGCAGTGCACTTGTTGGATTTTACTAACAGCTCTCCTAGTCTGAAGTGACTTGAAGAGTTCTTATTCAGGATTTGTTTTACTACTGCTTATTGGAAGCTTATCAGGGAGTCATACCTAACATATGATTTAAAAATTCTTTCTTAAATTAAGGATTTTTGATTGTGTATTTCCTATTTATCAAATACAACTATGCAGACCTACCTACATGCCTACAGAAAAATAGGAGGGCCTACTTGTAAATGAAATGTTTGTAATTTCTTAAACACCTTCTTTGTGGTGATTTTACTAAATACTCATTTAGAAAATAATCAAAAATATGGATATTTTTCTAAATGTTGAAATGATGTGATGCATCTTGCTTCCACATAACCCTGCAAAGACTAGGGCACTTTTTAAAATGTATTTCATTTAGTTAATAATAGTCATCTTGGGTTTGTAACTTAAATGATAACTGAAGATGTATCCTCATGTTTTAAAATTGTATTTTTATTTTAATATTTCTTCTCCTCTTGATTTAGATAACGTAATCCATGGATAAAGTGGGAAAGATGTGGAACAATTTCAAATACAGGTGCCAGAACCTCTTTAGTCATGAGGGTGGAAGCCAAAATGAAAGTATAGTTGTGAACTCCAATAATTGCTCGTCTGGTAAAGAGAAAGCCATCCAGATAAGTGACTTGCCTCAACAACAGCCCAGCAGTCCTTTGAGAGAAAACATTGCTTTGCAATTAGGCTTAAGTCCTTCAAAGAATTCAGCAAGGCGGAACCAAAACTGTGTCACAGAAATTCCTCAGATTGTTGAAATAAGCATTGAGAAAGAGAATGACTCATGTGTCACCACAGGAGCCAGGCTCACTCGAAGGGACTCTTATTCTCGGCATGCTCCTTGGGGTGGGAAGAAGAAGCATTCCTGCTCTACCAAAACACAGAGCTCCTTGGATACTGAGAAAAGATTTGGTAGAACACGAAGTGGTTTGCAGAGGAGGGAGAGAAGGTACGGGGTGAGCTCAGTCCATGACATGGACGCGGTATCCAGCAGGACAGTGGGCAGCCGTTCTCTGCGGCAGCGTCTCCAAGATACTGTTGGGCTGTGTTTTCCCATGAGAACTTACAGCAAGCAGTCCAAACCTCTGTTTTCTAACAAAAGAAAGATCCACCTCTCTGAACTAATGCTTGAGAAATGCCCTTTTCCTGCAGGCTCAGATCTGGCCCAGAAGTGGCATCTGATTAAACAACACACAGCACCTGTGAGCCCTCATTCGACTTTCTTTGACACATTTGATCCTTCCTTGGTTTCCACAGAAGATGAAGAAGACCGACTCAGAGAGAGACGTAGGCTTAGTATTGAAGAAGGGGTTGATCCCCCTCCCAATGCCCAAATACACACTTTTGAAGCTACAGCACAGGTAAATCCATTGTATAAACTGGGACCAAAGTTAGCCCCTGGTATGACTGAGCTGACCGGGGACAAAACCATAACACCTCCAGGGAGCTGTGACTCCGAAGAGGACACGACGACGCTTTGCCTGCAGTCGCGCCGGCAGAAGCAGCGTCAGATGTCGGGAGAGAGCCATGGCCATATCAGCAGGCAGGGGGCTTGGAAAGTGCACACTCAGATCGATTACATCCACTGCCTTGTGCCAGACTTGCTCCAGATCACAGGTAACCCGTGCTACTGGGGCGTCATGGACCGCTACGAGGCAGAAGCTCTTCTGGAGGGGAAACCTGAAGGCACTTTCTTGCTCAGGGACTCTGCGCAGGAGGACTACCTCTTCTCGGTGAGCTTCCGCCGCTACAACCGCTCGCTGCACGCGCGCATCGAGCAGTGGAACCACAACTTCAGCTTTGATGCCCATGACCCCTGTGTGTTCCACTCCTCCACCGTTACGGGGCTTCTGGAACACTACAAGGACCCCAGCTCTTGCATGTTCTTTGAACCCTTGCTCACCGTATCTCTGAACAGGACCTTCCCCTTTAGTCTGCAGTATATCTGCCGGGCAGTAATCTGCAGGTGCACTACCTATGATGGAATCGATGACCTTCCTCTACCCTCAATGTTGCAAGACTTTCTAAAGGAGTATCACTATAAACAAAAAGTCAGGGTGCGATGGCTGGAGCGGGAACCTATAAAAACAAAGTAAAAGGAAATCAAAATAAGCTTCTGGAACGTGCTTTTTTTTTGTGTATTACAGTTTAACTGCAGCAAGCGCACTGATGGCGTCTAGCTTTTCTGCAATACCCTATTTAAGCTGAGTGTTAGTATCCTGTCAGATGCTGCCTGCTGTTAATCAAACTAAGTTGTGATGCCTCTTGGAAACAATAAGCAGACACAATTCTGCACGTTTTTCATTAAGGCCTAATGAAAATATTTTTGCTAATTTCTAAATATTTTGTTTCCCTTTTATAGCTGTAGTAATTGGATGAAGAAACTATGAGGCATTTCCCATGGGGCATTCGTGTAATGCTGTTAAATGCTGTTAAAGAAAGGCTTTATCGGAGGGGCATTTTGCTAATATTTGAAGTATTTTTTTAAAAATTCTCTTCTTGAAAACTTTCCTCAACTCAAAGTAATAATTTAGATCATAGACAAGTTTCCAAATACTAGTGAATATTTTCTTGTAATGAAGAGCAGTTCATTAGAAGCAGTCCATTAAGAGTTAATGGTGCTTTGAGGCTAACAGATGAATCATGCTTTTCACAGTGTATAATGTTTCCTGATCATTAAGACTTGAATATGCCTGCTCAGTACTGTAATTCTGTTACAAACACTTGGAGATTTAAGTGGCATTGTTAGCAAAAGTAGTACTGTCTCAGACAGTTAAAAATATCTTCCAGTGTGAATTGCTGCTTCTGTGGCAGGACACAGAATTAGATTATTGCTGTGAAACAGAAGGTTGTGGGTTTTTTCCAAAACAGATTTTGGTGTCCTGACTGCTAGTAACTTACAGTGGAAGGTAATAGTGACAAGAAAAAAATTCTTAATTATTTTAAGTTGTCTGATATTTTAATGGAGAACATGACAAGTGGTTGAATTATTATAATCAGAGTACAAAATCTGACATATCTGAAGCAAATGTCAGGTTTCAAAGGTACTGGTACACTTTATTTGTAAATATCTTTCCATCTGCGCTTTTAAAAATGTTTTAAAGTAATATGCACTGATGATAGTTTCAACAGATTACTTAGAAACAAGATTCTAACTTCTGTTTGCTTATTTACTTGGAGATGGAACTTAAAAGTAGTTCTGTCTTAGATATTTTGCACTAAAATCTTGTTGGAATGCCCTGACCCCTGTTTAATGTTTTGTACCAATTCTGAGTGCTCCCTAGTTTCTTTACCAGCTGCTACAGTATTTGATTCCTTCCTTCTCTACGGCAGTGACCTGTGCGAGGTAGGAAACACTTTGGCTGCAAGTACAATAAATGTTATTCTTGTATGCTACACTAACCCTTCTATTGATGTATTTTTCTGCTTGCTGTGCCTTGTTCTGGCTTTTTGTGCTAATAAAGTACAGTATGTTCAGTGTTATACTTGTATATCTGCTCTGTTTTTATATATTCACCTAACTTGTAGCAGTTAAATGAATTTTTAATAGGCTTTTCTTAGTATTTAGGATAGGTAATGCACAAGTACTGTGCAGTTGAGTATTAGTTGGTCAGCACACCTTACTCCTGGTTTTTGTTACAGCAACTTGACAGTGTACACCATTGAATAACGTTTCTGTAGTCACTGCAAGGTAGTGGACTTGTCTGCAGGCATAGAGCATTTTACAGGTTTTTGTAATGCAAAGGATAAATGTTAAGCAAAAAATGTTCTAAAACCTTGTTGATCCCCTGTTAATGGTTGCTGAAAGTGTTTCAGCTTGTATAGGTAACTGCTAAGGTTAATATTTTGGTACTCCCCACTGAGGAATGCTTATTCCTGTAAATTGACAGTACAGCAGCGGCATTTGTTCACTTTTAGGCTATTTTGATAAATAGATGTACACACAAATTGGCCAAATGTTCTGTTTTTACCAAAGAATACTGTCAATTTATGTTGGGGTATTTTTTTAGTTAAAAAAAAACAAACTCGAGAGTGGAGAGGTGCAATTTTTGTTCTATCAAATATTTATCCCAAGCTATGATAAACCAAAGTATTTGACAACTTCATCTGAACCTAAGTAATGTATATGTTTATGTTGGTGGAGCCTAAAGGTTTTACATCAATGGTGTTGTCATTATTCCTGAACTCACAATGCACCTGAAGAGGAGTGATTTAAGTAATTTTGTAATGACTGGAACAGCACTACAGAATAGCTCATACTGCGAGGGGTTAATCTGAAGCACCCAGAAAGCACTTTAAAACATGTGTTTATATGCTTGTGCAAAGTTTGTGATCCCGTTATGCATTCTTTGTAGTAGATTATCTTCTTTCATGTGTTAAGACTTCAACTGTTAAAATGGAACTTTGTTTAGAATATGTAAATACTAAGTTTATGTAATTATGTGTACAACTGTGCTCTTGGTCTCTTAAGTTTTGAATTGTGTATGTGTCATTGGATATGCAACTCTTGGTTTAAAATCTGCTCTAAGCATAAAAAGAGGAAAAAGTCACCAGCATGAAATTGCACCTAAGTGTACCTTCACTGTGTCGTTCTCACTGTTCCCTCAGTTGGATCTGAATGCCAGATAAGTTTACTTCAATTCTTGCTTTCAATATTAGTGTCATACAGTCAGCCTGCAGCCAAGCTTTGTCCCAGTGCAGGGACGTGTTTTTCATTTACTCTTGTTGCAGTTGCTTGTCATGAACTAGCTGTGCCATTGTCAATGTGGTCAGGAATACACATTCATCTAATTTTTAATCATGTGGTGGAATCTTTGGGAAAGAAAAATAAAAACCCCAAACCCTAATCTCAGAAAGTTTGCTCTTGCATTTGTATAAATAATCTTTATGGAGAGATTTCCTCCCCTAAAACACGCAAAAAATGAATTATCTATTTCTCTACAACTTTTTTAAAGCTCTGCTTCACTGAAATATACAGAATAATTTGCTAGTGTAGTTATGCTAAAATGAATCACTTTTTAAATTTTGATGGACTTGAGTGTTGACTATTCCAGTTGCAGTGTATTTCTTAATGAATACATTTTCAGTTCTAAAGGCATTAAAATGCTAGTAGGTGGAGAATGCAAATAGTTCACTTCTTATTTGTGTTTCTCATTCTGGTTTCATTTAGAAAATCTTAAACATTTCTTAAAGAGGTGCACAAACGACTGCTTTATTTTTTTTAAATGTAACAGTAGGATTCAATGTAAAAAGGTACACTTGTATTATTCCAGTCTAATTTGGTTACATGACAGATGAGTTTTTGAGCCTCAGTCTTGTCAAGTGTTTTTTTGAGGTGATTCTCATTTCAGCAGAAAGAGCTATAGAAAGTGCTTACTCTGTAGGAGGGTTTTGTGAGGAATCTTACCAAAGGTATTTTATGCCCCTGTGGAGTTGGAGAAAGGAAAATATACTATATTTTGAGTATCCAGGAAGGGTCTATGAGTTTAGGATCTCTTAGCAGTTTTATCAGGTCTATGGTGTTTATCAGTTTTAAATGCATAATTCATGAAAATACTTGTAAGGCAAGTACACTTGTCCAGATAATTTACTTGTCAGAATGGAACTTGTGAAGAAAATACGTTGCTAATTAATGTTTTGCATTTATGTACTTTTAAATTTTATTTGCATTTGAAGACTTACTGCTTACAAAATGATAGTCCTTAAATCAGAAGCATAGACTTGTGAAAAGATGTGTCTGTTTTTCTGTAGTGTTTGACAATATGAAGTCAAGCCTTAGAGATGTCGCTCAAATCCTTAAGTCCATGTTTAACTTTAAGGTTCAGCACTGCATAGAAACAAGCAAAGATTCTGAATTTCTCTAGTAAAAAACCTGTTTGCTCCAGTCTCCATGTGCAAGCCAAAATATTTGCAGAATGCTTTAAAGCTTTTCTCTGCTGAAGAATTGCATGTAAGACAGAAATTGTCATTGTCAGAAGTTGCTGAATACCAGAGAGATATATCTGCAGGCATCATGGTTCTTTTTTTTTCCAAAGTTATCTTGAAAGACAGTATTTATTGGAAAAATGTGAACTGAATCTTAGTTGATTCTTTTCTAAAATAGTGTTTCTCCATTTAAGACATTTAAAACTCACATTTAAAATGATGACAGCACTTTTTGAGCCTCATTTTTTGAAAGTTTTGTTGTGAAGTGAGCATGTATGTGCCAAAACTTAGTCTGCAAGTATCGGGCACATTTATATTTATACGTTAATAAGATGCCTCCAAGCATGTTTACATTCATGGAATTTTTTGAAGCTACTGAAGTACACCAATATGATGAGCATTAATATATTGGAATTCTAAAAATTCTGTCTATTTTCTGTCTGTGTATGGCATGCTTTGCAATTAAAAGGACTATTGTATTTGTATCTTCACCTGCACTTCTATATATTATGACTAGTTGATTGGTGTGTTTTTTCCTGCTGTCATCACACTTACCTAAACAGTTGTCTCTGGACTGTGACCAAAGGAGATTTTTCATACCTGTTTATTTTAAAGTAGAAATCAAATCAGTTGGCTTTTAAAGTATTAATCCCTATGAAGCATGGTGTAACACTGCTAATTGCTCTTTTCCTTTTTGCAGTATTATGTACAGAGAATCATTTAGCTTGACCATGAGTTGTATCTCTTGAATGTAGTTGACTTCAAATATCTGAATTTTAAGCCTTTTTTGTTTAATTGAAAATGTTCCTGATGAGGACTTTGAAAAGGAAAAGGTTTGATGTTTTTATGTCAAAATACCTAAAGTGAATGTTTTGCAATGAGATAAGGATCTGTTGAAGATGCTTTTTAGAAGTTTTCCCCTGTCACTGTCTTAAATCAAGACTCTTTAAAAAAAAAATCAAACCCCAAACAATCTCTTGATGACTTAAACCTTACAATCTTTTGAAAACTGAAATCTGGTGCTTTTACTCAATTTACTTGCATATTGCCAGACTGACTTAAGAATAGTTGTTTCACGAAGCAAATTAAATCTGTTATTTCAATGAAGCATTGCCATTTATAATTTTGTAAAATATTCCATTTACAAAAATTGTCTATCAACAGGATGTTAACCTGATACTGTATTTGTTGTTATCAGGGTAACTGTTGTGTGTATGCTTTTCAAGCTGAGTAAGTGTTCCCTTTGTAAATTTGCATTAAGGCTACAGCTGTTACCAGCAAGGTTCCCTAGGGCCAACACAATGAATTTATGAGCTGAAGCTCCTGGTGCTTGACCCTTTTTTGTCTTCAGTAGGAAAAAAAGTGTGTAACTCTGTGCAATACGGCTCATGTTACAAATTTCCATGTTAAGCACGCAGCTATGCTGACAAGCAGAAACATATCTGAACTTGCTTGTCTGGAGTAAAGCAACCTCTCTGACTTCTCAGCAGGAGCTGTAACTTGGTGGCACGTTGGCAAAGAGGAAGCAGAAATAGGTTTTGCTCTTCCCTGAGCAGCTGTTAACTGAACACGGGGTGTGCTTCCTGTGTGATAGGGTATCTGAACTCCTTAGAGCCCTGAGAATTTTAATAGCGTTCAGAAGATACAGAAGCACTTTGCTGCTTTGCCACTTCTTGCTTTCGTGCTTGTAGTTTTGCAAAATCTTGAAGAGATGTATTGATTAAAATTGAATCTATGTAGTCACCAACTGTATAAGCACTGCTTTGTAATATCTTTACAGAGATATCAAATTCCTACACAATTATATTTAAACTGTTTTGGGAAAATGAATAATGACACTGTGGGCACAAATTAATTCAGATTGCACTATAAACTTTCTTACCAGAAGCCTTCATTCTTACAAAGAACTATGCGATCCCTACACAGAAACTGTAGCTTTGGTGGCGCGCTCTTTGGTCGGTGTCCAAAACAGCGGCATCCCGACGGTCCCTGGACCTTTTCTGACATTCCAGTTGAGGGGCCTGGCAGGCCCGCTGGGCACTCGAGGAGTTGGCTGGCAAGCACGCCATGCCGAGCGTCACCCGCTGCCAGCACCTTGTGTAACTCTGCTGGTGTAGGTCTCCCCAGCTTAGATGGTTTTTAACTCACTGCAGCTTAAATGTTTCTCCACCCTGCCTAATTTGTCTTTGTTATTTGGTCGCCAAACTGTCTTGCATCTTAATAGAGTAAGAAACTAATGTGATTTATGGCTACCCAACCAGTGTATTAAGTAATAGATGGCTCTGTCTTAATAAACAGGGTATAAACTGCCATATTGTTTTCTTTTTATATTTGTTTGGGAGCAAAAAGTTGTGGGTTTAATGAGTTTAAGTCCCTGCTGTAAATGCATAGTTTTACAAGTATTTAGTTGCACATGTCAAGAACAGCAAGTAATCAGTAACTCATGTTAGAGTTCTTTTCTCTTTTATCTAAAATACTTGAGTGAAGAGATCCACAGACTGATAGTTGTTGTCTTCCAAAGTTTTATCACTCTCTGAAATTCATCAATTAGTTTAGTGAGTTTTCACTTTAATCGCTTAAAGTGTTTGTTTCTCCAGCTGTGGGCTAAGGACATGTTTTTGTGACATTGACGTGTCTTCTAGAGCACAGCCCCCATGAGCACAAACTCAGGAACAGATGTAGATGTCATCCTGTAAACTAAGAGTGTTTCTGCTCTGTGCCTGATGGGAGCTGCTCCCAAAGCAAATTAGTGCAAACCCTATAGCTAATTATGAAAACTGAGCAAAATGCTGCTGGTGAGCAGTTCTAGCTGGGCACAGCAACAACCATGTGACAAGCTGAAGAAGTGTCGTGGGCTGCTCTGTGGAACTATTTTGGGCTTCTTAATTTGTTAATTATATGTTTTCTGGACCACTGCTCCTAAAAATACATTTAGTCTAGGCTTCATTGGAGTATTTATATCTCATCACTGGTGGACTAATAGAAAACTGAAACCCTGAAAACAAACCATGTGGTTTTGGCTGTTTTATATAGAGATTGCCCGTGTAGTTTTAAGCTTCATTGGTACATTGAGAAGCCTATGTGTCTTAAACTCACCTGAAATAAATCTGTAATTGATTAAGAAAGGAAAGTTATGGAAATTGATTCACTTGTTGTAGTGGTGGGTTTTAAATATTAAGCTCAAATTATGTAAAACTTATGGCAGATATCCTAATATTATATTAAGTATTTTATGTATTTAGCTAAGGAAAATACAGGCACAGTAATACTTCAAAAGGGTTGCAAAACACCAGGTATTCTGAAGCTAAAGTTCCTAAAATCAGTATCTTCTGCATCACTTTGCTAGGGAAGGGAATTTTAGGAGTCTCTTAGAAAGCTGCTGTGTTGTGACTTGGCAGGTACCTAGAAGAGAACATGTCAGTATATGGAATAGATATAGGAGAGGCCCTGCAAAGAACTTGTCTGTTACACTAGCACAGGTTGTGCAGGGCAGAATCTGTTCCTACAGGGTTTTTCTTGGGCTTCTAAGGGTCCAGTAAGCATTTATTTGGTTTCCTAGATGGAATGCAAGAGTTGTAAGCACGGTGGAGATTGCTGAAGTGGCATTGCTGCCACTGAACACAGGGGACCTGGACAAATGAATCCGTAAGAAAGGTTTGCGTTGTCACTTCACCTCTGAAGCAGCTGGTGGTGTGAGGAACATTAGGGTGGTTTCACATCTGCGCTTCCCAACATCTGATAGCTTGGATGTGGATGAAATAATGTTGGCAGGACCTGTTTGGAAGACTGCTTTCACTTTCCCATCAGGTGTCATGGGGTATCTAGGAAGTCAGAGTTGTAAACCTTCAGTGGAGATTTCACCGCTTCTCCTGAAAAGTTACCAGATGAATAAAAATCGCCATTTACTGGGCTTCTGATCTTCAGAATAGCATTAGTTGTAGCTCTCATCTGTTACTTTAGTAGGAATAAGTAAATTCATCTTGATTTCAAGAGTGGGACAAAGACTTCACAGGACCTCAAAGAACTGCTTGGAATCAGACTGGCTGGACATGGGGCAAGTGGGATGTGCTCAGGTTTCCCTTTCGTGGAAGAAGAGTGAAGATATTTGATTCATCTGTGCAACAGTTTGTGCTCTGGTGAGGAGCACCACGTGTGTGACACTCCCTTCAGCGGGCGGTAAAGCTGAGGTAGGTGTGTGTATCTGCACTTGAGTGGTTTTGCTCAGGGATGGCTGCCATGATGTACACAATTCATAGGGTCGCAGTGGTGTGGCACTGAGTGCCAAATGCCCTTTATGGCCTAACCCAGCCTTTGTTAAGCCATACTTTGGGTTTTCCCACGTAAAGTGGTGTTTGCTTCTTAGAAGCTCCGTAGTGGAGACACTGGCTTTTGCCTCCTCACTTTTGTAATTTTATTTTTTGTGTCCAGTCTGATAAGGCTGATAAACTTGCACGCAGTGTGTGAGGAGAATTTCCTGGCATGAGCCGAGGAATTGCTGAGATTGTTATCATTCTGTACTACAGAAGCGCCCTGTTTTATTTATACACCGTTTGTCTTCAGTTTCATTATGTGCCAAGAAGAAAAAAGACACTTTCCCTTCAAGTGGTTGCTTGTATAGCCATTCATACTACGGGTGTGTGGACGCCTTGATACTTCAGCTAAATGGTTTTCTGCCCTAGCAGTGCTTGTGATGATGCTCTCCTCTCCACCCCCAGCCTGGCACACGTTGTGTACTTATGGTTGGAGGATGCTTTCATCCTTGTTCTTCTAAATGACCACTGGAGCCTGAGCTATCCAGCTTTTCTTTTAAACTGCAGGTTTGCTTTCCTGACTTTGTGGGCATGGCTTTGTATGAAGGTTGTGGCTTAAACTGTTCCAGATGTGGTGGAGTCAATGCTGACCATCAGATGAGTGCTGCCAGTGTTTATGCTGT
The DNA here is from genome assembly GCF_027887145.1 of Ammospiza caudacuta. Classification (NCBI taxonomy): domain Eukaryota; kingdom Metazoa; phylum Chordata; class Aves; order Passeriformes; family Passerellidae; genus Ammospiza; species Ammospiza caudacuta. The sequence goes on from NC_080595.1 coordinate 31,064,211, forward strand.
TCAGGAAAAAGCCAGTGGGAAACATTCTGTGAGCAGGGCTTTAACTCAAGTGTTTGCTAGAAACAGCAATAGCTTCAGCTTTTTTTTTCCCCTTAAATTATTTTAGCTTCATCTTGATTCCATACTTAAAGGAGTCCTAATCTATGTGCTGGGTCACCTCAACTATATCTTTGTTTGCTTGTTTGTTTGTTTGTTTTGTTATATTGGAGGGTAAAGGAAAAGTGCTTGTAAATAGTTCCAGCACAAACTTCGAAAGAGCTATTTGCAAGACTGGTATGTGTCACTTTAAGACCTCCTTAAATTCTCAGGTGTCTGGTATCTCTGGCTGGAATTTAGGACTGGTACAGGCTCCAGAGATACAGTTGCCCAGAGAGGTCGAGCACCGCCCTGAAGCACTACTTGGCTGCAGCTCTTGGTGGATGCCTTGGAAGTCACTTTGCAGCAGGTCATCACTTGCTGCATGCACTGTGTGCCTCACAGGCACTGGTGCCCTCCAGAGCTTGCCCTGAGTCCTGCTTTCTGGCAGTTTTAACTTCTTCACAAAGCTTCCATTTCCAATCCTTATGCTCCTCCCAGGACCAGTGCCACCTCAAGAGGCAGCCTAGGATGGTCTGAGGCTCTGAATGTGGCTCAATCTTCCTTGGCTTCCTTGGGGATACCTATTGTAGGTGGAAAGAGAGGGGGTTAGGCACAAGAGTTGATCCCCATTTCAGGCTGGGCAGAGAACGGATCTAGTGCCCAACCTTGCTTTCCATGCCCTGTGGTTAGAGAGCTTTTACTATCCTCCTTTAGCCAGAAGTTTTGGGGTGACAGGAGACAATCTGACTTGGCTCCTGCCTGAGTAAGCCTACAGACCAAATCCCTCCATCCTAATAGGGCCAGTTCTGGCATCCCTTTCGTCCTGTACAAGGTAAGAGATTGTGCCCATCTGCCCTGGGCTCTCCTTGGGCTGCCTTCTCCTGGAGTACAGAGATAATTTGCTACCCATATCATGAGCAATTTGCACTCTGAGCAGTGAGCTGCTTTCAGTTCTGTGTAAGGATAATTTCTGCAGTATAATTGCCCCCCTCAGGTTCTTTCAAAGGGCTCCTATCTAGTCTTACTATGTCCATTTTAACTTGACTCAGTAATAGCTTATAATTTGTTGTGGTACAGCAAGTTTTGCCAAAAATAACTAAGTAATTAACTAATCAGTAATAATCAAGTAGACACTGATCAACACTATGCTTCAGAGTTGCTCACAGTCTTAAATCAGCATCTCCACTCAAAGCTCTATTCATTGCCCTTAGTCATATGGTCCTCAGTGTTAAATCATGACTTTGATTTTCTGTTGGGAGATACCCTAATTAACAGCAGAAATGAATGCTTAAGCCAAGTAATTAGATTCTCTCCTTCAAGTTTAGTCATCACTTCTCTGCAGGGACATGTTCTTCCCTTTCCTTCTGGAACACTGTTTGATGTCTGAGCTTCTTAATGAAAAGTTTGTTTGTGACCATCTTTGCTGCTCAAACACTGTTTTTCTCCTCCATCCTGCAATGGCTAGAAAGCTTATCGATTTAGAAACATTTCCTTTCATTCTCTTTTACTTTTCATCTCTAGATGTTATTTTAAAACCTCTTTCCTTAGTAAGTATTTTAATTGGATAAGACATCTATGAAGATCAGATGGCTGAGCCCCTAGCAACCATTCTGCTGGCTGTCAAATTGATGACAAGGGTGAGCAATGCATGCCCTTCTAGCTGGCCCTCCCTGCACTGCCTCTCTCTTGACTAAACTGCCTTTTGCACTTGCTTTACTGCTTTATCTGAGTTTTGTGCTAATTACAGTTTTTCCCAAAACTGCAGATACACAAATCTGAATCATCTCATTTTATCTTGGAGATTGAGGAACCATTTTGGTTTTTATTTAAACAGCATGAAATTTTTTGGGACCACCTTCCACAATCTAAGTCCAGGTCTCAGCTCTTTTATCTAAAGGTTATGGAACCAAAGAGCTGGTTGTGACACCACCTATAATGAATGTGAGAAGATTAAAATAGTAAATGTGGTTAAAATGCCACTCAGCAAAGCTTGGACTATTCTGGTGAACTGGGTAATGAAAGCAGGTACCTGGAAGTGTGGTTGTATCTTTACCAAGGAGTGTGCTGATGTGAGGGCTTCCAGGAATGATGAGCTTTCAGCAGAACAGTGCCCTGCTCCTCTCTCTCCAAGGGACTGCAAAATACTGCACCTCATCATTTATTCAGATTTCAGGGATAGCAGGGTTTTCTACCGAGTGGAGAGTCTGTGGAAATGAATGTTGCTCCTGTAAAAATGATATTGTGACCTCTTGTGTAGTGAATATGTGCTTTGACAGACACATACTTTTTATTGTCTGAAAGATTTCAAGCTTATTGAAGTTGTACTTTGGGAGGATGTTTCTCTCTGCCAAGCCACTCTCTTTGCATGGATGAGGAAAAGACTGAAAGACTTCAGGAAAATGTCTTCACATAAAGGTTTTTTAACTGATCAGTAAACATGCAAAAGAAGTTTAAAACTTTGTTACAATGTGTTTATGTACAGAATGACTTTCCAAATTCTACAGCTTACTTAACTTGTGCATATGTATCATCGTCACCCAGAACTTACTGTGCAGTTGTTGGTCAGCATAGACATAAGGTGAAAGTTAGAAGGTGTGCTAGGCATGTGTGTGATGGGTTACAGAATCACAGAATAGGATTGAGTTGGAAGTCACCCATCAGGATCATTGCAATCCAGCTCCTGTTTAGCTCAACTGGTGTTGGAACCCATGTTAAAAATGACAGGGCTGGATTCCTCCTGTATGAGATCCAGACCTGGATCAGCACATCACCTACGATTTTCTGTGGGTGAGCTTGTAGATCTAGAAATACAGAATTTGAAGCTGCAGGCTTTAATCATTTATGTTTTGTCTTGATTTGATTTGATTTGTTTATCCTACAGTGATTAAATGCTGTTGTGTGAGATGAGAAATTAGTATGAGTTTACAATGGGGATGTAAGGGAAAGCTGTGAGGGGCTGTTTTGATTTATTGTGAGTACTTGAGTAGGTAGACTTAGAAACAGTGGATTGGGTTAGGCAGCACTGCCTGCGTGGAGGGCTGGGAAGCATTCATGGAATACTTTGTGGCATGCAACCCCCCAGCCCTAGCTCCCCCCTCAGCCAGCCTGTCAAATTATTGCAGTTTTTGAGCTGTGCATTTGAATGTTGTTTGCATGGAAGCTGCAACATGGGGAAGGTGGCCACAGATAGTGCAGGCTCACCTCTTTCCTCAGAATGTCCCACAGCATGGCCAAGAGGCCACAGCTGCTCCACTGGACTCTCTGTAAGGCCATGCTCTTCCAGGAACACAGCTGTGTTTTGTTCAGTGCGGGCATTAGGTCACTGCTCCAAATAAGAGATTTCTTGTTGTGTATTTGTGGAAAGAAAGTTTGAGTGTCCTTTATTCCTCGCATACCATGTCTGGCTTGGGATCCAGTGCTGTTTGGTGGCCTGTCAGGCTGCCTGTGTGCTCATCCTCTGTCGTGTTATCGCATGGAGTGCGGGCTGAGTCAGCTCGCTCTTTGTCCTCAGCAACCAGCCTGGGAGACACTGCCAGTGCTCCCTGCTGCTCCCAGGGCTTCCCTGTGTATTTACAGTCAAACTTTTTTAGGATGAGCCCTGTGGTCATCCTGGAGCAGGTTTGCCAAAAGCAGTCCTACATGGCGTGGCAAAGGCCTCACACACAGCTCGTGCTGTGGCAATATTGAGATGGCCAAAGGTCCAGCCTGATGAATTCCAGCAAGGGGAACCAGCTACAGGGACGTCACAGGTAACTGTCCATTGTACAAACATCCCAATATTTGGTGTTTCAGGGCACACCCCAAAGAGTTTTGATCACAATCCCAGCAATTCCTTGTGCAACAGAAAGGCTGTTCAGCTCCTCAGAGATGATTAGGATGGGCTGTGTGAACACGGGGTGTGGTAATTCACTTACATGTGTTGTCACTTGAACGAGGTCCTGTGTGTCTCTGTGCTTCATGTGTATAATTGTGACTAAAAAGGTAGACATTTAAAAACTAACTTGGATTTATTTTTTGTTTGTTTGTTTGTTTGAAGCTGGCATGGAGACAAACTGTAAGTAATTCACTGTCTTTTCTTTCCTATTGCAATTGTTGAAATTTAAATAGACCAGACCTACTGTTCTGATGATGATGCCTGGTCATTGGGATTTTTGGGTGGTTTTGGGTTTTTTTTTTTTTTTTTTTTTTAAGATTTGTTTTTAAATCTATTTAATTAAAATTTATGTACCATTTACTTTGCCTGAAACTGTTAAATGGATACATAGGAGAAAATCTGTGGAAATGGTTCTTTTAGTATTACAAATTAATATACATTGTGACATTAGCATTTTACACTGCAAACTGGGACATACCCACGTTCCCATTCCTAATAGGACTACACATTTTGGGATGGAATCTCCTATTTATACCAGTTTATTATGTGAAATAGTAATGTCCCTTTAATGGCAACGCCTGAAATGTCTATCATGTGTGAAGAGACACATTAAAACTAGTGAGAATACTGTAGTGTTCTGAGCTATAGAACATAAAGAAAAGTCTATTAACCAAAGAATTTTTCTGTTATGAGAGCTAGAGATAATAGTCAGAATACATGTCATATTTACATTAAATTTTGTTTGTGATGATGAAGGAAGTCAGACTGATCTAACATTTGTTACTTCTGAGAACAAAAATCCTCAATAGTGTGTTTTTCAAATTTGATTTTTTTTAGAAAATAAAAATTTAAAGCAATCTGAATTATTTGCCGACTTTTGAAGTCTCTCATGAAGCCAGAGAGGCCTGAAAATACTGAACTCATCACATTACAACTATATTCGTCTCCAGGCTTAATACCTTAAAGAGCAGAATCTGCCTGATGAAACGAAAAGATACTCTTAGAGATTGGCTGAATGCTTTGAAGTAGAGGAGAAAATATTCTGCTAAGTGTGGAGATAAGCAGAGATGTATGCTGGTGTAGGATTGCCATTGGCCCTCTTATGGTGGCTATGTGAGCTAAATGCTGTCAACAGCTTTCTTCTGTTTTTCTGAATTCAGAGATAACTCAAATCCACAAACACCCAAGCTTCTCTGAGAAACTTTACCAGGCACTGGGGACTGCTGAATGGGTGCAGATTTTATTGCTCCAGCAAAGTCAGTCTGTTACCACCAGGCTCTAGGGAACTTGCCTCCCCTCGGTGCCTTGGAATAAAAAGCTCCAAGTTTTCTTTGCTTGTTGGCTATGTGATTCTAGCAGGGTGAAATCTGGACAAATTTGCTAGGAGAAAAAGGCCCAGCCTTGTACCTAACAGCTTTTTGGGCTGTTAGAAGAAGTAGTAAGGCCTCCAAAGAAATAATTTCACTATCAGCATACTGGAAAGCATCATATACACACAACTGTTATTTCAGGCTATTCCTCCTTGCCACACTCAATTTAACAGACTATTTAAAGCTGCTAAACCCCAAAACGTTGGGGCAGTTGCCCACTAGACAAGGAGCACTACAGCTTAGCTGGCTCAAGGACATCAGATGCAATTGTTCCTTGCTCTTAATCCTCTCCCTTGATACCTCCTCTGAAATGTTGGTTCTATCTGATCCACAGAGTTGGTGTGGGACATTTTTCTTCTCTGTGGTGTGTCTGCTGTAAGCCTCTGAGCGATCATCCTGCTGTGGAGGTTTCATGCCAGTCCCATCCAAGGAGCTCCCAGATGCATGTCAGGAAACAAGTCAGGCACAAGACTTGGCTTCACTGCTCTCATGGGAGCCTTGAGCCACAGTTGCTGTCCAAGGTTCTCTTCACTTGATTCAGGAATTTACTTCAACGGTGTTTTTTTGCTGCTTCCCAACTTCTGTGCATTAATTTTACTCTTTAGAAAATTGTAATTCTATCAGTAAGTTTTGTTCCCCCTCATTAAATTAGAAGGGAGGAGATAGATGACATCAGGGACATTTAGCATGGGTTTGACCATATCACAGGTCCAAAGCTTGCCCTGACAATGAAGGTCTTAAAGTCACATCTGTAATACAAATGATTCATGGCTGATGAATTTCATAGTACAGACCTTCAATATTGGAACCTAAATTTGTAAAAACCCGTCATTTCCCTTTCAGTTGAACGTGTACAGCTGTTGCAAACTCTGCTGCTTGCTGGTACCAAAAAATACCACATTTTTCTTCTACAGTTTGAACGGGAAATAATTGTGGTTTCTCAGATGCCACTTGGAAGCAGTGAGTTTTTATAGCTGGCTGACTTTAATAACTGTAATTGCACATGCAGTCCTGCTCCAGCTGTGCACCGGGCACTATGAGTCACTGTCCAAACCCATCCCTTGGGTTCAAACCACTCTTACAGGAATGATTCTAAAATACTCCTGAGGATCTTCTGATCCGTTATCCCTCTGGTCAGGGAGCTGTGTTGTGGCCATTCTGGATGGTTTTCCTGGAGATTGCATAGGCATATCCTACACTGCAGGCTCCCAAGTCAGAGCTGGGAGCAGGGGAGCAGGCTATCCCCAAGGAGCAGCAGCCAGGCCAGGGATGGGCATATATGGGGACCTCATCACAGAGCATAGCAGACAAAAGTGTGTAGGTCACTGTGTTTGTCACCAGTGTCATCCTGGACCTTCTCCTGAGGGCACATGCTAGCCTGGGGACCTTCCCACCACTGCTGTTCACCACCTTGTGCCTCTTTGCTCTGCTTCTTGTTGCTGTCACTTCAGCATTTTTCCTAGTAGGTTAATTTGCTATGAACATCAACCAAGAAATCCAGGAATTTGTCCACTTTGTTAGAAGAAGCCACAGTTTAAATACTCTTGTATTACATTTTTATAAATTCCTTTCCATCTGCAAAACTCAGATCAGTTGATTGAACAGCTTGGTTTTGCCTGGTGTGGCTGTAAAAAATAAAGAAACTGAAGCAGAAAACTTACATTAATTTCCTCTTGTTGAGTGGCCTGTAAGAGAGCTGTGGGTAAGGAGTTTATTCACTTCCAGCTTTCTTTGCAGCAGCTTTTGCCATGCTGTAAATAAAGTTCAAATACTTAAATATTTTTTAAATTCTTTAAAAATAATTATAATAAATGCCTTCCTATTTCATACATTTCCTGCCCACATAGCATATTTACATATTACATGTAGCTGGAAGGTATAATTAGAGATCCCTGTTCAGGCACCTGACTCATAGCACCTTTAGCTTTGCACCATAAATAGGCATGTTCAGCTGAGACTGCTTGTGACGTGATGCCTCAGCCTGTGCACAGAAAGCGCCCTCTGCTATGGATCTTTGGGGTAAAGTTCAAAATCAGACTTCTTTTCCACAGCAGAAGGCCATTTGAGTGATTCCCAGCAGATGTTTGCACAGGCTTGGGCCCAGAGGCTGGCCCTCAGCCCACTGCTGGTTTCATCAGGTGGGGTGAAGGTCGCCTCCAAGTCAGAGCAGCCATGAGACATCCTCTGAGTGAAGCGCGGTGAGGCTCCGGGGATCTGTCTGTGGCAGCTTTGCTGGAGGCCAGCTGCTCCTGCTCTGCTCTGCTCTGCTCTGAGAGGTGCTTGGTGGCAAAGCACTGGGTCTGTGCAGACCAGCTGGCCATACTGAGAAATCAGGCACTTGAGTCTGATTTCCTGATGTGCTGAGGCATGCAGGAGGTGGGGAGAGAGCTGCCTGAAGGTATATCAAGGAGCTGGGTCTGCAAATGCACTCAGTAGTGCTACCACTGCCTGTAGCATGTATTCGAACTTGGAAATACAGGACTTTGTCCAAGAAATGCCAAATCTCCCTTGCCTAAGATGGGAACATGGCTGAGGTCCTGTTATGGACCTGTTATGGGTTATCTGATGCTTTGGGAGGTCCTTGACTGTATGTGTGTGAATTGTACCGACTGAGTAGGATGGTTTCCCAGCAGGATCAGACTTGGGCAAATCCACTGTGCAGCCTTGAGCAAGATCTGGAGTAAGACTTTCAAAATTTTTGTAATACCCTTAGCAGTAGCAGGTTACATGGACTGTAGCACATATGTGCCCTGGGTTTCCAGTTTCCTGGTAAGCCTGAGTGGATTTACTGCATAGAGGTTCCAGTCACTGCTGGACATATTCTGAAGTGCTGGGAAAACTCGGAACAATAGCTTCAACTGGGAAAAAGATATACTCAGCATTCTCTAGGAAAAATTATAGTTGGCCTATAAGTCCACCCCTGTGTCTGCATTGATTAAAAAGCCAGTCCCATACATTTTCCTGAGTGCTGGGAAATTGTACAGTTCATCAGATCTGATCCAGTTTGTAAACAAATGTTTACTGTAGACTCTCAAGAGATTACCAGCAATCCTGGAAGGTTGCTTAGCTTGATGTCTCTCACTTTACAGAACAAATCCACATAGGATGCAGAACAGGATGTGGTTGCTCAAGCAGAATAGCAACATTCCTGAAGGACCTACAGGCAGAGAGAATCTTAATTTTAGTTATTGAACACAGAAGCATTTATCTGCTTATACAACTCTTACAAGGGAAGAAGAACATGGTCATTCTGTACAGTCCTCTGTTGAAACATTGTAATAACTAAAGTTGTCCTTCAAACAGCAAAGTGGCAGCAAGTGTCACCTGGAAAAATTAAGTACTGGGGAGACTTCACACTCAGAAATGGCTTGACCTTGTATCACAGTCTCCAAAGCTGCACATAGAAGTCAAGGGATTTCTCAACATTAGAATGGTATTTGTTGGGTCTCAAATGATGGGTTTTTGCAGATTAGCAATCTGTCCAATGAATGATATAATAAGATTTTTTTTCTAGAAAAACCTGCTGCCAACATTTAAAAATATCTACTAAATTATTTTCCCATTAAAACAGTCTTGTTAAAATTGTCTGTTCCAAACAGAACAATATTTTGCTGTTCTTGGTTATGTGGCTTTCCTCATCAGATTTCTGTGAAAGCACATGTTTCGCAAAGTATATCAAAGTTGTCTCATGGGCAAAAACATGTAAACATCAAGTGTGTAGTTTACTTGAAAGCCCCTGCAAAATGGCTGGCCATGCTGCTTAACCACTCAGAGGCATAAAAGGAAAAGGATTTTGCAGGCACTCTAAGCTTGAGTGTGTGGAAGAGCTGAGATGAGGCTGTGGCTCTGCAGTCACCAATCAGGAAGTCACCCAAATGCTTTTTATGTTGCAGTTTCCTCATTTGGGAGGCAGTTACTGTGTAAAGGTTCTGCTAATGAAAAATATGACGCAAGGTCCACGTGTGGCTGGGTTGGCCCATACCTGTTTCAGCCATACCTGCTGTTGTGATGCATAATCCTGGCTCATGTTCCTGGAGAAGTGCATCCTGCAGCATTGTGGGTGGGAAGTTTCTCTCTTGCACTGGCTCCACATTGAGCTCTTTCTTCTTAATGCAGCCAGTGGACTTAAGGAGGACAAGCTCACTTCTTCCTTGCCTGGCTGTTCAGGGTGAATCATTAACCAAGCACTAGAGTGACAAACCCAAATTGTTTGTTGAGTGCCTTCTGCAGTCTGCAGGGACTCTTTGCCTTCTGCAGGAGGTATGGTTTGCTTCTCCCACGGAACAAAAGCCCCACAGACTCCCTCTTCTCTCCACCGTGCTTTAACCAGACCTGCAGTATGTATATAATAATACAGAGATCTATGTCTAGCTACATATATATATGTACTGAAGTATATAATCTATATTATAGCTACAGAACTTCTATATACGAATATAAGTTCTGTATTGCTCCTGCTTTATGGGTGAGGAAAAGGGATGGTGTACATATCCTGAACAAAGAAATTAACTTTTCCTTGTACTCTTCCTTTGTAGCCTGTCGAGTCTTTTGGTGAGAGGAATGATAATCCTTCTAGCAGCACTTCATGAACTGAAATCATTCTCTAGGATGATGATGACATGCCAGTTCTTGGTATATGGACATGAGTCCTGAGATCCCACACATGGATACATGAAAGGACTGCACACTGTGCTGAAGATTGGGGAGAAGATGCCCTTGTGTGAAAGGTGGAACCTTTTTTCCTAATGGCTGCCTTGAGTGTTTCCTCCATAGATTTTTTCCCTGTCTTGAAAACATTTCCTTGATGTGCTGGGCTGTAAATCCTTGAAGGAATAGCATGGTCTAGGTGGAAGTTGGTTGGCTTTGTCCTTTTCCCATGAGCCAAGACTGAAGAATTACTGAAATGTTGTAACTATCAATCGGGTGAGTGCTTTCATTGTAAATCTGTAAATCCTCTTAACCCCTATTTGTAAGAGATGAATGGGAGCCTACAGCCCACCTACTCATGCCACTCCCATTCATGTCAGAGATACAACAGCAAATACTGATTCCTCCATATTTAATGCAAGAGCATTTATCTGCCAGTGTTCAAACTGCATTTCCATGACATAAGAAAAACTGTCTGGATAATTAACTAATACTCTTAAAACACACCAGTTTGAGCAGATGTTCTTGTCTGTGCTTTTAACATGAATAGCCTTGATTTTGCAGCCAAGTCAGTGAGATGCCACCTGAATGCAAGGGCTTGGGTTTGTGAAGTTTTTCAGAATGGTGGCCTATATTTATATTTCTCTCAGAAACTCTCCTTATACTGCACACAAACTTCATTCTTAGAGTTTTACTGAGACAGCACATTCAAGCCTTCATTATTAGGGGTTGTCTGCAATGCCATTGTCTGTTTGACATTAATTCTTCCAGCTGTGCATTTATGTATTGTAATTGCCCTGATTTGTTTGGTCACACTTTGTCTTCTGCAGTGTCCTAGTGCTGTTCAGCACTTGTGATGCTGACACTGAACCTGGGCTGTGTGGCAGATGAGGCTGTCCTCTATCAGAAAAAAGATGGGAATATATGGAGATGTCAGAAGGAATGCTGGTCTCTCCAGTCACCCTTGGCTCTGTAATTTCATCATCCAGCCATGGAGGACCTGTGCAGGCACAACTGGCCAAGGTAATGGGTGAGCACAAGCTGCAGGAGATAGGGACCTCTTGCCCACAGCAGGAACAGCAAGTAACTGCAATTCTCAAAAGTCTTTACTGAGTCCTTAATTGCAGTATTTCCTTGCCCTGTAATCTGGCCAAATTTAGGTAGGTTTTAATAGGGATAGACATGTTTCTACCACAAAGGCCACTTCTCTGCCAAATTTGAAAATTTCACTTCTGCAGCTAGAGATCCTCATATAAAAGGTTGCCTGGATTTATTTAATATGTGCCAAGCAGTATATTTTTCCTTTAATAATATTCCTGGAAATGGCTGAACTGTTTTGGCTAAAGCAGATGCCAAACTGTTTGAAATTAAATTCTCAGTGCTAAAGTTTGGCAAAGTAGAGTAACATGCCATTTTGTTGACACTGAGGAAGGCTGAGCACCATGGCAGCAGGGAGGGGAGGTGGCACTGCTGGTCAGCAAACCAAGGAAACCAACAAGTGCTGCATTTAGGAAACTGCCCGCTTGAAGTCAGTGAGGAACATCCCTGGGCTCCTGCACTCCGAGTTTTGTATGTTCACATTAAATGATGAACACAGAAACCCAGAGGCATCAGTGCTACTTTCAGCTACCTTGAACTGCTTATATATGTAGTTTAAATCACCCAGGCTCCTTTCTCCCCACCTGTATTGCTCCTGGGCTTAAGGCTGGATCTATACATGGAATCTATAGTTATGTATTGCAGTTTGGCCTAAAGTAATTGGTATTGTCGACTTGGTACTCTTTTTTCCACTTTGGAAGTCCATCTGCAGAACCCCTCTGTGCCAGACAAGAGTGTCCCCCACAGATGTTACACCATATAGTTACATCTTTTGTGTTAAAGCCTTACAGGGCTGTGTTGTGAACCAGGACAAGGCTTGGTTCTTATTTGCTCTGTGCCCTGTCTCCTTTCTCTGTATTTTAGGACCCAAGCAAGAGGGACATAAAGCTCCTGTTCTGCTTCCTGGTTGTATATGATGCTTTATGACATGAATGGGCTGGGAAAAGCTCTGGCACACCGTACCAAGTTGGCTTTGTCTCAGACAATCCTATTATTTTGGGGGTAGACACAAAGTTCCTATCTCTAGAATTTAATATAGGAATGACTGAACAAACCTGTTACACTCTTAAAAAATGTGTGTCCATTGACCTCAGCATCTCAAGTTGGATTTTCATGTCCTTTCCATGCCCTCACTTACTACTCACACTTCTTTTTTTTAAATTATACTGGTACCAAAGCATGGGCCCAGCACTTCTATGAACTGCAGAGCTGTGAATATCTGTTTTTATGGATCCAATGTGCACGTGCTGAGGTTTTGGGCACAGGGTACATCAGTGTTGGAGTGAGGCTAATAATAGCCTCTAAAGATAATTTGAGAAGTTGCTTACCTTTCCAGGGAACAGGACATATCTTTGTATTTCCACCTTCAGACATACAACCCACTTGTGGGCTTGACTGCATAGCAAATACAGTATGAGAGTCATCCTTGCTTATGTAGATTTTTATTTTCTTCCTCTCCTTCATGTTTTGCTTTGCCCTCTCAGTAGCTTTCTGCCTGTTTTCTCTGAGGCTAGTGATTTCTTGGCAAGTTATTGTTCATAACCAAGGAAAGGTGGTGGGTAAGCAGCAACTGCTGCCTTAGGTAGCCCAAGCTGACCCTGCCACTGCTTTGGTAGGAGAAAGAAGCTGTTTCAGAAGAGCACAGCTGTCCTGGGCTTTGTGCACACAAGGGCTGCTCAGAGCAGCCCCTTGACCCCATGCTGGCTGGGTGACCTCTGCCACTCTGACTGATAACAGTGATCGCAGTTTGTGTTGAGGCTTTGTTCTCTGCTTCACAGAGAGAAACATTAAACTGCAGAGTGACTAAGTGCCTTCTCAAAGGCTACATAATGAATCAGTGAATGAACAACTCCCAGCAGCTCCAGGCCCCCTTCTCTCTGCAGAACAATGCCTTTCTCCCTGTATGAAGATGCACATGTAGTATAGGTTGCATACAGAATTATGTATTTCAAAAGAAATTTGAATATTAATATTTATTCCGTACTGATGCCACTGTCCTCTAGGCTCTGTAAATAGCAGCATCACAACAATGTGGATTATTCCTTTTATGCAAACCCTGGCCAGTGAAATAGCTTGCCAAAATAAAATTGCTGCACAAAAGTTTGACAGCTACATTCATTATATATGTCAATCAAAGGCTCCTAAAGGCTTTATTGTCCCTGTACAGAGTCTGAACAATCTGCTAGCCCAATATGCTGCAAAGCTATTTTCTCACTACTCCTTCCATTTAAAAAATAGCCACCAATAACTTTTGACAAACCATCTAACAAAACTGCATGAGCAGCAAGGGAATCTTAGATTTTCTTGGGTATCTGTGGGCTGGAGCCTTCCACTCACTGGGCTCTGTCACATGTCACAGTAGATGAGATCTGGTCAGAAACACGGAGCCCTAAAATTACTCCCCAAAACCCAGGCAGGCTGGGGTCGTGGGGAGGGCACGGGGAGTAAGGGAGGGAAAGTTATGCTAAACAGAAACTAATTAAATCATTTTTGGTGAAGGCTTTTTGGTGCTTTGCCAGGTATCAGCCATGCAAGCTCCTCTGTCCCAGGTCTCCTCCAGCTTAGGCTGGGCCCGTTTTGATTAGCTCTCGCCCTCAATTACGGCTTGGGAGAGTGGGGTATATGTATTTCGGTTCGATTCCCCTTCTCCATGGCGCTCGCTCCTGCCGGATCCCAGCCGGGGCCGTGTCCTGGGTGGGGGCAGCGGGGCCGTGTCCCGGGGAGCGGAGCGGGGCCGTGTCCCGGGGAGCGGAGCGGGGCCGTGTCCCGGGGAGCGGAGCGGGGCCGTGTCCCGGGGAGCGGAGCGGGGCCGTGTCCCCGGGGGGCAGCGGGGCCGTGTCCCGGGGAGCGGAGCGGGGCCGTGTCCCCGGGGGGCAGCGGGGCTGTGTCCCTGCAGGCGGGTCCGGCCCTCCCCTCAGGCCGGGCTGTGCCGCAGCGAGGCCCCGTTGGCCGCGACCCCTGAGGCCGGCGCGGCCCGGCAGCCGCGAGAGGGAGCAGCCGGCGCCGCCCGGCTCCGACACAGCCCTCATCCTCCTCATCCTCCTCCTCCCCTGGTGGGGCCCCGTCTGGAGTGCTGTGTCCAGTGCTGGGCTCCTCAGGACTAGAGGGACATGGAGCCCCTGGAGCGGGTCCAGCAGAGGGTAACAAAGATGATCAAGGGACTGGAGCATCTCATGTATGAGGAAAGGCTGAGGGAGCTGGGCCTGGTCAGCTGTGAGAAGAGATGCCAGAGAGGGAACCTCATCAAAGTCTGTCAGTATCTGAAGGGAGGGTGCCAGGAGGATGGAGCCAGGCTCTGCTTGGTGTTACCCAAGAATAGGACAAAAAGCAATGGGCAGAAACTGATGTACAAGAAGTTCTACCTGAGCATGAGTAAGGATTTCTTTACTGTGTGGGTGATCAAGCACTGGAAAAGGTTGCGTGGAGAGGTTGTGGAGTCTCTCTCTTTGGAGGTATTCAAAAGCTATCTGCACACATTCTTCAATAACCTGCTTTGGGGAACCCTTTCTTGACTGGGACCTAGATGAACCCAGTGGTCCCTTTCCAATCTTAACCAGTCTGTGAAAGCCTAACATTGTAATCTTGTGCTGTGACAGACCATACTAAATCTGATTTATGAGGGTGTCATAACTTTACCGTCTTTGTTCTGGGCTGGATTTTAGATTAAGTTACACAATTCAAAATATTTTGGAGGTTGGTTGTTTCCTCTAAGTGCTCAGCTTGGTTCTTAGTGTGTGCTGGTGTGTGGCTTTGCTCTCAGCCCCTGGTCATGCAGCAGCAGCAATACCTCAGGAGGTTACTTCCTGCACACACATCTGTCTGTGCCCTTCTGACTGCTGCTTTTGGGATGACATGCTGCTCTTGGCCTGTGCTAAAGGGCTGACCTGAAAGTGTGAAGAATAGCCTTGCTCTTGTGTTTGGGAGCGAGCCATGGGGATGCTCTGTGAGGAAATATTGCAACAGGATTACTGATCGTGACAACTAGTGTTTCTACTGAAAAAGCCTGGTGAAGAAATTGGAAAAATGGAAACTTTCAAAGAATTGAGGTGTTAATTCATGTGCTGAGAAAGCTGTGCTGCCCACTCACCATCCGAAAAACTGTGTGACATTTCCCTGAGGTGCACTGCTTGCTGCTGCATCATGGGTATGTGTTTGATCACAGGCAAAATTAAACGTGCTTTTGTAATCAGTGGACTCCACAAGTAACTTCAAGATACATGGGAGTAAAAAGACATAAACTGACACTTCTCACAGTGTTGAAGTTTATATGTTATGGTCTGTTCTCTCCCCATGCAGCATTGCCCTCCTTTTGAGGTCCTGTACAGAGCCCTTTTAATAATGTTTTAAATAATCATCACTGTTTGGGCATAGACGTCTTTTTCAGTGCAATTTTATGGCAAGCACCAAAAGTTGTGCAACAGAGTGTCTGTTGTCTGTGATAATAGCTACCTTGCAACTGACAACTATCTTTGATTTCAGGTTTGCAAGACTGGACTCGGCTGAACAGTTTGGTGATGCTGACAGGATGCAAAAGGCTTTCTGTAAGCAGAGTGGGCTCTGTGGGCCGTGCATTTCTCACCAGTCCACCTCTGGCCAGGAATGTACTTTGTAATGTGTGTGCAATGGTAAGGACACTGCAAACACTTTTCCTCCTGTGGTAGGGCTAGGAGAGCCAGTTGCTATGCTTGATGCTGTACGTGGGAATAAAACCCTACACAAGTCTGAGGCCTCTGCTGTGAGCATCGCTGCTTCATCTTGTTCTCCTGGCCCTAAAGGAAACCCTCCTGAAGGAATGCAGTCCCCAGCCACTCCCTTTCTGTGAACAGGAGGTAGTGGTGGCTTCCCAGGAGGAATAAACCTGTCTTTGGTTCTTGCCTGTCTCACTTCTCTGCCTTGTGGGGAAATGTTATTACTGCCTGTTTGGGTGATTGCTTGCACTTCTGCACCCTCAGATTTCATCTGGGAACTTTTAGCAGAAATTATGCACTGATGCTGGGATGGCATTTGCCAGCTACGAGCTGTTTCCCAGTGTCACTCACTTGTAGCTGGCATGTGGAACTCCTGTGGTATTTCCTCAATGTTTAATGTGACCTAATTGTGTACTTCCACTGTCTGGGAGCATCAGCTCTTCGGGTGTGACAGTTGCTGTAAATTCAGTGGCATTCAGGAGTCTGTCTGGCATTTGCAGCTGGATACAAGGCACAAGTTGCTTGATTTTGCTGCATCAGGCCCAGTGAAACATTGTGGGGCTGTGTGTGCAGCCAACGGCTTTATGTCACGCCTGGTAATGGTTGTCAATATTAAAAAAATGTAACCTCCAGCTGTTTAATTTACTCTAGGGGAAAAAAAAGGCTTCCTAATAATCTTCATATTTACATGGCATTTTTGGTTTGAAGGCAGATGGATTGGTTTACAAGATGAACGACAAAGCAAGAAGTGTGTCAGTGGCTTTAGAGGAGAAGGCATTTCTGATGTGGGGGTCTCAGTAGTGATCTTTCTAGGTTTTGTTTTTTACAAGTCAGCTTTTTGGACCTGCTGCCCACCTCTTTGTTTGGGTTTTTTTTTTTTGAGCTCAGCCAGCTAATTCACTTAGTGCCCATTGTCACCTCTCTGTGACCTACAAGGAGGGGAAGCTGCAGAGCTGTAATGAAGGAGAGGGGCTGAGGTGGCCACCTTGGCCTTGGCAGTCAGCGCTTCCCTCTCAGCTGTGCCTTCTTTGCCCTCTCCAAACTTGTGTAGGAGCCCCCCATTGCAGCACTCACCCCCTCCCTGTGGCCAGGGCAGTAAATCCCTGTGTCCTTTTGGATGGGCTTGGAATTGGTCCTTCCTGAGCCTCTGCTGCTTGGGGCAGTGGCACTGAGCTGGCTGGGCTCTCCAGGCAGGCTGGAGCTGAGGCTGTGCCCTCCCTGCCAGGACCATGCACCCCTCTGCCCTGGCAGGCATCTCCCAAGTTGTGAAATATGCTTCAGCACTTTTTAAAAAAATATTAAATTGTGTAGCTGTCCTGGAAAGGATTAGAAATCAGTTCTGGAAAAGACTACAGTGGTTTTTAGTGAAGAGTTCTGCCGTGCCCTTAATTATTTATAATTAAGGATCATCAGGAGGTAAGGACACTCTGTTAACCCTTCAGCAGCAAGAAAGATTGCAAATAATCTAATAAACAACATATGCAACATATTGAGTAGGTTTAGTTGCAAGTTCTGAGATGTAGAAGTGAAGAAATGCCAGAAATAAGGTTTCTGCTTAATATTTTGTATGTCAGACATCTTGTTTGGTCAGGCAACTGGATTAGATGAACATTGTAAGTCCCTTTCAACTGAAATAGAATATTCCACGTTTCTAATGGCACAGCCCTCTCCTAAGGGGTCACAGATTTTCTTACCACCCCTGCCCTGGTTGCTGTCATCATTCACTGTAGTGGGTTTGGCTCAGGGGGTGAATTAGGGGCAGGTTGATGCCCGTGGGGCTTCTGCTCTGTGGCCTAAGGGCCAGGCAGGGATGCAGGAATACTGTGGAGGGATTACTGGTTTTGGCAGCTGAATGGCATCAGGAAAAGTAGCTTCCCTTCCTGCCACATGTTTCCTAGGGGCTGCTGAAAAGGTCAGGGAAGCCAAAGCAAGGCTCCTTTTTGGGCTTAGAAACCTCCATGCTGGAAAAACCTGTCCCTGTCCAGAGGGGAATCCAAAGAGCCTTACAGGAAATGTCATTTTCAGGTCCTCAGGGAAATGAACATTGTGCCACTACTTCATGGCTGGAGATGTTGTTAGACCACTGGCATGCACCATCCCCAGGGGCCTGTTTGCTCAGAGCATGGCACACTGAATCACTGATGAGTTCTTGGAAATATTCAGGTCCTCAACAACTTCATCTACTCTGTTGCAGAAAAATTTAGAAGCTACAAGAGATTTTTAAAGTCCCATTATGCCCTGCATCTTATTAAAAAAGGTGTAATCTCCATTTCAAACTAACTCAATCCAAACAAGCTGCTATTATACTGTATCAAAGCATATTTAGAGATGTTCCATCAGTCTCAAACTGGACTATGGAGTGCCAGCATACAGAACTCATCGTTGTTCATTTTAGCAAGTGTCTGAATATTGATGATATCAGGAGTTTAACCTGGCCGTCTTGCAGTGCTCAAATCACTGCTTCCACCTTGGCAAATGCAAGTTTAGAGGATTTCTGAGATGTTCTAGTGCAGGGAGAAGAGGACCCTGAAAGCCACAGCTGGAGAGAGGGAGATCCCAGAGGGACACCACCCCTGAAGAACAGTGACCTCTGCTTTTCAGCAGCTGCCAGCGCTGCTGATCCATGTAGGCTGGGCAGGGCAATGCTGCCTTCTTCATGGAAATCAGAAGGGCAAGGAAAGCTCATTACCAGGTAAGGTCATTAAGTGTTTCATTCTCAACTGAACCAAGAGGTATCAGCTCCAAAGTTAGAGTGATAAAGTCAGAAGCTCCAAACCCAGAAACGTGTGTTTTGTAATACCCAAGAGAAGTGGGGATTAAAATAGAGATTAGTCCACGTTGTATCTTTGAAGCTTGGATTCATGCCCATAGCTGTGGTTCTGAATTGCTTCTCAAGCTGGAAGGCATGTGGATAGGAAATCTTGCAAAATATCAGATCTCATAGGATTTCTGCCTCTTAAAATTAGCCATCTTGCAGGATTGGGCACTGTCAAGGCTTAGTTCTGCTTTAAAGTGGAGACTTACTTTTAAAATTAGCCTAACCATGAATTTGAATTGGATCTTTACATAGAACATTTCCCAGATGCTGCAATAACACCTGTTAGTGCAGCTACAAATAAAAAAAGTACTTAGTATTATTTAAAATGTGCAAAAGTAATGTATATTCCTGGTACTGAGCCACAGCATAGTTTCTCCTGGCACTGCTTGTGCTTATGGGACCTGTGAAAGCAAATCTAAGGCAGAGCAAGTGACTGTTATACAAGTGTGAGCTGTGGTCACCATGGACTGTTTTGATGTGGGGTCCTTTGGCTGTTAAGGAAAAGAAAACTAATTTTTTTCCTTTTTGCAGGCTATTTCTTACACTTATTTTATATTGTTTTTAGTTAAAATGCAAGTATTTAGAGGAACACTTAGGTGGCATGGTGATTTTTAAGATATTTACTATTATATACTTGTGTGTGAAGGCTTTGTGAGTGGTTTGATGATATAAGATGTCATAGCATAATTTAAAGAACTCAGCACTCAGGAATATCAGAATGAAAATAATCAGATTAAATTAAATAATCAAATTAAATTAATAAATGTAAACTTTACCCAGAAAAGAGTGGTGCATTGAACTGTTGCAGCTGGATGTCAGAAGATTTAGTCACCTTGAGACCAGGGTCTCTTGGCCCTGCATGAACTGTGATCACTTTTCACCATGGCCTGGTCAGGTTTGGGACAGTTTATGGGGATGCCAAAAAGGACATTCTTCACTGTGATAGTCTGTGCCAAATCCCACTCCCAGGATTTAGTATTTTGGAAGCAATAGGACTTGTCAACAAAATGGGTAGAATTGTGGACAACTTCAATGTGGGCAAAACAGAACATTTCAGAAGCTTGTCTTGGTAATGATGGTGAGGTTTTCTTTGATTGCAAAGAGATCCCTAATTGCATCAGATATTTAGCAAAAAAAAGTCTATTTCGTGACAAAGTTATAAACAACTGAAAATAGGAGAATGTGAAGGGACAGCTTGTGCTGACAGGTGGCCCTACTACCATCTGCAGTAATTCTTTGATACAATCAATTGCTTAGCATATCATCTCTCAAACTCCCTTAATATTTTAGATATTTACTGCTTAGAGTGCATTTAGGGGTGCAGATTTGGAGGCTACAGCCTGTTCCCAGCAGTATCACAAATTTTGTGGTGCTTTGCATGCCCTCAACTAAAATTAATTGTCCCCATTCAAGGAATCTCTTAAACACAGGCTTAAACTGCCCTGGATGTCCTTCTGACCTACCCAGGCAAGCCTTTAAGTTTGACCCATGTTTCTTTGCCTTCAGCAGTACACTTTAGCATGTACTTACTAACTATTCATGTGATATAGTGCTGCAATGAAATTTGGAGTTTTGCTGAACATGGACATAAGTTTGGTCATTTTCTTATTTTAGGCATTACAGCTTTTTGGGCTGTTTTGAAGTAGGTGTTGTACACAAAATTATGGTGTTCTGTATAATCTATTTCTGTAGAAAAAGGAACATATTTTCCTACCTATTATGGAATGCTCTGATGCAGAGGCCAATTTATTTCTAGCTCTATTTTTTTTTTCTAGTCCCTTTTTTTAGTGCTGTCAGTCTTGTCCTGTGTTATTAGGACAGTTTTCAACACCACCTACTCTTAGTTGTAAAGCAGAGAGATAACTTCATTTTTCATTTTTTGGGGATTTCATTTGCAATTTTGAATTTTTTCTTCATACAAGATGTAAGGAAAAAATCGTAGATTTTGCTAATCAAATGCATTTACTGCATTACACAGAATTGAAATAATATTTTCAAACATAGAAAATTAATCATTCCATTGCAGAAAAGGTTCAAATAGTGCATTTAAGTCCTACTAAAGCTTTTTTTTACCAACTTATGTCTTCATTTTTTCCCCCAAAGCTCCCCACATTTCACTTGCAGCTGCCCAGCATTTTCCAGTAATTTACAAGGCTAGTTGGGTATCATACAAGGTTTCCTTGCAAATAAGCAAACCTGCAGGACTTCATAGACAACAAAATGCAACTATTCTGTCTTCATCAGTCATTTTCATTTATGAGTGTTTTAGCTGGTCTAGCTGTGTCCAAAATACATGCCTTTATTGTGTCCTGGAGAAGGTGCTTTCTTCCCTTCCTTCTTTACATGGGCCTTGTGTGAAATCTTGCTCATCTTGTGTGTGATGTGTACAACGCATCTACTTTTCAACAAGAAATTGTGTTTATGGAAATAATGTCTTCTGGAACTGGAAATGTAGATTAACAGATCCAGGAGCCTTTGTTAGCTAATACCTACTATGACAGAGCAGGGCTCTTGAAAGCAGAGCACCCAGATGTAACTTTGAAACTGCTCAGGAGTAATTTAGAGCATCCTCTCAAAGTTTGGATAATGTAACTACTGATTCCTGTAAGGTATAACATGGTATTTATTCTGTGCTCTGACCTAATCTTTGATGCTACATAAACTCTGTACTTACTCATGTGTGTGCACATCTTTGAGAGTAAAAGCACAGAAATCATCTGACTAAAGAAATGCATTCAAAACCAGTCAAGACTCAGAGTTTCCATAGTGCAGAGTTTTATTTTTAACTTGTGCTGCTTCTTCAGGTGCCTCTGTCTTTCCAGCCTTTGCACTCTGAAGTCAGAGAGGGCTTGGCATCATCAGAAGTGTGTTTCCATGTAATGTGAGGATGCTCCTATAAAAGTGGAGATCTAAGTCTTCTAGGGTTGGCTGGTTTTGACTGAGCCTTGCTCTAACACCCCAGTACAATGTTCTCCCTACAGAGCAACCCAAAAATTGTATCACAGATGCACATTCAACATTTCAGCTTTGTGAAATGTGTCATACAACCAAGAGTGTTTTCAGAAACCCTGAGTCTTACTCTTACCTGCATTTGCAGGGTCCACATGGGAGACACAGTGTTCCCAAATCCTCTTGAGAGAGCCACTAGGGAAAAACAACCTCTCCAGGCTGGTCACCTTAGCAGAGATTGCAGTATTCCTTCAGAGCAAACTATGCATGACATCTGGAAACAATTATTCCTTTAAAAATCACTCAGCCCTGGATAGGAAAACTAATAAACACTGAAGTTTCCAGTTATCCCACAGTCTGGGTGACCCACGCTAGAGCAAAATTATTTCTAGACAGCCTGAGCAGGGTGGGCACAAAGCTGGTCTTGGATCTTAAAGCTGACCAAGCTGTTCTGAGACCAAGAAGTAACATTTATATGAAATGAGGTGGAAAGGGAGCTTTTCTTCCCATTTTATTATGGGAAGAGAGGGGAATACAAGGAACTGTGTCACACTAGCAGACCTCATCCATCAAGGAACTGAGCACAGAATTTATGGACTTAGAGCCAAATCATACTTTTTGCTGACAGGACTCATTCTTATCTGGCCCTTTTAAAACAGTCTAATGTAGAACTGCCAAAGGGTTGGAAAGGCATACAGTGAAAAACTAGTGTGACTGGTGTTTGCTGGGCTAGTGAGGCAGCTCCAATGCTCTGCTGGTCTTTGCTGACAGAGTGGGTGTCAGGATATTTCAGAAGGGACAGATGCTAAAGCAGATCCTGATTGATTTAGAAATCACTAAATGTTGCCTTCAGTGTTTCCACAGTAATGTGGAAGGTGACTGGGAACTGATTTCTCCTCCCTCAGCAGCATTAAGATATGCTCTAATACAGCAGTTCCCAGGTTAATTATTTTGTTCAAAAGACATGGAAGACTATGGGTCTGTTTTTAGCCTGGTTTCCCAGGGAAACATGTCTGCCTTCTGACCACTCTCAAGATAAAAATACTAAATTCCTTGAGTTTTGTGAAAACAGGTGGCTGTTTAGATGGCAGAGACCCGGGAGCAGTGGAAGCTCAGCAGTGCTCATGGGGAGCAGAGGATTTGTCTCAGAATGGGGGCTCTAGGGAGATCCAGATTGTGCAAGGGAACCCTGGTGGCACAGACAAAGCTGCAGGACATGTGGAGCCAGCAGTTCCTGGTGGCACTGCTTTGTTTTTAACCCAGCCTTGCCCTCTGCACACTCCTCACAGGTGGGCCTCCCTTCTCCTCCTCCTCCTGTGTGCAAAGAGCAGTTTCAGCAGTTTTCATGCCATGTCCTTGCAAAACCTCCCTGTCTTGTGGCCTTTCTGACCCCTCCAATTGCCTCCAGTGATTTTGCACCTGCACAGCGCTCACTGGGTACAGCTGGCATTGCCTTTGCCCTGGGGACGCCCTTTTGCAATGCAACTTGGCTGCTGCACTGTGTAGAGCTTGCTTAGGCAGAGGAGGGATGTCAGAGATGGGAGGCACTTTAAAATGATGCTCTGTTTTCTGAGAGGGGTGATTTTGCTGAGCGTTCTTCTACCCAGTGCCAGAGGCTCAATGAACTCCCAAGGTGTTGCACTGTCCAGTTGAAATATCAGTTGAAGTCCAAGGCCTCAAGTGCCTCACTTGCCCTGATGCACTTTGAGATGGAAAAAAACCCTGATGCTGCTCTGTCAGACAGTATGATAGATGGTTAAACGCCCTCTCCTGTTTCACAGAAGACAGGAATAAATTTATTATCAGGGCTGCAGGAAACCCTACTGCTTAATGGTCACAAAGATCCCTGAGTACCTACTGTTCTCCAGAAGGACTAGGTGGTAGTGCTGATGAACATATTTGTGCTGATAAGCATTATGCACAATTTGCATGCCAGCTGGATCAGCTACTCACTTGCTATTCTTTTTGCAACCATAATTTTTATCATAAATATTTTCCAGACGTACATCAGTAGCTCATATCGCTTGGCTGGCAAGTCTAAGACAAGACTGTCTTAGTAAGCCAGACAGTTTGTACAAAACAAGCTGACTCTGTACCCCAGAAAGTGGTCATTTCCTGATGCTTTTGAGTCTCTGAGCTCTTTCTCAATACCTATGGTACATCTGCAGGCAGATTATGGCAAGAATGTTAAAACTTCACAGACATTAATGGAGGAAATGGTATTTTGCTAGCTTGCATTATACCTCTCACCAGTGAAATATTATTTTTGAAACAACTTCAGGTTGGATGGGAGTTGGAGGAAGCAGTTAGGACCCCAGCTCTTGATCTTGAGACTGCAGTTTGCAGCTGCAGTAAAATATGTCACTGAAATGTAGGTGACACTTCGTGTTACACTTCCATAGAGACGGTGAAGGATGACTCCCATGACTGTGTAGCTGTGATCTGCCTAGGTAAAGAGGGTGAATAGCAAGATGGGAAGGAGGTAAAGGAAGGACTGAGCTGCAAAGTGAGAAATGCATGGAAGGATTGGAGCTGATGTGCAGGAGAAGGAGAGGGAGCAGAGGAGTGGAATATCAAACAGCAGCAGAAGTGCAGGTTTGCATTGCAGCCATCCAAGAGGCCAAAGCCAGGGCCCTGCTGGGCAGCCCCAGGGCAGTCCAGGGCTGAAGCTTGTGCTACAGCAGGTGAGGAAGGGGCAATACTGCTCTCCCCTCCAGGGCAAGTCTGGGGATGAGACTGCATGGGCAAGGCAAGGGAAGTGTTTTGGCAGCCTGTCAAATTGTACTGTTGTTCTCCTAGTGACATTGCTAGTTGGATCAGGGTGGAATTTACTCCACACCTCAGGGTAGCAGGTGGTTTTTTTTGTTGTCCTTCCTCAGCACCCTAGAGGAACACATAAAGGCATTTTCCCCTGGGATTTTTTAAGCATCTGTGACTTATGATGAGAGCAAGAGGTGTAAGGCTGGTTTTTTGGGAGTTGTTTGTTTTCATGCTCCGGCATTTTCTGGCAGGTGGTTGCCTGCAGTGGTCTCTCTGCAGTGCTCCCTGTACAGCAGTTAGAGAGGGTACCCTGAAGGGTTGTGGTGGGTGGGTCTGGAGCAGTCCCTGGGTGGTTGTGTGGTGAATGAACAGGTCATTTAATTTTAGCCTTACTGAGCAGTTTGTCCACTGGCATCTCCCAGACAATAACTCCTAACTTAGATTTTTTTTATTCTTCTTCCCTTAGAACATAAAAAAGTAGAAGAGCAGAGAAGTAGGAAATATATGGAAGTCCTTGTAGACTTCTGTTTGGTGGTGATTGGTTCAGATTGCATTGTGTTTCAGTATTTCATTACTACTCTAATGCCTTATCAAAGCATTCTGAGAAGTCCTTCAAAGGACAGACAGTCTGCATGAGTGCAGAGGGTGATGCTTCCTCTCAGTGCCTTACTATCAATAGGGTGCAAGTCCAAATGGCTCTTAGACTCTAGATTTTTGATTACAGCAGGTCCCAAATCCAAGCTCTTCAGCTCCTAGTGAGGAGAATGGGGAAGATGATACAGTACCAGCTATCTGTGCTTTGCCTTGACATTAAAGGCAGCTCTGTGCCCAAGCTGCAGCAGACAAGCTGCAGTCCCTGCAGGCAGTGCACAGGCTGCAAGGACCTTTGTTGTTCGTAGCACAAGCATCTCCTCCTCCTGCTGTAACCCACAGCTCCAGCTGGTGAGACAAGGCATATGGCAGGTTGGGTGAGACTGATGGGTAAGGTTTCTGGTATCTTAGAACATGCTAGACAGTAATGCTTTCATTTTTAATACCTTTTTTATTCTAATGACTGATTAAAAAGAAGGAAAGCCACCGAGCTTTTCTCACCTTTGCGCTGTGGTAAGGACAGCCAGTTTGGAGGCAAAGTCTTTCCAAAATCCTCCTGCTTCTTTTGATGCCCAAAGAGGGGGCTGTGCACTTCTGAAAAGGCTGGCAGCCTGCTGTAGTACTGTCTGGTGGCATGGCTGGGAAGGGATACCTTAAAGAAGCTCTTCTTCCTGGCTGAGGAGAGCTTTCCTGCTCTGTTTGCTGTCAGTTGCTCAGAGGTTGTCACTTACATCATGTTCACATATGCTTTACTCTGGGCAGGTGAGCAGTGACAAAAGAACTTGTCTTATTTTGACCTGAGTAATTCACTCAAATCTGATGGTGCCTGGAAGGTATGATTAAATAGCCATGATTGATTAAACAGCAGTGATGGCTCCAGCTCTACATGGCATAGATATTTATTTACTGTTCTTAAATTCTGGCCCTGTTGATAGCTGGTGTGTTATCTAAACTCTTTCACAAGGCTTTGCCAAAGTCCATAAGAGTCCATCTGAGAATTGCTGTGCTTGGGTCATTTTTTTAGATCAGAGGTGCAGTGAAGAAACAGCTTGTCCAGATCTAAATATACTGTCCTTGACAGACGTGAAATAAGCCCACTGATTAAAATAGCTGCCTAGTTCCCAGTTCAAGATCTTACTGTATAACATCAATGTTTGGCTGCCCTTCTGATAAACTTGGAGAAGGACTGATTTCCATTTTCTTCCTTTCCAAAGGGAAGAAGTTGAAGGATTGTCATGCATCAGGAATGCACTGATTCTAAGAATTTCTAAACAAGACCCGCTGCATTGTGAATGGCAGCAGGAGCCAGGATTTATAGGGAGATTACTTGGTTAAACGTAGCCTGAAAGAATGAAAAATGAGCAGTCCAAAAAAGAAATTTGTTGAATATTTTGGCAGTGAAACAGAGTGGCTTAATTTATGAGCAATACCAAGCTATCTTTTTGCAAACAGATTTCTGAGTGATTTTTTTTTCTCAAATTGGAGGTGTAGCTCTTGGTGAGATGTACGATTACACTGACTGCTCGTGAAACTTGATGGTACAATCTCTCTTGTTCTCTATACAGCCCAGGTGGAGCATCAGCTGTCATACCAGGGGTGGTGGTGCTTTCTTGACTTTGGCCCTTCTTTAATTGATGGCCAGAGAGGGTGGGAAGGAGGGCTGGCTGCAGACATGTTGAGCCCTGAGGGTCCCTGCTGACGAGGGGGATGGTGAACCGTGGTTGAACAGGGATGCCACAGGTGCCTGCTGAAGCTGAGCAGGTGTATTGCAGGTTGCATTGCTCAATCTCTGAGGAGATTGAAAGGCATTTTGGTCCCTTTGCTGTGTCATGCAGTGTCCGTGACATAGAGGCTGGCATAGCCTCGGCCAAGTGAGGCTTCATTTGAATCTCTAAAATTTCTGCCATTGCCTGAAGTAAAATGCCTAATTTTCCTGTGATAATTTGTGTGTGTGTGTATGCACTGGCATACATGTATGTGTAATCAGAGACCCCCACAAAACTGCTTTCCATTGGCAAAGCATACCATGGGTGCCAGTTCCTCTGAAATTTTCCATGTGGTATCTGCACCAATTTAATACTGCATATGTCTCCATGAGCTTTGTTTTTGCCCATGTGAAGCTGACTGTCTATAATGAAGTCATGAGTTATTTGCCTAAAATAAGAATCCAGACTTCAAAATAAGAAATCCAAAACCAAACCCACAGCTATTTTTTTCAAGTTCTAAAAAAAAAATCATATTTCCTTTTTAAATGAATCTCTCACCACTTAGTATGAACTTGCAATTCTGCAAGACAAAGGGAGCTTTTACAAGCAGATGCTAACCCTGAAGTCAGTGGAACATCTAAGCAAGTGCTTAAAGGTGAGTGTGTGCTCAGGCACTTGCTAATTTGGGACAGAGCATTCAGTGTTTTCCTGAGTTGTATCTTATGTTTCAAAGGAAAAACCTTTATTTTGCTGAATGGTTCATTTTTACTTTGCTATGTGCTGAGAGCTCAGGATAATCCCATTTGGAAAGAAGCAGGGAGGAGGGAAAATTACACTTGGGGAAAGCTATTTTCAGTACCTCTGTTTCCTCTAACCCCATTTTCATAATTATGATCAGCTATTGCTGACAGACTGGTTCACAGAAATTAAACCCCTTTATAAGGTACAAACAAGTCAGTGAGGCCTGAAGATGGACCTTACTTGAACATAAGTAAAGATCCCCTGTAGTTTTTAATTCCTTTTTATTTAGTTACTTAATTGAACCTGTACTGTTCTTCCTCTGTAATTGATTACCACACAGAAAAGGTAATGAAACAGAAAACTTTATTTTCTTTTCAGTGATCTTTATGGTTATCATGGAAATGTTTTTACTGCTTCCTTTTGGGACATCAAAGTTCTCAATATAAGCAAAGGGAAATCAATGGCAGTTAATTGAAGGCATTTACATGGCTGGAAGGTTAAAAGTTTGGGGGGGGGGGGCTGTTTTGTTTTTTTTGTGTGAGATTTTTTACCCTCTTCCCCCCTTCCCCCTACCCCCAGCAGATCAGCTCAGATTTTTCAGAATGAGAATTAATCTGGCATTTTATTGTCCCTTTCTTTTATTTTCACTGCTAAATCACAGAGTTTGGGCACCTGATCCAAAACCCACTGAAGCCAAGTGGGAATGGTTCCCTCTAATTCAGTGGCTGTGGATCATACTGTGATGCACATATTGAAGACACATTTATAGATGTGTGCACACACAGAGGTGCCTCTCTGGTTCACATCTCATTTGTCAGAACTGGGATTAATTTCTGAGCAAGATAGGGAAGGAAAGTTTGGGGGATTTTCCTGAATTTAAAGATAAGCTGATGATAATTCTCAATTCAATAATGTCCTTTAAATCTCATTCTACTCATACTTCTCTCTGCTGCTTTAGTTTGTGAAGCTTGGTTTTCTTCATTTTGTCTATGGTACCCCTTCTCCTGTTGTTCCTTTTTATTTGTGTGTTTCCACTGTCTTTGACAGGACAGGGGTCTCATGGACTCTGTTCACTCAGTACCCTGCATCCAGCTTCTCTTCTACTTGGCCCTTCATGAAGCTGTGGGGATTTCTCAATGAAGCACAGAGCTGGCTCAGAGTTAAAGGACTCAAGCCTGAACATCCAAGGCAGCTGCCAGCTTTCCCCACCCCTTACCTTTGTGCATACAGGTTTTTTGCCTTGGAGCAATTTTAATAAAGGCTATGTAACAACATAGTGTTGGCATAGCATGAGCAACATTATTCCATCTGTTTCTACTGAAAATGTAAAAATGTGTTAGTATAACATTAAGATTCCAATTTTCAACCATTAAAAATCCGGCAACACTGAAGTTGCAGACTGCTTTTCATAGCTGTTTAGTGATTTCCCTTGCCTTTATTTGTTTGGAACTCTGGTTTAGATGCCTTTAAAACTGTCTTGTGTTCAAAGAGTTTTGAGCACCTATCCTTGGAAACAAAGGCTCTCTTAGGTATTTCGGTTTGGGCAGCCAAAATTACTGCTTTCTGTTGACAGTGCTGCAGAGATGATATTTTAAAGAGTGTTTGGAGTCTCTCTGTAGAGATGAAGGAGGATGGTAAAACATTCATCTTAACTTCTATGAGAATTAACCTTACATTAGACAGAGGGCTTGAGCATGCTAACTTTTGCCAAACATGCATGCTAATATTTTGCCAAACTTAGGTTGGTATAAAAATATTCCCTTGAAGGGAATATTCAGTGCTTTTCTGAATTGGAACCTTGACACTTCTCTTTTATTTGATTTTTTGGTGTGAATGATTATAAAGATACATCCGGCAGAGTTTTCACTAAACATCACATTTTAAACAGTGACGATAGAATATCCTGTCAGTGCAATTGTGGTTATTTGTGCCAAAAGTCCCATTTTTAGGAGTTATGCTGGTACAGTCAGGAAACAAAGTGAAGCAGCATGTGGCTTCCTGGCATTCGTGCCTACTGAGAACAGCTTTCACTGTCAGTGCTGCAAACTCAAAACAATGTTCACAGGGAGATTTCCATCGACGTGGAACAGTATTGAGCAAAGATATGATGCTGTACAAACAAGTGATCAAGGAATGAACAAGGAAAATGTTCTTTGCTCGACCTGATTCTATGAACAAGGAAGAACTGGTTGGTGACATGAGGGCTGGAGGCAGCCTTGGCTGCAGTGACCATGGAGCTGTGTAGTTGAAGACCCTAAGAGGAAGGAGCTGGCCAAAAAGCAGGATCACAGCCCTGGATTTCAGGAGAGGAAAATACTCCTCTGTAGTGGTGCATCCTCCCCTTCCCCCCCTTTTTCAGGCCACACTGTGGTCTAAGAAATGCTGATTAGGCCTCAACCTTGACAAAGAGCACCTGGGCTCAGCTCCTCTTGACATTATCAGAAACATTTTCTATTTCCAGAACTTGTGCTCTCTAACCAGTCCCTGTTTTTTGTTTTATGAACAGCCTTGGAAACTTTTTTTTTTTGCCTGAATGACATAACATTCTTGTTTTCACACTTTGAAAGAAAATCTCTGACCGAAATGCAGCCAGGATGAAACATGGTTATGACTAAAGCCCACTCTCTTGCTTCCCTATTAACAGTGGTCCAAATGGAGACCCTTTGAGCTCTCCTGGACAGCAAAGGGGCATGACCAGAAATCTCCTTCTGAATGGGGCCTCTCAGGTTTGCTACACTCATAGGATTGCCAGATAAGGATAGTTTCTGGACCCCACTCCTTGAGCCTTGACTCTTTGCCCATTGAGAAGTTGCAAAGGCTTCCAATGTATTTCACTATCTTTGAGGAGAATTTTTTAAAGATAGCCTGTTCAGGCTCCTTATGTCTGTGTGCATGCAAGTGTGCATATGCTACTTCAAATATGGGAGAAATGCTGCTCTCTTAGACTCTTAAGTACTTCAGATTATGTAAGTAAGTTAGGCCTTTAAATAAGTTACTGTTGTGGTACAGTACATCCTATCTGATTCCATTGCTGAAGTGTTAAGTTTAAGTTAAATGTTGTTAAGTTTAAGTACTGCTAAGTTTAAATGCTATTAAGTGATATCAGGCCTTTAGACCATATTCTTTTTAATCCTTACCCTTTCTGTCCTTTTGTCACACACATACACATGCATACAGTTTTTGTTTTATTTTTGTTTGGATTGATTGACTTGGGATTTTAGTTACATTTTTTTCTTCAGTGTGCCTTAGCCATTTAGTAAGTAACAGAGTGAATCTTGCCAACAAAATTTGTTGTGCTGTTGCTTTTATATCAAAGCTGTTTTTATTGATAACTTTGCCAATGATTCTTTAAATGATCTCATAACAGTCATTCATAACAATTCCTTCAGAATCTGCTTGGAAGAAACCTATGTAATATGGCTGCAGAGAGAAAAGGAGTGCAGGAATGCTCAGAAAAGGACCATCTGAAAGCACAGGCAATCAAGCAATAGTGGCAGGAAGCCTGTGTGCATGAGCAAGGAGTGCCAAACTGAATTCAGACATACAAAGGAAGTGTATGACATTGTAGAAAGCTACTGGGTTGGTTAAACAAGACTTTTCCTTTGTAAATCCATGCTGACTATTGCCAATCACATTGTTATCCTTCATGTGTTTGGAAATGCTTTTAAGAACAGTTGCCTCCATCAGCTTCCTAGAGACTAAGGTGAAGTCAACCAGTGTGTAGAATCTCAGATTTTCCTTATTGCCATTCTTTAAGTTGGAGGAGTATTATTTCTGCTCCAGTCATCAGTAGAATTCAAGTGGCTGATTTCTAGAAAAGTATTTAAAATTTTCCATAATATTAAATAAATCAAGGCCTCTTTCACATATATATTGGAGTGTTACTGTATTAAGTTCCTCCTAAAAAGAAAGTCCATCTTTTTAATAGATATTACAGGTAAGTACACTTAACATAGAGCAACTGCAAGTGAACATTATCACATCAGTTAATGTGTGCAGTACATGCAAAATAGCTTGTATGTAGCTTATCCAAAATCTTTAAGGTAGCATGATTGTTCTGAAATTATTTTGGTAGTGGTGGAAATGGGAGGAGTTGGTTTTTTACCCTTTTTTTTTCTTCTGAGTGTTTTATTATTTCTGGGTATGAGGTGCTTGAGTGTGTCCAGGTTTGGGCAGTGATGCTGGTGAAGGCTCAGGCATTGGAGCAAGCTGCTGAGGGAAGAGGTTGAGTCATCATCCCTGGAGGTATTCAAAAGAAGTGTAGATGTGGTGCTTAAGGACATGCTCTAGACATGGACTTGACAGTGCTGGGTTAATGGTTGCACTTGATGATCTTAGATGTCTTTTCTACCTTAAATGATTCTACAAGTCTGTAATTTGCTGTGGGTGCTATAGTAAACCATAGTAAGAGAGAAGAGTGTAATTTTATGATGGATGCCATGCTGTCTGATACAGCTGCTTGGAAAGAATTCAAGTGTGTGCTGAGAAGCTGCCTTTCTGTTCCTCCTCACCATTTCTGTGAACATGGCTCCACTTGTGCTCCCCAGTGCCGAGTGAACAGGTATTGGCAGCACCCCCAGCAGTGCTGGGCTCACCCCTGAGACCAGGGTGGACCTGTTCTTTGACAGTGCTCCTCCCTGGGACAGCCCTTTGGGGACCATTCATATCCCCTCAACTGCTGGAACTGGCTGCTCTCAAATCTGCCTTTTTTTTCATGAGGTGTGACTCATCAGAGTCATTGAGCAGCAACCTCGTGAAAATGGCTTTTCTAGAGCCATGGAAACCACAAGATCCCATTACAAGCCGTTTCATTTTCAGTGACTAATGGAAGGTCACCAGTAATGAGACAAGAGGAAATTCTTAACTCTTTCTCAGGTTCCCTTTTTCCTCCTTATTAAAAACAAAGTTCACTAGTAAATGAAATTCAGCTCAGATTAATATTCTTTGTACATGCTTTGCCTGTGCCTGGCTAGTTGACAGAAGACTGCCAAATGTCTGTTCAAGTTTCTAGGTTTTGCTGCAAAAAGCATTTGCTGCTTGTAAGATACATTTCAGCTACTTCAAAGGTCTCAAAACAGCTGCTTTTTTTTTTTTTTCTTTTACATTTTCATTTGTGATTTTATAGATCATATAAGTGAAAGTGGTAAGGAGCAAAGTGTAAGGGTTTCAGACTGGATTCACGAGCAGATTAGCAGACCTTCATGACCAGACAATAGAGCAAGCTGGTGAAGTCAGTGTAGCCAGGTCCTGTAGGTAAAATTGCAGAGCTGGGAATCTGGAAGTCTCACTCATTAATTTAATTGCAGCATGTTAAGAAATGAAGAAGGCAAGAGGGCAAACAGATGCAGAAACACACATCTGAGTTAAAAAAAAAATTAGCTTCATGTGCTGTTTGCCTTATTAATGTGATTGAACATAGGCCAGCTTTCAGACCTATGCAGAGATCTTGTAAAATTAATGTGAGCAGTATGCTGAAAAATAGAGGTCTGAGACTCATAAGCAAGAGTTGGGAACTAAGCTTATGCCTGGCAGGAGGGGCAGTGGAGGGCTGTAAAGTGGAGGGCTGTAGAGCATCGTATGCATTTTAATTATCATGTGCTATTTAGTGTTTGTTGGGGGCCTGTTCAACTTAGAACCATTTACAGGTATGCAGGAGCCTGTGGTGTAATGGACTCTGCCTTGTGCCTCATACTGAAGGAGAGCTATTGCTGGAGTCAGCAACTTACCCAGCCAGGGCTTCATTAAGTGATCCTGAAGTGAGCCCAAGCATGTGTGATATAATGCAAAGGATTGTGTGTCATATTTTTCTCCCTCATTCCCTTTCTTGCACTCCCCTGTTTCCAGCTCAGTGCAGGTCTCAGGGATAACAGCAGGTAGGTCCTGGACTGGACACCAGTGGCAGTTTTTACCCCCTGCCTGTTGGCTACTGACTGAAATCAATTGCTCTACTTCAATTTACAGCAACAAAGAATTTGGTCTTGCTGGAATCTGCTTGAGAAATGGCACTGCTCCATTTTCCCACCTCATCAAACCTCTAAAGGCATCCCAAACTCACCCATGGCTTTACCTCCATGGTAAGGGGTGAACAGACTTATGGAAGCTCTAAACTGCACAGGTAAGTGGGATGATTTTTTGGGGTTTTTTTGAGTTCTACATTTGCCTTTGTATAGGAAGTTTCTAAAAATGTCCTCTAACTGCAGGTGAGGAGCTAAGTCTTAGGGACAAATAAGGACCTGTGCAGTTCCTCCTGACCACAGTCTGCAGGAATTTAGGGAGTTGCGTAACCACTGCAATGGTGCTTCTTCTGGCTGGTACCATTATAGGATTTTTTTTTTAACTTGGCCAAAAACTCTTCTGAAAGCTTTCTGTATTGAAAGTATGAAGAGTGACATGGATTTTAAATCCAGTCCCTGAACCTTAGATGTCCATAATTCATAATGAGACATTGACTCCCCATTAGCCACCTGGTATTGCACCTGACCTCTGGGCCGCCAAGTCCTTGCCAGAGAGTGTTGTCCTAGGTCTGAAAACCAAATCCCTTTTCCAAGCCAAGTGCCATGCCCATCTGGGGTCACCAAACTGTGAAGTCTTGTGGATGCTGTGGAAAAGCTGTGAGTCACAAATATAATTTCCTGCAGCATCACTCTGTGTGGGTTCCTGCTTAGGGCTATATAGAAACAAAGGCTGTGCTGCCTCCAGGAACACACATGGTGAAATCAAGGGCTTATTCTCAGGTGGCTGGATCTTCAAAGAAGCTGTCTAAATTAAAAGAGCGCTGTCAGAACGTCTGAGTCCTTTGGAGGTCCAGCTCAGTCGTGCTGTTTGCTATCTCTGTACCTGTCACTTTGCTTCAGTTTCATCAAGGAAAGGAGATGAAAGAAATGAGCTCAAGTGACCCCATGTGGGATAAATGGAACACACTGACAGACTAGAGGCAAGGGCAAGCTTCCCTGACTAGAGCAATATACAGCTGATGGATGTGATGAAACACAAATGCTTCTCTTCATAGAGTCTTTCATAATGCAGATGGGTTCTGCATGGTCCTCAGTACCAGCACCTGAAGGTGTTTCTTCAGTACCAACAACTATTTAGGTGTTTCTTAGAAGCTTTAGAGAAAAGTATAAGAACATTTTAACATCAAAGTGATGACTAACACCATTCTCTTCCCTATATGCTGTTATTGATCCTCTTAATGGCCCTCATTGACTTCCTTTTTGCTGTACCAGGTGATCATTGACTCATGTTATGAGTCTAGAGGTTATCTGGCTAAAGATGAATGTAGTTGGCTTGTGTCTGTTGTTTTACATTTTACTGACTGGGAATTTCATACAAGAAAATAATCAAAGAAAACAATTCTATCCCACACTGTGGTGGCGAGTCCTGAAGAGGCTGCCTCATTTTAGTGCAGAACTGAGAGACTTGGTCTGGGGATGCCCAAAGACATGCCAGGCTGCTCCAGACGTAGAAGTCATTCAAATGCAAGAATGAAAAGGGACATCAAGTTTCTATGAAATGGAGCTTAGATGCTGCAATCAGCTCTTTGCCTGGCTTCAGAAGTAACTGCTGACAAAATCAATGTGATGTGCTGTGCAGGGAACTGTATATCACAGTATCCGTGCAAATGCACTTAGTGCAAATGCTGAGCATTTGAAGACTTAATGTTATACAACTTGTGTCAGGAGCACAAATGGGGACACAGAGAATGTGAGTTGGATCTCTTCCTGGGACATTGATTTGGATTGGAACACCAATAAAAGAGAAATGGTCCCCCAGTGATGGAGGATTTTGTGTTGAAATGAAGTGTGTGCAAGTATGTACATAACACATGGCAACAGATGGAAGATGATCAGATAAAAATGTTGATTTGAAGACCAGGTAAAAATCTAGTTTTGGGCCTAGTAATCTTACAGAAATTAAACACAATAACCCAAAGACTATTTTAAACATTTATTTCATAAAATCTTACCTTTCCTTGACCTTTTCAAACTTGCCAGTAATGTAAAAATGTGGAAAATTAATTAATTAGGAGTATCAATTAAAATTTCACCTTGGCAATTTCAGGTAGGTCATGTGGTATGACTTTAAGGACTACTGCAAAATAATATAACACAAGCTGGAGTTAATATATAAATCTTTGTGATATAATATCCCACAATTTAATGTAGATTGGCACTCATCAACTGCTACCTGAAGAGATGCTTTAATAGGCATTTGCTTAAGATCCTGAGGTTATCCTAGACATAAGCACCAGACAGGAGTGAACCAAAGCTATCCTAAGATATTCAAGAAGCATACCCATTAAAGACTGCAGGTGTGCTCTGTCCATCTGTGCCTTGGCAGAATATAAAACTCAACATCACCTGAAGCTGACGTGGTGTAAGTGCTTATTGGAAGGACTGGCACATATGAGGTCATTTTGGCTTTCCCTGCAAACACCTGTCATACAACATGTACAGCGAACTTGGACAGAGTTTTTAAATCTTGTGTAGTGCCAGGTGGAGAACAGACATAGAGATGTACATGAGAAAGGTATTTTTCACTCTAGATGAGACTGTTGGACAAGAAAGAACTTTAATGTTATCCTTTATTGAAGTTTTTGCTCTGAACATAAGTGGATCCTGGAAACTGAAAAATCATACTCTCCACCTCTTTTTAAAAATAATAATTGAAAATAGTTTAACTGAAGATGTTTGAGCACTGATTTGGTACTGAGTATTAGAAGTATACTTCTGCACTGAATCCCACTGCCTCTGTTGCATTGGACAAACTGGGAGTGCAGTTTCTCTTTATTCAGAGGAGCATGGTTTTGTCTCCTGCTTTTGCTTGACTGGCCCACAGTTGAATTCAGAGTGAACAAATCAGCTCAGACATAAGGACCTAAAAATATCAAAATAGAGGTGAGTTTCAATGTTCACAAAAGTTTTTGTAAAAAGCAGCCTGTGAACATTCCCAGTGGTGCTGGTTACTGAAAGCCCTGTTCTGTGGGCTTCGGACCAAGGTAATGCATTTGTTGTTCGTTTCTTTGGCATTTAGCGTATTTCTGAATATCGTTTTGTTATTTTCTTGTTTATGTCTCTTGTTTCCTTTTGCCTCCCCAGGACCCCTGGGCAGAGCCCTCCTGTTCCTACAGGAGATCTCCAGCCTCACTGTGGAGAGAAAGAGAGAGGCTGAGGGAAGCATCTGGTGGAAACGAAATCTGAGCAATGAAACACTGAGGAAGATATTGCATTGAATGGGAGGCCAGCAGGGTACCTGGTGCCCTTTTAGCACCCACCTGCAACACTCCACTCACTTCTATGCTTTTCCTCATGAAGAATTTGCTGCACAATGACCAAGGTAAGAGAAAAGCCAGCTCTTGGTCACATTAGAACAAAAGAAGATTAGCACTGGTCTTTATTAAAAAAATGGGGAAAGCCAAAGGTAGAGAGAAGGTAAAGGCAGTAGAAGACATCCAGGTGCTGCCCCACAGAACAAGAGGCTCCTAGAGATGTGAGTTCTACAATAAGGAAAGGCTTAGTAGTGGACAAAGGCTTCTAAAGACCTCCATGTTCAGACTGAAGTGGCCCAACAGTGTGCCTCCAGTCTTATCTGAAGTTAATGATGGTCAAGAGCAGCGTTAGGCAGGACAAGCCAGTGCTGTGTGCATCCTGGCTAAGAAAGGCTGTTGTATTCTCCTTGGTACTGGGCAGGGAATGGTCTGCCCGGGGAGTCTGTGTGTGTTGTAAATACTAGTGATGGTAGCAGTGTCTGTTCAGGGACACTGAACTTGCCAAAGCCTCCAGGAATGTGCTCTCTGCTCAGAAGAAAGAGCAAGAGCACACAGTTGCCAAGTGGTCTCAGAGATGCTTCCCAGCAGAATATCCTGGGCCTTCCCTGATTTATCTTTTGACATGATTTAAATCCTGTGTGTGAGTGGAAAAGTTGTTGCTGTGTTTAATTGCTATTTCTAATTTTGTTTGGGCTTTGTGAGTAAGACTGAGGTTCTTAGAGCTGAGCTGGGCTCACAGCTTCTCTGCAGTGTTGCCCCACAGGCTTGGGGAGGAGCACTAAACCCAGGTTTTCTTACCAAAGCAAAAATGCCTCTTGGTGCATGTGTACAACTACAATTTTCCCTCTGTATTCCCTTGTGAGAGCCAAGCTGTGACTGCAGACTGACAGGTGATGGACTGCTGTCTGTGTGCATGTGTGAAGCTGTCACTCTGTTTCTGGTGTTGATTTGCACACTGTCATCAGATTGCTCCTGTCCCACCACCATTCCTTTCCATGAAAGCATGAGTGTGCTTCAAGACATATATGGGTACAAAGAGGTGTGTGTGCATGTGTGCCAACTACTGCTCATGTGGTGCACAGCATCCTTTAAAAGGCAGGTCACACATCAGAATTAATATTGAAAATCTTTTGTAGTAAGAAGCGATTAGAAGCATTATTTTGTATAAATGCAGCTTTATTCAGTAATTCACATTACTAAAAGTACTTACTTCCTTAAGACTTTACTTGCATTTTTCATCTTATACTAACAGATACAAAAGCAAACTGACATTTTGTTGCATGGCCATTTCCAGTCCTCCAGTCTAATTTTTCTAGACCAGTTTGGTCAATTGTTTACAGTACAAGGCAGGTGAACATGACTGCATGAAGAAATAGGGGTGTGAGGGAATATGCAGGATATCAGCATTCCCTTGTCCCAGCCTCAGCCCTTGACAGGACTTGGGAGGAGCAAGTAAAACTCCAGGAAGAGTGGATCTCTGTTAATGGCAGATACTTTCATTTTCCAGCTCCAAACTGCACGCTGTGTTGATGTTTTTAAAACCTTGGAAGAGATGAATTGGGTCAAAATAATTCAAAACCACACAATGTACTGATCTTTTGTTGGAGCCCTTAGAAGTTGCCTATATGCCACATGAGTTGAAACAAATTCATTTTAGAGTTAGTCTGTCTCCTTTGAGCTTCCTGACTTGAAAAGTGGAAGATTTTAAGATGTCTTTCATGTTGGAGTGCTCTGAGACCTCATTTACTAATGCTTTTAATAAGGTTTTGATCTTCAAGTGAAAAGCTCAGTAGAAGGACAAGTGACTTCAAATAGTAAAGTACAATCATGTCTCATTTTAGTATTCAGTTATTTTATAGAAATGATCATAACAGCCAGTTCATTCTGCCTTGTCTCTATGGGTATTTGGTTTCAGAGAGAAAGCTGCAGCCTGACAGGCTGTAGTGTCTGTTTACCATTTGGTTTCTTCACAGGGATTGGATGTGGCAGCATCTTGTTGTCACGACTGTTGCTTGAGCCAGCTAGGAGGTTAAATATTTAATTGTGATGATTTTGATACTTGCATTGATCTCCTGTGGATTCGTAATTAAAGACATCACAAAACAAAACCAACCTCCCCCAAACAATTGTGTGTCTGAATCACTTACATATGTTTCTTGTTCCAAATTATGTATGGGTTTCTTTTTAATATCACTCTTGGCATGACAGAAGCTATGCTGGTAACGTTGTTGGTACTGTTAGCCTAGCATGTTTTCAATGACACCAAGTTTATTGGGACAGACTGTGAATTACTTGTCAGTTTTTGGGAAGTCAAAGCTTAATTGCTGATCAAATGTTTAAAATATGGCTTGGATTAGCAAAGGGTTTTGATATTAATTCTTTCTTTCTTGTGACCATTAGGCAAGAAGCCAAAGAACTGGCAGTGCTGCAGCTCTGCTCAGCAGCTGCAGTTTGGAAGTCAGCTCCAGGCTTTTATTCTGGACTGAAATTCTCAAGTTTTTTAGATTTTTTCCCTTCCATTTTGGTGGGAATAACTGAAAATAACTTTAGGCCAATCTGAAATAGATTCCCCCTCCCTCTTTCTATTTTTCCTGGCCAGTTATAGAGCCAACCAATCAGTTATTATGCAGTTCTCTCTATTATGTTCCACATAAATCCATAGTTCCTACCGGATTGTTCTCCATCACTCCACCTTCTTTCAATAGTCATGGACAAATGGTCATTGAATCAAAATATTTTTGTGCCGTTTGTGTTTCTGCAAAAAAGCAGACTTTTACCTGTGAAACCAGAGAAGATGAGAAAGTAAACCAAAATAGAAATTTTTACTGAGTTTGGCTCCAAACATATTGTATTTTTACAGATTAATCTGTCCTTCCTTCCTGTTTTTGTGGACATTATCAGCCCATCAATACTGTTCTTCTCTTCTTCTGACTTGCACATGCCTCTCTAGACAATGTGGTGTGCAAACCTATTAACCACACTCCACTGAAGTACTGTTAATCCAATAGATACGTCACCATTGGGTCAGGGAAAGAGGAGGAGAAAGAGAGGTTTACTGTGGGAAGAGACATCAGCATTCTCCAGGAGCCCACTGGTGATGTTTTCCACTCCATCAGCACACCGAGGTCAGAACTTTCCTTCTGCAGCTGGGGTGAAAAAATGGATAACAGTTAATCCAGGATTAATGCTATCAAATTCCCTTAGCATGGAGTTATGCTCTAAGGTGGACGTTCCCAGGACAGCAGATCAAATAGGTCATTTATCTATACAGGAGTTCAAAGCCTCTTCAGGCAACTTGTTCAGCACCTTTTGCTTACCCCAAAAGCACTATGTGAAACCTTCTTGTTCCTGTGGCTGGTGAAAGAGCCTGGCCTGTGGCCTCTGTAGCTTCCCACTGCTGTGCTCAGCTTCTCAGCAGATTCCCAGCAGTACTGTC
Source organism: Ammospiza caudacuta (assembly GCF_027887145.1). Classification (NCBI taxonomy): domain Eukaryota; kingdom Metazoa; phylum Chordata; class Aves; order Passeriformes; family Passerellidae; genus Ammospiza; species Ammospiza caudacuta. Next base: position 31,104,235 of record NC_080595.1, read on the forward strand.
TGAAGGTGTGCACCAGAGCAGGTCCACGCTTCGTGGCCAACAGGGTCTTTCTCTAAAGCAAATTCATTTTCCAGGCTAGGTGTTCCCATGAACTCATTTCTTTACCTATACTGTCATTGCCTGGACTTTGTCTTCAAGTTAATCTCATCAGTTAATGATCATACCAAGTTTGAAAAGCCCAAGTGCTACAATTCATTATTATTTCTTTTGTTTTCCCTCTGACACTCTCTCCAAGTCCAGATCACAGGATCTTTCTGTGTAGCCACGTCTCCTTCTGTAGCTTATTGTCTTGCATCCAAACAACTGGTCCCTGTTTTCAGCTCAGTTGCTGCCTGTTTAACTCCTGTGTTGCTGGAAATAATCATGGAGCCAGGGAAAATTAAAAACTGGTAATACTTCGTATAATAATTACAAAACTGGCTTTATGGGGGTTTGTAAAAGGCATTTTATACATGTCTGGTCCACTTCTGCACTGAGTGTGAGCCTGTAGCGCAGTGTTATCTTCTGGTAAGCAAAATCTCTCTCTTTCCTTCTTTCCTGCCTAGCTGTCAGTTGGATACAGACACCCCCCCACAAGGTTCCTTTGTGTTTTCTCACCAGAAAATCAGAAAAAGCAGGAACATGCCAAACATGGGTGAGTTTTGGGGATATGAAATTGTGCTAGAAACTTCTATGAAGCTTGTGTGAACTGTTAAAGGAGAATTTTGCTTTTGCAGTTTCTTTTTCTGACACCCCAGGTTACCCATAATTAGGGTAACTTTTTACATGAGTTTTTACTCTTCAGATGTAAAGGCCATGTCAGACAAATACCAGGTCATTGCTCCAGAGCATGGGGTTTGGAGTTGCTTTTGCAAGGATCTTGTAAGCATAAAAACACAAACAACAGCTTCTGCTTTGGAAACAGTCCAACCATTTTGCTGAAATAAAAATTAAAGGCAATTTAGGCTAAGCCATCAGGGTTAATTCAAACCAAGTGGTTACAGTCTGGCACAAAAAATACCATGGTAGCAGGAAGCTCTTAGTACCAGGCTTCACCATAGGAAAGAAATTGGTTATTCTGGAATGCCTGAAAACATCCAACAGTAGGATGGACAAGGACAGAGAAGCAACAAAGCCCCCACTCTTTTGTGATGGCTTTGCTTCCTGAAGGACAGATCTATTTCCAACTGTGATGAGTTCAAGTAAACTGCTTTTGTGGTATCCAGTGTAATACTTTTAGTGGGTGCAAATCAGTCTGGTTGCAGCTGCCCAAATTTTCTTTCCTGTATTCATTGTGGCTGGCACTGGTGACACTCCATGTTAAGGGGAAGACCCAGTGGAGCATAGCATGGCATTGCTTGTTTTCCTCATCTCTTAATTTTCCAGGCTGGTAAATGTGGTAGACGAGATGCACACAACAATTACTATTAAGGTTTGCAGCTGGAGCAGCTTAGCAACAGAATTTCCCTGCAACCATGAGGAGTCAAATCAGTCATGAAATCCCAAGGCAGCCTCTGCACTGGTCTTTGAGGCAGCAGAGGCCAGCTTGGGGAAGTGCTCCTCTCTGGTGCTGCTGTGTCCTGGGTTGATCCTTCTCCAAATGCAAGTTTACCAGCACAGCTCTCAGCTGTCAGGCCCCCAGCCAACACCTCTGAATCTTGCACATGCAAGGACATGCCTCAGGACATTTCTTCCACATCAGACATTTCCTTTTTTCAGACCATCACATTTCTTGCTTCTCTCCAATCTATTGAAACTCTCCATTTCACTTTCCCCTCTTTGTTCTTCTCCATGCCCAGATGCTGCTTACACTTGTTTTGTTGTCCTACAGAGAAAGACAACACAGGACAAAAGGGCCATTAAACGGTGAGATTCACTGTCAGTATTGTTAACCAGGCTGTGAACTCACCAGGCTTCAGAAGATAATGAAGCACTTTGAATATGATGCTTGGATAACTTGGGGGAGAACAGTCACTTTATGGAGGCTTTTGACTTTATTTCAGGTAGTTTACTTGGCTCTCAGCTGTTGCTTTTCCATTCCCAGCAACTCCTGCCTCTGACTTCATTCTCAGACTTTCCTGTTTCGCCCATGCTGTTTGCTTGCTGGGGACAGGACCTGTTTGTATTAACACCGGTTGGACAAGTTTTTTTTTTTTCCAGGATATATGCCAGTTGTGACAGAATTCTTTAACCCCCTGAGTTAAAAATCAAAAGCTCTTCAAAGTTAGTAAACACAGTAGCCTTATCCCACTCCCAGACCCTTCTGCACACATTGCACTTTAGTGAAACAGTCTCTTGTCAGACCAGCCATCCAGCCTGCCCGTGTTTCTTTTCCACAAACTTCACTTGTAGCCTTTTTTCATGCTCAGGGGCACAGCACAACAAGCTCTCAAGACCCTCTCCAGCAGAACACTCCTGCCCTGCTGAATCCACTCACGCCCATGAGCTGGCAGCTGCTCAGAAATTCAAACTTCTGCTTTAATGAAAATGTTGAGGTGTTTTCTGGTGGGGAACAAAAGCTCACTATAGCTGTTCCTTTTGGCTCAGTGACCTTTTTATCCCCTAAGTGCAGTTTTGAACCTCAAGCACCTCCAGCATTTAGGAGAGTGCTAGAAGCCACAAGAAAATGCAGTGTGGGCCCTGAAAACAACAGAAAAACAGATCGGACTGTTCTTAAAAGTCTGACCAAAACATCCTGGTGAGCCATGAAAGCACTAATGAGTCACACCCCAGGATGGGCTAAATAGTAATAGAAAAAAGCTGCTTCTTTCAGTTCCCTGCTGGGACCAAAAAGTTGATTCTTCATTACTGACTTGTTTCTTTTCCCTCTTCAGTGAGTTACTAGCTGTAATTTATGATTAAATAATTCCTTTGGGAAATCATTCCTCATGGGGAAAGAATTATGAAAAGGAAAAGAGATTTCCTCTGCCTTCCCCATTCATCAAACCAATGAAACAGCATTCAGAAAACTCTGATATCATGAGACAGCTTAGCCTTTCCTTCCAATTTTGTTTGGGTGATTGTTCTGAAAATGGATTGAGTGGCATCCTTGAGTCTTTCCCACTGAACATTAGCAAAAAGAAAGTTGTTTTACTATGAAGAGCAGCTTTCATTTCATGGTGACCTCTTGTCTTTGGCAAAAAAGATTCTGCCTCAACTTTTTCAGAAGGCAGCCTTGCATTGTTTATGATAAGCAGTCTACCAGGACAGCTCTGTTTAAATGAAATTCTAGCAAAAATGTCCAGCTTCTGTGACCTGAATTCAGTGCTGGCTATGCCTTTTCCAGGCATATGGATGGATATGCCTTAGCCAGAGTAAAGGATTGTGATTTTGGAGCAAAATGTGCTGAAAGCTGAGGTCAAGACAGAGTTCTGGCCTCCATAGTCATGGTCTTCTGCATTTCAAGAAATGCTGAGAGGAACTTGTTTGTTCCTAACACTGTTGTGACTGTGTTCGTGGTGATGTATATATGTGGAGGGCAGAGTTAAAGCTGGAAGAGTGATTACTTTTACCAAAAGGCATTTAGAAAAAACATACAACAACCATAACCCTGCTGGAACTGAAGCTCCTTGGTAGGTAAGAATGCATTTGTGACTTTTGTTGATATGGTCAGCAATTTGTACCTGCAAGATAAATTAGATACCTTCCTCCGTCATCCAGTGTTATGGGAAGCTGTTTTGCTGATCCAATGTAGAGAATGAAAACTTGGCTAACTTCAGGTCCAAGGGACCAGCCTAAGAGTCTGATTAGTGATCCTGCAACTGGCATATTTTTGTATGGCATTAGGGAAGATGAATGATGACTGTGTTTGGGCAAATTGTTTCCATAATTTAAGAGAGAGAAAATCAGCCCATTGCTGATCCAGACTTTGTCATAAGCAATTTGAAAGTTTTCTGTGGTTTCAGCTGAAAAGCATTTGGAATCAAGGAGAAAATGCATGTTGATGCACATTGGATTTTGGTGAGCATCTACTTGAAAAAGTTATGGTTCATGGTCATCCTGGCCCCATGGAGTCACCTAATAAAACGGTTCACAATTTATTGGCAAGTTTGGGGCAAGTTCAATCATTCTTTTCTAGCTCCTTTTTTTTTTAAAAAAAAAAAGCAAATTACAATATAATTACATGCACAGCGATAGTTCAGTCTAAGAGACTTCTTGAATGCTATTGGGAGACATATCGTATCCAAATGCTGCCAGTGTCAACTAAAGCTTCAGAAGCCTGAGCCAAATGGAGAGACACAATTTTTCCTTCCTTCCTCCTTCTATTTTTCACTCTTTTCCTCATCATTGCAACTAAAAATAATGTGCCCTGCTTGCCTCATTTGCTAACTAAAACATGTATACCTGCTTGTTAAACTGTAATTTTAGCTTCACTTTGATTGATAGCTTGAGTAGGAAAGGTTTGAATTTTTGTCTTGTACAGACACATTCAAATTGCATGGCAAGGCTGTTAAATGCTTTGCTTTTGTAGTCATCATGCAGACTGGAGCTTCCCCAGCGACTGGAAAAAGTTTAAATGAATTTAATGAATTTGGGGTTCATTCTCTTTTTTCCTAGTTTTTTAGTTAGAGCTTTAATAAAGCTGTGGCTGTTTTGGAATGGGGAGTGCATACCTTCTGAGTGAAGCGTAGCCAGGGCTGCAGCTGCAGCTTTCTGCCTGTATGTGCTGCTCAATGGGCTTGTGGGAGCTGCTGGAGCAGACTGCTGGGATTGCCAGGTGGGACAGCTCCACTGTTGTTGCTGGCCTGGGCCCAGTTTAATACCTCGGAGCTGAATGGGGGAGAGATGTTGAAGAGGTGTTACTAGAAAAACGTTGCTTTAAAATGGGATCCCTGAAAACCAATGATTATGTTAATGTTTCTTCTAATTGTACACTCTGGAGCATCACGTTAATACCCAAGGAGGCAGAGACTTTCTATTTGTAATGGCTTCCTGCCCACTTGTAGCCAGTGGGTCAAGTGCTTTGCCTATCTGCCAGTCCATAAAGGGTCTGGATACTTGGCCAACCCTGCACCTACTGTCTGCTCTAGGTTGGTGTACCAGGCATGGAAAGGACTTTTGTGACTTCTAATGAGGTACTAATAGTGCTGTGACAGATGGTGGTTTCTGTTTGGTAGAAGTGGCAGGAACTGGTTTTTGAGGTGGAGTTGCCTTGGGTGCAGTTCAGCCTGGATAGCTGTGGGGAACTATTTGGGTTCCTTTCTAAGGTGACTAGAAAACAGCAGTGGTCCAGAGTGAGTCTGAAGCCTGTATTCACTTACTGCTGTTTCTGAATCACTGATGCAGAGCAGCACTGGCAGGACAAAAATGGCCTTACTGGGTCAGGGTAATGCCCTGTGGGTGACTGTGGCTAGCACTGAATGCTTCAAGGTGCATCTGCAGACATCCTTTCAGCATCTGGACCATCCAGCAAACAATGGATCTGCCATCCATCAGTGTACTTCATTTCAGGAACACAGTGTAAACTTCTCACCACCACAGCATTTTGTGGACAATGAGGATTAGAACTAATCCCATTTCATTAGTCAGATACAGGAATGAGTTGTATATTTTTATAGTTGATAGTGTGAAAAATTTTCTTTGGCTTTTTATTAGACTTGCAGACAGAAACTGTTACCAGGTACTCAGTGTTTGTTTTACCAGAGGGATGGTTTCTTAAAAATCAGCTTCTCCATTAGAGACAAACTTCTACCCAGTCCTGCTGTTGAAAAATATCAATCCACTTGAGATAAAATTAGCTAGGATATTGTTAGCAATGCGGATAGTAATGTCTTCAGATCTTAAAACCAGATTTGGAACAGAATATCTGTCCAAGCCTCATACTGTGAAAAACACTTTTTAAAATTAAAAAAAGGTCTGAATGACTTTCACTGGACTGATACAGCTGAGCATCTCTCTGATATAAAGACTAATTTGTTGCATCCTTTTTTGTATTTGATTGGGCTTTGTCCTTTCTGGGTATGCTATTTTTTTTGTCTTTTAGTACATTTTCATCCTCTCCAGCTGAACAGCTGATGTCTCCTTGAGTGTATCTTTAAATGCAACAATCATGCAAGAAATCCTGGTTATAAGTGGGTGAAATCACAAGTCAGTTCATTTCCCTGCCCCCACTTCTTTGTAATCAGAAGATAAAGTCACTCCAGAAAATGCAGAGGAGGCTCTGCTATCCACGGCATGTCGTGCCTACAGTTAGCACACATTTTAAATCACAGTTCTGGAGTTTATTTATACAGCTAAATGTCATATGTTTAAAAATAATGAGTTTATTCAGAAAGAAAAATATTCCTCTGAGTGATTAATTAATGAAGGGAGACTCATTCCCAGAGTAACAGCCAGCTAGAATTATTCCAGGCCTTCTCTTGAAGTCAATTACCTGTTGGAAAATCTATTCAATCCACCAAGTTGGTCCAAGTTCAACAGCTTGAAATAATGAATGGGATATAGAAAGAAGCAGTAAATTTTTCCTAATTGCTTGTGCATCTCACTGTAACGTGTCAGTCACACTCAAGGGCAACAAACTGTTTTGGGAGTTTAAAGATAAAAATAATAGCATTTAGACAAATAGTGGCATAGATGTTTTTCACAGTGAAGTAGGTTTTTCCTAACGTGTGTGAGCCTTCCTAAAAAAACATGTGACAGTGATGTTTTTAAAACATGTGGGACTTAACACCCAGTATGATATTTGTTGACTCTTCAGCATCTTGCCTATACTGAATTTAACACAAAAGAAAATGGTTGTGCCATAGAACACTATCATAAAATTGCAATTGCTGCTCTTCAGAATCCTCACCTTAGCTTGCAGGCAGCTGTGAAGCAGTCAGGCTCACCTGGATGCTCTGGTCTCTCAAGAAAGCTTCCTTATTGTTTTTTTCCTGATCTTTCAGCTAATACATTTGTCTGGACTCCAAATGAGCAGGATCAGATGAACTGTAGCTACAGTGAACTGTTATGCTGGATGGTGACTACAGCTCAATATCCCTCCCAGTTTAGGTTTGCTCTTTGGCACCAGCTGTCAGAGTTTCCTAATGGAGTAAGGGAGATATAAAAAAATATTTCACAGTGAAACTTGGCAAAGGGGCAGCCAAGAAATTATTTTCCCTAGTAATTTTAAAAGCATCAACACAGTCAGTGTTAAGATATTCTAAGAAATCCCCCAGAGGATGGGGGAAATAACAGCATTTTAAAAGCTTGATGTCTCATGTTGATGTTCATAGGGAGATGTCATTTGTCTTTTGTTCATAAAAAGATCTGATATCTAATAATTTCAAAATATTAATGGCATACTACATAAGCAGCAAATGAATATATTGACTAAAGCTGGGACTGATCTTTTCCAGTGGACTCCTAACATGTCTAGTAAAAAGAAGAAATCTAATTGAAGGAATTTATGCAATTGATAGGCCAGAAGAGCTCTGGTGGAGATGCTCTTGTCTCTGAAGTAATAAAATGCATTTGTAAAACTTTTTAATTACAGACTTACACAATGAACTCTCCTGATTCTTAGGGTAAACATACAGGTTTGGGGCTTGTTTTGATTTTTTTGGGTTTATTTTTTGGGGAGGTGGTTGTTTGGATTTGTTTGAGGGTGGTTTTTTTTGGGTATTTTTTTTCATTGTAAGTACTGAATTTCTGACAGAAGCTAGAAGGGTTCACCCAGGAAATTCAAAGCTATCCATGGCCACGAGCCATCAGCTATCAGTCCTTATACTTAAAAAAGTAACATCTATGTCAGGCACAGAGTAACTTAAAATTGTTTGGAAGGAGCTGCTTTTGGTGGTACTGTCAGGTCATTTGAAAGATGTTTTCGATATTTGGGGGCAGAGGCAAAGAGTCCAGTTATATTTTCTAGTTTTCCTTTGGAGGAGAGAAGTCCATAGTGCTCTTGCACCCAGTTAAGATCTCTTTACTTGAGATCATGTGTGTGCCCAGGGAAAATGAAGTGAAAAGACACCAAAGAAGAGATGGCAGCTGAGAAGCAGCTGTTGGTTTGGAAAAGCATCAGGTGGGAGCCAGTGGGGCCTGGGCCGGTGGTGGGGTAACACAGGGAAGAAGCATATGCTGTGGGAGGTTCAAATGTTTTATATATATATATATAGTCTTCAGACAACTAAAGTTCTCCCTTCTTTTAGGGAATATACAGAATCCTTTTACTTTCTTTCTCTTCTGTGAACATACTCCTACTTCATGCTTTTCCTAAGATAAAAATTAATCCCTGTATGACAAAGAAGTTTGTTTTGAGATATTTTTAACTTGGGGTAAAAAAATAAACTGGTGCCATTTTTTGTTTTCTGTCTGTGCCTGTAAAATTAGAAGAACCCTATTGATTCACACAGCAGTGATGCATTTGTATTCTGAGGAGGGTGAAACACAGTCACACATTCAAAGGAAAACATATTTAATGAATCCACTTATATTAATTTGCCACCAATAGAGATTATTCGTAACAAAATGGATCATTGCTCACACAAAGGCGATGACTAAACCCAGCAAAATACATGTTCTATGCAGTAAGCACCAAGGGAGACAATGCTGTGTAGATTTTTGTGATTTATGGTGCTCTGTTCTATTGTCTTCTAGGCTTATACCTGATAAGAAAGGAAAATTCCAAGAGATGGCAACAGCCTCCTTCTTTTTCAGCTGCCCAGTTTTTTAGTATTGTTCAAAAGATGATTTCTCAGGCAGATATTACTTAGTTTTCATTCATATCATTCTTAAAATATGCAATAAATATTTAGTGAAGGCCATCAATGAAAAGAAAAAGGACTACAGAACACTCTTGAATATGCAACTTATTATTTTTGACTGCTTTTCCAAAAGGACTGTACTTTAAATAATAGGCTGCTTTTGTAGAGCATCTCTCAGATGCAGACTTCAAAACGTGCTAAGCAAATTGTCTCAACATGTCTGTGGGCTAGGTAAGTACTATTAAACCCTTTTTCAGATGGAGAAAGCTGAACATCATAGAGTCAAGAATATTGCTTTCCAGCTTTGGTGTTACAAAAGGACTGTCAGAGCAGAGAGTATTGTGTTAAATTCCACCCACTAGGTCCAATTTAGCCTTTTGCCTTTCCAGAAGAAGAGTCTGTTACAGCTCCATCTTTTCAAGTCACAGGTTATAAGGCAGGGATGGGTTGTTCTTTTCTGACACATACAACGTGTATCTGAAGTGAACTGAAAGCTTCTAAGCTAAAGGTTTCATAAATATGTCAGAATGCAGGTAGTCCCTCCTGAAGTTCCTCAGCTTGAGACTGTACAAACCACCACCATGTTTCTTGTGTTTACAGTGTGAATACATGACCCTCCAATGTTAACAGTTAGTGGTTTTTAGTAGTTAGTGTAGTAGTTAGTGTTTTTTACATATCACAGGCAACCTGGGTATGGATTACTGGATGCATCTAATCAGCCACCTTACTTCATGTGGTTTCTCCAACAGATACTAAAAAAAAAGGCCAGAGACTAACAAGAAAGTTAAGTTCATGGTGGAAATAGAAACCTAAAAGCACAGGAGTCTGTGAAGGTTAAAAGTCTAAAAGCAATTTTCAGTCCTCAGAATAAGTGTTTTTTCTACATAGAAGGGAAATATTTTGAGGTAGACTTGCTTGGTGGGATGAAGATATACTTTGATTAACACTTCTTTGATTCTCTCTTGCTGAAAAATGAAAAAAACCCTGTTGTTCTGAACACCTTAGGCTCCAGTTAGGATGCATGCAGATGGATTTACCCTGGAGTGGGATGTCTGCTGCAAGGGCTATTTACAGCTTCAAGTTGCATTGTGTGTAAATCCAGCCAGACTGCAAGGCCTCTCCCTCTCTTCTGTCCCACAGGTGTGTTGGGTGCTCTGTTAATGCCTATCAGGTTAAAACCAGCCTGTTTTTCACAGTATTTATGAGAGTATCCATGTGACCTGGGAGTTGCAGGCTTGCTCACCAGTGGCAGCAGCCATTGATAAAGGAGCCTGGAGGCTGCCCTGGCACGGAGAGGGTCGAGCCTTTCGGTGCACTGGCAAAGGGCAGGAGCAGGGAGCTGCATGTGCAAGGCACTGGATCGTCCTGTTGTTTGCAGCTTGGTGCTGCCTCCAGGGTGCTGCCAGGTACCCTAAAGCAGCAGAGCTGGTGGGAAACAGCCCTGGCCTTTGCAACAAGTGTATTGCAGTGGTGATATTTAATCTCACCTGAGCAGAAAACAGTGCTTTCTCAGGCTTGTCTGGAGCCATGGAAAAAAATTCCTGTAGGACCTCAGCCCTTTCCTGGACTTTGTATGCAAAGGTTTGCCTTTGCCCTGCCCATGCTAACACAAACCACACCACACATCAAGTTTATTCATGTAATAATTGTTCCACATACAGTCAGCCCAGGGATAAGGTGCTTACCGTGCTGTGGGATGCTATCCAATACTGTGCATGGTTTGGGTAAGCTGTTAGGAGGCAAGGAGGGTGGTTTAGACCTGACAAATTGAAAAGCACATTGAAAGCACAGGGTTGTGTGACAGAGGCTGGAAATGTCACTCCTCCTTTCAGAGCCTGTGAGACCGAGTCTTAGGGCTGGCAGAAAAGGAGAAAATCGCAGCAGGTTTTACAAAGAGCTTGTGCTTCAGAGTTCAAAGCTTTTCAAAAAGCCAAGTGGTGCAGGTGACAACAATGCAGTTTTCTGAAGGAATCGGATTTTGGAAATAGGCTTGTTGAAAATAGTTGAAAATCTCATTTGTTGTCTTTTGGGTGTACTTTTGGACATCCACAATCTCCCACTGAGAAGTTTTGTGAAGTTTGCATAGCCCAGAGGAGCTGCATGCAGAGAGGATTGCAGAGTTGGCTACAGGAGAGCTCACACTGGGGTATATTCTTCCTCTGGCTGATGGGGTGGGTGGTGGGACCCTCTAACCCTGGCCCATGAGGATAGGTGAGCTTTAGCATGCCTCATCCAAAAGAAAAGGTGGGATGAAAACTTAAACATTGCTAAGGATACAGAGAGTAGTAAAATCTTTGCCTGGTACAGGGATAGACAAAGGCGAAAAGAGCTGTCCTGTGTATTCTGTACATCCAAAATTTTTGAGGTAAAACTAAAAAAGAAGCAGAAAAAGTGGAAGTAGTCCCCAGAGTTGCCAAGAGAAAGAAACAAGATATTTGTTCATATATTCTGTGAACTGGTCTCCCTACTTTCACAATAATACCACAGCTCATGTGCAGCTGTGGGAAAGAAAGAGTTGAAAAGGATGAGAATATCTTTAAACACCTTCAACAATTATGCTGCAGTGAGGGGTAAAATGAAGGAAAAAGATCCCCTTCTTTCCCTCATCTGTTTTTTTTTTTTTTTCATTCCTCATTTAACATAAACAAATGAAAAGTTTGGAATAGTTACTCTCTGGAGTTAGGTTTTACTTTCATGATAGTTAGTAGATCTTAGTCCTTGTATAGAATTGGTTACACTAATAATTATTGTCTTCCTCACACTTCACACTTCATTTGAACGGAAGAATGAAGTGTGGGCAACAGGACATGGTAGTTTTGAGTGTTTGTTTCCCAATATTGGATCCCTAAAAAAGGGAGCTCAACATGTTGCAAGGTAGTGGGAGCAGTGGCGTTGTCTTCAGGGCTCACTGAAGAAGCTCTTAAGGAGGCAAAGAAAGAGAAGTTGGTTTTGAGTTTTTTGTCTCTTTCATTACTTGTTTAGGTCTCTCTAACAATTTTTGGCACCTGTGTAGTTCCATCCAAAGTATGGTAATACAAAAGCACTAAAAATACAAAGGTGAGCCATGAGCTCATTAATCCTGCCAGGAGAAAATAAAAGAATTAGCAAAGTCTGTGATGGGCAGAGACAGCCAAACCAAATGCCACTTCTATGAAGATAAATGTGCTGCAAACACCAAGAGCCTACAGTATTATGACCTTTAAAAAACATATGTTTCATAAATGGAAAAATGAACTGAAGAAGCTGCTGGTGAAGCTATTGAGAAGCTGGACTGTTCTTTTGTCCACTAGCATTACACAGGGTATGCCAGCTGAGCCAGGAGGCAGAGCTGACAGGGCCTCCATGATTTCCTTTTCATACAAACCTGCACCAAAGCTGGTAGCCATGGGGAATACGTACTGTAGGACATGATTTTTTGGTGCTTGTTAAAATTTTTTTTACAGTATTACAATTGCCTTTGATGCCAGGCCTGACCATCAGCAGTGGCTCCAGTCACAGCATTGATATTTGCCACTGCAAGGTATGGAACTGTGTGGAAAAGTCCAACCAGGCAAACAGAGCTGTGCTGGTGGAGAATGGGCAACAGGAGGGGAGAGCAGCCATCAGCCTTTGAGGTGAAGGGAGTTGTTTTAAGCAGGTGCATCTTGCCAAAGCTGGGGGCGAGAGCAATGGAACAAAGCGCAGGTGGCAGGTTCTGGGCTAGTGATAAATGAGCAGTGTGGCACTGTGCAATACTGAGTGTGTGCATTCACCATGCCTGCCTGCAGGGCCCAGGGCTTTCCATGCAGGAGCAGGGATCAGGAATACAGCAGCTGCAATGCTGCTCTGACAGGCCATGATAAATGCCAGCTTTGTTAGTGTGTATGGCAAGTTACCAGGAGCTCAGTGAATTCCTGTGCTTGGAGAGCCTCGCACTGGGAAGAAAATATGAGCTGTGAAGTAATAATGATAATAACAGGATTCAGTGAGGCAGATGTAATCCACATTTCTTCAGCTGATCCTGGCTTGCAGCACCAACTTTGCTTGACTAAATTGTATTCACAGGGATCATTTCAGAAGCTGGTTTCAACAGCTGAGCTATGGTGTGGCTCAGGTTAGTCTAGAGCTGAAATATAGCAATTTTTTTCTTGGAAGTCATATTCACAGAGTACTTAAGTGAGGCAAGTACCTTGAAACATTGTCCACAAGAATTAGTAGTCTGAGGAGAGGTTTCCCTCTTATTTTTAACACTGCTAAGTTAATTTTTGCTCTTTTAGCTTATCATCAAAAAGCCTTGGTAGTGCTGAACTTCATGCAAATATGGATTTATAGCAAGCACACAAGAGCCTGAGGACAGTGAATATCAACCCTCTTCTTTGTCAACAGAAAAGGAAGCGCACAAACTGGCTGTGGGAAGATCAAATTTAATTTTCAAAATCAACATTTGATGTATTCTTTCTGCTTTCAGCACAACTTGATACGTAGGTGCTAAGAGACTGGAATTCCTCCTGCTGCAGTTTGCCTCTGTGTGAGGCATTGGTGACATGTCAGGTTCTCTGGGATGCTCAGGATCCTGACAGGCACCACACACGTTCTTCTTCTGACCCACAATACTATCTCTCCAGCTATCTCCTGCAATTCAGTTGAGACACCCTCCTGTAGCCTTTGCATACCCTGGAAAACGCCCTGCAGGGCTTGGGCACTTCCGAAATTTCACATCTAGAGTTTTCAGGTCCACTACACCTCACTATCCTTTCTGGACAAGAAATGTCAGCTATCTGTGGTGAAAATCACTGTTATTTCAGTTAGACTGAAGTACAGCATAAGCAGAAGTAGTTATTTACAGTATGCACAGTAGGAAAATCAGTCACAGTTATTTGCGTGAGTCTTTAGTGGAAAAAAACAGCGCACATGCTTGGACCTTTGAGAATTCATCTTGTTGTGCCACCTGGCTGATGCTCTCCTGATTCATCCTTTGCTGGGGGCTTTGCTTTCCTTCCTTAACTGTGGCCACAGGTCACTACAAAGAACAACCTTACCCTCTTTCTGTGCTTACTCACAGAGTCTATCCCCCTTCTCTCTCCTCCTCTCTGGTGGCCTTGGACATGCTGTGGGGTCATGTACTGGTGGGGGCTAGACCACCCATCCATGTTGAGACTTACCTTATTTTTTGTTGCTTTGAGTTTATCTTTCACAGGATCACTTATTTTACCCTGTGGACTGTGAGGCTGTAGGAACACTTGGGGCAATACCAGCAAAGGGGCAGGTGAGGGGTAGGAATGAGAGGTGTTTGCTGGGCTGGGGTGGTTTAAGGTCTCTATGAAATTGTGGCCTCACTGTGTTTCTGCCTGAAGCATCTCCATGTTTGAAGCCAAATATTTGGTGTCAATCTCTCAGCAGAGATGTTTGATACAGTTGTCTAAATGACTTAGATGTGAGTAATCTCTGGCTCTTGATGGAGAAAGGACGTGACAGTGATTAGCCACTTTGGAACAGCTTGCATTTGGAGAAAGATGGATCTGATGTGATAGTTGGAAATCTCAGAGGTGTGGGAGCCATCCACCAGGCAAGGTTCAAACTAAATATAGGGCTTGAACTCTTTCCTTAACTTCAGAGACCTTACCCTCCAAATAAATCTGAAGCCCATTGGCAGCTGCTATACATAAAAGTTTGTGGTTATACTCCTCTCTGCTGGGCAGTAAATGTACAAACATGACCATCAAATCCCTGCAATATACAAGCTACACTTCTCCAGATATTATTGAATTGCCAGTCACTGACCAGCACACCTTTGTTCACTTTGTTGACAAAAGCACTGCGTTGTTTTTTTCTATGTAATTGTAAAAGGTCAAGGCAGGTTGTTTTTCTACATCTTTTTAAAGGTAGCTGAAGCCACATGGATTCCTAAAACTTGTTCTGGGGAAAATCTGGTAAATTCTGGAAAATCTGGTTTAGTTTTTTGCCATCTAGACAGTACCCACCAACATCATAGTCAAGATTTGCCAGTGAAGCCTAGGAAACTGGATGCGGACCACAGTTTTTCTTTTCTGATGTGAAAATATGGGTACTTTGAACCTGAGAGACAAAAATAAATTAGGAATAATGTGAAGATTCCAATTTCCTCTAATTTCACTTAAAGTAATTGACCACATTAATGTTTGGTCAGAAAGAGAGTTGTCCTGGCATTTTGTTTCAAATGTGTTGGATTCACAGAGACCAGCAGGAAAGATCTGGGGAGAGGTTTTGCAGGAATCACAGGAGGCTTGTTCAGGTTGACAACACATTAGCAGACACACAGGTCTGCTGTGTTTCCCCAGAGCAGGCAGGCTGGGCAGGCAGTGGAGTGAGGGCTGGATATAAGGCAGTGCAATTCCAAAGTATAAACTAGGAATGACCTCTCAACAACTGCATTTGTAGGCACAGGGAGACAAATACATCTCGATCATGTGTGTGTTGTTGGGGCTTTGAAAAATAAAAATGAAACACCCAGAGCATGTGAAACAAGAGAAAAGGTTTCAAGAGAACCAATTTCACCTGGAAATGTATTGCCTGGCAACCCAAGTCTCAAGTCAGTTCAAGTGTCATAAGCATGCTGCTGTATGAAAGAAATGCTAAAAAGAAAAACAGGAAAGTCACAGGAAATTTAATAAAAATTCTGGTGAAGCCATAATCCATGTAGCTGTAACATAAAAAAAACTGAGACTCGAGTATTGGAAAAAAGTCCCTATTTTTTGGTTTGTTTTTTTTTTTTTTTTCTTTCTTTGCAAAGGTTCAGCTAATGAGTGACTCAGCCTTATATAAGAAAAGTCTGGCTGGGACATAATAAATGTGAGTCACTACAACAAATTTTCAGATTTTCCTTGGGATTCTTCCTTACAGGATCCTTGTATTGGGAAAAGGAAAAAGATATGGAAAAACTTGCATCAATATTCATATAGCTATGAATACAGATGAGATTATGCAACTGCAAGGGAATTACATTTGTCTCCCTTTGCATAAATGGGTGGTAAGAATACTTACAAGGCAGTTTTCACAGAAGAAGTGTAAGACTATGGTAAAAAAAGACCAGAAACACTATAGACATGAGATTTGAAGGTAGGAGAACTAGACAGGGAGTTTCATTGCTTCAGCTTTTTGGAAAAGGACTGACTCTGCAGCTGTTCAGTGTATGATGCACACAGAGATCAGGAGTTTTGAGGATGTTATTCCCCAGGTGAGCAGATGTTTTCTGAGTAACCTTTGCATACTGCTGGAATAGCCACCTGTGCCTGAAAGCTGGGTAGTAAAACTAATGCTCCCAATCCAGGCATATCTTACAGGGCCAGGATAGACATTGAATTTATATTGCTTTTGAGGTTTGTTTATCTGTCTGAAAGGTTTGTTAGATGACAACCCCCTTGGTTTTTGTTTTTTTTTTCATTCTACTGCTCTCTCAGATTTTCTTTCCTGTCCCTACATTTAGGATTTGAAATACCTCTTTATGTTGGAAGATATTTGTAAAGAATGGATTGGGCCACAGCTGAGCCATAGTCTGAAGTTTATAGTTAAACCAAAACCAAAACCCAGCCCAAGAAGCAAAAACAAAGGGTAAACTTAGGGTCTGTCCTAGCTGTCCAGCCAACACAAACCTGTTAGCCTTGAGGTGATTCCCATTCACTTTAATGTGAAATGTATTTAATGAATTAATAGATGTTACTTTTATGTCTCAAAGTTGATACCGAGTTTGAGTTGTTTTCTGCTGAAAATCATAGTCTCCTAGGGCCAAGTGGCTGGTGCTGTTGTCCTTTCCTGCCTCACATATTAAATATGATAGTCTCATTCTTCCAGGAGAGTTGGCCACACCCATAATGAGCACTTCTCAGAATCAGTCCTGCTGGAACTCTGCACAAGTCACCTCAAATTAAAATTCCTTGTCAGAAAACAGCTCTGGAAAGGTAACACCAAATCCATCCATTAGGAAGATAGATGCCTGGCAGCAAAATTAGTGATTAGAGTCCAGCAGTCGACTGGAAAGTACAGTTCAGAGGATCCTGGTGCATACTTGCTCTTAATTTTCACTTGCTTTCTAACTCTGAAGAGCAAATGAAAATGTAACTGGTAAAACAAAGTTCCTAGAGAGAAACTTAAATTCCAGATGGCTGATGCCACCCAGGCACCAGCTGTGAGGAGGTAATAAACTTTGCTTTTAAAAAGAAATGGGCAGTGCCAAGCTGCTATTTCTGCAGTTGGGGCATTTTTGTCTGCTGAATTCAGTTGGTTTTAAGGGCCACACACACCCAGGGACGGCACAGTCCCGGTATGAGTATCCTCATCCCTATTGCCATCAGACTATGTAGCATGTACTGAAAGAAATTATTTTGGTAGGAGTGAAACTTTTGTCAAGCAATGCCAAGGAGTCGCAGCAAGTCATTTAGGCACTGGATACATTTTCCCTGGACACAAGAGCTCACAACACTTCAAGAGAATCCATAGCAGTCTCTGCAAGGTGAGAGATTGTCTTACCCAAATTTTGCCTCATTTTAAACAACTGCAATTGTTGCCTTTTTTTAAACATTGACAAACTGTATTGACCATGATGTGTATAGGGATATCCAATCCTTCAGATATTAGCTGTCAGAGGGAATGAGCAGAGAAGGGGAGGACTGGGGAGCAGACAGGAGCTGTTTTTGAAGAAGCATCTGGCTGTGTCCTGAGGAGGTACATGGTGAGGCAGGGAGGGAAAATGAGATGTATTGACTGTGGCACAGGGGAGAGGAGGCAGCAGAAACTGAGAGCACAGCACAGAGGCTGAATGAATGGCTGCAATTTTAACACACAGATTTTTCAAAGGCAGACTTGCTCAGGAGCGGCACCTTATTTCTGGACATCAGGCATCAGAAAGAGCCAGGCATTCAGGTCCCTCTCAGCTAGTAAATGGTTTGGGATAGCCTTTAGACAGACATAATGATCTATTCCTGACACTACTGAACTAGAAGAAGCTGTGTTTTGATGCTGGACCTCCTGTGTTTGGACCTGCACGTTCCAGGTGTGCAGACTGAGCCCCACTCCTGGTGCTGGCTGTACATCACTGTGCCAGGGCTGTTGCATCCTGAGCACTGTGTGCAAGGGCCTGAAGAAACAGGTGGTGATGTAAGGGGTGAGTGCAACAGCTAAGCACATGTGCTCCTGTGCAATTGCATGTGAACTGGTCTCTCCCTTGTGCCAAGCACAGCTCAGCAGCAGGAAACCAGGTCTCTCTAAATTCCTAGATTTGCTAATGTTAACTTGTACCAGATTATTCACATTAGAAAGTTATGAAGGTTTAGGGCAGACTCTGAAAAGAGAGAAGATATAAATGAGATTGTGAGGTTCCTATTCTGCTGCTGCTATTGTCACAGAAAGACAAACTAGCTACTGTTTGAAAGGACAGATTTATGCTCCCCTGACCAGGTCATACAGAGCCTGAAAAAAAGTGAGATTTTGAAGAATTACGCATCATGTAGAGTAGAACTTGCCCTGTGTTCTTTAAAAACAAAAGTTTTCTTTGTTGTTCCCTAAAAGAAATAATTCCAGTGTTTTTGACAGAAAACTGCCTCTCTGTTTTGACTCTCTACTGTGAAGCATAGATATTTGTGCCCCCTGCCCTGTATCCATTTGCTGGGGTGTTTTTGAAGAAAAGTTTTTAACTTTTGTTTGTCATTTGTAAGTCTAAACCTATTCATTTAATTTTAATTAAATGTTTCAGACTGACCTGAAATCATGTCTAGTTTCCTTTTCGCATTGTTTAGAAAGAATATTTTCCACTTAGCTCACCTTTGCCTTTGGTTGGAAACTTAAAGCTATCAGTATTTGCCAGCTTTAAGTGAAAATGAGCAATTATTCCATAGCCACTGGGTGAGATCTGTAACTGGCTTGGAGCATTATAATCCTGGTGAAGTCAAAGGAATCAGTCTGATTTATACCAGATGGTTATCTGAACCTCCAGTGGAAATGAAATCAGTATCACAGATTAAATTTACCATAAGTACAAGAAGACCTGTTTGCATTGCTAAGATTTCATCTGTGGTTCCTCAGAGATAAATTTTGTCCAAGTCTCCATTACAAATGTTGTCACCTTCATGCTGCAGACTGTGCTTCAAACCAGCAATAAAACCCCAAGAGGTTTTTGCTGGAGCAATACTTCAGCCTTTGGGCCCAAGATTTGCACCAGTGTTTATATGACCCTGGATTTTAAGTACTTTGCTGTCATTTATTCATTGTGAGTGTTGGTGCCAGAAACAAATTTGAAAATCAGAATTAATCAAAATTAATGGGAAGATAATTGTTACAGTTGATTATTTTTTGGAGGGTAGATACAATAGTAAAGAAAAATAATTGGGCTTTGCCAAAGAAAGCTTAAATAGCAGGGATAATTTGTTTTGACATGGATAGGAACAAACTGTGAGGAAAGACTTCCTGAGGTACTGCATTTGCATAGGTGAGGAAACTTGCGGCTTGAAAAATGAAACCTGCGATTTATGAGCACAAAGGACTTCAAGTCAATATTTTGTTCCCCTCAGTTATTCAGTAATGACTTTGACAGTTCCTCTGAGTTTGAAGAGATGCAGGTTTTTGGGCTGGCAGGATGTAATGTACTAGCTGATTTCCAAAGCTGTCACTGATCTTTGATTTATATCTTCTATATTTTCATTTTTGGACTAGCTAGTACCATCAAACTCTTCCCTTCCTTGGCTCTGAGCACAGCAGTCTCTTTCCAGGGTAATTCCAGGATGGTTTGTCCTACATCATCTCAAAGAGGCTGCAGTTCTCCTTCTGTCTTGCCCTGTCATGAGTCAGTTTTAAATCCAAAAAGGGCATTAGAATTGTGTCCGAACTTTGTGCTGGGGCACATGTTGAGCTCCAAGCACTCTTCCTAAATTTACTTTAAATCTATGATTTTAGCAGATGAGGCATCAAATTTGTGTCACTCACCATTGCTAATGGAGAGTCTTTGTCTGTTTGAGTAGCATGAGCATTTCTTTCTGTAGCATTCTGCCCTTTTTCTGGCTCTAATTTAGTTATATACATACTTGAAATTATTTAAAATTATAAGCATGGTGGAAACTGTCTAGGATGTATAAATTGCTGTGAATTATTTCAAATTAGAGAAGAAAGTGAGGAATGATGACTCTTAGCTGCAGTATTAGCATGATCACCAATTTCATGGACAAATCCCTTCGTAAACACAAAGTGCTGTACCAAGGCTTCCTTATTGCTTCCCCTCCAAGGAGCACAGTAAAATCCTTTTTAGCAGGGTCACAGGGGAGCATCCTAATGGTTTCAGGCATCCATGAAACAGGTGCAAATCAAACTTGCCTGTCTTCCAGGTAGATCCTTGAGCAAAAAGAACTGACTAGCATAGATAGCTATTTTGCTGACATAGAAAAGTGGGTGAATAGTTTTAAGGACCTTTTTATTTAAGCATTTTAGAGCTGTGTTTGTTAAAGTCAATGACAACTTTTTGAAGCATGCAACAAAAGATAGAAGGATTTGGGGACCTTTTGTCAATGCAGTTCCTGCAGTACTGTGACTTCCTTAATCAGAGAGAGAATATCAGATCCAGCTGGCATAAATATCCTTCATGTTTTTTCTTTCTGTTTTTTTCTTCCCCATTTCCTCATTTCTCTATACCACCAATATACATTGTATAGATTGAATAATGAGATTTTGCTAGGGCAGGGTGTGAAGGGCAACTCTACAGGCCTTGGGATTATTTAGCATGAAGCTGCTATCAGGACGTGTTTTTAAAGAAAAAGTTTTCCTCACAGGCCTGGTACATAAAGAATTTCTGGTTGAATCTGTAAGTTCCTGCAGGGACATGTTGATCCTTTGTCTAATGTTTGTTTTGCCTGCTTCCCACTGGAGCATATTGCTAGTACATGAGTGGATTGCTGTCATATGGCCCCAGACAAGTTGCTTCAGAGAGGAATTCTATAGCTGCTTGAGAGGGAAATTGTATTTATTTTTTACTAATAACATGTATGTTTCTTGTTATTTGAGAGAGGTTACTTTACCTATGAAGCCAATGACAGAGGTACTATTTTTTCACCACCCAAGTTTTTCAACTATATTAACAGTACCAAGGGAGCCAAATTTTCTCATTTTCACTCTTTCTTAAGTAAAGCACTTGCTCAGATGAAGACAATGAATCTAGACTGACATGAATCTAGACTAACTGGGGAATTTTTTCATAGTAACTTAAATTTTGAGAGCTAGATACTAGAAATGCTATATTACTATGCCCATTTCTTCTTCCCTGCTGGAAAGCCAGCAAGAAGACTAAGAGGAAGGAACACTGGATGGGAAGCAGAAGTGGGTGTGAATGACTCTGGGTCTGTAGCACTAGCATAGATATTGGGTGCAACTGACCTTTAGTTGTAAATACTCTCATAATTCCTGAAGCCCAGACGGGGTCATAACCCTGAATTTGGGAATGGCTGGACCAGAGCTCAGTGTCTAGGGATGGAAGTGTCTCACTCCATCCTAGGTCAACTCTTCTAGTGACATAAAGATGACCTGACAAAAGTCACTGAGGCTTTTTTGTTGGGATACTGACAGGGCTTGGAAACTTTTGTTCCTCTGCTTACAATGTTACAAAACCATTACTGGCCTGAAAAAGCTGACAGAGTGGGTGAAGGTGCTGTTCCTGACACAACCAGCCCATGATTTTAGAAACTGATGCTCAACCCTGACTTGTGCTCAAGAACATTCACTGGAGTGTGTAGGAAAAACAACTCTTTTCTTCATCTCACCATTCTTCCAGCTTGTGTTATGGTCTCACCCTGTTAAGGGCAGAGTGTTCCCACAGGACTGGTGTATCTGCTGTACCTCCAGAAGGTAGCTCTAGCATGTGGAACAGCAAGAGTGACAAAAGACAAGACACCCTCTATAAAATGCTTGTGAAGTCTCCAGTGGTGGCAGGGTGATTCTGGCTTAAAACAAATGTAGTATTTTGTTATGCCACTTCTCTGCCTCCTGGCTACCCAGGTCCCATGGGAAGCCACAGCTGTCACAGGAGCTCCCTGAACACCTAGGCTGATCTTATTCTAAGGAGCAAGGGGAGCAAAAGGGCTTTGGAAGGTGTGCATTCTCTGGGCTCAAGGCTGCTGAGGTCAGGAAAAATTACACTAATGGCAGGAAGACTGAATATTAATGTGTTCCAGAGGGGCTATCTTGTACAATTATTTTCTTACAGAAGCTCTGGTCTTATTGGGCACTCTGCTGTGTGTGCCAGTTAACCTAAGGTTTGTTTTTGATGGAGCATGCTTGCTTGTATAAGTTCCACTACCTTTCTGCTCTAAATGGCTGATTTCACAAAGGAAACCTTTTTAAGCATTAATAACATTTCTTGTGATGAGCTCAACAAATGAAGGAGTCCCTTAAATATCTGCCTTCCCAACATCCAGCAGCAACGAGGGCATGACTTTGGGAGTTATTTAAAGTAATAGATTTTTAATTGCATCCTCTAGCTGGGATCTTCAGCACAATTCCTTTCAAGGTGACCTTTGCACAGCCGTGTGTTGTCTGGACAAGCCGTGTTGTCACTGTTAATAAGGGCACTCGTTGGAAAAATAGTATCACCCATGTTAGGTCTGCTGGCATCCTATAAAAATGCAGTGGCTGGTAGGTGTCAGTATAACTGCAATCAGATTCTCCTCCCATGGAAGGCAGTGGTAAAATTCCTACAGTGCCTAAATTAGCCAGGGCTTCCTTGCTTAGTCTTTCATTGAGGGGCGTGAGGTGAGCAGCACTAGGGGGGCCACAGTTCTACTGTCACAGACATATTTTATGAAAAATACTTTTGCTAGGATTTTTTCTCCTGAGAAGCTGAGAAGCCTCAGAGGAAAAGAAAAACAATAATTATCTGCTGCTGTGGAACGCATCAGGTGCATCTTTGATTGGTCTCATGTGGATTGTTTCTCCTTGGTGACCAATTACAGTCCAGCTGTCTCAGACTCTCTGGTCAGTCACAAGATTTTATTATCATTCCATTCCTTTCTTTGGTAGTCTTCTGATGAAATCCTTTTCTTTCTTTAGTATAGTTTTAATATATCACTTTCTTTTAATATAATATATATCATAAAATAATAAATCAGCCTTCTGAAACATGGAGTCAAGATTCTCATCTCTTCACTCGTCCTGGGACCCCTGCGAACCACCACAGTTTTACCCTTGTGTCATGCAGTTGAAATATTGTGCTTGTCACTGCCCTCTTGTCTTTGACCAGAAAGTCAGGGACAAAGTTCCTCAGTGTAAAATGAATATGTTTGTTGCTTCAGAGTCTATCACACAGTCTTAAAGACCGATATGGAGGCAGAGCCAGTCTTTTCTCTTAACTGATTTTACATACCAAAACCGCCTCAAGGCTGGTGTGTGCCAGGTAGGGAGTCTGCTTTTCCTCAGCTGCTGGTTTTGACCAATGATTTACCTCTATGTAAGGCAAGTGGTTGTGGAGAGATAACTGAGTCAGAGTAGTACTTTTCCATGCTTTGCACTCCCATTGACCAAAAAAATCCACTCAGTTTTAGGAAAAGTTTTTGACCAATAGATTTCTGGCTCGTCTCTGAACTTGGCTGCCAGTTGATGGCTGCTTCAGGAGCTGCTGAGATTATAGTTCAGTTCCTGTTGACAGTCGTGCACCTTATAACATCTGCAGCTGGCAGTACTGGTGGCAGGCACAGCAGAGATGTCCAGGACTGAAGGAGGAGGAAAAATAAACAGCACACTCAGAACAGGATGTGACTGTCCTGCTTCTATGAC
The DNA here is from genome assembly GCF_027887145.1 of Ammospiza caudacuta. Classification (NCBI taxonomy): domain Eukaryota; kingdom Metazoa; phylum Chordata; class Aves; order Passeriformes; family Passerellidae; genus Ammospiza; species Ammospiza caudacuta. The sequence goes on from NC_080595.1 coordinate 31,127,655, forward strand.
TCATGTTCTGAGCAGCATCTCTTGGACCAGTACAGCCCAGTGACCTGGTCCTTGGCCCACTGGTTTCTCTTTGAGGTCCAGGAGACTTTCTGATATTAGTGTTATTTACAAGGTGGCTGCTTTTGGCCTGTTTTTTCAGGAACTCCTGCTCTTGGCTTTGTTGTGAGGTGAAAATTTCTGCTTCAGCAAAGGCTCTCAAAGAGGCTTTGTAGTGCTGCAACATTACCTGGGATTTTGATGTAAGAGTCATTTAAAATTAGAGGCTCCTCATCTTACAGCATTTCCTGTAGAGCTGGTCCATGCATTCATGAGGGAGAAGTGTGGTGAGGTTTCTGGTGAAATCATCCAGTGTCCACTTCCATACAGTGCCAAGGTCTCCCTCCTCCTATGCTGTCTTCTGCTTCAGCTTTAGCATTTTCTGGCTGCTGAATAGTTACAGAGCTTTGTCAGGGAGCTTTTGGGATGGCACATCTCTGAGGGCACCAGGCTCCCCTCTTGCCCATTTCCACCTCTTGTTGTCCAGCATCTGAGTCCTTCTAAGTAGATTTTGGTTCTTCTGAACAACCAGAAAATTTTCAGCTGCTGCTACACAAACTTGACTGCCATTTTCATGCTCTTCCTTAGTTACCATCCTTATTTACAACCCAGAGAATGAAAGAGGAAAGTAGAAGATAGTTATTTGTAAGGGATGCAAGAAGAAAATGAGTTTTATGGTGTACTCACAGTGTCAAAACCCTCTAACTTTTTCTGATGAGTATCTACTCAAACACAAGCTATGAAAACATACAGATGTCTTTTCTTCTGGTCTCTTCAACCTGTAAAATTAAGGACTCATCCATTTCCCTGAAAATAAATAGTTTTATGGCTATTTTATAATTGTTTGCACACCTCCTTTTGGAAAGACCAGATCCCTATGACTCCCAAGAGGCTCTGCTTCACCTGACAACAGTTACAGTCTGTTTCCTTTTCCACAGCTAGATTTAGCTCTTGATTTTTGTTCATCTTATCTCCCAAGCAGATCTCACAAGTAGTTCAGGTGTTTGTGTTTTCTTCCTGCCTGTGTCACAAAGTTTGTAGAAATAAAGTGCAAAATTTTATATCAGATTGGTGTGACAAATATCAAAAAATAAAGGAAAACCAAAAATCCTCTGAAGTTTCCATGCCATTGAAATACTCACAGCAGAAGATGGCTTTGCTGAGATGGAATTTATCAATCATCATGGAAATCTCTGCCAGGACTTGAATTTTTCACGTATGTCATGTCAGTTCCTTTTCCAAAGAGTCCCATGTCAGTAACTTGGCTGCTGACCTGTATTCATGTCATTGCAGTGTCTGTGTGCATTGAAGATCTGCAAATAACCAACAGGACAGGCCTGCCTTCAGATTTTCACAATGGAAATACATGACTGGGGGAAGCAGTCAAGGAAACGAGCGGCTGTGGAAAGGCTGAACTGTCAGTAACAGAGCAGGAGTGAGCAAGGGAGGAGAAGTAAAAGCTGTTGACTGTCAGTCACAGGCTGCCCTTGACATCTGTCTGTTCCTTTCCCATAGACAGTGTTTTGCAGGAGAAGCAGCAGAGAGACAGCTTTGAGGAATGTTGCTTTGAGGGCTGCGAGCTGGCACATTGGAAGTGGATGTTGATGCTGGTGTATGGAAGGAGGAGGTGATTGCTTTCTTCTGGGTCATTTGGCAGGGTGCTAACCCAAACCAATAAGGCTGCAGGGGTGAATCTCACAGTCTCTGTAGGGCTGTAGGGTCTGTCCATGCCCCTGGGGAAGGCTAGGGACCCTGTAAAGTGATTGAATCTGCAAAATCAAATAAGGGAAAAATTTTAGGATCACAAAATGTTCAAGAACTCCTCACCATGATTGCACTGCATGAGTTGAGAGAGAAAAAAAAAGCCTGCCTGGAACAGAGCAGCAGATAAAAAAAGATCTGAACTCTCCCAACAGTATCCTATCTCAGATAATCTTTTTATATTACATTGATTTCCTTAGGCAGAAGATTTAAATGAATTGTAGTGATTTTAGTTTCTGCTCTCCTTGCATATTGCTGCAATTATCTGCATGGTCTCTTAGTTGCCCTGCTGCCATCACAGAGCTGAAAAATTTAATAATGGTTCAACCAAAACTTGCTCATTCTGTGTTTGTGTCTGATATGTCAGTATGGGCACCTCTGCTATTTAGATGGAATTAATTTCATACTCCTACCCAAACTTCTACTTTGCACTTATCAAAGACCTTCCAAGGTGAACTTTAGATGGAACTTGTAGTGGCTTTCTCCTTCAGGTAAGTTCTACTTTATTTGGACCACTGTCTCTAACTCCCTAGATGACTCAAGTGTGTCATCTAGTAGTGTCCTAAAGGCTGTGTTAAATTAATGATGAAACATGTATCTGATCTGGGGTCAAGGTGTTACAAATCAAAGGCAGCATTCAGACAAAACATCCTAGCTACAGACTAGACTGAAAGGATAACTCAGGAACTTTAATCCCAATAATAGAGATTGAGCAAAGAAGTATTTTTATTAGTTTTTAGGTGTTATGAGGGCATACCTTATTAGCCTGTATCCCTCAAAAGAAGAGGTATCACAATCTGCACTAATGCTACAAACAGCTTTAAGAGCTTTATTGCTGGAGGGCTTCTTCAGGTTAGCATGTCTGCAAGCCACTGCATCGTGCTGCTTGGATTTACTTTGCCAGGCCCCAGCACACAAAGGGTGGCCCAGCTCAACTGCCTGGAGGACCTCAGTCACATGAGATGCTCTGATACTTTCTCACCAAGAGTTTCTACTCTCTATTAAGGCACTCCAAACTGATTGAATCTGAGAGTTTTTCCACTGACACCATGACTTTGATTTATTCCCTTAGTACACATTGTTTCAAATGTGAGTCTTAATATCCTTATTCAGTCTGCAGCTCTTCCAAGTTAAATACCAATAAAGAGAGAGAAGGAAAAAAATCCACAAGACAAGTTTAAGAGATTGCTCTATGTCTGCTAGAGGCAACCCTTGACTAATGCGAAGAAGCAGTAGGAAAGGATGTCTTTGGCCTAGGAATTCACAGTCTGAAGGACTCTTTCCAAACAGAATGTTGCACAGCTGAGTTATTTTCTATCAGAAATGGCAACTAAACCTCTCATGCAATAGTTAGACCAGTAAGAATGCTAATGGAATAAAAACCTTGTGTGTTTATGTTAATTAAATCTGTCAGCCACAGTATTTTTCTTCTATTTTTAGTGTGGTTTTCTGAAGAAATGAGGCTTATACAGTTGCCATGGCTGTCTGTCCATCTGTTGGTCCCGTCCCCCCCCAGCTCCTCCACATAACTTTTCAAACTGTCAGCAAATTTCAGCCAATCTGGAAAGAAAGAAAAACCTCTCAAAGACATTACCATTTTTATGATTTTCATGAAGTCTGGTGGAAATTTTCCAGAGGCTTGATTAATGCCCCCTCAAGGTAAAGCTGTGGTTGTTCAGCCATTGTCCTTCCATTTTGTCACAAATGTACAAAAGCCATCTGCCCTCATTGTGTGAAAGATTTTAAACCAGCTAGAGCATAGGCTGTTTCTTGCTTGCCTCAAAGCAATGGAAAAGCAAAGGTTTTGTGGGAGCCAAAGATGTCACTGGAGACAGGTAACTACAGGGTGTCAGACAGGAAAGAGAAATAGGTGAGACCACCAGGATAAATAGGTGACAGCAGTAAGGGAGGGATGCCTATAAGGTATTATTCACTGTCAGTTTTTCAGGGACTATGACTATTTTTGAAGGATGAGTAAACATCAGAAAACTTGAGAATATTGTCACTGAGGGGTGCAGAGTAAACCCAAATGTGTAACAGGGTGGTAGGAAGCTGGTTTCAGCAGTTTTGTGGGGTTATGTAACAAATCCATAGGAAGCTGAGTTTCATTAGCTCAACTGCTGACAGAAAAACTTGTCTTAGTGAGCTTTTTGTTGGCAAGGTTAGATGAGGGAATGACTGAAGTTATTCAGAAAATATGTTCTCATGATTTCTTTGGGGCTGTGCAATTGCACTGATAGAGATAGCAACTCCTTTTCATGATAAATTATGGCCAGAAAGCATGACTACCCTCTGCTGCTGCCTTCCTGGCAGCACCCACTGGCTTTCCTTGATTCCAGGACTTTCTTCTTCTCAAAAGGACAATTGTCTTGCTGTGCCACAAAGGTGGAGCTGCAGGGATTAAATGGAGTCTTTGTGAGCAGCTCCTTGGATGGTGTGAGGAGGACCCCGCTTTAGAACTCTGGGGAAGCTTGTGTTGCTTGGATGGCAATCAGCATGCCTTGGTGGATGAAGCACTGGCTGGCTGTGCATGGTTAAGGAGCTCCAATAATTCAGTCCAGACAGTAAACAATGAATTGCTGACACTTTCAGCTCTGCAAGAGCTCAGAAATACCAGCATGCACATCTGAGCCGTATCAGTGGAAGCACACAAGGATTACATTCTTTTGGTGATGGCTGCATTTTTATGTGAGTAATCTGATGGGAGCCTGATGGTGTCCAACACATCCATTCTTGCCTTGTGGTTCTTTTGCCATCTCAAATGTTGTTAGTTTTAATGACACAATTATCCTTTATATATTCAGTTAGACATGTGGGTTGCATCCTGCCCCCCCAACCCTTTTTTTTGAGTTATAATTAGTTTCCCTGAGAGGCAGCAGCTTTAATGCTTGGGTAGTTTTCTGAGAAGCTGGGACTGAAAGAAGCTTTTGGGAAATGACAATTATATGTCCATGGCTTTTATTTGGTATGCTTTATTTCAGTCTTTGTCTAGGCTGAAAGCTCTTGTTGACTGGCAGAAGCTGCATTGAATCAGTGAAATTAGGCAATTTCGGTGTCATGCCCCCCCAGTCATACAAAGGACTTGTATATTGACTGACAGTAAAATGCAATTTTTTTCTGAATTTATACAAATTACTGGTGCAAAAAAAATTTATACTCCCTTCCCCCTATTCTCCAGGTCATTGATTGAATCCACATGAATTTTGCTGAACTTTTATAGAAGTTTATATGCTATGAACAGAAATTTCATAATGTTTGTATCAAGATGTGACTATTTAATGTGTATCTTGGCAAGCAGAAAAAAAAAATTGCTAGTGGCTTGGAAATGACCTTGAAATCTTCTTTTATATTCCCCTTTCTGTTGTCAGCCCAAGGTGACCCATGTCTGTCTTGGGGATCTTGTGTTACCCCATAAAATCCACTCCAGGACTACCTATATGGATGCATAAGGACTCTGCAGTAGGTTTAAACAGTAGCAAAAGAAAATATTTGTAGAAACTTGTCAGAGATCATATAAGCTGTTATCTTTTGAAGCTTGATATTTGCAGTTAGTTGCCCTTTTGTGGTGTCTTGGTTTCATGGCATCATTGGGAAAAACCAAAAGAGAGCAATTTTCACAGTTTATGAAGCTCCAGTGGGGATGCACTGAAGTGAGGGCTCCCAGCACCAAGGGAAAACCTGAGGGTTTACCTGTAGTTTATGGTGCCTTTTTGCACAGCAAATCCAAGGAAGAAGTTTTAAGAGCATATGAGAGGTCTTGTATGCTCTGCCTGAGTGGAAAGTTTTATTATTATACTGGGATGATTAAGAGAAGCATTTTATTTCCAAGACAGAATGGGGACACATCTCCCTCCATCTTCTCATAGTGCAGGGAGCAGCACTGACTCCTGCTGCACTGACTGAGGCAGCTTCTCTCCCTCCTTCCCTCCCTTCCATGGGACAGGCTGCTTCCTTGCCCACTGTGCTCCTTGCAAGAGATACACTGGGGATGATGTGAGGTTTTGCTTCTCCTCAGCAGCTGGTTTAGCCAGTGTGGAACCCCAGGGAAAGTCAAGCACTGCCCCCCACTCTGTTCTCTCCACTTATGTCTCTGCCTGGCCCTGGCTGCTGAGGAGCAGCAGAGGGCCCCTGTGGGCCAGCATATTAATTGAATTAACAGGGAAACCAATCAACCAATCAGTACTTCTTGTAAGTACTTCCCTTTTCACCCCTCCAGTTAAGCTCAGCTTCAAGTCAGGACAAAGCCAAGGTTTCCATCACTTCTGGGAGCAACTATTTCTGTCTAAGAAAGCCCATAGCAGCTAGAAATGAAAAAAAAAAAGCCCTTGTAGGTCCCTTGGTTAATCTCTGACTCTTGCTATTTTGTCTTTTTTTTTTTAGCTATTTTGGGAATGATGTGTCTATGCTAGTTTTACCTGTCTCTTGTGAAGGCTTTCTAATCCTTTATTTTAAATGAAGTAGTATTCCCAGATGAAAAGGCTAATCTACTGGCAAAGTCAATGATATAATTTGTTTATGTAGATTCTGTGCCACTAGAAGGTGGGGGTGGGGAGAGAAGAAAATTCCTTCACCATCTTGTACTTTTTACTTGTCAGGTTGTGTATGCTGTCAGTGAAGCTGTGCTCTGGAATGGTCAGGGATGGTGTGGCCCCAAAAGGCTGTTGGTAGGGAAGGGGAGTCAGGGTATCTGCACTCTGGCTTGAAGGAGTGTACCACAGGGTTCTCATTTTCTGCAGGCATGACCACAGGGTTCTCATTTTCTGCAGGCATGATTAAAATTAAAGGAAAAAATAATCTGGGATCTAGCAGTTGGAACCACACAGATGTAAACTGAATGCAACACTGATTTTATTTTTGCCTGTCACCACTTCCTGTGACCTGAAGGATAGGTTTGTCTCAGAGTTTTCTACAGCACAGGCAAAGACATTAACTACCCTTTTCAGAAATAATGGAAGAAAAAAACCATATTCAGTATTTCATTATATACTTTCTGTGTTTTACTTTAGGTGAGTCTAACAGCTTTCCAAAATCCCAGATCTGTTGGAGATTTTATCCATTCCTTTCTTGGAAGTTGAGGATCCCAAGCATTTTCCAAAACTGATTGATGTCACCTCTCATAAATCCAGGTAAGGCATGGGCACAGACCATGAGGAAAGCACACATGACCTTTTGTGCACTTATATATGTTTTATGACCCTGTTTGGTCATGAGATTCATAGATGCCAGCTTCCTCTGGTCATGAGATTCATAGATGCCAGCTTCCTCCCCAGTCAGGGGACTCCATCCATGCATGTGCATGGCCAGAAACATTTCTATTGTGTTATTAAACACACATCATCTCTCTCTGTGTTTCCTGAGGATGGATTCTCTCAGGGGCTCAAAAGCCCTGCCAGCTGGGTGGGTGCCTTGGGGGTGTATCATGGCACAGCAGAGGGATTTCAATTAGCTGTCCATGCCTCAATGGCCCACAGCTCCTTGTTATGTGTGTGGTATCCTGCTCTATACACATTCCCTGCATTTTCACCTTCACACAGCGTGCAGGTATCAGCAGGCATCAATCAGCCTGGTGCTAATTGCCTCCTTCCACTGGCTGTGCTGCAGCTCTACACCAGCAGAGGCAGAAAGCCTCAGCCTGGAAAGCCAGGCACTTCACATGGTGCCTTTACATGGGGTTACCAGGATGAATAGGCTCGAGTTTCACTTCCAAGGAAGTGAGTTCAAATTTTGGTTGCTGAGGGAGTTATGTTTAAAGATCTCTTAAGCCCCTGGGAAACTTTCCAGTTTCTGGGGTTATCAGTGCTTAATCATCCCCTCAGCCCAGTGCAGGGTTCTCTCTCAAGTTCTCTCTCAAGATGGGGCTTGTTCAGGGACTTTTATGGAATTTTTGTTTGCATGCTTGCTCTGTAAGTGGGACTCTTTCGCAATTGAATTTGTTTGTTAAAGGTATCTGCTTTCAGAAGATTGCTGAGAGTTTCTTATGTAGAGAAACTTAAACATCTGTCCTCCTGGTTAGAAGATACATAACACCAGAAAATGTAACTGGGAGAGGGAGCAAGAAGCACAGAGGAGAATGGGGAACATATTGGCATAAGACACAGTTGACATTTGACATTCAGAGGAACTTTTAAATTGACATTCTTTGGACTTTGCTTATTACACGAGTATTACATTTAGCTAGTGCAATGAGGGATGGAAATATCTGGTGCCGTAGGCCAGAGCTGGTATAGCCATCTTTTTGCTTGCTTTTGCCTATTTCCCATACTCAGAGGTATAGTTATGCTTTTGAAAGAGGAGTTCATCCAGAAATGTAAGGTATGACCAATGCATCAGCCCCTGCCTGCATCTTGACATGTAAGTTCTGGACTCAACAATTCTCCATTTATGACACAACAGGAACATATTTTGTTCTGCTCTAGTAGCAGCACTCACTTGAATGTTACTGACTTGTTGGGAAATTAGATGATTTGTCGAAAGCTCTAGGCATGGGACACATTTTTAAAGGAAGAGTAGAGTGTTCAAGTGATGCCAACATTTAGAGTGTTCAAGTGATGCCAACATTTGCAATCTGTAAATTACAGATGAGGTGCACTGAGCAAACAGTGTGTTATCTCTCCTAATACTTCAATTTCTGCACATTTTGGCAACTTCTTTAAAGAAGGCAAGAGCTGGACTGTCAGCACTGATTTCAGTTTTGCATCGCTATGGCTTTCTATTTATAGTGGTCCTGAAAGAGGTCCTGAAGGCAGCATTTCTTGTCAGTGAATTAAAGATTCCCTCATATCTGCAGTGTTTGCTTTAATTTGAATATTTGTAATGGTTAATGAAAAATAGTCTGAGAAAGAGGGAGTAAACAAAGTTTTTCGGTTCTCATCAGCTTACTTGCATCTTCTTATTAGTGGCCAAAATTAGAGCCCTGTTTGAGTGGCTACCATGCTCTGTGGATGTTAATCTGGGAAGCTGCTCATTGCTGTGGGGATGTCACTTTGTTTGATTATCTTACAGCCTTGCATGTTAATGTGGAGACTCTGACCTGTCTTGCTTATAGCAACTGATCAAATATAAAGCACTGTCCTCAAATCTGAGTTGGCTTCCTGATGTCACCCCTAAGTGGAGCAGGAGATAGCCCCAGCTAGAAAGAAGCAGTGCAGGGCTCTGGCTGTGCTCCAGCTGCAGAGCTGCCCACTGCTCTCTGGTGCAGGAGCTCTGTTCCTGCCAACCAGCCAAACTCAAGTCACTTAATAAGCATCACAGGCTTCTCCATATTTAGTTGCCAATGTATACCTTTGGGCAACATTCACACTCTCCAGTGCCTGCTAATTAATTTGTTTTCTTACACTTTCCTGGGATTTGGATTGGCACCAAAGCCCCAAAGGGAAGATTCTAGCTGTCAAAAAGTGAATATTTATAATGAGTGTAAGGTGTAGATGGAAACCACACAGTTGTCATACAGCAGCTATGACATAAAAGATGCTATTTCTTCCATGCTGTTTCCCATAAGGGAAAGAGATATTTTGGGAGGGCAGAAGATGTGATAACAGAAGACAGCTACATGGAAGCTGTCACTGAATGCTCCACATGATGAAATAGAGTAGTGTGCAGGAACAAGGCTCTGAGAAATATTTTAATAAATATTAAGTCCATGAATGACTAACAGAAATATCTAAGTATTGATTAAACATGACTGGCTAGCCATTGTCACATTGTCCAGTTGAGGAGCACAAGATTCAGAGTGGGAAGGTGATGTTGTCCTCCTGGACCTGAAACTACTGTTCTCTAAGGCCTCAAATTGTATTTTCCTCTGATTTCATACCCTTCAGACCAGCAACAAGTGCTTCAGCTTCCTCATTTCATAAATGCTGCTGTTTGCTAACATACTGCCAGACCATTGATTGTAAGTTATATATAGGACCCAGGATTGAATATTATGGAAGTATGAGATATTAATTAACCATCATTGTTTTTAGGCTCCTGGTCCTTTGCTGAGTGATAGCAGACTTTGCAGCCCTGTGGGAGCTCTGCATAGAGACCAAGATTCCCTTTCTGTGTCTGGGACTTCTCCCATCAGCCTCAGAGCCCTGGTGCTCAGGGCTTGCCTGCCTGCTGTGATGCCACCCCTGTTCCCAGGCCCTGCACCCTCACACCTAGTGCCAGGATCCCACAGGCAGTGTCAGCTGTTGAAATGGCTTATTGATTAACTATAGGGCAGCACCTCTTCAAATCTGGAATTTATCTTCATGCAGCCTGATGACCATACAGAGTAATCGTAGCATCTTCCTCTGTAATGGCACCACATCATGGGTCTGTATATCAAGGAACCCTTTGTGCTCCCTGTTGTCAGCAGATACGGTGAACTCTACCCAGTTGCTCTTGCAACATCCTGTTTCCCTCATGATGCTTCAGAGAATCTCTGATATCTTCAGAAGTGCCCTTGAAATGGTTTAAGAGAAGTAAGTAAATCTGTTTTAAATATGCTGTACTACTGAAGATGGTCTGAATGATGAAACAAAAGACAAAAGTGTGCAGGTGACTAGTAAATGGCCAAGGAAATAAACCAGAAGGCTGATGTACAGGTCATTTGGCACCTGCAAGTACTCTGTGTTGAGTGCAAACCCTTGTCAGGCAGGAACCAACACCTCAAGCCTCCTTGCAATGAGTGGAGTTGCAGGGAGGTGGTGGCAGTCATTTGTGTCACTGATTTTTCCTGTCCCCACTGTGTAACTGCAGAAATACCAAGCTGTAGTCTCTGGGCCTGCACTGGAAACACAGAGACAGCCCTTCCCTGGGATGCAGTGGGAGGTGTGGGGGCTGCCTCCTGCTCCGTTTTAGCAAGAGAACATCTCTACAGCTTCCCATACCACCTTCTGTAGAATGACAACCAACATATGACTTGGGATTGAAATCCTTGCAGCTGATGGAAAAACAATTAAGTCTCATTAAAATTCTATGTAGAGAGCCAAGAAAAGGAAGATAATGTCAGAGGAAAGGTGATACGTAGGACAGTACAGAGAATTCTCTTAAGTTAAGCCTGTCATTAAGCAGGAGCACAGAAGGTGCTAATTGTACAGTGCATTTCATTCATCCCACAAAGAATAATTAACACTTTCCCTTCTGCCTGCACTGAAAGGAATGGATTCAGTACATATGCTCTCTTGTTGTGGTAGGAGTTGTCATATTCTGGGTCCATGCAGAAGAATTTTACTGCTGAGTTTCTTCACCTGCTGACTGTTGAAAAGGAAACATTATTAATCATGTGAGAGAATGCTGATTTCATTAATGTCTTTGTGTGTTTTTATCTCTTGCTGTTACAGAAATTATTGACCCAAGAACAAGCATCAGAACTCGCCTTCAGGTAAACACAGGATTAAATATTTCCCTAAATAGGGAAGAGCTGACTAGAGATTGCTCCTACCCTGGAAATCTGCATAGATGTACTGGAAAGGATGGAGAACAGTGCAGACAAGGACTTCTTGGGCCCATGTGGGCTTCCAGCGGCCTAGAAGGTTGCTGGGGATTTTTTCTTAAAATTTTTTTTTAAGGCTGATTCAGTTATTGACAGAGAAACCAAAACTCTTAGAATGTGTAGACTGCCTTGCTACCCTGATCACTCCCAGTCCTGAGCAGTGTTGTTGTGACAGAGTGACAACTGCTCTGCAAAGCAAGTTTGGTCCCATCAGGTCTAGTTTGAGTGTTTGCACACAGCTTCACTTTGAAGTTTCCTCTTGAGCCTCCCACACTCCTCATGAAAACAAACTACAATCAATAAGTCTTCACTTCCTTTTGAACTTGAGAAGATGTCATTGCGTCTTACTACCCAGCTGATGCTGTACTCCAGTGGTGAGTACGCTCCAAGGCTGGAGTGAAGTGATCAATGTCTATGTAGTCCTTCTGTTTCACAGAAATAATTCAGATTGACTAGTTAAAGATTACAAAGCAGTCTGACATTTTTGGCTGCAAATTCTACAAATAATAAGATACTCTACACACTCTGATACTTTTGCCAGAGTCTTTGCAAGAGAAGGTATGTGTGTACAACCTCATGTACTTTGTGTTAACTGGAGTTGTCCATCCCAATTCCTGCCAGAGACAGCCCAAAGAACCACAGGCTGGTCTACCTGTGACTACATAGCCATTATTTGGACTTCAACCAGTTTCTTTTCATTCATAGACTGCTCACCATCCATCTGTGAAGCTTATTTTCCTCTGAATGCACCGGGAAGTAAAAAGGCAATGTAATCAGGCAGGGGAAGTAGGGAAGGAGGTGTCTTTGGTTCTTTGCTGAAAGTTAAAGTGGATGTGGTTACTGGTGGTGAGAGCAACTGAGTAGGTTCTGGTGGTAGAGTATTGATAGGCCTAGAGGGATGTCTGTGAGGTGTGAGCAGTGAGGTGTTCAGGGTGAAAGCATACAGACTGCCACTCTAGGAGATGCCCTGTCAAGCAATGAAGAAATCCTGGGTTTTTGGAGTCAAGGAGCTGTTGGATCATGGGATCAGGAAAGGTTTCAGGTATAGATCATCATCCTGGATGTCTCCAGACAGTCTTACAGAGGGACAGAAACAGTTAGAGAATTTCTTAGGCAAATGAGGAGCAATTACCCATCCCAAACTCTCCAAGTGAGGTTCCTGTCTTGGTGTCATTTCCTTGTAAGTTGAAATATCAAACAAAGTCAATGAAGCCAAAACCTAAAGGTTAATGATGCAAAAAACAGCAGGAAGGGCAGGTCATAGCATTACAAAAGGACATTGTGATTTTAGACCCTATTACCATGTGTCAAATGAGTATATTCCATAAGAGTTGTGAATGGAACTCAGTTGCCAGTGTAGGGGAAGGAGGATCACTGTTAGTTTAGGGACAGGAGACCATCAGCTTCCAAAATTTTGTAAATATCAGTGATTTTTGCATGCCTAACAGTAAAAATGTCTCATGCTGGGCACCCAAATCCCGAGGACACTTTTAAACTTTGTTTTATTTTTCTGGTTGAAGTGGAAGAAACATATCTAACTTGTAGTCCTTTCCTACAGGCACATTGACTTGAAAGTTAATCATAGTTCTGGCCCCAGATGGTTACAGTGAGTCTGCTTCTCTGTCTGTGGGAGTCCTAAAGGATACTTGATAGCTGTCCAAGTAAGTGCTTAAAAATTGAATCATAAAGGCAAAGTAACTAGATAGCATAATCCAGAACTATCCCAAAGGAAATGGAGGTAGAATTAAGTGTTTCAAGCCCTCAGCAGTGTCCCATACATTTCACCTGAAATAGAGATAATTGTATGGCATGCATGAAGAGTTACTCATGGTGGATGTGTCCTGAAGATGTACCTTCATGTTTTCATCAGGGAAATCCTGTAGAAAGATACTTCCTGCTTTGCCATGGACAGGAATCTTCATGCTACATACTACATAAAGAAACATAAGCAAAATATTTTGCAGCCATATATCATATATCATATCAATCATCATCATATGTTATGTTATACTGTATGTGAACTTGGTGTGTCTGTCTGTATGTCTGTTTGTTTTGCAAATTCATTTACAAACAGCTAGCACTGTTTCCATACCAGAAGCCTTTGATAAGTCAAGGGGAATAGTGCAAGCTACTTAAAGTCTCCTTATGTCCTCCCTGTAATCCCAGGCAAGATAAATATAGAAATCTCTAGGGCTGAGATGTGAGATGCAATATTGATGAGCAAATGTGGAATTGGCCTCAGTCAAAATATCATTAGGTCAACTGGTGAATTAAGATGGAGATGGAGCTAAGTGAAATCCTGCTGAGGTGAGGAGGGAGGAATGTGTGATGTATGTGTGTGTGCTGCTGGGTCCCTTGCAGGCTTGCAGAAAGGCCAAAACCAATGAGGTCTGAGACTGTGGAAAGTTTCAAGTTTTATGAAGCTTAATCCAAAGCTCAGTGAAGCTGAAGAAAATCCCCCATGGTGCATGAATATTGCATGTGTTATGGGACTTTCTTTTTTTGAAGTGGAATTACCTCAAATTCAGAGACACAAGAATTCCACTAAACCTCAGTCTTACTCTGCATAAGGGTTACAATGGATAAGAAGGGAGGAAGGAACTGCTTTTTCTCCCAAGGTGAAGATGATAGAGTTAATTTCTGGAACAATTTCTCAAGTCACATCCAAGTTCTACACTAAGTTACAAGAGTTGAAGAAGATAAGAAATCCATATGCAATACCTGCCATGAGCAACCAGAGAGGGAAACAGGCATGATCCCTTGCCTCATCCTCACCACATCTGTTCAGGAGCAGCAAACCATCACAGTCAGAAACTGCATGTCTGTCTTGGATGCAACACATTTTCTCTCTTCTGGAACAAACTGTAAGCATGAAATAGTGCAACGTTAGTAAAACCTTTAGCAAATGTTGAGTTTTACAGCTACACATACTAATGCCCTGTAAACAGGAATCATGTGCTTTGCTTTGTCATTGTAAATGACCAATGGTATTTGGAAGTTGTTCTATCAGCACAGAACCTCGCTGCTGCAGCCTGGAAAACCCTCTCTTTCTGTTAAGGCTCCAAGAAGGACTGTTAGCCATGTCTGCCCATGACCACTGGGCAAATGACACAGCTCAAGTCCATTGGGCTAACAGGCCAAGTAAGTACATGGAAATTAGCAAGTTGTAATATACTACCCTGGGAATAAGTAACCTGGAATGTGACACCTCTGGGGACCAAATGGTAGTGCAAAATATGCATGCAGAACTGTGAGCAACCCAAAGGGATAAGCATTGGTACCTACAACATGCAATTAGTAATTTACAATTACTAATGCCACACTCAGCAATTATGTTTTAAAATTGGTATTTTTTGCTTAACATGTGGCTGAGGACTGATTTATGATTTGATTTCAACTCCTTAATGATTTGCAGTAATTCTGGCAGTTATTAATTGTGAAAATCGATGTGCAGGATTTTATCTCTCAGTATCCAGTCTGGTTTTTATAGCTGCTATTTTATTCCTCTGTGATTGCTCCAGGATTGACTTTGCTTGCCAATAGTTACAAGTTAAAACCAAGTTTTAATATATTTCTTGGCTTAAGTATAAGATTGAGGGCAGGGGTTGTTTCATTTGTGATTTGTGTGAGGTTTTTTCTCTCCATCTTCTGGTTTTTTTCCTATTAATTTCTAATTCAGTCGCTCCAAGTCTTTGGTACATCGATCTGTTTCATATTAAAGGAATAATAGCAATTTTCCCTGAATAAGCAACATTTGGTGATATGTGTTCTATTTAGGCAAGAAGGAAGAATCCAAGCAGAAACTGTTCTTCCCAGGGAAGGGAAGAAATGTCACCAGTGAAACACCATAGCCCTGCTATGAGGATCTCAGCCTAATGGGGCTAGTGGACAGGAAAATGTTGGCCTTTGCTGACACTGAATCTCTCTTCTTGAAGGGATGTCTCTGCTGCAGAGGGCAGCAGACAGAGCCAGAATCAATATCAGGGATTGAGGAATCCACAGGAAAACAGGAATTTCTACTCTGCCTACAGCAGAGTGAGAAGATCGGGATTAGCTGCCTAAATCAAGGTCAGATGCTCTCTAAGAGAATATTACAGGCATCATCTGTGGGGAAGAATCACAGAATGGGTAAAGTTGGAACAGACCACAGTGGGTCACTTGGTCCAACCTCCCTGCACCAGACCTAATTAACAAAGAGCATAAACACGAAAGGAATACAAGAATGTTGACAAGTAGAAGGTCTCTAATTGCTGAAACAGTTACAAGCCAGTGGGAGAAATGGGAAGAAAAAATCTACCTGATTGGAAAGTGGAGGTGGAGGAGATTATCTCAAGTCTGTCTGGGTTTTGTGCCTCTGACAGATTCAGGGCTCAGCAGTTTGCCTGCACTACTACCTGAAGGCTGCCCTGTGGAATTATGAGGTCCTGATACTTTGTGCAGTTTCCCACCGCCCTCCTGATCTTCTAGTGCCAATGTCTGCAGAAGGCATTATGCAGATCCTGCCTTGTAAGGATCTTGGGACTTTCCAAAGGGCTCTGACCTGGTCAAGAGCAGACTGAATTGATAGTCAGCCCAAGCTGGGGTGAAGGGAGCCTGGACTTCAGATGCTGGAGATTTTCAGCTTCAAAGCACCCCTGTGTGCAGTCCAGCTGGCAGAGCCTGGACAGAGCCTGGGAGCCCCAGCCCTTTGTGAGCTTTGCAGTGGTTAGTTATGATGAGTGGATGTTCTGGGTCCTGTGGATTTCCATGTGCTTTCCAGTCTGATGAGTCTAAACTCACAGAATTCAGCAAAGAACATAAATGGGCTTTGCTGAAGTGGGAGAAGGCTCAGACTAGATTTCTGCAACGCCCTTGTACCTCTGTCCAGCCACCAGCCAGAACTCCTTGTACTCCTTGTACCTCCATCCAGCCAAACTGTGTGAAATGGGTTCTTGATGTCAGTGTAGAGCGGCATGTGGTTCCCTTATAATTTGGGGTGAGTTGAGGCTTTAATCATGGAACCTCATGGACTGGGACTCTGAGGAGAAGGGAGAACATGCAATCTTTTTTCAAAAGGTTGTAAAGTTTCCTTAATATCTACTCCCTAGAGCCATATGGAAAATTCACTAAGCCACCTAAATGCTTTCCAGAACTTTTGCTGCATGGAAGCATCCTCATGACTGTATTGCATGCTTTGACTTATAGTCAAAATTAGTATTTCCAATAATAATAATAATAATAATAATAATAATAATAAGCTGGTTGATTACTGTCATCAATTCCTGGCTGCTAGAAATGACAAAACATTTTTTTTCAAATATTTTTATAATGACAGGGTAGAAAATAAAAAAGCCCTACCACTCTTGAACCAAAATATGAGTTAGGCTAATTCTAAAAATGAGAGAATGAAAAATTCTACTTTCAGCTCTTGAAAAATTGTTTTAAAAATATGAAGTCACTATGTAAAATGTAATAGAGTACGTGAACATAATCTTAGTGGCTCAAGGATACAAAGTAAAGCTGTGGTAGAGTGACTGGTAGCAGCCCCTTTGGTAGCTATTGCTTATCTCAGTATATTGATGTCTCTAGTAGGCAACTTGTTAGACATGACACGCCAATCTCAGAGTAGATTACTGCAGTAGCTTTTTGCCTTAGGACATAGAAATTTGATCATTCTAACTTCACCACAGGTAAATTTTTATGATACATATGAATTCCCTGTTGTGTACATCAAAACCCGACCATGACAAGACTGTCAATACACAGAATATGAGGATGTTTTGTAGTTCTTTCATACTGCTGGGCTTGCTTTTCTTTCCCAGCATTTGTATATATATTTTTATAAGGAGAGGAAATGATAAGAGCCTCATATTATGTTGAAAGACAAGAAAACATGAGAGTATTGGTATTGATCTAATGTGGTGCAGAATAACCTTTCAGAATTGAATAGAACCATGCTCTTTTGTCTTGAACTGAGGCAGACTCAAAAAGGAATATTGGCATTGCAGAAATTATTTCCACATGCATGAGCTGCCTAGGAAACACAGGCTGAGGGAAAGTTTACAGAGATCACAAGAGAGAAAAGAGTGAATTTTAAATTTCTGGAGGAGAAAGTACCAAGAAAACAGTATGTCTTCTCCTGCTGCAGGCTTAATCAACTTTGACCTGAGCCTTCTGGCTTGAGGAATTTTGGATCCTGCTACCTGAAGGATCCAAAATGCATTTGTTTCAGAAAGCCTTGCCTGGTTGTAGAGCACTGCTGACTCTCTGACTTCTTTAAAAGAAGACAAGGGCTGGCTCTGTTTCAGCATTGAACTCATTCACTGTTCTAGGCAATGGAGTGGTTCCAAAGAGGGATGAAGGAAGACTGCAAATCATGAACAAGGATGGAGGCAAGCATGAATCTGCTCATCTTCACTGAATGTTTTAGAGGGAAAGGTTTTTTCTGAGAATGAAGAATGTCAGGAGACTTGGTAGCAGTGAGAGAAAATAGCATCTGTATAAAGTTGAATCCAAGTTCTTCTAAGAGGAAAACAGTGATAGGACAGGACAGGAGACACCAAACACAATGTGGGAAATTCTCCCTTGTTATTAGGATGTTTTTTTCACTGGAAGGGTGATGTAGCACTGGAATTGATGGCAGGAGAGTCTGCAGGATCAGCGACCTTGGAGATAACCAGATACTGACTGAATGAAGCCCTGAACAAACATGACCTCAGCAGACCTTACTCTGAGCAAGTAGTTTTCCCAAATAACCTATGGAGGTCCCTTCCAGCCCAAATTATTCTGAGATTCTGAGTCCTACAGCTTGTGATAGAGGGACATTGGCTATCATGCTTGAGGATGGAGCAGTGTGAGTGTCTGACTCATGATTAGGTTGGAGTCACTCATGAATTCAGTGTATTTCATGACAGAATGTCAAATTCTGTGGGGAACACAACAGCTACAAACTTTCTGACTTTCCAAGGCAAGAGATTATTTGCTGACTCATATCACTAATAAATGCTGGTACTTATTCTATCCAGCACTGTCAGATGATCCCTTTGAACTTATGATGCTTTGGGCCAAGGCAAAGAGCCTAGCTCCTGTGAAAAGGCAAAGGTGTTCTTTGGCCCAAATTTTCAAGCCCTTTAGTTCTTCATCTAAAACTTGGTCTGCAGGGGAAGAGCATCAAGCAAATGGCAGTGGGATGGATCAAAGCAAATGCTCGGGACTACACCCTGCTCTTGAGGGATGCTCTGGGGACAAAGATGTCTGCTGGTACTTCATCACAATGGTAATGCTCTAGGTTGCAGTGGATGAGTTGATGGATTGCTGTTTACATTAAGATTTTCTGCTGAAAAGCAAAATTCAAGGAGCAGCTCTGATATTTTATCTTATTTTTGTGGGAACACAGCCAGTGTTGCCCATAATTCATACTATGGTATGACTAGGACTCTGCTAAGTCACACAGCATTTCAAAACTGAGACTGACAACTTCTAAATTTAAGCTTAGTTATGCATGTGTTTTGTTAACCATATTATGCACTTATAGCAGCTTTTTATAAGTGAAGAACAAGATGACTTCTCATTTTCTAGCTAGATAAGTGTCACCAATAAAAGAGCAAAAGAAGTTTAATTTGTTCAAAAATCTCTGTTTCAGTTATATTCAAAATACAAAATTTCATGGAGATGTGTTTTCATTTGCATTTCCATAGCACAGAAAGGAGGCTGGAGGCACCACCGGCAGCTGCCTCTGTGTTTGTACCCCAAAAACATTTCCTTGTTTTTCCTTGTGTTTCCTTGTGTTTCCTTGTCTTGTCATGAGTAAGTGCATGTGTGTGCCCTGTGTGCAGACAGTTTGATTACTCCTGTCATGCAAAGGCTGGCAGAGGTGTGGTGTTTCCTGCATGAACTGCCATATCTTCCCAGCTCACAAGTGAAAGGCTAAACATTGAGCAGAGCTAACAAGATTTCAGTTCTGCAGCACATTTTAATTTTCAGAAGTTTGTATTCTCCCATATACCCAACAGTCTTTCCTAAGGGAAAAAAGCAACATAATTAACATGGGATAGATTTCATTCAGTGTACTCTGTTTCCTTCCATTATTGTGTTTGCCAGAGGAACTATTTAGTGAGAAGCTTTCTCACGGTATTTTTGTACAATTCAAGTGGTTTTATTTTGTCAGGGGATATTTTTTTGTTTCGTTGGGGTTTTTTTAATTTGTTTTCAAGAAAGCACTACTTTAGAGGTTACATTTTCTGAAGCCACTGGATTTCAGTCATTTTAGATACATAGTGAGAAAGGAGCAGACAGTAAGAACTAAAAAAGATTATTTTTCCCATTACTGGTAAGAACATCCTCATCTGAGTCCCATTAGAGAGGTAACTGCCCACATTAATAAAATAAACCAATATATAATTGCTACCAGTTTTAATGCTGGGGCTGAATGACCTAATTTAGTAACTCATTTATGATGTGTTTTAGTAGCATGGCCTCTCTTGTGTTACCTGAGTAAATAGAACAGAAGCAGATGCTTGTCAGAAGTTCAGAGTCTCATAAATTTGTCTTACAGGCTAACCTGAATATCCCTTATAGATTCACTGGTCCTCACTTGCTGGACTCAGTCTTCAAAGTGGGCATGAAAGTTAGAAATGCAATATTTATACTTACAGTTCCAATTGTTGTAACTCAGGGCAGCTGAACAGCAAGAATAAACTAGAGAAACAGGAGTAGCACATAAATCACCTCTTTTATGAATAATTTTCCACTGGCTTTATCGCAACTGTCTTCTTTATCATCTCAGACATGGTGAAAAGTTATTGCACTGTCTTTGTAGAGGCCTTTTCAGTCTCTTACAGATCTAATTACCTAATTGAGGGACAACTAGTTTAGAGATGAACAGAATTTTTGCTCTGTGGTTTGTTTCTTTCTGTGGTTCCCTCTGAGATTTCTGTATTTTTTCTTAATGACAGTATCCATCTTTCATGGAAGTTGACTGTGTGCTTTGGAGTCCACTTGCTGAGGATAGTGAGCAAGAGCTGCTGTGTGTCAATAAAAGCACATCCAGTAGCCAATCCAGTTCTCCAAGAACAACCAATGAAAGTAAATGGATGTCACCCTTCAGCCCCTGTGCCACGAGGGTTCCCAGGTGAAGGCAGGCAGTGCTTGTCTTAAGCAGGTCCCTGAGTGTGCTGATGGCTGGTCCAGCCTCACAGCAAAGTTGCTGGGCACAGTCCACCAGCAGTTTAGGCAGTATGGCACCTGTGTAAAAGGCAGCTGGGATGGTGGGGTGGGCAGAGACACCCCAACATCTTTCTGTGCTTGAGAACAGTCACAAAAATTTCCAGGGGACTGGGACCCACCAAGGGTGACTGCTCTCACCACTGCTCAGCATCATCTCTTTGCCAGTGGAAGAAATTATGACATGTGTCTCAAGACTTGTCTTTTTAATGCCAGTAATGTAATTTCCTCTTTCAAAATTGATTCATTTGAAGCCCTAACTTGAGGCTGGTTTTCCATGAACATATTCATTTTTTTAGAATGAAGTCAGGTTTTCCAACTGCCTTCTTGATTAGTCTAATGAATTTTCCTCAAATGCACTTTCCTGGAGGATGGGACAGTTCATCTTTGAAAGAAAATTATTCTTCTGTGACAGACAAAGTTTTAAATGAAGATTTTGAAAATGCCTGATGATTATGGGGTTCTCAATATTTCAGGTACTCAGTTCAAAACATTGTAAAGTGACAGCAAATGCTGATTACCTGCCCTCTGTTCCCTGATGCTATTTATTTGAGGTGTCCTAAATTAGCAAACAAGACCATCATTCATTTTTGACCCAAAATATGTCTCAGACATTCAAGCTTCTAGTTCTCTCCCAGTTCAGAAGGCTGTCTGAATGTTGCCAAGCATGAAGTTTAAACAAACAGATAAATAAATACTTGGCTCTTTTTAATTGCTTCTTGTTCTCTGAACTTTCCAGATTTGTGTTTTCAATGTAATTCTATTTGGAGAGAGACTTCTGTCTCCCCTTGCTTTCTAACTAACTAGCTCGGCTAAGGTGCTAAAAAAACTTGCACAACAGAAGGAACTTTAGTAAATAAGTCTGTCTTCAGCCTTGGCCTCAGCACAGAGACCAGAACCTACACTCACCTTGGCTCTGCATCCCAGCTAGCACCAACTAGTCACTGTACAAGTGAGCTGGCAGATACTCTTCTGTGCTTGCCTAATGCAAAGCTTCATCTTTCTGCACAGCATCTCCTGTGATCAAGACTCAGTCCCTGTGGTGCCCAGCTGCTCATTTTTGCCCAGACATTCTGCAGGTCTCCATCATTTGTCTCAAATGTCTCAAATTCTATGGGAAAGGGACTGGGGGAGGTAACTCCCATGCTTCACATATGAGGTACAAATTAAATTACTTTTTACCTGTCCTACTTAATATAAATCAAGTATTTCCTTTTTGTAGATTTATTATTTACTCTTGCTAGAAAATGGTGATGTTAATGTTCACTTCCTCCCTAGGCTTGGATACCCAAAGACACAGTGAGTTTTCAGCAAATGTTCCTCAAAGAGCAACTCAGTCTGAGAAATCCTCCCACAAATCCTGCACTTAGGCACGTGATCAGCCCTGCCAATCCACTGCAGACTGCAAACAGCCTCAGACAGGATTCCAAACAGTTAATGTCAAATAGCTCATTTTCTCTCATCTCCATACAAATTCCTGTCATGTTGAATTACATGTAAACAACTGAGAAGCTTAATGGCATGCCTTTCAGTCAAAAATTCATATGGCTTTTCAGTCTGAGCAGATTAATTGCAGTTTGTAACAATATAAAGTAATTCAATTTGATTAGAGTTTCTATTGTTCTTTGAGATAAAATATTTTATGTGAATGTAAAGCCAAGTTTTCTGCTGGCACAACTTTATTGACTTCTGTGGAAATATAAAATACTCATCTAAAATCCATAGTATATCATTGTTGGTGTGCTGTTACAGTAAATAAATTTTATAAGCTTCTGTAAATTCTATGTGCCAGATCAGATTCCAGGCCCCATGGAAATGTCATTGTCAATTAAGTGAGGCAGTAGGAATATTTGGCTTTGGAGGAGACAATTCTGAATGAATCATTTAGGTTTTTATAATTTTGAAGGGTTTTTCTATTTCCATTTTTTCAGCATCCCTGTCTTCTTTTTGATGTCTTGCTCTTAAAATCTGCTTGTAATTCTCTTTAGTTTCATTCCTATGTACTCTAGGGTTGTTTCTCTGTTCTTGCTATGGACATTGCTCTGGTGTTCTGTAGTCATCCCACAGACCCAAGCCCAGAAGCCCTGCAACACAAGTTCTGCTTGCTGCCAATAGGGATAATGTGAGGAACTTCCATGAAACCTCTGTGAGTAAATCCCTCACTGAACAGTATGTACCTCAACCCTTTAGGATGCTTTTTGTTTTTTAATTTCCAGCTCCTCTCCTCTTTTTTTAAAAGCAAAATATTACAGAAACAATATTTAAGTGGATAATGAATGCATGGTTTGCTTTGTTTGTTTGTCTGTTTTGGTTTTGTTGGTTTTTTGGTTGGTTTTTTTTTTCTTTCTTTTAATAATACCAGTTTTCCTTAGTTTAGTTTTTTTTGTAAAGTTTTCCAGTTTGCAGAATAACGTGTTTGGGGGTGATCATTGCTCAGAGAGGTCAGAAGTTGTTTCTGGTGTTTTGAGTCCCATGGAACTGCACTGGGAGGGGGATTGAAATTTTTTTTACAAGTTTGTGTGCTTGCCAATGCAATTTCACTCTGTCCATGCTGCTGGACTAAAAACAAAGTTTGCAAATATTCTGCAGAAATTTTTGGCCTCCTACAGAGTGATCAATATTCCAGCAGAGTTTCACTTCTACAGGACTAGCACATTCTATAGAGCAGGAGATGATTTTTAGTGTAATATTAACAATATTACATTTAGCTGTTACAGTACTGCCTGACACAGGGGACCAAAGCAAAAACACTGTATGGAAAAGTACAAGCTGCTGCACTTGGAGCTGAAGCTGTGTGTATTGGAAAGAGGAAGCATGTAGTACATATCACCAGTGGGATGTGTTACATACAAATCACATTAAACCAGACTGCAGAATTGAAGATGTTTAAGTCAGCATGGTAAAATCCTAAAAATGTATTAATAAATGAGGACAAAAAATTCGTTATTGAAATACTAAGTCATTACTTTGGTATGTGTAGAAATCCTTTCTACATAGATTCTTCATCCATTTCTCAAAGACTTATTTTTATATGTCCACTCAGTGCATAGAAGCTTTTAGTTTTGATGGGAGGGATTTTGAAATACACTATTTTCACACTGCATGTAATAGCATGATTAGGAGGACAATTACTGCAAATTCTTTAATTTCTTGGTGTGAAGATCTCCAGAGGCAGTAGGAATCATTATTGTTACCCATGTGTTTTGTCACTTGGGGGGTAGGATTTTATTATTTTATTTATCTGCTTGTAAGCCATCACTCCTTAAGAAGTACAGTTTTGATCTCAGATTTCAGTCTCAGATTTGGGTGACCTAATTACTTTGATGATTATTGAGGCTTCAAAGGCATGCAGCTCAAACTAATGAGAAAGTGGGTACAGGAGATCAGATTTACTGTCTAGTCTTGGAAAAATCAGAATAATTTTTTTTTTCTGTTTACATCAGGATTTTTTTCTTTAAAATAGATAAGAATCTTTTTTTTTATTTTTAATAAGAAACCTGAAAATTAATGCCTAAAATCAATAAGCTACAATTCCTATGAGAATGGCTGATCTGGAGTAGCTGGGTTTATATCCTCAAGGGAGAGGCTGGAGAAAGTTGAGGGAAAAACCAGGAGTACATGATTGTTTCTGTATTGATTCACAGATCTGTTTGCCATCAGTGCTGTCATTGTGGTGGTGACATGGGCTGTTACTGCTAAGAGCAAAGAATGCAGAAAGTGAGGAGGTTTGACCCTACAGCTTGAAATACTCAAAGGTTCAGTGTTTTGAGTAAGGCGATAATCCAAAGCCTATAAAGGCAGAAGAAAAACAGCCTTTGGCTCCAGGGGGCATTGCATCAGGCCTTCAGATGACTGGCAATCAGCAGACTTCATACTGTGTAATTCTGTATGAAAGAAGCACTAGTTCTCCAACATACAGTCAGCTGAGGAGGAATAACATGCTGTGTCTTTGCAACTCACCCTTCTGGCCAGCAGATATCCCTGTCACTGCAGGCCATGTGGATGCTCTTGCACAACTGGTGGAGAGACATCTAGCTCTGCTTTGCAACTGCTGCTTCCTGCTAAGCCATCTCCAGAGAAAGAATTAGCAGAGATTCCATTGTCACATACCTCAAATCTGAACCCTGAGTTATATTTAAACGACCACAGGAAAGAGACTGAAGATTCTGTGACCCCTGTGAATTGGAGGATTGGTTTTTCTAAACTGGAGGGCAAATGTCAGAAGATCAGATTACAAGTGTCTACCCATGTGTTTTCACTGTGTGGTGGGTCATCTGGAGTTCAGGCTCTGTACATTCCAAGGAGGTGGTTTCCAGAGCAGTTTAAGCACTTCAGCAAGTCCTAGCACTGGTGGTCTCAGTTTGGGAAGGATTTCCTAACATATCTGAAAGCCAAAAGCTTCTTTGCTAATTTAATAAAGAAGAGTGAACCAGTGGGTAAGTCCATAGAAGACAGAATAAATCAGGCTAATTTGTTATATAATCCCTTTTTAATGGGGAGAATTAAGGTGACAGCAAGACGACTACATGTTTAATTCTCCAAATAATTACTGGTGTGTATTGACATTAAAGGTGAGAGAGAGCAAGTTAATTTCTGCTTGTTGTTTTCAGCACGTGCCAAACTCTTACTTCATACCAGTGAGAAAAGGCTGGAAGTTGTATATTCCATATGCATGAAGTAACAGTTGGCACAAATCACCAAAAGGAGAAAATTAAAAACCACTAAAGCCCAGCAGCCCAAACTGTCACTTGCTGACAAGATTTTTAGTCTCAAAAAAAAAAAAAAAAAAAAAAAGAAGGCCTCAAACAAAGTATTCCACCTGAATAAACCTGGGTGTCTGTTTAGGTCCTCCTCAATGCAAATAAGGTGTGAGAAGGCAGCAATAGCCTCACTTTTCCAGCCTCCTCCTCCTCTACACCTTTCTGAAGTGGTGTCATGGGCAGCCCCAGAGTGGGCAGGAGAGGGTGACAGCACTTGCCTCAGGTTGGTCCTTTCTTCTGTTGGTATTCTTGGCCATGAAAAACCCATCCTTCACCATTGATAGGAATGGAGGAGCTTGGAGCTGCTCTGCCATGTAAATCAGAATAATGGAGTTTTATGTCTTCCCTTTGCTGGCATTATTAAATTTGACCCAAAACAGCTGGAGGTAGCTGTATCTGCACAACCTGCCTCTAACTAATGTGTCCTTACATAGGCCTTGGGATATCTTTGGCATTTATCTGTGGCTGCCAGTGGTTCAGAGGCACGAGGGGGTTCTAATGTCCCAGCCAGCCCCCTGCTCAAGCTGCCCAAGGACCTGCTGCCCCTGCCAGCTCCCTGAGCCCACCAACCTCAGTGGTGCAGCAGCAGGGCCAGGCTCCAGCTGCCCACAGCCCTGCCTGACCAGGGCCCCACAGAGCCAGACCCACATCCCATCCTGCCACCACAGCCCATATGGTGCCCTGGCAATGGCCATGGGTTACAGGAGTTTTCCCACATGTTTTCTGTTCAACATGATGTCCTTTGCTCACAGGATTCCATGACCATCTAAGTCTTGTCTGTCACTTGCATAAGTACACATGTGAGTAAGTATACTTATTGAGAGTCAAGGCATATGTATGAAATGTGGGATAAAGCACACAGAAGTATTATATATTGTGACTCTAAGGTTGCCTGCCTGTCCTGCAATGTCCCTTCCCCCTCTAGTTTGGTGTCTACAGGGAAGAAGAGAAGCTGGGGGTGAAGTGAGGCAGCTTGTAAAGCAAGGAATGACAGGCAAATCCATATCAGTAGTTAATTTCAGCATATTTTATGTCAAATCACTCAGGAATCACAAAAATTTACTCCTTTATTCCTATTTTCTTGATGGCTAGAATATTACTTCTAAGCCAAAGCTTTCATGTTCAAATCACTCCCTTATTTTATTTTTAAAGAAAGAATCTGTGTTGCAGTTTGACATGTTTCTTGTTTTCAGACTTGATTTCCTGTTTGGTTAACTCTAGGCTTCCTACAACTGTCAGCTTCTGAAAAGTATGCATGACTTCTGGGACTCATCTATCAAAAGGAGAGAGCCCACAACACTCTGAGAAGTTGGTACCTTCTCTCTAGTTTCTGGGTTGATGGTTGTTCAGTGAACCTATTAACTGCCTGGGGTGACTTGCATCTTTACAGGTATGGGACTGTATTGTCTTTCTTTGCTTTGCTTAAATGGCAGATGCTACCCCTGTGTAGTGTCCTGGTTTAACTTTATCTCTGGCCTGGTGGTTCCAAGTGCAGCTGGCTATGTTCTCATTGGACAGTAGACCCTTCATGTGCCTGCAGAAGTAATGGCTGTAGGGATGTTTCATCTTCCCCTTATCTCACATTCTCTGACAACTGTCTCAGTTCAAGGTTTATGCCTTTCAGTGGAGCATTTAAATACACACTTAGCTCTAAGCACTTAATTCCTACAGTTTCATGGCACAGGGATGGATTTCAGTGCCTACTCATAGTCCATGGCTTGCTAGCACTTCAACAGTTTCTTTTTCAGTGGCCAGATAAAAGTGAGGAGCCAAGGAGCCAGCCCTGACAGTCCTGTTCCTGGGGGTATGGTTTGCTTTCTGGTAGTGATGGACAATGCCATTCAAGCTTTTCATGACAATCCCACATAGAGATTGATGGGGCCTGAGGTCCAGCTGCTCACTGACGATTAAGGAAAGGTGCTCTCCAGAGACTGAGGTCTGACCTACAGGGAAATAGGAGAGGGAAAGATTCCCCTACTTTCTCTAGTTGTGGCTACTGGTAGCACCATGCTCTCTGCTAGACCAGGTCACCCCACAGCACAGTAGGTGTCAAGCCTTTATGTTGTGGTCATAATATATCAATCTGCCAGCACATCCCTTCCAAATCCTATGCCATCATCTCTCTCTAGTCACCCACACCCACTCTTCTCTGCTGTGTCTCCTCCCAGGACCAGCTCACCCTTAAAAGTATGTTTAAGGGCAGCTCAGAAAGGGAAAAGAGAGGGAAAGCATAATTCATCTTATTTATGACGTGACTGAGCTAACAAAGTCTGAGCACCTTGTCCACACTGGGATAAGGTCATAAGAAATAACTGATCACAAGGATAAGAGAAAAATAAATAGGCCATATTCATCTGAATAGTAGAAATAATCTTTGTGGGTGATGCCAAAATGTAATGGGATGTGTTGAAGTGTGGCCAGTGATAGATTCCAGATTTTCACTCCGGTTACAACAGAGGGAAGTTCAGAAGCTGTACCTGTCCTGGGAGGAAGGGTTGTAAAGGGTTGTGAGGTAGTATGTAATAATCAGTATTAAACTGAGACTTTTCAGAGAGTTTTTAGCTGGAATATGGAAATATCTTTGGAAACTTTATAATGATTTAATTTTATTGGAATTTGTATGCGTTAACATTTTTTATTTTATGGCAATGCAGAAGGAGTTTGGCTTAAGACTAGCAGCCACTGGCTTCCCAAGAATTATAAAGCCAAGCAAATAAATGACCTTGATCAGATGGCACACCTCACTCTTGTCCCCCTGTGGTCCTGTTCCAGTCAGTTTCCAGCCCAAGCAGCTGCTGGGGCAAAGTGAACTGCTATCTCCAATTGGCAGAGCTGTGACCAGCTTTATTTATAAAGGCTTGTGATAGAGCACATTCTGCTCTCATTTATACCAGGTAAAAACCTGATATGAGTTTTTAGCCCAGTTCTTGTCCTTTTGTGCTGCTGCAGCAAAAGAAAGGTGTCAGGAAATGCTCTCACCAATAATGTCTGAAGAAGTCATTCTGTAAAGGAGCAGCTTGGCTTGGGCAGCCCCAGGCCCCTGCTCTGCTCCTCATGCTGAGAGCATAGCTGAGTGCCTCTGAATGTGGTCACCCAAACACTCTGGGCTGCTGGCAGGGGCTAAGTGGCTTGGCTCTGCAGAGGAGCCCTGTGGCTGCTGTCTTACCAGCTGCTGGCAGTTTAGGACAAGCTGCACTTGTGCCCCTATGCCACCCTAATTTTAAATGTCGCCACCTGGGATGGCTAAAACTGAGGTGAAAAACTGGACTACTTTTTTGACATGTGACTTTTAAGTTGTGTAGGTAATGATGGACAAGGTAAGTCATGGAGGAAGGGCACTAGTCAGCCACCTTGGGAATCCCTCTTTCTGAGCATGGGTGGTATCTTTTGTGGCACTGCTTTGCTGTTTTGTGCAAATTCCCAGCTCTTTAGAGATCCAGTCGACTATCAGACAAAAGAACCCTCACATTGTATGCCAGTCTGGGTACATACTTGATGTGAATGAATACAAAGGCCTATTCATCACTCCTAGTGCTCACATAACTGACAGATTAAATCACTCTCTGGCTGTGAAGATGACAGTGGCCCAATAGCTAATGCTGTCTAACAGCCTCCATTAGAAGACCTTGTTTCTGATTGTTTATAATTTTGCCAGACTTCAGCTGCTTGAGCTGGATTTTCCCATGCCATATGTCACCAGAAACTGAAGGTTTGTGTGTGGAAGGCCTAGATGAATAGTCAAGGCGTTGCCAAGCTCATGTATCACTGAAAAGTCACTTGAACGCAAATTTTTAGGGAGTAACTGTACATTTCTCCTCTCTTGAGGGAGAAGGAAAAACATTTGGAGTTACATGCTCCCCAGTAGTTTGTGTTCAGGCTGAAGTTGGAGCTGCTGCTAAACAGCCTGAATGCAAGAAGTTCCGTGTCAAAGGCTGTCAACTTGCTAGATGTTGTTGACTCTTTTAACCTTTTGCAATGTCTTTTGAGGCTGTACTTTGTCCACTGACATACTTAGTTCCATATTGTACCCATGTTTTTGACAGGAGGTTATGCTACCAGGGAGCATATCTAATGGTTTAAGTTTGAGCACATCTCGGGTTTGTGTATGTGTGCTGGCTTTATAGCTCCCCTCTGCTCAACCTTTTTGTTCTTTACTGCTGTTCAGTTGTTGTATTTCTGACCAGCAATCCCTGTCATATAGGATTAAGAACAGATTTTCAAATCTCCATGCTGCTCTGAGTACCAGGCTGAAGTTGCAAGTTACTAGACATGACTTAGCTCAGCAGTTTTTAGAATGACTTTTATTTGGCCCACTGAATCAATGTTGGTACATTTTCCTCTTCATTTCCAACCAGTGAAGGTCAACAGGAAGAGTTTTCGGGCTGAACAGTCCCTAGTGAGGTGGCTGTGTTGGGAGGACAGTTGGTCCCCAGAAATAAGTGGTATGGATGTAGGTCAGGGGTAGGATGGGGTTAGAGGACCTAAAATATCTTTGAGAATTGTGTGTAATATAATTTCTGTAATATCTGCACGACAGCTCAACTGCACGCTGGGTGGAAATGTGCTGACTGGCCTGCAGCCTATATAACCCTTTCCAATTCCCCACAGAGAGTTTTATTAAGTGAGCTTTACAAGGACCTAGAAACGGCCTGTCACAGAATCTGTCACAGAAATCTGCAAAGGACATTGTAAGGTCCCCAAGGGGAGTTTTCTCTTAAACATTACACAAACCAGAAAATTCCCAGATCTCCGTAAAAACTGTGTGGGCTATGTTTTCCCAAGCTGGGCAATTTGAATTTCAGAAGCTATTGCCTTGGAACTATCTAGAGGCAGACTTTATAACCACACAGAATATTTTCATTTAACTACCTGCACTACTGGACCATCATATCATTTAGAGCTCTGACAAACCTGAACTCCCATCAAACTAGATAGCTTGGGTCCATTATTCCAGGAAGACTGTTCAGGGTGGCCTGCCAACAGCAGCTGGCCATTGACTGAGCTCTGCTTTCAGAGTGGTTTTGCAGCATGCTGTGATGTGTAATGGCAGTACCTTGGCTAATTTAATGCTTTAGTTTGGTGTGTCAATGCCATGCTGCAGTTTAAATAAGGTCTGTGGTAGAAGCACATCTGCAGTCAGAAATTGTCATCATTCTGCACTGCCAGCATGGTGTAATGCACTGCACAGATCCTCAAGCCAAGATTTTAGAAAATTAATCTGGATCCTATAAACATTTTAATGGGCGGAAGCAAAAATACTTTCATGACCTGACAGGTCTTTCTGTCTCCTAGGCAGGACTTCATATGGAGGAAGTGGTCTTTTCCCGTATTGACAATAAAAGCACTTTGTATTTTTGCTGCAATGGAAAGATCATGTATTATATAGATCCCACTGAACAGTATTCAGCATGCTGCAAATGTCTTTAAGTTTCCATTATTAAACTTTACTTTTATTCCTCCCTTTGCCAAAATTAGCCCTATCCACCTACAGCTTCACAGGAATAATCTTATTATGGGACAGATTTTTTGGAAGAGTTGAAGGAAACTGGTCAAGGTGTTTAAAAGAGATGATGGCTAAAAAAAATGAGTTCATCTGCTTGGAGATTTTCCTAAAGACTTTTTGGCTTGTAACATCCTGAAAATTCATTTGCCTAGAGATTCAAAAAATATTTCAGATCTGTTGGTCTTGGCTAAAAATGGTGGCTTTGAATAGTTTTAGGCTGTCTGGTGACAGAATTATTTGGTTACTGAAAGTGGTCCCTGCCTCCATGTGTTATGCACTCTTTGGAGATCTTAATTCAACTAGTCAGTACCAATATGCTTATAAATTCATGGTAGCAATATAAGGTTTATAAACAACTCTGCATCTATCCTGAACAGACACATTCCTTATCTGAGGCTGCTCCCGTCTGCAAGTACTGTGGTCTAAAATCCTCAGGTGTATGTTTCCTGATTCCCAATGCAATCCAGGCTGAAACTGACAGCATGGTTTTACAGTCCCTTCTGCACACTCCCTGGAGGCCTTTTTGAAAGGGAGCAGAATTCAAAGTTCGGTCTACTCATCTTTGTGGTTTTTACTGTGTCAAAAAATTCATACCTACAATTATTTGTGCCAATATGGCTGCAAGCCACACATGATGAGACTTTAAGCCAGTATTATTTTTTAGCATAAGTGTTTTTGGACTTATTTAGGGTTTTAAGACACAGTAAGTTCTGAGGCATAATATTCTATTCTTCAAGAGAATTCATTGCATAATATGCGCTTAGAACTTTCTCATAATTGGGAAATTTTTAAATATGGTGCTTGAAGTATGACCAAAACCATAGGCAAACATTCATTAGACTATTTTCAGCATCCCTCACATTAGGAAGAATGTGACATCTGCAAACAGTACAGCTCTGCTATAGCACTGCACTGATTTGGTATCCCTGGATGATTCCCTTAGCTCGCACTGGAAGTTAGAGCAGAGCAATGTGAACAGTAAGGTCTGCCCAGCACATACCACTGACAATGGGACATGGAACATGTTCCCTGAGACCTCGGCTTTGCTTAATAATGTTCCCAGACTTTGACATTTAAGCCTTGATCGTTCTGAGCTCTGGACATCAGTTGGTTTCACTGTTGTTGAAGCCAAGTCCCAAATCTACAAATTGCTGGAGCCTTGTATGTATTTTGGAGAAGTATGACATCATTCTTTCTCTATTTATTATTCCCTCAGCATCTATCATTGACCACTATTTGAAGCAAGCTCTAAGGCTAGATGGACCTTGATTTTGACTCAGTATGGATGTTCTTACACTATATTCTCAGTGTCAACAAAAATAGTTGACTAATTGTTGAAAATAGGTCTAGAAATTTACTTTGTCATTTTAAAGACTTAACAGTCTTTACTGCTTTGTTTGGGGGTTTCTGGTTTTTCTCTCTGTGCTCTGAAGCTAGGACTTGAACTCCAAATGAAGCATTCCTTGTAGTCAAAGTGTTCACTTCTGGCTCTTGACAGTCACATTTTGAATGTGCTCAGTAGAAACTGGGACGGGTTTTGCACCTCGATGCCAGTGCCAGTGATTATACCCTGACATAACTGAGCAGGGGGCTGCTGCTTGCAGACTGCTCTGCCATGCAGCACAGGAACTGACTGCAGCAGGATTGTCTCACTGGCCATTGTCTTCTGGGACTGAAAGACAAGTGGCCTGACTGGAAGGCAGAAGTGCTGAGTAAGTTTACAGGAGAAACTTTTCAAGAAGGAAAACGGGTTATGATGGTAAGAAGAAGAGATGCAAAACTGATATCCAGATGGATTAGTAGAAAACTGGAGTATGACTGGCTCCATGATAGTCTGCAGAGATGATAAACAGAAGAGGTAGGCCTTACAGCAGAGAGAGAGTGGGACAGTCTGTGTGATCTTGGAGAAGATTTCTCTGAGACCTGGAGCTGAGCACAGGCTCCCTCTGTTCGGGTCCTGTGTTCAGATCTTAGCTGTGGATCCCATCATAAGGGATTTCTCCTCCCAAATAAGTCCACACAGATATTGAGTCATTGACTCACTCAGAGATAGGCTTTCACTGGAGGAAATCTGGAAAAATTATTAACTATACCTTTCTATCCCACAACCAAGTTGCAATCATGTCACCCCAAGCTGCAGTATCTTATTGTTGATACAGAAGTTTTGTCCAATGTCTAATCTAAATCTCCCAAGCTGTTTGGTTTATGCTTCTTCATGGTTTATTCTTCCTGATCTTTCCATCAGGAACATGTTAGTTCCTTATTCTTTGCAATAGCTTTTTAGTTGAAGAATATTAACCTTCTGTCTCTGTTGTTACTTCAGAGAAAAAAAAGCCACATTTCTTGAAGTCTTTCCTCATGTTTTCTGGACCCCTTACAATTTTTGCTGATCTCCCTTGCTGACTCTTTCATCTCTTACTTGAAGTACAGTGCACTAAACAGGTTGTGGTCTTCCAGGTGAATTTTTTCCTATGGGAATCAGCCCACATGGGCTCTTTCAGTAGTCTTTAAGACCCTTTAAACATTCTGATGTGAGGGCTTTGCCCTTCATGCTCAGCTTGTTCCAACGTAGTCCCTGGTATTTTCTCTTGTGAACCTAGACAGTTTTGCAAGAACAGATGAGTATTTCTGTGTAAGCATCTTGCACTATTGTATTCCATCCATTTTAGATGATCCAAGTCATATCAAGAACATTTCAGATTCTGATTTTTTTTAGTATCTCTAACATCTGCAGTCCTTCCTTGTTCCATCTGCAGGATTCATATTCATACTTCATATTCAATCTTGTATGCCTTCATTGAAAACATAAAACCTTATACAGGACCAAGGCCCACAGAATTCCTTACAAAACATGCACATTTTGATGTTAGGATGGAATTACTCTGTGGATACAATTATCCAACTAGACTTGACCTCCTGCCCCTTCCCACAGCAGTTTCATTTAGAACACCATTCACTAGCGTGTCCATGAGGATATTATAGGATATATCACTAAAGGCCTTGGAAAAATTATATAAAATAAATTCAAGCTGTGTGACATCACCAGCTAGGTACTTCAACTTCCATTTAAGACTCCTAAAGTGAAATTGCTTAGGGAACTGGAAGACATGTAATGTGATATGTTATTCTAAGGCAAGTTTTGCATATTTTAGGCTGAAATTTTGCCCCCTAAATAACTGCACTCTCTAATTGCTTTTGATCTTTTAAGTAAGATTGATGAAAAAGGGAGAAAAAAATGGAATTAAACTCTTCCACTTCCTTAACATCCTCTGCACTTATCTGTCATAGAGTACTGGTCCAAACTTCTCTTTGTTTTTCTCTTCTTACCTGTAAAATTTATTTTACTTTTGGTAAGTATTGCTAGTTGAATCTAGTCTATCTTTAGTAACCGTCTACACCCCCTCTACACCTTCCCATGAATGGAGTGTTGTGCTGGGTTCTCAACCAGCTGTACTAGTGTCTATTTACAGATATCTCTTACAACTGAGGTCTATTAAAAGGTTGTGAATTAGCTGACTTCTGCTGCATTTCCTTACTTTCCTCTAAAATGCCATAGTTGCACTTGGCTTATTGCTAGCATTTCTTGAATGAATTGAAGCTGTCCATAATCTGTTTTTCCTTTCTTATTAGATCTTCCCTTCCCATTCTCTGAGTTTATTGACATCAGCCTTCTTGAAATCCAGTGCTGTGGGTCACTTGGATGAGATGGCAGAAGGTGACACTAGGTTCGCTGCAGTGCTGATTTCTTGTAAAATGTCCTATGTGGCAGCAGACTTGGAGTTGTATGTTACACTGCCCTCTACCTACGTGCAAAGCTGCAGTGCAGCTGAGGAAGATTGTGACACTTACAGTGTGTATTAGGCCTTAAGATTTAGGCTGCTCTTCAGAATTTATAAGACAGAATGAGCAGAAAAAGGTAACTTCAGAGAAACTTCCTGTAAGGTATTAATAACTTCCCTTGTAATGAATCTCAATGTGGACAGAGGACCTGTGCTAATGAAGTGTTTAGAACACAAATTCCTTGTGATAACAAATATTCCAGGCTAAGGTATGCAAGGATGCTTGCCCTACCTAGTTTAAAAAAAACTTAGACAATTATGTGGTGATTTCATGTTGCAATGGACAGACAGTGAAACTTACATGTAATGGGGGAGAGGAGAAAAAAAGGCAATAAACTTCACCTTAAGCAGAAATGGCTGATCAGACCATACTGGACCTCTGCCTTGTAACAACTGTGACAAAAGCTCTTATGACTAATGCAAAAGCAGTAAAACTTCAGGTGCTACTAAAACCCTCCAATATTCTTTAACATTGGTTGAGACCACTGTAGATACATCATGGCTCCTCTCACAGGTAAACTAGAGATGGTCAAGAAGTCAGACCAAGTTTATATTAGAGAGCCTTCCTATTACACAAATATTTTTACTGACAAAATTACAATGAGAGTTCCTTTACCATCACTTCAAGTTAATTTGGATTCCGTAAATAATGAAAATTAATTACCAGTAACCAGTCCCACCTGTAGTCAACTTTTATGACAATAAAAGTTAAAACCCAATATGTGGGATCTCAGCACCTCAGGATGGAGGTGCAGAGAGGCCGAGACCACCCTTGGGGGGCTCGGGAGTCCTGGAATGTTGCCAGAAGTGTCTGGCGGCAGGGCTTTGATCCGACACAGGAGACGACACCTGTATGAGGACTGGGAGGAATTCACTGGGTGAATGGTGAAGGGATAAGTTAATTAGAGTGTAAAACACAGGGTTTAGGATTTTGGTACAGGGGGGTCTAAAGAAGTAAGATGGAGGAATTGGGGCGTGTCCTGTCCTTCTTCTTCTTCTTCTTGGCCTCCATCTTCTGTGGTGATGTTGGCACTTTGGGATTGGTCATTACTAGAAGTGCACCGGTTAATAAGGGTAGAAGGTATTGGGGAAAAATGATAAATATTGTACACGTAACTTCGGGTATAAAGATAAGTGACCGCCCCGGGGGCTCGGAGTGTGCCCATGGCTGACTTGCTGTGCAGACCTCTGTCGGGCTGAAAGAAAATCTTTTAGATAAACAATTAATAAACACCGAGACCGAGACAAGATGAGAAGTCTCTCCTCGTCCTTTGAAGCGCCGGGCTCTTCAAGGCCATCCCTGGGCCTTTCCAGGCCACCTAGACAGCACAGAAAACTTACAAGCCTAAACAGCCGAGAAACTGAGCAAGTGGCATCCCGGAGCTATCTCCGGTCATAAATCAGCAAAGAGAAACGTGAAATCTACACCAATAAAATTTGTAAACCAATAAAAATGCAGGCATCATGCAGTCAATGTGGTGGTGTAAGATAGAGCAGCAAGCTGTGCCTGCAGTCAGAGTGGTGGTTTAGGGAATTGCTTTAGGGAAATGCAGGTTGTTGGATCTCTGTTCCATACTGCAGGGAACTGATGTGCAGTGCCCATACGCTATCTAGTGGCTCCGTCGATTATGACATTGCCCCTGAATTACTCTTCTTTCACCTGTGAACTGCAGGATTAAAAAATACTTTAGACAAAATTGGAATTTGTGAGTCTGTAACCATTCCCTAATGAATCTAAGACATTTTGAGGTCATAAGTGATTAATGAAGAAACCCAAAAATGTCATAAAGGTTGTGTGAATGTGCAGGCAAAACTCTTGATGGGAGGGCTTCTAGGGTGTCAGTCCTGTCATTAACAGAAGCCTGACAAGCAGTGGTCAAGTTGTTAAGATCTTTCTCTTTTCTGTACAGACTTCGTTCTAGACTTATTACTAAAAAACCCAGTCAGTTTAGGAGTACTTCAAGAAAAAGTTTATGTATCTTCTTTAGTTGCTAGATTCTGCAATATTTTGTGAGGTAAAAGCAGATAGTCCAAACATTTTAAACTGAGCACACAGTAGACAGTAATGCAAGGCTAGATGGGTTCTCTGCAATGGGGAATGCTAATCTTTATCCCTTGAGGTCATGGGCTATGAAGATGTGAAGATCACACACAACAGCATTCTCCTGATCTTCTGTTTCTGCCAGGGATGTGATTGATCCTCAGCAAAACCAATACCCCTTCTGTTTTGTTATTTACCTGTGAAATGGAGATTGAACTGTTCTATGGAAGCTAGAACTGTTTTATAGATGAGTACTACTGTTGTAAAGGCCCTATTTTCTATATCTTATATATATGAAAGAGAAAATACTGTATTTATATACAGCCTGTGCCAGCACATTTAAGGGTATTATCTGAGCTACAACTAGCACACAAATCAGTTATATTTGAAATAAAAAGAAGTCTGATTCACCATCACTCTCAGCAATTTTGCACTTTTCTACTTAATAACTGAGAAAGCTCCCTAGACAGCTCTTAAAACACTTATCTTTAATTGTACTAATTACACATGTGTATTTGTTTTAGGAGGCTGAGTAAAGACATGACAATGCAGGTTTCAGCTTGGGTAACTTTTCTTGAACTGTTCTTTATAAGAAAGCAGAAATTTTATTTTGTTCTTCATGCATATCAAAGGTACCAATTTTGTTTTCCCCTTTCAGTAAATAATTTTTCTATTTATACTTCTGGACCCTTAAAACAAATTTAAAATAGCTGGCAAATAATGTTCATATTACCAGCATTTATGATTTCCAATATGAAGCTTCTATGGTGTATGTCTTTTGCCACATACAGTAATAGCAGTAAATAAATATTCACATGAATACAATAGAAGTACATAAATGGACTTACAGGTGGTTGCATGTGATGAGAAAACCATGTGTAAGAGTCATGCCCTTTCATCTCAAATAAACCCAAAACTCAGAGCCTTAAGTATTGTGCTAATTTTGGCTGGCAAAGAATTAATTTTCTTCACACTGGCTAGTATGGAGCTGTGTTTTGGATTTGTGCTGAAAATAGAGTTGGTAACACTGGGATTTTTCATTATTGCAGAACAGAGCTTACACAGATCTTTTTTTCTGCCTCTCATCCCACCACACCAGTGAGAGGTGCACAAGGAGCTGAGAGAGGACGGAGCCAGGATAGCTGACCCCAAATGACCAAAGGGCTGTTCCTGAGCACATGGTGTCATGCTCAGCACATAAAGCTAAGGATGAAGGAAGAGAAGGAGGGGTCTATTTGGAGTGGTGGCATTTGTCTTCCCAAGCAATCATTATATATGATGGAGCCTTGCTCTCCTGACAATCACCTGCCCATGGACAGGAGTGAAGAAATTCCCTATTTTGCTTTGCTTGCACTCAGGGCTTTTGCTTTAAACTGTCTTCATTTCAACCCCCAAATTTTCTCACTTTTGCCCTTCTGATTCTCTCTGCCATCAGACCAGGGGGAGTGAGTGGCTCTGTGGTCCCTTGCTGCCAGCTGGGGTTCAACCACAAGAGCAATAAGCATATAAGAGTTGACAGGGCTACAGGCAACCTGCTTTAAGTGCTCAAGCTGAGCAGCTTAACCTCTTCTGCCCTCTTAGCCACTAGCATTTCCTACACTTTCTTCCGATTCAACATTCGCTCCAGACCATTCAGAGGCTCAGAAGAGATTAAAAAAAAACAAACAACCAACCTTAAAACCCAAAAAAACCCTCTAAGTGTAACTGAAAGAATTTTCTTTTAAATGACTGTGAGTAAGAGAGACAAGCTTAAAAACACATCAGCAAAACAAATGAGGTGCATTTCTTACTAGCACTTCCAGCCTTGTGTATCCTATCAGCATGTACAAACCCCAGCCTAATTTTATTGCTTGTACAACCAGCACAAACTTGGCCACAAAGGTTTCAAAATAAATAGTTAGTACAAAAAAAAAATCCAACACTCAGGCTTCATTGCACAAACATTTAAAGAGAGGAAATAATTTCTTTTACAATGTGTTTCTCTTGTATAAGAATAATTTTGTATAGAAAATAGCTCTTTATACATTTTACAGAAATAGGCTAACATTTAGATTCTTTATTAATGAAAAATCATTGAATGCAATTTAAGATTTCTATTATGTTTCAGTCACCAAACATCAATCACACAGCAATACATCACAGCTCTAATATTCTTAAACTGCTTGACTTATCAAGTATTGAGTCAAGACAGTGAAAACATTCCTAGAGCCATGATAATTTGAAAACACTCAAGTAGCTTGAAACTGTTAAATTATGAAATACTTCCTGAAAGTAATACCATCATTTAGGTGTCAAGGAATATGAACTTAAACCTTAACAAGGCAGCATTACTTGCTCTCTCCTGCTGGCTAATACTGCAAAACCCAAAATGAACAAAAGCTTTAATATGAAAACTGGTTTACTGTTAATGTGACCTTCAAAACAGTCCTGAAGGATAAGATGCTATCCAGAAGCTGGACAAGCTTGAGAAGTGGGCCCACAGGAATCTCATGAGGTTTAACAAGACCAAGTACAAGTTGCTGCACCTGGATGGAGCAGCCCTGGTATCAACACAGGCTGGGGGATGATCAAGAGCAGCCCTGGGGACAAGAACTTGGGGGTGCTGCTGGGTGAGAGGCAGGACATGAGCTGGAAATGTGCCCTCACTGCCCAGAAAGCCAAACCTGTCCTGGGCTGCAGCCAAAGCAGCGTGGGCAGCAGGGCCAGGGAGGGGATTCTGCACCTCTGCTCTGCTGAGACCCACCTGGAACCCTGCATCCAGCTCAGGAGAGACATGGACCTGCTGGAGAGAGCCCAGAGGAGGCCACCAAGGATGAAGCACCTCTCCTGTGAGGAAAGGCTGAGAGAATTGGAATTGTTCAGCCTGGAAAAGAAAAGGCTTTGGGGTGACTTAACTGCAGCCATCCAGTACCTGAAGGGAGCCTACAAAAAAGGTGGAGTGGGACTCTTTACAAGAGTATGTAGTGACAGAGGCTAGGTTTAGATTAGATGTTAGGAAGAAATTCTTTACTGTGTGGGTGGAAAGGCACTGGAACAGGCTGCACAGAGAAGTTGTAGATGCCCTAACCCTAGGGAGGGAACACCTGAGCAATGTGGTCTAGTGGAAATGTGTCCCTGACCGTGGCAGGGGTGTTGGAACTGAATGATCTGTAAGGTCCCTTCCAACCGAGGCCATTCTATGGTTCAAAACCAGATAGCAGAAGCTTTCTAGCAAATGCTATACAGCATTAACACAACATGTAATAAAATACTTCAATTTTCTTAAAAAATGGAAGGTAGATAAAAAACCCCACTAAATTAAGATATAAAAAGTAAATTTGTAGAGGACAAAAAATTGAAAAACACATGTATATATATTTATATGTAATGGTATGCTAGGAAGTACATATATTTAAAAATACTCAATTTATTCAAAGGCTGTTTAAGTTCATATGGTGTCATGTGGAACTCAAACATAACTCACACTCAAATGCTTTCCCTCTACAACTGCTGTTTCAAGCACCTGTACTTATCTACAGATTTTCTTGTAAATTAGAGAGAAGGTAAAGGCATTTCCCCTTGGAATAGAACTATTATGCAGTAATCATTTCTTGCTTTCTAGGTATAATTTTAAATAGGAGATGTAAGCAAATAAGAACTATAAAACCCAATGACTGAAAACCTGAAATTTAGATGCTAATGACTCTATTTAGTATTCATATAGAGCTGCTCAGGAGTTTGCCAGCTGTACCCTGTCTGAGTACTGCTGGCACTTCCATGCTTCACAAATCAAATGTGTAATATGTTTAGTCAAACATGGCTCTCACTCCAAGTTAGCAAAACTCTTGACTCATACAACTTTCAAATAAATTTAGGTGGAACTGGAACACCTCTACTTCTCACAGCACAGGGGTTGATACAAGACAGTAATGAATCACATTATAGTGTTTCACATTTTGATGTGGTTAGAAGGAGAACCAAACCCTTATTCCAGTGATTTTGCAAATTCTGCATAGTCAATGTATCCATCATTGTTCTTGTCATCATCTCTCAAGACATCATCAATTAGACTAATCAGCTCTTCTTCCTTCATTGCTTGGCTATGTTCACCACCTTCCTACAAAAACAAAACCACAGGGAACAGTTTAGCAGTCTTTCTCATCTAGTAGCACGTGTGACAGATTACTGACAACTAATTTTTTACAAAGCTGCTCATGTTTGATGCCTAATTTGGCACTAAGATTTATGTAATCATTTATAACAATGTAAGCAAATTTCATCAGATGGAAGGTTTGAAGTCAAAGTTCTTTGGATTCAGAACAAGCATTCTGCAGTCAACATTCTTGGTCAGAAGTTCCAAAAGCTGAATACCACAATGTATAATGATGGACAATCATCTAATAAATGTATTCTTAATTAGGGTCTTGATGTAGTATAGACACTGTAGTTTCTATTCACTACAGAAACACCTTACAGTAACACAGAAGTGAAAAAAAATCAGCACTGTAGCTTACAGTCAGTAAAATACTTAGTAACACTCCTTATGGGAACACAAAGAGGTGCCTTTGCACAAGAAACAGCCACTCCTGTTCTTGGCTCACTATTTCTTGCCACAGGTTATTAGCAGGAAGTTATGCTATTCTGAATTGTAACTTCCAGAAGGTCAGTGTGAGATAATGTGTTTCTATTGTGTTCCTAATGACTGGAAAGAGAAATTGAGTGTAGGAAGAGGCAGACCATAGCAGGTTCTTGTAATATAAATTTTGTGCAAGAGGTTTTTTATAGTTTGTGTACAAACAGCAGTAACAGTCTGAAGCTGAAAAGAGTGTCTACAAATTCGTATGCCTCATTTTGGATAACTTCCCTTTCTCCCATCCCTACCTGCCTAAGTAAGTCCTCTGTAAAATGATTTTCACTCTGGAGCCCTTCCTGATTCTAGAGTTTAAACCAAAATGGAAACTTCCTAAAAACTGCAATGTGACACGAAAAGCAGTGATCATTTATAAATTCAACCAGAACTATCCAGAGAAAAATACTCTCATGTTCAGGAAAATCTGTAACTGCACCGAGGATGTGTTGCAACTGCTCTGCTGCTTTTAGAGTCAGAACTGTTTCCAAGCACATATGCCCTTATAAAACTACACCAACCTCTTTGTGGACATGTGAGATAGCAGTAGCAAGTTCTAACCCATCTAGCAAATTATTGCCATCATAATCATGCATTTTGAAGTAATGGAGCTGCAACTCTTGTGGAGACATCTCAGATTCCGGTTTCTCGATAACACCTTCCAGGTGTTCCATGATGTGTCTAAGAAAAACAAAACCCACAACATTTCCATCAGTTAAGATTTAATGCTCTGTTTACAGCAAATTTAGTCTTTGATCAAATATTGTATGTCTAAAAGCATCCTGGACAACTAAAAGCTACAGTTTGATAAAGGGGACACAAAGGTTGTTTGTTAGAGAGGCTGTAGAGGCCTCTAATGCCTTAGATAACAATTTCTACTTCTTCTGGCCTACTTAACAGGCTATCAAAACAACTGAAGCAGAGCCCAAAATCTCTTTTTGGCTGTCTTCCAAGCACAGGAACTGGAGGAAGATCTTTCCCAGTCAACCATGAACTGTTCTAAGAAGTTTTACTTGCTGCTAGAACTGTTCCACATTTGTGAAGAAGCAAATGAAAAAATAAATTCTACCTATTAGGAATATGATTTTGTCTAAAGTATGCTGATATGGGTAGGCAGGATTTCTGTAAGAAATTTTTTATAGCATAAGTTGGGCTAAAGGCTCCAGGGAAAGCCTTTCTAGGTCTCGTATCTCTACAAATGTATCAAGCAAGCATGTCTCATATCTGGCTTTAGCTAATCGTACAACATTCTGAAAAAACAGGGTGCTCTAGGCTTAAGTCCAACTCGCATAACACTTTAGAGATAAGAAAATAATTAAGAAGTAAAATTTACACTTTTAGAACATGGGAAACTTACTCTTTATCTTGTACCAAATTCTTATCAAGGCGAATATTTGGATGTTGACTCTCTCCTACGTGTTCCTCAGCTAGGGCAGAGATGAAGAATGCAGCCATAGCAAAACAGAACAGCAAATGTGTTCTAAACATCCTTTGGGGCATTGTGATCTCCTGCAAAAAGGAAAACATACCCCCCAAAAAAACAGATGAAAAATGTGATCTACTTTCAGCGGATTTAGACAGTGCTAAACAACCCCATTAAGTTTCAGAATAGAAAAACTTGTTGCATTGGAAACTTGGCAAGCAGAGAACCAGAGAGTTCCAATTAGGAGTTTTTATGAGGGCCCCTATTTTACTGAATTATGCAGTAATTTTCAGATATTTTTTTCCTCATAGCTAATGTGCACACCTTAGCCAGGCCTGGGTTTTCATATACCTTCCAGACCAACAAGCAACCATGCCCTCTGCCTCAGGCAGACCTGCCCCACTGCTATGGGAGCAAAGGTCGCTCAGGGCACGGAAGCGGCTCCACGTAAAGAGCAGCTCGGTTTAGGCTGGCGTTCCTGAGGGGCGCACAGCTGGGAAGCCGTCACGCAGCCGGGCATGTGCGCGCTGCACGGGCAGGTGACGGGGCACACAGCTGCACAGGGGCCGGCCGCGCTGCCGAGGGCAGCCACGGCGCGGGCTGGCGCCTTCCGCTCCCGTTCTTCTCCCGGCCCCAGCTGCAGCTACCCCCGCTTGCACCCGCCAGGCTCCCATCCCCGGCTGGATCCCCGAGGACGCGCCCCCGCAGCGGGCTGGGGCTGGGCCCGCCGCCCAGGCCCCAGCACCCCCGCTCCAGCGGCGGCTGTCGGGGCGGGCGGAGAGGCCCCACCGCCACGGACTACGTACCCTCGGGCGGGTCTCCGCCGTGCCGCGGGCTCCGGGCTGGGCGCGGGCTGGCCACCATTCCCGGGACACCATCCCGGGATCACCCCTGACCCGGCGCTGCCCCGCCCGCTCCACCGCCCATTGGCCGATCCGCTCGGCCCCGCCCCTCCCCGCCTCGCGGGCGACGTCACCGCTCCCGGAGCTCCACGTGGAGCCCTCGCGGCGGCGCAGGTGCGGCGGGGCCGCGCCCACCGCGGGGCGGGGCCCAGGTGGGTGATGAGCCGCCCGTGAGCCAGCAGCGTGTAGTGCGGGGCTTTAGGAAGAGCACTGACAGCAGGTGGAGGAGGTGATCCTGCCCCTCTGCTCAGCCCTGGTGAGGCACATCTGGCGTGCTGTGTCCAGTTCTGGGCTCCTCAGTACAAGAGAGACGTGGGGCTCCTGAGTGGGTCCGGCGGAGGGTGACAATGATTATAAAGGGACTGGAACATCTCTCTTACCAGGAAAGGCTGGAGGAGTTTGGCTCCTTCAGCCTCGAGAAGAGACAACTGAGAGGGGAGCTCATCAATGTGTACAAGTTTATACATATCTATATAGTGTACACAAGGGGGAGAGTGCCAAGAGGATGTAGCCAGGCTCTACTCAGTAGTGCTGAGGAAAAGGACAAGAAGCAACAGGCAGAAACTGATGCATAGAAAATTCTACCTGAACATGACCAAGAACAAGTTTGCTGTGTAGGTGACTGAGTACAGGAGCAG
This sequence comes from Ammospiza caudacuta, assembly GCF_027887145.1. NCBI lineage: Eukaryota > Metazoa > Chordata > Aves > Passeriformes > Passerellidae > Ammospiza > Ammospiza caudacuta. The sequence goes on from NC_080595.1 coordinate 31,171,825, forward strand.
ATTGTCCAGAGACATTGTGGAGTCTCCATGAATGAAGATACTCCGAAATTGCCTAGACACAATCCTGTGCCATATGCTCTAGGATGACCCTGCTTGAGCAGGGGAGCTTGGACCAGATGACTCACTTGCAACCTGGCCCATTCTGGGAACTGTGGGGTCTCCACAACCCCAGCCTTTGATGCAGACAGCTCCTTCCCAGAGGACGCATTGGAGGGATCTCACTGGTGATACCCTGGGCAGAACCTAGAAGGACTGCAATGGTGGAGCTGCTGGCACTGAGGGTCAGCACGTGTCCCACTGCTAGGGCAGTGCCCTGCTCTGGATGCTTCTCTCCAGCCCCGTCCGTGAAGGACTGCCATGGTTCCTGCCCTGCTGCTCGAGTGGGAACTGCCATACCCTGTCCCCAGTGCCCACTGCTGACCGTGCTCTGTGCTTCCCCTCACGCCCCGGGTCCCGCTGTTTCCATACTCAACACCTACACACCACAGCTTCGGCCTCTCAAGGGCACAGCCCTCGAGCAAAGCCGGGCCCCGGGGCGGCTTTTGGCCCGTTCCTCACGCGCCGCCCGCGGGGGCGGCTGCTGGAGGGGGCCGGTGTCCGTGGGGATCAACCGGCGGAGAGCCCTGGGCTTCGGGTGACTTCTGAGGGCGGCGGTGGGGGAACGGCCTTCCCGGCCGGTCTCGCCCAGGAAGGGAACGAGGGGCCACACCCGCGGTGCCGGGACAGCGGCCGCTGGTGCAGGACGCGGCTCCGTGCCCGGGTATCAGGCGAGAGGCGTCAGGGAGTGGCGGCCATGGCTGATACGCTGTCTCCGACCGCAGCCTTCGGGCAGCACGTCCCGGCCGCGCCCGCCCTCCAGCACCTGGCGGATCTACAGCCCCGGCCGCCGAGCTCGGGAGGCGCCGCCGGGGACTCCCCGCGGGCCGGGGCGGGGCGGGTCTCTCCCGGCGCTAAGATGGCGGCCAAGGCCTCGCACTCGCACGTGAAGCTGGAGGCGGAGATCGAGCGGTGCCGGGCGGAGGGGCACTGGGGGCGGCTCCGCCACCTCGCACAGCAGCTGCTGCCGCCGCGGCCCCCGCGCAAGACGAAGGCGGCGAGGGGCGCGCAGGACGCGGGTAAGCGGCGGCGGGGGGCGGGCGGGGCGGCCGCCGGTACCGACCCGCCCGGGCGCGGGGCGGCGGCGGGGCCGGCTGCTCGCTCCCTGCCGCCGCCGGTGTCGGCAGCCCCGCGCCGGTGGGCTGGCGTGGGCGGGAGCTGCGGCCGCCCCGGCTTGCGGGGCGTCGTTTGCCATTCCGTGCCGGCGTCCCGGCTCCGCAGCGCTCGGGCAGGAGGGATGCCTGGGAGAGGCGGCGGGGTCAGGCAGCGGCGCTCGGAAGGATCGCTCTGCGCTTCCTTTCGGTGTCAGCGCTGCCGAGCCCGCGGGGCAGCGAGGGGCGCAGGTGGCGGCTGCCGGTTCCGAGCCCACCCCGGGTGCCGCCGGCCCGTTTGGGCTGCGGGCGGGCCGCCCCCGCTTGGAAAGGTTCAAATCAGCTTCTCGATACGTGCTATGCTGGTTCCCTCTTGCCCCTGCCCAGCGCTGTTCTTGGGTGGGTGCCCTTGTGTTACCTCTTTCTGTTTCCGAGGGGCACTGCTTTACTGGAAGGCTTTCACGTGTAAAGCAGGTTTCGTAAATAGCAAGTATATTAGTATTTCCCCCCTGTTACAACAAACTGATTTGCTGCCTTTTTTTTTTTAATGAAATCTTTTGTAACGAGGGAGGCAGCTTAACTCAGTCTGAGGTGAGCAAGTAAGTTGTGAGCAGGAGCTGAGTCTACCCGCGGTAGTGGTACAAAGGTTTTGCCACCGAAGTCAGAAGAGCTGCTTCTGGGAATAAACCCCTTCTTTAGGGGATTGTGATCAGAATATGGCCCTAGCGTTGAAGTTTTTTGGCGTGCCCTAAACTTCACAATGGGAACCATGATAGGAGAGATGCTGGTAGTTTAATACATGTTTATTTTTGAGGCTTTCCTAGTGTTTACATGATACAGGTTGAACCCTGTGCTGAGAATCATACGGCCAACCTTTGAACTTTAGTCAGGTTTCAGCTGTGTTTTCCCAGGTGCAGAGATCACCATGAGCTTTGGGGGCATTAGTAGTTGAAGAGTTCACAGTAGTTTCTTCCCTTGTAATTAAGAGGTATAACAGCAGTATGATTGCTGTAAAAACATGATTTGTTAATTTGCTGCCATGTCATCATAACTTGGTAGTTACGAGTGTAATGCCTTGTTACTGCTACAGAACTTCTTTCAGCAGGTTTTGTGCTTTTAGAAATGATTGTGTGCTTGGATGGGATTTTTTTAACAGTAGTATTTGCTTTGTGAGGTTGTGTATATTTATTTCTTAATTGTCTATGTTCTTGCCTAATTCCTTAAGTTTGATTAAGGGATTAATGACTACCTGAAAGCACTTAAGTGTGTAGAAATGACTGCATGCAAGTTTGGGGGGGGAATATACTTGAACTCTTACACTTCTCATTTTATGTACCTGTACTTTGTGTAGTTGCAGACCTGCAAACAAGCAGGAAGAGCTATGATTATAATTTGATATGTAGCTGAACACTTAGGCCACAACAACGAAAAAAATCTAAACCACCATACAGTTATTATATGGTGTATAGGTAGAAAGTGGGCATAAGGTGTCTCCTGGACTGAAAATACAGAAATGGATACACTACTGTGTTCCTCTCATTCTCAAACTTCAGCCTTTGAAACATGGAATATATATGAAATGTAGGGCTGGGCTTTTGGGTATTCAAAGATTTCCTTACCTAGCTTGACCCACTAGTCTGCTGATGGAGGTGTTGTTGTTGTGAATGAAGGAACTGCAGAAATGGGCCTGTCATGTAAGAACTCTGAATACTCTGGCAGATTAAACTTTTTTTTTAGCATGATTGCCACATTTCATGATGCTTCATGCTGTATCCATTGCTGCTACCTGTGTTTGAGTGTACACTTCTGTGGAACTGTGAACAGGGATGGATTTTAATGTAGAAAGAGTTTTATGTGGCATTTTAATTACAGCAGGGGGTCAGTCCTTGTGTGTCTTTAGTAATGGACATGTAGAATCTGTATAATTTATATTTTAATTTTTTTTTTTCTGTATGCTTTCAGGAAAATTGTTGAAGTTTTTGATGCAGTTACTGCTATCACTTCTCTGTAGTCTAAAGCATTCATATCATGCTAGTACCTTTGTAAATAAAAAACATCCTTTGAAATGTTTGCAGACTTTTTGTTTTTGCACTTTTGAAAGTGAGTTATGTGATGAAAATTCTTAACTGTTATATTAGTGACAATGTAAGAAGGAATGGTGCTGCCAAAATTAAGGGATTAAGGAGGGACAATCTTCGAGTTACAACAGTGTTGTTTCATTTTTCTATACAAAATGTACTGTTTCCACTAGATAAAAGTTAATGGAACTTTTTTTTGTGTACAAGTTCTTCCTTATCCCCTCATTTGAGTTTATCGTCTGTCTCCAAGGTGTGTTGTTTTGTTTTTGTAATTCTGTTTATCATCAGTATAGCAGTAAGCAATGTTTCTTGTTGGTTGGTTGCTTTCAGAGGACCATGGGAGTTTGCTGCTTGCGGAGGCTCTGCTGGAGGAATGCTTGAAAGAGAATTTTGCCAAACTGAAGGACTCCATTCCACTGTCAGAGAAGAGTGAGCCCAAACTGGGTGAAGCTAAACAGTATCTGACCAATATCTTAAGCAGAGGGAAACTAAGAGTAAGTGGGCTCTATCATCCTAATTCCTGCCAGTTCCTGGATACTTCTTTGCTGTGATTATTAGTCTGATACAAGGTGTGGGTGTTGCCTGCTCGTGTCCATGGATATACAGTGCTGTATTGTAGGTGATACTGAGAGACTGGTAATTCCTCTAGGCAGGGTTTTATGGTGTGAGACTTGCTTTTCCATATGCAAAGAAATTATGTGCTACAAGGGCATATCCTCTTTATTTATTTTTTTTTAATTGGAAGGAAGCAGGATAAATACTTAGAATTGCTTTCGAGTGGTGGGGTGTGGGCACATAAGGGTGCTGTCAGGCCAGCACAGTAGAGTGACCTCCTGCTGCTCCAGATCTGAGGGAGTTTTGCACAACTGGTAGCTCCTGATTGGAGAAAAATGTGCTACAAGCTGCTGTCAGGATCTTAGGGTTGTGTTGGGAGGACTATAGCCTTGCACTGCCTTTGGTATCTATTAGAGAAGTAATGCCTTTATTTTGATTTATGATCTGGGTGTGTGGCCAGTAGCTGCTTGTCGGACTCAGTTGCAGAGCTTCAGGAGGGTTTTAAAACTCTGCTTTGATGGCTGCTGCATTGGTGTCCTTTGACACACAGTTGCATAACTGTGTTTAGATGTAAGTGAATTACACCAGTCTGCTCCAGACTCCTATTACTTCTGGTCCTGAAATTGCCAGGCTAGGTTAGTTAAGTTGGAAATGCATATTATACTTTCACCATGTTAATTTCCAATGAGCAAGGTCAGCCTACTTAGAGCATAAAATGGAGAGAGTGAGGAAGGGGGGGGAATCTGTCCAACCCTCTTTATAGTTTAACCCCATTAACAGTCACAACTACTGAATTCTTCCATTTCCTTGTGTTTGGTTTGGCTGCATGAATTGGCATTACTGTTTCTTAGCTAGTGGTGACTTAGCTACTGATGCAGTATTGACCCTGTATTGATTGCATGTATTTAAAACATGGGTATGAAGGCTTAGGAACCTTTTCATGCTTTCCAGAGTGTCTGAACAGATGTGTTTTACTGAGGTTCTGTAATATTTGTTTTAAATCCTTAAACAAAATGAGTCTGAGAAATAGCAGGTGTGCCTTCTGTTTTTTCACAGTTGCATGAAAATTCTTTGACAACTAAAGAAAATTTGAGACTTTTCTCACTCTTTAATTAAATATACAGAGGAGAGGGGAGCTTACTTGTCTAAAAAGTGATGTTTACTGTCTAGTTCAAATGCAGGGGTTTTTCTTAGTGTGTGTAGGTAATTGTGACAGTGCCAGCCTTTTATCTGCTCTTTGTGGCTGGTGAATCAATAGAGCAGGTCAGCTGAGACCAAAGAGTTGGCTTACAAACTGTATTTCAAATCTGAGCTCCAAAGTGGTTGCCTGACCTTCATTGGCTACTGCTGTCATGAGGTTAACCTTTGCAATTGTGAGAGGAAAGCATTCTGAACCTGCCTAATTTGCTGTAGAACTTCATTATTCCTGTCTGGTGTTTCACCCTGTGAACACTTTTTCTCTCTCTGCTCCATTTCAGCCGAAGTACATGACAGAAGCTATGCTGATCCTAGGAAAGCTGCATTATGTGGAGGGATGCTACAGAGATGCCATCAGCATGTATGCAAAAGCAGGAATTGATGACCTTTCAACCAAAGAGGAACCTCTGTACATGCTGCGTTTGATAACTGAAGCCTTTGTTATTAAAGGTAAAGGACCATGTGTGTATATTTGCAATATGCTGGTTTTAGGTTGTAGCTATTTCTCCAAGTGGTTTGGTTGGAGCAGGATTGGGGCAAAGATGTATGCTGTAGAAGATCCTACATGGTATGGTCTGTGTAGTTTCAAACTTGAAGGCATTATGGAGTCTTAGTCCATGGTTTTTAAACTTGGCTGGCTTGTAAAGAAAAGCTTGAAATTGGAAATCTTGTGGTAACTCTTGGCTGTAAGTCAGCGATGTACTTGAGCTTGTGTGTCCATTTTGGGAAAATCTAAATCAAGAATCAAGCTCTTGGCTGGATTGGGGCTTATGCTTTGAGTTAGAAAGAATTCATCTACTTGTACATATCAGTGATTTCTGTGAATTAAACAACAACGATGTCTCCAAGTTTTAAACTTCGGACTAACAGCGTATGTGCTTTCAAAGCAGGTAGTGTATTTTTGCAATGCATGTCACACAGTATCAGATCTTATGTACAAACAGGAATCTCTCCTCCCCCTTGTAACTCTGTAGACATTGCGCTGTTTGAGAGATTCTAATTAAAACTACCTCTGTGGGTAGTGAAATTGCATTTCCTTTTTGAGTGGGGGAAAGACCCTTGTCAGTTTTTGACTTGGGGGGAGAAAAAGATCAGTAATCTTCTCCTTCATTTGCTTTCGGTTCCTTTATAAATGTTGCTCAAGTACTGCTACCTATCTACTGCTTTCTACTCTTTTCAGCATGTCCACCAGCTAATTAGGTGAATGAGAACTCTGATGATCAGATACCTTCAACTGGTATGTAAAAGAGTGAAACCAAATCTACCCAAAATACTGTTTGACTGGGCTGCTAGTATTACTGATAATAATTTGAGTCATTCTGCTTTTTTTGAAACCCTGTTTGTGCTGCTTTGCTTGCTTTGATTTTTGTTTCCTGTGGTACTGATCAAATCTGCTTCATTAATGAGCTTCTGTGGAGCAGGACTAATTTACTTGTGCCTCACACTGACACTTGCATGGCTCAGAGGTGGTTGCCAGTGCATTCTCAGCAGTGTATTTGAGAGCAACTCCTGGTGCACTCCAGAGTCTGAAGGAGATGCACTGTCCTTACTGGGAACCAGGTATGACCCTTGGTGAGGTGTGAGTATAGTAATGATGTGTGTGTGGAAACTGATGGAATAACCCTGTTGTTATAAGAGCCCTTGTGTTGTGTTGACTGCTAGCTTACATATGGAGATGTTGGAGGCGTTTGCCTTAGAGTGTCAGGCAATGTTTTGGTTTCTTTCCCCGTGTGGTTTAACATGGAATGTAAATACTGTGTTGCCCTGTAAATCATATGGAGTCTCTGTCATTGCAGAGAAACCTCTGTGCTGTTATGGTTCCACAGTCTTTATACTCCATGATGATTATTTTCATATTAGCTGAGATATCAAGAGTGTAGTAAATCACTCAGTATTCTACCAAAGTTGGTGGTATAAAGCAGTCCAGCAGAGTGGAGCTTGTCCATCTGAGTTTGGAGAGGGCACTCGCTGCTAGGATCACTGTTCCCTCATGCCATGTTCCCTCAGCCACTCTTGTGTTAGCACTTTGTGCAGGTGGCTATGGCAATAGCAGTGTAGATGTAAATTTTCATTTTATAACGTGTGTCCAGGCTGTTTCTGCAGGGCAAGTAACAATATGGAGTTGAATTATTTAAAATGTATTGATACTTTATGCCATAGATTTATCTTATTCCCCTTTTTAATTTGCTATCTCTCCAGAAATTGTGTTCATTCATACTATATTACTGCCTGTGGTTGAACTTCTGGTTGTTTATGCAATTTGAAGCCTTGAATGTTGCTCGTAGTAAAATTTTTGCAGGGGCCATTTAGGCAAATATCCAGAAAAGCCACAGTCCTGTCTATTTCAAGGCAGAAGTTAGGTTCCTCAGTCAATTTCTTGCTCACATTTTCAGAAATGGGAGAAAGCTGTTCGTTTAATAGAATACCCCTGTTCATCTAGCATTAGTTAAAAGCAGCAGAACTTTGTATCACCTCATATTGTGAAATTGAAACTGCCTCAGTTTTGTGTAGGTAATACTGCTGAGTAATGCCTGTATGCAGAATGGCAGCATAGGGTCTCAAGCACTCAGGATTAGGCTGGAAAGGTCATGGAACAAAGAACAGTCAGATAAAAGGCTTATTTTTTAAATGTTGACACCTGTCCTTTTAATGTTGGCAATTAACAAAAATGTAGCAAGGAACGTGGGATACAGTGGGAGGAGTTGCACAGATAAAACCAGTTGTAGAAATCCAGCAAAAACAATTTTCCTTCCTTAGAGCACCTGTTAACCTTTGCAACACTGAAGGTGGATGTTGAACTAAATCTCTGGAGGTCCAAAGCAGGTAGTGGGTTCATATTATGGTAAGAGGCAGTATGGATTTGTACCCTTATGTTTGGATTGAAGAAGTTGAGCACGGAAAAGAATTCTTGCTTGCCTTCTCACTAAACTTCCACACAAGGTGAGTTTCAAGAAGTAAATTTTGAAGTTCTTCATCAGTATGAGGGGTTGAGCAATTGACAAGTCACAGGAGAAATGGGAGAGAGGAAGATTCTCCAGTGTCTCATCTGACTGCTGCTTCCTGTTCTGTTTCTAAATCCCTGCATTGTGAGGAGACAAGTTTTGTGGGTGCTGTGAGTGGAGCTTTGACAATTGTTTGATTTTTCATTATGACTAATTTTAACCTCTCTGGTTAGTTAATAGGTGGTTGGTTTGTACTTGTCCTTCCTCCCCATCCTTCATGAAGTCAGTCCTTCCTTAAAATTTTACTTCTGCTCAGTTCATATTACTGCTGGTAATCTCTGATGCAAGTAGCTCTGTTGTTGCATAAAACAGTATTGAGTAAGCAAACTTTGCTTCTAATTCAGTTGGGATATACTGTGGCTTTGTTACCTGATGGTGTCCATTTGAAACAGCAAGCAAAAAAGACTTCAGAACAAACTGTAGCTGTTAGAGCCCACTGGTTTCCCTCTGTTTGTGCTTGATGCAGAAACTCTGCAGATATCTCTCTCTTTGAAAGGAGTAAACCTTCCTGGTGCTAGGTTAGGCTACTACCTGACCCTTACAGAGCACTGTGTAGCTCTAGCCAGGGCTTCAGCATACCTGAGCTCCAAGAAGGAAGCTTCTGTGATGTGGCAATGTTTGCTGTGCTGCTGAGAGCAGGAGAGCTGCTTTACCTGAGGCCAGCCTGGGTGGTGAAGTCAGGCAGGGCTCATGTGTTGTGTGGGTCCTGTTTTGTACTGACTGAGAGGGGCTTTAGCTTATGCTCAGGGATGTGTCAGAGCTGCTGCAGTTAGCCCTGTGCTGTCAGGCCAGGCACTGGACTTGTTCCACCTGAGTGGGGTAGCCTGGAGATGGCTACCTGTCTGTATTTGTGCAGCAATGCCATAGGATTGCACAGGCTATCTAGTTTCTAAATGGATTTCTAGGGAGTTAAAGCTTTAAAAGTCCCACTGCCTGTTTTTCTCCTTTTCTCCCAGTCCATCCTGTAATTTTTGTAACTTAGTCATTTTTTGTGTTATTATTGGCCATTTGGCATCTCAGGGTGGGTTTAATTTGTGCAGGTTCAGTCTGAACTCTCTGTAGAGTCAGAAGTTGGCTGTTCTGGGGTGATTCATCACATCTGACACAGTTGATGTGAATGGTGGTGTACATAGAGCCTCTTCTCTGGTGACTGTGAGAGAAGACTGCAGACCAAATTGAGATTTATTCCTTGTAATTTTGTTTCTAAGTGGTTTTGTTCTTGAGTTTTTGGGTTTTTTTAAGTTCAGAAAAGACATCCATTTTATCAAAAGGCTGCAATGTGAGCTTGGTCTTTTTTTAGATCTTCGGAAAGGTGTGGAAGAGAGCAAGGTGATAATGTGCCTGTAAGAAACCTTGGTGTAGTCTGCATTTTATTGTAACAAATCCAACCACAAGCCGTATCTAGGAGGAAATGAGACTCTGCTAGTGGTTCAGAGCTATCTGTATTTTATCCTTGGACCCATTTTAGTCATTTAAGCATGCTTAAGATCTGTGGTGTGACACATTTGAGAAAGCAAAGATAAAATCTTGAAACAAACATTGCTGGATTGAGCCACTGAGCTTTAGAGCTCTGCTAAGATCTGTGAGTGATATTTTCAAAGTAAAACCTCAAAGCTACCACGTAGGGGTTTTTCCTGAGTTTGTTAATGATAAACAGACTGGAACCTGCTTCCAGCATCCTGAGTTCAGCACATCTTGTTTTGGATTATTTTGTTTTTGTTTGGTCTTAGAACAAATTGCTGAGCTTATGTGTGTTCCTGTTTCTCTTGTGGTTGTATCTTTTAAGAATTCAGTGGTAATGAGGTCTGTATACTTTGAATTATATTGTTCTGCTTTCTGCCCATGTGAAATGATTGTCTTGGGTTTCCAATACTGGAAGTGGATTGTGGTTGTTTGGAGATTCTGGTGGTGTTCTGAAAGGAGAATGGTGATATCACACAGAGATAAACAAAAAACCTGACCTTTTACTCAGCAGGTTTGAAAACTATTTGCTTGGTTTTAATCATGTTTTTAAATTGACCAAGTGAAGCCTCAAAAATTCAATAAACTGTTTTAAACTTCTTAGTCATTCTTCTCTTAATTAGTTTCTCATTTTGTTGGCTTGTACTACTGTTGAAAAGAGTAGGTTTGCATACAGCAAATGCAAGCTTGATATTAAAGTTGTTCATTCTAGCTAATCAGAGGATGTATCACGCACTTGTTTATATGCTTAATTGGAGTCTTTCATTTTGACATTTGCTTGTGTGTCATCCATTTTTCTAGTACAGTTTTCTACATGATGAATAATTTCCTAGGTGAGATTTGTATCCAGTTGCTAATTTTCAATTTGAAAATGAGAATAAAATGTAGAGTTAAAGACAGCTTTATTGCAAAGCTATGTTCTGGTAAATCTACTTTTCCCTCCTCTCTAAAGAATTTGGTTAATATTTTCAGTTCACTAAATGAATTTATTTAACTCAGTGTTTCTGATAAGCTGATAAATTTCTTGTCATGTGTGCATTTTCAAAAATTCATAGATTAAAATGGGAAAAATAAACTTTCCTGTTTGGTTTTATTTCATTCATTTTTGGTTTATTGAACTAAATAATTTAGAGAATTGAAAGGAGGAAGGTAAGGTTTGTGGGTTTGGCATTTTTTTTTATTTTGTTGGTTTGGTTTTTTTGTTTGTTTTCGTTCGGTTTTTTTGTGCTCTTCACAAGAGAATACCTCTGTTTTAAAGACTATTCCAGTACTTCATCAAACTCTTATTTCAGATCCTAAGCTACTAACTTTTCTAGTTCAGTTCTTTACTAAATGCTGCCAGTCCTATGATGCAAGGATTTATTCCTCTCAAGTAACATAATTGGGTTATTGTGTGTTATCCTCTTAACTTATGTAGCCTTACTTTTAATTAGAATTTCCTGTTAGCTTCTCTGGAATGAGATTTTGTCTACTTAGTTTTTGGTCAGTGAGATCATAGTATCAAAACTATGGAGGGTCCTAGAATACAGACTGTGTAGAATGATTTTGAGTACCAGTAGTTTGAACAATTTCAAGTGTAGATCAATTGAGTTTAGAAACATCATATAGTTTTGTACGGTCATAATTTAATTCATAAGCTTATTTTGAAGGTGAGTTTACACTTCTAACTTCTTTTTTGCCAGAAGCATTTTTAATTCAGGCAATGTTTTATAAACCTCTTAATGGAGTATATAGTATATGTACTTTCTGAGTCTGTCCCTCATTTCAGAGCACTTTTCAGGATGTCTTCTTTTTGCAGACAGTGTTTGGAATACTGTTCCACTTCTTGTATGCCAAAAACCCCCTCCCAGTGGTTATACATAATCTTGTGCTTGAGATTTTTACTACAGGATAATTTTTAAGAGCTTTTGAAGTTCCCTAGGAAAAATTCACTGTAATGCCTAAAAAGAGATGGTGTGTGTGTATATCTTACAATGTAGGAAGAAAATACCTTGTCTAGTCCACTGAGTCAAGCGCAGAAAATGGATTAATGGAAGGTTGAAGACATTCTTTCCATGTTCAACTAAGTAGTTTGCCTTATATTCTCTAGGCATTAATGGAGAAAAGTAAAAGGATGTTGCAATTGCCCATGTCAAGATAAAGATGATCCATTTCTGTATTGTTGTTTAGGAGCCACATGGCTACAAGGAAAGTACTCAAATCTGAGAGTGGTAAAAGCAGAGGGAACTCAGATCTTCACCTCCTTGCAGCACAGCTGGCCCCACCCTCCCCAGAAGCTGAGTTTTCATCCTGCCTGCATTGCTGTTCCTGTCTGACCTGAGGGCAGTGTGCTATGATGGACCCATTTAGCAGAAATGGGCAGCAGGGTGTAAGGTACAGGGGAAAAATCCTGAGCCTGAATTTCCTCCCTGTCTCTGCACATTAATTTCAGTGTCAATTTTCGTGCTGCTTAGGACTGGTGACATTATGCCATAGGCTTGTACTTGGAGGTCTAAATTGTCTATAAATGGGATTTAATAATCCCATTTAAACCAGAAGGGTTGTTACCTTGGTGTGTTCTGACTTCTCAGGGGTCCCAATCCACTACTGCCTGGAACCTGCCCACCTTGGAAGTGATGATGCTGACTGAGGCACTTGAGTTCATTGAAGTGTTGGGAAAGGTACCTAGAACCTTCCTAAAGACAGCACCACTGTTTTTCATTGGTTTTAGGGAAGCTTGTTGATCATGAAGAGCCAGCAATATACTGGGCACAAAGCTGAGATGGGAAGAGCATATTCACCTGGGTGATAGTTCAGGGGAATGTTACCTAAAACTTTGATTTCACTTTTTCATACACAGATGTAGCTTTTCAGTGATAATGGGCTTCATGAGGATGATGAACACTTGCCAGCATGCAACTGTTGACCTACATGCTCCTTTTAAGATGATATCTTTGCTTGCTGTTCTCTCTGTTACTTTACTGCTGTTTCCTCTACTAGCAGCTCCTTGGTGAGGTTACTGTTGTCAGTAATTTCAGCTGCTGATGTGACTAAGTAGAACTTAGTGGGACACAGTAGAAGAGTAGAATTTGTGTTGGGTTTTTTTGTTTTGGGGCAGGTTTTTTGGCAGGGTTTTTTGTGTGTTTGTGTATGTTTTTGGGTTTTTTGTTTTTTTTTTGTTTTGCCTTTTTTTTTTTTTTTTGTTTTTTGTATGTGTTGTTTTGTTTGTTTTTGTTGTTTTTTTAAAGGGTGGGGCAGGGCATGAATTCCTTTGTTGGAATCCTCTCATGACTACAAAAGGTTGAGATTCATCTCTCTGAGAACTGAGATCTGTGGGAGATGGGTTCCTTTAGACAGAACCTAAATAATAAAATTAGTTTCTTTGCCTGGTCATTAGAAAAACAGAGTCCCAGCCAAAAGGATGTATGATACAATAGGACATTATAATTTAAATAAGACATTTTGTTGGCAGAACTTGTTTTTACTTTTGCTTGGCAAAAGATGCATCTTTTAAATGTTAATCCACGTCAGAGGGGGAGAGAGAGACTTTTTTCTATACCTGGTATGCACCTCAAAGTGCTGGCTTTCACAATTCTGACAGCAAGACAGGAAGCATGCTGTTAACTCATGCTGGCATCACAGTAGCTGTCTGATAGGCAAAACCCCACTCTGTAGATGTTGATGTCTTGATAAAAGGACCTAGTGTTAGTATGCTTTATTTGGGGTTTCAGAAAACCATTTTTAAGAGTCTGGAGTTGCCCTTACATTGTCACAGTGCCTTTGAACCTATTGAGTGTTGGTGAATTGTGTGCCTTTGTGCCACTGCTTTCCTGCTTGGATGTGAAAGAGTTGCCAAGCCCAGCCTTGGTGTTCTTGGGGCACTTAGGCTTTTCTAAGCCTTTGATGGACAAAGGCTTTTCCTTTGTGCTCCATGAGCTTTTTTCTGCTGTTGGTTCTGATGGTTTACTGTTCCAGAAGTAGTTTGCACCTCTAGCACAGAGGAGTTAGATGCAGGCCACTAAATGCAGATTACTGAAATTTGGGAAGTGACAAAAGGGAATAACTTCTGGTTCCTTTTGTTAATGTGACTTGGTTTCTACAGTGGTAAAGTTTAGTTATTCTACTCCCTTCCCCACACACAGTTGAAGATGGTGATTCCACACATGCATAAAACCTTCTCCACCTTCTGCACTATGGCTTGGTTCTCTAAAGGTGTGGGGTTAGCAGCATCAGGAGGTGGAAGAGTATTTGCCCATGCTTTTCTGAGGAAATGGAACAATGTTTATGGGCTTAAATGAAACAACATGCTACACTTACTTTCACTAGAAGAGAACAAAGACAAACATACTCACAGATGGCCTAAGCTAGAGGTAGCTTTTAGATGGCTGTGTTGTGTAGCATGGGATGTGTCCAGTGGCTGTTGGAAGATTTCCATGTGATGGTTTGCCCTGGAGTAAGCTTCAAATGCCTCTGTCTTTCAAGTGACTGGGCAACAAGCCTGTTAGTCTTTGCAGGCTCTGTCCAGAATTGTGTTGAGTGCTTGATACAAATCAGCATAGTAAAATATGAATTACCCTTCCTTTCTCTCCCTTCTGCTCCCCAAATTCACATAGAATCATTTAGATTGGAAAAGACCTGTAAGATCATGAAGTGCAACCATTAACCCAGTGCTGCCAAATCCAGTAATGAACCATGTCCCTAAGCACTACATCTACACATCTTTGAAATACCTCCAAAGATGGTGACTCCTGGGCAGCCTGTTGCAGTGCCTGACTGCTCTTTCAGTGAATAAATTTTTCCTGATAGCCAGTTGAGACCTGTCGTGGTGCAACTTGAGGCCATTTTCTCTTGTCCTGTTACTTGGTGTGTACTTGTAGAAGAGATTGACCTCCACCTTGCTATACCCTCCTTTCAGGTAATTGTAGAGAGACACCTTTTCCCTAGCCTAAGCACCCCCAGCTCCCTCAGCTGCTCCTCATAGCACTTGTACTCCAGACCCTTCACCCACGCTGTTGCCCTTCTCTGGACATGCTCCAGCACCTCAGGGTCTTTCTTGTAGTGAGGTGCCAAAAAAATTGAAAACAGGATTCTAGGGCTAGTCTGATTCAGTGACTCTGCAGCTAGAAGAGAACTTTCTTGCTGGTGATGTTGCTTAACTGTAGTGCAGGTGAACTCAAGCTGAATAAATTCCAGTGCTTAATCATCAGTACCATCTCCTCTCCCCTGTGCCCCTTCAACTTAGCTTTTTTTCTCTTCTGCTTCTTCCTGTTGTAGTTAGACCAGGGTAAAACAAGAGTAATTTCTGCAGTATGCCATGACAATTTATAGATGTGGATGGTGCTGGCAAAGCCTTTAAATGTGGGGCTGTAAGAGATTGCTGATCACCCCTGTGTTTGCTGTGCCTCAGAGCATTGCTCTGTAGATGTATCTTGATGTCACAGAATGGAGGCAGCCTCTTCTACCTGGACAATCAGTATGTTATAGCAGTGGTCCCCAAAGTGGTGCTTGTGCCCCAGGGGTTGAGCAAGATAATTCTACTGTGGTGCAGAAGAAAAGTATTATAGCTTATATTAATTTTTTTTCTTAAAAAATCCACCAGCAAAAAAAAAAAAAAGGCATCTCACATTGAAATAGATCTTTAGTATTTTATTGAAAGTGGTTCCCTGACTTAGTCTGTATGTCCGAGGGTCTTGAGTCATGTAGAGCCTGCAAAAGTGTCTTACAAAACAGTGTGTTTCACACTGCAGAAGGGCTTCCTCACTATTTAATTCACTTACAATGTTGCAGCTCACTTGTGCCTACTTAAGTGGATTTATGTAGTATATTGTCTAGTTTTAATTAAACTAACCCTAATTAAATAGACATGTAGCTTAAAGATTCTCTTAAAAACCTGTGGATTTCAGGTAATACTAGAAAAAGGAGCACAAGTGAATGGTAAGAATGTCAGAGCTTACATTAATAGCACAAGCTCTTCAATCAGATAAAAGCAGTGACAGTTGGATTGGATCTAATCAATGAAGTCTAATGACACTCAATTAAATACTTTCATTTTTAGAAGCCTCTCTTGAGCTTTCTTATGTAAAAGCAAAATATGAAGAAAGTATACCATTGGGGAGACACTTGTTCTTCCTACTGTGGAAAAATGGCTGAAATAATGTGAAAAAAACCTATATGGCACCAAACTAAAATGCTTTCCTTTGAAAGAGACACAGAAGACATTGCCAAAGACTTGGAAAAAATAGGTATTAGAAGAAATTGGGCAGTGTGGGAGGCTTGGTATGTAGTAGCAAGGAAGTATAAATGTTTCTAACATATCTCACCTAAAGGAAGTTGCCACATTCTGGTTCAGTAATGAAATACATTAAGAGCTGCTTAGGAGCACAGTTTGGTCCAGAAATGCACAAAGTGCTGTAGGATGGTGTGAGTGAGGTTGACTTTATAAACACAAGCCTCAAATAGAATCTAGTTTGTAATGAGATGGGGAATGACCATGAAAATCTGTACATACTGCAACTCAGTGGTTATTTCATGGCAAAATGGTTAAAATACCTGTCAAACTTAAAGGTGAATTGCTGCCTTTTTGCTTTTTCAAAAAGTCAAGTGTTCTGAATTTGCAGGGCTTTTCTCTGCTGACAGGTAGCTGTCAGTAGAATGTTTTCTAGAAGGCATTTTTGAAAAAATAAACAAATATATAATATATAGTTTGTGAAGCAATGTCTTTATATAGCTATATGCGTATATTGAGTATGCATGCTCAATATATGATTTTTTTTTTTTCTTAATATGGTCAAGGAATTTTGGAGACCACTGTATTATAGGCTAAAGCAAGGATTAAAAGCCATGCCATGGAGGTTAAGAACAGCCAGCTGAGCAGGTCTGGATATGCTCCAAAGAATTAGTGTCAGTGGATTAAAGTTGCTGATTTCTGTATGCATAGGGTATGTGGTGTGATGCAGAGCCTGTGCAGTATTCACTGGGGGCAGGGCACTGAGATTGCGTCTCAGGGGAGTGCTTGCTGCCTTCTGCCTTCATAGCCACTTGATCAAAAAGCTGTCCTAATTTTAGCAATAAACTTGAGCTGTAATTACAAGTCTAACCTGATAGAGTTCTTGCTTTGAAAATAATTGGAGTAACATTGTTAGCATTGGTTTATTGCATCTCGTAGGAAAGTGGGAGAAGGAGGTCTTGAGTTCTGCATTGAGCAGCCTTTACAGGTTGCTTAAAGTTTAAGCTTCATTCCCAGCTTATAGTTAGGTCTTCAGATAATTGTACATGGGGTTACTGGAATTTTCTGCCTTTTTACCCCTGAGACTTTTACATGAAAGATATTTCAAGATTGTAACAGTTTGCCAGAAATGTACAATAATCCTGAACAATAGGAAGCATCAAAGAAGTATGCAGCTTTCTTGAACAGCAAAACTGGTCTCTTTGTCCCCACCTTTCATGGGCTGCAGTATGAATCAATGTGTTCAAAATCAAGGGCTTCTAGGCCTTTCTTCCCCGTCTTCTATTTCCACTGCAAATAAGTCCTGCTGAAAAAAAATCATGGTTTAGTTGCTGGGGAGAAAAGTGTCTAGACTAGGTTGTGAATTATTTAAACTGCTGTGGATTGTGGCAGAAATAATGCATGGTGCTGGGTCTTGCCTATGTCTAACTAATCCCAACTGCTGCTTCTTGGGGTTTGGGCTATTTTGCTTTCCAACACTCTGTAATGGAATAGGTTAGTTGGGGACTGTGCTCTTAAGTTCAGACCTTAGCTGGCAGGGCAAACTGGTAGTAATACCATCTTTAGAGTGGTGTGGTTGTGCTTTTGAATTTTGTCTCTGAAAAGTGTTTGGTATTCTGATGAATGTTGATTAGTCAGCATGCACATGGATATGTTTGAAGTCTTAAAAATAGTCTTGTTTCAATGCTAATTAATTTCCTAGAGCCACATTTGTGAACTAGCCTGAAGGCCACGTGGTAGAAGTGAAGTGCATCCTTTGCTTGGGGACAGTGACCCAGAATGACCTGGCATTCTCCAGGATGGGAGTGTGCACACAACCAGTTTCCTTGCTGTTGCCATGCAATACCATCATGCATTGCTTACCTCCTGTGCAGACAGATGACTTACCTTCCTGTGCAGAGAGTAAAACTATTGCATGCACTTATCTCAGCATCACACCTGTCTTCTGGCCAGGCTGGCCTGTCTGTGTGGCCCAGGAGCACAGACAGTGGAACCTTGCTCTGCAGACTGGGGCTGCTGCTGTTGGCAGCGCTGTAAGTTCCACACTAAGATGTCTTTTGCTTCTGCTGTCCATAGGTGTGTTCAACACATAGCACTGGGATGCAACATATGAGTTTGGGTTCATGCTCTTCATGCTGTTGCTTTTCTTTGATCTCTTCTTCAGCTTGCAAGGCAGCTCTGATGCTCCTGGGCCATGGGATTTTAGCAGCTGCAGGCTAGCACTGTTGGTGAAAGTGATGACCCCGAATTCTTGCACCTCTTCCCTGGCTGTCTAAATTCATCCAAGTATAGAAAGCTTGAAGTCTGTAAAAAGGAAAGGATTGGTACATTGTTCTTACTTGGAAGGAGGAGTGCTGCTGTTTGGTGAGCTACTTTATGAACCATAGAAATGTAAAGCCACTGTAGTCTCCTCCCTGGTCCAGTGCAGTCTCTGTCTGTGCACTGAGGTTTTCGAGACCAAGCTGGGTAACACCCTGAGCTGGCCCTTCTTTGTGTAGCAAGTCAGACCATGTACCTTCAAGGATTCCTTCTAACATGACTTTTCATCCCATTTATGTTGCTGAGACTCTGATATCACATGTCCATGTGCACATAGATGTTCCAGTTCTGGTAATATCATCACCTCAGAGCATTGGAGCTATAGGATATCAATGTCTTCCCTTAGCCAGGCATGACTGAGATGAAAGTGGAAATACACCTTCATAAAATTTCCCCTTTCAGATTTCCATATATGAGAGCAGTGCATTTCAACTCAAGGAAGAGATTACTTACAAACCTTATGGATTTGAGTTTTTTCTTCCATAAATGCAGCTTAGAGTTGGGGGCAGGGAAGAAGGGGCAAAGATTATAGAAAGGTGAAGAACCAGAGATGAATCATTGGGAGAACTAGAGGAGGTGAATGGAAGCTTTACCTTTATGCAGGAGAGAAAAGCAGCATTTTTATACATAGAAAGTTACTTCCTCTGAAGTGGGTAGAATTTGTTATTTTAAAGAATGATAATCTGGAAACAGATCTCAAAATCTTGAGCCTGGGCCATACTCTATTAGAAAACTGTCTGCACTGCATGATAAACTACTACAGTATATAGATATGTATCTATTTAAATTTGGGCACCTGATTCATAAAAGAAAAATCTTAGGATAGATAAGCTTTAAGTTGGTATTCTCTTGCCACAGCTGATTATGAAAAATACCTGAGTCCCTTTACCTTAACCAGCTAACAAGAAAGCATGTTGCCTTATGATTTGCTTGGAAGCTAATTCTGTCTTGGCAATAGCTCTACTTTTCTTGCTAACCCCAGTGTGGAAGTAACATGCACTTTAGTGACTTTGACACATTGTGGAAGCTGAGTTGAATTTAAATTGTGTGTTGTGCTGCAGAGTCTTTTCTGTGTTGGTAACTGGAGGATGGACAAGAGGATGGAATTTGTGCTCTTTGTGCTGGTGGGCTTGTCAAGTCTTACCCAACTGCATCCTGAGCAAATCTTTTTGTTGGGGCTTTGTACTGTGGGAACTGAATTGGTGGCTGCAAGAGTAGGGAACTTATGTTGTTTTTCTTCTGTTCTTCCCCTTGTATACTGGATTTGCAGTCTGCTTGCTCTAATTTTTCTTTTCATTGCATTTCTGTGGTAGGGAAGAATAGCCCTGTTTGGATTCTGTAGAAGATTTTGTACTTGAATGACATGAGGTCGGTGCATACAGTGACAGAGAGAGAACCATGACTAATGTCACATCATGTGGGTTGTTTTCCCCCCTAGCCCTTTACAAGTAGTGCAGTGTAGCATAGTATCTGTTTTAACACACTGTGTGTTGCTGGATACTTAGTGTGGCAAGAATCCTTCTGGAGATGTTCCTTCCCCTGTCTCTGACCAGCCCCAGCTCTGTTTTTCTGCCTTGCATGGATGGGCATGTTTGTTGTCAGTACCTGATGCTGGCAGAGGCTGCTTGCTTTCCTCCCCCATGTCAGAGCTCAGAGGTAGTAACTCCTTGCAGTGGGCTGTAGCATGTATGGAAATGGCTTTTTACCAACCTCTTCTATCTGTGTGACATCTCCCACGATAAACACCCCCAAACAGACTATGTTAGGATAGCTCTTGCAGTTTGATTAAATGCTGCTTGTATATGAATGTCAGTGGATTGTACTGGATTTTTTTTGCAGGGCCTTCAACCCTACTTTGCACTTAAGGGAAATGGCTCTGAAATGCAGACTTCTTAAAATTTATTTTCACTTAAGGGAAATGACTAGAAATTCAGAGGTAGATAAAACTGAGACAGGTATAAGAAGAATATTTGTAGGTTATTTGTTCTGACTGTAGTGCTGGATACTTTTGGTTTGTTCTTTTCCTGTAGAGAGAGTTAATGAGCATTTTTTTCCTTCACTCATTACGAAGTTACAGGGTTGGAGAATGGAACCATTAAAATAATAGGAAAACAACCCATAATATAAAGACAGAGACTTCATAGATGAACTAGAGACAAAATCTGTTATATCTGGATGCTGTACAAGGTGTTTTCTGGAAGGAAGAAGAAAACACAGATTGGGCATTAGTTAAAAGCAGCAAAATGATTGTCATCCCCATCCCACACACCCTGTCAGTCTGAAATCAGTTCAGTCCTCCTGTTCTACTCTGGTCTGTATTTTCAGAGGTGAAAGGTATGAACGTGTGTTCCTTCAAGATACAGATCTTTGAGGGAGCACACTGTGTACTTGTGACTTGGGAGAGGACAGAAGGAGTGGGGAGCCACCTCCTGAGCTTGAACCAGGGAGGCCTTTTCCCAACCCACTGAACTAACTGCTTATGTCTGGCTCAAATGTAAGGCATGAGATAGGGAAACTCCTCGTGGAGTAACCAAGGGGACAGAACAAATGTTGAACATTAGAAGTAAACAAAGCTAAGACTGCCTAGGAACCTCAGGCTCCTCCAGCAGGAGCACCCAGACTGTATCATACATCATGGGGAAGCCTGGCTGCCCATTCTGCCTCACAGCAGGTTGTTGCCAAGACTCCTGGAATGAGCAGACTGAGGTGCTGTGCCTCTCAAACTGTGAAAGTCCAGGAAAGCATGGCTGGTGCCTGTGGTGGGTCCTCCCAAATCCCTTGCTACATGCTGCAGCAGTTGAAATGACTTCATTGGATAGCTGTCTGGACAGCTGAATTCTTTTCTTCTTTTGTTACCTCTGTGGATCTGTGTCAGGAACAGTAGAATTTTGTATTGCATCTTACATGTTTGTCATTGTTATTAGAGAATGCTGTTATATAAAAAATCAATTAGAAAGCATCTGCTGAACTTTTTGCAACATGTGTTGGGCTATGAGGTGTCGGTGCAGTTGTGGTTGGTGAAGATCCAAGTTTTCAAGCAGTGGTGTCTTGTAGAGATCCAGTGTGGCATAAGAACCTGTACCAATCAGAGTAAAACAGGGATATGGATGTGTAGCCCATCCAATTAGGTTTAAGAGTATAAAGGTTGTCGTAGTATGATGCCAGACAAGAGTCTGATAGTAGAAATTTTTATTGTAGGGACCAGTAGCTGTGCATCTTCAATTAGCATACTCTGTGTTTATTGGTGATGTTGGATAATGATACAAGAAAGAAGTTCAGTAGTACAAAACCCAGGGTTTTTTCCTTTCTTTGGAAAGGGAATGATCTTGTGGTTAAGAGTCTCTTGTGCCTTGCCAAGAGCTTGCTGTGTGTCCATGAGCAATCTGCATGTGCTCAGATTTTCCAAGAGAGGGCTCAGAATTTCCAACTTTGTTTCTGTATAATTTTCCAGTTAGGAATTTTTTGTTTGTTTTTTCCCCTCAACACTGCTGCTTATTAAAAGCTTCACTTGAAGTAGCAGATGCCTAGAAATGATCAAATTCAGTGCATACTGGCACTGAATTGAAGCACCCAAGATCTGTAGCTGTCTCTGAAAATATAGGCATTAATTTCTCTGTTTGCTGATTCCTGCCAGAGGGATTGTGTATCCTGCCTTTATAAGTGTTTGAAAGGCATGGTAGGAGTGTGCAGTGGTACTGTGTGTTAGAGCAGCATGACAAAGATGCCTTGCATGTGTAGGAATTGTATTTTCATGGGGGTAGTGTCCTGAAAGTCATCAAATCAAGAGGAAAACCACATGTGGAAAAGCCTTTCTGTCAGCTGGTAAATTAAGAATAGTATGGCCATACTGCTGTTGGTAGGCTTCAGTTAAAGATGATGTTGCCATTTTGCAGGTTTGTCACTGGAGCGCTCAACCAACTCAATTGCCTCACGTGCTCGACTGTGTGAAAGGGAGGAGGAAGTCATGGCTTGTTTTGAGAGAGCCTGTGTTATTGCCCAGGTATACTTGCAGGAGCTTGAGAAGGTAAGAAGAAATGTGCTTAGTGTATGGCCTGGGTGAAATTTCTAGTGGTTTCTCAGCAAAAATGAAAAAATGGAGAAATGTCAAGTGATCATAGCAAGGAGTCTGAGAACAAATTGGAAGAAGTGAGGTGTCTCAGTAAAATCATTTGCAAAACAGCAGTTTAGCTGGTCTCTACCTATTTCTTCTGAGAATGATGTCTGGAAATAAGTTCTGCCTGGGGTAAAGCACCAAATACTTTGAGATGCACAAGTTGCATCTCAAGTTTAGCCTTACTAAAGAGGAACTATGAACTTTGCATGGCAGGTGCTGGTGTGAAGGAACTCAAGGCATTTTACATCCCTGCTGTATAAATTATGCACAGCAGTGGCTATTGAGATCCCTAATGAGCTGAAAGAAACCTTTTTGGGTCAGCCATAGCAGTTTAATTACCAGTGCTTCACCTTCTCGAAGTGAACCTTGAGGAATCCAGATCATTAGAACCTAGGTCCTCCATCCCTGGAAGTAGTCAGTGCCAGGCTGGGTGGGGCTTGGAGCTGCCAGGTATAGTGGAAGGTGTCCCTGCCCATGGACAGGGACATGGGTAGGGAGGTTGAAGCTAGATGATCTTTTAAGGTCCCTTCCAAACCAAACCATTCTGTGATTAGTAGCAAGCAGCTGCTTAGCCACTGGTTGGTAGGATGGACACTGGGAGCCTTCCACTGAGCCATGCAGATAATAGGTGCTGCTGATTTGCTGGGCACATGCTTCCATGCCCTTCCAATGCCACACATTATGCTTGGCATCAGCAGTACTGATTGTTAACAGCATTTTTATCTGTCCTGTAACTGAAAGGCCTTTGACCTTCTGACCAGATACTTCTACTCTTCTCAGTAGCAAAGGTGTGGTTTTGTGTCAGGTTTTGTTTTTAATTGTATTGAAACAAGAAAAAATAAGCTTAGTGCACGTATAAAAATTCATTTAAAAAGCCAACTGAGAAGAGGCCTGCTCTGTTTCTCTGCAGAAAAAAAAAAAAAGTGGAATAGTCTTTAAATTGAAATGATTACTGTCCTTCTATTGTGGAAGGATGAGTTCCTGCTGGTGCTGGACACTGTAAATTTCTTTTACTGACAGCTTGGATCTGCAAAGAAGGAAAAGGATCTGACCTGTAATTTGCTTAGAATCATAGAATCAGTAAGGTTGGAAAAAACCTCTGAATTTACTGAGGCCAGCTATTGATTCAGCACTGCCATGTTTGTCACTAAACCATGTTGCCAGGTGCCAGCACCACATGCTTTTTGAACACTTCCAAGGATGATAATTCCTTGACCACTTCCCTGGACAGCTTGTTCCAATGCTGGACCACTCTCTCAGTGAAGAAATTTACTTGTGTTGCAACTTGAGGCCATTTCCTTTTGTTCTATCACTTGTTACTTGGAAGGAGACTGACCCCCCCACCTCCCTACAACCTTCTTTCACATAGTTGTCTCTGACACAAAAATGCAGGGTTGATGACAGACACAGTGGTACCAGTAAGGCAGCACAACCAGGGAAGATTTGATAAGACAAATAGAGGAAAGGTTAAGATTCTTTCATCAGGACTCCTGATGGCTTGCTAACTCTTAACAAATATTTGTTATATTGAACTAGATAAACCTACTCAAACATTGTATTGTTATTTCTGTGCAACATACGGGATCTTTGTAATTTGTGTGGTATTTCCCAAGCTGTTGGTGTTAATATGCAGCTTTCTACTTACTTTATTAAAGGTTGGAAAGGTATCAAAACTCATATTGCATGCAGAATATCTCATGGAAGACATTGTATATTTTAAAATTTATTTTATAACATTTTTGAATAGCTGATAAGTTTAATTGTTGAAGATGTTACTGGCTCACAAGAACCTGGCTAGTTCCAATAGTTACCTGTATTCCAAGATATTTCTTTTTTTCCCCTTACAGACCTTAAACAACACACATTCAAGGAGTATCAAGGGCAGCAATGTGACTTACTCTGAGTTTGAACTTTCCTACTTTCTGGAAGCAGCTCTACAGAGTGCCTACGTGACTCAGTTAAAAAAAGGGTAGGTGGATGGAGGTATTAATAAAATTAGATAATATTGCATGTTTTGTCTCAGATGAAGACTTGTTTTTTTTCTTATGTTCTGTTATGACTTTTGGCTGCTGGCTCATCTCAAGTCTCCTCAGTGTCCTTCCCTGTCTTCTGTTTGTGTCTCTCTGTCTTTCTTAAGAGTCATTTTTCCAGACCTACAAGTAGGATGAGGTAGAACAGTATTCTTGTCTTGACTCAGCTCCCTGTGGAGACAAGGGGGGTTTGACTGTAGAGAGAGAGTGGAATTTACACTGCTTTTCAGCACCTGGTTTAGAGCTCAGTAAAATCTTACAGGTAGTTTCTTTCATTTATTTGTTTGTTTGTGTAAGGTCTTAAATATGCCAATCAATGCTGCAAATCTGTGTGGTTTTACTCTGGAGAATGTATGCAGGAACAGTGCTACTCCAGGGTATTTATTATGCCTCTGAAACACAGCTCCCAGTGAACTTCAAAAGGGCAGGAGGAGTTAATATCTATGAGCCTACAATGAATTTTATGAGCCTTCAGTGAAAAACCTTCTCAAGATCAGCAGAAAAGATTCTGGACACTTCCAAAGGCCATTGGTGAGGACATGCTGTTCCCTAAACCAGGCTGTGTCTTCAAAATATAATTAACTCTGGTTATCCAATGGAGAGATTTTGTCATGTGGGAGAGTGTCTCTTCAGCATGTGTAAACAGCACTTGTAAGATTCTGTCCTTCCTTAGTCCTCTTCTTGCACCATATTATCCCATTTATTATCAAGGAGTCAGATTCTGGGTTTCTCACCACAAACTGTGTTCACAAATATTTAATTTTGTCTTTTTTTGCCTTCACCCCCAGCGAAAGATACTTTCCCTCCTTTTCTTCACTTCTTTTCCTGCTGAGTAGAATGGGAAAAGAAAGCAAAAAAACAAACCAAAACCAAAAAAACCCCAAAAACCTAGGAAAAAAACCTCCCAGTAAAAATCAGTTGAAATCATTCTGTAGAAAAATGATACTATTCTTTGATTCTGCTGGAGGAGGAGCTTGCTTCTTGTTTAGGGCTTTTTTGCTACCTTTTTATCCCTGAGGATGACTTTAAATGCAACTGCGAATAGCTGCTGTTCTCCATGTGTGTAGAGCAAAGCTGTCCTCTAAGCATATCTGTGAGATGTGCCTTCAGGTAAGCCTTGTTTTCACCTGGAGGCTTACAAAAACACAAAGCTCAGATGTTGTAAAATGACCCCTTTAGTCAGGCAAGTACAAGTTTATGCATAAAGCAAAGTATGAACTTGTAAAGCATAGTCTCAGTATCTGCTTGGTGTGTGTTTTTCCCAGGTGAGGCTGAGGGTTGGCCAGCTGTGGCACAGTATGTGCTTTCCTAACCTTCTGCCCTTCTCAGGGCAAACAAAAAGCCCAGGTCTTGCCAGTCAGCTCATTAACTATGTAGTAAAATAAAATCCCATTTAGAACATATGGCATGGATGTCCTCCAGGCACCTTTTGAATATCAAACTCATGTTCATTTTATTCAGCAACATTGTAAATTCAGTCTTCATCAGTGATGAGTTCATTATATCTAGCAGGATATTTTGGCCATTACTGTGTTCGTTATATCTAGCAGGATATTTTGGCCATTGGGAGCCCTGTGTGCTCCCTTCTCATATATTTTAATGATAGCCTTAAAAACAAAAACCGAATCCCTAACAAACACAATCCACAAAAAATTACAGGAACACAATTTGAAGCAAAATACATGTGTGAATTAAGCCATGCTTTGATTATAAGCTGAATTGCTGCAATAGCAGCAACATGTTCTCTGTAGCTGTCTCCTGATGAAAGAGCAATGGAGCTCCTGCAGCTGGGATGGGAGTGGAATCCCACGGGCTCCTGACCTCCAGCAGAGCAAGTGAGAAACGTCAGCCAGGGTTGCAAAGTCCGCTGGGATAAAAGGAGCCTGGTGGGACGTGGCAATTCCTCTGCCCTCGCAGCTGATACTAATGTGTGGTTTCTGCCACCAGAGGGCATAAGCAGCATTGGGATATGTTATGGGAAGGGGAGGGATATGAGAAGAAGCTTTTTAGGATGCTTCATGAGTATAGTAGATTACTCCACCTGATACTGAACAGCTCAAAGAAATACTTTTGTAACCCTTATTGCTTCCAGCGTGTTCAGGTAGGAAATAAGCCTTGGATGATGACTGCTCAAGCTCTCAGGGGGTAGGTCCTATCAGGTGGGATGTCCTTCCCCAGTGCTACATGTGTATAAAAGGAATAGTGAGTGTTTTATTTTTGTCTCAATGGGCAGAAGAGCTCAGGGATACAAGTGCTGTTGTTATGCTTTTGTTCCTGCTGGCAGGATCAGATATGCTCTTCTCAGAGTGTGATCAGGGATGCCCTTTTCTCTTGCAGTGTGCAGTGAAAAGAAGACACCAATATAAAAGAAAGGCCCAGGCTCCCCTTCAGGTGTTGAACTGCCAGCTGTAAGGAACAGCAAGTCTTTCAGCTGTAGATGTCACAGATGCTTTTAATGAGATGCCACATAAAAACATTGTGTTGCTGAAGATGCATTTCCTGCATTGTTTGCCATGCTGGAACCCAAGAAAGCTTTCTTTTGGTCCTCCAGTGAGGAATGTTGATGCTGTGGATGTAGAACATAGGAAGGCAGATGCTGTCATACCGTAAGAGGCAGCCAGTTGTCTTGAGGTTATCACCTCCACTAGATTTTGGGTTTTGGTTGATTGTTTGTTTTGGTTTTTCTCTGATGCAGATGTGTGAGTATTAGGCTGATTTCTTTTTGCCTTTTCTTCTTGTGTCTATGTATGAACAGCTGTTTAAGGAGAGGCTATGGTTTGTTAGAAACCTGGGTGAGGTGCAAAGATGCAAAAGGAGATTGGCAAAGGCAGCGATGTAGCTGATGTTTCTGTGCTCTGGCTACTGCTTTACTCTGGAGGGGTGATGCTGCAAGCTACCAAGAATTATCTCAAGATGTTCTTTTCTGTCTGTCAGCAACTGATTGTTTTAGCAGTAAATGAATAGGGATAAGAACAGGATCTGCTGGTGACCGTGTTGGGGGACTGTCTTTGCAAACCTCTGTGCCCACAGTCCACTCCTTTATTGTCAGTACTTTTTTCCAGCAATTTGCATTAGAAAATAGTGTACTTCTTCGTTTTCTAGTATATTAACATTTTATGTAATGTTAACCAAACTGTGTGACATAACTCTGATGTGACTGCTTGACTGCTTTGATTCATGGACTGGTAATTAATTTATATTGACATGGTACATGCACAAAACAAATTTTTATGCCAAGCTGGACTGACTGGACTCTAGAGTTGCTCTTTGTCACAGTTTGTGCCCATGACTGTTTGTGTTCATTTTTATTAGATTAACTGTAACTGAATCCTAAAGTGCTCTCCATCATGTTTTTTTTCAAATGGTGCTCTAACCACTACTGTGGCTAAAACTAAAACCAATGCAATTTAATGATCATGTCCTTTTCCCTTCCTGTTTTTCCTCATTTCTTTTTCTGGCCTCTTAGCAATACAATAGGGGTCTATGGACTCTTCCAACTCATTTAATTTCCATGATCTAATGTTCACTTATGATGCCATGGCTGGAGGGAACATTACCTGGGATTTCCAGGTAGTCCTCTATCCAAGTCTTTCAGAGACTCAAGATTGTTTAGTTTCTGATCTAAGTAAGATCAAGTGTTTGCACCATGGATTGCCAGAGGCTTTATGACAACATCCTCATCCAGTCACCTCCATAGCATGTATTTCTGTTCCAAATACATACTTTTCTTTTTGTTAATTTCTTAAGGTCCTAATTAAAAAAAAAAGTCCCTTCAATTGCACATTTAGAATAGAAAGGGCACATATTAATGGAACAGTGAGTTCATTATTGTTATGAACAGAGCAATTCATATGCTCAAAATGAAATGTGCTCAGATGTGCTCCTGGCTTGGAACAGTGGAGTGGAAAGACAAACTCCTGTGTTTGCAGGCAGGTGTGCTCTGTCTCCTGTCACAGCTCAGTTATGTTTGATAAAGTTCAAAATACAAAAGCTGCCAAGCCAAATCCTCAGTCCTGTAGAACTGGTATTGTTGAGAGCTCAGGGGATGGAGTGGGTGCTCTTTGATAGATCCTGACCACATGGGCAGCTGTCTGGGAGGTGGTGAGTGCTGGGTGCTCCTCCTGTGCCACCCATTTTGCACTCCTGCCTTCTGTTAAAGGTGTTCCTAAGCATTTGTCATGTGCTGCATGGTTCCAGCCCTGACTACTGACAGATGGGCAGCAATTTGCCATTTAGTCTTTCATTCACTTCAGTGTATCTGTTCCTTGTTTTTCTTCTCCCCTTCCCCCAACCCAGAGCAAGGTGTTTCTGCCAGGAGGCTTAACTTGTTTTATGGCCTTGTGTAAAATGTTGGACTGTAATGGTGCCTTAGTTTTCTAGGAACAAAAAACTCATTTTATCTCCTTTGGTAGGTTTTTCTTCTCGAAAGTATGTCCCAAATATGAAATTAATTGGCTTTGCAAGTGGTCACTTGTCTTCTTCCTGATGTTGGTTAATGCAATTCATTGGCACCTTATTAAGACAAATATCATTATGCTAACAAGAGACCTAAATAAATGCATTTTTGAAAATGCTGCAGAACTGTTATACTCCATAACTCTTCTGTCCAACCTCCTAAGGAGCCCATGGAAGAACAGAAAATGCTGGTAGTTTTCAGTAATCAGGAAGAGCAATTGGGTAGCTGAATTGTTTTGATGGGGGAATTTATTATTTCTATGTGGTAGTAAATACCATGTAGGCAGTTCTGTTGGATTTGGTCACTACTTGTGCATAAGGTCCAGAACTGCATCTTTGTGAGTATATTCTGTTCTAGAACCATGAAAAAGCTCCTGATGTCTTGGCCTTGTCATTGGAGTGCTTGCTGAAGTATTTAAGTCCAACTTCAAAAAACATTCTTGACCTTTTTTCCTCTTGATAAACTCAAAGCACATTTTTTACTTGGGAGAAAGTGGAAGGAAAAAAGACAGCATCTGACTTTACAAGTCTTCAGCTTTTTTTCTCTTGTCGTACTTTCTTGCCTGCCTGTACACTGCCCGTGATTAGACAGGCTACAGATTACCTCACAATTTGAAACTGAGATGGGTATTGCTTGGCAGTAAGGCCATATGCATTTGCAGTCTGTGTCATGGTGACTACAAGCTTTAGGGTGGCATTTTATGTAGCCAGTGCTCATGGTAAACAGGATGACATTTTCATCTATGTACCTCCAAAATAATTACCTTTTTTTTTGTTGTTATCAAATGTTTGCTGTTGATTCTGGAGTGCAAGGAGGTTTGCAGTGCATGAAAGCAGGCACAAGTGAAATTTATACTGCTTACCTTCAAAATTTAATCAGTTTGACAGAAAAGGTTTTTATGGCTTTGTTTATAAATGAAATTTAGCTTTCGTCTGCACAGAAAATTCTCCTGGATAAGCTGAAGTGACAGTTAATGTACCAGTACAACTGCTTATTTTGTTGTCTTGTACAGCATTGCTTCTTTTCTGTTAGCTTGTATGTCTTTGGGTGGCTTTGACCCTGCAATAAATGTGCATTGAACCATTTTGCAGTTACTGTGGTGGTGGGGCCATGTCCTTAGCCTTGAACAGCTGATAGGCTGCCAGTGTGTTAACTGATATGTACAGTGTTTAATCTTTCCTCTCTGCATCTCCCTGAGTGCACAGGCACGATTAAGATAGCATTTGGCAACTAGTCAGCTTTAATTGCTCATGGTGTATGCAAAATAATGATTTTTTTAAAAATTTGGTTTTTTTAGTCTAACCCTTTTACTGTGGGTTAAGCTGTGCTTGCAGACAGTTACTGCAACTTAGCTGCCTGATAATTAACTGTTTAAACCACTGTAATTTCATCATGTGCCTGGACCATCAGACACAAAGCATTTAAGCACCACCTAAAAGAAATCGTCACTTAAAAGCATCACGTAAGCTCAATATAATTCAAACAAGTACAATCTGTGTGTATGAAGAAGAGATGTGGATGCTTTTAAGGAGCAGCATCTGCTTTATAAATATAAGCTATGAAAGGCTTCCAAATGTCCCCTCTGTTCATCAAATGTGAATGTGATCTTCTCTTAGGAAGCCATCTGGAGTAGGCAATGCTGCAGTCAGTGCCTTGCTCTGTGCCATTGTCCTGTCTGTGCCTCAGAGTGACTTGTCTCACTATTGCACACTCGGTGTTAGTGATTGTTTCAAGGGTTGCTTGAACTTCAGGTGTGGTGCCGAGCTTTGGCACATCATAAAAATATTCTATCTCCATTGTGCTGATTTTTGGGGGTTTTTCATTATTTTTTTTCTGTCTTCCCTATAGAAATATTGTGAAAGGAATGAGGAGTCTGCGAGAAATACTACGGACTGTAGAAACAAAAGCTACTCAGACCTTCAAAATGGTAAGGGAACGGGAAATGGGAGGGTGGGGCAGTCGGGTATGCAGGACTTCTATTAATTGGCCAGTGTTGTAGCACAAAAGTGTATTTGTCCTCACTTGATTGATTGCTGGCTTTATTTTTTTTACCTTTTTTTCTAATTTTTTAACTTTTGGAAGTCATATGTCAAGTGATCCCCTTAATTCAAAGACCTGCCCAATTGAAACTTCCAGGCTTTCAGACCTAGGGGTGTAGGTTACTTTTGTTTGGTTTGTGTTTTGTTTTTTGTTTGATTGTTTTGCTTTCTTGGTTTCAGTGCATTTTCTAGCCCTAGTAGAAACAGAGATGTTATTAGTTTGACAGTGCTGTGCTCAGGTGAAGCTGTCTTGTTTTCTTTCTCAGTTTCAGTGTGCATGCACACCTTTCTGCATTTGCATGTAAAGGATTAAGTACTTCTGTCTCTTGGAGCAAGCAGTGCTTTTTTTAGACTGACATCTTTCAATGTTCCTTCTGTAAAAACCCTCTTCAATACAGTACAGAGTGATTTTAATTGTTTTAATTGTTTTTTTTTTGTGTTGGCATTCTGCTTCTTTGCATCCTTTTATCCTGAATGTCTCAGGTAAAGAAATATTTATGTGCCTGTTTACCTTCTTGGACCTTTCTGTCTCCCCTTGGAGAGATCTTGTACTGAAGTTACTCAAGAGGTGACAAGGTCAACAGCTTGCAGAGTAACAATCTTGGGAATAAAAGCTTTGCAGCCCCAATAGCATTGATACTCTTACAGTTAAACTTGTACTTAATTCTGCTTTGTGTTTTGTGTCATTCCAGAGAACTTGGGCAGGGGAGGTGGGCGTGGGTTTGTGTAGTGTTTCTGAGACTACCGATGCATGTGGAAGCTTGTCCAGCAAATTAGAAGAGATGACTTAAATAATTGTCCACTCCAATGGTTGTGTCCTTTTCCAAGCTGAGATCGGGGCTCAGCAGTATTTTTGTGCTCGCCTGTTTTATCACTTTGCCGAAATGAGTCTGACCATCTGCTGCTCCTAGACTGTGACAGAACGTGGCTCAATTGCTCCTGTCCCTGTGCAACTGGGGACAGCTGTACAACACCCTGGGGGATTTGTCCCTTAGGGGAACTCTCACGGTGGTTATTCAATAGCTTTTCCTGAGATTTAGAAATTGCATTTTCATCTTCTTATTTATTTTTAAAGAGCCATCAAGAGGGCAAAGGGAGGATTGTGCTTAATTAAACAAGTTTTTCAAGCATGAAAGTAAAACGCATGATTTTTTTTTTTCCTCTAATTTGTGGGATCACAGTGTTCTTCAAGCATAATGATGCTTTTTTTAGCCAAAGGCAGAAATAACATTAATCAGAGTCTTGGCCTTTTCTGGTTTGTTTGGTCTTATTCAAAACAAGAGTGAAGCTAATTTACACAGCTACTGTACTGTATGTTAAAATTAAAGACACTAGAAGTGTTTGTTGCTGCCTTCTGAATGGCTTACCACAAACTGTACTCCTACTTCTGTGTGAGCCAGTAGAGATCTTTGTATTGCTGGCAAATTATTTTCCCTCCCCTCTAAGACTATAGGAAAAAATATAGGAGAGTTGACTCCTCAGGGTAAAACTGACTAAATAATTACACACTGAGATGATAAAATGATACTGGCTAATGTTGCAGGGCCCTAGGCTATTTTGCTCATAGTTACTTGCTATAAAAAGCATAGAAAAGCTTAGTTAGACAGCTTTCTGTAACTTGTCAGTAGCAGGGCAGGGAAGGTCTTGGGGTTTCCAGGGAGTTGCATGTGGTGACATTTCTTTGAGACACCATGGTACACTCAGCCCACTGCCATCAATGAAGCCTCCCTTTATGATGTTTAAGGGGTGGTACTGTGGTTGTATTTTAGACTAATTCAGTGAATTCATGTGTGGTGAGGGGGTGAAAATCAGGAGCCTTGCATCAAAGCAAGTTATTTTGCTGTAATTGGGAATAGGAACTTTAATCTAAGTGTGGTTTATTTGATCCCATAGATTTTGAGGTATGACATCTATAACATATGTGTCCTGATATTTAAAAGAAAATTACTGTTGGTGGGCTCATAATACATCTCTAAGTGTACATTTCATATAAAATACATATCCAGTAGTCAGAGAAGTTGCAAAATACTATTTGCAATTATTAGGACAGAAGTGCTGAAGTGTCAGCCTGCCCTCTGTTTTGTGCAGGATTTACTTTACAGCAAAGAGTGGTGTGCTGCTTAGAATTCATAGAGGATACCACCCATTGTGATGTCTCTGAGCTTGTTTGCAGGCTCATCTATGTACAGTGCAAGAAATTATAGATTTGATGGGTATCAGGCCAGGGTAAATGCCAAAGATACTTCTGCTTAGTGAAGTTAACTTGCCTCCTTTTGGGCCCAGCTTGCCAGCTGTGCATATGAAGTGGAAAGCAACTATTGAAGGGTCTTTGGCTGCTTGATGGTAAAAAAAGTACATGTGATGTTGCTGTCCCACTATAAAGTTCCTAAGCATCTTCTCTCCTCCCTCCTTTACTGCAAGAAGAAGAGAGAAGCAGTACCAAGATGAAACTATGAGTCTATAAGGGAGAGTGACATGAACAGATGAAAGGTTGATCTTTGAAAGCTAACACAAGTTGCCTCTGGTCCCGAGACTTGCATACAAAGTTCTGAGGCTGAGCACACGATGTCCTGTCATCCCACTCCTATATAGTAACTATTGTGAGATTCTCAGCAATCCATGTGGCAATCAGTTGTCCTTGTTCACCAAAGCATCCCTTGCTGTCAGGCCTTTTGGATAACTTTTTTCCTAGAGCATTGCAACAAGACCGTGTAAATGCAGAAGTTTGGTCTTTTCTCAGGAGGGAAGAAACTGTCCCTTTTGTAGACCTTAGCAGGTGATTTTGCTACTCCAACTTTCTGAAGAGTGGTGCTGTCACACTGGTACATCTCCTTCCCAAGGTGGAAGGAACATAGTGAGGGGTGAATCTTTTGTGTTGGAGAAGGTTTCACTGATATGTGTCTTTTTCTGTACTGGTCTCTAGACTGCAGCCAAACAGTTAGCCCAAGTACTTCTGCATTCCCTCAGTGAGGACTGTTACTGGAGCCCTTTATCCGATCCACTTCCTGAGTTCATGAACAAGGAATATCAGTCTTATGTTAGCAATCTTCTTTGTCGGAGGCCTGAGCTGTACTCAGAAGAGAAGTAAGTGTTCATTTTTATTTCAGTTCATTGGAAGGAGGAAGGAGTCTATTTGAACACTCCTCAGTACTACTAATTATGTCACTGATTCATGTAGTAGTTTTGTGCCTTCCTGTTTTTCAACTTCCCACTAAAAAGTCTGCTGAAAAATAAAACCTTAAACTTTGAGTGTTTTCCCCCCACCCCAGGAAGAAGCAAGTCCAGCGAAAGAGCTGTCTTTGCTATGAAATTGAAATAATCTATTTAGTGTTCAGTATAACTCATCTAAGATATATTGCAGAGCTTTTAATTGTGTGAACCTGCAAAGACAGTATTACCTAGCAAATGAATTATGCATGAGATGTTTCAAGTTACTGCTTCTCTTGTGAAATGAGAAAGAGGCTGGCAGGATAACTCTTGAT
Organism: Ammospiza caudacuta; assembly: GCF_027887145.1. NCBI lineage: Eukaryota > Metazoa > Chordata > Aves > Passeriformes > Passerellidae > Ammospiza > Ammospiza caudacuta. The sequence continues at coordinate 31,205,950 of NC_080595.1, forward strand.
CTTCCTCAGAAAAATGTGTTCTGTCTTTCAGTGTGTACTGCCCTCAAGACAATGTAGAAGAGGCTCTTCTCCTCCTCCTAATCAGTGAATCCATGGTAAGCCAAAAATGAGTTTGTAGTATTAATAGTGCAAAGGGATATCTAGCATTCCATGTCTCCTGGTTGGTTTTGTTTACAGAATCTTCCCTAGATAAACAGAAGCAAAGCTTCAGATGCTGAGTGGAAATGCTATCTGTTATTTTATTAGTGGCACCCCCTTTTTTAAGTGGAATTTCAGTGAAGAGTTTGGGAATTGTCAATAAGAGACATTGATTGCATTCACCATAGCTGTATGCAGGTTCTGACATCCAGATACATTGTCAGTAGACAGACATTTCCATTCATAACATCTGTGTGGATTTATGGATCAAGAATGAGAGGAAGAGGCCTTGCCTAAAGCCAGGCATGATGGTGGTACCTGCTGTTTGGAATTGCAGGATGCAGTACTCTGCTTTCATGCCTTAGTCTGCAGTCGTTTGTTTTTTGACAGTTTCTGATGCAGTGATACAGGAAATCTTGTGACATGCAGAAACATTCATAATAAGCTGCAGTTAAATAATTAGATTTCTTCTATTTATAATGTTGGTGGCTTTAAAATATCCATTTAAGAGGCAGGCAGAAAACTGGAGGAAAAATAATTGCATGGAGACTTCTGGTAATTTTCATGTTCTGAGAAGATGCAAATGCACAGAAAATGTGTAAGAAATGTTTTCTGAAAATGTGTAAGTAATGTTTATTTTGCTTTAAATACAGAGTGGTCACTTGTACCTCAAAATGAGATTCAAAACCTTGGAACATCAACAACCTTCTTAGAAAATTTTTAATAACTTTCAGACAAATTGAAAAAAGATACTGTGGAAACTTTGGTTTTTGCTTTCTTCAGTTTTTCTTGTCTGGTTCTTCTGGCACAAGTTCTTTCCCTTTTCCACAAACTTCTATAGAAGAGGGCAATTTAATATTGTCTGCTTTTAAAATTCAGGGAAAAATTCAAGAGGTGGAACCACCCCAAAATATTAAACTGACTTCAAAATCATGTACTTCTGAGTGTTGCTATGTGCTCTTCAGTGCTTTCTAGATTAAATCTCTTCAGCGCATCTGCTTTGTGTTTTCAAGGGTTTTTCTTTAGTCAGAAGGGCTTTTCATAATTAGAAGTGGAGACTACAGGAGTGAGGGCTTGTAGGATATCATGTGCACTTCTATTAAAATCAGAAGTACTCCTGTCAGTGAGGGCTTGTTGGGGCTGCTCCAAGCAGGAGGAGGATTGAGGTCTGGAGCAGTGACAGAACTGGGATTGGATTTGCTGTTATAGAGTCCATATGGAACCTCAAACTCCACAATCTTGTTCTGCTGAGGAGGAGAAAGTTATCCCTACCTAATAGCATTTAAAATGTTGAACTAACTGGTCTTGTAGCTAAATTATGGATGAAGTAGTGTGCAAATGGTATTGGTAGAAACAGGACTGCTGTGGTGAGTTCTAGGTTAAGTAAGTAAGCTTGGTATATGCTTAAATGCTGCTTCTGATATATAGGAACTTCCTGGAGGAAGATGCAAGGCACTTTGATTTGCTACATATAAAACAAACAAGAGAAGCTCTTTTAGCAGAGCACTGTAGGAGCCACATAACTGTATTTCTGATTTTGGGGAAATGGAACATCTGAGCCTTCATCTTGCATCAGCCTTGCCACAAGTTTGTTCTAACTAAAATTCAGGACAAGTGTATAGAAATGCACTTAGGAATCACATGAATGTTCTTCCTAAGTGAAGGAACAGAGGGAGCAATCTAATTTTTACATATGTTTGTAATCCATAAATACTTTTGTGTACATTTTTATTATGGTACTTAGAAAGGGAAGTTTTGTTAACTTACGATGTGACGTTTCCCTAACAGCATTGCTGTAGGCTAGTGAGTTTTCTCATGTACAAGTTTGTTGTTTGTTTAAAGTGTTGGTTTTTAGTTTAGTGTGTGTGTGTTTTTTTTTTTTTCTTTAAAAAAGCAATTTATGGAAGCTCATGAAATGAGCTAACTAGAAGCAAATTTGTAATTGAGGGCTCTCCCTAATGATACAATGTTAACAGCTGAATAAAACATACTTTGCTTCCTGGAGACAATGTCAATGACAAGTGTTTCTGTGGGCCAGTAAGCAACATAGTTAGTGTTCCTGGATTTTGACTGGATTAGGTGTTCTTCCAGTATTTACAATTGTGAACCCCTTAAAATGAAACAGAAGTATGCAATTACATTGGCTTCTGTGATGCTTCGGTCTGTCAGAGCAAAACTGACCAGAAAGGTGGTACTTCTCTCTGATTTTTAAAGAGACAAAAGCAGTCAGGCCATTGTAACTCTCTTGCAGGACTGTAAAGCCGAACAGCTTCTTCACCTGTTCCTTAGTCCTGCTACTCTAAAATTACCTTGAAGAGGGACAGAATTAGGGGAAGGAGACACAGAAAGAAATTTCAGCTTGTGGAGGGGACACTGAGTAGAGATGAACTGGGGAGGAGCATAAATCATCAGAGAACTTCTAAGTAAATGTGTACTGAAAAGGAGATGTGGTACTTTTTCAAGAATTATACACCTGGAACACCTTTGCTGCTGAAATCCACTTTGTTTTTATGTTTGACTTGCCTTCCTAAGGTGAAGCTGACATCTGCTTTGCCAGAATCTGTGTGACTTCCAAGAAGATGTTATGGGAGGGTAAAACAGTTCCTGTGAAGGAGAAAGCAAGAAATTGCCTTGAGATTCTTGAAAGCCAGAGCCTATTTCTCACCAAACCTTCTCTGGCTCTTAATGGTGGACACTTCTGGCTTGTGGTTACTTATCCCTTTCCCTTGCATTGCAAGGGACTCAGTTTGCATATTCTGGTGGGATGAAATGAAAATATATTCAAAAGAGGCAATTAACAGTTCCTTCACTATTTCACTCTGCCTTTGAGCTGAAGAATGTGAAAGGTTTTCAAATGGCCAAATAACATGGAATCCTCTTTCATGGCTCTGGAGATGTGTGGATATATTAACACTTTCACTGAAAGCTTGTAGCCTGCTTTGCCATGGCATCTCACGAATTGCCTCCTGTGTTCTTTATGTCCTGTTAAAAATGGGAACCTATTTTCATAAGCTGAGGTATCTCAGTAAACAATGAGAAGAATCCTGGTTGTTGAGCTTGGCAAATGTTCCTTCTCTGTGCCAGCTGTTCTTTAGTCACAGCCTTTGGCTGTAGAGTTCTCATGAAGGAATCTAGCGAAACAAATCAGGCAGCCTGAAGATTGCCACAGTCAAAGCTGTTTTTATGGGTGTTTGTGGCCTCCTGGCTACTCTGTCATTCCTTTTGTATAGCCTAAGTTATGGTGTGGATGGGCTGTGTTTCTGAGAGGACAAAAATGGTCTCCTTCAGACCAAGAAGACCAGTTGGTGACAGCCTTTACAAGCTCAGGCTGTGGCAGAATGATGTGCTCCTATCACGTGTTGGAGAAACATGGCCTTGCCTATTTTTAAACCACTAGTCCTCTCTTTTACTGTATTTAACCCATCTAAACCAGTGACACTGATTGTGAGGAGAACTGAGGACATATTGTCACTTGCTGCAGTGTGATTTTTCTGCTTCACCTACCAATGGGAGCAGGACTGGTTCTGCCATCAGAGACTTTGGTGCTTTGAGCTGCAGGGTGTAGACAGAGGAGGTTTGGCATGACTAACCCTTAGCTGCAGTTTTGTTTATTTTAATAGCTATTCCCAAGAGTGTGCAGAGTTGACTGCACTGCCCTTAAAGTTAGCCAGAAGCTTCTCAGAGCGAGGAATGGAACACTTCGTATTACTTTTCTGTGTTTACTTTTGAGGTTGAAAAAGAAAAGGAAAAGTTCTTTGTTTGCATTTAGAAACCTTCCCTTCTTTAATCTGAGGTCCAACATACAGTCTGAAATGCCTTTATTCAGTGCTGGCAATGCTGGCTCTTACAACTGGGGAATTTGGCTGATGTGGTCCACCAGACAAACTAGGTAACATGGTTTATTTTTTTTTTGGCTCTGTATTCATTCATACTGGAAATAAAGCTCCTTGTATCCAAAACTAATAAATTCTGTGCCTGTGTAACGAAGATTAGAAATGTCATCCACATCTTATCTCTGACTTGAATCCCTAAAGGCGATTTGACCTTGGAGGGCCTGAGAGCATGAAACAGATGGTGAGGGGGAAGAGAGATACTGGGACTTGTCCTGTTCTTTTTACTGGTGAGAACAAACTCATGGCTGAGAGCGTGCCTTTAACAGAATCATGTTAGACCTGTGTATTTTTAAACACAGAAATAAATAAAACCTGTTAGCTCTTCAGTTCCTAGTTTTATAAAATAACACTGTCCAACAAATGAGTTGGGGAAGAAGAATCTCTTGTTGCTTTTGTAGGCTGGTTTTTCCTTTTTCCCTTTTGTTTTTTTAATGGCACCAAGCCCAGTGATGATACAACAGCTGTATGACCATCATGCCTATTTTACTGAGGGCCATTGGACTGTGGCAGCTGAGAGAGACAACTGGGGGCAGGGTTGCCTGCTCTGTTGGTTCCTGCCAAATCGCACTTGTGCATTTACAGTAGCAAATCTGGCTGTCTCTTAACCGGTTTGCAAGGCAAAGCTATGTGTTTGGGACCTGCAAAGATGGACTGCAGAATGTTTCTAGTGGGAAATACACTACCTCTGCTAATTACCTCTTGAATAAATGTTTCTAATGTGAGTTGCTAGAGAGCAGGGTATGAGAGCTTTTTTCCTTCTGCTTTGCAAGGAAGTCTTGTTTCCAGACTTGCAAGGAGGATGTAAATTCTTGGAAGATAGCTTTCTAAATCCAGATAACTGTTAGCAAATGGATGACTTTGTTACCCAAGATAATATCCATAAACAAATTTGCTTACTTTCTGCTTCTCTGTCTTCATTTTGTGTAGGGTTGTGTGGATGTTTTGGATGGGGCTGTATGTCTGTCTTACTTTCAGTGATGTTTCCAGAATTAGTTCTGCTACAGTACAAGGTGTTAGAATGCACCTGAAACATGTAAAATATATCTATGTGGTCATATTTAATAGGCAATTATAAGGGGCTGTTTTGATGAATTGACATCTGAATTGGACCCCAGTAACTTCTGGTCTGTTGCTTACCAGAAATGAGACAGATGCCATGTGGTTCACAAGGGGATAAGTTTTCATTTGCTGTGCTTCTGGTCTGAAGTGGAATGAGTTGTACTATATCTGAGAGGAGTTTTGTGAGTTACTGGGGCATGGTTTGTCCTCCCTGTTCTACCCACATGCCATTTTCACAGCAGCTATGCAGTCAACCCTTAATATTTTCTTTGCATATGTTAGTGAGGGAAACCTTCAGGTGCTGTGTAGAGATGATCAGTAACTTAGGCAAAAAGTCTGTAGCCTCTTGCATTGAACAGGTTCTTGCCATTGTGAAGAATTAATTTGTTTTATTGGCAGTACAGGCAAAACAGCCAGAAGGGAGACCCAAAGGATATAGGCTAAATATTCCCCAGCTCTTAGCAGAAAAGGCATCAATTGCATGATTTCAAAGGGCTGTTGTCAATCTTACACACACGGCATTTGTTTTTCTCTCTTAATGGTAGTATTGAATCACACCAATTACATTATTACAGTACACTGTGTAAAACATGCTGCTGTTCTGTATAGATGGGTTGCAGTGGATCTGGCAATTATGTCTATTATGAAAAGACACAAGTTGAACATTCGAATGCCCATGAATTAGGGGGCAGGCAGCAGGCACTCATTAAAGATTTTAATTGCTTTCTTTTTCTTCTTTGGAAAAAAGCAGGGGAAGCCATGTTTCAAAGTGAGCAATTAAAGGATACTTCATAGCTAATTGCTGTGAGAAGGGGCTGCTACATGGAATATACTCTATTGTAATTCATATGATTACTTGACGTTTTATTAAGAAACACATCTTTGTACCGTGGTAAATTTAATTTTCTGCAGTGTAACTGTGTGCGTAATAACTGCTGAAGTAATGGCTGTTTTGATTTGCTGTGGCTCTTTTCCTTCCTTCCTGAAATAAACAAGCCATAAATAAATATCACTGATGTACAGCAAATCCTCTGTGGACGGGGGGGTTTATCTGGTTTGCAGGTGAGTGTCCTGTGTGTGTGGGTAGGAAGGCCCAAGCTGTGTGCAGCTCAGCACCGCGGCTGCTCGGAAAGGCAGAGCCAGCACAGGTCTCAAAGTCCCCTTTGGTGGCATTGCTGTGTTTGGAGCCAGAGCGAAAAGCCCTGCTGACCCCAGGCTCTGTGCCCTATCAGGTTCAGAGACACCACAGGGCCTGAATGCTGGGTTAGCTCAGGGCTGCCAGCCTGGGCTGGAGCCCCTTGGGGGTGTGTGGCCTGCAGACGGGCTGTGCCACTGGGCTGTGGAAAGAGGGGCTGAAGATTCTCAAGGTCCTAGGTCTGGGCTAACTGCAAAATGTGTCCAATCTCCCCAGATAGGACTGCTGTCATGTCTGAGCCCCCTACATGCACAGCTAATTGTGCCTTATGCATCCCAAAATTTCCAAGTGTGATGCATCTCTGGGTTGCTCAATTACCTTGGAATACTTCAAAAAAAGGAACATTTACTGTATATTTTTGCTTTTATAATGCAAGTTATGCTAATTCCCCGTGGTGCAACTTGTGTTGGTAGCACTGGTGTCTTTCCCCATCCCATAAAACAGCCTTGAACAGAGCTTCTCTAGGTGTGACTTTTCATCTCTCCGTCCTGCTTGTATGCTGTGAATTATGTGTGTGTGACAGTGGGAACAGCTTAAAGGGAATAGTCACGGTGGGGATGTTGAAAATGTATTTGTAGCTATGTTTTACTGCTGCTAATAGTGGAGAGGGAGGAAATAATGCAGTAGGACAAATTGAAATTGCTGCTTATGTTATGGATACACTGCTTGAGACCAGTGTTGTACAAATAACCTTTTTTCCAATTGTGTTCAGGAAAATTAGTGGTCTGAAACAACAGAAATACGAGTGCTGAAAAAATGTTGGTGTTAATAGCTTAGAATTTTTTGCATTCTCAATGCAAAATGAAGTGTCTCTCTGTGTACATTTCAATAGGTAAAATTCCCCATCCCACAGAATGGGGGTATTCTTCATTGCAGTAACTCTGCAACTGTTTTGCCCCTGTACTTGCCAGTGACTGTCAGGATTTCTCACTGACAGATTAATACTTACAAAAACTAAACGAAGGCAAAGAAAATAAAAAGGTTGATGATGATCTGAGGGACAGCAGCCTGCCTTCTATGAGAGGCAGGCCAGGCCACAGAGACATGCCAGTTTCCTGAGTGGGTTTCAGGAAATAGTGATTCATATTCCCTTCTCTGAGCTCTGTATGGACACTGCAGTAGTACCTTGAGCCTTACTTAGGACAGTGATTTACCTTATTGTGTTAGACACAATCTATATTCTTGCTACTGTTCAGTCAGTTTTTTTATGAGGTTTGTGCCTTTTGGTTTTGGGGTTTGTGGGGTTTTTATGTCTCTACTATAATGTGGGCTCTTGATTTATTTCTTTAGAGCAGCTGGAATTAGCAATTGGGAATAGATTCGGTATTAAAGAAATTGTTGAGATAGAAGTAACAATGAATTTGCTAGTGGCAACTTTTATGCTTTTATGGAAGCATAGAGAGTGATAGATTGCAAAGACCTTCTATAGCTTTTAGATTGAAAACCTTGAACAAAATCAGCAGGTCTATGACCTTCTTGGAAAGAATATTCATCATGCCTATGCATATGTTGCATTTAACTGCTGTCTGCTTGGGTAAAGTATGATATATACAATACATAATACTGCAATTTTAGAATGTTGCATCTATGCAGTATGCCCTGTATTCCTGCTTTTGCAGGACTGGGGTGTATTCTTCATTCTAGTACCAGTATCTGTGGCAAAACGTGATGGACAGTCATAAGTTTTGATTAATTTTGTGTCTGTGCTAATGCATCCACTTAAAAATCATAGCTTGGTACTTGATGGATACCCAAAAAAGCATCAGGCTGTAGCTGACTGTAATGGGAGGTTGTTGATGAGATTACAGAGCCTGTGGGTGCTGTCTCAGTAGCTGTTTGCTACAAACAATTGTCATAACAATGTAACTGGTGCAGAAAAAGCTGTTAATGCTATTGTATATATGTGGGAGGATTCGCTTGGCCATAAGGATCATACAGTATATGGCTTTACTTAACTCCTTTATTTCCTTTTAAAGTAGCAGTTTTATGTTAAATCCAAACAGAGCTTAAGCATGTATTTATTTTTTAATTTTTTTTTAATTCTGCTAATAAAGATAGACAAGCTATGCCTCTGTACTCTTGGCAGAATTTTTAAAGTCGTTTTCATTCTGTCATGCATTCTGTTTTTCTGAACTATTTTTTTAATCACGAATTGCATCTTTTGCAGTAGCATGAAAAAGAAAAATGCCTTTGTGGCTGCAGGAGTTGCTGTAAGTTTATTTGTGCAAACACTGGACTGGGTCTGATCTGTCAGCTTGCCTTTAGCTGCAGTCACCATTTAGCTCTTGGTTGAGATTGTGTTAGTTGTCAGTAATTTTGTTTGCAGTCTCGGCTGGAAGCTGTGATGAAGAGTGCTTGGAACTGGGGCATTACACAGATAAAATCATGATGAGACAGCTGCAGCTTAATCACAATGAAGTACGTGTGGGCTTTAAGGGCTGCATATTCTGGAAATTTTTATTATGCTTAATTCCATGTTTAACCTTTTTACAGAAAAAAATAATCTCACCACAATTAGAAAGAAATAGGTGTAAGATTATAGTTGTATTGTAAAATAAATCTCATAACCTTCCTGTTTCAAGGAGGGAACATTTTGTTTGCCTTTGCTCAAGGTGAATTTGCTGGCAGTTTTCTTGATTTTTCTGCTGTTTTAGATGTCTAGACTTGAGTGTCTGATGTTGCACCCCTTTTAGCTGAGAAGCCCAGGGCAGTATGTCTGTGCTATCAGATGGTGCTCAGGCTCAGTGGCGTCCAGCACTGCCTCTCCCAGAGGCTGGGTAGTCTCGGTGAGGCCCTCTGTGTTTGGAAACCAGAAGGAATTTTCCCTTTACTCTAGAATTGTAATCTCCCTCTTTGCGCTCAGAAAAGCACAAAGGGCTAGGATTCGGAGGTAAATCTGAGTCTGTGGCATGTGGCATTTTGGGACGTACTCAGAAACTGCTGAACTGATTGTTTCTGTCAAAAGTAATGTTTCTTCCCGATCTAGGCCCAGCAATGTACTGATAAATTAGCAAAATTAAGACATGTTTTATATATTTGAAAAAAACAATTTGTTATTGCATTGCCCAAACCTTTAATTGCTTTAAGTTGATGACAGGCAAATCTGATTACTTTGGCAACCTGCTCAAATTAGACAATAAAAGGTCAGTAGCAAAAAAGAACAACAAAAATGGGTGCTATTGTGAAGAAATCTAGTGTAGACACGGAAGATAAATTATGAAACTTGAAAGCAGTTATCACAGTTCCAGGCAATTGAAGTAATAAGGAAGATGGTTTAAGGATGGCCTTGAATTTCTGAATTATTGAGGAAATGGGATCTGGTAGGTCTGTTTCATAATGCTCTAATTCTGTGACACAAATCCAGATGAGATATGTGTAGCAGTTCCTTCCTGTAGGTACACCTATTTTCTTGAGTTTCCTTCATGTGGGTAGAAAACAGCTCTGTGGAAGCACCTTTGTTACGGTGGGATAAACTTTTTTAAAAAAAATCTTGAGATGATTTTAAACAAAATGCAATGAGTGGTGGTGTAGCTTCCTATGGAGGAGTCAGTTTTGTTGTTCTCTCCTGGTTTCTGATGGCTCTCTCGTGTGTGCGCAGGCGAACCGGGACGCAGTGATCAGCCGCGCCCCAGAGCAGCAGGATGACCGAGCCGTCAGCCTCCGGGACGCCTCTGCAGTCTACGACCTCCTCAGCATCACACTGGGCAGAAGAGGGCAGTATGTGATGCTGTCTGAGGTACCTCCCTCGGCCTCTGCCCCTCCAAACACGCTGGCAAAGCCCCTCTTCATGGTGGCTTGTCAGGGAAGGTGAAAATGGAGCGTGCTGTCAGCAGAAACAGCTGCAGAGCTGTGGCTGCACAGGCTAGAAAGGCACACAGAATTGTTGGAGACATTAACATAATTTATGTGTAGGCACTTGAAAAAAGTGGCTGCCTTTTGAAGCAATGGTGTACACTAGCAAGTCCCATTAGCTGAGAAGTGTAAATGTGTCTTGGTTTGGAAAGACAGGAGGCTGCTAAGGAAGGCAGGAGCCTCCCCGGAAATGGAGAATGTAATCCCTCCCCAACCCTCTGAATTGCTATAAATTTTAAGTTAAGGGGGTCTCAGGAAAAAATATGGGAGCAGGAAATAATAGTTCTTTAATAGGGAAGAAAATAAAAGGATGAAATAAACAATGCGGTACACTAGAACAACCCTGACAGAGTCAGAACCCAACCTGACACCCTGTGGGTCAGGGTGCTGGTAGCAGTCCAGTTGGAATTCTGGCTGCAGTCCTCCTGAAGTGTCAGCTGTGGCTCTGTTGGAGCAGGGGGTCATGTAGAAAAGGACGTGTTCTTTCTCCAAAGATCCAGTGGAAGAAGAGGCAGCTGCTGTTCCTTTGGGGAATCCAGTGGAGAAGCCGTGCTGGTGTTCCAGAGCCTCCGGATTATATCTGGGTAGCAGTCCTTGGCTCCTCCCTCTGGGCGGAGCATCTCACAATGGGGTGCTGTAGTTCTTATCAGTCATGCAGTGACTTCAATAGTCTGTTATCAGCAGATGTCCCCTCCCCAGGGAGGAGTGATTGTGGTCACTCAGAGAGAGAGATAAGGCAAACTGCCCACTTGACACGAGACAACTGCCATACAGATGGGAATAGAATACGTCTTGCCTTGCAATCTGGAACAAAACAGTGTCATTAAAAAAAAAAATCACCTGGGTCTCCAGGGCCACAACAGATTGTTTCCTGACCCAAGCAGCAGTCTTGACAAAAGGCGTAAGGAAGAAAATAAATAAAGTCTGATATTCCGTTCATAATTTCTTTCTCAGTGCTTGGAGAGAGCCATGAAGTTTGCATTTGATGAATTTCACCTCTGGTACCAGCTTGCCCTGTCCATGGTAGCTTGTGGAAAGGTAAGGTTCAAACCAAAGGGCTCAGAAAGGGCACATTTTCCTCTGGAAGAGTGGATCTGGATTACTTGTTTGAATGTGTAGTGTCATGTGTGGGAGTAGGTGCCAGCAGGCAGGTCTGTGAAAGGACAAGTGCTCTCCTTTTAGTCTCTGATTGCACTTTGTGATGAGGGGTGTGCACTTGGTATTGAGTACTGTTCTTTCTGTGTAGTGTTTTTTCTCATTACCGAGGAGAAAAATGGATTTTGTGCATAGCTGTGGGTTGAAAAGCATTATACAGCTGTCCATTGTCTGCAGGTTCAACATAAATGGGCTTAGTATAAGAAAGGACTGATGTCTAAAACTGCCATCAGTTCTCTCTGTGTCTCTGGGCACTTGACTTCAGCTGTGGTTTCTCCATCTGTTAAAGGAAATCTAAATGTTTTTTCGTAGAGAACTTGTAAGTTTTAATATTTTTGAAGTGCTTGGTGTAAAACGTGGTCTAGAAAAAGAAAATGTGAATGTTGGCATGGCCATGTGTTTCAGCATAAGTGTTTTTTTAAAATTAGTGTGGTATTTGTGAAAGTCACAGTAAACCACTGAGATGGCTGAAATGTGGTTGTGAGAAGTAGGCAAAGGTAACAGGAGCTGTTCTTTATTAGTCTTAAAAGAGTGAACTTCCTGTAGGAAATGTAGATGGTACAAAATGTAGCCAGTTCATTCTGGAGTCTCCACCTACATGTTTGGGAGGTATGAGCAAATTGATGCTGTGCAAAAGTGGACCACCTAATATGGTCCTATATTCTGTGCCCATGGAGTGTACAGGAATCCATGTGGACCTGAGTGGAGACCACCAACTAGCACTCACTTGCCAAATTCCAGCTACTACTGGTCTTTTATGGCTATAGGCTGAGCTGGAAACAGTGGCCTTGGCATGGAAATAAGAGATGAACCTATGCTTTTGCAAAGAAATTGTCTTGTGATGTGTAAGTGGCTGCAAAGCTTGGAAGTAGTCTGAAGAAATACCTTTACTTTTGTGAGCATAGGTAAAGCCTTATCTTGGAAGACTGTCTATTGTTAAGTATTCTATTTCCAAAAAATGGTAGAACAAGGAGAGAAAGTCTAATAAAAAGCATCAAATGTGACTAAAGGTATAGTAAGCAGTACTATGAAAAGACTGAAATGATTTTTTCACCTTAAAGGGGAGGAAAAAAAGTCCGAGAGAAGTCTGCAAGAGCTTTTAAAAGGAGGGATTAATCTTGTCTGTGGTGGTTAGGACAAGATGTGATGGCATCTAATTGCAACAACACAAGTTCATGTTTCTTATTAAGCGGCAAAAAAATAAGGATAGCAGAACACTGGAAAAAGAGTGCCCTGTGGAGATTGTGTGGAGCCCAAATCACTGGGGAGCTGTGGAACACCATAGGCAAAGCTGTAGTGACCCCTCTGTGAGGCACCAGGGGTGTCTTCTGTGGGACCTTGCAAACTCTGATTCTGTTCTGGGACTCCATCATTGTCTCCTTTTAAATATAACAGATCTGGCTGATTTATGAGATACCAAAGCTTTGGCAATGCATATTAGATCAGCAGGGAGCTGAACAGAGATCTTGAGTCAGGAGCCTCAGAGATTGCTACAGAAGTTTAGTACAAGCATTTCAAAATCCAATTCCAAGCTTGAAAGCAATGGCTAGACTCAGTCATGTGTAAGGAAACCCAAATGTACTGGTGGAATACTTTAACAATGAGCTTGGTGCCATGGTGCTAATACCTTGCACTGACCTATGTCAAGTGGGGGCTGACATGTCATGTCCAGCTCACCTTGGAATTCAGCTGGAGTTAGCACAGTCCTGCCCTCTGTGTCTGTGCAAATCCTGCAGCTACCTGAACCCTTGATACTGAGGACAGCAATGATACACAGGCCATGACAGAAAGGCTCAGAATCTTACCATGAACATGGGGTTTATCTGGGAGTTCTGTAGGCTTTACAGGTTGTGTGACCTGATTCTCAACAGCAGACAATGCTATAGCTCTAGTAATCTTCTGGAGAGCAAATGAAAGATTTTAACTGCTGATGTTTGAGAGTGAGTGTATGGAGAGAATAATTGTGCTTCAGTTTTAGGTTAGCATAGATTAGGAGAAGTGGGGCCTGATCTTTAGGTTCTAACAACTTGAATGGCAGTTCCATTCTTGTCCATTCTGTGTTTGTATATCTCTTCACCTTCCCTACCTGTTAAAGAATATTTGTTACTTAGATATTTGTGTTGCTCTTTATGTTTTTTATCTCTGTAGTTGTCCTATCTTTTCAGATTTTGAAGTACATCATGTCTTTTTGCCTGTACTTTAAATATTTACAAGGTAAAATGTCCTGATCTTGCTTATTGATGTAAAAGTGCTAAATGTTCTGAGCCCTATATGGGTCAGAGGGAATTCCCTTACCCAGCAATCCCATCTGTGCAGTATTTCACTTCTAATCCCAAAGTATTCCCTGAGGATTCCTGTCATATACTCTGCAATGCGTCATCTTGCTAATGGGAGATGTGGCATACATTTTATATTGCTTTGCAGCTTGATAGCAGGACAGAGTTCATTTACAAGCAAGTGCTCCAGTGTAGCAGAAAGAGCTGATGAGAAAACAGTATGGTCAGTCTAGACTGCACAATGCAGAGTACACTTGAGCTTTTATAGGTGAAGATCTATTTTCACCTGTCTCAGTCACAGCCAATTCATGATCTCATTTCTTGGTAATGAAACCTCACATCCTGCAGCATTACTTGTTCTGCAGTACAGCAAATTGCACTCATAAATCCTAGGCATGACAGGAACAGTTTTATCAACCTGTAAATACTGGAAACTTTGGTTTCTCTTTTTTTTAAACATGTTTTTAGGATTTTCAATTCTGACCTTCTTAAAAGTGCCATAAAATCCTATCTCACCCTCTATTCTATACTGAATTTAACTAGAGATATGTTTCATTTGTATATTCAGACTATGTCAATTAAGTCAAATTTCAGTGTAGTTTCTTCTTCTGCCAGACGAGAAATTGCCAAATAGTGATTGTCATTTTTCACAAGTGATCAGTCTGAATGTCAGGCCAGCCACCTTGGCTCATTACCGCACGTAGGCTTGAGTTTACACATTATTCTGAAAAGCATGTGTCTTAACAAAAATAGGCACATCACTTCAGTGAGTTCCTACAGGCCTTGGGGCTTCCTAAAACGGTAAATGAAAAAACTCAGGGAAGCATAACCTTTCTGTCTGTCTTTTATCCACTTAAGTGATGGAAATAATGGAGTGGCAGCAATTTCACTTTCCTGTGTTTCTCAGAAACTTGCACCATAAGAGATGGTGTGCTCTGGTTGTTTTTTAACCCATTTTTAGGAATGCCTTTTATATTGAGCTCTATTCACTGAACAAGAGGGGCATGTACATCTAAATGACAAAAATCCACCATTACATTTGAAATACTTTTGTAGACAAATTTAGATGGGAAAGGAAAGGAAGCGCTGGGAAAACATAGACAATGGCAAAGACGTGGTGGGAGATGTCCTATGTCACCAAGTGCAGTTCTGAATAGGCCAAAGATGTTTAAATCATTCTAATACAGTAGCCCTGTTCCTGTGGTGCTGAATGCTGAATTCTTCACAGATGCTTTGAGTTCCTTCTGCTGGTAATAACCTCAGCTGTGTGGCAGTATCAGCTGGGGGCTGAGTGGTCATTGCAGCTCCCTGCCTCGGCTGCCGTGCGTGGCCAGGCGGGAGGCTGAGTGGCAAGTGGTGTAATAGCTGGGTGCCATCTGGCAGGGTCCTCAGGCACTGAGACAAGCCACTGTCCTGCTGCCAGAGTCAAACCAGTGCAGACAGTTGCATCTGCTCATCTCAAGATTTTGAAAAAGTGACCAGTATTGAGCAACATGGGGGAAGGAAGGACCAAACTTGTTTTTACAGAGTGGAAAAGACTTGGTAGCGTTCACAGCAGAGAAGAGAGCTTGGGGTAGATTTGTTCTCTGCTGCTGCTTTCCATCTCAACAGTTTTCTCTGGAGGTTACCAGCACACAGCCCTCCTGCAGACTAGGATAGCTCTACTGGCATTTCTGAACTTGGAGGCAGAATTATCAGTGTCTAGATGATGTATTACAAGCACAAGGGATGTGTAATAGGGTCCTTGTGCACTCACAAGCATTTCCTTGGCCTTGGACCAGTTGGATCAGTTACATGCTCCTTTTTCAGGTCCCTTTCCACCTACTACCCTCACACAGGGCAGAGCCTGGGTGTCCCAAAGTGTTGCTGGAGCTCCCTGGGATAGAGAAGAAGTGCATAGTGAGTAGGCTCTAGCTTAAGTTTATGGTACTTAAGAAAGTCTCCTAGATCTGCATTGTGAGTGTTAAAATACATGCCTTGGACAGCATGTTGCAGCGTTGATGCCTGTCTTCTGCCTACCATACAAGGAGCAAGATTTGTGTTTAGTGATACCAACTTGCCATTTTTCTAATGGTAATGAGGGAGGGATTCTTCAAGGATAGCAGTGAAATTATTCTGTGAACACAACTGAGTCTGTGTAGTCTAAAAGTGCTGGGTGCCCTAGTTGAGCCGTTCAACTCTCATGAGTCTTAATCTTTAAGGTACAGTAGATGTTTATTGTTGTTAGTGTATGCAATGCATGGGAACATTTTCACAGTCATGTTCAATGTCTCTGCCTGAAAAAACCCCACAACACAACTTGGTTGGTGAATGAAGAACTTTAGGATGTGTGTTTCTGGAGAGGAGGAGTGAGCAGTAATATAGCCTTAGGCCAGCTGATGGAGGGCTGGAGTATCTGCTAGGAGAGGATAATTGCGCTCACCCCTCAGCTGTGTGCTCACTGAGAGGCTGAGGTACCTCAAGAGTGAGTAAAGGAAGAGCTTGGGAACAACAGAGGGGTCTGTGGGGAAAAGCCTCTGTGAGAGCTCCGGGGAGCTGGAGGCAGGTACCTGGAGGCAAGGACTGTGCTCAGCAGGCCTTGTGCTGGGTTGCTCATGGGGGTTATGTTTCCTCTGGTGCCTGCCACACAGCTCTCCAGCCCTGCAGAACATGGCCAGCTCAGTGCTTGCCTTGAAGACAGCAGTTGTGTGACCTCAGAGACTGCTGCATTGTTGCTGACCCTCCCCAGCCCCCTCAAGCCCATACTGAGGGCAGCACAGGAGCAATGGTCAGCACTGCCCTGTAGGTAGGTAGACCTGGCAGTAGGGGATGCTCCAAGCATGATACCTTGCAAAATGAGGCAGCTAAAGCTGCTTTCAGCTACACAAAATGCTTCTTTCTGCTTTTAGCCATTATGTTTGTTCTTCTTTAAGGCAACAGGGAAAAAAAATCACGCATGTCTACCTGAATGGTTTTCCTAATCATGTAATGCTTCAGGAGGTGTCTGGTGTTATACAAAGTAATTGAATCCTTTTTGGCATCTGTCATTCAGCTGTGTTTTTGAGGGACTCCAGCTCTTCCCAGAGCTAGTCTTGCAGTGTCACTGTCCTCCCTGTGGCTGCTCAGCAATTGGAGATACTGCAGTCCTGCCCAAAGCTTGTGCTGGCAGCATTTTTAAGGTTTTGAAACCAGTATTACACAGACGTGAACTCTGATTTTGGAGCCCTTAGCAAGTTGCTGATACACACTGGTCATAGCCAAATAATGACAAGCTAATGCCTGAGCTGCTCCTATCTGTGCTGCACCCAAAAAAAGGAATCCTTCACCTTATTTAAGCAGTGCAGCAAAAGCAGATGTCTCTAAGTGCTTCAAGGAGCTTCAAGTTTGACTCAGCCGTGCCTGTATTGCCAACACACAGCTTTCCAGAAGGTTAGAAGGAAAGTTAAAAATATATTTAATACATAATTCTGCAGCAACAGCAGACAAATTTTATGATTTAGGCTCTTCCTTCTGTTGGTATCCTTGCAAAAGCTTAGGCTGGTTGCTAGGCAACTGACATTAAAAAAAAAAAGTACATTTCTCTTTGTATTGCAGGCAGGAACCTTGGGAGCAGCAGAGGCCTCGGATGGCTCCTTAAATAGCATTGCTGGGGAATGAAAGTTAAAATATTGAACATTCATTGGTTAAAGATCCTGTTACAAAGGTCAGCTATCTTGGGGATATTCAATAGTTTGGTTTCTTTTGGTGCAAAGGAAAGATTAGAAGGGAGTTTGTCTGTGTGCTGTAGATAGTACAAAAATGGAAATTTCCTAAGATGCCTGGCTGTTGAGCAGAATACCTAGGTGGGCTCTATAATTGCCTTCAGGCTTAACTCTCTTTTCTTGACAGAAAGTGTGAAGTGAGGTGTTTGTCACATTAGCAAGTACAAATGTGTGCTTATAGATCTTAGAATGTAAGAGGTACTTTTAAGAGGGAGTATTTGAAGCTGCTTAACTCCAGTGCTCTAATTTGATAAACACAAAGCAAAAGAAAAGGGATGGAATCAGTTCCTGTGTTAAGAGAAGTAAATGTCTTAGGGGAATAATGTTCATGCTGAGATTCACAGAAATCTCTAAATTCAGTGAAAGCTAACAGCAAAACTACTGGTTGCAGAGTTCTTAATTGCTTGCTCATTCTCTCATCTTTCTGTGTCAGTTCAAGGCCATTTATATCTAAATGGCTGTGAATCCCAGGACACAGGGAATAATAATTCTTGCATTGGGATGAAATATTTCCTCCACTTCCCCACAATCGCTTTGAAATAGTGCAGTTTTTAGACAGGATGATGCAAGAAATACAGCAGCACTAGTTGTAGAAATTAATTTGTATACTAAACTGCCAGGTAAATTGGGAAGGAGGCTGTCTACCAACACACCATCTTGAGGAATATTTTTCCTTCTGGCTGAAAAGTAGCAAAGAAGCAAAAAACTAGGGAGGTTTATGGAACCTGTGCAAGAGAAGAGCAACTGTTCATGGCACGTCACAAGTCTGTCAGACATTATTTACTGTCTGGAAATTAATCTTCCTTTAACTTATATCTGTGTTTTCTTTATCTTCTAAATATAAAATGGCTCTTTTATTTCCTTTTCTGATTGCTTTGGTATGGTGAGAGAGCAAAGGAGAGGAAAGAATGGGAATTGTGTTGGAGTAATCCAGAAAAACCATTAGGGCAGCATCTATGGGTTTACCATAACTGATGGCAAATTCTCTTGAGCCATTTGGAAAAGGAAGAAAGCAGATTAACTGTAGGATGCTCTTGGTTCCCTTCTGCCAATGTGCAAACATCTTTGAGGAGTATGCCTCCATGCTTCATTATTGAATTAGTAAATAGGGAGTGGGAGTTGTGTTCTGTGTTTGGATAGTTATTTTTCTTTACATTTTATTCACTTACAGAATTCAAAACCATGGCTACTATAATTATGCAGGAGGATGTGTCCTCGCCATGCTTCCCCAATAGCTTCCTTGTGATTCCTTGCTCTAGATGAGAGGCCAAATGAGACCTCGCTTTCTGAAGTCCTAGGGAACTGATTCTAGTGCAGTCATTATAAGCCAGCAATTAGCAAGTTAAATAGAAACACCATAAATCCTGGCTTGAATCATTATGTGAGCCCCTCTGAAGCTCAGAATCATGAGTGGGAAGCATGTGCTCACTTGGAATTCAATTTCTGCTCTTCTCAAAACATGCCTCACCAATAAATCAAATTATTATTGCCTTGCAGTGAATCTCACAAACAATGCACTTGGCTGCCTGGTCCACCCACACTAAGTGAAAGAATATGTACATTTTAATTACCAGATTATTTCAATGTTGCACAAACACTGTTTCATATTAAATATTTTTACAAACCAATGATATTCAATAATGAATGCTTGATATTTTTCCCTGGCTATTAATGTCTGTAATTAGTATCTTTAAGAAACCTTGATATTACATGTCATGCCAGTCTCCTCTAAGTAAGGTCACTGTGGGAGTGGGATATTATTTCTCCTGTCATTCCTTGACTCATGTTTTCATCATCTGTATAAAATATCTGCTGAGTAAATTTTTCAAGGTGAAATTATATAATATCTCTTGAATTTTTAAAATGCAGCTGGGGAGAAAGGCTTCATGTCACCCTGTTTCCAAAACCACTTCTGCTCCATATGTTTAGCTGCAAATTTTATAAACTTCTTTAAAATGACATAACTTTGTAAATGTTTTAGGAGCAGCGCAGAAGTTTTGCCTCTTGCTCTGTAAATCCATGTTCAGAAGCTCTCAAGTGCATATGTAATGAAGTGACTCGACACCTGAGGTGTTTGTGTGTAGGCACAAGGTGGGACCTTCTCCTGTGCAGCACTCTGTAGTCACTGCTTTGCAGTGGCCTCCTGAGCAGGCCTGGGGCAGGACAGACATGGCAGGGCTCTGTGATGTGAGGTGTTGGAGGCTGTGGTGTTGGCTTGTCCTGCAGACAGAGAGGGAGCAGAGTTCAAGAGGAACTGGCAAGGAATGGCTTGTGTCACTTCTCTTCTGGTGTAGGTCCTGCAGCTGTGGCCCAAATTAGGACAGGCCTGTCACTGCTTTGGCTTGTGCTAGTGCTGATTGTGCTGAACACAGGAGAGCAGCCACCAGCTCCCAGGTGCCTCCTGCTTTCCCTGCAGCTGCAGTGCTGGAGGGGAGCTGAGAAATGACCGCAGGGTTGAGCTTGTGTCTGTTTTTGCAAGCGTTGGCTCTGGACAGTGTATGGCCTTTTACATATCTGGCCTTTGCAGTTCACTTTTGCATGGTGAGATGACAAGGGTTGGTGGAGTTCAGCTGCAAATATACTGGCTGTCACAGTGCATATTGTCCTGCTGTCACATTTATTTATTTTCGGGATACACCTGTGGATCTGGAATACAGGTAGGAGGGCAAGAAGATATCATCTGGCCTAGGTGCCTTATGGGATTATGCTTGGATTTCCAGCACATCCATCATGCTGCGGGGAATACCAGCTGCTTTCAGTGCATTTTGTGTGAGAGGGGAATAAGATGCCACTAAAACCTGGGACACCACTTGTTCTGAACAAACAGGTGTCAGGGAGGTTCATTCTGAGGGATGCTAGTCACCTCATGGCAACAGAGCACAGCAGTGTGTGTGTTCCTGTACCTCAGGGTTGAATTACACGTCTTTGTTTCTCAGAGGGATGAAGTAATGGTTCAAGCTCTAGGACAAAGTTTATTGATTTCCATCCTTGGTCTGAGACAAGCTTCCTTCTGGCTTTAGGCAAAGTGTGCATTTTGAATTTTAAATTAGCAAAGTGCTTCCTCACTTTTACTGATCCTGCCTGATGCTCTACACAAGTATGAGCAACCTGAAGAATACAGGGTGTGCTGCTGCTCTTGTTCAGACCACAAGGTTGGTACCTAAGCTTTTCAAGCAGGAGGATTTGCGCCCTGCTGCATTGGTTATAAAACCCCACTTTGCTTTAAGGTGGGCATGGCTGGTGTACATCTGGTTTTCCATTTTTCCAGGTTCCCTTCCAAGCAAATTCCTAATCAAGCTTTTTAATTCAGTAGCAAGAAGTGGACCTTCAATCTGTGGAGGAAGAAGCTGTCAGGTGCAGCCCACTTTGATGTGGTGGAAAGAGGGAAAGTGCTGATGGACAGTGGGAATGTGAAGCTGTGGTGTTGCTGCAGGGGATTGCAGCAGTCACCACAGTATGTGTAGATCAGAGTTCTGGTAGGGAGAGCCCCTGGGAGTCAGGAGGAGACACCCAGGACCTGATAGGAATAGCAGATTGTTGGGCTTTGCAAGCTTCTGTTGCCACTCTTCTGTAATATCGAAAGGCCATGGTTATTTAACATTCTTCTGAGCAGGAACATTGTGTCTTGGGACTGTGTGGAAGACTTTGGGAGGAAACAGGCATGCAAGGAGAAATTCCAAGATACCCCTTGAGCTTAAGTGTGAGAAAAATTGGATTAGGGTCAGTAGTGGGGAAGGTTTAAAACTGTGGTTTGGGTGAAATGGGCTTGGAGTCTCTGGTAGGGCAACTCCTGTCACCTTCTTACTGTCTGCAGTGGCCTTCTCATCACTGCCTCAGACCAGAGCTTTCTTCACTCCCCTTTAAAAGCATCTGAAATGTGGCAGCCATGAATGTCACAATGTTTGCAGAGCACATCAGATCCAAAGGGCTGTGCAAGTGCTAATCTTGGAAAACATCCTCATTAATGGTAACCTAACACCAGAAAGACAGCAAGAGCTTTATGGGCTTTCTTTCTAACGTGTGCTTGGGCCACCCAGTGAACAGTGTATTGATCTGCATCCACCCTTTGTATGGTGGGGTCCCAGTTGCTTTCTTTTATGTTCTGGAACTGGAGAAGACACAAAACAACCTACTGAGCAGATTGCTTTAGCTGAACAAACCTCTCTTGAGTGAAGTCAGCCTAAAATATGAATGTACTGGAGGATAAGCTCTTTATGATCTCTTCTGGCTTACTGGAAGATGATTATATGGAAGGAAAGCTACAGCAGAATTCTTGTGTATTGGGAGGGCAGAGTTAAAATAACCAGTGCATTGATAGCTAAGAAAACTGTGTCTTGTGAAGTGCACAGACAGGACTGCCTGTTAGGCGTGTTTCCTCTGAGCGTGGGAAGAGTGTGTTTGTGTGCGTGTGTGTACGCACGGCTGCGTGTGGAGGTGGCAATAAAGTTGCTGACTTGTTGCTGACATGGGATTCTTTTCTCCACAGCATTTCTTTGTACATGTCACTGCAGTGTTCTGCATGGACTCTCAACAGCATTGTCTAATTAGCCTTTTTTATTTCCTCCTCCTCTCTCCCACTCCCCCAGTCGGCATATGCCGTGTCAGTGCTCAGAGAGTGTGCTAAACTGCGACCTACCGATCCCACCGTGCCTCTGCTGGCTGCCAAGGTCTGCATTGGGTCACTGCACTGGGTAAGCAAGCTGATGCAATTCCTATTATGTAACAGATTAGGTGCTGCAGTGACAGTGCCACAGTCTAGTTGCAATGGGGAGAAAGGGAATCCCTGCTAAAATCATACACACATGTGTGCCCTTTATAAAAAATGAAAATCCCTGCAAGAAATTTTGTAGTGAGTCATTTAAATGTATTTTGCTGGCACATTGAAGAAAGGAGGAGGGGGGAAAGTCATAACAGCCATTCTGAGGACTGCTGCTTCAACTGAGTGTCACATTGAATCAGCCACTCTTGTAGCCCCTGCAGGACACAAGTTAATAGTTATAAGTGGACTGTTGGATAGTTCGGGTCTGCTGGACAACTCAGTCCTTTGTTCTTGAAGTTGCTGTGTCAATGTTTTGTGTTCTGGATGTGTTGATGTACGCCCCAGAAGCAGAGTGGGAGTGGAAGTTGTGTGCCCGTGAAATTCTGATTATCCAAAGGAACAGAAACATCTGTCACTCTTTCTCTACTTGGTTTAATTAACTGAATGGCAGCCTGCTGTTCTCACCTGTCCTCACCACGAGGTGTCCCTGCAGTCAGTGAAGGATTACAATTGCTGAACAGAAGTAAAACAAGATGCAAGAAAACATGAAAGAAAATGCCAGAATAATCTGCACAGATCTTTGAGAAAAGTTGTAGAAGCCAATTTGCTTCTATTCCAATTTGCTTTTGTTTTGTTCCCTTACCCCACCTGCCCACCTTCTACATCCCTGTCTGATGAAAGCTGCTGTTCAGCTAAACTTGAGGTGTATCAGTTTACACCACTGTCAGGGAGGGTGTCTGGTTGTGTATGTTCTTGAATGAACTACACTGTTCAAACTATAGTGGTTAAGCTTATATGTGAGTCAGCAAAAGCTGGGCAGCATCTTTTTCTAGGAAAAATCTTCAAGTCTGAGGACCTTAAGGGAATCCTTGCTGAACTACCCAACCTACTTCTGCTCTACATTTGGAGCAATTTAACTCTCTTCTATCTGCAGCTCAGTCTCTAAATTTTGAAGGCTGGAAGTCATTCAGTGATATATAAAAAGATTCACAGTGAATGTTATTTTTTAAAATAAAATAAATAAGGTTTTTTTTATTCTTAGAGGTGTTGAAACAGTGTGAAAGTGAGGCAGTACAGCTGTGTTGAATGCTGTTCTTAGTATGTCTGATGAAGTTTTCAATGCACAGCTAGCATATAAAAATACCTCGTCACTTTGAAAAGACAATGAGACACTAATTCAATTCCAGCTTGGGCAATTCAGTGTGTCCAGACTTCTCATACATGACAGAGCTGATAAAACAACTGGCTAACCCTAAAAAGTAGCAAAGGCAAGGGGAGAAGGGAAAAATGAGCTGGTTTTGATTATTTCAAAGCAAGAGGTTTTTTTTTCTTCTATGTACTGCTTTTTTATTGTGTGAAATGCTTTTCAGTGTTATTCAAACAGACCCTGGCTCAGAACTGGGGGTATTATGAAATAAAATCACGATTTCACAAGAGGGCAATTTTAATGCAGTTATCTAGAGCACAGCCTTATGAACTAAAACCAAATTAAAAATATTCCCTCTCCCATTCTTTTCAGTCAGTGGCCTATGCTTTACCCTCATAGCAAACTTGATGATGGTATAGAAGGGTTTTAATTAAGGGGAGTCTGAGGGAAATCAGATCATCTTTTAAAAGAACTGAAATGATAGGTTCCTACATCTCTTAGTCAAAGGGGTGCTTTTGATATTACTGCCAGACTCCTGTGCCTAATAAAGACCTTCCTGCTTAGCAGAGCTGTTTTTCTAAATGTCATCCTTACAGTAATTATTTGCATTTAAATTACATGGCAATCAAATCAGAATTGAATAATTTAAACTGGAAGTTAACAAGCTGATCAATGCCAGTATAAATAGAAAGGAAGATAGACATGGGACAGGAACAGTCTAATGGACAAATATTAGCAGTTACAAATATTCAAATACATCTTCCTTTTCAGAACATATAAAATATTATTAATTTTTCAATTAGGAAATATATCTGTGTACTTGATTTCTGGCTAGGCAGGAAAAGGGTGAAATCAGATCACCATTTATCCAAATGAAGCAGCTAATTTATATCCTGCATCTGTCTACTGTGTGGCGCAGTACTGTAGACAGTTTGTTTATAGCCCATGGGCAAGCAGTACTTTAGTCTTCTTTCAGCTACTAGCAATAAAAAAACAACCCAAAATACAACATTTATGCAGATGGATAATTACAGAATGTCATGAGAAGCACAGAACAGTTTCTTTCATGATTAATCTAGTGATCACTTAAGTCATTTTGCTGGCTCTGTACATGGTGTCTCAACACACTTTAAGAGCAAGGAAAACAGAAAATTAATTGAAATATACTATAATGATTTACAACATTGAGGATGCTCTGATCACATCTATGAAATAATCTCTCAGTGCAGAACAAATCAAAGTGAAAACGTGGATGCATTCATACAGTGCCATGCAAATCAATATGTAGCAGAGCCTGATGCAGAAAAGAGCTGAGCCTCCCCCAGCTTCTGTTGTGGCAGTATGACTAGATCATTAACTGATGCAAGTTGGCAGTACTCTGCTGGCATGTTAGGGGTACCCTGCTGGCTTACATCAGATGATCTGCCCATCAACTGCTAGCTTCTAGGATTGGGCCTGCAGTAAACAACTGAGTGGCATAAGCACTGTTTTGGCTCCCTTTTTCAGAATTAGAGGTAATAAAAAAAATCCACTGTAAACAATAAATCAATACTTCATTAATTCTAAAGCTTGAGCCAGTAGACTTGGAGGGCCAGAAAAGCTTCAAAATGAATGTACATATGTAAACCACATTTGTATGGTCAGGATGCAGTCAAACCTGTCCAGCAAAGTTGGAACCTCTGTATTGTATCTGAACTATTACACAGGTGTTTTAAATGCTTTTGTAGTAGGCTCAGAATTACTTTTGAGGTAACATGCTGCTAAACCTTCCAGCTTGCTGGGGTTTCAGCACAGCAGTTGGCTGGACTTGCACATGGATGATTCTATCAAGCAAACACAAAGCCCATTTGTGTTTAGCCAGCTGTCTTTTAACTTTCCAGAATGCACTGTGAAGTCTTTGACTATTGTGGGTCAGAATATTGTTTTAAATTTCCATAGAAGAGTTGAGGTAGCTTGCACTGGAACATGTCCATCCTGAGGCTGCTTTGCCTTGCTCCACTATAAATTCAGAGTTCTGCTCACTAAAAGGCTTGCTGCAATTTCCTCTTTCACTCAGCCTTCCCTGGCATGGTCTCAGCTGAATGCTCACTTGCCTATTTTGGCAATGACTTTGAGTTGCAGAATGAGTTGTTGTTTTTAATATTTTAATAGTACAGTTCTGTTAATTTCACTACTAACCTAGGTTCTCCAGGATGCTGTTATGGCAGGTATTGTGAAAATACTAAAAATGGAACTTCTTCCTACAGACAAGCATTAAATACTGAATTTCTCCATTTTTGGGAGCCATGTTTGAGGTGTTCAGGATTACCCTGATGCTTTCTTTTGCCTTTTACTCAGTTGATATCAATGGAGGCATGTTGAATATATTGTAAACACACATAGAGCGAAATGGACTGTAGTCCTAGGATAGGCTTGACTCTTCTAGAACTCTACTGTGACAAGAATCAGGAAGACATGAGGCCATGTCTATCATTTTAATTGCTCCACAGTTGATATAATAGCAATAGTGGTGGTGTGCTAAGCTTGTGTAGCATCAAATGATGCTGTATTATCAGCTAATAGAAGCTTTTTCAAAGGACTTTGTTCCATGGCAAAAGCTGCACAGGATGGTGCTGTATCTCATATTTCCCTTGTTTCTTTGAACTAGTATGCACAGCCAAGTGCTCTACTGCAGCACTTTGCTGGGAAGGCAGAGATCATGCCATCAGTCAGGGAAAGGGAGAAGTGGTGGTGTTGGGCCAGGGCAGGCTGTGCATGGAGTTATAAAAACTGAGTGGGACATGCCATGAGGTCGGGATGTCATGGTGTTTGTGTGTCAGGGGGGTTGGCAGGATGCAGATTTAGAGCTGCATACTCCTGAGGTGACAGCTTACCATTCATTACTTTCACAGGGCACTTCATCAGAGGGTGCTTCTCTCCCCTTCTGTCTGTTGTTGACCCTGCCACTGTAGATAATAAATGCTATGCATGTGCTGGTACCCAGTCACTTAGGAGCCCTGGAGGCACCTGGAAATGCTTAGGTCATAGTGCAGTATGAATAATATTAAAAGATGAAATCTAGTCCCATTACGGAGTTACTCTGCCTGCTGACAGACATCTGAGAGGATCAGCATCACCAGAGAGGCTGCTGAGAAAGCAGGGAAGGGCAAGGAGCTGCTAGGTATTTCTTCTGTCTTTTAGAAGACATGCTTGATTACATCACCACTGCTGTTCTGGGGCAATCCCGTGGGTTTTAGACATTAAAAATGACCAATAATTTTGTCTTCAATACATTGCCTTTGTAAACAAACCACTTTAGCTACAGTGGAGGAAAGGCCTGAGTATTCCTAAGTGCTGGGGGCTGAGTTTACACAGACTAAATTGGTGGGCTTAACAATGGTGACACAGAGAGCAAATGCTGACTAGACCAGCAATAGGAAGCACAGGATTTTTTTTCTGACATACATAACATGATTGGCTTTGTGTGCTGTAAACAGCTGTGGGACAAAACCTTTTCATTAGACTATGCCTTATGGACCACTTTCTTCCTATGCATTTTTCTTCTTATCTTTCTCATTTCACTCTATTTATATTCTTCTCTTTGAATTAGTCTCTGTAGCTACAACCCAGTGTAATTAAAATGCTAAGAGGTCAATTTAACTAGTTAACATCATGTGTAATTTTGTATACATACCCATTCTGTAGGATTTTGATCTTTTAAGTGCTTGGGTATTGTTCAGTGTCATGAGTGTCCAAATTCACCTACTTCATTAACCTTGTCTGCTGTCCTAAGTCCAGTGTCTGCTGTCCTAAGTCCAGATGCATTCCCTACCTCCTCCTTAGTGTGCTCCTCTTTTTTTGGCACATTAAAATGCTGTTTTCATCCTGCTGTACATCGCTGATTTGTTTGTCCTTAGTTACTCTAAATGTATGCTGGTGAGAAGTGCAATTTCTACTTAGTCCTGCAAGCTGTTGATTCAGTGGGGTAGGGCTTGAGCTTTTCTAAAAACAATCTGGGTGGCCGTTGGACACCAGCTGGGTGGCATTAGGCCAGGGGACAGCACCTGCTGTTCTCCACTCCCTTGTCAGTATGCCTCCGGGCTTGGCTTGAGCACACACCAAAACCTGTGGCCAAATAACAGTGGTGGCTGGAACAGCCACTCTCTGTACCAGGGGAAACATCCCTCGGGGTAGCACACCTAGCAACTGTTCTTTTTCTTTCAAATATAAAGGAGGAAGTGAAAGGGGAAAAAAAGCCCAACCAGCCCCAGAGCATTACCATCTCATTGGTGTCAGTTCACAGTTTGGCAGCCTGTCTCTCTCCAGGTGCCAGGTGTTTGCTTTCTGGTGTGATAGAGGGGTTGCTTAGCTAGTGGTTCCAGGTGCCTCCTGACACTTTATATAGCTGGAGTTTAAAATGCAGAAAGTTCTTCTTAGGTTGTTTTTCTCCCATGTTGTCTTTCTTGCATGCAAGTTTTGGAGGCAGGGAGCTTCTCCCTGCAGCCTGGAATGCTGCCTTACTCTCCACTAGCTTTTCAGTGCAAAGTATGTAGAAAAATGTTAGAACAGTAAGGACCAGATTGGAGGGAGGGCTTTGAGACTTCGTTTTTTGTTGCTTCTAAGAGAATAACATGGTAGGCCTTCCCTCCTCCCTTTCTCATCTCCACAGTGCAGACTGAAGGCACCCCATATCTGTAAGGACCCCCCAGATACAGCTTTAGTGGCAGATCACAGCTCAGGTTCACTACTGGTCCCTCATTGGGTGCATGGAGAGGGAGCTTTTATCCAGACTGCAGTCTGGTGGTCCTTGCAGTTTGGTTGGTTACCCCAAATGTGTCCCAAGGGGGTTGTTCCTGTTTCAGGTAGTACTTGCCAGATTCACTGTTGACTAGGCCATCTGCAAGACTGATGCACTGGAGAGTTGAAACATCACAGTGGGTGATGTGAGTGAAAGGTTTGGCTTTTCACACTTGCCCAGAATGACTGAAGAGTAGGAGAATGGGAGAAGAGGGGCAGATGGCTCCCACAGCAGGGCTGGCAGGGAGAAGTGTCTGAGTGCTGTAAGAAGGAAAAGTAAATGTTCTCATAAACAGAACCAGCTGTGCTGGAGTTTGTTGAGGCCACTTATTTTCAAAGCAGACTTCAGCTGACCCAGGTTTGCATTCATAAGAATCTTTGTGGCTGGTCAAAGTGCCATTAGGGTTTAGTATGAATAAATGTTCACAAGAATGTGCTAGAAGTGCTGTTTCAGCCACTCTGAAAAGTTATGGTTTGAATTATTCATTCATTATATTAATCTGATACTGACAGGTGGTCCTGGCTAACTGGCAGGCGGGAAGGCTGAATGGTGCACTACTGATTTGTGCAGTATAGGTATTTCCAGTCAGAAACTGGAATTACCATCAGGTGACCATTCAGAGAAACAATGGAACAAAATCTCTCCAATTTTACCTGTCTTCATTTCAGCTTCAAACTTTTCATTCATTTTTTCCATGCACTCTACCCCTTCTCTTGTTCACTAGTCATTTCAATACCTTGTAGAGCTCTTTTCTTTGTCTAATGGACACTTCTTGGATGAAAGTGTGTGTGGGGAGAAGAGGAGAAACAATAAAGAAAGAGAGTGAGAATATAGCTGTTTATGGTGGCAAAGAGGTGCATAATGAATTTTCAAGCTGCAGAGATTTCATGTCTTATGTAAAAGTTTCTGAGAGATTAAGAATTAAGTTATAATATAGGAGGGGGTTTTGTTGTTCATTTGTGGGGTTTGTTGTTTGGGTTTTTTCTATGTGGCAAGTCATGGCTCACCTCTTCATTGTCCTAGGCTCTGATCCAGGACACATTTCAGTATGTGGCAGGGAAGCTGCTAGGGCTACTGGCAGGTTAAGAAATCTGAAACAAATCTGTCTTCCTGATGTGATCAGAGTTTAAGGGTTCTATCTCAACATTGCTGAAGTCGGTGGGACTATTTCCAGTGGTTGTGGTAATCTTTGGATTGCACCCTCAAAGACAGGCCTTGCAGTTTACTTGGTGAGTCCCAGTATTCCTCAAGAGGTGCTCCTGTGTCAGTTAGTGGCTTCCACAGTCTCAGCTGATGGGGCAATGAGGAGCACTAATGCCTTCAGGAAAGGGTTTGATGGTAACATAGGTGTTGGTTGTTGGACTGACTGATCTGAGGTTTCAGAAATTAGGGAATAATTGTTCTACATCTAGTTTGAATCCTGTGGCCTCAGGGAGTTGCACCAGTGGGAAGAAATTCAAGCAGTGGAGATTTGCTTTTTTCACTTGCAGTTTTCAGCCTTTCTTCAGGTTTATGTTAAAAGTAATTTTCTTCTAATGTTTGCTATCATCTAATAAATCCAGGTGGTTTGTTTATGAAGCCATTAGTTAATGTTGTCACCTGAATGTTTTCAAGTGATGGGATTAGGAGGCTCATTGACAGGATGCTACATCAAGTCAAGTAGATTTTGTTCATAGGTAGTGTATTAACAGATCAGTGCAGAAGGCCAATTTCTTGTCTGATGGTGCATTTTAATTCCAGGTTGTTATGAGTGAGTCATTTTAGATGTTAAGGAGCCATGAGGTGCTGAAGTCTGACAATGCTGAGTATGAAGAGGGCACACATCCACAGTACTTGTGTCTAAACTAGGTGGATTTCCAACAAAAAAAGTACTTTCTCAAAATTAAACAACCCCATCCCATAAAGTCAGTTGTGATGTAATTAAAGTTTCCACAGGGAGGATTTGTCAGATAGTGTAATGGTGTCTGCTTCTTGATTAGGGATGACTCTGATTATGGGTGACAGGATCTGCATACTGTCTTGTACAGAAATGAGATCTTCCTGTAGGCTCTATCTTTCAGGCATTACTTACAAGTTTTGCCAGTGTCTCTCCAACCTACACCTTTCAATGTATATACAGTGTACAGGTCTTTGTCTTTTCTACTCAAAATGGGTGAGTGATATTAATAAGAGTTTAAAGTTAGAAATAAGAAACACTCCATTCTATAATAATATTTAACTTACTCTTTTTATTTAAAATTGCCAGTAACTCTGATTTTACAGATGCTGATAGATATGTGTTGAAAGGAAGGCTGTGGAGAGCAGTCTGTGATGTAGTGGAAGAGACCAGCTTACATATTCCATCACTTTGGAGGCTGATCCTGAGAGATTGTGACTGCTCTCTCCTCCAATCTCTATCTATAATATAAAATGCATTTTCAAGGAAATTGTGTCTTTGCAAAGGATGCAGAAAGCGGTTAGTGCAGCCAGAGCTGCCAAGGTAGTGTGTTAGTTCAGATCAAAATTTATGTTCTGAAATTTCTGCGTCCTTTTGGCAACAGAATTTCAAGCAGCAGCTGAGAGCTTTCAGTGAAGTTAGTGGTTTCTTGTTTTATTCTAATGTTTGAAAAGACAGTAAAATTTGCTAAGGTTTAAAAAAATCAGACAGCAATACTGAATGGTTTTCTTTTGAAGGAAGAAACCTGTTAGACCTTTCAATGCCTTACTAGGATATCATATATGTAGTCCAGCTGATCCAGTGTTTGCATTTTAGGCTGCATGATTGAAGTGTGCCTGAGGGAAGCTATAAAAAAAGATCATGTCCTTGATTAATCTTAAACATCTGGAAAGAGTTTGGTGTGCAAACCCCAAACTTTTCTTAAAACTGTGCATGTGCACCAAGGTCTGCTCATCTGACCTTCTACATTCTCCTTTTTATGAGTGTTCACTGGGATCACTGAAAGCCCTTGTGTGAATGACTCTCAGATCACTTGCAGGTAAGGCTAATGGTGAATTTTATTGGAGGAAATGCCCATAAGTCTTAACCTACCTCTTTTGCAGCTGGAAGAAGCAGAACACTTTGCTAAAATGGTGATAGACCTGGGGGAGGATGCTGGAGAGTCCCTGGCAAAGGGATACCTGGCACTGGGCCTGACATACAGCCTTCAAGCTACTGATGGTGAGTTACTTCTTTGTCAAGTGTGTTACATGGAGAGCATTTGTTCCAAGTCTTCAGTGCAAGCAATTGGAATTTATTGGAAAATCTTCCTTCAGTGCTGACTAGACATTGAAAAGCAATCAGATCACAAGATAAATGGGAATTGTTCACATGCTCAGAGAGCTTCTTCTGTGGTAATTAAAATGAAGTTATTAGGTAAAGGGAGATATGCAGGTCATTACTTAGGGGGTGATTATCTGAGTGTAGCTGACAATGCTTGGTGTGTTTTACTTGAATATTTGTAATACATTTTTTTCACTTAATTTACACAACCAAAAGTCAATTTTTCCATCTGTTTTCATATTTTTGTCACCCACTCATAAATTATAAAGAAATACAATCCAAGAACTGGAGTCAGAAATGCCTCACTTCAGTTCCTGGCATGATACTGATTCCCCACAGAGATTCAACCTCTCTGTGATGGAGTTTCTTTTACTTAGAAGTAAACAAGATAAAAATATCTACCTCGCTGGTACATGTGGATGTTGACTAGAAACAGACCACTGAATGTAATAAGTATTTTATTTTAACTCTGCTTACTTGGATCTTGAATGAGTGGGCAAGGGGCTTCTGCAGATTTGGTGCTTTGTAGGGCTTGATGCGTTTGGGAGAGTTCTAGCTCTGACCTTCATCAAGCTCACAGGTGGGAACAGTCTTTGTTTATTCTGTGACTTCTAACATGGGTAGAAGATATGTTCTAACACATTTTCTTTGAATAATGGCTGAGCTGGTTTGTTTCCTAATGATTTTGGCAGTCATGCCCTCATGCAAGCAATGGCTTTTCTCTCATAGAGGTTCCACAGAAACAAACCAACTATTTCAAAGTTGATTCAGCAAAGAAGCCTGAATCAAAGCTAAATTACTCTATCATGCTATCATGGAATATGCAGGCCTTGCAACTTACACCAGAATTCTGCAAGGCAAGTGTGTGAGAAAGTGTTCTTGTGCTCTTCAATAGCACAGGTTGGTGTAGTTTTTCAGCCAGCCATATCTGATCAGCTGTTCTGAGAACTGCATTTCATCATGGAGGCTTACAGGCACTGCAGCTCTCTCCAGTTCTCCATTTCTCTGCCTCAGAGTAGTTCTCCCTAGAAAGTTCATGTCAAAAAGTATGTCCTTCCTAGCCTGAAGTTTGTCTTACATATATATTTTAAGTCCACTAGGAATAGAGTTCTACTTAACAGCCTAGTTTTTAAGGCATTTTGCATAGACATCATTTAAACTGTTGTAAAGCTATATAAGATCCCATAGACTATTTTCAGGGATAGAAGGTTTTCTATGTCAGCCCCTTATGATCTCTTTGTAAACTTCAGTATGAAAAGAAGGTGGTTTCTAAAGAATGAAGAGGCATGTACTGTACTCTAGCTCTAAAAATATTTTGGTGCAGCAAAATATGAGTTGGAAACTTTTTCTGGAAACCTCCTGAGTTTTCAAGAGACTATTTCAATATTGTGTCCTTTTTAATGTAAAACAAACAGTCTTCACAACAGCTGCCTTGGATTATTTTCAGATTAGCCTCTCATTTATGTTTTGAAACAGTGGAATATATCTGCCTTCTCACTGTATCTCTAGTCTTTAAGACAACAGGACAAGTCACTCAGTATTGGAGGAATGAAGAATATAATTCCATTTTGCAGATTATATTTTAATAAAATGGATTAAGTCCTTCAAAAACATACATATGATGGTCATGAATATGGAACTGTGTTTCACTAGAAAATGTCA
This sequence comes from Ammospiza caudacuta, assembly GCF_027887145.1. NCBI lineage: Eukaryota > Metazoa > Chordata > Aves > Passeriformes > Passerellidae > Ammospiza > Ammospiza caudacuta. The sequence continues at coordinate 31,238,862 of NC_080595.1, forward strand.
AATTTGCACTAGCAAGACATTTTTCATTAGCATTGTTAAAAAATAGCAAATGACAGTGAGGAAGCAAAGGCTAGAACATGCTGAAAGACAGCAGTTCTGTGATGTAATCCTGTCTCATGTTGTCTATCTTGTTTATCATTGTATTTATACCAGTTCTTACTGACATATGCAGACAAGTCAAACATCTATATGTGTGTGTATATATATGAGATTCCTGTAACTTTCTAGTTGAGAAGACTTTCAGTCAATCAGTATTTTCAATAGTAGCTAAGTGTTTGAGACATTTGACCAATTTCCTTCTAAAGCTTTCAGCCTTCCATCCAAGTTAGACTTTCTTATTTAATATAACCTTCTAGTAATTATTTCTCCTCCTGTGTGACAAAGGCACTGAGGAGTTGTATTAAAGCCTTTTCTTTGTGATTTGCAAAAAGCTCCCGTAGGAAGTAAGATTTCCAGAAACTTATGCTGGAAAGCTTCCTTATTCTTAATGTTTAATTACATGTTTCTTGAAATAAGTCTCATTGAAGTAGCTAAAAGATGTGTCCTCAGAGGAAGTCATTGACACTTTTACTCTTTTTTCCTCCGTCTTAGAAGCCCAAGCCTCCTGTGCATAGTTAATGTTCATTTTCTGCAGATCACTTTCCAATGTCAGTTGTCAATGACAACAGCAAACCATTCCTCTTCCTCCCATACTTCCAGTTTTGACATAAGCTGTATTGTCAACTTTTCCTCCCTTAGGTCTGGTGAAGAATTCACTGAAGACAGGGAAAGGTGACATGAATTTACCAAAGGCTGAAGAGGAAAGACTAGGTTGAGAATGTATTGTGAAATACAAGTGCTGTTCTTACCTCACATCACCATCTCACAAATTGTGAAATCTTTTTATATGTAACAGTCCCTCATTCTTTTTTCAGAGATTGTGCTGTATCTCTGTTTTCATTTAGAATTTTGGTAGAAGGTCATGGATCAGGGACTGAATTAGAAACTCGTTGTATCAGTCTTTGTGGATTTCAGTCAGTGTACTGATAGCACTGGTTAATGTTAAGCCCCCCCCCACCCCCCCCCCCCCACCCCGAAGTCAATAAATTATTAGTGAACAAACTTGGTCTTTACTTTTGGAAATAACAGTGCATGCCATTTTTAATTATAATTCTGGGTGCTTAAAATGTATGTTGTGCCATATTAGATGTCTTAAGGGAATAATTTCTGAAACTCAGTCATATTTGCAAAAGGGTGCATATATGTAATTATTTTAGTTTGGATCAGAAATTTATTTATGAAGTCCATTTATCTGTCATCTCGACTTCTTACATTGTGAGTCACATACAGGAACAGTTTTGCACATTACAAACTGAATCCTTTCCCACAAAACAAATGTTTTACATAAATAGACCTGACTGTGCTTCAGCTGCTAATGGGTGCTCAATCCATTGGACAAGATTAGAACTAGATTCCTGTCCCCATGATTGTAGAGTTGATTCTGATCCTTGGCACTGTTTCATTTCATGCATTCACTACTCCTTCTGTGCTCTAACTGCTTTTACTAACACAGAGCTTGTCGTCCTTTGTTTCTAAATGTGATCCAGAGCTTTATGTGTAGGTACAAAATGCTGCTGAAGAGCCTATTGAATTTTAGTAAGGCTGAAGCTGCTTTAAAAACCCAGATTGCTTCAGAAAATAAATCTTGGGCTGCTCAAGTGGCATTTGCAAAAGTCTTACAGGTTTCAGAAGCCCTCCTGTGCCACTCTTCCATTGGTCAGACTGCTTTTGGAGCTTATTTTAATCTTAGTAATAAGTAATATTTTGTTTTAGTTGATGGAACTGCAGCAGCCATGCTGGCAGGAAGTAAAGTTAGGTAGGGATTGAAGAATTCTTTGGTACCATTTACCTGGGAGAATAGAGCACAAATTTTAAAAGTTTAATCAGACGCACCAGGCTCTGTTTCCTTAGTGCAAACTTTTCTTTGTCTGAAGTGAGAGTTTCTCAGTGATACAAGTGGGTTGCAGATTTCTTTGAATAATTCAGGGGTAGGGTATCTGCAATATCTTGGGGCAGCCTGTTTCAGAGTCTTGCCACTCTCCTAGTAAAGAATTTCTTCCTGTGTATAATCGAAATCTTCCCTCTTCTAGTTTAAAAGCATTGCCCCTTGTCCTGTCTTTATAGGACCTGGTAAAAAAAATAACTGTCTTTCTTAAAAACCCCCTTGAAGTATTAAGAGATCCTCCCTTGACCCTTCTCCAGACTGAAAAATGACAACTCTCTCGACTTTTCTGTATAGGAGACGTCTTCCAGCCCTCCAGCCATTTTCATGGCCCTTTTTTGGATTTGTTCCAATGGAACCACATCTTCTGTTGGGGATGCCAAGCTGCACACAGCATTCCAACTTTGTGGTAGCTGAAGATGCAGTCCATATTGTGGGTGGTGGCAGTCACATGCTGTTTCCCAGTAATGCAGAGGCAAAGCTGACTAGTTACAGAGTAATCCCATCATTTCCACAACATATTTTGTGTTCTTTCTAACTACAAACTGAACATTAGTCAAATGTCTTAACAGGTGGAAGCTCGAAGTTCTAGTTTTTCCATTTGGTGTTTAATTTAAGGGACAAATGGCAATATTTCTTTCAGTCTTTCTTACTGTGTGACATCTTCAGAATTGCTCTGTAACTTAAAGAATGGTAGTTTCCATGAGAAACAGAATGTCAGATTTTTTTCTGTAGGGATGTTTATAGGTATGATCAAATCCTTTCCAATGTCTCCTCAGGCATTTTTGTTTACATCAATCTTGGTTCTTTAATTTATTTCCAAATTTTCTTCCTTTGTTACCTTTATCCAGTATTTTGCAGCCTGATTTAAGGCTACTGAGAGTGATATGTTTTTAATAGATGCTGCATTTTACATAAAAGTCTATGTCTTAAAATTTATTATTTAAAATACAAATTTTTGGATAAGTTTTTTATCTTAGAGTAGGTTTTGTGGCCTAAGCAAGTTCTGATCTTTATGATTAGGAAATCCTGAAGATTGCTGTTTCTCCCAAATGAACCAGGTATTCTGAAGAACTGTTGGAAGATGTAGAAGTACAAAAGGTCTGATCACTATAGCTACTGCAACAAATAATTTACTTACAAAATTTCACTCACTGGCATATTGCAGAATGCAAAGAAACTGGTTACATTTGCAGGTCTTGCAGAAGAACACATCTCTTCTTAATAACTTTTAAGAATACTTGAATTTCACTGGGTTTGTTGCATAATTATATACTACTTAGTAACTTGCTATTTTGGAGCATACAGTGACTTGATGTATCAATTCAGATACATTCATGGTGAGGTTTGCTGATGGATTAACTACTCATCTCTTCCTTATGCTGTTGATCAATACCTCTCAATTTCAGGATAGGCAGAACAAGAAACAGCTGCCATGCAAGAACCAGAACAAGACAGCCAATGCATTTCTAAAAATCATCACTAGGTTTCCAGATGTTTTGCATCTGAGAAAGCCATGTTCCTTTAAGCTCTTCCTCTGTTCCTGATGATCTTGATTCTTCTCTTCCTTTTCTGGTTTTAGGTAGGAATTAATTTATACAGTGATACATGTGTGTACTGGGCAGGATCCATTAATCAAGCAATTAGAGGCATGGAAGAAGGGCATTAGTGGCTAATGCCACATCTGAAGTAACCTGAAGTCTGTTGTGGTCTCAAAGATGGTGGTGTTTTGTCACAGAGCTGTGAGTTTGGCTGCTGGTGTTCCCAGTTACACCTGCAGCACCATCCTATGAAGATGGTGGTGAATGTGTGCATTCTGTACACATACTGTACCTGAATCAGAATGTGATGCAGGTTACTGCTTGTAGCATTTGAAGCAGTCTGGCTGAGGACCTGTTATTTTCTTGGTATCTGGTTAGTGTTTGACCCCTTCTCCCAGCCCCCTTCAGTGGCATATATAAATAAAAAATGCTTCAGTATTTCAAACAAAGGACTTAAAATAATCTTTAATAAAAATGAATTTAAGAATTCATGTCGAAATGAGCACATGCCCAAACACACAGAGATTTCCATACTGTTTATGCTCCCAGTTTGGATACTCCATATATTTATTTATTTGATCTGAAACATTGAATTAACACTTAAATGGTATTGTATCTTGTCCTACAGCTACTCTAAAGAGCACTCAGGATGAATTAAACAAGAAAGCACTTCAATCTTTGGAGAGGTGAGTAGGAATTTTGCAGATACTTGCTTTGTGCATTTTTTTTCATTAATTCAGAATTTTTTTTTTCTTTTTATGTTTCTTTTTCCTCTGTGTAAGGCTTCTGTGCTGGAAGGTTTGAAAACAGTTCATTAGATTTCAGCAGTAGTCTGTCAAAACCATTTTTGTGATGGCTAAATGCAGTGATTATTTGATTGAACATCCAAGGTAAGAGTACTGCCACCTTACAGAAAAAAACCTTAGCCCCAAATTAGCTGCAGTGAGATCTACAGTGCTCGGAGATGCAGCTTCCTCACATGATGCCAGCTGGCAGACGTGGAAAGCTAATTTTGTCTCAATTCCTGTGTGAAGCAGGCTTAAAATCCTATTTCCATCATGGTGGGAAAGTACCTCCACCATCAGGGTGTAAGCAGCTATGGGTGACCTGGCACCAGGGCACCTAGGGGAGAGAATAATTGCTGTCCTAATGAGTGTTTAAATCAGCTGTTTTTTGAAGAGGAGGTTCTAGAGCTAGTGGAACAAAGCAGGCACCACTCACCTCTCCTTCATCCCTATATTTTTGGGGAAAACTGATACAATGGCTGCACTCTGGAAGCAACTGTGCACTCTTGTGCAACTACACTTGAGACCTCAAGTACAACTGCTTGATTTAAAACCTTTTTTTGTCCATTCTGTGGAGTAGAGCATTAATGTGTGAGCTTCCTGACTGATATGATTAAATTACACCACCCAAAATACACTACGTGGTGTTCAGGCAGTTACTTACATTTGTACAATTACATTCACAATTTACAACCCACTGTGAATGTAGATGCCTACAGACTATAGATAGCAATTAAATGGAAGCTTATGTGCCCCAAGTCTTGGGCTGAAGGATCTAATTCTGAGTTTATTGTTGTCATAATTACATAAGTGAAGAAAACTTGAGATCTCTGGTATCTCAAAGTACAGATTTAACAATTTGAACAATGTTAAAAGATCTTAGCTGTTTTGCTGATGCTGACCAAGAAGGAGCCCAGCATGTTTGTCTTACACTGGTTTTGTAGTGAGTGCAAGAACTGAAACCACAGATACGATTCTGGGTGTTTACCTGATGGAGATCTGAGAGGGAAAACTTCTAAAAGCCATTTATTCATTCACTATTTGGATGCAGAGTGTACTTTTACTTTTAAGTCACACTAGTTTGTGGACTCCAGTGTCATACATAAACTGCTGACCAGTTTTAAGGAATTGTGGTGCTGCACTGCTTTTCAGCTTCCTTGTTTTTTATCCTGTGACCTTTCTCATTGGCTGTGACTTGTTTTCATGGTATCTTTACCTAGGAGGCAGACAAGCTTCTAGCCAAACATTAGTTATTCAAACATCAGCCAACAGGAATGTGACAGTGAGCTGATTACTAGTGTTTTCTAAATGCCTAAGTTTGGTTTCCTTCCTTTTTGTACCTTTCTTGCTTTTTGTCTTTTTTTGAAGAGCCTGTTTGATCTCTCAGGCCATAGTTTGGCCTGTAGTCATCTCAGTAAGGGGCCTTTTCAGCTGGAAGATTGCACCAAATGTTTTTCTAATTCCTTCTGAGGAAAATGAGCAGTAAAGTAACAATCCTTTGTTTCTTTCCAAAAGCACCATTAATTTCATCTGCTATATTCTTGTGAACCTTCCCCTGTTACTCATTGCTGGAGAGGCTACTGAAGGTTTCACAAGAGACACTTTGTAAAGAGGTGACTCACCCTGTCTAACACCTTAGGGCAAAGCTGGGTTCTACCTTGTGGAGTTTTGTTGTTTGTTGCAATCTTGGGGGGGGTTGGGGATTTTTTTTGGTTGGGGGGGTTGTGACTGTTTGGGAGGTTTTTTGTATTTTTTGAAGTGGAAGGAGAAATTAGTGACTCACCTGTACTAATTGCACATTGATGTCTTTGGCATTGCTTCAGAACACTTGAGTGCCACCTTGATTTAGAGAGTTACAGGACATATTCAGTCCATACTAAATTAATTTGTTCTAGAGCTTTTAGTTATAAAAATGAGCTTCAAAATCTTCTTGCTCACAGGCCAAGATGGTATTTGAAAAGTGACTGCCATTAAAATGGTGTGTGGTTTGTTTCCTGAAGGAATTATTTTATTGCTACTTGTTTATTATTAGCAAATCAATAGTTTTGGCATGGGTTTTAACCACCAGTGTTGTCAGCCTGTCATTTCTCCCTCATAAGGACATTAATTGTGCTCACTTTGGGCCTGGCAGTGCAGGTGCAGGCTTCCCTGGTGTCCTGGAATGCAGCCCAGAAAAAGGTCAGGAAATGTTAATTGGCTATGAGGGACCTTCCTCTTCCCCATTTCTCCCATGTGAAATGGTTTCCCTGTGCTGCAGAGCTGTGAGTGAGCTCTGTGAGTCACAAGGGGAGAATCCACTGGCTCCTGGAGTGGGCTGCCAGGTGGCATCAGCTGCTGCCCCACCTTTGCTCCTAGATTGGGTTCCCTCAGACACTATCCCAGCATTGCCTTGGTTAATGGCTTCTCCACAGGCTAGCAAATTCACACTGCAGTTTTGTGCCTGGCATAGTCTGAGAGGGGACAGTTCTGCCTAGGCTGTCCATCCCTGTTCCCTTGTTCCCTGCCTTGTACACAACTTTGTTAAAGGCCTGCACATCTGGTTCTGGAGACACTGCAGCCTTCTCTAGCCAAGGCTTCAGTGTAGTGCCTGCTGTGGGCTGGAAGGGGTATCTCAGAGTCCAAGCTTGACAAGTAAGGGCCTTGGTGTTGGTCCAGGCACAGCTCCTGTCATCAAGTCATTCCTCCCTCAGTGTCTTCCCTTTCCAAATTAGGAGTCTGCTAATTAACTAGGAGTCAAAAATTAAACTAGAAGCTGCAGGGTGGAGAATGTTTTGTATGTTTGAGCACCAGTTTGTGTCACAGGCTCCTGATCTTTAGTCCTCTACATGCTCATAGTGATTACTTTTTCAGTGTTAATCCAACCCTCTCTTAATGTTTGAAAAGTGGCAGTATAGGAACAACTTAGACAACTGTGTCTATCACCTGAATTACTTAAAATAATGCTTTGATAGGTTTGTTATGCACTCAGAGCTGCTTTTTCCATATTAGTTATCCAAGTTCCAAAATATTAAGTGGCATTTAATAAAGGAGCATGTAAGTTGTATAACATCCTGGCAGCTGTGTTTCTCATATGTTTTCCTGGGATTCTGGCTTAGCCAGAGCAGCACTGTTCTGCTTTTTGTCTAGTTTCAGTGTGCTCCCCATTACTGGACTAGTTTTCTGTGGGGGAAGACTGGGTTTTGTTCTGCGCTAATGTGACTCATGGTGAAGGAGTTCTGCAAAGTGCAATCTAACAGTCGCTTTTCTTTCTGTCTTATGTGGTTGTCCTTAAAGAGCACATGACCTGGCCCCTGAAGATCACCAGATCATCCTCTACCTGTCACTGCAGCTGGCTCTTGTCAGACAGGTATGTGAAATATTTGGAAATCACTGGGTCATGGGAGGATGGAAGGACAGTCCAGTTGAACAAGACCCAGGCTTGCTAAACAGGGTCCCTTCCTTCCTGCGTTGTAACCGGTGACAAGCAGTCAGAATATGTTTATGTAAAATATTTTTTAATTCTTACTCTAAAAATAATAATTCTATGGCACATGGAATGGCCTTCCCTGGGGAATGTGTTCAGCTCTAACTCCTGAGCAGCCTTGGAGCAGCCTTGTGTGTGTGGGATGAGGAGGTATGTTTGTTGCTGCTCCCTGGTGTCCCTGTCCCGCACAGGCCGCTCCAGAGGCTGTCCCGTTGTGCCCGGCTCAGTGCGGTGCCAGATCGCGCGCTGGGATCGCTTTATTCCAAACTTGGGCACGTTTGACGCCAGGCTCTGACGCGTACTGGAGCTCTGCAGAGAGTGGGATTAGTTGGCATTTGAATGCTGCTGCAGGTGTTAACTCATAAAAGTGAAGCTGATCAGAAAATGCTCTGCACTGCCTTTCAAAAAAAAAAACCCAACCACTTGGGCTGTGCTTTATTTTTCTGCCCCTTTTTCTTAAAACTGGGGTGTTGTATTTCTCTGTCCTTTCTGTTTAAAAGCTAAAGTCTTTATTGGAGTGGCTTCTGTTTTTTAAATACCTCTCTAGCTAGATTTGAAATTTCATCATTGTAGTTTCTTTCTTTGGCAGGCCTTCTGCTTGCTGCAGTTTGCTCTCCCTAGTCTACACTATGGAGTTGAACAGTTGGGTATTTCTTACTTTCCTGAGCTAATTAGGGGAGCTGTGTGTTCATTAGGTTAAACTAATTGTTCCAAGAGAGCACCCTCTTGATAATGTCACTTTTGTAACCCTTTCATAATGAGAGCAGTGTGCTGTGAGCCTGCAATAAGAAAGGATAATTAAAATGGCTTATTTAACTTTCTCATCTGCCTACTAGCTGCTTTATGATGCAGTTTGCTCAGGGTCTTTCATTAAAAAACACCCAGCTACCCTTTTTTCTCTCACAGCTTTTGCCTCATAGGGAGATGGTTTGATTTGCTACCTCTTCTGCTTGCCATGAGTAAAGAATTACAGCTTTTCAGCTGAAATATCCTGAAAAATAAAATGAAGATTTCTGTGGTCATTGATTTTTTGTTGTTTTCACTGTTACTGGCATTTTAACTCTTTCTTTTTTTTTCTAGTTGTAGCCTGTCTTTGCCATGTTGTTTCATCTCTCTTGTTGCTTCATTTCCCTTCCCTCCTGTTCTTTCTATTCAGTCTCTTGTCCCCATGTTCACTTTCCTCTTTTGTCTAGTTCACCTGTGTGTTTTCATCCCCGATGTTATGCCAGTCGCCTCTGCTCCCACAGCTGTGTGATCTCAGTGTATTGTGTAGTGTCAGCCTGACCCCTGCCATGGTGCTCCTGCTCTTCTCCCATCAAGTGAGATATAAATCTTTAATGCATGCTTGGACAGAGAGGAGATACCTGAGACTTCTGTATTTTTAGACTGCTGTAAAATACCCTACTCTTCTTTTGCCAGTTTACTTAATGATAAACATTTGGTAATGCATTTTTAATATACTTAATTATTTAAAGTATCTAATATATTCTCTTTCTGATTAACTGAAAGAAAATGATACCTTTTTTGATAGATTGCATTAACTATTGAACATCACAGTTAGGGCTTTCATCAGGCAATGCTATAATACCAATAAATCAGGCCTTTTCTGCATAGTAGGTTATAATATAATATAATACCTTAGTGTTTTGCTCAACAAATAGACCTTTTTGTTTCCATAGTCAGGGTCAATAAATAAGGTAACTGTACCCAGCATTGAAAAATATAGGTATCAGCTTGCATAGATAAGACAGTGTTTTCATGGAACAAAGCAAGAGAGGCAGCTGACCAGTAGAGTGCCAAGCAAAGCTGGAGCAATTAATCTTCCTTGGAAGGCTGTAAAATATTTCCAATAGCACTTGTTTCTGTCACCACTGGGGGAGGCAAAGGGGAAATGGAAAAACATAGGCATCCCTCTGACATGAGATGAGGATGTGACAGAGGAGGAACGGTTATAAAAGGTTCATGCAGAGTTGGCATTTGAAACCACCAGCAACCAAGATAAAAAATGATGATAATGAGTGTTGTATGTGTGCATGTCTTAAAGACCACTGGAGTCACTGGGAAGACTGGGAGGGTCTACATCAGCCCCAGAGTGTTGTAGTGGCTTTTTCAGCCAAACACAGTGTAGAATAACCTGTTCTGTAAGGAGGGTCTCTCAGTCTGGTTTTCCCCCTGAGCTGAAGTGCCTGGTCTGTGCTTGCTGCAGTGGATATCTCCACCTGCAGTGGGCTGGCAGAGCCCAGTGACAAATGAGACTTGCAGCTCCCCACTCCCAGTGCCTGGTTCGGCTGCTTCTCCTGTTTCTGTGGTAACAGCACTTGGATCAGCAAAAACAAGGTAGAATGAACATTTTAAAGCTCACTGATTTTAATGCATTGCCTTGTTTTTTAAAAAGCAGACCGGTTTCTATGGAAATTACTCTCTAGAGTCAGCAGCACTCTTGTTAATTTTAAGTGTTGAATCCGGATTTTTTGGGGGTGGTGGTGTTTGTGACCTTGACTGCCGTGTAAATCAGTACTGAATATGTAAAAACAACTTATATAGGCATCATGCCATTTTAATACTTGATTAGATCTAACCTTTCTTTTCATGAAAATGGGAGAGGGAAAGATGGCTAAGGGTCAGCAGCTGAGCGCTGTAAGTCTCACCAGTTTCCTGTGGACTTCCAAGAGACCTCAAGTTTCAAGTGGCACTATCCAGAAAGCACCTACTTCCTTCCCAAGTGTCTGGATATACAGTTAAGATAAACATCACTTAAGAGAGCAGAGAAAATATTTCAGCTGTTTTGCCCAGTTTTTGTTTGGTTTCAAGGAGGAGAGGCTGCTGTCTGCCCAAGAGAGGAGCTCTGTTTTAGGAGGTATTCAAGAGGTGGTTTTTTCAGTGACTCCTTGGGTGTAGGTAGTTCTATTCTGTCTTTTTCCCAGATTACCAACTGCCTCCTCTGCTGAAAAGCAACATGCTGCTTTTCTGCCTACATCCTAGCCTAGATTGTTCTGGTGATCAAGAATGGCTTGTAGGAAGAACTAAGTAATAACCCATAGGTGTATACCTATTTTCCTGAGGTTCTGGTGAACTGTAGCAAGTCTGTTTTCAATGGAAACTCTTGCCAGTCAGTAAAGCTTTCTCCTTTCCATGCTATAAAAAGAGATGGAGTGGGTAGTTGTAATGGTTAATTAAGTGTAACTGTCAACTGACGTGAAATTATAAGGCCTGAAAATCCCTTTTAAGGGTTCCTGTTTCATTTACCATTTAAAATACCCAAGTTCATTCTACTGTTAGGAAGTATTTTTTACACTTACTCTGTTTTCCTTTTTATACCTGTAATTGTGACGTATCAACATTGTTTTTAAGGAGACACATAGCATTATTGAAATAAATCCTACTATATAAAAGGCAGCCTAAACAATCCATATTGTGGCATTATTTTGGTAATGCTGCAGGATGCTATTTCTGGCCTACTGCAGCATCTTTGCTCCCTAATCAGTGTGATGTGAAGATACCTGTGTGCCATGCAAAACATGTGGTATATTTGTTAACAGAATGATAAATCAGGGAACTGTAGCTTCTTCTAATTGTAGGCCCTACTTAGACTTGCAGTCCAGCTGAAATAAGATTATTTTAAAGTGCAGTACTGGTAGGGAATTTTAAACTGGCAGCCTACCTCTGATAAAGCCCTGACGTTTCAGGGTGCCATCTGGGGTGACACCAGCTTCCATCTTTCTCAAATTATATAGTTACTTAAATAAAAATACATCTTTCAAAAGAAGTTTTGTGTTGACTGCTGCCAAATATCTTGCTTTTGTTGATGTAGAAATTTAGTTTGTATTTCATTGCATCTAGTCTGTTGCAGGTTGTTGTTTCACATAATGCTTTCTGTAAAGGCAGAGAGTTCATGTTATTTTTGTCCACTGTTTCTAATTATGCAGCAGTACTGTGTAGGCTAGTAATGGTGTTACAGCACTAAGGAGTCTTTTTGGACTCAAGTTAATAAATGAGGTGCCAGGGAAGCATGATTAATTTTTAAGGCCAGCTATTGCCTGTGACTCTGATGATACTAGAGGGAAGCACTGAAATGAGATGTAACCATTGCAGGCCCCATACTACAGAACAGAATTACTTTAGATGACATTTCTTCCAGCAGTATGTGGCTGCCTCTCCAGCAGACACAGGTTTGCAGGAGTGACCACAACTCACTTTTTTGCTGCTCTATTTCATGGATGTTGCAACAGAGTCGCAGAGCTCCTTGGATGGCCAGCTTCTCTTAGGGGTGTGGACCTACCTGCAGTTTGATCCTAAGTCATTTTCAACACGTAAAGCAGGTCTCAGTTTGCATATTCTCACATGAGTAAGGTCAAGCACCCCAACAGTTTTGAAGTCCCTCAGTAAAGGCATTAGTTGCAAGTGTTATTCTTTGCCTGATTCATACTAGCAAATTAGGATCCCCTTCCCAAGTCTTAATTATAGAATAGTTTGAAGAGGACCTTTAGAGATCACCCAGTTCAATCCCTGCTCAAAGCAGGATCATCTGGAACAGGTTGCTCCAAGTCTTCTCCAGTTGTTTGATTTGCAGGTTTTCTTCTAATTAACTTTTCCCCAAACTTGTATTTTCTTTTTGGGTACTTGTGCAGCTCTGAGACAGAAATAGGAAGAAATAGAAGGGTTTTTAGTCCTGAGTGCAAGAAGTCTTGACAGCAGCTTTGTTTTAACAAGTCAAATTTATATACCTCTGGTATATCTATGAACAACTTTGTGAACAAGCAGATCTGGGCCCACCACTGTCTGGTCCTGGCTCCAAGTGTATTGTCATTGCTAGAATTTTTATATTGTATGAAAATGTGTTCTAGTAAACTGCTGAGGGAATGTGAGTGATTAGGTCAACGTGTTTACCCTTGCAGTAGGCTTTAATAACACATGTAGTTAAAGTAGCTCCACTGACAAGCAGTAATTCACTAAAGCTGAGCAGTCAGTCATGTATCCCAGTCTGAATCCAAGCCAGGACATTCAGCAGTTTTGATGCTGTGGGCCAAGTGCCAGTTTGGGGTTATGTCTGGAGCAGTCACACTGATCTCCAGGCTTGCATGGAGTCACCAGTAATACAGAGTTAAGTACCATGGCTCATGTGTGCACAGCAACAGAGAAATGTCACTTGGACATTAGGATGAAGTTGTCATATGAACAGAATATGCACTGCTCCCAGAAGGATACCTGGACTTTAGGTAATCAACAACCTCTGTAGTAGCTGCAGGTGGTGTGATTGTTGCTTTCCGTAGTTATGTGCTTCTTGTTTTTGTGAGAGGTCTGTGGAGGCGGTGGGAATTTGACACTGGTGGTTTGCCCGGGTAGAATGTCTGTAAGGCTGTGCTAGGTGGGAAGTTCTCATAGTAGAAAAGAAGGAACTGCATTCTCCATCCGTTAAGAGAAGGAGCAGGAAAGCATACATGAGGAAAAGCAATTTATACACTTTTATGCTTTGTTTTCTGCAGCTTTCCAGAGCCACAGAAATGCAATAATTTATGTAACAGTAATTTGAGACACTAGAGAATCTTAAAGAAAATCCTCTACATAAAACTTACCAGTAAACAAACTAAAGAAAATCTGCTAAGAAGTTCCCTTTTGACCAGATAGTCTAAAATAGTGTACTGGATCACAAAGAGCATGTGATAGACTTGCATTCATTATAGATGTTAAGTTTTCTGCCAAACGAGACTTGGTTCTAATAACATGCTGCTGCTGTGACTGTCAGGACTGCTCTTTACATCACTGCTTGCAAATATATTTCTTTTTTTGACAGCATTTTAAATCTTGACTCTTTTATCCTTGAACATTCAAATTTCATTTTTATGTTCTTGATCCAAATCATGAAAGACTTTCTTGGGCCATTATGAGAGACAAAATGCAGCAGAGATGTGCAGTGTTCACCCCCAGCTGAAGAGCCAGCCACTCATCCTAGAAAATGGAGCTGAGATTTGGGCATCCTTGGTGGATATGTTTACATCATAGAATCACCATGCCAAAGGATGAGGGGGTTGATGGGATCAGGTCTGCTGCTCTTCTTTATAAGCAGTGATTTAGTAATGCTGTGGACTTCTTTCTCTAGAATGTGTGGGTTTTGTTCAAGTAGTGCAGTCTGTTAATTTTGGCAGCCTGTTTTGATAATAAAGGTGCCTAAGCAAAACTTCTTCAGAACTTCTGTTTACTCTATTTGTTCTTATTTTTGAGGTATAATGTAGGACTGAAAGAGTGATGTGTTCTCTTGTAATTTCTACGCCATCTCCTTCTAGATTTCAGATGCTATAGACCATCTTCAAGAAGCCCTGCAGCTGTGCAAAGATGACATGAATTCACTTCATCTACTGGCCCTCCTCTTTTCAGCTCAGAAGCACTATCAGCATGCACTGGATGTTATCAACATGGCTGTTGTTGAATACCCAGAAAGCTTTAGGTAAGAGCTGTTGCCTGGTGCCAATCATCCAGTCAGGAATGAGCTGCTCACCAGCTGTTGTTCTCAGTTGTACACAAGGAGCCTGTTAAATCACAAGTGTTACAGGTGTGTCACTCCCCTCCTGGGGAGGGTATTCTTTTACTTTCTGTCTTCACAGTCTTTCTGTAATCCTTACACTTGTTTTCTTTTCCAGTATTTGTTCTTCTGTATTGTGATGAGGGTGTTGTTTCCTGTAGTTTTTTGTATTTCACTTTAGATGTGGAGAAACGAGGGTGAGACAACTATGACAGTGTCTGTATCACAAGTAATTATATATTTGGTGACTCCCTGGTTAAAAACAATTTTTTCTTGCAATGACCATTATTTTGATGATCATCTATGACACAATTTGCTACAATATGACATCTGGGGGAAAAGATCAATTGAAAATCACAAGCTGTGATAATGTATAGCTGAGAGGAAGGATGATTTGCCTGCCTAGGAGTAGGTTTGAATCAGCACAGACTTCCTGGAGCCAAAGGCTTCCACTGTTCTCTGTTTGAGTCAGACCCTCATCCATCTGAGGGAGGTAAATTGAATTCCGTGCAATTTACTGTCATGACCTTTCAAAACAAGGAATTTGTCTGTTCTGTGCAAAAATTAAAGCTACTCTAGTATCATCTGGTGATTTCATACTAGCTGAGTTTCTCAGCCAAACTGCAGAAAATCCTATTGAATTGCTGGAAAACCAACTTTCATTTGCAATTGCCTGTGCTTAAATAGTGTTCTAAACCTGTGCATCATTACCTTTAGATAGCCTGCATTCTCAGTAGCAAGAGAGAGCAGCCTCCACAGGTTTAGTCCAGAAGCTGAGTGGAATGTTGTCTAAACAGAGCAAAGGCAGGTCATAGGAAGATTGAGGCTGTGTAAATGTGAGCTTGAATGCTTTAGGATCTTTCAGTGCTGTATCAGCATATAATGTTTTTATTGCAAACTACATGTTGCCATTTAAAATAGCTTTGCTGCCTGTGCTTTTGAGGTTAGTTGCTTTGTGTATGTGAGGAGCTAAGACTGTGCTTCTTTGAGAATGAAGTGGAAACTAGTAATGGAAACACTTAAAATGAAGCCAGCTTTGCTCTTTAGATTGTGAACATAGGTATGACTGAAGCAGGAAATAGCCCAGTGGCTGCTGAATTGTGATTTAGGGTTTTAAAGTGATAAACAAAGTAAAAACCCCTCATACAGTGAAAGGTCACATTGTACTGTTGGAGATTAGATGTTTGTTGAAGACTACCAAAAACACCTAAAGATACACAAGACAGAGGAAGAGGTTGTTTATGTCAGGAGAAGAGTGTTTGCCTTGTCCAATTGACCGACTGGTCCATCATGTCCTGGATCTTTCCCCCAGCAGTTACTGATTATTTATGTTTCAGGGGAGGACAAAACATGGCGAGCATTGTATGCAAAGTAACTTGGAGGGCTGCTGGGTGGGTTCCTTTGTGCTGTCTGGTAATCTGATTTCCCCAAAGCTGATAAGACTGTTATCTCTTACGTTTCTGTGGGTGTGAATTTTGATGTGCACAAAGACCTTTGCCAAGGAGTAGCAGAATTGGAGAATTGGTTGTTTCTGGTAGAAGCAATTTAGTATTGGTAGTGAAGGCCCAGGTTCATGCTTGCCCCTAGACACAGCCTTGCTAAAGTGTGTGCCCTTGGAAGGACCCCTCTTTGCTCCTTGCACACACAGGGGAGTGTACCAAGGCTGACAGGGAGACTCATTCACAGGTACACATGGATGGAGGAGTGGGGGCTGGCTTCTTGCCTCTGCTGTGTGACTGCCCTGTCTCCATGTGGGTCTTTTTCTTAACCAGCCAGCAAATAACTCATGAGTGAGGGAATGGAGAAAGAATGTCAGAGTTCCAAGGCAAGGAGGAAAAAAAAAAGGCTTAAAAGATAGAATTAAACGAGTGTTTCTGAAAAAAAGGAATGAGAATCCAATAAAGAGGGAGAAAGCAAAAATAACAGAGTACATCTATAGCTTGTACCAAATTTGGAACCATTTTAGGCTTTCTAGTGCAGTTTGTGCTAGAAGGGCTTTACTGCTTTGTGAAACCTCTTTGAAGGGACAAAGACCTGATGCTATTGTGTGTCTCCACTTGCTACTGCCTTATAGAAAAATGCTAATTTTACTACTGTGTGGAATGACTACAAGATGTTTCATGTAAATAGTGTAGGCAAGTTCAACTGCATGATTTTAAAGCTGTATTTAAAAGTGGTTGATTATTTTTCCCAATTCACATTTATATGAACCAGGCAACTGTGTAATGTGGTGCCTAGGGGCTCCCTTCCTAATGACATCTCTTTTTGGAAGCACAGTTTGATGGCATGTATTGAGAAAAGATGATGAAAGCTACATTAAAGGACCTTAGGGCTCTGTAGATGGCAGAAAAAAACCCCAGAAGCATTACCTAGATGGATATCCTAAATAAAAGAAAGCGTAAGATGTAAAAAATTAAGGACTTAGCTGACCCAAACTACAGCCATCTCATACTGTTTCCCTAGTCTCTGTATGTAATTAAAATGAGTTAGTTGCTGCTTTTTTTTTTTTTTTTATTAAATCCTTTTATTACAAATTTTAAAGAAAAAAATTTTTAGGGTAGTTCATGTGGTTGGCTGTTGGCTGAAGCAGTTGGAAAAAATGTACTGCATTGCACAGCTAACACACAACATCCTTTGGCATGAACTTCATACACTGACCCAAATATGTCTGAAAGTGCCCCTTGTTCGTGTGTTTAAACATTTACTGTACATTTCAGAGGTTGATGTGGTGCTCAGGGAGGAGGGATGTGAAGTGTAGGCACTGAATACAGTGAAAGGTGCAGTGGTTTGGACTGAGATGTTGAAGAGCTGGATATCCAAAAGGCACAAAACGAACTTGGGAAGATGAGTTCTTGAAAGGTGGCCTGTAGTAACAAATCCATTACATTCCAGTCACTGAATCACTGACTGAATTTGAGCACTTGAATGTACTGTCAAGCAATGACAAAGGAAGACTTCATAAAAGAAGAATGAGAGCCAACTCTGCTGAACATATTGCAGGCTGGGCTGAGCCAGAAGAAATACACTGTCTTGCCCTGACTGTAAAAGATAGAAATAGCAACCTTTAAATGGAAGGTATAATCTGAAAAGTTGCTGACACTTCTCTATGGGCTGAGACTGCCCAGGATGAAACTTAGTGATTTTACATTCTGTCCATGATGGTATGCTTTTAAAAGAAGCAAATGAATGCTGTACCAACAGTTGGCTTTGGTATATATTTTCAAAAGGACTATATTCAGCACATTTGGGTAAGAAGACTCCTGTTAGCATCAGGTGTCTTCCCTCCAGGTCAGTAATCCTAATCATAAGCCTTTCTGAAGATGGGTTCCTGTAATTTTTTTCCAGCTCAAAGGCCAGCCTTTGGGCGGTGTTCTACCTGAGTCTGGCAGTGATTACCTTCACAGGCTTGTCTCAGGGAAGAAATAATCTTAGTGAACACTCCTTTGCCCTCCAGATGATCTTCTTAAAGTAGTTCATTGTTTATTTAGAAAGAATTTTGCTTTTTAAAGTCTGTATCCATCTCACAATGTTCCATGCAGAAGTCCCATGGGTCTAGCACCCTGCAGAATCTACCACAGAGCTTAACATGCTCCTTTATTTTCAGCTAGTAATATTTCCTCCTTCCAGTTTTGCTTGTAGAAAAGTGTTTTTGCCTTCCTAATTCAGTCACTTTTCCAGATTACTGTTTTGCTTTCTGGTCATCTTTTAGCTTTAATTGGTTAGCTTCCAGCAGAGGAAAAAAAATGAATGTCTATACCAAGTATAAAGCTGGAAATAGCATATCCATTTTATGGATACTCTGTTGCTCCCAGACTGCTTATCCAAACCTATTCTGTTGTTCACTGGGTAGTTTCATGTCTCCTGGATGGCTCCCCTTTATGTTAGAACAATGCAGTCCTCTGGCATTACATGTCACACCATCTAACTGCTGCCCAATGTGATGGTGAATATTTTGTTAAATTGTCATGTCTCTGTGGCAGTTCTGCTTGTTGCACAGGGGTAGTAACTCTCTTAAATGAACACATGTTAATATTCCTTCTCTTTCTAGACTATAAGTCACTATTCTGTTGCTCTCAGAGTTTGTAAACTAGTTACAAAGAGAAATAACAAAACTTCTGGGAAGTACTGCTGTTCTACACATAAAGACTCAAAAAGAAACGTGGGTTGGTATTCTGGAGCAATGTAGGTGTCAAATGCAGGTGCTTTTGTTCTACAAAAAGCTAGCACAAGAGTAATTACTTTAAATGGAGTGAAAAAAAAGGCTCAAAATGCCAATAAATATTAAATGTGTATCTTGGAAAGTGTTTATAAAAAAGGAAGTAAATTCTGCTTGAGGAACTGTGCATGTTGTGTTGATGTTGTTTTAGCAGAAATGGTTTATTTGTTACAGCCAGCCCTCAAAATATAAAGTTCTCTTCTAGACTAGAAGTGGTTTACTGACAGAAAATGTCCTTGATTTCATCCCTGCTACATTAATTTCATTAAGGCCATGTGAAATAATCGTCTGGCAAGATTTATTTATCATAGTCTGGTGCCGACTTACTGTGGGGAGAGCTATTCTGTGGAATACAAGCAATGTCATTTACCAGGTGCTTCCATTTGCCTCAAAAAAACCTCTCCAACCCTGATGTAAAATCAGGATCTCAAAATGCAGGATTAAACTAATTTCTAGTTTGAATTCTCTTTCCATTGCTTGTCAAGCTCTTTCTTGTGTGTTGAAAATAAACAACTCGTGCCTTCTTTGAGCCGTATCTTTTTGGGCAGTGGTAGAGTCCAGCAGTGCTGTTGACAGCAGTAAAGTAGGCCTGTGTTCTTGCCTGTAGTCTTCATGGAGAACCCAGAGCCAGTTGTCCCTCAGTCAGTGGTTTGCCCACCTTTGTGTTGTGGCTGATCCACACTGTCACTGTTAAGTGAGGATAGTTGTGGCCCCTACCCCTCCCCCCTCACCCCCAGGAATGACAGCTGTGCATGCCCTGCAATGGTTTTACCACTTTTCTCATGGAAGTGGTGGTGGCCTCAGCCTTAGAGAATCAGATCCGCCCATTTTTTATGATTCCAGTTCATCATTAGGCAGGAGGCAAGGAAGTCAGTACATCTTGGTGAGAAAGCAGCTTGTTAAAATTCTCAGAATACTGTTTTGTTTGAATTCCTCAAGGATGTAAGATCTAAAGCAAGGACAGATTAATATTTTGGCTGTAGCATTTGATCATGCTAGACAACTTTTATAAATAGGATAATGAAAACTCTTAAGGGTGGAGCTTTTGTAATCTGACTTCTTGTAGTGATGTGTTCACACCCTGGCTGGCGAGAGTGACCCAAAAATGTTTTTATTTCTTTATTGACGCCCCAGACAATAATACAAAGTAATAAAAAATGGAAGAATGTACTTGATATAACAGTACTGTGCTACAAGAATACAAAATGTGTTAGGCTTCTGTGATTCGCTAAAGGAGATGTGGAGATGGTAAGGTTGAGCTGAGGCTTTTGCTGTAGTAACCATGAATGTTTGCTTCTGCTGGCATGTTACAGTTCTCTGTTTTTTATAGAATTAACCTTTAAAAACCTTGGTGATATATTGCAATAATTGGGACTATACTCTGTAGAACTAGTAATGATATTGAATATTTTTATGGCAAATATATGAAAGAAGAACCTTAATGTAGTCTCCTGACTTCTATTAAAGATAACACAGATACCTAGAGCTAAAAAAAAAATTTAGGAAGTTTTAGGGTGCTTTTTTCTGGTTTGGATTTATTTTCACACTTCTGGCACTGCCCCCCTCACCCCCCATGATGAAGAAAGAAGATGAAATTTTGAGTTACAGTATCCCAAGATTGGATTCCTCTTTTGGCAGATTCTAGTTGGCATATGCATGCTTCTCTAAGGGTCATAGTCTGATCGAAGACAAAAATTCAGCAGGTGAGCATGATAGCCTTTTATTCACCAGCTTGAGGTAGTGGAAAGAAATATCCCCCTAGATAATGTCTGTGCCAGGAATGGATTTGTGTTATCAATCCATTAAGATATCAATCCATCTTAAAATTACAGGGCTGGATTCAAAGGTAACTGGAGAGAATTCCATTCCCTCATAGCACCGGGTTCAGGATATGAATAAAAGGAGTTAAGTGGAGCTTAGAGAGGAAACCTACTGCAGACTAATTTTCTTAGTATGGTATGAAAGGAAGGAAAAGATAAACAGTTTTCCAGCCTTTACAGTAATGGTTAAAATCTTTCCTCTGGATGAAAAGTCAATTTTATTTCATAATAACTTTTTCTCTAGTATCTGAGTAAATGGCTACTGCCTTCATGCATTTAAGGCCTTTATAGTGAGCAGCAGTGCTTCTAGATGTTTGTTTTGGCTTTTCAGAGGTAACACTAGTTATGCAAATGCAGACATAAGGAATTTAAGAATAGATTCAAAAATGCAGGACTAGCATGGTTCATTTGAGCTGGAAGCCACTGGGTTCTGTTCTTCAGAGCTCTGTATATCTCCCTTACCACTGAGTTAGTCCCCCCAACACACTCTGCTCCCTAGTAGGGACCATTTTCTTTTGAACAGCAGAACAGTCTGTTCTGCTTTATATTCAAAGGAAGTGTTAAGGAGCCCTGACTGTCTACCCTGGATACCAGAGTATGTTGAAAAATAGCATGTGTGTATTATCTGGGCAGCAGAGTCATTGTCAGTAGGAACTTTTAGAAATGGAGTTTAGCCATAGTATGTGCATGTAGGGGTTATCCAAGGTAGGAAGAGACTTAGTGATTGAGATCCCTCTGTTCCTACTAGGTGGTTTTGTGACCTCCAAAGGTAGACCTGGTTCATGGAGATCCCAAGGAGAACCTAAGGCATGCTTGCTGCCTGGAAATTAAAAAGAGAACCAAAGAAGAAAAGTGGTGTTGGTGTGGGAAGCCCAGCTCTAAATTTCCTCTCCTGCTGTGGGGCTACACAGGTATTCAGTGAGGCTGAATGGGGTGCCAGCTTTTGTTAGCAAATTCAGACAGAAAACAGGATTTTGGAGCCTTCCTGAACTCCTTCAAGGCACTGTCAATAAACAAAATACCCAGCTTGTCTTGTTTTTTCATTGCTTTATATCTGGTGAAGGCTTTGAAAAGTTTGCCGTCAAACATACAGATACAATAATCTGAAATTGTTTCCTGAGGCTCTCAGAAACTGATTACCAGTGAAGTATGGGAAAATGTTTTCTGAATTTTCTGAAACTTCTTAAAAGTCTTAAGTGCAAGGATGATCAAGAGTGGTTTTTTGTTGTTGTTGTTGGGAATTGGTTTTTAAGATTAAAAATTAGAATTCACTGGGAATTACTGCTGATAATCATTACTGAAAATCAGATCCTGAAATACGAAGAGGCACGGACGTTATGCTTAGCAAATTGTTTTTCAGTGCAGGAAATGACTTTCCAAGAAGTCTGCAGTGTTGTCAAGCTATGTTGTCTTGAGATGGGTAGAGTATAATGTTCTGATCACTCAGTGAAAGGGGTGGCATTTTTATTTCCAGCTGGAAATTTCAGACTTGAGTGACTTCTGCTCTAATGTCCTAGGAGTATTTATTTATCTAATGAGAAGAGCACAAAATGTTTTGATTTGTATTTTCTTCAAAAAGAAGAATGAGGCGGATTTATTCAGATGTTCTGAAGAATGCACCAGGGAACACAAACTAAGTATGGTAATTTTTCAGCCACAGATGTGATTTTTACCTTCTGAAAACAGGGAAAGCCCTTGCTCTTCACTGTCTTAGAAATATTTGCAGTAATTGCATCTTAGATGGTAAGTCAGCATCTGTTTCCATTGTCATTAATTTCTGCAGAACCAAATATGTAAGCAGGCACAGTCATACTATTTGATATTAGTCGGTGTTGATGTTACTTAATATTTTAGTCTCTGTTTGTAAAGGAAAGATGGTGAAGAATGCAGGTCTTATCATGGAGAGAAAGATTGTAACCTAGAAGTTCTGTGTTACCAACACGTCTTAGAAGATATCATGACATATTTCCTATTATGCTAACATTTTTACAACAGGAAAGAGATAATCTGAATAATTTTACTTTCCCTTATTCACTTTTACCTTGAATTGAAGCTTTCTGTTATGTATGTAGTTTGGCACTGAATTAGTTATAAGGCTGTATTTTAGGAGGAAGAGAGAATATCAGGATGGAGTGCTAAATGGCCTAATCAAGTGGCACAGTCATTAGCAGAGTTTTTTTCCTACATGTACCAACAGAAAATTCAACCCAGAATGATGCAAATATGACATAGAATTGTGGTTTTGAGCACTGTGGCTGGACATGTGAACTGTTGGAAATTAATCAGTGAACTCTATTCCATATGTCTGTATCAGCTGGAGAAGTGGCAGGAGGTTGGTATCTAGCACCTCAAGTCAAGTTCATACCAGTAAGCAGTTGAATTGAAATTCATAGGGAGTAAACTCCTGGACATTTTTAATACTATTTTTTTCATTTATTTTTTCCTTCTGCAATCTGGCCATTTGTATCTGTGATGTGGGTGCTTGTGATGACTTGAGATTTTCCTGTAGTTTTTCTTGTATTTTCTCAGGACAAGGTAAATGTCTTTCCATTGATGGTAGGGTATGTAGTGCAGTGGGGGTCTGAACGCATCTGGGAATATACATGTCTCTGCAGTGTGTGTAATGAGCAGGAGAGATGACCAGCTGGCAAGGAGCTGTGGTGCTGAGTGAAAGAGGAAGCCCTGCCTCCTGCGCCATGAGTTTCATCAGTCAGCCATTTTGTGTGATCTTCAAAATGTAGGCACTTTCTGTGTTGGGAAGAAAAAGGGAAAACTCTTCCCCTTGTCATTTCAGTTCATGTTTAAGTAGGAGTGATGTAATCCAGCATGATCCAAAGGGATACACCAATACAGCTGTGAGGAGCAGCTTTAGGTCTCCTCTAGCCCTGCACAGACCACTGCAGCAGAAGTGCTTTGAGAGGCCAGTGTGATGCAGCATTGCAGAATGGCACTTGAGGAGAAGAATATAGAGCATCTCCCTCCCGCAGGTGCCAGGGCCCCCACCAGGATTGGGACTCCCTGCCAGACAAAGATGCAGAAATGACAGATGGGCACTGAGTAGCCTGGGTCTTGGAGCTTTTGCAAGGCAGGTGTTAAGAATGAGTACTTGAGACAGCTTAAAGAAGCAGTAGCAAGGGCATCAGTAAAACCCAGCTTTCTCAGATGCACTCTGATTTCAGTCAGATTTCGCAGTGCAGCCTCGAAAAGAGGTGGGGATGCTCCACCACAGCAGGCAAAGCACTGGTGGTAAATAGCACTGCATAGCAGCCAAGGACTCTGAGAGCTGGAGTGTCAGGGATTTTCCTGGCCTGCACAAAGCAGTCTCCAAGGCTTAGATGCCCTGTGTACTGTATTAAAATAAAGCTAGCTGTGGGATCTCAGCACAGCAGTCCTGATGTGCAGAGTCACCGAGACAACCGGAGGTCCTGGAATGTTGCCAGAAGTGTCTGGTGGCTGGACTTTGATCCTGCACATGAGACGACACCTGTATGAGGATGGGAGGATCACACGGGGATAAATGGTGAAAGGATAGATTAATTATAGTGTAAAACACAGGTTCTAGAATTTCGGTACAGGGGGATTCTAGGGAGACAAGATGGAGGAATTAGGGCGTGTCCTGTCCTTCTTCTTCTTCTAGTCGTCCATCTTCTGTGGTGGTGGTGGCACTTTGGGATTGGTTCTTACTAAAAGTGCGCTTGTCAATAAGGGTGAAAGGTATTGGGGAAAATAGGTAAATATCTTATACGTAGTTTTGGGTATAAAGATAAGTGACCGCCCTGAGGGCACGCAGTGTGCTCATGGCTGACGTGCTGTGCGGACCTCTGTCGGGCCGAGAGAAAATATTGTAGATAAAAAACTAATAAACACTGAAGACCGAGAAAAAACCTGAAGACTCCTTTCGTCCTTAGGAGCGCGGGCTGTCCCAAGGCCATCCCGAGCCTTTCCAGGCCATCAAAAACAGCCGAGAATGGGACAGCTAGCAGTAATATGTGCCTCAGGAAGCTGCTGGTAGGTGGCATGGGGCCAGTGTTCATTTAGGGTAGATCATGTTGCTGATCTCACCCCTGGAGGATTTTTAATCTATGTGGGATTGCTTTAATCTGTGCTCTTCCTACATCTCCAGAAAGAATGGCCCCTGAGAGGGGGAGCACTGAGACTTTGGCTGCCTTTGAGCCACCACTATAGTGCTGTTCTGTAGCAGGATTTGTTGAAAGCTGTGCACAGTAATATTGGGAGTTTGTTTGGAAGGATTTGTGGTTTGTTTGGTTTTCTTTGCATCCAGAGTGCTTATATGAATTAGTGTTACTTCATATACATTTATATGTAAAAGTCAGGATGCATGTACTAAATTATCTTTTCATGAAAAACATTCTCCTGAAACTAAACTGGGTGCTACATTTTCTTGTTCATTGCTCTGCTGTTAAAGCAGATGGAAATGTCTGGAGTCTTCTTTGTTGCCAGGGGTATAAACTATGTCCCATCTTAATCAAGAGGCTGCACATTGTCAGTTTGGAAATGCCAGCTGAAACAAGGTTTTTGTTTTTCAAGTCCACTTAAGGAAAAAAAAGTTTCAGTATATATGGTCTCTTTGGAGCCTTCACGCCAGATGATTTTCAAACATAATAGGGATTGAAGCCTGCTCTACTAGCAACTCTCGAATTATGTTGCTTCTTTTTCTGTGGCAACCAAGAATTGCCTGCTGGTTCACTGTCAGGGTTTCCTAGTCAGGGTTTCCACAGCAGGGGCATGGTCCTGTGCAAAATGCCTGTGGGGAAGAGGAAGGGACATCCTGCAGGATAATGATGTCCTAATGTGTATTGTGCAGGGCAGGAAAACTGGCATTTAAAAGCCTGTGATCTTTGGTGTTATTCCCCTCTCCATACTGCCCTAGACAGGGTGTATTTCTTAGTTTTGGCAGACAGATTTTATCCTGCATGTGTAAGACCACTACATTTCTTCCAATTGGGGAAAAAAAAAGAAAAAGCAAAATGCACCTGGATCAAGACATTGTTTTAAAAGGTTTGACTGATACATAGGGAAAGAAGGACAGCAAAGCAAGCTTGAGTTAAGGCTTACCCTTTCACTTAATTTCTGGGGTGATTTAGAAACAAACGTGTTAAACTTCTGCAATATTAGTTTATTATTTAAGCCCTGTCATGATACTGTGAAGGACAGTATCTAAATAAGCTGCTGCAGTGGGATTTTATTCAGCTCATTAGCTGTGATAGCAACACTGAAAAGTGTATAGGGAATTCTAGTACAGATTTTTGATGTTCTAGAGGTCAGTCTAGTCTTAAAAGAAAAATACAACTTCTTCAGATGCCTCACTGGCTCAAAACATGCCTAATCCTTGCAAGTTTTTTTTAATTGATATTCATCAGTTATTAACTTAGACTTTACTCATTTCTCCACCTAGATCTCCTGCGAAGTTCTGGTGCAAAAGCTGTATTTGAGATAAGGCAGTATCTACTTCTGATCTCATTTAATTGGCCTCTGCACATGGCAGAGCAAATGTCTCATTTTATATGGTTTAGCAACTTGCACCCTGAGCCCCGGAATTCTGGGCATAAAAAATATTGTAGCTGAACTATAATTTATTTTTTCTCTAAGACAGTCTAAGCAACAGTACAGTGCAAAGTTGCAGTGCCACGAAAAGATAGAAGCAGTACTCACAAATTATGTATTCCAGCAGGTACTCATTATTTGCCTACATAGACATGACCATTAATCTGGGATTAGTTGCCAGACATAGGAGAGACAGAAATCATGGTTTTAGGTGTCACTGTAAGCACTGTTATTATAGGGAAGAACCAGTGAAGCAATTCTGTATCTAAACAGCACCTTAAGGAAATCATGTTTCTTATAGGGTAGGGCAGATTTGCCCTTAAGCACTTATGAGGCTGTAATAAGCTGTAAGACTGGTAGCAAATAATGTCACAGCTGAAAAAAAAATGTGTTGCTCAGTCATTAAGGACAAAGCCCTGTAGAGGTTCTCACAAATGAATGAATAAATTTGAAATGCTTCCTCTGATGTGTGAACTCTGAAATTAACACCACACTAAGAATAGTACAGGGTGTCAGCTCTGAGGGCGGAAGGGAAAGAGAAGATATTCTCTTCCAGTCTTCTGTAGCATTTAAATTGCTTAAAGCTTAAGCTAAGTAGCATAAATGGCTACATCTGGCATTTCAGAAGTTAACTAAATAGTGCTGTAGTAGAAATATCCCTGATCATTGGCTTGACCCAAACCTTGAGCAATGCTTACTGCAGGAAAGCAAGTGTACAAGCGGATGTATTTTCTGACCTTGGCACTCGTTTAGTGCTTGCAGTCACTGGCAAGCAGGTTCTGTGTGGGCTGTTGGCCTTTTAAGAAAATGCTTAGTGTCTGGATTTCGAGCTGAAGAGAAGGAAAGCCAAGCTGTTTTACCCTACCCAAGTAGGGGAAAAAAGCACAGCTGAGAATGGTGCAGATGGCCTGAAGCAGACTGGCACATTGTGCTGGAGTATCAGCATCAGATGACTCCCTTAAAAAGTGAGGTTCTGTCATCTCCCTGTTTTCACTGGGGATCTCATAAGCTGCTTTTCCAAGATTATCCATAATAGCGGTTTGTCTAGCTGAAAATATCCCCCACAAGAACAAGAAGAAAATTATGTGAAACCTGAATATATTAAAGGCCAAGAAAGAGAGCATATTTATTTTTTTTTCTTATGGATGTTAAACCTCATCAAACTAAGCTGATGAAAATATAATGAAATAAAAAAATTGCAGTGCTGCAGGATGTGTTTTCTACATGGTGCGCTTCCTGGCTCCAGGCATTTTTTCCCATCAAATTCAATGGTCAGTCAGCAAATTTTATTAAGGTTGTTTGCCAGTTTCTCTTGTACCTCATAGCCACTGCTAAGAGCATTAATTTTCCAGGGAGGAAGTCACTGCTCCCTTGCACAGTGCACAGTCCATCTAAATTCCCTCACAGTTGTAGTGTGTATCGTGAACAATGTTGATTATGTTCTCAGCACTTAAATAGTGCTGGTAAACTGCTGCTCAAGAGTGTGCCCTATTTGGCACAAAAGCATTTTGAGTTTGGGCTTGGAATAGAATTTGCAAAGGGGACTGAGCACAGAGCTGGTACTTTCTGAAGTTTAAGGCTGCAGTTGCGTCGAGGTTTTATATAACGAATACTTCATGCCTTAGTCAGGGCCACTTGTAGTGACAGTAACTATAGTAACAAAACAAAGTTTCTAGCTAGTGAAGAAGCATTCCCAATGAGCAGGACATCAATTTCTGATCCAGCCCCTGAAATATGCTTATTTATCAGTTTTGTGTGCAATGCTATTTTAATAGCTACTACTGTATTTTCAAACATATTTAGGAATTTTCACTTGTTTGCTCTTGGTGTGGGTTTTTTTTCCCTCTTTTTCCTATGGAGGGACTTGCTCCTTTTGCCTTCAAATGGAAGTGTTCTAATTATATTCCTGCTTTTTAAACTTGTTTTCCTAAAGAAATGGGGATTATGCAGCTGGGCTTTTTATACCTTGAACACTTTTGGAAATACTGGCTGATTTAAAACAAGTTTTGACAGTGTGTTGGAAGTCCTGAAGATAAGTTTCTGCAAGTTTTCTAAAAGCAGCCTGCTGAGTCAAGGCTGGAGGGGGCAGGCAGAGCCGAGCCATGTGGTACCAGGGTTAGCAGCAGCCAGCAGGACAGTGGGGACAACACACGAGGACATGGCAGCAGCACTGCCAGGGGCTGGTGGCTCTGGGAGAAGGCATGGCTGGGGCAAACAGAGACAGATTGCACTGGGGACAGGTGCAGAGGATGCAAATCTGTAGGAAGTTGCACACCACCTGGGAAAGGACAGTTTGTGGCATTTAAGTGAAGACTATATAAATGCATACTGTTTGTGTCTAATCTGCTCATTTGCATGTGTAACAAATCATAGCAGAATGAGTAAGGAAGGAAAGGAGGGATGCTGCAAGTGGTAATCAGCACATCCTAACAAAATTTCTACACGTTGGAGGTGAGGTAAAAGTGGTAAAATAATGGTACTCTTTAGGTTTTCACAGAAATTCTAGCCTGAAAGTGGCAGTCTGGTTAAATAACAGCAGAAATAATTATTATTCTGTTAAGAAAAAGGTCTTGTAAAACTTCAGCGGAGAGCTTTTCTGTAGCCAAACAGTTGTTTTATGAGGAGCAGAAAGATGTTTTTAAAGAAAGCATGGCATTTGCTGAAGCAAGCTGAAAGCACAGGAATGGCCCAAAGCTGTGATTGCTTGGACAGTCTGCCTGTGGGTTTCCTTATGCTGGCTTCATAAATTAAGGAGTGTTCTTTTTTTTTTTAAGTGATCCCTAACCCTCTCTTCTGTTGTTTGTGAATTGTCTTTTCTAAAGTTTGGTCCCTTTCTGTTCAAATGGCTCATGAAACACCAATTTACATTATGAGCCTCCAGTAAAACGAAATGTGTTACTGCTCTGTATTTCCTCCTTCCAGCAACAGCTACTAGCTCCTACCAATTCTTTAGGCATTTGGTGGCAGAGTATTTGGAGCACCAGGCAAGGAAATGGAGGTGAGAAAAATGGAAGGGAAAGAAGTAAAGCTAAAAATCTCTTCTTTGGAATTGAGGGAAAGTAGAAAAATCCATCTAAAGCCTTTATGTAGTTTTTTGTTGCTGTTCCTGTAACTGGGTGATTCACTTTTTCTGCATAGTGAGAGGTTGATTTTCCAACAGCAGATAGGGAGCAAAAAGCTGTTCTTTTGCAAAAGCACATTTCCTGGATGGTGTATAACTGTAGTAAACCATTTCAGCTCCAGACTCCTTGCAGTGATACTCTCTGAATTTCCCAGGAGCCCTGTGACGCAGCAAACGTTTTGTAATCAATCTAGACAGCAGTGAAACGCAGCTGTGGTTGGGGAACAGCTGGGTAACAGGGACCAATAGTATGTATCTGATTAGACTGTGAAGTTAGGAAGAATAATCTGTAAATTGAAGTTGACAAGATGGTTGGAGAGAGGCAGAATATGGAGAACAGAGCTGGAGTTTTACCATGTCATATAAGCTAGCATCTGTGTGAGATGTGACTTAGGTTCCTTAATATCATCAATTAATTAAGACTTCTGTTTTACATTTCATTTAAAATAATGTCCTAACAGGGGACGGGATGAGTATTAAGATGTTGGAATATTTAGGGCACAAATGTAATCTTAAAAGCTCTAAATAAAAACAATTTAGTTCAAAGTGTTAAGGAAAGCTGGCCTTATATAAATGAATCTACCTCTTTCATTTGACAATTGGAAAGAAATTTTTTGGCTTCCTTTAAATCAGCTACAGCACTAAATCCCGTAATAGAATATTGTAAAATTAGTAGAACGGCTGGCTTTTCTGTCTCTGCTGCACAGTTCTCTTTAGGGTTATTAATGAAGAACTTTTGCTTTTCTCTCTGTTTTAATAAATTAATTATTGAATGAGTTCATGCAGGCAGTAAGTTTCAGGCTTCATTCTAATGTTTTGTTTTCCCAAGAGCATTTAACTTTATGTTGTTGTATAGTAGCTCAGTTTCTGCATGGTGTCTTCTGCATAAGTGTTCTTGTGATAAGTGGTCAAATAGCTAATGTTTATGGATTGGACATCCCTTGGGTTTTTCTAGAACAAAATTCCCAAAGCTGTAGGTCACAGTTCCTGGCAGGATGGTGGTAGTGTTGAAAATAGATGGCAATACAGTAGTTGGTGTGGCTCCGTTCTCTGGGTACAAGGGCCTGAAATGCTGAAATCACTGCTTTTAGGGTTGTTCTTTTCTCCTTCTGCCAGTCCACCATGCTCATAAAAAATGTATTCCTACATTCATCATACCAGGGGTCTGGGCTGTGCTGTAAAATTGAAGCAAAATTGTCTGAGGATCCAAGCAGAGACACAATTTAGAGCAGTCATAGTATTTCTTCCACTCTTGTAATTTAGGCGTGCTTCCTGAGTAGCAATAATAAAGCATGGAATGACTCATTTGACAAGGTAAGTTTAACTTTTATTTATGGCAGCAGAAGAAAAATTTGACAAGTGGATGTGTCCTGATGCCCTGCCCGTGGGAGAGGAGAGGAAGAGATGAGTCCAGTGCCCTGGCTGGTTTTTCACACTTGTACAGGGAGTGTCACAGTTGTGTTATTTATCCAGGGAGGGCTTGTATCTGTGAGCAGAGCCTCTGTGTGCTGCTGCAGATGCTGCCCACAGTGGAATGTGGTGTCTTTAATTGGAATGGAGCTGTACCAAGCCACATCAGGCTGCCCTGTCAGTGCAATTAGCAGCTTTAACAAGAGGGAACACACAGCTTACATGGAGGCAAAATGTTTCAGTGGTTTAATCCATTTCCCACGGTGGTCTTTGCTGGGTTAACTCCTATAGAACTGTGTTATGAAGCAAGCCATGTAGATGATGTGTTTTACAACATTAATAGTGTCTCCATGTTAGCTTGTATGGACTTGGGCATTATATGCTCTGTGGTGGTTACGATGCAGCAGCTTTGCAAAAGTGGTATTTTTGTACTTGAGGCTCCAGTTGTCCATTGGTTGTAGTCCCGAACATAAATACCAGAATCTGTATCCTTTGGAAAGAGCAAACTGCTCAGAAGAGATGGCAATTTAAAGTACATAAATCTGCAGGGATTACTGAGGCAGCCTTCTGCAGATTTGGGTCAATCAAGCACATCACATTATTATTTAGTTTTCAGTGGTGAGATGAAACTGTTTGGGTAGCTGGAATCACATGAAAAACCCTGCATTGACACTGATTGAATGGCAGGTACTACATAAAAATAAACTTGGACCTGGAGAGACCTGACAGATAGAGCTGTGATCTTGGCCTAGAACAGGAGGAGAAAGAGATTGGGGAAAATTTAATGACAAAGCCAGTATCTCTATCAAATCTGCCAAATGGCACTACTGTGAATGTAGAACCTCATTGTAAGTAAGGAACAAAATGGAAGAAAAACACAGAGAAAAAAATAAGCAGTCACAAATCTGATGCATTAGGAATCTGTCAGCTTCCGACAGAGCTGGTGTTTCTCAAAAGTAATTCCCTCTCTGTCTCATCTGTGCTAAAAGTGCCCTGCAACTCACATGTCTCTACTTTTACTAATGTCTCTAGGGCCTCCAGGAAAAAGATGTCCAAGAAGTTTGAGTGTTGTTCTGAATACTCTGTACAGGAATTGACCTTAAGGATGTCATTTGCAGTACTATTTCATCAGCATGTTGGGTTTTATATTGCCATTTCTGTTGGAAAGAACCATTGATGCAAGCTGGTGCAGGATATCCTTGAGCTGTGGGTAGGAAGTGCTGCAGTTAAGGATCCAGTTGTGGTGTGCTGGAATTGCACAAGTGGGATACTCGTGTGTGCCTCCTGAGGCAGGGCAGCAGTAAGCTATCCTAGCTCTTGGTGTCAGCCACTAACTCTCCCTTTTCTGCATGTGGCTTCACTATCCTGGGTAGCCACACAGCACAGCTCTTGTCTGGGCCAAAACCACAGGTTGTGTGTGTGAAAGCAGTAATTCACTGTAGCTGCCTCATTCATTTGGCATACCTATCCACCCTTCCTACATTTTCTTCTTCAAAGACCCTTTTATATGGCAGATGGGCTTGATACTTTCATATGCTCTTCCCTCCCAGTTCTAATTTTAGCCCAATTTGGACCTGTGACTTGACAAACACTTGGAAAGTGCTCTCATTGCCATTCAGCTTGGTATGTGTATATACTGAGGCTTTCATAGTCAGTCTTGCCATTTTACTTCTTCTTGGAGTCATCTTGTGCTGAAGCCTGATGAACAGGGTACTTATTTGAAAAAGGATTACAGCTCTGAAGCTTTTTGACTAAGGCTGAAGGAAGCTGTTACTTCATTGTATATTGAATGGCACATGGTGATTTTAAACACCTTCTGTATTTCTAAGGAATTAAATCAAATCTGTTCAAGAGCAAAGAGCACCAATTTTTATCTGTATTGTTCAACAGTTTTTCAGTCAATCTTTTTATGACAAGATTTAGTTTATGCCATATATCTACTAGCCAAGGAAAATAAAAATATTGGCTCTTCCATGGGTACATCTTGGTGTTGGTAGTCTGTTTCAAAATGTCACATTTCTGGTGCGTGCTATGTATTTGAGCCATGCTTCCTCTGGATGTCATTCCCTGAGGGAATTAATTATGGTAGGATATATCACATACATAATGACAGGTTCTGTTAAGCTTTCTGGAGGAAAAACTGTCAGTCAGGTCAGCAGAGAGCCTGAGCACTTTCAGTTGCCTTGGAGTACTGAGTTCTGCACAGTGGCTTTTGGATGCCCTTTCAGTGAGGTACTTAGGGAAGGGTGTGGACATATTAATGAAAATACCGTGCCTTCAGTGTGGTGTGAATGGAGAAGAGCACTCTACCTGTATTTTGGATATATTGGCTTAGAAAAGAAAAGAAACAAATTAGATTGTGAGCTCTGAATTGCAGCTGGTTTGCATGGTGGCCTTTTAAGAGGGGGAAAAAAGCATACATAAATGCATAGCAGTTTTTATGCCTAGTGGTAAATGGTAAACAGGACAGTTATAATATTCTTAGTGCTTTTAGGTTGATATCTGTTCTTTCCCTTCTGATTTACTTCAGTAAAAATCTGGTACATGCTGCTAACTTATCAGAAGGCACAGATTATAAATATACTCTTCTGATTTATCCTAGAGTGCTGCAATTCTGCAGAGAGCTCTGCACTGAGTTAACAGAATATGTAATGCTGGATAAACATGGAGATTTCATTGTGTTCAGATTTCAATGAGTTCTGTGCAGCCTCATTCTGTCCCTCCTTGGCTGAGTTGTTGAGGTGCAGGGTTTGGCCTCAGGCTGCTGTGCTCTCCATGGTCAGCAATGGTCAGCACTGGCAGCTCCTGCAAGCTCATTTTGCCCATTTTGTGTGGGCTTTCTCCCCAAACAGGAGAAAGGAAAGCATAGGACTCTTCTCTTTGAAAGGCTGGAGCTTGCTATGCATCATCACTTCTGTTCCTTTCATTTTTTCAGTGGCAGAATCCTTGTGGATGTATGGGAGGCTAGAATTCTGCAAATGAACCATTTATTTAAGGGCATAAAGTAGGGAGTCAGCTGATACAAGCTGATCAAACTGCACTAACCCTGCACTTCATTTCTGTGTTTATCTGATGCATGCTCATTTCTGGGGAGTTAAAGCTGCCTGAGCTTCTCTGACTTGAAGCTTGAGTGCCAGATCCTCAGCTCGTTTAAAAGACAAAAATCCATTCATTTCAGTTGAACAGAGCTGATTACCTTCAGCTGACTGTCAGACCCTGAATGTTGAGTTCTTTTTACCTGTTTCATTACAGCTGTTAGCTCTAAATTTTGGAACAGAGTTCAGTTTTAAAAGCACTGTTGTGTAAAAATTTGTAAAGGTCAATGGTTGCTAAGTGCTGGACTGTGTGTCAAAAAAGCCCCGCCTTCTGTGGGTGGGTGAAGAACACAAAAGTAAACCAAAAACCAGTAATCCTGTCACCTGCACTGTGCTGTAAAATGGAACCTGTTTTTCAGCAGTCAGACTGGGTTAATTCCAGCCAGCCTTTAAATTGTATTTGCAGTTTTACACTGAGGTGTTTTTCTCAGGCTGTTATTGAAAGAAGGCCAAATATTTTTGAATGTTTAAAATGTAATTACTATGCATGTTTTCTCAAAGGATTTTCTCTAATCACATATGCTGTGCTTTAGATGTATAATATTGTGTCATCTTGTCTCAGCACATCTGGAAGATCTGTCACACTGGGGTGTACTATATTGCAGAAAAATAATCCATTAATCTGATTTTAGGTTCAATCTGCTGTGGATTCTCTTGTTACTTTTGATTTGTTTTGGTTTTTTTTTTCTTTAATATGCATATATATTTCTCACCTTTCTCTCAAGGCTTTTATTTTTTGTTGGCAGCTCTAATTGAAATCTATTAGGTATCTCTGACAGGTTGAGACTGCTGATTGTTACACGTGAGCAGTGACTCAGCTTACTTACACAGTGTAAGGTGTACCTGCTGCAGTCATGTGTGCAACAGTGCAGTTCAAACTTACAGCAAAGCTAAGGAATAAAGCCTGACATTTAATATACAGCCTACAAGATCCTGAATTATGTTCATGTTCAGCTGAACTGTGCACAGCTTTCTGCTGGGAAAACCTGACACTGGAATAGTAGTCAAGGATGCAAGCTGTGGAACTGGGTTCTGTAAGTCAGCAATGTCCTTGGGTTGATGTGTGTAGTTGGGGAATTATTAGGAAGAAAATGCCTGGGAACAAACCTAGCTGTTCACAGTTGTATTCTGAGTTTTTATCTCAGAGTAATGATCAAGGAGAGCTATCACAGCATCAGTTGAGCTGTCTGGCCTGACATCTGTGGGGAATCTTTACTGGTGGAGAGGCAACAAGGTGACAAAACGTGCCACCATTGCCAAAGCCAATCTACATGGTCTCAAACCTGTCAGGGATTAGGGGCTACAAGTCCTGACTCTGCAATTAGCCTTGTACAAAGTGAAAAGGAACTATGAAGTAAGAAGTTAATAAGGAAATTTAATGTATCTTCAAAACACTCTCTGTGGTGAAAATGCAGCCCAGCACTATCATGAGTACAGTTTTGTCTGCCTGATTTTTCTAAGTCAGTGTGCTGTCGAGCCGGATGGTAACACAGGTTTTACTAGGTTAGCTCAATTGTGCCAGTGAAGGACTGAGTGAAACTGCTGTAGCTGGTCCTCGGCACATCTGTTGAAGTGCAGACCTGGGTCTGTGTGCTGGTCCCTAGCTCTGCATTAAAGGTTCTGCTCCTGTGTCTCCCTGCTGCTATTCCTGCACTAACCATGTTCAGCTGGTGCTGACACAGGCTGCAGTTACATCGTGGTTTTGCTTTGCAGGCCTAGACAAATAGAACTCCTGATGGTAGTAGTAGCAAAATAGCCATTTCTTTCTCTGGAATTTTCTTTGGTGAAGCCAGCAGTTTTCTGTCTATTTACCAAAATGCAGATTTGTTCTAGACACTGTAGATTTGTTTGGGATTTTGGATTTTTCTTGGAGGTTATTTTTGGGGTTGTGTTTGTTAGGAGTTTTTCATAAATGAAGGAGCTTTTGTCTGTCTTAATTTCTGTCACTTCTTCCACCTTTTAACCATGTGTTTCCCTATATTTTTTCAGGCTGGCATATAAACCTGCTCCTTCATATCCTGCAGAACAAACTCATCTTGTAAAAAGCACTGCCTCTGAACTGTCATAAGTGTATGGTGGGTTGTCTTAGCCAGAACCTAGGTTGCAACATGCCCACATGTGCCCCAGAACCAGTATTCTATAGTGAAATTCAGTGGTGTTTGACTGATTGATTTCCACCTTTTCAGCTCTGCTTAAATGTTCAGTCAGTGTCTGCTAAATATCAGCAAACTCTGGCCCTTCTTGTGTTACTCATGTTAATACTTTGTCCTCTGCACTTAGGAGAGAATCCCATAGATCATTCTCCTCATAAAGAGCTGGATCTACCAAGGTTCTTAAGCACGTACTAAGTTTTAAAGAGAGGAATAATTGGTTTCTTGTTGACTTCAGCAGGATTTCTGTTTAAAGAAGACTTCTTATATGTGTGTTACTGAAGTAGTGCCAAGGTGGCATAAATTATATTGCTCTAGATTAAAATGATGAGGAGTGAGGTCTGCTTACCAATATTGTATAATGCAGTTTGAAAAAGAAAAGCTTATTTTAAGACCTATTGTCTATATAGCAAAGCCAAATTTTGTGTGGTTCTAATTTACTAATACAGTGGGGGCATGATGCAGTTTCGGAGTTTTGGCTCCAAGTATCTCTAACA
This sequence comes from Ammospiza caudacuta, assembly GCF_027887145.1. NCBI lineage: Eukaryota > Metazoa > Chordata > Aves > Passeriformes > Passerellidae > Ammospiza > Ammospiza caudacuta. The sequence continues at coordinate 31,275,023 of NC_080595.1, forward strand.
TTCAAGATTTCATATATATGTCAAGTTGGGTAGAAATGTTTTATTAATCCGTTATGGGGTTCTGCTTTACTGTATTTTGTTGCACAATTTATAGATCCATAGTAAGAGTATACTGTCACTTTTTATTACCTTGACTCTAAGTTAATTAGGAGGTATTTCACTCTGTTCTAAATACATGGATCAGGATGCAGACATACATTTCCAAAAGGAAGCTATGTTATTGGTTGTACTGAGGTGAGTTAGAGGTTGATGTTGAGTGTTACTTTACTAGCCAGAGTCCTGGTATCCTTTCCTCTAAAAGCAGCCTAAACTACACATAATAGAAGCTTTTATGAAAATGCAACAGTTTAGAAGAGTAAGTGAAGCATACAGTTCTGCAGTCTTTGGGGACAGGAAGTATTGGCAGCATGTTAAATATTCAGCTTGGTCTGTTAATGCTCTTCTCTCATCTGGAAGGGTCTCTGCTCAGCAATCAAAGACCCTAGTCTTGATTTCTTTTTTCATTTCTATAAATCAAGAGTTGATCCAGTGGTTGTGGCAGCATGATAGTTCTCAACTCTACCATTCCAAATGAATTCCAGTTTAATCAAGGCTGGCTGAATTTATTCAGGAGGCATATCTAATGAAATTCTGAAGAATCAGGCCCAGCTGATGAGAGAATGTTTTAAAAGTGATGTCAGTTACAGAGGAACCGAACCTGCTTTCCTTCCTGTCCACAAATAACTCTGAAGTTGAGAGGCACCCGTATTAAGAGATTAAATGTAAAAGATATGAGGCAGGCAGTGATGAAGGCCCTAGTTCTCTGAATGCTTTGCAAAGGTCATTCCCTTTATCTGCTCTGCCTTTGGAAGAGTTAAAGCACAGCAGCCTGGATTGGCGTGCCCAAAACTGGCCAAGAAGCCATGAGAGACAGCAAGGCATGCAGTGGGGCTCTCCCAGGTCCCCAGCCCAAGCCATAGGATATTAGCCACGCTGCCCCATGGGTGGAATACAGTGGACTGTGTTCCCAGAACACCTCTGAGATCACACTGGCATTTGGTGTTGCCACATAGGGGTCTGTTTCCACCCAGAAAATGAGATTCTGCACCACAGAGTCACCTGAGTTCAAGTGTGAGGGCTTGGGTCTGCTGCACGGGGAAGCTGTGCATGCAACTCCTACTGAATTCATGGTTGAAATTAAATAGGAGGTGGACCTCCAAGCTCCTAGCCTTGAATGCCCAAGATCTGGCTCTGTTTTTTCAAATGTGTTCATAACAGTGTCCAGCAAAATGGGGACTATTTCAGTGGAGACTGTCAGAGAAGAAAAAATTCACAAAACAATGCTGGGGGAGACTTGCAAAATAAACCTTAGCCTAACATCTTCTGAAGTATTACAACATAAAATTTAATTCACTCTTCGTACAAAGGATACCTATTTTTATACTGCAAATAAAAACGTGATGAAAACACACTTCATAGAAAAACTGGGAACTTTTTCCCCAAGTTTTGCTGTAAAACTTTAAACTGTGAAATTATTTTTTGCATTTTTATTCAGGCAAGATATGGACTAAAATACATATGATTTGTGATACTACAAAATTGTTTTGTCGGCAATTCCTCATCAGGGTGAGAAGAAGATAAAAACTCTTTTCAGGTGTATCACCCAAAGGATTCTATGAACTGGGTGAGACAAGCGTTTTTATCAGCTCTATTAACAATTTGCTTCCTACATTCTTAATAAAAAGCAAAATACCACAAGCCTGGCATTCAAAAATAATGACTTAAAGGAACGCAGACAATAATTCTTATCATCCTTTTTTTTCCCCTCTTTTCTTGGGTATGACTAGATATGGTTTGATACTGAAGACAGGTGAAGATAAAGAAGAATTTCAGTGTCTTTTGGGGTTTTTTCCTTTACAAGCAAATCAGCTTGGCTTTTTACAGACCATTAGTTAATTGTTGCTTTTCCTTTAAGTGACAACCAGCCTGGGTTTACAAGATAAAGGAGGTTTGCTACAAGATGCCCTTTTGATGTAAGGGGCACTTTCTGAATGGACCACATAAATATTCATGGTATCATATTTGGTCTCTGTATCAGAAGTGAATCTGGTGGACCTGAATGCTGAAATAAGGGCATGAGGTTGCTGGACTGGCTACACCCTGTTTGTCTTGGGAAGAGGCATTTGGGTCTGCGCAGAGTTAGGCAGCATAGTCCAGGGGCAGGACCTTCCCCTGACAGACAGGAGGCCCTTCTGCCATCAGGTGCAAGCTGCAGCTGGCAGGAGGAGGCAGTCCAAGAAAAAACATCCAGGGCTTGAGCCATGCTGGTGGCTGCTCCCTTGCTTTTGCTTTGCAGTCTCCTCCTACAGTTTGAGCTGCCATCTTGGCTTTCCTGATCACCGCTTTTTGTGTTTCCTTCCTTCTCTATATGCAAGAACCTTCTAGGTGCCTTGTGCCAAGAGGCTGAATATAGCAAATTGTCTCCATTGTGTTAACTTTTAAATAGCCTAGAATCTACCACCCTGGAAGTTGTTTTCACCCTGTGCTGTAGCTGTCATTGTTTGTGGAGCAGCATTGGCCAAATCGCCACTGTCATGCAGGACTGGTGTCAGAGCAGGGCGTTCTTATTAAGGAGGAGATGGCATCTCTGAGTTTGCTAGTTTCCCTGGCTTAGGAAGATGAAGTCAGTAATTTTTGGGCATGGTGACAGATTCTTGTTTTTATTTTTTTGTTCATATTGGGGGCTAACTGGGCCGGGAGCCATAAAAATTAGGACCGTATGTCTGCAAAAGTATATGATCAATTTATTTTTGTTGGGAAAGTGATAGATAACATGGCACAGCATGAAGTTATAAAAGGAGGTTGCAGTCAGAGTTGCTGGCATTAATTTAACTAGAGAATGTGCCCTTAAATGTCAGGAGACTGCAAGAAGCACAGAGTTATTTGAGATGACAGCAACTTTGAAGTTGATTTTTATCAACAAAAATACAGGAGATTAAAAGCAGCTCCCCAATTTTGCTTCCTTTTTTTCTTATTCATAATTTGACTAGGGTATTAGCAGGTATTGTAGGAAGGTTAATGAAACCATAACAGTTATGGTGAAGGAGTATCTATTATCTAATTGAGTTGTTTGGGTGACTCACCACTGAAGCTAAACTCAATAACTGGGTAACTGAGTAACTCATTTTCTGTGAAGATACTACAGTTCCACTGGCAGATAAAATAAGACTAGACAATCTGGGTTATAAGAAGACTATGAGCTTGCAGTCATGTTCCTGCCATATCAAAATGTAAGAGTGGCCATTCTTGATCAAGCTTGTCTGGCTTCAGCAGGGCATCTGGTGAATGCACAGGGAAAAGTGTATAGAAACCTAGCAGTAGGATGATCCTACCCCTCATATGTGATCCCTGCTTCTCTCAGCAGATTGGCTCAGAGGCTTTTGGAGCCAGAGGTTGCATTAGATTGTCTTTAGTGCCCCTGATGGGCCTGTCATCTGTGAATTCCTCTAATCCCTTTTTGAACATATTTGTGTCTGCTCCAGAACATCCTGCAGCAATGAGTTTTGCACTTTAGTTTGTGTTGTATGAAAAAGCATTTTGTTTGCCCATTTTAAGTCCACTGTTTGATTCCTTTATTGGATATTCTTTTTTTCATTGAAACAACACAGATTGCTTTGACTTCCTGATCTTCTTCATGCTATTAATGATTTTATAAATCTGTCATCTCGTCTCTCATTCTCTTTTTCAGGCTGGGAAGTCTGTTTACTATCTCTGTATATCAAAAGAGTTCCAAAACTTTGATCATTTTTCTTGTCTCTTTCATCCTCTTTCCAGCTCTGTTAGATCAGTTTGTGTTCTGTATTCACCTGTATCCTCCCCATGTATCCATTACCTTAAAGGAGAAGAAACTGGTTCAAGAAGATCCTAGTGTCAGGGGTTTGAATCCACACCTTGCAGTTTATCAGAGGACATACTTGGGTCCTCCACCCATCCAGGTTGTGGCATTGTTGTTTTCGTTGTCTCTGGCGTGGAATATGCATCTGGACTTCAGAGAGGTGATAGGGTGAGCTGGTCTCTGCTGTTCTGTGGCACTTTGCTGTCCCACCCCCATCACCCAGACACTGGAATTGTGTTTGCTGCTCTTGGAGCTGTTACTGGTTTCCATCTCCAAGCAAATGTCTGTACAAACCAGCAGGCACATGCATCCTTTAACAGAGGAGCAAAGCACACGTGTATTAGCTGCAGAAGGTCAGGAGCTTCATGCTTATGTACACAGTTGTCTGGTGAATTAAGATACACTGCTGCATGTTTTGGTGGTTTGTTTTGTTTCTTTTGCATTCAGAATCCAAAGTAACCCAGCAGCTGTGTGTGTAGGAGACAAATCTGGGTGAATAATGAAAGACTTTGGGGAATGACAGCACCGATCTGGTAAAGCTCAAAGACATGTAGATCTTTGAGAAGCTGCTGACAAGCTCTCAAAAACTGGAGGGGTTTTAAGCAGACAGTGGATGGCAAAATATATAGACAAATGACTACATAATACTCATTAGTCCTAATTTAGTCTCTCAACCTTGAAATGAGTGGAAGGTGTTCTTGTTTGTTATAGTACTGGCATTATTTATTGCTTGTCAAGTGATAAGACACAGATCCCACTGTGATGCTGTATAAATCTGTACTACAAGGGCTACATTTGATGCTAAGAGCTCCATTTTAAAGCAGGTTTTAAAAGTCCCAATAATTAACTGATTATTAAATCTTTTAAAGTCCTAGAGCATCCATAAAGTCTTCAATTGATTATTGCTATACACAGCAACTTACAACTTCACAGATGTTCTCATAAGCATTTATGATATACAGATGCACTTGTGAGATCTTCTGATAATAAATATTAGCTATTAAACCTCAGTAATTAAATTTTCAGGGATGGGAAAGAATTGCCTCTTTTCTTCATGGATGGTAATATTAAAGAACTTAAAGGCTGAGCATTTAGCCATGTAACATTAAAAGACTCTTGGAAGTGCTAGATAGGTGTATTTGGCCAGGCCTTGAGATATCATTAGTATAAGCAATTGAAATCAGTCTTTATGAAAACAAATGTCAAATGCCTTCTGAAATCCACCGAAGTAGTTTGCTTGCTTCTGAAAATTTTTGTAGGTCTTCCAAAATTCCAGTCTCTACCTTTTTTGTCAAGGTGTGACCTATTACAGTGATATGGTAATTTGTACTGCTGAAGTTTTGATGCTTAGGAAACCTCATTATGGATTCATTTTGAATTTTCAGAACTTTAGGTCTCACCAAATTTGGCTGTATCCGGATTTTAATTTGCCAGAGTTAATGTGCTAGAGTGAGAGGTGGGTGTGTTTGCTTGTGGCAATAACCTGATGTTCCATTAGAGAAAAAAAACCTTTGCATACTGTCCACATGCACCACAAAAGAAAACCTCTTCTGAGAGGGAGCTTAGAGTCTTGTATCAAGACTAAGTACTGGTTGCACTGGTTATTTTCCATTGGTACTGTCCCTGAAGTCACACACATTACAAGAATGATTTGTGGGTTTTTTTGCTCTGTTTTCCTATGCTGGTGTAGTAGCAATTTATATACTTGCTTTAGCCCAAATCTGTTTTCATATTCACAGGCTAATAGAATTACCAATGACTATATTGATAATCTTGGGGCTATTCTTGTATGTTGAATCCTTTTAAAAGTCTACACTGCTTAATACTACAAGCATCATACAAATGCACAATGATATTAAGAAATACAATAAGGTGAAATCTGTACGTAAGTAATTTTTATTTATGCCCCTGAAATTGGGTGCAGACACTAATAGGACACAATGCTCATTAGATTTATGTGTAGTTAGAGTGCTAGCTAAGTAATAAATTTATAAGCTTGAGATAGTGATACTACCTCCCTGTTTTCTCTATGTATTTACTTATCTGGTTTCACTGTTACAAAGCTTATTAGAAGCTGAGAAATACTAAGAGTGTATAGCAAGCAGATGCAGCCTGATACCCTGTTTGTATTTCCACCTTTTACTTAGCATGTTTAATTGCATTGTTTGCTACTGCCACTGGTATGGTTTGATTCCTTTTGCTTCTTACATTCCTCCTATTTATCTTTTGGTTTGGTTCATTATAAGACTACACAATAACATGGATAACACTATTCCCAAGGTGAACTGCTGCAACAGCTAGTAGGGCATGGTATCTCCAAGATCCTGTAGTGTGCCTGTGCCTTACAACTCCTGATAGTATTGTGCTGAGACTTCATTATGTTTTTGTGAGAGACTTGTTTTTTTCCTTGGTTTCATTAGTTGTTCTCGCTCCTGAGATAGAACATTGCATCTTCATCCAGAGCAGATGACATATACTCACTGTAAGCAGTAAACAGCAGAGTGATGAAATGATTCCTTTGTCTTTTCAATGTTTAACTGCAATGTGTAAAGATATTATGTAGTGATTTTACTTCCTTGCTGATAAGCTATCTATGTCCCTGCTAATGGAAGAAGAAGGAGCCTTTAATAGAGCCATCTTGTCCTGCAGTTTGACTGTTAATAGGTTTGTTTATTTAATTAATACTGAGTGGTATCTTACCATGTTGAGAAGTGTGGCTTTGTTCTGGGATGAAATACAGCTGGTCTCTGAGCCTTGGTCTTCTTGACCACTGTTCTTCTGCTGCAAGGAGGGCTGGGCTGTACAGTGCTTTAGAAGGTCTTTAATTTTGAAAGTTTGTAGTGGTTTAAAAATTATTCTGTTTGTTTAAAATGGCATGGATTGTTCAATGTGCTTGCTTCTGGGACTGGAAGAATATTTTAATAGAGTAACTTCTGGAAGGAGGGTGACGTAGTCTCACCCCTCTGCACATTGCAGCCCAAAGAACTCACTCATGAGCCTATGCATCAAACCCACAGCTTCTGTTTGTACACTGCCATTGCTTTCCAGATGTTATCCTGCCTTGCTGAAAAGGCTTTAATGACTACAGAATTTACTGTTCTCACAAGGTAGTTGGTGCAAAGATTATTTTCCTAGATAGTTACATGAATGCATTTACTTAGAAATTTCCATTTGACTGATTTCAGCTTCTAACAAATTCTTAGATTTTGTGTATCTTTTCTTTTACATCAAAGACTCACAATGAGAGACTTCATGTAGGTGCTTGCAGGCTGGGGCAGAACAATTTCTTTGCTGCTTCTTGGTTAAAGCAAATAAACTGAACTTATTAAGCTTCTGATGAAGTGCATTTTTCTAGCCCTCACTTCATCATGCATAACCATTTTCTGAACCATATCCCATTTTTAGTCATCTTGTGGAATCAAAGGGCAAGAACTAGAAACAGGATTCTAATAAATGTCTTGCTGATGCTCTGATCAAGAATAGCCATGTCTTCCAGTTCCTACCTGATTATATTTCTATATATGGATGCTAAGGATTGTTTGACCTTTTAACTGCATTGTTGCTCAGGAACTTGATGTCTTTTTTAATACCATTGCACTCCATGATGTAACTTCCCACCTTTCTAGTGTGATATGTATTCCTTATACCCAAGTGATTGATTCTATATCCTGTTGTGTTGATACAGGCTTTGTTCTTATGAGCCCTGTTCACAGGGAGTACAGAGCAGCAGGCATCACTGACCAGTTCCATTGCTAACCACTCCTTTGAATTCAGACTTATTTTTTAACAGTGCATCCATCCACTGTTACATCTTTGTCCCAGCAAAAATTTTGATCAGTCTGTTTTAGCCTCAAATACCTGAATCATAAAGGCATTTCCTCCCAGTTAGGGCATCAGCATGCCTAATAGCAGATTATGTTCTTACCAATATTTGTTTTGCTCACACCAGTAACAAGAAAATCAAAGATACAGAAGTAGGGATGTTAAATTGTAAAGGGTGAAGACAAATTCCCTTGATTATGAGTCTTGATCTGCCTTTGCTAGTCAAAGTTTGTACCTAAGGAATTTCATGGAACGCTTGTTCTACCAGGTCAAATTGTAGCAGCCATAAGCAGACTTTACTATAGCAGTTGATACAGTTGGGCTACATTTTGGTAACTACCATCCCCGCCCCCCAAGGAAAAACCAACCAATCAAACAAGAAATCCAAACCAAAAATGCCCACCCTGATGTTTGTTAGTACCAAATGAAACTCCCATTTTAGCACACTCCTGTAGATATGCACTACACAGTCTTGGCAATAGAGTTCTAATTATTCCAAGTGAAGGATCTCTTTCTCAGCTGTGAATTCTTCTCTAACATGGTATATGCAGTTGCTCTTGTCTCTTTCGGAAGTAGTTTGGATTCCTCAGGAGCCTGCAGGTCACATTCACAAACCCATTTTTAGGATTTTTAACATTCAACTGTTGTATTCATGTATGTTCACATATGTGCTTCCAGTGGATTAATTGCTACCATATCAAGTGAATTAAAATTGTGTTGATATTGGACTTAATGAAAACATTTAAAGTTTTTCATTAATATAAAAGAAATAAATTATATCATCTTCACAATTTAGATAAAATGGGTGTAGTGAAGGATGGTATTAAAAGCCATGCTGGCAGCAAGTGGTAGCTTGTGTCATTGCCAAATCTGTCTTGTAACCTCTGTGTGACCCAATTCTGCTGAATTCCAGCGGTCTGTGCAAGTACGTCTTCTGTAGGTATAAGAATAGTAGCAGCAGTTCCACTGCCTAGAACAAGAATGTACAAGGCTATCAGCTGTCTTGCCTGGGGGCATGAGATGGTTGCCAGCTGGGGTTAAGAAAAAGTGTTTCCTTCCTGTGAGGCATTACATAATTATCTGTGTATGTTAAGTGTGCTGGGGTTTTTGTCTGAAATTCATTATATAAGCCAGTGCTATAAGGAGATGCCAGACTAAGAAAACAGCCTGGGCATATGTATTACAGCAATTCTGTTTTCTCCTGGTTTTAATATTGTCCAAAATAAAATGAGATTCAGTTTATGTTTCACCTTGTTAGCTTTGCAATGCTTTGCTTTTAACACTGTCCTGCCAGCTTTGTGACGCAGATTTGACTGCACATGAGGAATATTGTTAATCCTCTCATCTCCTTGTGGGGAATCAAACTTGAGCCAAATGAAATGTTTTGTGCTATGGTGTTTTCTTTTATTACTGCACGTACAAAGCAAGTGAAAATGCTGCCTGCCAGGATCTTGCCGGAATGATACTGATTCTCTACTTTTATGAGATGCCAATAAAATAGGAGTTATTCTTTTTCATCTTGCAGCTTACTTTTCACCAAAGTAAAACTGGAATGGATACATAAAGGACCTGAAGAGGCTCTGGTGACATGCAGACATATGTTGCAGATGTGGCAGATGGTATACAGTGTTTTACAGCACAGGTAGGCTTTCTCCACTGTAGCAAGTTCAGATTTGTAATTGGTTAATGTGGTTATCTTTTTCAGTTTTCTAGATACTTGAGTTATTTTGCAAGAAGGGTGATAAACAGTACTGTTTAAAAGATAAGTAATATTTCTAGCAGTGATTAAAAAAAAAAAGGAAGATTTTAATGGCCATTATTTAAAAAAAATAAAAACCAACAAAACCTCACTGTTTTAATATTGAAGAAGCAGTTTGAACCCCAGGTTTCTGAAACAAATGTCTAAACATCTCTATCCATATTTGGATGACAAGAATGGAGGACAGATTTTCTTTCTCCCCAGTAGTGCTGAGCTTTCATCAGCTATTGTTCACAGTCTGCAGTAGCTGGCACCACCCAGGAATGTGTGGGGGTGACACAGTCCTGAAGTGAGTAAGCCAAGGAAAGGCACAGTGCCAAACTCATATGCTGCAGTTGCGCGCTGGTTGCACAGCCTGGTGCTAACTGGGCAAGGAAAGAAAGGAAGGATGTACCATCTTTCACCCTTCCCTTGTCCTACTAAATCTGCATTCACACAATGCTACCTTCCCTGTTTCCTCCCTTTCATCTGCTGCCCCACTAAAAGGTAAAGTTGAGAAAATGTGGAAGATACTGAGTTGGGTTTTCTTCTTTCCCACACCCTTGGGATATTGCCCTAGTCAAGGTGTCAGTGTAGAGTGTCTTGGGAATATTATACCAAGATCTCTTGCCCATAATGTCCACAGGGATTGTGTTTGATGGGAATGACAGCATGCTTGATGGCAGCAACCAAGACAGCAGGGTGATGTAGCTTGAGTTGTTCCCCAATTTCTGTATGCATTTGCATAAGTGTTATAAACACCAGCAGTATATGTACAGAATGGTGCATGTCTGTGTACAAGTTGTCCTTGAGGGGTTCTTAGTAATTCTTGTTGGTTTAGCTAATGAGCAGCAAACCAAAGACAAAGCATCACGGTATTTACATAGCAGCAGTGGTCTTTTACAGATTTGAATCATTTATTTCCTTAGGCCTTAGTGTCTTTAGCTAAGGATTCAATCCTGTACCTCTCACATGAATAATCTTTATACCCATGAGTAGTCCTCATGAAGCTGATCAAATCCACACTGAACAATTATGACTGAGGAAGATTTACTCTTGTAAGGGGGGGCTGCAAGCCTGAGACTGTAGAGAGTACATTGGAAAACAGACAAATAACTAGTTCAGCCATTTGGACTGCATTTGGATCCCAAGCTGTGCTTTGGCTGTTATACTTAAAAACCCAAGATGTGATGGCTTTAGAGGTTTTTGATAAGCTTTAGCCATAGAATCTTAAACAAAACAAATTGCTTTGCTTTTGCTTTTAAAAACTCTAGTATGTATTTCACTGCTATTCCCAGCAGGGCTTTTTTTTTTCTTTTTTCAAAAAACACATAATAAGGTATTTTTTTATTATGGAATGCTGCTGGAAAGGTAACAAGAATCAACTTGGTACCTGCAGTTTTAGACTGGATTCAGTGACCCAGGAAGCCCCTTGTATTTAGCAAATTGCAGCAGTATCAGCTAACAAATATGTAAAGTATTCTGGGTAGGGCTGGCAGAGGAGCTTAAGGGGAATTCTTATCAGTGAGACTTGGACAAAGGCATTTTTAGGGCCTCTTGCAAAAGAGAAGGTTGCTTTTACACAAAGTTGGGAGCTGTTGCACCCAGTACTCCTTACTGGTTCAATCAGTAGATAATTGCCTACACAATTAAATGGCACTTCAGTTGCATTTGTCTGGCCCGTTTGCTGGCTTTACAATCTTACTGTGACTGACAGACCAAAAAGTCTCTCAAGGCCCAGTATTTTATCCCCAGCAGCTATTCATATGGCCTGTTCAAGTCCCCTGTCTTCTCTCTGACAAACTGGTGCCTCTGCAGTCTCACAACCAAGTGTCCCACTCAGCCTTTTTGTCACCAATTTGTCCACTGTCTCAACTACTTTTCAAAAACGTGGGCAGTAGATGTCCTCCTGTCCTACTGTCAACCTTTCCAGAGCCATATGATTTGCCGTAGAAAGCAAATCATCTGTCTCCTATCTCTTCCATGGTGCATCAAAAAGCTTTCCTGGCTGAAGGCTTTGTACTGCAGCTTTCAAAGGGTAGTTCTATTTCAGCCCTTCTCTGGGATAACAGAGCTTTGGGAGTGGCTGTTTTGCACAATGTATTACACTGGGTTTTCACCCTGGGATTTTCCAATCTCTTCACCTGTCCCTAGAGGAGGAGTACAGTGTATTAGCCAGAGTTTCAGAGTTTCAGCATGTGCCTGAGCAGTGATTCCATGGTAGTGCTGCTGCATTAAGCTCATGGCAGTAATATATGGAAGTGCCGCTGCCTTATTCCTGCATCCACAGCAGTAAGACTGAGCTGTCCATCCAGTTCCAGCAGCTTCTGGCCAGGGCACTTTCATTTGGGTCAGTCCTGTCTAGGTAAGGCTAAGGCATAGGACAGACAATTTAATTTTCCTTTCTCTCTGTCACTATGTGATAGGCTCAAATGAATTATCAGTGTGGAAACCAGTATGGAAGATAAGGGAGGCCCATTCAAGGACAGAGATTGGTGCAGTCCAGTGCCCAAGAATTCAGAGTGCATTAACAGAAACCATTATGCTTGATCCCAAAGCCCAAGTAAAAGGTTATTTAGCTACTGTAAATACGATTGCTATTATGATGAATGACAGTAAGTGGCTTTCAGTCTTAGATTGTTAGCTGGGAAGGGCAAGACTTGGTTTGTCTTTTGCTGTTGTTTTCTGTGATAACAGAATAATTGTGTTTAAAACCAAACAGCAGTCCCAAGCTAATTCTTCTACTAGATCAATGCAGATTCAAGGGAATTCTGTGCAATCCTTACCAAAGCCTCCTCAGACTGAAAGATGGGGGCATCCACACCAATCATGTCTCTCTGACAGCTTGCTTCCTGGAAGGAATATTGTCCAAAGGCTGAGCTGCAGGCTTGGAAGTGTGCCAGAAAAAGTAGCCAGGGCAGTCACTTTTCCTTTTGGTATTTCATCCCTTAATGGATGATGAGAGGAGATATCATCACCACTGATCCTTGGGGGGTGGCAGACTATGTGGTGACAGGAAGGCTCAAGAGATCTGAGTTAAGTGACTTTTTGTTAGCCACATGATTTTTTTTGGGTGTGTTTCTCTTTGTAAGGCCTCTCCTGTGAGGACAGAAGTCCAGTAGAAGAACAGACCAGAGTTTCATAAGCAGACCTGTTTCACAAAGCAGTGCTTTCTGGTAGTTTTTATCTTCTTCCTCTTTTTGAACAGAACAAAGGAGGAAGGGGAGAAAATAAGCCCTTTGAAATGAAAATATGAACAAATTAGCACCCAGGTGGAAGGTGGTAATTGGTCTATTTCAAAAGGATCAGCACAGTAGACCTGTGAACAAATTATTCTGCAGAAAAGCCCAAGAAGTGGTGGTTTTTGCTGGGTCTGGGTCTGCTAGTGGGCCTCCTCTGGTCTGACTTCTAGCTGCCAACATGTTTCTTGTCCAGTGGTTTGTAAAGACTCCTTATAGCCAAATAAAGTAAATACCAGTGTGTGCCCTGGAGCCCCTCCTGGGCAGTCTCTGAACTTTCTGTCCAGTGGCAGTGGGGCAGATGTTAATACATCCAAAAAACCTTGATTTTTCACTTCCCATGGCAGCTAAACTATTGCCTGCTTTGAGGGGAACGTTTCTCCACTGGGAGATGTCCAGGTTACACAGTTTTGTTTCTTTACAGTGGCTCTGAGAAAGGAAGTAGTGTGACTGAAACACCAGTAATCAAAAAGCATAATGGACTGCATCTCACTCTCCCAGATGCTCATGACACTGACTCTGGTAAGGAAACAAGGTTTGTGCTTTCCTGTCCTAAACACATGCTTTTGTGAGAAATGAATGTTTCATTTTCTTTGGAGAGGGTGATGGGCCTGTGCACATCCGTGTTGCTGGTCAGGAGGTCCAGGTCTGCTTCCATGGCCAGCTCTGCTGTAGAATGTGTGCCTGTGGTTTGCCTGTACCTTGGCTCCCCCATGCATAACACAGAGAGGGATTCCTGCTTTCTTTCACAAAGCTCTCTGAGATGTATAATTCTGTCCTTCTTTTTATTTTTTATTCCTTCCCTTCCTCAGCCTGCCTCCTCATTTAATTTTTTGTAGATGTCCTAATCAAGCCAGCTGCTATTGTTGGTTTTGGAAAGCAGAGTGAGAGTGTCAATTCCTATTAGATGGTGATTTGCTTTGGGATTTGTGCATAAACCTTGTGATGCTTTATTGTATTGTAAATACATATTCAAAGTACCAGATAGAGTCAGATGGAAGGAACTGAGACATCAAAGCTGATCTTGCCAGTAAAGGGGAAAGAAAGCTTTCAGAGAGTGCTGCTGACTTGTGATTTTTGTTGTAAGTCTTGTGATACTTGGTACTTCTTTAAAACCCTAGCTCAAAATCAGATGATAATGTGAGAAACTTGCATTTTAATTTGGAGGGTTTTTTAGGGAATCAAATGCCTATGCTTGTGAATGTAGGTGAAACACTTGCAAAGAAAGTGAACCTCAAACTCAGAAAATGGACAAGAAAAAAAACCTAACACATAAATCTCATGGATCTGTAGGGAATTAGGGTTTGTCTGAGTCTTAATTGTGCTGTATGCCATGGTGCTGCCTGCCAGAAAGGGCAAATTAATGTAAAGTACAAGCTTTGAATCAGCTTTTCATGCACCTAAAGTGATTTGCACTGAATGCAGTTTGGTTTTAGCCAAGAAATATATTCCTCCTCCACTCTGAGAATCCAGGTTTCCATGCTAACGTGGTTGCCCCCACAATGAATGCAAGAAAGGAGCTGGAACTGAAATTACACCACCCACATAAGTGTGGGGCTGGCACTGGCTGGTTTCAGCAGGGCTCTGTGCTCGTTTCTCTGCAGGCTCTGGGTGCGGCTGTTCTCCATCTGCAGGAGGGAAGCACCTGGGTCTGCTCTCCTGTTGGGAGCCTCTTTGAAGAGAGTAGTGGGTGGGACTGGAGGGTACAGCTCTACTCCCTCTTGCCCTTGTGCTTCCCCAGAGCTGGGGCTGGGGCTGCCTGCTTGGAAGGAGGGAGCAGTCTGATGTTTCCGCATGGCTGTGGAGCAGGCAGTGCTGTCTGCTGTGCAATCCCCCGGGAGCGTGCAGCAGCATCGCTGCGCTGCACAGGCGCTCTGCCATCTCTGGGCTCATCACTGAGGGCTGGCACTCACTGTGGCTGGCTTTGACACTGGCCTCTCCCTCAGCTAGACCACAGTAAGATTATTTGCTGTGCCAGAATTTTAGGTTTGCTGCCAGAAAGATTAATTCCTCTTTATTTTCTTCATCTTCTCCTAACTGAAGCAGTGTTCCTAACTGAATTCACTGATATCAGTCAGCTGCCTTGCCATTTCATTCTTTCTCTGATTTAGTCTTATCTTATAATGCTTTTGCCTGAAGTGATTTAGGCTTGGGAGTTCTGTGTTTCTTATAAGCCTAGTAAATCTAATGAGCTACATTTCTATTTTGGTAGCAATTTTCACATAAATGTAAAATATTAAACTTGGTCTTTTTGGTCTTAAAACATCCTAGAACAGTGCTTTAAAATTATTTGGATAGATTTTGTAGGGCTTATGTGCAGAGCTCATCACAACAAAATTAGTTTGTTATTTCATGAGTTATTTCCAAAATGTTTGGAGGGTTTTATTGTAAAATGTGAAGTTTATATTCTGTCTGGTAGAGCAGTTAAATAGAGAAAGAGGCTGCACTAAAATAACAAATTGATATGGTATCTTCGTATGCCAACATTTGCATGTATTTTGAGGCATGACATTAAAGTTCTGCGAGACAGGTTTTGTGGGGAGGTTTTTTTAGCACGTTTCTTTAGGAGTAGATAGCTTATAATGAGACATTCAGATAATTTTTTTAATGTTGCTTGAAGTTTTTCCATCTCCCCCCCTCCCGGAGGCCAGAGTCCTGCCACTGTGACACATGCTGATCTCCCCTCTCAGGATAGTATGTTTTGTGGCTGCAGTAGCTATCAGCCCACCCCCAGGGGCACTGTACTGCTTGCCTGAGATTCAGAGATGTGGCTGAGCCCCTTTCAGTCCAAAAGGGCCAGGCTGGCAAAATCCTTCTCTTACAGAGTTTATTTGGTCAGGCAAGCTTTAAGGAGAACTGCTGTGAGCATCCCAGCAGAGATGGACAAGAACGGTGGTGGCAAAAGTGGAGGATGGGCTGGTTTAGGAGAGAGCCTGATCATCTGGCATGTCCAGAGCAAGGAGTGTGTCTGTGTCTGAGGCCAAGCAGGGATGGCATGGTCTCTGCCTAAAATATTCTGCTTCCTCTTGTAGGCTGGAAAAGAAGGAAAAGAAAGTAAACATCAAAGGATTGGATTGCCAAGAGATAAAAGAAAAGAGCCTCCATGTAAATTGCTAAGTAACTTGGGTCTCATTTGTCCAGCTGTGCAGATGCCCACTGCACTGAGCAGGATCAGTCTCAAATTCCCCTCTTGGCAGGGAACTACTGGGCTAATGAAGATAAGATGAGGAGCAGCTAACTTGGGTTTCTTTGAGAGGAACTGTGCTGTTATATTCCTGTGAAGTCTGCTTTGTGAGGGAAGGATGCTTTAGTAGATTCTAAGTGGGTCTGCTTAGGCAGCATGTGAACCTCTCCAAAATGCACAAAGGTGATTTAGTTTTCTTGGATTGATTTGCAAGGAAAACAGGATTTCCCTGAGCCCTGTGAGGATGTGAATAACACACCAGCCTATCTGCCCACCCAGTGCAAACAGCCCAGCATTACATTTGGATGCTTGCAAGAAACACAGCTCCACAAATCTTCTCTGGGAGGGCAGCCTTGGCAGGAAAATGTGGTACTGAAAGTTGTATTCAAACATGCTAATATAAGAATCTTGTTAGCCTGACTGCACAATCCACAAAATGCATGTCATTTTTTCCAGATTTGCCAATCTAGAAGGCAAGAGGTCTGCCCTAGCTTCAGAGCTCTGCTGATAACATCACTAGCTGTTCATATATCCATTTTCTTGTCTCTGCAGTGCAGAGAAGCTGTCTGTGTTTTAGATGGCTTGGCATAAATGCTTGGTAGTTTTTGCCTGTGTCAAACAGCTCTAGTCTGACTTAAATTTCTGGGAGTTTCAGTGAAATTCTCACTAGTGGAGATAGGGATGGGGGAGAGGAGTGTGAGTGGGCAAGGCAGGGGAGGAATCTCATGCAGTGAAACAGGTTGAAGGTGGATCAGGTAAATAAACTGGTAAATACAATAAATTCTTCCTGCAAAGCTGAATGGCTTTTGCCCATACTCTTAAAGCTGTAATTGCTACATTACTGCACTGTCATCTCTTGGAACATTAGATCAGGAATGTCTTTGCAAATATGTAGGAATTTAAGAAATGCATCTGGGAAGAACACATTTGCATTTTCCAAATGGGAGCCGTGGGAGGCGCCTGCTGCAGGGCTGTTTTGAAGTCCTCCTGCTTGAAATGAATGACATTAGTTAGCGATGAGGTAATAAGGACAAATATTTCCCATTGCAGTTCCAAGCCTGGGGTTGCACTTGTGGTCTCTACCAAGCCCTGACACGCTCACCTCGGGTTAAGTAGAAGCTGCAGCCATGTCCTGCCAGGAAAGCAAAGTCTCCCCTGTGCCTGCCTGAGGCTGGTCCCTGCTCAGCATCCAGAGATGGCCAGGAGACCGTGGCTGGGGACCACAGGGTGATGTGTTGGTCCGCTGGTGAGGAGGTGTGGTTTGGCAGCCCTCTCTCTCTTGAGCACACTCCAGCTGGAAAAGCATGCTGTCCCTCTCAGAGAGACCATTAAGTGCATGTGCCCCGTGGCTGCGGGAGAGAAAAAGTGGGATTTTAACTCTAGGATCTTGTGGTTTATGAGGTCAGCCTGTAAGGGTAGATTCAAGAAGAATGCTAATCAACACAAGTGCTTCAGTCACAGCAGCTGTCCAGAGAAAGAGCTTATCAACCATGAAGTCACATTAAAACCTATGTATACTAAAATATTTATTTCTCACAGCCAACTCTGAAATCTCAATTTGTAGCTTCTTATTTTGTTACTACCATGTTGATACCCTTTTGAGAGGTTGACTCACCAGTATAATCCCACTTGCTGTACTGGAGAATGTGATTTCTGCCCATGCAGCCCTCCTGGGATAAGCTTTTGATGTGATGTTTTGTCCCAGAGGTGGGGGAGCCAAATACTTTATTCTTGCGTAAATGTTACAGTGCATACTAAAGGTTAATACAGTCAAAGCTCTGAACTCTGTGCTCCCCAAGGTTAAATGAAAAACCACCCTGCCTCTAAATCAGTAGAACAATGTTGATGTCACTTGAAATGTGTGTGTTGTGTGAATGGGGCTGAGCTACCTTGTAATGCTGTATGAATTTTTTACCTTAGTGGGGCACATTTTGTAATTATATGGTGACTGTGCTTATAAAATGGGTATTTGTGGAAAATATTTGATGCTAGACTTCTGCTTCCCAAACAAGCAAAATACGGTTGCTTCCTTGATGAATGCTAAGCAGACCTTTATAAAATTACTGTCTCTTAATTTGCTTGTTTGAGCTGCAGCTCTTGGATAATTTAGTGGGGTTTTTTTCAGTAAATTAACCTTTTATAAAACATACTTCTCCAGTTTGTCATGCCAAAATTCACCAGAGTTCTTATTACATAAAACCAATGCAGTGAGTGGAGGATCAGACCTGCTGCCTTAACAAGTCAAGGAAATATCATAAATAAGTATAAAATACATAATAGTTTGTTTGGTTTGTAGGTTCACAACGAGCCTCTTCCCTTGCTGCATCAAGACTGGAACAGGCCATGTCTGAAATAACTATGCAGAGCAGCACTATGAAGCAGGGACCTGTGAAGCTCTGGACAACTCTTGAACAAATTTGGCTACAAGCTGGTAAGTCCTGAGCTACCTGGAGTTCCTCTTTCCCCCCAGTGATGAATCAAATTACATAAGTATTAACAGAGTAGTTGAAGTCATGAGTTGAAAATTACTCCATTCCAGCAGAAAATCTGCTATTCTATCCCAGATGGTTTTTGAAACACCACTTATTTAATTATGACCCAAAAAATACTGTAGTAGTGTGATTTCTCAGCTCACTTTTGTTTTTCCAAAACACACAGAAAACTTTAGTCATCACTATAATATGCTTTTTGAAAAAGAGGGTAGGTAGTTCTTCACTAACGAATGGTAGTTCATAAGGACAATTATTTTCATTCTCCTTTTAGTAAATGCCTCCCTGTAATAAGACTGGGTAAACCATGTCTTAAATGTGATTTAAGCATTCCAATCTTTGCTGAGGTTTAAGTGAAAATTATTAGAGCATGTTCTCCACTGTCCTTGAGTGTTTGAACCTCCCAGGGTCTTCTAGGTTGAGTAGCAGTTTGAGACACTAATGCAAAGATGCTGCAACCGAGCACATAAAGGGAAAACAGTGAAGGGAGATTCTACCCACAAGCAATCTCCAAACCCATGGAGGGGTTTTATGTAGGACATTTGTTGAGGAACAGAGTTGCCCAGCACATTCTGCTGCTTGCATTCCAGCATTTCAGAACTGATAGTGTTCCAAGCCTGTAATTTTGTTTTTAGGAGACACAGTTTTTCTTCCATAACTGGGCCCACAGTTGCGCACTTGAAATTACCTTTGAGTGCTGTGATTGCTTATTAGATGTCTCACCATTTGCAATGCAGAAAGAAAAGCAGAACCCCCTGGAAAGCTGCTGATAGATTTCTATTCTTCATGCAGGGGAACCTTTCAAATTCTCATTTCACTAATCTATGCAATTGACAGCTCTCACATAAGACCTGGCAATCTCACCCTACTTTGCAGCAAAGATTTTCATAGCTGTTTTTGTGGGTAATTTCCTACCAATTAGCCTTTAGTTCTAGAACAAAATATATGACATTGTTTTTGCTACACTTTGATTAATATTAACAAAGAAGTCACCTTATAGAATGCATCATCCTTTAAGTTAATCACATGTGTTCTCCTTAATGACTTGTGTGGATGTAAATTTCAGTGATGTGCTGTGGGCTTCAAAATCACCAGCAAGATCGTGCTTTATTCAGTTTATATTCCTGATTTAAGGCTGCAGAGAGGGCTGGTGGGGAGCAAAATAAATGGAGTTTATTATGATGAGAAGTCAGGTGTCTGTTGTCCATCATCCTACAGCTAGCTCTAGGCAGTTTACATTCTTGCTGCTGTCTGAAAAGACAAAAGCAATAAAGACCTAGTGCTTGCTGTGAATTGCTGTGATTGCTTTTCAGTGTGAATAGAGTACCTTTCTGAAAGGTGTTAATTAATTCCTTTAGATAGAATTTATTTTTATATGCTGTAACTTTTCCCTCTTATCACTTCGTAAGCCTTTGTTTTGCTTCATGCTTAGTTTTAGCTGGACTCGATTCAGGATTGATATTTTGAAAATATGTACTGTGGCTGCTTTGTAATTTCATTACTAAAGTCTGTTATTGTTATGGATGCAGCTTAATGAGCTCCTGCTGAGGTACTGGCCATTCTCTTCTCATGGTAGTGTGGAAGCTGCTGGATTCTGGTATCCTGAGGGATGAACAGAAGTGCAGATATTTGGGGTAGTCTTTACTCTCTGTGGAGAAGGGCACAGTCCCTGAATAATTGGAGGACTTAGTGGAAGTGGATTGGCTTTATGCTGGGATTAGTGAATGGAATAATCTGAAGGGTGTCACTGACCTTCACTATTAGGATCTTTCCCATCTAAAAGGAGGAACAAGTGTACTTGTAAGAAGTACCTTCCAAACCAGATATTTCATAGATGACAAATTAAACAGATATGCATGGTTAGAGGAAGTTGAGGTAGTCAGGTGGTTTTACATTCCAGCTCACCCCAAAATGAATGGCTGTGGAAAGCAGCAGGCAATTAGTGTAACATTCTGATGCCTGCCTATGGAGCCAGTTGATATTCATGGAAGGTCTGCATCAGTATGCTGTAGATTTTCATCAGGTTTAGCTTGGACTTGTCCTTTTTCAATCAGTGACTCATCTTGTGACTCCAGGCAAGTTGCCTAACTTTTTCATACCTCAGTGTCCTATCTCCACAGGGAAAAAACATTAATGTGCCTTTGGGAAATGACTCGTGTGTTGTTGTTTTTGTTGTCATTAACACTTGGACCTTTTTAGTGTGACTCATAAATCCTTAGATAAAGTGATTACAGTTTCCTAACCTCATACTACAGTGAATTTATAATGAAGCATCCGTCCTTTCCAGACACTCACAGGACACACTGGCCGTGCCTCTGTGCACGGGCAGGGATTGAGAGTGCCAGCTTGCTGTGGTGTCTGGGTGCCATCAGAGCCATTGCAGCCACCACGCCTTCTCACATCCAGGGCCTGAGGAGTAATGGTACCAACCAGCTGGTCCAGTAGAACTTTGTGCAGTGGGGTTGGGAAAAGGCACACAAACCCAGCCATTCCACAGCTATAGGGGGCTGCTCTTACAGCCCTCCAGCAGCCATGCCAGGCCACAGCACCAGCACATATACTTGCAAAAGGGACTCTTAGGGGGTGGTACCTATCCAGTGATGCTTACGTAGGGGAATCCTTAGTGTATCATCCTCCAACTGCAGTAGGAGTTCCTGCCTTGTGCAGAAGTGTCCCCAGTCCCTCTGAGCTGGAGACCCCTTGTTCTCTTAACAGGTTTCACAATTAGCTTTATGAGAATATGTGTGTTCCCTTAAGAGTGGCTGAAGGGAAGGCTGTGAACCCTGTGCAAATAGTTAATCCCTTTTATGCTGTGATAAAGGTACCTCTTTCCCCCACAAGAGAGCATACACTTAGTGGTTTTATCTGTCATTTTTCTGGGTTTGTGACCAGCATAGTTTTGTAGGGAAGACAATAAAGCACCATCTTTGGACGTGCAGCTGCTAAATCAAAATGCATTGCACTATAACAGAGGCTGTACCTTGTCTTTCCCTGCAGCAATGCCTAGTGATCTTTGGCAAGGTAATTTTTTGTAGCCTCCTGTAAACAAAGAGCTGCTTGATGGATCTGTGGTCTCTAGAAAGAGTCCTCTCTCTTTCAAGCATCATAATAAAACTGTGAATTCTCACTGTAAATCTTACATCCAGCCATCTCTTACAGGACCACCTGGGAGTACAGTCATCTGCAGCATGGAACTTGGCACACTGCCTTAGTGGGCTTCCACATCTTCCTGTTTTCTGCACAGGTAGTCACAGCTTTGGAAGAGCAGTGTGCTGTTCTCAAAGACTAGAGACGTCCCCTGCAGCAGGCATGCTTGGAATACTAATGGATATATTCTATTTCCAAGTGTTCTGCAGCAGAGATTGTTAGCACAGCTTGTCTGGTCCCTTTTAACAATAACCCCCCTAGTCCTCTTGAATATAATGGCTGCTTAAAAAGAGTCATCTCGGAACACTTTAACATTTATGAGCCTAAACATTATTCTTGGCCCCATGTCTGAGAAACAGCTCATTTCAGGGAGTACTTAGGAACAGTGCTACAGTGCACATGCTGTGGTGGTGCAGCTCCAGGAGAGGTGTTCATTATGCAATCCTTATGCTCATTTCTCCTTTTTGTTCTGCTTTTCATGGCTGAGAGCATGGATTCAAGTTTGAGAAGAGGCAAGGAACTTTGGTGGCCCTGGTAAAGCTTGTTAACTCCTCCCTCTTCCTTCAGGAAGAGCTGCAAGGGGAATCCTAGAGATTACTAGAGCTAGTACTTCTAACACTCATGCCAGTACTCCTCCTTTTTGTTTAGAAAATAGAGTCATGCTGTTTGGCTAAAGAAAATATACTTGAAATTGTTCAAATTTATGACCAAAATTTACCTTCATTCAGCATTTTTATAAGATCACTTTTGACCCAGAGAGCAAAGCATGTCAGTATTGGAAAGAAATAGTGTTCATAGTTCTAGGCTCTCGGTAACTGGAATGATTTTTTATCTGAAGTATGTGTGATTATACTTCCAGGCAGTAATAACCATATGCTCTATTTATACAGAGCATTTTAGAATGCTACAAGCCAGTTTTAATAAAAGTTCTAATATTCTAGCTCCTGTTATTGTATTATTTTAAGCTTTAATTTTAACTACAAGGTCCACTTTGTTTGTCTTTACTAGTAGTTTATATCTGACAATTTAGCTTCTTGACTAACCCAATACTTTACCAAATATGGCCACTCACAGCAAAGTAGGTCTGGTAATTTGATCTAAGTTTGGCTAAATGCCTGCTAAGCTCAGCCTGTGAACCTCACCAGGTAGACCCTAAGGCTAATTTGAAGGAAGATTTAGAGAAAAATGACAAGGATACTATTCCATGTACTCACAGTGGGGCTGGAGTGGGCTACCTGCTGTCTCAGTAACGTGCTAAAGTTTAACCTAGGAAAAATAGTTTATACTGAACATGCTACAAACAAGAAATGCAAAGAGAGCCAGTGCAGCAGAGAACAGTGAGCTAATGGAAAAACATCTGCTCCCCCGAGTTATGTACAGCAGGAACTTTTTTTTCCCTTTCGCAAAACACTTGTGATTTATTTATTTTATTCCATATGGGCCAGTTCCTGGGAAAAAAGCTGTGTTAGAGGAGATGGGCTTTGTTCCACAAGAAAGTGTTGCTGGAGCCAGTGGGCTGAAGTCTCCAACGTGCTGGTCTGCAGCCATGGAGCCAGATCCTGGCAGCAGCCAGGGGTGCAGCCAGGCCCTCCCCTGCTGCCCCCTGCTCACCCAGCACAGCCTGTGTTTGCACAGCCTGCACATGGGCACTGCAGTGTTTGTCCTGCTCCAAGCTTTTAGCAGTCCTAAGCCCCCACAAGTTATTAACTCTGATATTAAAGCTGTTAATCAGGTGGGGGAGACATCTTTATTGATATTGCCAGAATGGCTGGGTCAGATACTCAGATACTGTCCTGTAATGCAGCACTGGTTGTTGAACCAATTCTAATTTCTTTAATTTATTTTTTTAAGCGCTTCCAAATTTTAGAATTTCAAGTTTAGAATATCCCCATTCACTGCTTGAGTTCTTGAGCTCCATAAAGGCTGCTAATTTTTGTGTCTCTTTACAGTGACACAAAGCACTGTGAAAAGCTGGAGCCTGGTGAGGGGGAACAGGAGAGAGTCCTTGCACCTCCATTTCTGAGGAGAATAAAGGTGTCTGCAAAGATGGCTCCTCTGCAGTATTTATTTACTAGGAGCACTTCAACTGGTGATAGAAATGGTAAAGTGAGCTGGTTTTGTCCCCTTCAAAATGAAGTTAAGAAACCAGCAGTGGTTCTGCTGAGCCTCCTGGTTCAGCAAGGTCTGTTCTAGACTTGTGGTAGAGACTAAAGATCACCAAATTCCCCCATTTCTCTTCATCTGAACATTCTCAAGCGGGATTAATAAGTTTTGTTCTACACTTTCAAGTTTGATTTATGTTATTTTCTGTCAAAAATAAATCTAAAAAGTCAAAAGGTCTTGCAGCCTTATGTCAGTACAGGGCATTTGGGATTGCTTCCTCCATTTCTGAGCCTTCTGGATGTTTCTCATTTCTGGAGCAGGATGTGAAACTTTGTGGACTGGTAATTCTTTGGCATGGACAATCTTCAAAGAACTTTTCTCAAAATCTGGGACATGCAAACATTCTCATGTGTCTTGAACGCTCACTTGTGATGGAAACAGGCAGCAGCTACCAATGCCTTTTGTTTAGCATTCTGTAGAAAATTTGCCAAGAGATGGAGAGAAACCTGTTGCACTGCCAGAGAATGACTAAGGGTACCGAAAAGTAGCATTTCCTCAGCTGCTCAGTAAGTTTGGACAGGTGATAAAATGTACACAGTCATGAAAGAGGCAGGACATTTGCTCATACCAGAGACAGAAAATAGGAATTTATACTTAACTGGGCTGTTAGTCATGTTTTGATTGCACCATTTAGTATAGAAGGTAGCTTGTGGCGCTTATGTGCTGCTTCCAAAAACCTTCACTGTAATGCTGCATTTGTAAATAAAGAAGCTTGGTGGTCATTTGTGAGACCTGAAGCTTGGGAATTTGAAGCCAGTCCCTGGAGTTCACTTTGCAGGCAAAGAAAGGGTATAAATCTATTGCCTCATTCAAAAGAGCAAGTGGCTGATCTCAGGTGTATGGGAACATGTTGCAATTTCTGTGCTTCATTTCTGTATCAAACGTTTGCATCAAATGGAATTATTGTAGTGAGGATATGCCTGGAGCAATCTTCTGCCTAATCTGCTACGAATTGTCAAGCTACTGCATGCAGGGTGGTGTCAGAGCATGGAACAACGACTAAACCTCACCTGCCAGCAAGGAAAGGCAGTGGGGGACCCTTTGTCATGGTAATAGCTCAGTATTAGCTCTGCTGATGGCAGAGTGGGTCTTTCCAGCTGGCTAAGGGCTCCTGCAGTAACAAGCATTAATAACTCCCGAAGGCAGATGATGTGGAACAAAAATCACCTTCCAACACCCTCACAGGTGTGTTCACCTTCTTGAGTGTGAAGGGCTGCTCTGCACTGTCCCATCCTGCTGGGCATTTGGCTGTTACCCTGGCCACATCACTCTGCAGTAACATTTTTGAGGTGGACAAGAGTAGAGTGCTTTAGATGCATCAGGCACACACAACAAGGGATGTGGAGCAGTCCCCTTTGTGGGAGTTCAGTGCTGCCTCTTGGATAACACCAAACGTGATTCACAAGTAACAAAATTTTAACTCTTTCACATTGCAGAAAAACATTTCAAATCTGTTTGATTTTTTTTTGGCTAGAATTAAAATAGTTGCTGCAATGACAAGCACTATCACTTCTGACACTGCTTTGAAATGGGGAATAGAGTCAGTGTTTAAGGTGATGTTGAACAGCTCTGTTTCTCAGACAGCAGTGTGATGCAGACATGACTGGGTTACACTGTTGTTTCACCCCTGATGGACTCCCTAACAGAGCTCTGCAAATAATTTTATCTTGGACAGAATAAAGGTGCTGACTGTAGGACACCCAGCTTTGTCAGTTTTCTGGGAACTGCTCTTGATTTGTGCATTTGTTAGGGGTCTTTGGAGAACAAGTAGATGATATGCTTCTGGCAATTTTCACTTGATTAAGGATCTTCACTGTAGTGAGCTTAAATGCTAGCAGAAATAGCTGAAAGAACTAGGAGCTTGTAATAGAAGTCAATAATATTCTCAGTGCTGCTGAGGCATGCTGCTCTCAGGGACTGGGCCCAGCATTAAAATGGGTCCATCAGTCCAGTTGCAAGTCCAGACAGAAGAGGCCATAGCCAGAGGACAGCAGTTGTTTGGAAGAACAGCAGAATAGTTTGGACAGTATTGCAAGAGAGCACAAATGGGCAACAAAAAGTGGATCTGAGAAAGGAATGAATCGTGCTAGGCTGAACCTTGAAGTCAGCTGTGGTCTCAGGGCAGGTGCAGGCTTCAAAAACTGAATACAAGGAGAGATTGAACCTGTCTTGGCCCATCCATGCAGTGCGCTGACTCTTTCTTGCAGGTGAGAGTGCTGAAATATTCCCTAATTTCAGTCATTACTCCAGAGAATAATAGAAGAGTGGTACATGCAGGATCATCATCTCTCTGCTCAGTAGCATTCAGAGAGCTTTTAGGTCAAAACAGAATGTAGATTTATTGAAGTTTTTATGGAGATGGTGTTAAGTGAGAGAGAGCAAGGAAGCTTGGTTTTAGATTCAAAGCTCTGAAAAAAGTCAGTACCAAGAACACTCCAGTACAATGATAAGAGGTTCATAAATGGTTTCCCTGAAGCATTGACCCTTTCACAGGATAAGAATTATAGATACTAGAAACCTGTGTCAGCATGAGAAGGTATTCTCTGCTTTGAAGTGGAACTGGATGCCAAGTCTCTGTAACAGAACTGCCTCACAAGGGCTGCAAATTTGGTTAGATGTTATTTACAGCAAAATTAGCTCATATAAGGAGATAGGCTGATTAATCCAGTGGACAGGAAGCTGCTGACCCAGGTAACATGAAAGCAGGTGTTTCAGTACCACTGAGGGTTTTACCATGGTAAATTTAATCGGTCCTTGTTTTTTGAGTTTGATTGATGACTGCCTCTAGCTGTGTTTTTATTCCATGTTACATAAGCATATCTTGTTATTCTGTAAATAAAATGAGTGTGTAATAGAAGTGAAAAATGAGTTTACAGAAAACACATTTTAATGCAGACCTAAATGATGTCCTTTAATGTCTATTTTTAGCTGGGTAGCTAAAAATTTTAGCATTCCTTTCCTTTCATAACTAAAAGGCACCCCTCTCATTCTTTTTTATGCAAATTAGGACTCCCACACCATTAAATCATTTTTATTGACTATTGAGCCTGCAAAGAAATGGACTGAACTTTTATATACTACATTACCATACCATAAAATACAGTTTGTAGTTCTTATTTAGATTCTGTGTTGCTGTACTTCCTCTAAATAATTGTTATTACTGAAGAAGACTTACAGGCACCATAGAAAGAATAAATACTCTCTATTTTGCATGCATTGAAGCACCGTGCCTGATTTCACATCTAAACCCACTTGCTCCCAGTTAGTTCTCTTCTGAAATGAAACAAGTCACATGAGGCTCTTAGTTGCTAATAGAGCTTGAACTATGGCAGTATCCAGAACTTCTGCTGACTTCAGACAGTGCCAGGATTTCACCCCTTCTTTTGTGCTGCTAAGTTTGTGCAAACTTTGGGGAGGGAGTGTTCATCTTCAGGCTGTGAAGTGTCGCTCTGCACATCCCCAGGCTCATTAATGCCACATGCATGGCGTCAGCTGCTATGCAGCACTTGGCAGGAAAACACTCTGTTCCTTGGAAGTGCAAGGAAAATACTGTCCTCCCACCAATTTTTGCATAAGGCTGTGCACATATTCAGCTTGACAAGGTACATGGCCTTGCCTTCTGTTATTATAGATAGCTGCAGCCTTTTGGAGCCAAGGGAAGGGATGCATGCAGAGATTTTATGATTAACCAGGAAGAAATGTGTATGAGTCATTCTGAAAGAATATAACTCTTCTGAAGGAGCTAATATTTTGCTCATGTTGACAGCCTTGGAGAATGACATTTATCTTGTACCACAACCTAGGCATGGCTGAGAAATATTCAAGCATTTTCTCAACAATGTCTCACCCTTCTTCTGGAAAGGTCACCTCAGAAGCACAAGGGTGTTCAGCCATGCTGTTATTTCACTACAGAATCATTTTTGGTGTGCCAGTAGTAATGCCATTTAGAATCCCAGTCTCATAGGCCAAGGTGGATCCTTCCTGTGGTCAGGCAGGGGACTGCCTTTGAGCTGCTTCCCTGCTCACCTCTAGCAAGCTCCACGTGACCAAGCCAAGTCCCCACAGTCATCTGGGTCTCCCAGTGTTTCAAAATTGCACAGTTTCAAAGATATTCAAGAGGAATTTTCACTCTAATTTCCCCCCTCACAGACACTTCCTAAGAATATTCACTGCCTTAAAAAGTCAGGACATTTAAGGTTGTGTCTAATTTCAGAATTGTTATTCTAAATCTAGAGCCTGAATTAGTAATTTTGAATTGGACTCTTGAACTGTCAATACTTACTGCATTACGTCAGTTAAAAAAAAATAAGAGAGAGACTGAGTTTTTGCAGCGAGTGCATGTTGAACACAGGTTATGGACCAAAGAGCAATTCCTGCCTGTATGAAGAGTATTTCATCTACATACATGCTTACATGCGTGTGTTATGTGTATATATATTTAAAAACAGTTTCCCTTTTCAATTACATGTGGCAGTGAAAACTGAGTATCACTTTTTGACCTTTTGAAAGAATTAGAATTCCAATTTCAGTTGGAAGGGATCTACAACAATTATCCAGTCCAACACCACAATTATCTAGTCCAAATCCTGAGAAATGTTAAAGTTCAGCCATGAGATACATTATGAAATTTATCACGAGACATTATTTTATTAACAAGTTGACATTCAAACATGTAAATATGCCTGTTTCATATTTTTTCTAAGCAAACCACTAAGATAGTTGCTGATAGTTCAAGAAAGTGAGCAGTCTCTTCCAAGAGCTGTATTTTGTTTTTCTGTAATGTATGAAGATGTAAATAGATGAATACACAATATAAATAAGTCTATATTATAAGGGCCTTTTGATTTTAACAGTCTCTGAAAAATTAAGAGACAGTTGTCTCATAAACTTGCCAAATAAGAAGAGAAAAACATTTTAAATCATCTTTTTAAATGGGAAAGTACTCTCCTAAGTAAGTTATCTAGTGTCCAGCTCAGATGTGTTCTATTACTCTGACATTTTTGAAGTTCTCACTAGACAGTGATAGCTTACTCTGTTCTTTTTTCTTCTCCAGATTATTTGGAAATACCTCTGATGACTCCAAGTAGCCTCCTTAGGACTCAGTTCAGCACCATTTATCTTCCCAATGGAGGAATCCTTAAGGCCTTTGTCAGGACACCACCCAAAGGTGTCCATGAACATCTGGATAGATTCCTTAGCATTAGGAAAAGATACATTCAGTGAATCCAGTTATGATAATAAGCACTAACCATAGTACAAAGCATTGTGCAGGATTATGGCCTCATGTTTTAATATGCTTAAGTAAGTCAGATGATATATAATTAATACGAAGAAAGGTCTCTGCTTCATTTCATCTAATGGCAGGGTGTTCTTTGCTTTATTTTTATGGCTTGGTGTTTTGTTTTTCCTTCAGCTGAACTCTTCCTGGAACAGCAGCATCTCAAAGAAGCAGGCTTTTGTACCCAGGAGGCAGCTAGTCTTTTCCCCACATCTCATGCTGTACTGTACATGCGTGGGAGGCTTGCAGAGATGAAAGGCAATTTGGAGGAGGCTAAGCAATTGTATGATGAAGCGCTCACCGTGAATCCAGCTGGAGTGGAAATTATGCACAGCCTGGTGAGTTTGCAGGGGCTCAGCTCCATTATAGTATTTATGTTCCTGATTAACTGTAATAAAAGGGGAGAGGGCTTATGCTTGCTCTGGATGCCATTGTCTTCCTAATCCTGAGAGCAAGTGGCCATTCCAAGAATAAATTGGGTAGTTTGAACCTCTATTTTAAGACTGGATTGAATTTTTAGCTAATTAGGACTTGTGTCAAAAGTAAATATTTTAATTGACAAAGGCTGATACTTTTGGGAGTCAACTCACTTACATTGTCTTTGCTGCTTTTCCTACTAACTGTTATGCATTTTAAATAAGCAGTACACTGATGTTTGAAGGATCTAAAGAACTAAATCACTAAAGATGGATGGATGGATGGATGGATGGATGGATGGATGGATGGATGGATGGATGGATGGATGGATGGATGGATGGGTAGATAGATAGATAGATAGATAGATAGATAGATAGATAGATAGATAGATAGATAGATAGATAGATATGGGATTTATAAAACTTAGGCTGGTTTCTTTTATCTGTTAAAATCAAGATAAACTACGAGTTTACAATAAAACGAATCTGTTACTGTTATAAGCTGCAGCTTGGTTCCAGCCTTGTGTAGGGGCAGGGACTCCACACTGGTGGGGTTTTTTTTGGTAACACTCCTACCCAGCAAGTATTCTTTTTCTCTGTGGCACCAAGCCCAAAGCTGTTTTCCAGACACTGGGCCCAGAGCTTAATAACAATAGTAATTATACAGGGAGCTTTGTGGAAGACCAAAAGCCAGTTCTCGTGTGAAATCAGAGCAGTTAATCATGTTTCATCAATGCTGTGTCTTGTTAACTGTAGCCCTTACCAGGTCACTCTTAGTAATTTTAGAAGTTTGTCCTGACTAACTTAATTTTTACAGGAATTCTGTATCCTTGTGACTGCTTAGTGTCTTTGCTAGCATATTTGTATCTCCTGGCATAGATATGGTCCTGATGAGGTTTGCTGGCAACTCCAAAACTGAAGGGGTATCAGTGTACAAGACATCAAATGTTAAGTGAAGTTACAATTAACAGAAATCATAGAACCTACAGGCACAGGGCAAGATATTTGATAATAATAACTGTTCAGTACAAAAATAGCAAATGAATAGCTGGTGCATGTCAGGAGAACATTACAAGGCTGCTGTACACATGTCAGGCTTATATGGGGCAATAATATAACTTTGTTGTTGTGATACAGCCTTCACAAATTCACTCAGTAAAAACTAAGCTAGATGAAATGATGTTCCTTGCTCTGTCATAATTTAAGAGAAGTTGTTGATACCAGAGAAGCCATCAAATTAGGTGCCAACATGATACTAATAGCTCTCATTTTTGTCTTATGTTATGGACATAACCACATTCTGAGTCTTCTTTCAGTTGCTTGCAATTTTCTGAAACTATAGTAACTTGGAATAAAAGTTTCCAAGGTGCATATCTCAGATGTTCTTGCCCAGTTTACTTCAGAAAATGTCATTCCAACATGGCTTTGCTGTTTCTGAAAAGGAGGCTAAAAGAGGAGACCTTAAAAGCTTCTGCAATATCTTCTTTATGGTGCCTTGTTATCTCCAGGTTTTGTCAGGAATGGGTAGCAAATGAATGTGCTTTTTACCATAATATTTCTTAGGTTATCCAAGTTGTAACCTTTAAAAATCACATATATGCTTAGTAGGTAAGTATTTCTGAAAGTTTTAAGGAGCCTGTGAATGCTTATTCCCCTCTAACTCCAGTAATTTTCAAGAAGGGCAAGAGAATAACTCTTGTAACTACAGGCCTGTCTGTGGTTACCAGTCTCTCTTCAGTGACTGGTAAAATGATAGACATTATTCCAGGAGGTATTGAAAAACACCAGAAAGGCAGTGCAAGCATTGGGCACAGCCAGCATGGGCTCATGAGGGCCCCTGTGCCAGGGCCACCCTGGGTGTATGTGCAGCATGGGGCATGAGGGACTGGCAAGCTGCTTCACAGAAAGGGACCTGGGCTCCTGGTCAGTGATGAGGTGAACCTGAGCCAGCAGGGCCCTGGCAGCCAGGAGGGCCAGCCCTGTCCTGGGGGGCATCAGGGACAGCATCACAGCTGGGCAAGGGAGGGGATTGTCCTGCTCTGCTCTGAGCTGGGGCAGCCTCACCTCCTGTGCTGGGGGAAGTTTGAGGTGCCCCAGTGTAAGAAGGGAATTAAACTCTCAGAGAGTGTCCAAAGGAGGGCAGCCAAAACAGGGAAGGTCTTGAGGGAAGCCATATGAGGAGCAGCTGGGGTCACTTAGTCTGTTCAGCCTGGAGAAGAGGAGACTGGGGACAGCATTTACAACTTCCTCATGAGAGCAAGAGGAGGGGCAGGCACTGATCTCTCTGTGGTGACAGTGACAGGACCTGAGGGAATGGCCTGAAGTTGTGTCAGGGAGGGTTAGGTTGGATATAAGGGAAAGATTCTTCACCCAGAGGAAGATTTGGCCCTGGAATGGCATCCCAGAGAAGTGGTCACAGCCCTGAGCCTGCCAGAGTTCAGGAAGCAGTTGGACAATGCTCTCAGACACATGGAATGACTCTTGGGGCTGCCTTGTGTGAGACCAAGGGATGGTGTCGGTGATTCCTGTGGGTCTCTTCCAGTTCAGAGTATTCCATGATGATGTTTTAGTCAAGGGATGGATGTAAAATTCAGAAGAGCTGAAAAAGAGAGTAAGATGAGAAATTTGAGGGCAGAGACTCAGTCTGTAAGTAAGTATGGAAGAGGAAAGAAACTCAAAAAGTGAGAAAAATACAGATAGATAGAAAATAGGATAAGATAGATAATGCCAGATAGGACTGGATAGATAAGAAGACGTGGATGGAGGTGTGGGCATGCTGGAAAGAGTGAATTAAAGAGGTCAATCTGGAGAATGACAAAGAGGCAGGAACCTGTGAGAGTACTTCCTTTCCATGCTCTTCAGCCTCCTTAAGATTCTGAATCTTCCCATCCTGGTGCCAGCAAATATCAGTGAAAATCACTTGCTTAAGATGTACCTCACCTCCTTTAGCTTGGCCCTGCTGCAGACTGTGGTTCACACCTGTTAGCTAAGATAGCAGAGATCTGGTCTATCCCTGCTGATATGAATCATGGCAGTAGTTACATGGTGCCACATAATGGCATTCCTTTATGTGCTTTTCCAAAAGCTAGGAAATTGCACATAACAAGTTAGAAGCATCTGATGAGCAGTATAGAAATGTCTGTAAAGAAATTAATCATTCTGCCTTCAGAATAGAGCTGGAATAATGTGCAGTAAACAAGGCTTTTAGGGCTATACATCAAATAAAAAGGGTGAAAATAAAATATTGAATGGCTGCTGGCTAAGTGATTTTGTCCTGTGTTCTGAATGAGGCACTGTCCCCATGGAGAACTTAAGACTGGGTTTATGCAATTGAGGATGTAATGTGACAAGTGGTAAATTCTGAATGTCCTCAAGGCCATCAGAAGAAAACTGAATGTCTTTCTGAAATGTATGTATTAGCCAAGTACTAGCTGTACTTTTATTAAAAATACAAGTTCTTGAGCACAGTATGTTCAGTCCCCTACCAGAGAGAAATATATGTCTTGGATTATGCAAGAGGGCAGACTAGATTATGAACTAGATCCACAGGGTTTGAAATTATGCAAAACATGTCCACAGGCAGATGTAATTGAATTCACACATGTTTCTGTGCTGGTCCCTCCAGTTTGAATACATTGTTCTCCCACTCTAGTAGTACTGTTGTGGATATGTAATAATTTAGAGAAAGAGGATCTGCTTGTGAGAATTGCTATTTGACTTGGTACAATTGCCATCCAACTGACCTAGTCCACTTTAAGGGAGAGCTCTGCTGTAGACAGTGCTGAGCCTCCCTGGTGTACCAGCATCAATTAGCAAAGTAGTCATGTCTCTTCCCCTGGGCTCTTGGAACTGGGTTGTCAAAGCTAAATTTGGAAAATTCCAACCTGAAGAGTGTTGCTGGCTTTAAATGAAGGGCACAGATCTAGCAATGAATGAGTCCATTGGGTGTCAGTAACTTCACCTTTACCCAGTGTAGACTCACCACCATAACACACACAAGCTGTCTCTGCACAGCTGAAATGGCTGTGTTGTGCTGTGACTGTAGGGTGTTTACAATAGCAATCAAATTAGCGTGTTTTCCATATAAAGCACGCTGCAGCATGGCAGAGCAGCACCGTACAGCAGCACTGCAGCACCAGGAGTGTCCCCGGGGGTGGGTGCCGTGCTCTGCTTCATCCAGGGGCCTTTGGCACTTTGTGTCCAGTGCTGTGGTTGGGAAACCACAGGCACTTGGAAAATCCCACACACAGCAGCTGTGCTGCTTCCTGTAACACTTGCAGTTTCTGAGTGATGTCACAGGATCCTTAAGCCTGGATCAGGAATCCACCATTGGCCTTTACAGAGTAAATACTATTGGCTAACACCTAAACTAAGGAAGTATATTTGTTGAGGAATTTTGTTTTCATTTGAAAAAGACACACAGAATCAGTTTTCAGGGCTATTTGAAGCATAATCCTGGTGAGGTGAGCAGCTACTCCTTTGGTTAGATAGCTGTTGGCTGCCAGAAACAGCTTGGGTTGGTCCCTAAGAGTTGTAAATCATGTGAGACCATGGTTTCTTTAATAAATACAACTTGCTGGGGTTCTTTTTCCACATTTCTCCTGATGCCATCTCAAAAATTTCTGTCATTCCTTCCTTTAGTAGAAAAGCTCTGTTTCCTTCTTCCCTTTCACGGGCTCCTTCTGGGGCCTGCTTGCACAGGTCATAGAGCATTTCTCCCTCCTGGGGTCTGATGGAGTTTCTACTGAGCAGGTATCTTTGCTGCTCTGGAAACAAGGGCTTAGTCCATGTCTCCTTCTCTTACACTGTGACCTGTGACAGCACATTTCTACAACCAAATAACTATGGCTTTCTTCAGTATGTACCAAATTTGGTTATATAACATCATGCAATACACAGCTTTGGGATGGTGATAACAAAACTGACATGTGCCCAACCAAGTCAGAAAATATAACATAAGTTGGGGCAGATAACACCTCCTTTTAAAGCAATACACAAATCCACCTACCTGTATGTAACTAGAGAAAGACACTGAAATTTGTTAGTTCCCAGCTACTGTGCATTCAGTACCATTCTCACTTTTGATTCAGAGGAGGAGAAAACCAAGGCCAGCATGTTGCATTTGTGTCCGAAAGCTCTGTATGTGATATTTCAAGTTAAACTAAGCTTGTACTGAGATATTTGAAAGACTTCTGCCCAGCATGCATTTCACACAGCACTTTGTCAAGTCACAGCAATTCTCAACATGTTTTAGTTCAAGGAAGAGAAAGAATTGTCAATTTAAGGGAAGGAAATGGGCACCCTCATCTCCATCACTGTTCCAGATTTAATGAAAACAATAAAAAATACCATCAAAACAAAGCAAAAAAATTGCTTGACTCATACTTGGATATTACTAAATGCAAGGGAAGGCTGTAATGATTTCTTGTTTCTCTTGAAGGCTGGGGCAAGGGCAATAAGGTTGGTATCAGAATGTGGTGTAGCTGTCTGCACTACCTCATCTCTATCCTTGACAGCAAAACAAAGCTGCTATGTATTGGGTTTTGTTCATAATGTGTCCCTGTTCATAATGTGGTCTGTTGTGATCACGTGAATGGGTGGAAAACACAATCTTGTGATCACATTTGATTTGCTCCATAACGAAATCAAAGAGAATACACAGCTAACAGAGGTTGTGCTAATCATGAGTGGTTCTTTGGCTGTCATCTGCACCACGAAACATAAGATTGGCAGCCATGCAGGAAGGGTTCACAGTCACTGGGTATTCTCCAACTGAAGTTGGAAAAACAAACTGGATTTAAGTCACCTAAGCTGGGCCGACAAATTGGCTGTAGGCTGTTTGGTGACCATCATTTTCCAAGATTAGTGTAGATTGTGGCCTTGCCACAGGAAGACCTGGTTATTGTCTGGGAGAAGTTCTTTGTGGTAAATGCAGCTGGGGACATAGTACCCACATACCAGAATCACAGGATGGTTGAGGTTGGAAGGGATCTTGGGAGATCCTGTAGTCCAACTCCAGCTCCCTGGTTAACAGGTTCAGCTAGAGTAGGATACCAGGACCATTTCCAGCTGGGCAAGTTGCTCCAAGGATGGAGCAACCTCTGTGTGTTCTCTTCCAGTGTTTGATCACCCTTACAGTAAACAAACCTTTGAGTAATGTTTAAATGGAATTTCTCGTGTTTCTGTTTCTGCTCTTTCAGTCATGAGATATCCCTGAGAAGTTCTAAGAGGTCTCACTTCTTTGCACCTTACCATCAGGCATTTAACTGTACTGATAAGATTTCCCCTCTCTCCTACAAGGCTGAGCAGTGCCAGCTCTCAGCTTCTCCTTGATGCTCCAGTCCCTTGCTGATCTCAATGCCCCTTTGCCTGGACTCTCTCCAGTGTGTCCATGTCTTGTACTGGAGAGCCCAGAACTGGACACGGTGCTCTGGGTGTGGCCTCACCAGTGCTGCGTGGAGGTGCAGGATGAACTCCCTCAACCTTTGGCAACACTCTTTCCAGTGCAGCCCAGGATACTGTGAGCTGCCTTTGCTGCAAGGGCACACTGCTGGCCCATGGCCAGCTGCTTGTTCTCCAAGTCCTTTTCTGCAAAGCTGTGCTTCATCCAGCCATCACCCCCCTCCCCAAAGTGAATCTGAAGCTATTACCAGGAATTTTTTCTGCAAGTAGATACTAAACATAACATTGGCATGACTGTATCAGGTCAGGCCAGAGGTTCAAGTACTCCTTCTCACCAGCAGCAGCAAAGTGCCTAGGAAAGAATGAGGCCAGGGCAGGCATACATGCTACTTCTGAGGTGAGGACTTAGCTTGGGGACATCCCAAAGTAGAGGTGGATTGTACTTGCATAGTAATTCCCAGTGGATTTTTCCTTCATGAGCTTGTCTTGAGCCTGTGTTAGAGCTTTCATCATCCACAATACCCTTTGGCAAGGAGACCCACAGGTCTCTTTTCTGCTGTACAAAGAACTGCCAAATTCTCTATGTTCTTGATGCAGCTCTTCTTAGCTACACTGATGCACCCTATTCTCACTTTGGAAGACATAACTTACTCATGATTTTTATTCATCCCCTTCCCATTACTGATTTTGCAGGTATCTGTCACTGAGCCAGTTCCATTCCTTTCATTATTGCTGTTACCTCTGAACTTCTTACTGTTCTTTTTAAGATAAGCAGGCTAGAGCAAATAATGGATTTACAGAAAAATAGCTTAGCTTCAAAGGCAGTGGTTTAGATTCAGTGTTTAAAAAAACCTTGTCCACCTCTTAGTCTGTTACTCATGTAATTATATCTATATCCATTTTCATAGAAGTACTAGAAATAGTGTTCTATTTCAGCTGGTTTGTATTAACCTGATTTTTTTATCAAAGCTCTGTTTCTATCTCCTCATGCCTGTAGGGGCAGGATTTTGTTTTCTGAGTGGTCAGCATCTCTGATAAATGTGTGGTTATAAATAATAGCAGTAAGCAGTGTAATACCTGTCTCAGGTCCTTGCAGACATGTCAGTGTCCCAGTCTGTGAGTACAACACAGCCAGCAAGTGTGCAGTTCTAGTCTTTGCTAGGTAGATATATATATACACACATTTCATTTTGCTTGCCAGAGACATCCTTTTAGCTGGCAGAATACAAATCTTGCTCTGCTGGTAATGCTAGAAGCTGAAGAGCTTGATTGAGAACAGATTTTTTTTATAGATTATGTTCCTTTTGCCCAAGATAAGTGCATGGCTCTTGATTAGATTTGAGTGTTTAAAAACTATATGATGCTTTATTTAAATCGTCTGCTCTTATTTATTCAGTGGGGTGCAAGGGCTGAATAAAAACAAAAAGACTTTGCAAAGTCTTGGACTGTTTAATTTGGCCTTCATCATGTACTTAGGATTCAATTTCATGTTCATTTTAGTAGAAGAGTCAACCTATTGTCTCCAGACTCGCATTTGGTAGCATCAGGGTAATTTGAAGACTACAGTTTGTACTGATTAGTACATGGAAATGAATTATTTCTGTTCATTTATTTCATTTTACCTCACAGTATGGTGCATGCATCCTTGTTTTCAAGGGCATCCATTCATGTAATAAAACATGGCTTGATTGCTTAATATTTTCAAGGATGACATGTGTTACTTCCTTGGGGATTTGTTTCATACTGCCAT
The DNA here is from genome assembly GCF_027887145.1 of Ammospiza caudacuta. NCBI lineage: Eukaryota > Metazoa > Chordata > Aves > Passeriformes > Passerellidae > Ammospiza > Ammospiza caudacuta. The sequence goes on from NC_080595.1 coordinate 31,312,525, forward strand.
GCAGTAATGGTATAAATCACAGGGCAGATTCTCTGCATGGGTAGATTATCATGGCTCCATCATACCAAGGTCTGTATGTCTTGTAAGGTAGCTAGGATGCTAATTAAAACCATTTTTACCTTGAATACTGAAATTGGAATGCATTCTATGTTTAAATGTGAGAACAAAAGAGTTTAGTTGTCACATTAATGGAGTTATTTATCTTCTAAGGAGCTGTTTTGTGGGTGTAGTTTACCCAATTTGTTGCCTATTTTGTAGATAGGTGTGCTGTGGTCTGTTTCCATTTTCTAGCGACATTTCTTGCTCAGTTTTTTTGTATTTGTGTACAGAGAATTGAACATGACAATTAAAATGCATGCCCCAGTCGCTAGGACAACTGTGCATTTGTCTTGAGTGTAATTAGGTGGATAATTGTGTCTGGAGAGACACAGTGAATGACCTGTTTTTGTCTCTTCTGGAGAGGCTTCTTCCTGCTGCTCCCCTTGCTCCTGCTTAGGCAAAGGTAGTAAGCAGAGTCAAGGACTGGGCAATTTTGAGGAATTGGACAGTTGTATTACTTTTGTGATACTGAAAAATAGTTTTCATGATCACAGCTACTACTTAAGAGGAATCTTTGAGAAACTGCTGTCATAAGAGCTTGAATTGCAGTAGGTAATGCCTGCAAAATAATTTTTAGCTATTCTTTAGCATACAAAACCACCAAAGATTTACTCATAATACTGTTTAAGGGTCTAGGTTTTTTTCCTTAATACACATATACTTTACATTCATTACTTTAAATATTTTTGTATGGTGTCAGATGTAAAATGTAAAACAGAATGTAACACCTGCTTCAAGAGACAGCTATTTTAAGGTTTGAAGGTATGTATTGACTACAGTTTTTTATTGCGTGCTGTTTGTGTGATCCTAGGTCGATGTGGCTTATGAGTTGTAGCAAAAATGCATAGAAACAGAAATATACCAACCAATACTGATGTTAAAGTACCTCAGGTACTCCCTAGAACATATCCTCCAGGTCTGAGCTGTGCTGCTGGGGCTGTGTGGGGGTGCTGCCACAGAGGGCATCGCTTGGTGTCTCAGAGAGACACACAGCACCCAAAGCAAGTGTTTGAGAGCAGGCGAGCTCCAGCTTTCTCTTCCCAAGCTAAGCACCGTTTCCTGGTGTTTATAAAGCACTTCAGGCGGGGGCTTTGCTACTGTTGTGCAACAGGGTGTGCCTTTCTCTTTCAGGGAGCAAAGAGCTGCGACTCCGTCATTTTCCATTGAAGGCAATTCAGTGGAGAGGCTGGAGAGGAGGTGGAGCCCTGGCTCTCACCACCGCTGGCACGGCCAGCCCTGCTGCACTTCCAGCTCTGATTATGTGTCACACTTTACTCTAAACCTCTGTAAAACAGGGATGAAGCTACTAATCTACTTCATCTGGGGTTTGTGGAGCTTAATTAATATCTGCACATACTTTCAGATGACAGACACACTGTAAGCGCAAAATCTTATTTATTCTAATTATATGTCTAGATGCCTTTATTCATGGAGGATTTTGGACCACAAATTATTTTAGACAAAGTACTGCAACTGTTCAGCACAAATTATGTGCTTTACAGCTTTGAGTACCCTTATGTCCCTAACATAAAGTAGTGGTGAAAACGTCATTGTGGTGGGAGTGGTGTTTAGGAGACAGATCTGCAAACTCTTTCTTCCTCTAGCAAGGATTTGTTTTCATTAGAGCAATCTGCTGTGCCTGTGTGTTGTGCCTTGCCCTCAACTGTATGGATACATTCTTAGAGTGGTGCTGTGGAGGACAGAGTAAAGCAGAAGCAAATATGACTCTGAGGACTTTGTAGCACAGCCCTCTCCTCTTCCTGGGGATAAGATATGACAACGCCTGCAAAAAATAGCTTTTTGCAGGGGGAGGGAGGGTGCTTCCTTTCTCTGGCAGTGAATGGATCCTCCTGCTCTGCAAATTCAGTACAAGCAGACCATCCTTGTACCAGTACAGCTCTGCAGTTTTTCCCTGGTGAGAAAGGGGTTGGATTTTTTAAGGCAGAGATGACAGACCTAAAGGTAGAAGCCACATTAGAATAACAGTCATTACAAGCAATTCCAAAAATGGAGCAACCTTGAATGAAGTGCCTTTTTTTTTCCTTTTCCTTCCTTAAGTAAGTAATAGTGACAGTCAACAGGAGATTTGAGCCACCCAGAGGAAGACCAGTGACGTCTTCTGCCCTGCAGCTCTGAGAGCTGCAGACACTGGGACTCTCTTAGGTCTACCTAATATGGAGAGCACAAGAAAACACTGCAAGGGTGAATTTGCTAAGTCCTAATATCCAGCAGGATATTTTTGGACTGCTCTGATAGTACAGAACATTTAAACATTTCAGCCCACCCCATAAGTTTTCCCTCCACGTGGGTAAGTCCCTATATGCCGTGAAGAATTTTTCTCACTGCTTTTATTTCTGTTCAATGCACTGCATTTCTCCAGTACATTTGGAGAACAGGCAGATGGTGATATATAGGTGCATAAGGGAGAAGGGGAGGGGAAAGAATTGGAAGGAACAGAAGAGACAGAAAAAAACATAGACTGCTGCTTACTTTAAAAATACCAGGATAAGGCATTGACCATTCAGAGACAGTTAAAATCACTTTCTTCTTCTTCCATTAGCTGTTCCATAGGATGTTTCTTCCTTTTTTGTCTCTCTCGACCTTGTAGATCTCTGCAGGACATGAACCCAACCTTGATTTGCCCCAGATGGCATTTTCAATGCTATTTATTTGTTATTTTATCAAAGAAAGGTAAAATTCACTAAGAATCTTAAGTGAACTTAGGTCAGAAGCTTGTTCCAGTGGTGTGGAGGGAGTATCTGAAAGCAACAGAAGAGACAGTCCAGGACCAAGAAATTGGGAGGAAGTCCTCAGCCCTTTGGAAAACTCAACTCCTGAGTCAGGAACTTACTATACATTTCCTGTTTGCTCTTTGCAACATGTAAAATGGTGCATTTTTAAACATTTTTTAAACATTTTTTAAACATTTTCCCTCTTGCTTCTTTCCTCTTGTCCTTCCTCATGCTTCTATAAAGCTCTAGTCTATCAATGAGCTATTGTTTAATATTGCTAATGAGACTTTTGCCTATGTTTTCCCCAAAGTAGTCAAGAGAATCCCTGGCTGGAAAAAGATGGAGTGCAGGGGGGAAGCCACAGAGAATGAAAGGCCTTGTGATCATCAGGGATGGGCAAGAAAGAGCTTGACTTGTCAGGATAGTAAAACAAAGGCTGGGAAGGGATTCATCTGCTCCCTGCAGATCCATGTGGGTACAAAGAGGGAATGCTGTGGGGAGAGGAAAGCTGCATCAGAGGAGGCAGCTTTGTCTGCTCTAAGTTGCTGCTCTAAGTCTCACCCCTCTGATGCTGGAACTTGATCAAGATACGAAAGAGAGACTGGATCACCCCAAAAGTAGGGCTTTACCAAACCCAAATTAGTGGTTGCCTATTCAGGCTGCCCAGCCCACCAGTGACTGAATAATGTACCTGTGACCTGAAATGAAGAATATCCAGCTAAAAGTGTTTTACAGGCCTGCCTGCCTTCCTGTTTCCATTTTCTGCTGAAGAACTTCTATTCCCAGAAGCATTTTGTAATTATTTTGCTGTTTATTATTTTTTAAATTACAGGTGGAGTTTGAATGTTAGTAGGGCTTCCCTGGGATGCAGCCCTGACTTCCATTCTTTATATATATTTTTAATGAGTTGTCAAGTGTCTAGTGTATTGTGAAGTGGAATGATGGATGTAGCTGGACTCAGGAGAGTTGCATGGAAATTCTCTTAAATAGCATTGTGGTAGCCAAGCTCTATTGACAATAACATCAAGTTGGGTTTAATAGTGTAGTTCTTTATTGAATGAATCCACCCTGAAGGAAACAGTATGACCTTGCTGTGTGTGCTCAAGACAAAACAAAAATCAATGTTAATCCCTTGGGAGGAGAAATACAACATTAATGGAACAGTTGAGTGAGTCTAATGAGAATTAGATGGCAAGAATGGTAATTTGGAAAGAGATACTCGTATGAGCTGTCTGAAGGTACAATGTGGTACTTTCCATGTATCACCAAGTGCCAGGTATTCTTAGATGTGTGTCTGCCAGATGTAATTTAATGGATTTGCACCTCTCCTCTATGGCTTCCTGACAGAACAACAGGGGATTTTCAAGCTAATCACCTTTCAGTGGGGAGATTTATGACTAGTTAGCCGAGCCTTTCTTCCATCTGGAAGGGCATGGCCTGGAGACAGTCATTGGGCACAGCATAACAACTGGGAGCTTCTTAATCAGAAGCAGGCTGGAGCATCTCTGCCTTGTGGTTACTCTCTGGAGTCCTGCAGTTCACTGGCATTGCCAAATACAACATTTGCCTAAGTCAGTCCACATTACTAGTAATGGATGAGATGGGTAATGCTTCACTTAATAGCCATTGGCTGTGTAAGGAATAAACTAAACAGCAGACTTTTGTACTTCTTTGCTTCTGAGAGTCTGAAGTGCTAATTTTGATTTATATGGGGAAAACTCATATTGCCTAGTCCTCAGCCTTTGGCTCAGATAGATGAGTTGGTCACTCTTTCTACCTGTTGTCCAGAGAGAGGGATTCTCCAGCATTGGGGCAGAGCCCCTTTTGTTAGGCTGCTGCTCTGCATTGCCTTGTGGAAATCTCCCTCTGTTCTTCCCTGAAGGTACAGAGAGAGATTTGTGCAATTAAAGAGGGTTTGTGTAGATCACATACCTCTTTAAACTATATGAGGCAGTTGAGTATCTCCTAGTGCATGGCCTAAGGCAGGAAATGAGGTAAAATACATGGACTTGTTTCAGAGAAATTACTGCTTTGATGTTTTCATAATTAGCCCAGTTCTCCCTTTGCTTGTGTTCACCTGCTCAGCATTTGAGTAAAAAGGGCAGACTCATAAAAACATCCGTTTGCAGTTGCTTCACTCACCAGGCTGCACCTGCTTTCCAAGGTTGTCACCAGCATAAGAGACTGCAAATAAAAATCAACTGGAACACAAGTGGCAGCATCTCAGTACTGCCAGGCTGTAGAGTGGAGATTATTTGTTTATGCTTTTATTTGCCAGCATTGACTAAACAAAGATAAGAATGTAAATGCTGTAGCAGAACTTCCCAGACAAAATTCCAGGAGTGATAGGAGCTAGCACTTAGTGTTACAATAATAGATACCAAAGTGGAAAGACATCACTGCCCTGTTGCTCCTCTTTCATCCTAAGAGCAGAGCAATAAAAGAATCATCTCTGTGGAGCTGTGTGTGAGGTTTGCTGCTTTATGCAGGCACATCAATCTTTCAGGGTTTGATTTGTTAGGTTTGCACTGTGTGAGCTTTGCTCTGATCCCTCAAAATCTAAACTGTGGTTAATATGAGTGGGGAACAGACCCCCAGCTCAGCTGATTTTGAATGTCAATGTGCATGGTGCAAGGCTAATTGAGATACACAAAGTGCCATGTGCCTTTTTTAATTGCATTTAGACAAGATGTACAGTATTTGAGTCAGCTCGGCAGCATTCCAGCTGATGAAAGTGTTTGCTGATACTGGACACCAGTGATGATATATTAAGTGCCCTTAATATCTTAGCACACATGTCATGAGGCACGTTAGAATCACAGAAGAATTCAGGTGAGGAAGGACCTTTGCTATGGAGGTCATCTGGTCCCACCTCCTGCTCACAGTGGGGTCAGCTTCAATTATCTGTATTTGATATAGGTAGCTCAGGGCTGTGTCCAGTGAGCCTTGAGTATTTTCAAGGATAGCAATTCCACCACCTGTCTGGGCCCAAGTTCTGGTGCTGCATACTCCTTGAGAAGAATTTTTCCTTAATAGTTGCTCAACCAGAGTTTTCCTTTCCATAACCTTAATCTGTTGCAACTGAGCACCTCTCAGAAAAGTTTAGTCCTGTCTTTCTTTCAGTCACCCATTAGATAGCGGAAGGTGGTGTTTGCTTCTCTCCTTAGCCTGGAGAGGGAAAGGCTGAATAAATGTTCCACTCTCAAAATCTTCATAGTATCATGGCTCCCCAGCCATCTCAATGGCCCTTCACCTATCCTTCTCCAGTTTGTCATCTTCTTTTATTCACTGGGGAACCCAAAACTGGTGAGAGCACTCCAGATGTGATCCAAATAGAAAGAAATACTTAATTTCAGTCTGCTGTGGTGCATTACTTAATTCAGCAACAGTAAGCCATTAGCCTTGGGCACTGGATGGGTGCCATGCTGGCTCATGCTCACTTGTCTGCCAGCATCCCCAAGTCCTTTTCTGCAGAGCTACTTCTCCCCAGATGGTGTCCAGCCTGTACAATTGCATGAGGTTATTACATCCCATGTGCAAAACTTCACTGTCCAGCAAATGCTGTTCCTCCTAAAGCTGCAGGGAGACTGGGGCATGGAAATGATAAGCAAGACCTGTGTTCTTAAGGGCCAGAGACAAATCACACATAATGACCACTTACAGCAAGTAAAACCTTTACACTCAGAATAAGTAGAAAATTAAATTTGTTCAATGCTTAAATAAGATATAGAGCTGCCATCTCTGAGTTATGCTGAGTTTGTGGTATCACAACTGAATTTCTCAGTAACTCACAGTGCCCTTCCTACCAGAAACCACATAGTGATTAGGTTTGGGATTTTTTTACAAGTTAGGCCTTTTGGGAATTCATCAGTTATTGTAAAGCTGTTGGACAAAGACACCTTTGGTAGGAGGCTCCCTGACTTTATGCTTTTGTTGTTTGTTCATAAACAGGTGAGCTGCTAGAATGGTTCTGTCATCCTCTGTGGCCTACAGCAGGGCCATAACTTATGTGGTGTCATTGTGCGTGTCTCTGTGTACATACATGTATTTATGTACATCACAGCTACATGAAGCATAATATCAGCTGCTTTTAGCAGGCTCAGATTTGGTTATGAAACCGTAAATGGAAGGTCCTGCATCACCTCAAAAAACTTGAGTGTCTGGGGTCTGGTGCTTTGAAAAGGGGACAGGACCCCAAGGCTGTTTGGGAAGTGGGCTGTGCTCCATCATAGTGCAAAGTAAGAAAGTATGAGCCAGATTCCAAAGAAGACTTTCCTTGCAGAACTAGCCAGTTGAGGGCAGGAGGGAGGAGTCTCATTTGTTGAAAGAGTGAAGCTTTGTTTGTAAACAGTTTATGATCTTGAAGTGAGTGGAGCAGGAGCTGAGTGAGGGCAGTGCTGGGTACCTGAAATGGAGCATGGTGAGTTGACCTTGGCCACCCCTTTAGCCCCCACACTACCAAAACCTCACCATGTAACCCAAATACTGAGAGGCACTGGGAGACTGCCATCCTTGCTTTGGCTCTCATGTGTCTGGGCTGTTACCCTGAGGATCAGGAGAAGCTGCTGTTCCATGTCTTAGCACAGCACATGCTGTTGCTGTTCAGTGGTAAACTTACTCTTGTGGTCTGTCTCTCTTTGTGTTGCAAGCAACAGGTAGGTCCCTGTCCTTCTCCACAACCTGCCAAAGTCTGTGTCTGTGTCTTGCAGACTTCAGCACCTGCATTGAACATGCCATGAACCAGCACTAAAGAGGCAGAATACAGCTGAACCATGGAATTGTTTAGGTTGGAAAAGACCTCTGATATTCCTGTGTCCAACTGTTATCCCAGCACTGCCAAGTCCATTCCTAAACCCTGTCCCTGAGTAACTACATCCAGACATCCTTTAAAAATATCCAGGGATGGTGACTCCAGTGCTTCCTTGGACAGACTCTCCCAATGCTTGGCAATCCTTTTGTTGAAGAATTTCTTCCTGATATCTGACCCAAACCTGCCCTGGCCCAACTTGATGCCACCTTTCCTGTCCTATCACTTGTTACTCAGGAGAAGGGACACCTGGCTACATCCTTCTTTCAGGTAGTTGTTGAGAGTGATAAGGTCTTATCTGAACCTCCATTTCTCCAGCCTGAATAACCCCAGGAATCTTACTGCAGGAACTCCTAGACTGCTTCCTGTCTGCTGTGTTGTATTTCCAGGGGACATCTGGTAAGTTGAAGTCCCCCACAAGAACAACATTGTGATTGTAAGACTTAATCTTCCAGTTGCTTATAGAATATAAGCATCATCCTGATTGGTCCATAACAGACTCCCACCAGGATATCTGCCATGCTGGCCTTCCTCCTGACTCTCACCCTCAACACTCAACCCTACCATCACCATCATTCAACTCTAGGCACTTAGATCTCTCCCTAATGTACAGGTCCCCCCACTGCCTCTCTTGCCTTGCAAAGCAAAATACAGCACTTTTTCAGAGCATTTGGCATAATATACCAACCTGGCTAAACCAAATTGGTAGTGAAGGAAAACTATGAATTGCATCTAAAATAAATTCTCAAGCTGCTCTAACATTGTGGCAGTTTGTTTTTTTTAAACCTGGAGAAAGATTAGCTTCATCCTTGTGTAAATACTCCCCTGGCCAGTGTTTCCCAAAGCAGCTAATGGTGAGCAGGTTTGGCACTTCTAATGGGATTGAGAGCAGTATTTGCATCTAGCAAAATATATAGAGCTTCTGAAGATGTCACTGTACTTCATGTAATTACTTTTTATAGTAATTTTTGTGGCAGATTGGCCAGCAGAGGTGTTTTGTCTTTGAGGCTGTCACTTGCAGCTCAGCAGAGCACAGGAGTGACTAATACAGACAAATGAAGCTAGGTCACATTAAACAAATGCCACAGTGAAGCATTTCTAAAGTCCTGTATAATCCCTCACTGCATTGTGAGGCTCAAAGCTTGATGTTGTAGGAGAGCTTATAGATTTGCTAACACACAAGCAGACCCCACAGCATTTAAATCTTTTCTGAACTGAGATTATTTATGTGAGGATAGTTCAGGACAGGCTTCTGCAGTACAAGCAGATACCAATTCTCCTTGTGACTTCAGTGAGAGTAAGAGATGCCACACATATTTCATGCACATTAAGAGCAAAATTGCCTGCAGTGTTGTCAGCCCTAGGTTCATGGACCATTTGGTATCTTGTTTGCCTGAAAACTGTCTTGCCTTGAGAGCAAGAAAAGTAAATAAACGTAGAGAGAGACCAGTAAAATGCACAAGCCATGGAGAATTCTGGGCTTCAGGAGCAGAAACCCTCGCCTTGCTGTTCCTGAAATACAGCAAATATGTTTACCAAGCAACCTTGGAAGCTCAAGACTGCTTTCCACTAATGATAAATGACTGTGAAATATTTGAGATAGGTGTTAATTTCACATTTCTTCAACTTGAAATTATTTTTTAACCTCACCATAGAAACCAGTAATTAGAAAACTTTCTTAGCTCATAGGTTTTGTGTTCTCTGAAAAATTCTATATTATATATTATTTGCTGGCTGACACAGCAAGTCAGACTAACTTGAAGCATATATCATTTTAACTTATCTCTTACTTTGAATAGTGAAGGAAGAACAATCAAAGGAAGTGGTTTGCAAGTAACCCATTGTTTGAAATTAGCTTTCCCAAGCCAGAAAATATAAAATAGAAGCATCAAAAATAGCTGCATCACAAAGTAAAAATGGTGTATATGTGAGATCCTTGAGCCAAAAGACAGCCTATTTTTTATGTATTTATTTTTAGCTTGGTCAGCTGTACTAAGTGATTGTATCAATGCAGCTAGTCTCTGGAATAAGAATGCTCACATAATGTAGTGTCAGTGCAGGCAGCAATGACTAGTCATGATTTATAGATGTAGCACAAATCCTTTCAAATCAAATTCATACAACTGAAATTCTACAATCAATTAAGTCTCTATAGTCTTGCACCACTCATTTTCACTCTCACCAGCTGTCATCAAACAGGGACAGAAGAGCAGCCTTGTTGGAATTGCAGCCCTGCTATTTTTGCATACTTTGAACTAGACAGTTTGCAAACTTTTTCCATCTCAGTGGTCATAGAGCCTGTCACAGTTTGAGAAGAACCAGCACTGCTTCTCCCCATCTCCTATTAGAAGAGAGCTCCCTTTAAGAGAGACTTCCTTTGCTCAGATACCATAGATGGTGAAAGGTGAAACCTTTCAAATAAAAGGAATTAGGATGGCTTTTAGGCACCTGTGGGAGAATATCCCAATGCTTGGGGCAGGGAATAAAAGACTATAGTGTGCTCTAACACTTACCTGGGCTTGAGATGTTTTTCTCAAGGACAGGAGTTAGAGAAACATCTGTGGGTGTGGATGCCACCCCCTTCCCCAGGTGACTAGGACTGCTGCACAGAGCTTTGACAAGCCTAAATAACCTTGCTTGAACATTGCTGTCCCTCACTGCATGCAACACAAGGATCTGATGCTTCCACAACTCTCTCAGTATGCTGGGAAAACTTTAAGAGGTAAACCAGGGACAAGATAAAACTAACTCTGCCAAACCAAAGCCACTGTGCTCCCAGTAATCCCCAAGTAGAAGAGGTAAAGAAGCCTTGAAAGTACCTGCCTCTCTGCAGTGCTGTACATCTAAAATGCTGCTGGTAGTGCTTTTACTCCACAAGCAGCCAACTTACAGCAGCACTGGGCTCACAGCAAAGCACAGGGGATGGCCAAGGTTAACAAACACAGCCAAGCACCAGTCTAATGCCTTGAAGAGGGTGAGGGAGGGCCAAGGGGGGGGATTCTTTATATCACTGTCCAAAAACATGAGGGGGCCTTCAACACCCAGACAGCATACAGACTGAAAAGCAAAGGAATTTCAACTGCAGTAAAGAAGGTAGGCAGTGCATAGCAGGTATAAGGTTAATTTAGAAATAAATGAGGGATTTTCTGAAAATGCAATGAAAGTCTGGAGTAGGTATAATCTGACCATGACCTGTTGTGTGCTCCTTTCTGTGTATTGTGATACACTGCATTGTGGGGCTGTTTATCATCAAGAGATCATGGTTTTATGTTCAGCATTATTTCTGTTATTCTCCATACCACAAACACCCCTAAATCAATATTCATGCACTCAACTTCATGTGTTTGGCCCAAACATCTTAGGTTAGTTCCATCAGGAGTTATTTTGCTTCACAGTGATCTTGTGAATGATTTTGTCCAGCCATTGAAAACCAAACCCTCAAGTATACCTTGGCAAAGTGCTTTCCACTCTGAGCAAGGCAGTGCAGAAGCAGGAGTAAAGAAAAAAGCCTGTTTTCAGACTTTCCTAAGTGCAGCAGTGCCACATAGATTTCTCCTTAAGAAATTCCTGCAACTGTCCATCAGAGATAGCCCCCAGCAAAAGCTGGAAGCAGAACAGGGTCTGGGGGTGGGATTTCATTCTTGTACTGGGCCAGATCTTCAGAACAATGAAGCCAAGTGGGTAAAAGCAAAAGACATGTTAACTGAAGCGAGCTGAACTGTTCCTCCATCAGTGCCTGAGGCCCTCTCAGTTCACACTGCATTTAATTCAGTCATTTTGGGCCCCAGTCCTGCACTGATGTGAAGAGGGTGACTTTCTCCACCCTTGCCATAGTCCATCAAAACCCCCGGATTTTGACATCATGAAAACCAACCTGGTTACTCTGAATTTTTGTTTAAACCAAGCCTGAACAAAGGTGATGTTATTTAACTTGAAGCTCCAGTTTAAAAAATAATGAAAATCCAGTGTTGCATGTGATAAACTCTGGATCTTAGTTAAGCTATACCCTAAAAACCAGAAAATGGAGATGTTGAAAATCCTCAACCAGCCTCACTCTGTTAAAGCTACTGAAGTTGTGCCTGCATGTCCTCACTGGAGCTGTAGTTAAGGATTTAGTAGGTCTCTGTATGTTTAAAATTGTCTCCAGACTACTTGAAACTGGAGGCCCAGGATCTCTTCAGAGCCACTGGGCATTGTTTTTATTTGTTTTCATCTGTACATGAATTTCTTTGAAAATACCCAGCAGAGCAATAAGAAGGGATTGTTTTTAATCTTTAGAGATGATAGCATGCTGTTATGCATCAAGGACACTCAAAAACAAAGCGTGAGATAAACTGTACCAGGAGATTTTATTTTTTTCTACCTCCAGGCTTTTCCAAAAATAAAATGCATTCTGCATGGGGCTCGCTGATGATGAGACATCTATAGGTTCAGTCTGCCATCCCAGAAGCATTAACACCACCATGTTCAGACAATTTACATGTGTGCATGTGTGAAAATGCAGCTGGATTCTGCCTGCGCCCAGCACCCTGGGGGAGAGTGGTCATTATCACTGCAGGGACAGCTGGGACTGGCCTTGAGCCAAGACCTTGCTTAATGCAGGCAGAAGATTTCAGTGATACAGAGTGGATTTCACATCCCCTTCTCTAGGAGAGGGTAGCTGAAGTCACAGTTCCACACCCTACAGCCACCTGAGTTCAAAACTAATGTGTGCATTTTTTGACTCTGGACAGCATGGTGGACAAAAGAGAGCCTTCTGCCATCTGGGATTCAAATCACATTAACAACAGTTATTTCCAGAGCTGCAGATTGATGATTTCTCTTGTTTGAGCTCTCTTCAGCAGTATCCTTCCCTGCCTGAATGAACGAGGTTATAAAACACAGTAATTATAAATCTCATTGACTGCCTTGCATTCAAGGGCGTGTTCCCCCCAAGCATTGCTGTGAAGCGTGTTACCCAGGAGACTGTCCTGTACAATCCAAAACAGAATTATTCTGACCCAGTGAGCTTGTTGGAGGGGAGAACATTTGGGATGCTGACCTGCTGCCTCAGCACAGTAAATGCATTTTTCTCATTTCACAGCAGGGCAATGCCGCAATACAACAAGGCCATTACATTCAAGTATTCTTTTGAGGTATGACTTACATCTCACTGACAACTGCTGGCTCCCCAAACATGCAGAAAGGGAGCCTAGGACAGCAGTGATAAGCCAGAAGTCCTGCTGACTGTCCACAGTTTTAGCAGCTTTCTCTGAAGGTTTGGTTGTCTCAGACCTTTCTGGGCAAAACCATAAATGCCTCAGACAATATAACACAGTATCAATAAAACCTTTTCTTAAAATGTTTGAGTCAGGCTGTGCTCATAAAACAGGTTAAGAGGAGTTTAGTGACAGCTGGCTGTTCTGTCTTGCACTACTGATCATGGTGTGCTTCAGTACCATCCTCTGCCTTGTGATCTGATTGTAGTCAGGATCTGTATGGGTACCTTCCTTGGACCTGAGGGGTTTAATGCCAGCATCAATCCTCATATCCTGCAGTCAGGAAACTGCACAAAGCCCTGTCAGATACCCACTCTTGTAAACGGCTGTAAAACCTCTGATGCTCTGGAGGGGGAAAAAAAATAACAATAAAGCACTTCCTAGAACAGTAGCAAACACAAAACAGGCTGTTGCCATCCATTTTCTCAATTACTGTCTGCACAAAAGGAGCACAGTGCTGTGTGGTAGCCTCAGCAGTTGCATCCTCTGTGCTCAAGTAGAAGCGGGAGATGAGGTGCAGAGCAGTCACTCCCAGCAGGTGTGCAAACCAATTGAATTTAATTAGAAACATCCTGCTGAAAATGTAAATGTTTTACAAGTACATCATCCCCATCAGGGGCTGCTGCTGCTGGAGTCTGTGTTTTGTTGAGCCTTTGACACAGCAGCAACTGAAGATGCCCCTTTCCTCATTTTCTGTCTCCTGTGCTCCCCAGACACCACGGGTCTTTTCCACGTTGCTGCCTCCCTGGGTACCTCAAAAATGCAGGCTGGTTCATTTAATATACCCATGGCTATTCCTCCTGGGACAAAGGCAAACCAAGCTCATTAAAATGAAATGGCTTTGCTAGACTAGGGAATGGATACTGTGCTGGAGGTTTTATTGCTCTGTAAATGTTCTCTTCACTCTGTACTGGTAAAAAAGATTTCATGGTGTTTGTAATTTTGTTTTTCTTGCTTAGGACTCTGGGCAGTGCTAAAATGTATCTTATGGCTCCGTGTGATTGCAGCTTATGTTTAGGCAGTTGGGGTTTTTTTACTGATTTGCTGAAAATCATGAGAGATTGGTATTACCCACTTCACTGATGTTCAAACAGTTCTCTGGCAGCTCTGAAGAAAATTTGTTCCAAATACAGTATCCATCATTAGACTAGTGCCAAACTATGTAACCACCAAACCAGCCAGTCTGTAGTGCAGGCAGCTTGGGTGCCATCTAACAAGAGATACTGCAAAGAAGTTCTTGGTGGGTTCAAACCTGGTTCAGTCATTAAAGACATCCCCTTACCTATTGTTCCTGGAGAGGTTTCAGATATTTTTTTCCCTTCTCTTCAATGAAGGGATGGGCTGATGAGCCCATGCCTGCAAGGGAGGCGTGCAGATGCTTTAGGAAATGACGTGTATGGATTCTATAGTTGGCAGGCTGTCTGGAGTCAATCCTTTCATACAAAGAGAATTAGCTATTCCTCCCCTCACATGGCTTTTAGACAGCATTGTGCTGCTTTAACATTGCTCAGAGCTCATGTAGAGCCCTGTAGCTGCCAAACTGACAGCTCCTACAGTGCTTCTGTGGGAGCAAGGACCCCTCTGAATGAAGTGCAACTGAATAGTTCTGCTGTGAACCAATTCTCTACAAATCCCACGTGCTTGTATTTATGTGAGATACCAGCACCTCTTCTCGCTACACCTACATTGCTTCTAAAACTAAAATGCAAATATTAGAATATAAAGCTAGATAACTTAACCACATGTCAACAAAAACCGATTGCTTTATTTTGGCTAAGTATTTTGATCTCAAGTATCTGTCTATAAAAAAGCGTTGTATCACTTAGGAGTTTTAAACAGTTGCAGAAATGCAGCCAGATTCAGACGAAATATGCTTGGTGCTTGGATGAGTAACATTTTTTTCATGCTTGACTTCCAAAAAGATGACTGCTATGGAAGTGTCTGGTGTGCTTATTACATGACAATTAGCAGTTGTTTCTCTGCTGACAGATGTCCACATCAAAAAGCACTGATTGTCTCTTTTGTTTGCAATTTTAGAGATACCATAATCAAGTAGCTTATTTCTTCTCCAGGAGATGTTGTCCTTTGTACCACAAGCACAGCCTCATTGCCTAGGCTCATGCCAGGGAAAATCAGATTGTGAAATATAACAGCAGATGATTTATGTGGAAGTTTATTCTGCCCTTTCTCCCTGTGCAGAATTAAAAATTGCAGTTATTTCTCTGGGTAGATCTCTTACCCAAGATAGATGAGCAAGCTGTATTTCTGCATTTTTGTACTAAGGAACTGTTTGAACAGTGGAGCAACATAGAGTATGCACACATCATACTGTGGTATTGCTCATCTGGGACTAAGAAGCAAAAGAAGGGAAGGGAAGAATTTCAAAGAGGGTAAGAACAACTTCACATGAGCAGATTCCAGTGAACAAAGTTCACAAATTCTCTCTGTGCAGCTGTAGCATGGAACGTGTCTCAAAAGAAAGCTTCTTAGAATGTCACAGACAAAATAGTATTATTCAGATAATTCAGGGGGAAAATAGATGTTTCACATTAGTGCTGAAAGGAATGCAGTGCAAGCTATGACCTAAATTAATATTTCTGCCTGTTATCTAGAGGCCTCTCCTCTAGCCTTTCCCTTCTGCAGCCCACTGAAGTTAAAAGGAGACCTTGCATGAGGGTTTTTGCCTGGGGTAGGATTGTAGAATGATGTGCTGTGCCTGGCACTGTGATTTTGAAACATTTGCTAACAGGCAAAGGTCTTTGGGAGCAGACATGAGACTGGCAGGTGGGATTTAATAGCAGAGATTTTGTGCAGCTGCCAAAAAATCACAACCCAGATGCTGGAGCTGAACACATGCTGCCTGATAGGAATGATGTTCTGGGTAAAAGAGGAAGCCAGCAAGTGTCTGTCAGACACTGATTCTGCATCCAGCCCTGCCTTGCCTTGTCCTTTTCACAGCACTGTCTGTGCATCAGTAACTGGCTGGCCTGGAGATGTTCTGCATTTTTTCATTATGCTGCATGCAGAAAGTACCTCACCAGAGGCAAATTCCCTGTTTACCATCTGCTTCTCTCTCTCTCTGTCTCTGTTTCTTCTCTGCATGAGATATCTTCTCTGAGCTCCTTATTCCCCTCACACATTCGTTCTGAAAGGTACATTTTTATTGTTCCTCCTCAGGGACCATCGTCTTCCCAAGACATTGATCTTCCTTACCTTTTCCTTTGTCCCTGCTCTGCTGGAGATCAGTTCCCTCTCTGAAAGCACCAGCAAAGAGACAGCAAGCATGCATGCATTGAAACAAAGAAAAGCACAGCCCCAGAGCAGTCATCTTTTACCCTTTCAGAGCCACCCTGATCAGCAGGTAGCAGGACTAGCACTGTATCCAGGCTCTAGGAGCCTCCACAGACTGACTGGTGAGTGACATGCTCCCACACTCTAGAATGAAGGATCTGGGCAAAGCCAGCAGCCTGCAAACCAGGCCAAGATTTTCACCCTTTCTGCCCAAAGGAGGAATTTCCTAAAAATACATGTCCTGACATACCACTGAGCCACATGGCACAGTGAGTGCAATCCTATTTTCAGCCTGCTCTGCGGGGTGACATAGCTGGTTACACCTCCTTCCAAAAATGGCACATCAGCAGCACAGCACTGGCTGGTGGACCATCAGCACAGTCTCCTGTGGGATGGTGCTCTCCACTGGAATTCCCCAGCAGGTGACTGCAGCTCGTTGTATGTAAGGCTGTGGTGGCAGGAAGCATCCCCAGTCATGCAGAGTGCACCAGGAGTACGCTGCAAAATCACACAGGTGGGTTATGGGCTGGGCTGCAGGGAGCCACCAAAACTAAATCTAATCTGATCCAAAGAGGAGCTCACCTGATGGATATGATGCCTGTCTAGCACATACCTTTTGCATCTCCATCAAGAAGGACAACAGTAGAGCAACATTTGGCTTTTGTAGGCGATTGGTAGTCTCCCTCCAAGCCATGGCTGGTTAGCAAATTCTCTTTTCCCAGCTCTGAAGCTTATTGCAGAATCCCAGGAATGTTCCTGTGCTTCAGATATCCCAAAATAACTGCTCTAAGCTCTCCTTGGGGAAAAGCAATCCTTAGAGCAGCCTCTTAACTCAAATTTTTTGTGTTGAAGCCGCTGAGCTTGAGGGAGAGAACTTGGCTTTGCCTCTAGTCACTGGTTCCCAGAGGAGAAATGAGCATTTTGCATGTTCACGTTAAGAAGTTTGTGTGTCAGCTCCCTCACTGTCCAAGGAATTGCAAACACTTTGTTCTCCTCATTTCTGCTTGCTGCAGAAATCGCCCTCCCCCACTGCCATCCTCGCAGCAAACCCTTTTGTTCGCTGGCAGCTCCTGCAGCCCAACAATCGGAGCGGATCCCTGGCAGTGCAGCAGGATCAGGGCTCCCGAGCACCACTCAGGAGTTGACTGAGTTGTTTGGCTGCTTTGCTGCCCCTTCTCTTCCTCTGCACTTCCCAGGCTTCCTTCCTGCGTGCAGGGAGACAGCAAAGCCGTCACAAGGAGGTGATAAGTGATGCCCTGACACCGCAGCCATCACTGAGACACTGAGTGGCCATTTCCTCTCGGGGGAACTGCGCAGTTCCCACCAGGAAAGGCAGCCCTGCTGGGGCATTTGGGGTCGCTGCAAGGAGCACATCTGATCCAGTGCACAGCGCACAGATTTCAGTCCATTAGCGGGAGGGCTGGCGCTTTGCTTCTCAGAGGTGGATTATCCCCGTTTCCAGGGAATCTGGAGCTCCGGTTTATCTGTGCCAATCACTTGCTTTTCTGTTATGGTAAGTTATTCTCCATATCCCTGAGGTGCTCATTATCACTTTCAGGCTCTGTTTATATAACTTTAGAAACTACAGTAAAATCCTGCAAGACAGAACTCCCCAGCTCTTCTCTGATCTCTTCTCCAAAGTGTGTGTAACACCTTCTGAGAGAAGAACCTAATACACTTCTTAAAACCATTGAGATCCTGGGGTGGTTCAGTCGTCTCTGGAGAATAAAACTTGCATGCAGGTCTAAAGATATTATCCTTGGCCTGATCTGCAGCAGATGCTTCTCAACTGAGCTCCAACCTGATCTTCCCGGTAATTTCTAGCTTTAGTTATGGTTTCCTATAGACAGGCCACTGCAGTTTTAGTAAGCAGTATTGTCCTCCTATTGTACTTTGCTCCAAGATCAAATGACAGCCTAGAAATTGTAGTAGTCAGGTTGGTCTGCAGCTGAACTCATAAATGGTATTTCAGAGAGTGCTCAGGGAACTGTCATAAGGGAAAAGGGATGGAATGACTATCCCCTTTATACTTGAGCCTTCAAAAACTATTTTTCATAAACAAGGAAACTGGTTATAATTAGTTTAATTCTGTGCTATTTAGGCTGCTTATTATCACAGGACAGGACCGAGTCATAGACTGTGGTGATGCAGTAAATAAAATAGTGTGCAGCACAATAGCAGGGTGTGCTGCCTCCTGGTACACAAGACACAGCTGCACAAACAGGGGTGTGGGAATTAGCAAGACTTCCAGGTTTTCAGCAAGCTGTCCTGATACACACCAAGCTGGCCACAGTCAAGAGAAGGAAGCAGAGATCCCTTCTTGCCAAACAAATGGGAAACATGAAAACATCACAGCTCTCGGTGTTGCTGGAGCTTCCATTCACACTAATGTTATGTGTGTTATGTGCAGTACTTATCGAGCCTTTACTTTCTCAAGGAGTGTCTTCATTAATTCTCCTTTGAGCATGTAACAGAAAACGCAAACTGTAATTCAGCAAAATCTCTTTGTACACGGAGGTTTGTGATTTAGGAGAGATTCTGTGTTGAGAGACGATCAGGACACACACTCCTTGTGGGATCAGAGGCACTGGAGCAGAGTCTGGAGGCACTGGCTGGACCACAGCAGTGTGTTCCTGCCCAGCTCACTGTGTTTCCCAGCAGCCTAGCTAAGCTTAGTGCTCAGCTGTGACACTGCACACAGGGCTCTGGCTGTAGCTGTGTGCAGGATATCATTAATCACATGCTTTCCCAGAGACTGCCAGTAGTGGAAAACTAAGCAAATTAAGATATTTTAGATACCTCGGCTCTCCTTTCAGAGACGTTGGCGTGCTGTGTGCTTCTGTCAGCGTGTCTTGGCTGCACTGTGCCCCTCCCCAGTGCCATACCAAATGCAACACTTGCTCTGGCCATAAGTTCTGCGGCACTGGGGCTGAGACCCTCAGCAGAGCTGAAGCTGTTGCCTGTGAGAAGCTGTTCGTGACTCACACATTCAGACAAGATGTACTCTGCATGCAGAAGGGAAGATAACGTGCATGGGAGGTGTGTGCATCAGCCCCTCCTTTGTTGCAAGGCAGTGCATTAAAAACTGGGGAAAGATCCAGCACTGGCACTGGAGGGATACCTAAGAAAGCAGAAATTCCATGTTCCTCAGCCACAGCACACTGTGGACACTCAGATTAATTTGGTATCCAATGCTTAAGCCTAGACATTCCCCAGCTATCTGCAGCAACATCTTGTTAGGTGCAACAAAACATAGGCACCTGCTTACTATCAAAATAAAGGCAGAGTTTTTACCCCCCTGGAGCAATGGGGGTGCTTAACAGCTGCCCTACCCTCTTGAAAACATTTGCTAGAAGTTACCATGTGCTCCCTGGGCACAGGAGAGGCAAGTTCTCAAGCTTCCTTAGCCTGAGAGCACTTAAACCCAGGACTTCTGCTTCCCAAAGCTTGTCCCTTGACTCTGTCCCTGCTGTTGGAATTGTTCCTGAGTAATGACAAATTATTCAATGTGAAATGTATTAGCAGCCGATGGAGCACAGCTACTGCTTTCTAATTGAGTGCTTTAGCCAGCAGGTTACCTGCCACTCTTCAACACCCTGCATGTGTGTTACGTGCCTTTTCTCTCTTTGCTGATGGTTATCAGTTTCAATTCTGCACAGATTTTGAAATACTCGGATATATTTGGCTGAATCTCACTCATTTCAATGAGACTTTCTGGCAGGGAAGCTGGTACAGTGCAGAACTGGGACCTTATTATATGATCTAAATTATAAATTATATGATCTAAATTGTTATTTATTATTAGTTTGGGACCTGCTTTGGTGCATATTTTTACAGACGACACCATGAGCCTGAGTCGTAGTTGAATCTCCTGTGTTCTCTATTGCAACATTACTGTGACAACTGCTAAGATCAGGGCTGGGAAGAATCTTTCCTTCCCTAGGAAAAGAGACTGTGAAACAAATACTCAGTTTAGTTACTCTCAGATACGTGGTTGAGGCATCATGTTAGGTTTTCTCGCTTTCTGCTTCATCTCCATGTAGGTCTCAGCAAAGGAAGAACTGTCTAGAGAATATTCAGCATGCAGCAGATGATTCTGCTGTGCATGAAGCTTAAGTGACGACAATCCAACAAGGCAGAAAAACTCTTCATTCTCCCTAGGCTTGTATGAGCCTCCCTGTGAAGAGATCAGAGCCTCCTGGTTTGAAATGCTGCCTTAGGGTTTGCTTTTTATGTCAATAAATGTTTTATCACATTTAAGCTTCAAACACAGTAGAAACATCCCTGCTAACATTTGATGAACTCAGGAGAGACAGCAGGCCTGGGCAGAGGGCAGTGTGCAGCATGGCACAGTGCTTCCCTTCTGCAGGGCAGGGGGTGCCTTGGCCTCACAGGGGGCCTGGGCAAGATGCTGCCTTTGCAATTACTCACTGCCTAGGAAAACACGCTGGCAAGCTAAGGGAGGGGATGTTCCTCTCTTCAGGACTTCACCACTTTGGTCTTTTCTTCCTTCTGCTTTTTCTTCTCTCCCTGCAACCTCACTGTGATTGATAAAGCATATCCATGTGCCCAGGTCTCTGGTGGGCTTTAGTTGTCACTGTTTTCATACTCAGGTAGTCTGTCTCTCCTGATACCTCCTTGCAGTCTCATTTCTTCCCTTCTCTCACACTCCTGTGTAGCACACAAAGAGGCTGCAGTGAAGTTTAAACAGCCAAGGCTAGGCTGCCTTTTGGTGCCTGCAGTACTGGAGCTGAAGTCTCCAGGCTGAGCCTACCGAGTTAAAACCCACAGGCTGTGTACAAGTGCCACAAATCATGATGCAGTCTCAGGTTTTTTGCTTTTCCCAGTGCTTGCCAGTTCCCCCCCCCATCAGTGCTGTTCCTTCGTTTCTCCTCTCAACATTCTGTGTTTTGCAGTGGCCCTGCCTGCCTTCCTTCTCCTCCCTTCTCCTTCCCCTCCTCTGCTTTATCAAATGCAGCACTTCAGCGTCACTGACTGACAGGGGATGCAGCAGCTTGGGCAGAGGAGATGGAGGGGGGGAAGGAAGAGGAGGAAAAGCTGCTCTCAACAAAGGAGGCGGCAGAAACACTGAAAGACAAGCTTTCTCCCAGAAGTGAATCCCAGTCATCCTTTGTTAGGGCAACAAATGATGATATGGTCTCTAACTCAGTTCAGTGAGAGGACCCTGATTGCTCCCTGTACTCCTACAGTCTTTTCAGAAACAGAGCTCAAATGTATAGCTCAGGTTCACCATAACCTGGACTGAATCAGCAAAATGGGTGATCAGCTACCCCCACGCTGCCAGGCACTGCATGACTAAGTGACAGCGCCACAAAAACTCACTTCATTGCTCACAACTAAAAAAGAATCCTAGCTTTTCAGAGATGTAAAGGTCATGAATGTAGGGGGAAAGAATCACAGAGCAATTGGCTACTTATATGTCTTTCTTTATTGTAGGAGACCTAGGATTTCCAGGGTTAATCTTTGCCATTTTCTAAGAGGACACTGATATTTCATGGTTAATGCAACAGATTTTGCTTACAACTTGCTCTGATTGCTAAATAATTGCAGAAGCGTGTGCTGCCCTGTAGCAGTGCGGATTTTCTGTTACATGAGACTGTTATCACCAAATGCCAAATGCATCTTGAAAGGCTTTTTGTAGGGTTCTGCTGAATAAGCACACTTCTGAATGATCACTTTTCTGCAGCATGCCCTGCTTTTGCCAGCTGCTGATTACTCTCCTACTAACCACAAGGGACATGTCCACATTACAGACTGGAGTAAACAGTAAGGATACTGCATTTACCTTGAAATTAATTAAATAATGCACTTAAGGAAGCCCAGCAGCAAAGTCTGATTAATTCTGGAAACTTCTTGGGGTATTCAGACAATAATAGGCAGAAATGCTGTGCTAAATAGAGACAAGCATCAGAGACAACCTCACTTTGGAATTAGAGTCTTAGGCAAAGAGACAGTGAGAATTTGCATTTAATGTGATTATTAAAATCCATTTGTAAAGGGTAGAGTCTAGTCCACCTATACAAATTCTCCAAAAATGAGATGACCTTGCAAACACAACAAAAAGCAACCTTCCAGGAATGAAATGACGTGTTTTTCTGGACATCTCTTTCCAATACAAGCCCTAAAGGAAAGAACAAGCTAATCTGTGCCACCTATTTGGAAGGAGACAACTCCCTGCAGCTCATCAGGTGTTTGAACTAAATATTTGCAAAGGAAGTTTTGATTTTCTTTACTAAAAATAAATTCCAGCTTGTACATGAGGCTTATTTTGCAGTCTTCCACAATGTCTTTCCTGCACTATTTTCTGGGAATTTTAAGAGCTAACATTTGAACAGGTTTTGTCAAACTCTAAGGAAATAAAGGCACAGGTAGAAATTTCATGACCTTCTAAAACTGGGACTTGAAGTGTGGCTTATGTTCACTTTCTTTATTAGTGAAAATTGAAAATAAGTCACTTTTTTTCTCATCTAACTTAAATTGAAATATGGTTCTCCTATTCTAAAACAAAAATAGCCTCACTCAAGTATCAGTTACTAAGTATCACATCACTGAAGGCAAGGCAGTCCAGTCCAGTGTCACCATAGAAGTGGTTTAGGTTTTGTTTGTTTTGCATGCAGACGAGGTCAAAAATACTTTTGAAAAAGCTTCCCATGGACACCCTCTGTTCCCTGAAATTAAAAACCATCAATTCAGGAGTCCAGCTGTCAGCATAAGGCACACTAAATCAGCAGACCAGATTCGCTGTCCCCTCCCAGCCCTCGTCCCCTGCTAGACTGTCCCTGTGTGGCTGTGCCGAGCCCTTCACCTCAGCTGAGCTTCTGCCAGAGCTCTCAGCCCTTTTACAGTCTGCCTTCAGCTCTGCCCTCAGCACTCTGCCCCTGGTTACAAGAGCCAAGGTACATCTTCAGACCTTTAGAAGAAATCAAATTCATTTGTGGAGGTTACCCTCAGACCTTCTCCAGTGAGTGAGTGAGTGAACTCACACCCCAGCACTGTGCAGCTGTGTTGGTGCAAGCAGGACATTAAATGCCTCTGTGTGGCTGACAAGGGGGCTGGGCTGCCCACAGGAGCTTGAAGGAAAAATTATTCCCACTCACCTTTGGAGTTGGTTTGGATTTTTTTACTATTTATAATACGCTTGAGTTTTAAAAATAAGCCTGTCCTCATTGCTCCTTAGAGTCTGACTCAGTACCAACACCACTGACAGAGAGGGCCATACTTAGAGGTACTTGTCATCTCTGGGAGGAAAATCACTGGGCAAAACCAGAAGTGCCAGTGCTAGCCAGGAGGTGGCAGAGGAGTCAGGCTACCTTGTACACCAGTTTCTGCATTGTTTTGGCAAAAAGACAAATAGAAACTGAGGAAAGACAACAAAACCCGGTCCCACCCTCTATCTTCAGGAATAAGAGGATGAAACCCTTAATCACATTCCTGCTTGTATTTATACTAATTGCTCCTCTTCCTGAGATCTGACTTTATGAAATTATGCATGCACACCAAGCAGATGAGTTTCCATAGAAACTCAGGAGCTGAACTTTCATTAGAAAAATCTTTTTTAAAAAAATCTTCCAGATAAAAATGCAAATTGCCTGTCAGTGGGTGGCTTTCTGAATTTAGATACAATTTTTTTCTTTTGCACTGTAGGCAGATTCCAGCTGGACCTACATAGCAACAACATGCAGGCATTGTTTATAGCAAGCCAGACTCCATGGGGAAATGAGAAATTCAGTAGCAAGGAGAAGCTCTCAAGTGCAAATACCTCAGAGAAACAAAAACTCAAGTGCTCAGTGCTGCATCTTCCTGAGGCTTTGAGGTTTGTTCAGCCTCCAGCTCTCAAAATGCTTGTGGTTTGCAAGGAGCAGTGCGGGGAGGAGGGGAGAGAGGAAATGCAAAACCAGAAACTCTCCTGCACACAGAATTAATGATGTTCAACCTGTCCTTTAAACATCAGCAACATATTTGTGCCGCTTCAGTTAAGCCTCGCTAAAAGGCTGACACCATCTGTCACTGCTCACTCTGGACACAGGACGGGCTCTGTGCTGGGCTGGGGAGCCTTGGCAGACCTGGCTTGGCCAAACCCCAAACTTGGGCTGAGTCCTGGAGCCCAGGGTCATGTGCCCACACTGCCTGGAAGTCCAGGCATGCGTGCAGGAACAGGGCACGGGGCTGTTCCTCATCAGAAGGGGGAAGCAGGATGGTGGCATGCCTGGGAAGGGCCACGGGCCTGGGCAGCATTTGGCACCAGCAGTTGTGCATGCAAGCAAGGAGGAGGTGAAAATCTCAAACTCCTTCAGCAAATGTTTCCTCCAAAATCATTGCAGTGTTTCACCTGTGCAGTATAGTGCAGCATCAACAGGAGGCCTTCCCCTGGCTTTGGGGAGCCTGGAACAGCTCTCTCTGTGGGTTCACAGATGTTTTCTCAGCCAAACTGGCAAGCTTGAAAGCACTGGATACCAAAGAGGAAATGTTTACCTGAGCTGTGCTTGCTGGTGGGCACCCACTCCCCATGGGCACAGCAGAGCACAATGCTGCTCCTGGGCCTCCAGCACAGCACAGCAAACCCTGGGGAGCACAGCAGGGAAGCCACACCAGGCTGTGGTTCTTGACCAGCAAGGCTGCTGGGGCATGCAAGGGAGCTGAGCTGCACGAGCAGTTTACGACGAGGCGGATTTCAGTGCAGCATTGTTGAGAGGCGCGAGATGTCAGCCGGGCAGGGAATTCCCCTCCTCGTTGGAGAGGGATGACAGGCAGCAGCTGCTCGAGCTCCTGGCCCCTGTGCCTCCAGGGCCAGCAGCCCTCTGAGAGACGGAGAGGCTGGATGCTGCTCAGTGTCAGGGTGAGGACAGCGCTGGCTCCCCCGCCACCAGAGAGCACAGTCGGCTCTGCTCGGTCAGCACAACAGGAAGGGATTTTAGGAAGAGTGGGTTTGTGGTCGAAGACAAACTTGAGCTGAGATAGCTCCTGTCTATTCTTGGCTCAGCAGCAGATTTGCTACGGCCACACTTCTTGCCCTTTCTATGGCTCATTATCCCTGTCAAGCGGGTGACTCAAATTATAATTGCACAAATTCCTTGCAGTCTGCCATTACGTGTCTGCAGCTATCTCCAGGCAGCCACCTCCAGGGGAACCAGCCTCTCCCACCAGGAACCTCTGTGCCACCTATGCCTGCACTCAAGGGGATCCTAAGATAACACCCTGTTGCCTTGTAGTTTTCCTGCATAGAGAGGAACCTAAAGAAAAAACAACCCCACTGCATCTCTAAATGATCACATTTGATACTGAGTTGATTATTCAGGTCAAGGTTATGGGCAAGAAGGAGTCAGTGAAGTTTTTCATAGCACTGCCAATATTTGATTAAATGGCTGTTTCCTAATATTTCTCTCAGGCAAATGAATGTGTTTCTGTAGGGATTAGTACTATCACTGGCCTTAAGGATGCTGCTGCACCCTGTGTTTAATGGTACTTTTGTAAAAGCAAATGAAACAAAACAGAGCAAAAACCTTCACTATTTCTAAAAGCATCACCATTCTTTCATCAGTAATTTACTTGGGTTCTAGTTGTGAGAGATTTCAGGTTTCTTACATCTTTTCATATGCACTAAAGACAATTAGACAGATTAAAGATTAAGCTAATGCTTTTCCTTATATATAGGCATCCACCTACTATGTTGTCCCAGGAAAAGCATGAAGTCAGGCAGTCATCTCACTTGCCAGCATTTCCAGGGGTGAATGTGGGCAGAGGCCATGCAGAGCTTGGCAGGTGACATGGCAGTGCTGGCTGCTTCTTCCAGAAGCCACACCTGGATGAAGCTGCTGGAAAGTTCATCCTGGTGTGTGCACCTTCAGGAGGAAGCAGAGAAATGCCAGGATATGTTGTGGCCTGTGACAAAGCCCATGTGACCATCTGGGCTCAGTGGTTGACTGCTGTGTAATTTACAGGGAGCCTGGCTCATTAGGTGCCTTGTGGTTCAGACAAATCCATGAGAGCCCTATAGGAAAACATGTTCTTCCTAACACTTCTTTCATCCTCCCCCTCCCGTTCCTTCCAGATGGTTACACCCACTTGTGTCTTTTCTTACCCTAAGGACAGCTTTTTAAACAAGGTTCCTCCATCCTTCTCCTCCCCCACGCTGCTTTAGGATCTATTGAAGTGCAGGAGGACAGAACTCTTACATCCCCTGCTGTTACATCTAGCCTGCCCATGCAAGGCTGGGAGGAGACCACATCCCTCTGCCCCTGTTTGCTGGGAAGGAAGATCTCAATGTAATCAGGATGCAGGAGATGAGAGACTTTACCTCAGGCTCAGCTGGGTGTTGCAGATGTGCACGAATGAATTCTGATGCTGGCTGTAGTCAAACCTGTGTATATTTTCTGGGCAAGGAGAGAGGGATGCTTAAAGGGCCTGTAGCTTTTCTTCTGTATAGCACCAATAAATGCTCTCCCAGTAACACACAGCAGCAGCACTTGCAGAGCTGAATCTGAATCTGCTTTTAAAAACAATTATTTTCACAGTTGCTTTTTAAAGAGCGCATCACTATCAAAAACCACAGAACTTAACAACTGATCACTTTTATTCCTCAGAAACAGGTGGAGATGCCCCCTCCCTAGGAGTCCTGTGCCTGCTCTCATGTGGCAGCTTGGTGGGAGCTTGGGGTGCTCCATTTCTTCCTCTCCTGAGCGCTGTTGTTAACTGCCCACCACTTGTTTGTTGGCAGGGCCTGGTGCTGAGCAGACTTGGGCGGAGGGAGCTGGCCCAGAAGGTCCTCAGAGACGCCATCCGGATCCAGACCACCAGCCACACTGCCTGGAACAGCCTTGGAGAGGTCTTGCAGGCTCAGGGCAAAAACGAAGCAGCCATTGAATGTTTCCTCACTGCCCTGGACCTTGAATCCAGCAGTCCTGTCATTCCATTCACCGTCATACCCAGGGAGCTCTGAAGCTGCTCCCCGCAGCTCTAAGCACTTGCATTGCCTGGACAGACACCAAAAACAAGCAGATAAACAAAGAGGCCCAACAAAAAGTGCCATTGTAACCTGGAACTGGGCTAAGTAATTCCAGGACGGGGCTCAGGTCTACAGGCTTAGCTTAGACAAGCCAAACTGAAGAAGAAATTGCAACAGGCAGGAACAGAGAATGCCTTTTTCTTCACATGTGCCTGGCTAACCTTCTGTTCAAGTTAATACCAAGGCTTAGTTCAAAGTGCTGGTTCAAGGCGACTGTAGAAAAATCATGCTAGGGTACAGCTGTTCAAAGCACTTGCACCTTTCAGTGTTGGTTGAAAATAAAACCCCCAAGCCCTGAATTAAAGCCCAGAAATGCTCTAAATAGGAGTAAATTCACCAACTTGAGCAAGTTGTGTTTAAGTATGTGGCTGTCTCCCCACAGATCTGACAGGACAAGAATGACACTCGCACCAAATAGACATACAATATATGCTGTTTACAAAATTATTTCATCTATTTTGATAATCCTTTTTGCTGCCTTGCTTTTATATACTGTATATGCTCACTATATTTAGTGTAGCACTCGTCTAGATAAATTTAAAATTAAATTTTAGTTTTAAATTAAAAATACTTTTTTAAAAATAAAGCTGCTATTGCAGTATAACTCACAAAAGCAGTAAGACCAAAGACCAAATCAGTTCACACTTGAACTAGTATTAAAAACACATAAATATCTCCACTTACATATTTATTGAAAGGCCTTACATGAAGTAACTAATTATAAGCTCTGAGCTTCATTCTTACTAATCACCTATTGCATCAGTTTAGCAAGGAATATAGTGTTTACCAGTATATAGTAACTGAACTCTGTGCTCTACCACATTACCAATCCTGGCACAAAACATTTTCATATCCTTCTTCTGATGATGCAAAAGAAGGCAGCAGTCTTTTAAAGGGAAGTGTGCTGAAGGCAGTATGTGTGTATATGAACTGCTTCTTCCTTAAAACTAAATCCTTGGATTGTCCACAGAAGTTTCACAGTAGAGGTACGGAGTGGAGCCTTCACTGGCATCATTTTGCATCTCCTGTCAGGTGTAATAGTGGGGAGCTTCTGATGCACACAGCCTCCCCATGGCTGGGACAGCCAGGGAGGGGACACAGCTGGCACAGCCCCTGCTGAGCTGCTGCTCAGCTCTGTGTGACCTCCCCAGGGCCTGGCAGGGAGGTGGAGCTGGACTGTGCTGTCACACAAGAGCCAACCCTGACCAGACCAGTCCCAAGATAAAGAAGATGCAACAATTTGCTGCACTTTTCCACAAAAAATAAAAAAAGGTTGGGGCTTTGCGCCCATTTTTGTCCAAAGATTTGTGACTATTTACTAAGTAAGTTTGCACTAAAGCACACTTTGTACTATAATTCTGCCCAGTATTGTGATCCACAACTAGTTCACTCTGGAAATAATAATATCCTCAGGCAATAAATAAGATGGCATGTTTCTTACAGAGCCTGAGGCTCTGGCAGCAGACTTAAAGTCATTGTTGTTTACAGTTATTTGGAAATCTGCAGGCTAATGGAGAGCTGGGCCCTTGTGCTGCTCCCAGCCCACACCATCAGAGAGCTCCCGCCCCCAGCCTTCCCTCAGGATGCCTGCACCAGGGGAAGCACACTGCTCTCAGGTTCCTTGCAGCAGCCTGGTGCACTCCAGGCCAATATTTTTATTTTTTCCCCTTAAATGATGCAAATGCAATAGCCCAGCTTATTTATCTGTTCACTGAGGGATTCCAGATCTGATGTAGGCTGATTTCACTGCAGGTGAAAGCAGCCCAGCCATGAAAGGTGCTCAGCCCATGAGTCCTCTGCCTTTGCAGTGCCACACAGGCACCCAAAAGGACTTTTTTAGGCCAGGGGCAGGTTTCCTAGGAGACAGTGTTCCCCAGCCACATTCCTTTTTGCAATAGCACCAGCAGCAGAGGAAGGAGTAGGTGTTAAAGTAGCAGAATTAAAGGAGTTTCAAGAAGACAAAAAGATGCAGCAAGACACGTTTTGCTGCAAAGGGTGCTCTGAAGTCAGCTCACTCTGTACTGCAGGGGGAAAGAGGGAAGGGGAGGGGAAAGATGCTGTTGTTGACATAATATGTAGATTGTTACCCAGGTGTTTTAAGCCCAGTTTCACAGTCAGATGCAATCTGACAATAGACTTAAACAGAGATATATATGAATAGATGTTATGTTCGGGTGTTTGTCCTGCCCCACAGTTGCCGGGGTGGGAGCGAGCCCTCTGTGTGAGGCACAGAGCCGGAGTCGCCGCTCCCTTGTGCCATGAGTGTTTGCACAGCACTGCCATAGCAACTTCTGTGCACTGGGCAGCCGCTGGAGAACAAGCTGTGCAACCACCTCTGCCACCCAGGAGCTGCTTGAAGAGGTCTGTAACGAGGCTGGGCTGTGACCTGGCAGGAGGGTGCCTGTTTCCCAGCAGCAGCTGAAAAGCAAACACTCACAGATCCATTTGCTCCTGCACACATAGCTTGTGAGCAGCCAGCAGCCCATCACGTTTGTTGTGATCAGGCAAACTTCATCCTGATGATAATCATACTTGCCACAGCACTCATCTTCTTGGAAGAGGGGCAAGCATTAATGAATACAGTGAGTGCATCAGCAAGTCAGGTGTTGCCAGGGTGGTCCCATCTTGTGTGCATTAATGAGCGTTGCTGGCATTGGAATCTCAGTCCTAAGAGCCTCTGCTCCACGTGTGGCAGGGAAGGTGTGCCTGAGTAAAGGCATCATCACCAGCAATCAGAGGGCTGTGGTACCCTCTACCAGCTCACCACACCACAGCACTCACAACAACTGCAGACAAAGTACTTTGCATTCATACTGGACTCAATCCTGAGATTTCCTGCCTGCTTCCCAGAGGATGCAAAGTACCTCTTGGCTGGAAGCGTATTGTATTGGCTTGAAATGCTCTGTACAATGCAGGAAAGAGAGTGGTTGTTGCAGACTTACAAGTACTTTGAGGGTGAATCCTCCAGCTATATTTGATAATCATGCTCAGCAAAACAGAAGTCTTCCCAAACTTACATGCTACCTCTCTCACTCAGCATGGATTTTGTTCACACTTCCAGATACAGAAAAACAAAGACAACTGCTTCAGACAATCCTATGTATTGTTGTATTTATTTAGATAGCAATGTTGATAAATCTGATAGACTTACCTCCCTGAGCTCAGTAATAGGCATGGCAGGGAATCCTGGCATGCTTAATGCTCAGGGTTTGAGATTTAAGAACAGAAGATTTACATCCCTGTCTCATATGATTATTACAGATCATAAGTAATGGGAGTTCGGGGAACAATAACTTTGGGGAGCCAAATATGCAAGCTTTAGCATTGACTTGAGTCTTAGCAGAGTTTTCTCATTCATTCGTTTTGAAAGAGGAAGATAAAAAGCCCATATCATTGCCTAAAGTATTGTGGTCCTCTTGTTCCACCACAAGATTCTTTTCCATTTTTTGGCAGAGTGCATGCAAAAAGAAAAAATAATTACCTTCTGTTTTCCTGTTGTGCAGTAAAGGAGTGGTATGTGCCGTTGCCTTTGGCCAACAAGGAGGATTGCATATTGTAACAAAAGTGACTCTGCCTCCAGGACAACAGAAGGAGAAGCCCAGCAGGCCAGGGAACAGCTCCCCTCCCTGCCTCATCCCCTGTGCAGTGTCATTGGTGCCCCTGGAGCAGTTGGTTCCAGGCGTTCCCAGCTGAGCTCTGCCCAGCCCGCGCTCATTCCGCACAGGTAGCGCGGCCGATCCCGCGCCGCGCACGGACCCCGTCCGTTTCTATTGGAAACACTTCGTGCTCCTGATTATCACAATGCTTCACAAGTGCTAATTATCTTTTCTTGGTAATGACTAATAAATCCAAATGGAGAACAGTCCTGGAGGATGTTTACTGGAAAATTCACTGGCTGGGTACCAAAGCAGGCACAGCACTGGCTGCTGCAGTTGGAATTACAGTTATTTTGTCCAAAAAATGTTCCATTTTCAGAAAGTCTTGGTAAAGAATGAGTTTGGCTAGTTTGTATTTCTTTTTAATGACAGCAAAGTGGGAAACAATCCTTTTTAGTGAAAAGGCATCACTGCCATGATCTTTTTTCAGCCAAACCGACAGAGATTTGATAGTTGCAGTTGAGCCTACAAGAGGAAGGCTTCCCAAAGCAACTGTGCTGCAGCAATAATTCCCTCTGACTCTTTTGTATTACAGGCATATTTGACAATTATGCAATGAGCATGTGGAGCTGAGATGCCTCTCCCTCCTTATTTGGGCGAGGGGAGCTGCTTTGTGCCCACAGGGACAGCTGTGGCACACATCTGGGTGCTGTCAGCACTGCCGTGGCGCCTGCCACCTGCAGGGTGGCTGCTGGCTCAGTGACTCTCAGACTGCTCCCCAAGCCTGGCTCCCAGGGACGCTTTCCTTGCTGCTGAGTTGTTGCTCAGAGCTGCAGGATGTCAGTGCATGCTCAGACAGAAGGTTGTTTTCCCAGAGATGGAAAGCTGAGTCGTCCATCAGTCAGTGACGCTGGCAGGAGGGGAGGTAACCACTGACCCAGCTTTGCTTCTAATGAACTGGCTTGTGCCTTCAGCTCCAGGAAACCAAGGCAGGTTCCCAGGTGACTGGGTACTAAAAGATCCAGCTGGCTTTCTCACAGAATCACATGCCTGTCAGTGTCACAAACCTCTGATAGGGATGCAATGCTGCAACCACTGCGTAGCAGCCCATGATGATTCAAGTAAAGAACCTCCCTGAGCCAGTGCTCAGAGGTGCTCAGCCTTTGCACATCCAAGCATGTCCACCATGCCACTCTGATAGTGTTGTCACAGGTGGCAGAATCAGTTTTCCATGTAATTTCTTTGGTCACTATATTTCCACCGAATTTAATAAAATTGACCCTGTGGAAAACAAAAATTGCTCCTTATATTTCCTGCTGATCTTATTCATGCCACAGATGCTTCACACATTCTGAAATGTCCAGTTGTTATATTAACTGGAACCCAGTGTGCCTAGGAGTTACCAGTTGCAAAGGGTATTTTGGTCTACACCCTGTAGTTCATGGGAAAAACGAGAGTGAGCATGCAAGCAGCATGCCTTCAGAGAGGAACAGAGCCAGGAAAATGGAGCAATGTAGCTTCAGATGTTTGGATTTGTGGAGATTTAAGTGAGCATCATGCTTTTCTTGTGCTTCATCCAGTAAAAATAAACAAAGGTAGTGTGAGAAACTCTAACATCGAGGTAATATGCAAATACTATGCTGTCAAGTTTAGGGACTTACCTTACTTTGGCCACAATGCCATTAATCATCTTTTTTGCTACAAACAGTTACTCCTGTGATTGTTTGGAAATAAAATATCTCCATTCAAGAGTTTCCAGAGCATTCTGTGCATTTACACATTAATCTTTTGGGCAGGTTTCAAGAAGGCCTGCTTAAAAAGTCCATCCCTTAGTTTCATACTCAAATGAGATTAAGGATGAGGTTTTTGAAGAACATTTCTTCATAACTGTGGCTGCTTTGGTTTATGAGTGTACTCAGCATAAATCAAGCAGAATGAGGTTCCTCTGTGGCAATAACAGATTTAAGTCCTTCAGCTGCTCATACAGTCTTAAAAATTGAAAGCTGAAGTGAATAAAATACTGGCTCTAACTTTTTCTTAATTTTTCTCTTGATGTGGAGAGGGAGCAAAACACTGGTGTGGGGCAGGGAGGGAAGGAGGGAGGGAAAGAGGGAGAAGGGTTCCATGTCTCCTCCAAGCAGGAGCCCAACTGGAGGCCTGCAACTGAGCCCCAACCAAAGCTGGAGAATTTCATTGTTCAGTGCCCTCTGAGGAGACCACTCATCTTTGCTGGTACCTAATGCTGGCACATTGCCTGCTACCTGCTCTGCATCACACAGACATTTAATATTTCCTTTCTGTTTAAATGGGAAGAAAATAAGTCCTTTTGCCCCTCATTTTTGCTGGAAGGAGCTCCAGTTGGTTTGGGAGCTCCACCTTTAATACAGAATCATTTCTTCCCTTGCAGAGAACCAAGCTGCATTTCAATGATCCTCTTGAAAGGTCATTAAGAATAATTTAATAAATTTTAATATTTTATTATATATTTTACCTAATTTTTAATAATTTATTCATATCTCCCCTTCTTTCTGCACCAGAATGTTCAGATACATATAATATATTCCTGCTTCATGTGAGGTCCAGATATTTGGCAGTTCTGAAATTTAGCAGTCCCATAAACTTGCCAAGGGAAGAGTGGAGAAGCATTGCTGCTTCCCAGATGCTCTCTTCCATGACAGTCTCAGGCAATCAGATTTTTGTGGAGTCACCAAAGCACCAGAGTTTACTTTGTCTTTAACCACATCCCTCAGGAAATGTCACATCCCAGTCAGACGTGCCTGAACCAGTCTTTGCAACAAAGGGAAAATAACCTCCTGCTCTTTAAAGGCTGGTGTTAGAGGAAACAGACTTGGGCAACACTGGCTTACTGTGTTGCCATGAGCAGCCACGAGAGCACTGAAGGGAGCTGTGGCTGTCAGGCCAGTTCCCTGTGCTGTGCTGTCTCCAAAACAAAGAGCAACATCTCACAGCCAAAACATCTCTGCAGATCCACCAGCTGAAGGGCGAGATTCAAGGGCTTCCTCAGTGCTCCAACTTAAGCAAGTGTTAAACAGTGGAGGAAAAAATCCTTGCAGGTCATTGCCCTGAGTGGCAGAGCTGCAACTTCCAGGTCTGGTCCCGTTTAGAGCTGATGTAGCTGCTGTGGTCATCTGGCTAATGGAGGAGGAGATGCAGGCAGGCAGAACACCTGAATTTTATACAGCAAAAGTGGCAATCATTGTATCATGGTCTAAAAAAGCAGAAGAGCAATAAAGGAGATGTTTTCCTTGCTGAGGAGCTCTCACAGAGGCAAAGCCCACCTTCACCAGCTGTTCTGACAGAAACATGTAAAAACCTGAGTCTGTGAGAGTAAGAGCAGATGCCAAGCAGCCTCCTGACTGCAAAGACCTCTCTGAACCTCAGTTCTGCCCCTGCCCTGCAGCAGAGTCCCCAGCCCAGCCAGAGAGCAGGGGACCCAGACCCCTCCATGGTGTGCTTGGGGCAGATGCCAGTCCTGTGCCTGTCAAACAGCACAGTCCTCAAAGCAAACACTTCATTACATTATGCATGACAAGTCAAACATCTTTATTTATAATGCAGTTGTTTATGATATTGCAATTATGTCTGGAAAGCAGGATGAATGAATCAGCAATAATTATCCCTGTATTTTGCTGTCCAGGGAGAGGGGCTGACACAGGCAGTCCAGGTTTGCAGTGCTGGGTGCTGTTTCAAAAGGATGGGAGTTAAGGATACAGCAATTTTCTGGTCACTGGAGGTTGGAGGTGATTTTGTGCCCAGTGTAAATGGCATTGTCTGGCAGAGACAATTAGCAAATGAAGCGCTGCCTCACCAGAGGCTTTGCAGCCTCTGAGTCTCTTCTTCCAGCCTGACAACAAACAGAAATTTGAGATGGTATCTCGGGTTTCCAAAACAGGAAGCTGCTAAATCCAGCAAGAGAGCAATTCATTTCCCACTTATAATGATGCTGCTTTTAAATCCCCTTTGAGGATACTGAAGTGTTTTCCGAAGGGGAGCAAGGGAGGCATTTCATCCCCATTTTTCACCAGACCAGCTCTGCCAGGAGAGGAGCCGACAGAGGGGTGTTTTCCTGTGCAGAACTGGTTGCTTCACTGTGACTCAGGCTCTGTTCCTTTCTGCAGTCTGCCTCCCACCCCTGACTGCCTTACCCGAGTCGCAGCGTGGCACAGCCCTCCCTCACACCCCTTTTTCTTTCAAGGTCTCTTCTGTGGAGGAAGAGTTAATGGAAGTTTCCACTCACTTGTTATATTAATGCACTATAAATGACTTCTATAAATCATCAGAGTGGCCCACATCAGGCACAGGTTGGTGCAATTACAAGGTACAGGAATGTACCTTGGACACCAGGTTCCTCTGGACAAGTGCTCCAGGTCTGGCCTTGGAGTAGTGCTGTGCTAAGGGGATGAGTTATCACAGCCAAACCTTTTCTCTTTTGTTTTATTTTCTCTGTTCTCCCATCATCCCCTCTTGGGTACTTGCAAAGTCCTTTCTGTTCAGCTGGCCAACAGAGAAGTAATAAGCTGAAAAATTTAAAATTATTTCAAGCTACATTCTGAAGAAAAACTTCAGAGATTTTCAACTAAATAAAGAGCTTTAAAAAGCTTCCAATTAAACAAAATATTGTTCTGACAAGACTCCTCAAGCAGTATCTTCAGTAACTGAGATTTATATGACCAGAAGTTTTGAGAGAATTGCCAGAAGGGAGAGCATTTTGAAACAAAACTTCATGATGTTTAATCCTGAAACAATCAACACAGAACATTTGAGTTTTTTTTTTTTGTCTTCCAGCCAAGAACTAACAATTCATCAAAGTTATCTCAAGTTCTATATGTGGCTTGAGTTTTCTGGAACTTTACTTTCCAGCCAATGCCATGCTTGCAAGAGTTCAGAAGTGTTTTCCAGTTCCACTTTTTGTTCTCCTGCATGTCTAACGCTGAAGTTCCTGGCGTGAAAATGTTCTCAAGTGCTTCTGCACAACATTGCCAAACAGTGCATCCACAGTCCAGCAGGCACAGGTGGTTTCCTGGAGAACAGTACCAACTGCTGAGTAAACAGCAGCATGTGCTGCTCTGCACACCTGTGCACACAAGCTGGGATTGGCCCCACTGAGGTAAACAGAGACCAGTCCCAAGCAGCTTTGGAAATCACACCTCTGCAGTGCCAGTGACGGCGATTCAAATCTGCAGCTGGTTTTTTCTGGGTAGAAAATGGTTCTTAAATAGTCTGAGTCCTGTTGCCAAAACAAGTGCACTTTTACATGTAGCAAAGCACAGCCAAGGTCAGTGGGTGGTGCAGCACCTGCACTCCCCTGTGCGGCAGCACTGGCAGTGAGGCTCAGCTCCTCACACGGGCTGAGCACAAACTGCAGCTGGAATTTCATAGAAAGACATTTCTGTGCACACCTGCTTCCATCTCACCTCTCTCTTGGCCACTACCCACTGCTCAACAGCAGCCTGCTATAGGAGTGTTCAGCTTTGTGTGATCCCCAGGAATTTTCCATGGGATGCCTACATCTCTAAGATTCACTAACACAAATTTCTGCACAGAATATGACCTTTCCACAAAGGACATGCTCAGGGTCTCGTACTAGTTGGCCACAGACACCCCTGGGATCTGTAGCTCACAGCCTGAAGACTGGGGACTCTAGAACTTTTCTCTGAGATTCTATTAGAGCTTCTTAATTAAAAGACCTCTTTGGGGACCTGAATTGAATTGGAAACCATGGTGATCACTTAGGTCAATCACGCACAGAGATGATTGCATTTTGGAGAGTGAGGTGGAAGATGGGAATGTGTGCATGTTGAAGAGCTTTAAGGAAAAAAAAAAAAAAGAAACCCCGAAACATTTGTAAAAATTAGCATTAATAATTTGCAATAAAACAATTAGAGGATTTGTCATATAGGGGTCACCATTCACTACTGATTTAGAGACTAACAGCTGTGTGTCTTATTGCATTGAGAAGTGTCTTCAACTTTTATCTCTCTGAACATTTGATCAATGGATTTGACAGTCTGTCTATTTTCTCAAACCTGTGTATGCACAGTTGCAGTCATGGTGATAACTGTACCAGGAAAACCAAAATGCTGAGAGCTGTGCTTCCATCATCCTACATGAGAGAAACATGGTACAACCTACTGCAAAACTAGAAATTTTCATCCTCATCCAGTGGGTCCTGTAACTTCAATATACAATGTATAAAGAAATGCCCAATATCCAGCAAGTGTTTTTGTTCAAGAGTAGAATTTCACTGTTATAGTTAGAAAACATTCATTTGTAATCAGATCATGTCAGTAAGATTATCAGTTATGTCAGTTAAAACACAACTAAAACAATGTTTTGTTTCAACTTAAAAATCATTGTATCTAGCTCTAGGACAATGAAGTTGCTTTCAAAATCAGAGCAGTTTTGGTTTCACTAGAAAGAACTGTTTTAAAATTCTCTGGCTTTTCTTACAGGAAAGGACAACTTACCTCTCACTGATTTTAGCATCACCTTCTCCCTTTGCTCGAGAGTAGAAAAATCTAAATAGTTACAAGGGATGTTCTTCTTGTAAGTCTCCACCAGAAATGTGTAACCTTGCTTCACTTGTCTTTGCAAATTAATGTGTTTAGATGAGGATCTTTTATAGACTTGGCACTTCAGTTGTTCAGCCCTTGTGTGAAAAGCTTTGTATTGCTCTTGAGAATTCTTACAGCCCCAATATGCAGGGGCAACCTCCTGCAAGCTCCAGCAGTAAATGGGACTGTTCATGTAATTCCTGGGAGACTGAAGGCTGTTGATCCATAATCTATCTTGCATTAGCAGTTCCTTACAAGCTGCTTCCTTTTCTATGGTGGATGTGGAGCACCAGAGCACAGAGGCCGCAGGAGTTTGGGTCTTCCTCTCTCCATCACATCCCTCCCTCCCCCTGCCACCTTCCAGGGCTCCTCCTTACTTTGCAGGCAGCATCTGCAGCACCTTCCACATCCACTCCCCTTCCCCTGCCAGCAACCATTCCATACTGAACTGACAATGTGCAGTAGCTGCTCATGGGCAGAGGCACATTTCTTTTTTTTTTTTTTTTTTTTTTTTTTATTTACTAATTTCTTACTCCTCAGTTACCAAACTGCAGGACTCAGATGTGCTGCCAGATGGAGCATACACGGCTTTGGGACCAACCTGCAGCCCACCCCAATGCCTTTGATTTCCAGGGCTTCCAACCTGTAAGGAGGCTGAAGTTTCAGTCAGGTTAATACTGCTTGCCAGCTCATTGCAGAATGCCATGGCTTGTATGATAGATGCAATTATTCCAAGTAGCCTTGTGCTGCAGCTTTCCCCTGAAGGCCAAAGTTTTATTTTATTTGTATTATATACAAATATCACCTGGAAGCTCTCAGTGAAAGTGAGGAATCTTTATTCTCTACTGACTTAGCCAGCAGGGTTATAATTATAGCTGTACAAGATACAAGGATGATGCAGCAAGCACACGATGCCAGGCCTTCTCACAGCAAAGGCAGAAGCAGCTTTGTGCCACAGAAGCAGGATCAAACCCCAAACCACAACAGGATTGAAGGAATAACAGATCTGCTCCAACACACAACAGCATCAGCACCTGCTTTCATTTCCATGGTTTGTCCCTGAAATAAGGTTACACACTTAAACCCCACTGAACCAAATTTTTCCATTGCCTTCATTCCGTAGTCCCATATGTCTGTGCAGTCAGAAACATGATGGCAAGTGAGTTACCCTGATAGGCATCTGCAACAGCTTCTCCTCACTTACCTGGCAACTCTACCACTGTAGAAGATGGGCCACAGAATGACTCAGCAGTCAGGTTACCAAGGTCACTTGAATTTTCAGTGACTAATTGTTGGCTTCTTTTGTCACAAAAATACTACGTAAAGCCTCAGCGAAGCTTTGGCACTGAAAATATCTCCAGGTGCAGCTCTCTGCACACCCAGCTTCCTGCAGCCAAGCACTTCTGTGTGGGGTACCCTGTACCCAGCCTGCTGCTCCTGAGACATCCTGGTTTTGCTGCTTGAGAAATTACTAGATTGCCATGTTCCTGCTAGCTGCCTTCCTGACAGAAACATGTGCATGTTGAGCATTGTTTTTCTAACTGAAGCAGACCTTTTGCCAAACAGTTAGTCTGATATTTTCCTCCATCTCCATTTGCTGTTGGAGAAATATTTTCCACAGCAGAACATTGGCCAGTGAGCCCGGTGGACAAATCCTGATAAAGGCTATTCAGAGAAGCCTTCCGCTCACAATTAATGTTTGCCCATGGAAACCAAAGCCTTGCTATTATTTTCCTTTTCCTCCTCTGAGGGATTTTAGCTCTGTATTGCCTAGTTTTGTTTTCAAAAGTGTTTGAACAGGAATGCATATGAACACATCCATACTCTTCTGTGCTTGGACACAGGAGTGCAGAATGAGACCTCACTTTTTGTTTTCAATACAATTAGTATGTTTATAGGAAACCTTTATGCTCTATGTCAATTTTCAAATCTGAAGCATGTTTTCAGACAACACAGAGATACTATTTCAAAATAAAGCAAGGGCATTAATAAACACAGTATCAGGAAATCCACAAAGGTTAAGTGACTTTGTACAGAGTAACTCATTCTCCTAATGAGTTTGCTGCAGACAATGCTCTCTGCAAGCAGTTACTGCATATGTATCTTTAATTTGTGTGTTTATACAATTCATGGTAGTGCAAAATAAATTTCTATGTAAAGTGTCCTAATAGATGGAGTGAGGCCATAATATTCTTCCAGAGCTTGTTCATTACAATATGCCCTGGCACAGAGTCCAGAGGGAAAGGAAGCCATTAAACATGAAGCAAAACAATTGCTGTCATCCTCCAGAGGGACTGGCTTTGTAAATGCTTATGTTAATGCTGTACAAAAGAGTTGAGTATTCTGGAAAAATTAGAGTGGTAAAAGAAGGCAAGCACCTTGTCCTGAATTTTGTGAGATTTCGTTAGATAGCTAATGATATTTAGATCTTTGTTCTAGGAGAGCAGAGCTCATCCTCTCCTAGCCATGGACTGGGCACTCCTCAGAGTTAATTGTTACCAGCAAACAGAAAAGATGATACAAAAAAGCCCCTGACATTTCCAGTGTTTTCTGTCCTCAAAGCTGAAACTCTCCCCTGTGTGTGTTTTCAATTTAACTAAAATAGATTGCTGTGTGTAAACAGCCACTCTATCTGCATCATTCATATTTGATGGACTAGTCAGTACAACAGATACTTTTATCCATCCTGTAAGTGATGAGAAACCAGACACTTCAGTGTCCTGTGCTCCTCTCAGTTAACATGAGTGGCAGCAGCTGTTATTCGAGGCTCCCTTGCATGTAACGTTTGATGTAGGGACAGGAAAATTGGAGATATATTAAGTAGAATTGGATATAACAAAAGTAACTTCCATGATCAACCCTCCCAGGAGAACATGCAGAAAGCTCTGGCCATGTTTGTTAACAGCAACCCAGACACTGGTGGTGTTGGGCTTCAGAGGCTGTGTAATAATTGTATTCTTAGCAGGTTAACAAGTTACTTGCAGGAAAGGTAGGGCATGATTTCAAGATGACTTGAAATTGGCATCAAAGTGTGAAGATACTCCAGAGACTGTATAGCACACACCAAGTA
The DNA here is from genome assembly GCF_027887145.1 of Ammospiza caudacuta. Classification (NCBI taxonomy): domain Eukaryota; kingdom Metazoa; phylum Chordata; class Aves; order Passeriformes; family Passerellidae; genus Ammospiza; species Ammospiza caudacuta. The sequence continues at coordinate 31,352,976 of NC_080595.1, forward strand.
GATGAACTTGTGTTTTAAATTAAGTTCTGCACATACAATTTTACATACCTGTAAGAACCATGTAAGCAGACTTTTAAATCCATTGGAAACTAAGAGGAAATATTGCCATCTTCTTCTGCTTGGGAGAGATGAGGGTAGGTGGTTGACAAGGGAACAAATGTAGCAAACCAGAAGCAGCAGAAAAAGGAGGGCAATCCTTCTTTGAGCAGATACGTGAAGGCAGGAACTCCCGGCCCAGCTCACACAAGGGTGTGTTGGTGGCAGCAGTAAATACCAGAAATTCCATTTGAAAATGAAACCAGGTTTTGTTCGGTGAGGGTGGTGAAGCACATGAATGGGCTCCCCAGAGGGGCTGTGGGCCATACACCCTTGGGAACAGACAAAACCCCTCCAGATCTGCAACCTGCTCTGGTTGGAGAAGGGGATAGGACTAGGTGGTTTCCAGACATAAAATCTCTACCATGCTATGATTCTGTGAAAAGGAAGCTTGCCAAGCAAGGCCATGGGCAGAAAATTATGGTGGTGGTGTTTGGCAACAACTTTTGGAGGAACCATGTGGATATACCAAAAGAAAATACTTCCTTTTCCTTTATCCCAGCTGCATGCCCAGCCCTCTGCAATCCGCACCTCCTGTGCCAGCACAGGGGGAGAGAGGAGAGGAAAAGGCAATCCCATGGCCAGGGTTTCAGATTCTCAGACCTGGAAAGAGCAGATGAGAGGAAAACCTTTCACCTGCTTAGGACATATTGCAGGGAAGCTCACTAGCTGGCATTGTAGAGACCCACCCTGCAGACGGAGGGGTTGAAATCTCCTGAGCTTAAGTGCAGTTGCTCCATTGTGGCCTCACTGGAGGGGGCAGCTGCAGCCCAGCCTTTGAATCTCTGCTCTGAATCAAGAGCCAATGAAAGGAAATGGGAACTTCTGTCTTCACTGGGAAGGAGCTGGAGAAAGTTTGTGTGAAGGTCATTTTAATATTAAGCCAAAGGTCCAAGAAGCACCAGACAAACAGCTCTTTTTTCCCAAATAAAGAGTTAGTAACTGCATGGATATACAGTTTTCTCCTCTCAGTTTAGCCAGGCTGGCCCTTCCTTATTCCTGAGGGAACACAGTCATTTCTTGGGCATGTTTTTATATTTGCAGCTGGGAGACAGGCACGGGAGATGGCATGTGCCCACTTGTGGGTTTGTGGCACAGGGCAGGGCTGCAGGGCACAGGCTGGCCATGGGGGATGGGGCCTGTCCATGCACAGCCAGGCTCTGAGGGGTTCTGCAGCCAGCACTGCAGCCAGCACTGCAGCCAGCACTGCAGCCAGTATTGCAGCCAGTACTGCAGCCAGCATTGCAGCCAGCATTGCAGCCAGTATTGCAGCCAGCATTGCAGCCAGTATTGCAGCCAGCACTGCAGCCAGCACTGCAGCCAGCATTGCAGCCAGTATTGCAGCCAGCACTGCAGCCAGCACTGCAGCCAGTATTGCAGCCAGCACTGCAGCCAGCACTGCAGCCAGTACTGCAGCCAGTATTGCAGCCAGTATTGCAGCCAGCACTGCAGCCAGCACTGCAGCCAGTATTGCAGCCAGCACTGCAGCCAGCACTGCAGCCAGCACTGCAGCCAGTATTGCAGCCAGGCTCTGAGAGCCTCTGGCAGCCTCTGAGCCGGCGTGGTAACGTGCCTGCAGCGAAGGTGGGAAGATCACTTCTCTCTGTTACTAAGAATATAGTCAGGGAAACATTACCCTGCAAATTGCTTTAATATGCATCACACTGCCACTTATACTTTATGACTCTATTTGCACCCTGGGTGTCAGCTCAGCTCCTGCCCACTGCTGCTGCTGCCAAGCTCCTGCTGCTCCTCACTTTTCCCTTGCATGCATGGAGAAATGGGCAGGGCAGAGCACAAGAAGGCTTTCCATAAGGCTTCTGCTGAAAGGCAGGGATGGGGCTGACTTCCTACCAACAGGTCTGCTTGGATCCACCAACAAAAAGCAGAGAAAACTGTTCAGGGGGCATGAGGAAAACTGAGTGACTCAAAGCTGTGGGCAGGTGGAGAATGCAGAAGCAGGTTCAGTTTCAGATGCACTCAGCCCAAGTTTGTGACACAGCCCATGAGATGTGAGCAGCACACACCCACCTTGGAGCAGTTCCCCTTGCTGATGAAGCGACTCACTGGCTGAGGGGATCAAGGCAATGAGGGTGACAGACACACTACTGAGGCCACCTGTAGCTACAAGGGCCACATGCACAGCATGCACAGGAGCAGAGAGAGAGAGAGAGAGAGAGAAGTGAAAGGCTCTGGCTCCTCCCTGTCATTTGGTGGATGAAATGTTGGGCATGACCTGGCCATGTGCACTGGTGGCCCAGAAAGCCAGTTGTATTTTGGGCTGCATCAAACTCAGTGTGGGCAGCAGGACAAGAGAGGTGATTCTGCCCCTCTGATCTGCTCTGGTGAGAGCCCACCTGGAGTGCCTGGAGCCCCCAGCACAAGGAAGATGTTGATGCAGCAGAACAAGTCCAGAGCAGGGCCACAAAGGTGCTCAGAGGGCTGGAGCACCTCTCCTATGAAAACATGCTGAGAGATTTGGAGTTGTTGAGCCTGGAGAAGGCTCCAGGGAGACCTTGCAGCACTTCCAGGGTACAAGAGAGACTGGGGGGACACTCTTTACAAGGGCATGGAGTAACAGGACAAAGGGAATGGCTTTAAACTGAAGGAGAGTTGGGATAGATTAGATATCAGGAAGAAGGTTATTTACAACGGGGATGGTAAAACATTGAACAGGTTGCCCGGAGAGGTTGTGGATGCCCCATCCCTGGAACCATTCAAGGTCAGGCTGAAGGGACTTTAATCAGCCTGATCCAGTTGATGTCCCTGCTCCCTGCAGGAGGGGTTGGATTAGAAGACTTTTAAAGGTCCCTATCAACCCAAATTATTCTGTGATTCTATGATCTCCATGTGCAAAAGTATGCCACAAATAAAGCACAGGGAGAAGGAGCTGTCCTTTCTCTGTACCTTGTCACCTCAGGTGAGAGGTACAGCTGGTTACTCATCTGACCTGTTTATTCTGCTGTGCACTGCAGCTGGCTGCAGGAGGGGGAACACAAAGCAGATCCTTACCATGTAATGCTGTGCCCAGGCTAATAAAGATGAACATTCCTTTTGGGGGCTGTGGACAAAGGCAAGATGCTGCTATGCCTCTCTCCTATGAGTACCTAAAGCCTTAAAATTTGAACATTTGGGAATTTGTATATATTCCTTATCTTAAACTATTGCTTAGCAACAGACTTTAGCCAAGGGCATGTTTGTGCAACTGTGAGGCATATCCCTGGCTGCTAAGTGCAAAGCAATAAACACACCTTTCCAGGTTATCTCTGCTGGGATCACAAATGCAGCAGATGATCAAACCAAGCAGAAGGGTATCTGCTGTGTAGGCTCTCAGCACCTTTGCAATGGCGATAAAGTGATCTGGACCTGGGTGAATCAAAGCCTTTTCACTGCAGGAAAGGTGTCTTTGCATACCAAGTGGGTTGCAGATGGAGGAGCACCCAGCAGGGCTCGGTGTGATGCAGTTCTGTGGCTGCTCCTCCCACGTGGAGAGGAGTGATGTGTTTATCTAGAGAGCCCTAGGTGTTCCCCTGACACACTGCTACATGTGCACACACTGATCAACAGCCCTGCTTTGGAAAAAGCCCCACACAGTCTCATACGCGATTTTAGATACCATCTGGGTATCTATCAGCCCACTGTTTTATCAAGCACTTAACAGAGCAAAGCGTAACCCCAGTGTTGTACCTCAGACTGGGTTGCACCTGACAGTCCAAGGTTTTACTCCCCACCTATCTCACAGAGGAATGATTTTCCTTCCCATCACCAGGCTGTACTTTGCCACAGTGAGCCACAGTCAGTGTAACACACGTCTATGTGATAACTGGGCCTGGAAATAGATGTGAGCACATGGGCCCTTCTCTCCTCCTTGCCCCCCTGAGCCCCAGCAGCTGTGGCTGCTTTGCAGGAGGGTCCCCTGGAGAGCTCACAGCAGCTTTCTGCACCCAAAGGAGCCTTTCCTTGGCTGTTAGAGAGATGAATTTCACTTCATGGCTGGACTCGGGGGAGAGGAATGCCTTTGCTGCCCAGTGCAGGGGTGGGATGCACGGGATAAAGGGGGCGTAGCAGCTGTGCAAAACCCGGCACTGGCGGGAGGAGGCTGCAGCCCCTCCTCTCACTCGCTCCGTGCAGCCGGGGGTGCCCCTGCAGCCCTTCCCAAGGCAGCAATGCACCCTTGGCTCTGCTCCCTGCCCAATGCACCCTTGGCTCTGCTCCCTGTGCCCAGCATTGCCTGTGCCTCACCAGAGGGGCGGCTTGGGCAGCAGAGGCAGCCTGAGTGCAGGCTCTGCCCCAGCTGCACAGTAACTGCTCAGCTGGGTGTTGTGGTGTTATAAGAGCTCACATTGTCACTGGAGGGTTTGGGGAGGCAGAAGGAAAACCTTACATGGTCCTTGTCTCTGTCAGACACAGCCCGTAAGGCCAGCATTGAGGCAAAGGCCAAAACTGATGCTCCAGCTGCTGCAGTGCCCCCTCCTTCCAAAGGCACAATAAAACTCTCAATTGCCCACACAGAGATACAGCAAAGGAAGAGAAGACCTTCAGACTGAAGGAAATATGAGGCACTGAGCAGTGATCAGCAGACAGCAAGTTAAGGAAGTCCCTGTGGACAGACCTGTTGTAAAGAGTATCAAGCCCTGTAATCTCAGTGCTGACTTAAAATTGAGCAGTGTACCAGGCCTGTGGCAGCTTTTGAGGTTTTAAACCAGGTTTTGACAATACATTTGAAACCCTTCATAAGTCATAAGCGTTTGGAACAAAACCTGCCGTCGCATCCACATCATCTTAAGACAAGCTCACATTAATGGCCAGGCTGGCAAGAGGGAAATCATTGCTCATTGCTGGGAGGTGCTGGACACCTGCATCTCACACTGGAGTCAAGACTTGTGCATCCTCCAGCTTCACTCAATTTCTCACCACCTCAAATGGGGAAGTGGAGGAACACAGGGGAAAAAAGAGGAGAATGAGCAGGAGCCCCTATTAGCTCTCACTCATTGTACCCTGTGGCTCAGAAAAGCAGATTCAGTCAAGTTCCCAAAACTTTCCCTCTGTGCTGCTCAGTCTGTCAAGTCCAAGCACATCCCTGCTGGGGGCCATCAGGCAGGAGGGCTAGTCCTGTACCAGCAGCATCAAGACACTTTTGTCAGGGCTCCACAAGCAGCAGGAGCACAGGGGATTAAAATCCTTTCTGAAATTCTGACGCCAAGAGGAAACACAGCTCTCCCATTATCCTCCTGCAGATAAATATTTGAAAGCAGCCATAAAGAAAACTCAGCCATGCATCCCCTGCTGCCTGCCCAGCAGCCACGCCAGTACAATGGGAGCCACCTCCAGACAAGCAGCCACACAAGGAGTTCATTGTGCCAAGCTCACAGGCATCAATCTCTATCAATTCCTACCCAACACCATTTGAGAGAGGTATCTGTTTATTTTAAACCCACCAGAGCATGTATTTTCCCTGCACAGTGGGAATTCCAGCATCAGAGACCACGAGGGCTGTTTGCAGAGGGCAGATGAGGGAACAGCAGAACCACCTCGAAGGGGAACCCCTGGGTTACAGCAGCAGAAAACATAATTGGTGGCAACAGACCTGCAGATCAGGTTGCAGGTTTGAGTTATCCATCGGTCTTTTCCTTCCATCAGGGGAGGAGAGGGCAGTGTAAGCTCTTCTCACCGACACTCATTAAATCAGGCACGGCAGATCCTCTCTCATGGAGGTAACCTGAGAGCAAAGGCCAGCCCTTCACCTGGCTCGAGTCAAGAGCTCTCTTCAGCTGATAATAGCTGAAGTGTTGGTGGCAACACTCAAGCACCTCACTTATTGACTTCTCCACCCTGGGGCAAGCAGGTTGGAGGGGGGGGAAGGGGGCTTCAGAACTGGGATCTTGGGATCTTCCCTATAAAACAAAGGCCAAGGACACTTATGAGGAAGGACAGCAGCTCCCTGGGCCATGGAATGTGCCACCAAGCAGGGCTGTTGCTGACTCTGTGGTGGTAACACCCTGCTGACCTCAGGGGCCACAAAAGGTCTGCCAGGCAGATGTGTCCTGACAGCAGCTGGCAGCAGCTCTGGCGGCAGAGCAAGTCAGGAGACCTTTGCACTTCCTGACACTGAGGAGTGGCACACAGTTTGTAGGCATAACCCGACTCTCCTGCATACACTTTGTCCCAGACATTTACATGGAGCACAAAGGCATCTTTTACTCACAGGGACTGACAGAAAAGGTGGCCTTGGGCAGGCTCCCTGCTACAAGTGCTCACAACACAGCACATGCCTGCCTAAGCTGTCCTCTTCTTTTGGGAACAAGTTTCTCCCAGCCTCAACAAGAGAAATGACTTTCAGAATTATTCAAATTTCAAGACAGTCTAAAGTCTGATTCAGGGTTGGATTCACCCTGAACTAGGTGCTGCCACAAGGACCTTTCTCTCAGCATTTACAGCATAAGCAGATAATGCCTGGGCTTGCTAACAGAGAATGGGAATGCAATTTGTCCACAGATCGGCACCAGGGCACAGGGGGCTGAAATACAAGTTGCATTTCCTTAACACCAAGGCAGAACTGGAGGCAAGCACACAGAGCCCAGCAGCCAGTCCCTTCCCTTGCCCCTTGAGGAACACCACATTGCAGAAGTGGGAGTCAGGGCATGGGCAGAAGTGGTTGGTAAGTGCTCAGCCACACTACAGCCAGTGTCTGAAATGGCTCCCACTAAATGCTAAGTGCAGTGAGCCACTCTATTTTATCTTATAGCCTGAGCTAGTTATTGATTACCAGAGCCAATTACATCACTACACGTTCTTAACGGGATGCAAAGGCATCCTTCATCCTTCATGCCAGGGACAGGAACAGATACCAGTCCCACCTCATGCTGGGGGAACTCTGCTCAGGATTGCCCCAAATCTTCTGGAGCCTTCCTGTAGCAAGAAATACCAGGAGATATCAAAGCTTTCTGCTTTGATGTGCCACAATGAAAGCCATTTATGGTGCTTGATAAGGGTGGCTCTCCCACCCCCGTATTTCTTCACTTGGCCTTGCTCTCTTTCGAGGCAGGTCACACCCACCTGCCCCACCCTCCTCCTCCTGTACCTTTCCATATGGAAAAGCAATGACACACAGCAGCATCTCTTTTCCTTTGGGTGTACCAGGGGAACCCACCTCCTCTCCTGGCTAGGTGGAAAGCATCACACCAGCCAAGAGAAACTCCACAGGGAGGAGGATTTAGGGCAGCTGTGAGAGACACATGAAATGAGGGGGAGGTGTTTCTGTGTTGCTGTAACTTGTTCACAGAGGTTCCCTGTGCAGGGTGAGAACTCCTGGCCTAAGGAGACACCTAAGGAGACACCTAAGGAAGCACCACCCTCTGGATGGTGGCCTGAGCACATGGCACACGTCAGCATCCACTCTTCTTTTCTTTCCATCCCACCCAGAGCACCAGGGTGACCCTTTTCACTGCTGCTAAGGAAACTGTTCCACCAGAGAAGGATGTGAAGCATCAGCTGAAACAAGCAGGGATTTTCCCTCTCTCAGCAGCTGGACCTTCCTGGCCCAGGAACTGAGCAGGGCACAGGTGCTGTAACACCGCTCAGCACGAGGCAGTCACACATGGGCCACCAAAGCAGATTCCACTGCCAAATTAAGAGCAGAATATCTGACTGTCTGTTAAAAGCAGTTCAGTGTTGCCTGAGTGAGTCTGAGCCACGACACTGTGTAGAAAGCTTTTCCTGCCTGAGGATCACCAGGAACCACATAAATAAAACACCTTCAGGAAGGTTCTTGCTTGCTTTTCCTTGTCATTGGCAAACACATACCCTGTCTCACCAACCCCTCTCTGTTAATGCAAAGTTTTCCAAGACTTTGCTCAGCTTCCCATAGAGGAGAACTACATTAATGTACCATTTTGTAACTTCAAGAGCTTATTCTACTGTTTTCTTTGACCATGTCCAACTTCACTTGGAGTCTTAGGACCCAGTTATTTATTTCACTCACCTGAGCAGAAATCTAAAACTGCACCTACACTGGGACACTGCATCAGCTTATGAACAAGGCATCCTGCATTTTTAGGGCTACATCAAGAAAATTATTAAAAACAAACAAAAAAACCCCAAATCAAATAAAGGTAAACTTTACATCTGTGAAGTGCTCAGTTTTTCAGGTTTAGGAGAGAAGATTCTTACACAAGTCTGACCTCTAATTGGAAACAACTGTATGGATTAGAAGGTATTTCTCAACTATTTAAAACCAGTGCATGGAAATAAAGGCCATTCCTGATTTTAAATGGCTGAACTGGTTTTTCTCTTGCCCACATGCATGAAACCAGTTTCAAAAGGAAACCATCTGGAAGAGTTCAGTTCAGTACATAAAATTTCAGAAAGCTGCAAGCAATAGTAAGCACCAGAGAAAGAGCAAAAATAGCATTAAAAACACTTTAGCAACCTTAACCAGCACAGAAAGCACTGCTCCCACCAGAGCCCTTGGCTCCAACAGACACATAACACACACGCAGGGCTCTCAGAACACAATTATTCCCACTGAAGTCAAAACTTTAAATTATACATAGGCTGAAGTACAATTCTAGAATCAGGCCAGAAAATAAAATGTGCAGAGTTTTCACCTTCTTCTATTGCCATCAATAAGTACATTACCTTAAGTTCAGAGCCTTCTTTTCCGATTAACATTTACCTAGTTGTAGTTTCTTACTATTTCTTTTCAGGTTTATTTCTACTTGTTCTGCCAGAGGGCTGTTCAGGTTTTTTAGAAAAACTATACAATTGCCTTTCCTCCCACACCCCTGAATATATTTTTCTTCCTCTGAGTTGCACGGCCTACAACTCCCTCTAACCCCGTCTTCATTTGCAGTTCCTCTGAGCCCCCTCTGGGGTTCCCCCAGGTGGGAAATCGTGTCTGGAGAGAGGTGGCATTGCCCTCCTCCTTGCATTCCTGATGCTGGTCTGCAAGCTGATGGAGATGACAGGTTCCCAAGCAGCCTGCAAGAGTTCATGCTGCTTGGGAAACCAGCTTGTGAGTGCACAGCATCCAGGCCCCATTGTTGCCCTCACAAATACCAAGAAACCAAGAAACACCACATATAGGAGGGGATAATGAGTGGTCAACTTCCAGGGCTGTTAGAAAAGGACTTCCTTTAAGAATGCTGTGTTGCAAAAGGTCTGAAAGACCAAAATAAGAGCCCAGCCTCTCTTGTGCCACGCCTAGATCCATGACTAATGCCTTGAGTAGTCATTGTCATTGTCACCTCCAAAGCAGCCACCAGAGGCCAGAGGTCATTATCTCTGCTGATGTGCAGGGAAGTCAAAACAACATAAAGATGAAATTACTTACCCATGGTCTCCACAGCTCTTCAGTCCCCACCGAGTGCACTGCTGAGCCACGCTGCCTCCAACAAACAGCAAGTCCAGTAAACATGTGCAGGAGGATCTCTGGATGTTGCTCATTGACAAGCACACACAATCCTGTTTTGAGCTCACCAACTCGCGTTCTTAGAGGGAAGAGTGGGCCCCAACCTCTGCAAAAGGCTCAGTATGAGACACGGGCTGAGAGTGAACTCATCTTGAAAAGCAAGCAGCCTTTGTCACCTCCCTGGTGGAGCTAGTGGCCAGGCCATGGTGTGCTGTGTGCCAACAGGACCCAATCCATCCCCTGAACATGAGCCAGTGTGGGATTCCCTGGCTCCTGGCTGAGTCACTGCACCCAAACTCTTGCTTCAGTTTTAAACTTTTTAACCTTTTTAACCTTACTCTCTTTTACTTATTCCTCACTCCGGGCACTCAGTGGGGTTGGGGATTTAATTAATTTGGCATTACAGGGATTTCCAAGCCAGATCTGAGGTTTGCCACAGAATCCATACCATCCAAAGTATCAGGGCCGACATGTTAATGAGTCTCTGATAAAGTCCAGGACTGATCAGCAGGCAGCAGCAATTTAAACAAATTCCAAACTAAATTTTATCTTTCAACAAAGAAATATCTTTTCTCCCCACAGGATCTGCAACCAGTGAACCACTGAAGAGCTGTGTTGGTGCAGAGGGAGCCTGCAGTGAAATTCAATGTGAAATAATCATAAACCATCTAATTGGTATTATTCAAGCTGAAAAGTAATGCAAGTAAGCAAGCACAAACAAATTACACTGGATGTCTTTTTAAACTTTTTGGCTCTAAACACACAAAGTTTTACATATAACACAATATAGGCATCTAAGGATTTTTTATGTTATTTTGAATTTTATAGGATTGTAAAGCAGGATGTAATAGTTGGAATAGGACACTGAAATAAGATAATTATCTCCTGCTGCTTCAGAAATAAGGAATAAAAAAGAGCTGTGTATATATTTTCTTCTCCAAAGAAGAACTAAATGTACTGTGATGATTCTTGTTTCTGGAGAAAGAATCATTGGGTTGTGATTTGCAGTTATCTAAATACATTCCTCAAAGGAAGGGCTATTCAGAGGTGTGGGTGGAGTACAGCACACACTAATTAGTCCCAGGGCTACCTTAAGCATCCAGACACTGGTGATAATTCAAGTCACAGCTGGAAAGGAAGTCTTGGTTGTGCTCATCCTTGGCTAAGCTGAAAATGGTCTCATCCTCGTTCATGTTTCCTTCTCAAGGCTGGCTAAGTAGACTAAGTCCATGGTCACTGAGATCTGGATACACATCCAGATCCATCTCTGGATCTACATCCCCATGGTCATCATGTTACTCAAGTTGTTTGTCCAGATGCTTCACAAAGAAGGATTGAAAGTAGAGAAAATAGAGATCTTTTTTTCTCCAAATCCAGGCACACAAGAGCAACTGATTACAGGACTCACAAGTAACAACCAGGTCACATACTATTCCACCATTCTGTTGAGCCATTCTTCATTCACTAAAAGCAGTAAACACTTTCCTGGCAGACAGAAATTTCAAGATGTTGTGATACTTGTAAACCTAAGCCAGCAAAAATCTTCACACAAGGAGCAGGGGTTAATGCCCTCTTGGCCTTTGCACTTTATGATGAGTGTCAATGACGTTTTTGCCTCTCATATGTCTGAATTTTATCACTTCCCCAGCACTCCAGTTGTGTGTCTTTCCCAATGCAGTGATAGACCTGGAGGATGAGTGATTGTTTCTTCTGACTAATACAGCATCAGCATAAAAACCAACCCAGTGTTCTCAGACACATTTTAGAAAGCTATTATCCCCACTCTGGAGGAGACAAAGCTGTTGTGCAATATGCTCACCTTTATGCATTTTGCCCACAGGAAGAACACACCCATTACTCAAACTGATGAGCACATGTCCTGCCTTCTGTATTCTGGTGTCAGCTGACCTTGGCAAATTGTAGTGACATTTCCTCACATGTGATTTTGCTTTTTACAGTTTTTTTTTAATCTCTCACCATCATAATTGTTTACTTGAAGTGTTAGGTCTTAATTACAGTAAACATTTTTCCATTTCTGTACAGACAGGAAATGCACTGGAATAGAACTGGATGGTTTAAGTTCATCATCTGTTCATCTCTTGATAGAGATCAATATAGATTAGAGGTAAGTCTCTTTATCCATATTCATTTTCAAAACCCAAAATTACATGCAACAGATTTATAATTAAGCAGAAGTGATGATGTTTTTGTACAGCTTACTTAAGTGGATTTGCCATGATGCATTAGAGTAGAAGCTGTAAAACCCCACCAGATGTTGTGCTTCCCCCTGCCCCCACTCTGTGCTGCAATTTGCGTGAGAGTCCTACATTGTAAACAAAACTTGAGGTCAAAGTTTTCTAACCTGAGGATCCATTCTAAAACCATGCTGACTACCCAAGTAACATGTCTTCATTTACAGAGGGGTTGAACAACCCCAGCTAGGAGTAAAATCTGAATTAAACTCGGGGACTTGTGCACCTGAACAGCACGGCAGCCTTGTGTTCCTAAGCTCGCTGAACAAAGTTTTTTGTGTAGCAGCTGCCTTGTAGCCCAGACATTTACATTTCTGTCAGGAATAAAACCAGTTGAGTCACAACACTGAGGCCAATTTTACAAGTGAGCTGCAGCAGAGATCCTGCCCCCGGTGTTGCTGTGCCCCGGATCAATGCCAGCCCTGCCAGGAGGAGCACACAGCCCCCTCAGTGTCCAGGGACAGTCAGCCAGGCAAAACTTGGCACCTCTGCACACCAGCAAAGTGATTGCAAGATTTGCTTCCTGCATTGACAGATTTGAAGCAGGGATTGGAACTCACACTGATCTGTGGAAACAGTTGGTTGAAAGTAGGATTCAGCCTGAGACACAAAAATTACAGATTACATAAAAGTGAATACAAAGCACCTGAGGCTCAAAGAGATAAAAGAGAGCCCCTGAGTCCAAGGCTGGTACCGGCAGGGCTGGGAGGCATTTCACCCTCTTCACTCAGTGAGGTCACGAGAGGACACTGGGCCCATGACTCTCATCCCTCAGCTGGCAGAGCTGAGCCGAGCTGGGCCTTGCAGGTGGGATCTTGTCCTCCTGCACGCAGGGCGGGTTTTGCTGCTGGCTTTGGTGGAGCCAGGCTTTCACAATGCTCCATACTCCACTCACAGTGAAGTCACTGGGGTTATTCATGTGGCAGAGTTACTAGGTGCCCTCACTCACGTTATGCAAAAGGGTAGGCTTGAGCAAGGAGCTATTAAAATCAACATTACACAACAGCTTCCATAGGGAGCTCCTTTTCGCCAATTATTAGCCATGGTTATGAAGTGTGGTGGGTGACTCACAGACCTTGCATTGCCCATCAACAACAGAAGACTTTTGGTGTTAGATAAATGCCTTTAAAGTGTATTCTTTACCATATGTAGCTCACAGTATTTTGAGCACCAGTAGTTGTGATGTGAATCATCTCAATGCACTCAAAGTTTGTTGCTGCTTTGATTTTTTTAAACAAACAGCATGCATGACAGCACTTGGAAAGCACAAGCAATTGCCATCAAGCAATGAAGAATGAGCAGTGATGCTGATGAGACACATCCACTTCACATAGGGGTTTCTAGCAGCCTGGCTTTACAGTGTGCCACACATTCTGCAAGTCGTTGGTGCAGCCCATACAATGAGCACGTAACCCAGGAAAAACTTTCTGCAGTGTATATGCCAAATTATCAGTTCCTACAGTAAAAGGACACAGTTATTTCTCAGTTCAGAGGTCTTCCCCATTTTCAAAGAGCTCTTTAAAAAACTGTCTTAATTTTTGAGTCCTCCATACTATTTATGTATTTATATATAAATATATATTTCTATTTTCATCGATGCAAGCACTTTTAAGGAAAACAATGCACAAGAAAGAAACTTCTTATGAATACTTGTTTCAAACTAAGTGAGTATTTTGAAGAAACACCAGAAAAAAAGAAATGCTTAAAAACATCATTAGCACTTGTAGGCAGCTAATTTTTTTTTTTTTAAACCCTGCCCTTTAGTCTCTTGGATTGATTAATGGAACATTTCTTGTTGTGAATAACTCATTGCCATGGAACAGGATTCCAATCACAGTTGATTATAAATTAACACTCATTTTAATTGATGCAGATAATCATGTCAATGCCACAGCAAATATATTATCAAACATTACATATGGATGCTGTAATATAAACAAGAAGTTGAGAATTTCATTATCTTCCAGTGCATCACTACTAACTAATTCCTAAATTTTTCATCGTTGTTTAGACTGCAGTCAGATTTCACAGAATAATTTGCTGCTTATAAACAGTAGATGCAACTCTTTTCTTAGGTACAATTGCCAACAAAAAGGAGAAAGATTTTCTTTTGCTCACTCAGGGCTTTGCAAAGAAAATGTCTTCCCTGAAATGCCATGATAGGCCATACTTCCCTCCTAACAGGCAAAGAAGGGAGGGCAAAGAACTAACAGAAGAGTGCTAAATAAGCTCCTTTTTTAATATGGAATGAAAGGAAAACGCAGCTGCTGACAGCTCTGCAGGCCACAACCCTTTGCCTCAGTTTCCCCTGCCTGGTGTGAATGCCTGGTAGGGATATAACCCCTTTTTATCCTTCTTTCTTGCTTTTCTCTCTCCAGGGAGTCACACTCACATTTTGTGAGTTAACACAGTCCCAGACTAAGGCAGCACATCCAGGTACCTTATTTTCCAGTCCTCATAGCAAACACTGCCTGGCATATTTTATTTTTTACCATGGTCCTCCTTCCTTTGATTGCTGGACAGCTCGAGCTGCTGCAGGGCTCAGCCAGGGATTTCTGCTCCTTTCACTGGAGCTTTTTAACAGTGGGCTTTAGGTGTGCAAATGAGAGCTACACTTTACAGAGCAGAGCTGCAAACAGAGATTTCATTCCTGAGATACTCTGATCCCCCTCTTCATTCACAGAAATAACTTCAAGGTTTAAAATAAATGTAGACTCATCCTATTGAGCTAAAGTGCTTTGGTGTATATAACAAGATTCTGGCCTCACTTTTATCTTTTTTTTTTTTTGTCAGTGACACATTAAAGGCTCATTTCTGATTAGATTAGACTTGATAGACACTGGTATAAAATCCTCATGTTATTTTAGCATCTCCTGTCATTTCAGGGTTAGAGGAGATCTAACAAGGAACATTATTTAGGGAAGCTCCTCTTAATATGAAACTGAAGTCCTACCCATAACACTTGTTTGTAGACATTGACAGCAAACTACACCATAAGCTTCCCTCTACATATTCTTACCTCATTCTAAGCCCAAACTTGAAGTTGTTGCAATCAAAGCAATCAAAAGCAATCCAGAAAAGGCATTCCTAGCTATACTTGGAAGTTGATCTCTGCCATTAAGAAAATACATAGCAACTCTGTGAAGTGGAAAAGCACACTAAAATCGCCTTAGCATATTATGCAATACATTTACTTTGTATTTAAATATTTCTTTCTAATGGCTATGCTATTTTTTTAACTGGGAAATGAGCTGAAGCCTACATTTTTGAACAGATAATTCAATCCTCAACCCCATTCCAAACCAAACTCAAATAATAATTTTGTAGACACAGAAGATATAGGTAAGGCTGGTCAGTTATTACAGTCATGTCTGCTTTTCCAGAAGTTTCAGTAATTAGTCCCATCTTGAATGAAAACATACATTTTGTTGAATATGAGCAGATTTTTGAATACTCATCTGAAAAAAACCCCAACAACTTCCACCAGCCAATTCTGAATTATAATCTTCCATAAAAGGATTTTATATTTTTCTCCAGAAAAAAAACACAACTTGGTCTTTAACAGCTGAGGTCCATCCTGAGCCTGGTCATAACCATTAGGTAGGGAGGACAATGTATATTTATTTATTCTCCCCACTCTCCTCCCTTATTTTTTGATTGTCAGGTTTAGTCAGGCATAAAAATGAAGCTTTTGTGCAGTCACAATGTCTCGTGATTTTTCATGTAGCACTTAATTTTGTTTGTCTGCAGAAATTGATTGTTAAGTTAGGGTTTGCTCAGATAACAGGACATTTCACTCAGCCATCACATTTTGACATTTGATAAGTAATTAACTAAAGGAAAGAACAGCTGTTAAGAAAATGCTTAGTGACAGCATGTAGATGATTTAAGGCCAATTCAAGAACCACATAAGTCCCATTTAAATATAAAATGTCATGAGATGCACAGTAAAAAATCTGCATGATGTCTTTCCTTTGCAGTCTAACAAAGAATTAGCCTTCATCATCCTGAATAAATGAATGTGCCATCAAATACTCCTGTCATCTAGGATGGGAAGCTTAGAATCCTGTATTCTAAAGATCAACCTTATGACAAATAGTAAACACAAAATACAGTAAGTACTTATAAAAGAAGGAAGCTTACTGGATTTCTTTCTTAAACCTCAGCAGCATTTTCCTTAAGTTTTGTGCCATAATTCTTGTTGTGTTGGTCAGCTAGAATAAAAGATCAGATAGATCAAAGTTGGCATGTTTGAAATAAAAGTGAGTAGGATGCCAAGTATAATCCTATGGACAAGACAGAGAAGAGGAAAAAAGAATGAGCAACAAGGGAAAAGCATGACAGAGGTTGCAGATCACTAAAGAAAGCAGGTTCATGAATGAAAAGAATTCTGAAAAGTCAGCTGTCCAAAGCAGACCACAGTTTTGGCAGGTCTCACATCCACCATTACTGTTACATGCACAGCATATAAACCACACTGATTACTGATTCACCATTCATTTAATGACTACCCATAAAAGCAGATTATTAGTTGTCATAATATAGATGGGAAACAGAGAATTTTGCTTGTCTAAAGATACCTTCTCGAGGCTCTCCTTACCTGGACCTTAGCCACGACACTTAGAATGATATTAATAGATTTCTCTTGGCTCTTGAAGCACTTTGACCTTAGATGGCTGTGGAAGTAGGTAGAGTACGTGCCAGCCTACAAGCTAGTGAGCATCTGTTGCATCCTGCCATTGCAAATACTGCTTCATTGATGGGATTCCAGGACAAGGGTTCAATTGCTGCTGGTTAGTAATAGCTGTAATGTGTGCTTCAAAAGAGGAGTAAGAAAGAAGGTGCAAGCACCTTAATACCACACCCAATAGGCACCAATTGCAACCAGCTTGCAGCAGCCTCCCAGAGAAGTGGCAAGGCTTGTCACAGTTCTCTAACACTCACAGAGACATTTCTATATGCATATTTGGCATATTCAAATATACTGGTCCCCTGAGGGAGATAGGAACAAATCCTTTTAGAGGATGTTTTTACGCCACATGGGAATGGTTTGTAAATTATCCGTCTTCTCCTTCATCAAAGAAAAGGCCAAATGGTCAGGCAAGGTCAAGGGGGAGATTACTTTCGGCTGTTGGGACAAGGAAGAGTAAGGTTTCCTGCTAAACTCAAGTTTCTGGAGTGCTGGGGAAAGCAAGCAGCAGAGCTACTGAGGGAAGACAGCCATGGACATAATCCACAGGCCACGATGCCACTCAAGAGGTGAAACAAACACTGCAGTGAGCAAGCACTACTAAAACAAGTTTCAGAGGCTTGCAGAAGGGGCTGGAGTGCTTGAGGCAGGAGCCTGTCAAGCAAGACAGTCGTAGCTGAATGTCCAAGCTCCAGGCTGTCCCTGCTGCATGGTGGCAGCCTGAGCCCCTGGGGCAGCATCCATCTGACCTCAGCAGCAGCTGCAGGGCTGGCCTGGGTCTACATGGCAGCTTCAGGGACCTGGTGATGCCTTCAGTGATGAGCAGGAGGGAGGGGGAAAAGCATAATCAGACTGGTCTTTGGAGGCCCATGATCCTTCTCACTGAGCTGAGACTTTCTTGAGTAAGAGCTAACAGAAGATTGGGGCCTTAATTTTTAAGTCCAGCAAATTTGACTTGGGGATGATTAAGTACAGGTGATTGGTGAGAAAGGTCTTTTCAGACACAGGACCCCAGAAAGAAATCCCAGGAGCCCTTAATCCTGAGACACAGACCCTTGGGATCATGACCGTTAAAAGACTGTTTTGGAGGGAGGGGTTAATTAAAAGAATATTGGAAATGTTGAAGTGACAAAGAAAAATTCTTACATGTGGAGCAGCTGACATTTAGCAATAGACCTGAGATTGCTTATAGTACAGAGCTTTCTCCTAACAGTTAATACCAGGATAAGGAAAACATCTGGAAAGTAGGACTTGTGTATATTCTGCTATGTTTATAATTCAGAATTAATATAGAACACAGAGCTATTGCTTTTACCAAATCCTTTTACTGACCGTAACTGTATTTTAAGCCATTCTCAGGATGTTGATATGCATTTATGGAATTGAAAAGCCAGCCCCCACACACAGTGGCACTGCACTAGTGCATCAGTTTGTGCCATTATGGTGATGATGATGAAATTTAGAAGGGGAGCAGTTGCTTATGAGATTACTAAGGGTATACCATGAAAAACCTCAGCACAGATGCCATTTATAACTGGTTGTTAGTTTGAGGTCAGACAAGAACATTTCTGGCACAAAACAGCTACACAGCAAAATAAACACAAAGTGCAAATGTGTTCTCCAAATCAGCAGCCAATCCGCTCTAGTTTGTCCATGAAGCACTCCAGATTCAGGCTGAAATTCCAAGGCTACAAGTACAACATTAGAAGTGTTAGAGATAGTTTGCTGCAAATTATTCTATAATAGCAGTATCTGTAACTCATTTAGGAAGTTGCTGTTTACTCAGAACAGCTTTCCTACCAAAATAGGTTGCCTGGCATGGAGCAGTTAATGAGATCCTAAAGGATTTTCAAATAAAAGTTTAGATTTTACTTAAATGAGAACGTCTGTCCCATGATAATTGGTATTAATACAATCCTTTGCTATACTTTCAAACAAACACTGAAGAACTGTAGTGATGCTTATTCATTTCTTAAAAGTACTATTTTATCATAAATAAATATGGCAAGGCATAAATAACTCAGGACAAAAAAACCCTTTTCTCATTTTCATCAGATATCTAGAAATTAGTGGCACCATAAGATTGTTGATCAGCAAGTTGATTTAGCCCAAAAAGGTAAAAGGGCTCTCTGTCTACTGTAAGAAGTACAGCCAAGACCATGGCTGAGCTAGGTATGGCAGGCACAAGGCAGAGCACAAGCACTATCACTGCTGATTCTGGTTTAAAAAAGTATATTAGCAGCTGTAATAAATTGTGCATGTTTCTGTGCTAATCGTTGTATATATGTTTTCCCAGAGTCATTCCCAAGTACATGGAACCTCTCAGCATGCATGTTAATAACTATTCTGTTTATAAATTGTAAGAGGGATGACATAGCTATAGCTCCAGTGCACCCTGTCTTGTAACTCTAAACTTCTCTTAATCAAAGATGACAGATCCTCAGACCTCATAAAAAAACCTCGGAAGGAGCACGTTGTCCTTGAGACATACCTAGTCATGCCAAGCTTGAGGAGGTCCCAAAAATTCAAAAAGGCTTGTTGAGGGAAGCAACACCCACATTTTCATATTTCAGCTGACATCCAGCTGAGTGCTCTCAGCAGTGTTGTTTTCATTTTTTTGTTGTGCTGGGGGAAGAGCAATCTGCCAGGGCTCAGCCTACTCACTGCCTTCTCTCTGCCAAGTTTGTTCCACAGGGAATATGTGGGCAGGGGAGCAGGGCTGCAGTCCAGCCAATCCCTTACATGCCCCTGTCCTCAACAGGCGGCTGCACAGAGGGCACTATGCCACAGACACACCATAATAAGTATCAGGGACTGGTTCTCATCAGACCATATCGATTTTTGAAGCATAGTGAGTCTTTTCAGTTTCAGAGCAAAGACTGCCACTGTGGGCTGTCTGCTTGTAAAGTTAATTAGGAGAAAATGTCCAGTTAATGTTGATATTTTACTTGCTCCATGAATTATCACCTTCCTTTATTTCAAGCAGCCAGCCGGAATCACTTGCTGTTAAACTGATGGTTTTCCTTTTATGGTTTACAGATTTTGTGGCTAATTGTGAAGAAAACCATTTTTGGAATGCCTGGGCAGTACAAGCGTGAATCACAGCAGCAAGCCACTGCTTCTGTCTCCCAACATGTATCATGGAACTATTTTCTTCCATCCCTTTTGTAGTACAGTACATTCTACATAATGAATCATTTTCATGCAGAAATAGAAACAAGTGATGACTATGTTCACTTCACAACAGAGAAGAAAGGACTGGCATCCCATAATTAAATTTCCAGGTTTAGTGGCATTGTAACCAATCGCTGCACACATGGCCTTGAGTGTCAGCTGTAGGGAGGTTAATAGACCCCTAACACATTTCCTAACAAATATGATTTTTTTAAAATGTCAAATTCTGGTCCTTGAGGAAGATCCAAAGTAACACATTGGTATTTAGTGCCATTTTGGATGTTGTAACACTGATAATGCCATACCTAAAAGCAAAATGAAATGCTGCTGTTCACGACACGGAGCTACGTGCCTACCATCCCTCTGAAGGGAATGAGGGGAACAAAGCACCTGGGAATTGGATGTACAATCTACAGCATTCTGGGGTGTGGGAGGTGAGATGTTTGTTCAGGCACTTTGTTCATCTCTCTCCCAGACATGAGCTGCTTGGAGCCAGGAGTTCTCAGGAGTAAAGGGCCAAACCTAACCTAGTAGCCCTGCTGGGAGGCTGGCAATATTTACTCACACTTACTGCCCTCCTAACATGGCTGCTCAGGTTCTCTCCAGTCTGCAGCACTCACCTGCTTGGCATGTGGGCAGGCAATGCCTAATCCTTCCTGCAGAAGATCCCATAGGGATTCCATTAGGTGCCTAGCTCAGCCCACAGCAGGTGTCATTTTGTGGAGCATAGTAATGACTGAAGACTTTGCCATTTTCCAGTGCTCAGCATGGCCCATCATCTGGTTCTGCTGGAAGAAGAGACTGCAGTCACACCTGCATTTTCAACCTAGCAAATTCAGTCAGGTAAACTGAAGACACCAGCTTTCAAATCCCAGTCTCTCTGACTGAAGTGACTGCCCCTTCTGGAATACTCCAGTGGTAGGACAATGTGAGCATTCTACAGTGAGAATACATCAAGCTGCAGGTTTGGGGGCCCTTTAGTTTTTTGCTTTTTTTGCTTTACTGGGAGGAGTGTGACTAGAGGGCTATTCAGTGGGTGCCAAACCCACAGATGGGAATTATAGTTACACAGTTGATATTCCCTGTGCAGTGATAGTTGACAATTTAATAAACAACATACACAATATATTGACTGGAGTAGTAAAATGGAGCTGCCTTGAGCTTGATCTCTTGCAGTAAATCAGGAATTGTATTACAGAGGCCAGAGAAGTCATGCTACTACTGAAGAGATTAGAGTTGGCCTCAATACTGAAAGGGCTGAAGCATTTTAATTTTATGGAATTGTGATTTAAGCAAGAAGGAAATTTTACAGATTTTTTCCTGCCACATGGACATGATATGCATCCAATGCACTCACTCCTGTTTTCAGCAGCAGAAATATTCATCCTTTGGGCTCATCTACAATCTGAATTCATCTTAGCCACACCACCAAAACACACCTCCTTGTCAATCTGGCAGATACTCTTAGTTCTTTTAAACCCTTAGAAGGGAAGAAGTAAAACACTGTTTATCTTGTCTGTTTTTTAGAGGATGGTTAACATATATTGATTTTCCCTATGCACACCAGAAACAACTTTCAAGGCTGAATAGTCACAAAAAGTAACACTAAAGTGTTTTAGTAGCCATCTGCAGATATTTTGGCTGTAAATCCCATAAACATGAGCTGATGAGTTGCCCCTTTTTCAGCAGCCATCTCATTGCAATTAAAATACAATTCCTGCAATACAGTTCTTTGCAAGCTGTGCTTAAAAGACCAATGTCCTGGTGTGCCACAGAGCACAAAAGCCACAGGTCTAAGTCATGGGGGTAACAGGACCTCCCACATCAGCTGAGATGAAGTTGCTATTGATTGTCAGGGTATTAATAGATGAACTTATCACACCTTTTTTGCAACAATTTAAGGAGTTACTATCACCATATTTGTGGTTGCCATGCTCACAGTGATGTCAAGAGAAAGAGCTCTGTGCCTCAACAGCTTCAGTGTCAAGTCTGTTGGTTTAGGTAGAATTTCACTTCACCTGCAGTTTAAAGCAAGAAGCAGGCTCTGGCAATAAAGCAGCTGGGGTGGGGCACACCTCCTGTTCTGCTGGTTTTGCTGTGGAAAGGAGCAACTTCCAAGACTGTCAGGAAGTGGAGGACATAACTCCATAGGCCACCACAGAGCCATCCACTGGATCTCATTTAGCAGTGCCTCTCTGGCAAGTTGGAGTTTATTTAAATAAGGCAGCCCCCCATAGCTCTCTGGATTGCCAGCTCAGCTAGTGCTAAGCTGATTTGAATTACTTCTCATGTGCTCAGGTCACACATAGAGCTCCTATGCCTCAGCAAACACACAGCAATTTATGTACATGTTTTGCATTTCAGATGTCCATGAATATTTTATTGGTGGAAATATTCATTTGCATAGTACTTACTGAAGTGAATTTTTGAGGTCCTTGGGACTGCAGAACAAAACAAACCACCTGGACTGAAAAAGAAGCAATTATAGAGAGTTAAGGCTCTGTTGACGTGGTTTCTGTTTTATCAATAATGTCTACCAGTCTTTACTTTGAAATAACTGGCTGTCGTTATGAGTACACTCAGGCAGTGTAGCCAAATCACTCAGGCAGTGTAGCCAAATTTACTGTAAAATGAAGGACCTGTGTACGTGACGAGGCACAAACAAGCCAGAGTGTTTTTCTTCAAAATGGTTGGATTTTAGATAGCTCTGGTCTGAAAAGATCTGTATGCACAGTGATATCTACCAGGGCTGTGTGTCTGCAGAAGCCTTATTTTCCAGCTGCTGAGTGAGGACAGCCTCTAAAGTAAATTAGTATTTATGTCCCAGTTCAGCAAAGTTCATGCTTGATTTTTAGCATAGGCTTCACCTCTTACTTAAGTTAATCACACACTTAATTGCTTTAATAAATGGGGATGAAATGAAGCATATCCTTAAGAACATACTCTATCAGGACCTACCCCACAGATGGTCGAGACTGAGGGCTTGATCCAGATACCTCTGAAATCAAGAAGCACATAAATGGGAATCACAGGTGTGCTTCAATGTTGTAGCACATAAATCAGTTTTCCTATCCCATAATTTACATCTGATTTACTTGCATGCAAACCTAGGAGCTGGAAGAGAGCTGAGGGGTTAATGCCCTGATATACTGTTAATACCTTGGAAGCAAGTCAGCAGGGACAGCACAATGACAGGACCCTCAAGCTACCAATACTTCCCAGACTTCCACATGACAGAGAAGAACAATATGGTGGAACTGAAGGTAGAGATTGACTCCTGGTTATGGCCCATCCTCTTGCATAGGTATTTTTCAGGGTTCTGTTCTTGCTTAAGCACAGCTCCCCATAAAGCTAATGCTTCACTGATTTTCTAAAGCACTTTTTATAATTAAGTCATTGCATAAAACTGCTCTACTATAATAGAGAATGTTTTGGGGAAAAAAAAAAACACCTTTAAGATGAAAATTAAGACGTACGTCTTCAAACAAAAATAGAAGAATTAAAAATGGCGAATAGCCAAAAACCTCTTTGGTAAGTTAATTCAAATTGAGCTGAGAATGTCAGATTTATCACTGTGGGTAGCTTGACTGAGTGGCTCAAAATTCATATGCCACTTTTGTTTTCATCTCCATATTACTGAGATTGCTGCACTGTGCCAAACAAGTAAGCCTGGAAAAGAATTTCCTTGCTAGGATCTACTTTGAGGATGCAAGTTAGCAGAGGAGATAGACCCTTCCCACGATGAGTGAATTAGAATACACACATACCATGAGCAACAGTAAGGATCTGAAATGGGACTGTTTTCTGCATGGCCACAGGTTCATGTAGGCTGTATTCAGTAGTCTTCTGTAGGTGCCCTGAACAGTCTTCTAAGCTTCACTGAAGAGGAAAATAAAATCTCTGTTCAAGAGGTGAAAAGCCTTTTTGCTGTGTACCTGTCACACTAGACAGTCTCCTGTTTCCTATGCTGTCTCAAGCACAAAGATTCAGGACAGAGTACTGCCCACAGAGATAGACAACTTCTGAACAGTGAAGTTAAAATGAAGTTATCTCACAAGAATGACTGGGGACCCAAAAAGTCAGAATATCTGGAGTTCACCAAACAATTAAACACACCAGCTCTGTATTTTAAATAGAAAATAAGACCAAGAGGAGGGAGGAGCAGCAGTGTCTGTGATTTTCACAAAAACTCAAAAAGTAAAGAAGTAGATTTATTTGGAGATTTCTTGCATCCACAAAAGGGAGACCGGTGGTGAGAACTGAAGAAATAGGACTAATATGAAAAAAAAAAAAAAGTGAACGTTTAACTACAGCACTCAAATGTCTCCCTGGGGGAATTAAAAAAACCCAACCAACCTCCTTCTGTACATGAAAATTGTGAAAACACGAAAGCAAAATATTCTGAGCAATGTATTTGAAATCTCAGATGGTATCCTCCACTTGACTTGGGCCTTTTTTCCTCAAAGAGGAAAGGCAGCTTTTCACTTGCCAATCATCCTAAAGGGGAAATTTCATTGCTGATCTAGTTCATTGCTGATCTAGAACTCCAGCAGACATTACAGGTCATGTTTAGCTACAAAATAACAATTCCTAGAACGTCCACCCTTAAACTCTGAAAATGAGCCACAGCTACTGTTTCTCATCTGTGCATAAATCTTTACCTTGTCTTCACAACACAAGGTGCTGGGATTTCTTCAGGGTGCTTTTAAGCCAGTATGTTGCTAACATTGTCCCTGTCATGCCTCCAGAAACAGGAAGAGAGCACACAGTAGCACTTAGTAGCAAGCTGCAAATTTGTGGTTTACAGATAGATAGACAACCTTCCTCTGCCTTCTCCTTTGAAACTGTGTGTGGGCTTCACTTGTTGACTTGGGCTTCTTGCAGGCAATGGCACATGGCATAACTACCATTAGCACTGGCTGATGGAACAGGTGAGCTTCTTGTGCAGTTTATTCTCTAAAGGAAGATTGGAAATGGAAACTCTTTATTTGTCGCTATTTTAATTAGTGAAAAGCTGATGAAAGCACAAACCAATGTGGCATCCTAATTGTTTCATCAGTGAAATTATAAATAGATTCTTACAAAAATTATTGAAATAGCAAAACAATCCAGAGCTGTGAGAAGCTGACCCAAGCCTCTTGTCTGAACAGGCTAGAGTATTCTTCAGAGTTGTAGTAGATTGGAAGTGAAATTTTGCCTTTTGGGATGATTGGCAAGTTAGAATCTGCCTTTCACCTTTGAAGAAAAAAGGCTCAGCTCAAGTGAGGATACCATTTATATGACTCCTTTCATCCTACTAAACAAACAGTGAATGGATGTAACTCTCAGCATTTTTGGTGAAAACAGGCTGCTTTGGCTTGGTGCAAAAGAGAGGGCTGAAGACATAAACATACACATTTGAATAGAGGATGCATTTCCCCCTTGCTTCTGATAGAAAATGTAATTGCATCAGATGTTCTCTGAAAACTGCCAGTTTGCTTAAGAACGCTCAGCATGTCACCTCAATGACTGCTTGCCTACACTTCAAAGACAGAATGCAAGGAGGTATTTTTCTCTCAAATGCAGATGAGAAATAAGGTCTCAGGCTTGATAATACTTCCAATCTGCTTCACAAGCAAATGACTGATTTTAATTATCTTTCAACTGCTAACATGGAAGCGGACTTCTCTTTAGATAGAGGCGGCCAAGAAAGCAAGGACAATGCATATGAACCCCTTTCCCTGTTTTCCCCAGTTTCATTGCTTGTGTAGTGAGGATTACTTTTTAAGAAGAGAAAAACAGCAAAAGCATTTTTTATATCTCTTCAGTAGCCAAAGAGAATTTATCAGAATCTTGGCAATAACACCCATGTTCAAGTGTAATTTATGCCAGGTAAATGATGAATCTACATCATGGCAATTTAGGGACCTCCAGCTTGGACCACATGAAGATTTCTTCAGGGTATGTGGAGATGGGTCTCCTTAGCTAATGCTTCCTTGGGCAAAGGCAAAACCAGGGAAATTCAAGGGAAAGCAAAAGCTGACAGAGGAGATTACTTTGTAGCATTCCTTCCAAGGCCCAGCAAAGAACCACAAAAGGATTTTAAAGGTTTTAGGGAAGCTACTGCCTGCAGAAACCCCCACAGCATCAATCCAATTATGCTGCTATGCTGGAAGGGGAAAAACTAGCAGAGAGGTGTAACTTCATGATTAGCCTGGGCATCACAGTCCATTTCAAAAATGAAGGAACTTGTCCTGCTGGTAGAATAATGAATCATTAAAACTACAAGAAGAATTGCTAAAGTGCTCCTTTGCTCTTGGCTTTCAGATGAACTTCCAAACTGGCTTTTAATCTGCCTGGTGGGGATGACTTCCTCAGAGAGTCAACAGAAGACAATCCTCTAATACTTTTTATCTTAGCAGCCTTTTAAAGTGCAATGCATGTATAAATAAATGCCATTATTAACTCTATGGAAAAATGCCTAGCATTCTCAGAGTTGAAAATGCAAGTCAATTATGCAGTGTCTTAATTCTAGCATCTTTAAAAAAGGAAAAATTCTAATGACATGTTACATTGCTTTGTGAATCAATTCCAAATTATTGGAAATTGTCACACATCCCCATTCATTAAGAAGCTTTATTTTTAAGCATCTTCAAGACATTTTAGATCAATGTAAAGACTACACTGACCATAGAGCTTTAGAGTAGACCTTCAATTATGATTTTCCTAGTCTGTCTGACTAATTTGGCAGCAATAAAAGACTCTGCATTTCCACTTCAGACACAGGGAGTTTCACAGGTCTTTCAAAGGCCTCAGGTTTAATTAGTCCTTGAAAAACAGTGGTTATTTAATAGGAAAAAAATTATGGTAGTCAGAGTCTTAAAGACCTTAAAAATAGAGGGAACTGTGAAAACCCACAGCCTTCCTGGGGTTGCAAATCTTCTAATGGTTCAGGAATCACAACAGAGTGGGAACATGGGAGAGAGCTGATTCTCTTTTGCCCATTTTATTTCAAGAGTTGTGTATCTTAGCAGGGTGAAAAAACCTCTATTTAGTAAAAAAAAATAAACTACCTGTCACTCCAGAAAGAGACAACTTCTCTGCCATTCCAGACACATTAAAAGCTGGCAAAAATTCCTTCTCTCAAGAGCCATTAGTAGCACTTTTCTGGCTGCCAAAAAGCATGTGCCTTTTAAGAAGGTACCACAGGACCAGGGATGTGCTGTTGTGATGATACAGTCAGCAACTATCCAAATTTCAAGCCTGTCAGACAGAAATACCTGTCTGACCTCTGAGGGATTGCCTTGTCCCAAGGAACCAGGCAGCACAAGATGGTGATACCTAAATGACTTCAGGGAGAGGTACTGAATGGGGAGCTGCTATTGCTTGCTGCTCAGGGTGTCAATACTGATAAAAGTACTGGTTTACTAATAGGGAAGTTTAACTACTGAGCAAGTACATGCCTACCCAAAGGTCTGATCTGCAAGATGAAGATCATGCAATTGGAACAATCTAAATTCTCTATTTCAATCTAAATTCCAATTTTGGGGGCCATTAGAAATGTATAAACCCAGCTACCACCCTTGCCATTTGAGAACACCCTGCAGGAACAAGGCAGGGCTTCCAGCCCTAGAGTGTTGCTATTATGCAGAAAATAGTGGTGGATTCATCTTGCACCAATTATTAGATATTTGCATCAAACTTTTGTCTTCCTCTCATGCTATTCTCCTAATTTTATATTCTTTCATCGCCTTACTTTTCCATCTCCTTGTCTTCACTATAATTTTCTGTTCAGCTCTTCCTGAAGAAGCCAAGTACCAGTGTGCAGTCACTGCAGAACACTGCATGACATCCTGTTTGAATGGCAAGATCTTGGAGCAGGAACTATCTGCTACTCTGCAGACACAGGAAAAAGCAGACCCATTCTTCAACAGCTTGAAGCTGAAACTCTCAATAATGTCATCAGGAGCTATTGTGTCACATCACCCAAGTTGTGCAGGGAATACACCCCATCTTCAGGCTATTACTGCTTAAGTCATCTTTACTAAATCTTCTTTGTCAAAGGTGTCCCAGTTGATCTTTGCACAATCTCTTGAACTGTATCTCAGGACTCTCAAGTTCAGGACACTGAAATAAATGCTCTCTTCTCCACAGTTCATATTTGAAAACACATAGGAATTATTCTTCTAAGGAGCAGGTAGAAGGGAATCAACCATTTCAATATGCTATTTTACATCATTTAAAGATGACACTTGACATCAGCCTTGCCCTTAGAGGATACTGGACAACTAAGGTCCTCATGGCTACTCCAGTAATTTCTGTATTTTCTTCACAAACTTAGTGTAAGTCCTAAAACTCCTTTTTTAGTGTGTACTCAGCTATCAACAACTGAATTCTTCAAAAACAGAATAAATAGATAACCTGACAAGCCATCTATTCGTGTAGGAGACAACTTTTTTTCCAAAGCCAGAAACTGGAGCAGATATAAGCTAGTTCTCCTCATTCCAATCACAAACATGTACTAAATTATAAAGGGAGTTATAAATAGAAAAGAGAACTCTCAAATTCTCCATCATCTCTTTCTCCATCCCAAAGACAATTCAACCTCCTTTTCAAGGTTCTGTGAAGCATAGGTATAAAATGTAGTACACAAATTTCAGAATTGTCCCTTTGGTTAAGATGACATTTTTTTCTTTAAACTCACATTGCATGCCCCAGAATATCAATATACATTGCCATCTCAAATACCTACTATTCTCATTGGTAAAAAAAGATTACTTTTCAAGACTCAATTTTACAGAAGTTTTGCAGAGCTGAATGCTTTTAACTGAGAAGTCTGATTTAAAAAACTGAGTTAAACTTCCTTAATTGTCTATTGCGGCATGAAGACTTCCATAGAAAAGCCATTTCTAAAAGCAGTACTCGAAGGAGAAATTTTCAGGTCTCTAGTATTTCCCACCCACCACCACTGGAAATGGCCAGCAAGGAGATTATGGGAACTCCTCTTAGTTGCTCAACAGTTAGCAAACCAGTTTTTCTCTAAACTGGCCTGAGTCCAATTGACACAGTATAGTCCCAGAAGTGACACACACAACTGCAGGAAAGCAGTAAATGTATTACTCATGGTGCCCAGGTGGTTGGTGAACAATCTCCAAGAGTGGCCCACTCTGCTAGAGCAGCAGACATGGCTGCCTGAGCCCCGAGAGCCCAGAACACCCAGGGTGCATTGCCTGCAGCGGGGCCAGCAGCAGCACTCCTGCATCACCTGCTTGTCTACCTTCTAAGCTATAGTATCACCCAAATAATAAGACTGATCTGATTAGCAGGCCTTAATCCTCACTAACCTTCTCCTTTAGCCATTAGCTATCATTAATTTATTAAATGTTATCCTCACAGGCTGCAAATTGTCCAGCTACCACAATTACTCATCCAGCCATGCATTTCCCCCATCAAAACTCCACAGCCACAAGTGATTATGAGCAGGTTTTTCAGGATGGCTCACCTACAACCCTGAGGTAGTGTCTTACTCCTGCCTGGTGATTCCTAAAGCTACTAGGGTGAGTTAGAGACCAACTCTAAAACTTACCAGGCTGTGCCATGCAACTGTGGATGCTCTTTCACTGGAAGGGTCACCAGATGAAGGTAGGGTTGGACACAACAGTTAAGCCCAGGAAGCTAGCAGGAGCACTTCTGGGAATCATTTAGCTTGGCACAAACCTCTTGAGATCACCTAGCCCAACTCCCTGCTCAAAGCAGGAGCTGCTGGAGACACTTGCCCAGCATGTCATCAGCTGGGTTTTGAATCTGCACAGATTCCACATCTGTGTTTTACCCCTTACTGTAAAAGAAGTCATTTGTCCTGTTCAAAGAGAGTATTTTCAAATCTATGCCCATCTCCCCTTGTCAGTGGTGCTACTAAGATTAATCTGGCTGTCTTCATTCCCTCCTCTCAGAGATCACTAGGATATCCCCCTAGGCCTACACAGGGAGGCATCTTCGGGCCTAAGATCTCCCACCTCCATGTTCAGCTTGGACTAAAACACCACCAGCTGTTTTACTGCAGTGCTGTGCCACAAAGGCTTTTGTTTGAGCTGGAACAGAACATGAGAACCTCCACACTATTTGACAGGATGATGGATAGTCTCTTGTAAAGCTATCAGAAACTGAACTTGAAATGTCAGAGTGTTCCTACACACACACACACAAACATCCAGAAACTGCCTAGTGACCCAAGGCCTGTTTCACAATTGCAAAAGCACCTGCAAGTGCACCTCAGCCAAAAGGTTCATGACCCATGCCATTAGCTTCCACCACACTTGACTTACTCTGTTCTCACAAGACCTTCTTCCATTAGCATAAAGTACTGAAATCTACCACTCCCATCCTGCAGGTAATTAAGTAAACAGGGCTGTAAGACTTCAATTACTGACCTACAAATCAGGTATTTCATTTACATAACAGCAACATGGACACTCACCCTAAACAAAACCAGAAGCTTTAATTCCTGACGCTAGAACACCCCAAGCTAAATGGCAAGCTAAAATGACTGTAAATAAAAGTGGCCTTCTCACACATTCATCTTGACAAAGGCCATTCTCTTGGCTAAGGCAGTCTTTCATCATCCTTGTGAGTCCCCCTTCTAACTCAGAATGTTGGGATATTGTGATATTCCATTGGAGAAGATCTTCCCCTTTTCATCTTAGATGTTTCTATGTGCATACTGAGCTGTAGCAGAAGACTGAATGGGTTAAGTGTGATTCCCAACCCACTGAAAATCAAGGCACCAGATCAGCTAAACCAAAAATTCTTGTCAGATCCCTGTTTGCATTACTTACCTATAAAAATGAGACATCCAATACTCCAGCAATTCAGAATCTCAGGTGGTTGTTCTGATGCTTCTGGAAAACTTTCTTCAGCCTGTGCCATCCTAAGTATGTCTTGCCCCAAGCTCTTAGAAGCACAGGATGAAGACAGGGTAGGAAGTGTCAGTTTGATAACTTACTTTCTAGAAGGCAAATCCTAACTGCTAGGAAATTTAGAAAAACTGCATAAGCTTCCTGAATCAGTGCCAGCACACAAACAGCAGTTCTAAGGAATTCCAATGCTGGCTATCAAAACACTTTTGACAAGCCTTCTCTGGAAAATCAATAGAGCTGTTCAGAGTCCTCAGAGAGCAGAGCTTTAAGATCAGTGACCATAAACACTTGATTAAGTGCTCCTGAATTTGGATTGAACAGCTGTCCTAATTTTAGATGCTCACTGCATTTATAAATACATCAAAGATGATTGGAACAGTTTTAAAAATTAGATAACTGCTGAGCAGGGAGCACTGCATGGTACCCAGAGGCAGGGGCCAATGCTTTGTTTAAAGGCCAGCAGAACCCCAGACAAGATAACCATACTGCACATGTACAGTCAAGGCAGTTGTTGCCAGCAGAGTAGAGAAGCAATGGGCACGAGCAGCCTCTGGCATTCTTTTGAGTTCTTGGATTCATCCTTGGTAGAAACCAGGTTTGTCTTCCACTTTAATAAAAATTAAACCTTGACAGAAAACTAGTGCTAGAAGCACAGTCATGCTCAATAACAAACAAGGAAGAGAATGTTTTCCTTCTGTACTTTGAGCTGACTGCATTCTGAATGGCAACTCAGACATGGCAGTTTCAGAAAAGCCCAAGTGTGAGACTAAGTTACCCCAATGTAGCAACTGACAGGGAATAAACTCCAAAATAATTAAAAGAAAGCAAACAGGTTTAGTTGTCCGAACAAGGAATTTTAATTTTAGGTCAACTATTGAACTAGGTCAACATCCAGTTCACAATGTCTACAGATAGTGGGCATAGCCAGTCACTACGGTAAGTTTATTGAAGCACCAAGCTCCACACAAGACTGTAAAATACATTTTAAACTACTAGTAAGAAAGCTTCTTCAAGTCAACAATACTATTAAGGGCCAGAGTTTAAGGACTAAGTTTTCACCTTCCAAGCTATTTTAAGACAGCCAATCCATTGCATAAGCAAACCAAACTGCTACATACTGAAACACAGAGCAGCAACTGCATTGAACAATTCCTGTAAATAATTCAAGGATACATTGAAACAGTATGGGTAAATTGTAATTTTTTATTGGAAAACAAATATACAACTTGGAATGGATTTGAGGCAAATCGTGCCATAAGCAGATTTTTTTGAAAATAAGTGGCTAAACAAAGTTTAAAAAGCATAGTAACAAGAGGAGAAAATGTTTTCTGGCACAGGACCAGCAGTACAAAAAAACTTGTGTACGAGTACCTGGATAAATCACCCGTTTTGCATTAGTGCAACTTAAGTTTCATATTGTTGACTGTCAATCGTCTACAACGTTAAGACTCCACATTTCAACAACATGTTACAGGTATGGCCACAAACAAGTTACTGTGAAGTAAGCTAGGAGAATGACTTTTACAGTGCATTAGCCACATGATATATGCTATTCACATCATTCTATCCTGCAGGTAAACTGCAAGAGTCCTTATCCTCCCATCACAGAAAGGGGTAAAAACTCCTATAGGAAAAACTCCTACGTACTCGAGAACTAGAACCAGCATGTTGCTTGAGCCAAGGATCAGCTAATGCACGGTAAACCCTGGCTTACTTTATGTAACTTGTCACACTAGTCATACCTAAGTTTCCTAGAGAAAGCTACTTTTTTAATAGACAATCCAGATGTTCCCTCAGTTAACCAACTTCATCTAACTTTAGATGTGCAGAAGGGCTTAAATATCCAGAGTAAGCCACATGCAACATTTGTTACTTAGATCAATTTTCCAAAAATCAGAACAATGACAGTAAGATAAAGGAGAAAAACATGGAGGAATGGCCTTCTAATTACTATACATGCATAATCTTTTGACAGTAAGGGAAAAACCTTTTACAGATAAGTTACAAACAGAGAAAAGGCAAATAAACAATTTTGTACAAGAAATTTAACACATTCTGTACAACGTCTTCACTTCGCTGTCATCATTTGTACAAACTCTGTAAAAGGAAAGAGTTGCATAGGTTATTTGAAGGAAAAAAATCTGAATTGCAAGATCTGAGAAGCGGCCTTACTAGTGCTGAACATTGATTCAAAACTGCATTTTCAGTTACATTCAAAAAAGCATCTTCAAGACAGTCCTCTTTTTCAGTAATCACACCTAAACTTCTCCTATTTTTAATGGCAAAAGGCCTTTATTTTTTCATAAGAGTTGGTCCATCAGTAAACTGGATAACAGCCTTACTTCCAAGACAAAACATTAGAGGGTCCTATGCCCACAGACTCTCAGATGGGGACAAAATATCCAAGAATGACTAAAAGATCCCTACAAATCACACTGAAATGACAATCAACTAAGTAACTGTACAGGCAGACTTTGTGTTGGTTTGAACTTTTATTTT
This sequence comes from Ammospiza caudacuta, assembly GCF_027887145.1. Classification (NCBI taxonomy): domain Eukaryota; kingdom Metazoa; phylum Chordata; class Aves; order Passeriformes; family Passerellidae; genus Ammospiza; species Ammospiza caudacuta. The sequence goes on from NC_080595.1 coordinate 31,385,991, forward strand.
CCAGAGCAGAATAGTTAAGTATTTTATTTTGCCTGGCTGGCTTTAAGCAACTGATTCAATGCTTAGTCATAAACCATTTCAAGTTAGAACCCACAAAATAGGATTCTACATTCATCTTGCTGAACCATAGTTTCAGGTACAATAATGACAGGAAACCCAGAACCTAAAAGGAGTTAACTGGTTGCTCAAGTTTTGAAAGAGCAACTGGAAACAATTGGGACACAGACACTCTCCAGTGCCAGTCTCTGAACAGCCTACTCAAACAGTGATGAAGCAGCAGCCTTGTACATAAAAGTTACTTTTCACTTACAGATGTCTGTGTACCCTTAGGCCACAATGAAAAAGGCCTTAAAGGGAAGGCATATCTAGACCTCAGAAATAGCACAGATTATCTGAAAGTACCCTAGATGTTTTCTCTAACATATTAAAAAGTCAAGCTTAGTGTGTCTCAGCTGCAAACAACTGTCTAAAGGAACTCCTGCTTGCATGACTTCATTTACAGTTCAGTATCAGGAAGAAAGGAAGAAATAGAAATTACTGTTGTAGCTGATTTACATGAAATAAATGTATTTAAAGTATCTTCTGAAGGTCTTGAAATTTCTGTATATTTTAGAGGCTTTCCCCATTTGATCAGCAAGTAATTTTAAAAGCATTGAGGACAAATGAGTGACATCCCACAGCCAGGTCAACATGCATTAGTTAACAGTATGAACAGCACATGAACATCTCTTGACAACTTTTGCTTATTCTAATGGTCATTAGACATCATTAGATTTACAAAGTCAATTCTTACCCTGTACAACCAAATAGCCCTTTTTTGCTTTTGGCACAAAGGCAGCAATAACACTTAAACTCATTGAGAGGTACACAATGTACATACTAATTGAAGATTAGCTAAAAGGAACACTGTGTGTTCAGATGAACTTGTCTGAACACTGCCCTATTTAAACTTGGTGTGGCTAACAGCACCCGCACAAGAACAAGCATGACAAGTGCTACACCAAAAGAAACAATTAACAACTCCTTACCTTCATAGTTTACTTGACCATCACCATCAATGTCTGCTTCCCTAATCATTTCATCAACTTCTTCATCTGTTAGCTTCTCCCCCAGATTTGTCATCACATGGCGGAGTTCTGCAGCACTAATGTAACCATTACCATCCTGGGAGGAGAAAAAGGAACACTGGAATAGACTTGCCTAAGGCCTAATGACTTAACTATAACTTAAGAACATTGCAGAGCAAATTGAGCATTAAGAAGGTAACACAGCCCTAAGCACCAGCATTTGCTCAAGGTAGTGAGAGCTGTAAGCTCTTCAGCACTGTCCAATGTCTTTGGGCACTGTAAGCTTATAGCCTTTGACTGTCCTATTCTGACATTTTTATACCATGAACAATGCAATCACCCCCTTTTGCAACTTCTTAGGTGATGGGTGCCTACTAAATCACATGACTGTGGTTCAAGTGGTGATTTCTTAGAGCAGAAGCTACTTATCTGATGTGCCTGTTTCATGGGAGTCCAGCATAAAGCCAAGGACTTCAGAGATGACTTGTACATATCCCAGTACTAGTTGGGACACTGAATATTGAAGTACTGGTGTACACTAACTCAACTGATGTATTCCTTCCCACACCCCAAGGCACTTCACATCATGTTTTCAGTTCCAAGGTGCATCTTAAGTAAGCTGAGTAACTTTAGATTCTTTTAGCAATTTACTTAGCAAAGACTACAACATTAACATAAAAGACTTACAACATTAACATTTTAAATACTTAAAACAATCTCCTGCCAGTCATCTGGAAGTATTTCAGTATCACAGCAAGCAGTACTTAAAATTGTGTCACTTATTTTACTATCCTGACAGCTCATCTGACTTTCCCATACCACCACAGTAGGCTGAGCTTTAGGGTGACTGGCCAGCCTAGAGGCTCTGTGACACGAGAGTACCCCTCAGATCTGTGAGAAAGCACGTTACAAGCACACCAAGTTTTCTTAACAGGAATGTTCCAGGTAAACATTACTGTACCTTGTCAAAGACACGGAACGCTTCTCTAATTTCTTCTTCACTATCTGTATCTTTCATTTTTCTTGCCATCATTGTCAGAAACTCTGGAAAGTCAATTGTGCCATTGCCTGAAAGGTTGAAAAATCTTTGTTAGAAAAATATGGTTTAGGCACTTTACTAAATTACTTATCAGTAAAGTTCTTACCATCAGCATCTACTTCATTGATCATATCCTGTAGCTCTGCTTCTGTGGGGTTTTGACCAAGTGATCTCATCACTGTCCCCAACTCCTTTGTAGTTATAGTACCATCACCATCCTTGTCAAATAGTGAAAAAGCTTCTTTGAATTCTGTACAGAACAAAAAAAAAAGTTAATCCCTTAAACTTTGAAATGTTAACAATAAAAAAATTCACTGCTACTGATTGCTGCAAGTTACAAAATTTGATTTCAATCTTCTAAGAAAATTTTTGTATACTGCTCAGCCGGCTGTAATTGCAATGGCAATATGGCAACATCAGCATCTGAAAACACACCCACCAGTCTACTGATGAACCGCATGTTGACCTAAATTAGGATGGAAGGTCATCCATTTCCAAAAGACTCAGATGTTTGTTACTGTCTATCTTGAATAAGGGCTCCTAATATGGCGCTGAAATAGCTGTCTGCAACTACAGTGATCCGCATCCTTGGTAGGAATGGCATCTCAAAATAAAACAATATGGAATTGCCACGAGAAAATTGAAAATGGTACTTTAAAGGTACATATGCCACAGCTTAATAGCACTTTATTACTGATAGAGGACATGAGTCAACGGAAAAAGGTATTATCTGACCAAACTACACCCAAGTTTCTCAATATAAGCCACTTCCGCTGGGCACAGATGTCTGAACATTGTATGCTACCACAATGGTTCAAAGAAGAAAGCCACTGGAGTGTTCATGCTGAAAGGCTGCTCACAAAACTGCTCCAGCCCTACTGTATCCTGAAACAGCTTCCACAGAAATGTTTCTGACTGGTCCTAAGACTGCTTTGCTGTGTTTTGACACCATCTCTTAACCCCCTACACCATGGCTGTACTGTGGCCAGGAATATTAATACAAGCATAACATGTTTAATTGTCCAGTCCAAAAATGGAGTTGGTTTTCATCCATGCCATCTGTCTTTGGCCACACACCTCAAACCAGCTCACTGGACTGCGCAAGCTCGCACACACGGCAGTTAAGCAAGAGCATCTTGTCCATTCCCTTGCAGACTTCAGATCCCTTCCCAGCTTTCCAGCCATCTCAGAGATCATGGCTCTGGACAGCCTGTCAGCTCAAGGGTACTCCTGCATCAGAAGTATTTCCAATTATTGTTTTTTTCAACATTTCCATGCAGCCAGCTTTCCAGATGGTGGGTTTCCCAGACCAGAATCAGTCACAGCAAAAGTTGTGTTTTCACATGACCTGATGAAGCCTTTACTTCATACTCTGAAACTCTTGAGGTGAGTACAAGCTGGCAAGTATTAAAAATTCAACTATAAAGATAAGGTTTTTATAGTTCATGAATACAGCTACAACACCAGAGTCACACAGTCAAATCCCACAGAGGGGAAAAACCCCACTACTCTTCTACATTTAAGTCTCAAGTGTCCCAAGAGCCAACCCCCACTGTTTAGCGCAACAGAATCAGAGCAAGGCTACCACAGGACCAGCAGAAACAGTTTCAAGCCAGTATGTAAAAATCACAAAGCAGAAACAAGTAGATACAACCTATGCCTGGAATTTCTTCCAAATGGTCTCTGGGGGGCTAGTTTCAGTTATCTTGGAGGCAACAGATTTCTTAGGGCTAAGGTCCTACACCAGGGAAGAAAATGCTTTTGGGTCAATCCTAGTAGACATTCACAGTCTATCATGGAAGAACCTCCAAAGGGGAAAGTTGCATCCTCATGAAGAGTCAAGTGCTCAAGTGTTATTCAAAACATTTAGCTGTTAACCACTTCATCCCTTCATGTGAAAGGCAACCACCACTAACCCAACATAAAGCACATTTCACAGTACTGCAGTGACTCTGCTTAGAAAGGGCAATGCTTCATTCGTATAAAAATTTCAAAGACTTGCTTTCTGTAAGATGCATACACCATTTTAGTGGTGTATTATCAACACTTGGAAGGAACAATTCCAAGGGCAACTCTACCCTTCTTTTACTCCAAGTTGCAATAGGTTAAGAAGCAACCAGCTAAAAATCATAAAGAAAATAAAGCAAGTTGAAGATGAACAGCCTATTCCTGCTTGAAATGCTGAATCAAGTCAAGAATACCACTAGAATACCTCTCTAACCACTTCCAGGAACCACCTCCAGTGATTAGAACAAAGGAGTGACAACATACACAGATGCAGTTAGACTAGAACAAGAACAACCTGGCATAGCTTTGGAGGATTTGCAGCCATGGCTAGTGAAGGCACCTATGAAACACTGAAGTTTAGTGAGCAACTCAATTCTGACATCCTGCAACATAAGGTTATAAAACATACCAGGCACACTTAAACACCATGATTCCATATAGCATGTAAAGCAAATCCTCTTTATTCCACCAAACTGGCAAATGAAAAGTCTCTGCTAAGGCTACAAGGTCTCAGCCTTTCCACCCTTCCGAAAAGCATCCTGAGATAAAGACTGCTTCCAGGCCCCATGAAAGACATGCTAATCCAACAATGTGAACTCTAAGAACCCAGCTCAGAATGTTCTTTTAACCAGCCATAAGTTCTGAGGCATCTGTGCACCACATCACCTTTCCAAATGAAGTGACAGCCTTCAGTGACCTAATATGTTCAGTGAACCAGGACTACCATATCCACTGCTACACAATTTAGCCAGCTATGTCTGGAACTTTCATAGCAGAATGTCAATTGTTCTCTTCACAGCTAGCAGGACCTCAACACTTCAACATGTCTGTTTCTACTATGACAAATTTTAAATCCCTGTTGTGGCCAAATCCCCAGCAGAGAACCACAGCACACCGAAGGAACAAGGCAGTGAACACCATACATAGGCCTGCTTGCACACAGAGCCCATTCAGAACTCTGGACTCCAGGGGAAGGACAGCTCACTTGACCAGCTGGCTTTGGGACAAAAGCATCTTCAGGCTGCTCTGCCACCTGACCACCCAGGTAGTCCTGACCCCATTACCTCTGTAATACAACACTTATCCAAAGGGAGAGCCACTTGACTTAGCAACTTCAATTCTTGCTGAATGAAACTGCAGCCACTATTACCATTCTGTAGCTACTTGGCTTTCAGTATCGGTCTTTCATATAAACACAATCTGGAAAGGTTTTCACCCCTACCTACACTGACAAGAAGCTTCAGTGCTATTTGATCAGCATATTCCACAGGAAATGCCATCTGGAACCTTAAACAACTGTACTGTGATGCTTCACAGCAGAGGGGGAAGGATTTAAGTCCTGGGGAAGTGGCTGCTTTAAGTACTCTGGTTTTCTGTCTTAGGAATGGCAATACAATGTCACCTCTGCCTTGCAGTACCATTTCCTATGTCTGCCTCCAAACCAAACGCTACGGATCCCCAGGGAAGCTCAGTCAGAATGGTGGTGGCTCAAGTTCTTGTAGCCAGTCTCTGTGTAACACTTAAACTGTGTCTTTAAGAGTTTTCCCATGCAAGACCAGATGCAACCTCTCCTAAGCAGTGCTGAGAATGATTCCTTCACACACCACCAGTGGGCTTATGTCTTCACAACCAAGGTTCATGGTTTACTTGCAAATACATTTGCCTAACAAAACATCACAGCTGCCCAGAAAGTGGCAGGCCTTTTTATATTGGCCACTAAGATATACTTTTAATCCTTCCATGCAGTTGAAAGCCTCTGGTCCTGTATGACAGACTCATCAATATCTACTTTTGCCTCAGAGGAGTACATGATCATTACTGAATACATAAAGTTGACGCTAATCCCAAGGTAGTGTTAATAAGCTTCCTGATTATATTCCATAATTAGCTACATCAACTAATAAGGCTTTGACAATTAACAACTAGAACAATGAACCATTATTGGAAAGACAGCAGCGACAACTGATAAAGCCTGCTCTAAACTAAACTGATCACAAAACCCTTATGCTATGTAGGCCAGCTCCCAAAAAAAAAACCAACCCGAAGTTGAACTAAATTTGGCTTGTGCTTACTTGTAAGACACTACCATGGCAACAAGTAAATAGACTAAGGACTTTCCACAAAACCATAATTAGTCTCCTTTGAGTAAAAGCAGGCTTCTAAAGACTAAAAGCTACAGAAGAATGTTCTTAACACTTCAGATTTGGCAATTATGGCAAAAACAAACCAGCTCATAATGACACTTCTGTTTAATACAGTGTCTTCAAGAGCTGCACCATAACTAAATAGTAGAATCTCAGAGGCTGTTCTTCATATGCCTGACCTGGTACTATCAGCTCAGCAGAACCCAACATCCTCTAAAGTAATTTCACAGGACAGTTATGCACACCAAGACTTTCCAGTATTAACACTATACACTTGTCAGATCAAAATCATGACATTCTTGAACATGTGTGGCAAAGCTGAATTCTGTATTACCAGCTTTAAGTTCCATCTATTACTGAAGTTAAGATCAGTCTGCTGAGAGCAATGGGACCAATAAGTTTGTGCAGCCTGCATGGGTAGGACACAATAACCACAAGTTGTTGCCATCAGTAAATGGCTGCCAGTGCACATAACCTGTTTCTAGGGGGCCAATACCAAGATATAACAGATGCATATTTATTTAAGCATTACAGAGCAAGTGCCAGACCATCAGAGCAGCACACACAACACTTGTGTCCAAGTACACAATACAGTTCCAAATATGGAATATCAAGAGTTGTCATCATGAAGCCAGTCTCTGCTGTCATCAACAAGAGCCACTCAAACATCTCTGCTGACAGGAGACAGCAAAGTAAATTATTTTTGCCTTCTGTTAAAAAAGCACTGCAGATTCCAAGCCTTCACCAGATCTGTTGTCATCCCCTGTGCCCCACTCCCCCTTTCAGTCTGCAATTGGGACAATTTTGTAGTCATGAGAGAATAATCACCAGTTTACTAGCCAGAAAAGCTGTGAGGATTGTTTAACTATATTAACTACAGAACTAGAACTCATTATATCCATGGTGCTTTTACAGTAGATAAGCCTTTAAAAATTAGGTGACAAGTTAAAACATTCCACCATAATACTTTAGTATCTAAGAAAGCTAACTATCTTGTGTAACACAGACTGTCACTGGATTAGGAGATGTGCCAGGTCAAGTAGGAGTAACAATACCACACAAAAACCTCACCTGCAATCTGCTCTTCTGTCAGTTGATCAGCCTGCAATAAAGAGAATATGATTAGAGTTGGAGCAAAAGTTCAAGGCAAAATAAGACAGACTTGTAGAGGCCTCTGAGTATGATAACTGCTCTTCAGGACTGATTTGTAACATTCTAGAATAGTTCTAATAAAGCTCAAAAGTCATCAGGATTGCTTGCTAAGTAGAACTGGCAGCCTTTTATCCTCTCCAGACCCTGCAATACCCCATACACTCGAGTAATAGATTACCACGTGTACCACTCAATCAATAATCCAAGCAGTGCCAGCAAGATCAAGGCACACAGGTCCCTTTAGAACCACAGACTGGTTTGAAAAACTCATTTACACAGCACACTACCAGCTTCAGCTTCAACACAAAACACTTCAGGTCTCAGTAAGGCAATAGTAACCTCCAAGTGCAAATTTTAAGGCAGATCAGCTAAATCAGAAAAACATACTCTTTAACAGAATTAAACCATCCCCTGATTTACATGAAACTTCATGTCCAAGACCTGGCTGTAAAAGACAAGCCACCAGCTTCAGTCCAAATGGGTCATTTCAGTGGCATACAGCCTGTCTACACTTTTTTTAGCCCATTGACTGCACTGACTCAGTTAACATTAGGTAACATGGACAACAGAGAAAGGTTCTGCAGTCTAAGACAATTTCTGCATCAGTTGGGTAAGCTCCAGTGTATACCTCATTCTCCTCTCTCACCAGTTTTGAATTCATTAGATTTGATAGCAATGAAAACCACCAATCTTCCAGGCCAAACCCAAAATGAACTTTGCTCTTGAAAGAACATAACGTTTGAGGACTGTAGAAATGCTCTCCCTAGGTTCTCAAACCAGATGATTCTTCAAATTCCGGATAGCTTGAGTGGAGTTGCAGTAACACCTCCTCCTAAGGGAAACTTCCTGAGCTCTTTACTGAAGCATAAAAAATACAGATAAGACATATTCACTGCTGAAATACACCACTGCTTTTGCAGCTTCTTTCCTGTTGTGACCATTTAAGCAGCAACTTTTTTATAATTACTGCAATATTGACTGAAAAATCATAACTGTGCCCACCAAATCCTCACTCCACATTAGCATCTGTCAGGGGAAGACTTAGAAAAATGTATTTACAATACCTGTCAATTTTTACTTTGCCAATTTCAATTACATTTTTATGCTGCATGGGAACATGTAACTTACCAGCTGCTGGTGATTCTTCCTGTAACAGAAGTGAAGGTGGCTGCTTGAGCAGTGGTACAAATGCTGAACTGCTCACAAAGCCCTCTGTGCACACAGTACAGCAACAGCCCAAGGTAAGGCCACACTCAGGCTGGGGCTCACCTACTCTAAGAACCAAGACCACGCTACTGAGGAACTCCTGCAGCAGCAGACAATGGGAATTGGCAGCCACAGATTCATCTCTGCTGCAGGAATATTCCCATGCAGGTTCCACCTTTTGTTAAAAAAGACTGGCATGGCAGCAGTACTGCTGAGAACAGAACCAATTCAAAACCAAGCCTTGGGATGGAAGTGTTCTGCTGGTCACTTAGCAGAAGCCTAACAGATTTTCACCTGGCTACAGAGTATCATTAACACAGACTCATACCTTTGCATGCTATTTACATTTTTATTGTTTGAGTGAAGAGAATGATGTGCTACATTTCGATAAGATATTTATATCCATTGAAAACTGTAGATCAGATTTAAGCAGTAAGAACCCAGTTAATTTATTTAGGTCAATACTTATGGGTTACCAGGTTGAGTCACATACTGTTTTATATAAACAATTTTATACGGAGACATGACATAGCAGTATGTAAGTTGTTATGCATTCCCAAACTCTTTCTTCTTTATAAACTCTTCCAGCAATTTAAGACCCCTAACCAGGAATTTGGATGAGCTCTGACAATACCTGTAAGAGGTGCAGTGCTTGAGAAGAGCACAAAGCTTATTAGAAGGCACAGGTATGAAGCAGTTGAAAGATAAGCGGGGAGGTGGGGCAAGGTTGAACAAACACCATCTGTACTCTGCAGTGCCGGGCTCTGCAGGCGCTGCTGCGCAACAGCAGTAAAAGGCGGGGCCAGCGAGCCTGCCAGCTCCCAGCCTCCCGTGCCACCCAGGTGGAGGGGAGCAGCCTGGAGCCCTGCCTGCCGCTTCCCGGGCACCGCGGCCTTCCTACAGGGGCCTCCCGGAGCTCTCCATGACGGTGCAGCACACGCGTGACAGCGCGCTCACCTTCCCCGTGCTGTCAAACGCCGGCTGTGAGGCGCCCACGCTGGAGCTCTGACATGCCCTTACTGCGGCCGAGAGCCACCCGAAACCCCCATTTGATGCCATCGCAGCTCTGACGTGGCTTTCTGCGATTCACGTTGCAGCACCTGAATTTTCATCGCAACAGCCCCCATTCCCCAAGCCGCAGGCTGTGCGGAGGGCCCGACAAAGGAGCCAAAGCTCCCGGGAAAGCAGGGGAGCCGCTGTGCCGTGTGCGCGGCCGTTCTGTGGCACACGCAGCCTCTAGAGGTGGAGTTCCCTTACAGCCGCTATGGCTGCGGCGCAGTCACAGGGCGGGAGCGCCTTCCTCCACAGCGCTGCCCAGGGCACAGCTACAGCAAGCGGCGACACCGCTTCCCTCCGAGACCCGGCTCCTCGCTGCGCTTCGCAGGCGCACCTGAGGGGACAACTCTGCTCTGGCAGGACTGACTTAAGAACAACAACCGGACCAGACTATATGGACTAAAATCAGGTTTATGTAGGTTAGCTTGTTTTGGGAACAAATCATTCTGTCTTATCTCGTATGGGCAACACTGAACAGTCACAGGCTGAGCCAGTCTGGTCTGTCGGGATGAACTATAACCACAGTCAAAGTGTCACTGTGTCTCCTGGACACACCCATTTTTTACACGGACCTTACTTGAAGATACTCCATTTTTGGTTCTGCACAGATGATGACTAAATGCAGTAAGTCTTTTGTTACTACATTCATTGCCGGTTTTTCCCCCCTGCTTTATGGATGGTTTGCTGTGTAAGTTCACAATTCAAGCTAAAGAATAAATTCAGGCTTCTATTCACCAAATCTCTTTACCCGGAGACAGCATTTCAAAAACCCTTAAATTTTAAGTAGCCATCGTTCACATGAAACGTGATGAGCTGACAGTCATTTGATTCCTCAGAAGAATATAATGAATGAAAAGACAATTCCACTCTACTGCATCTTCTCTTAATGCAGAGAGAGCACTGAGTGGTCAGTGGTGCTGCTTTTGCAACAGAATTGCTCCTTTTAGTACGTTTCTCAGCATCCACTTGTTTTAATTTTAAAAAACCAAAAAACGTTAAACTCACATCCTTTAGACTGAATTTGAAACCATTCTCCGATATCACAAAATGTGTTCTATTTCGATAGTGGATTACCATTATAAACGCATCGCTAGTAATATTAAAACGCAGGACTGTTCTCCGCAATGACCAAAACGGGAAACAAAAATTGTTTAAAAAAAAAAAAAAAAGAAGAACACAAATAATCCCTTATCCAACAGAGCCACCAACAGCATGGCGCTACCACGGAATCGACAGGGGCTCCAACGCGAGCTGACAACAGGTCTAGCGAGGAGGGCGATGGTGCAGTGAGGCACAGCCTGCCCCTCATCATCATGCTGCTCAGAAGCTGCTGGGCTCCGCACTGCATTATTATGACCAGGCGCAGCACACCTCGCTAGCGAGCCGGACAGCTCAGGCTGCCTCATTCAGCCGCACACGCCGAGAGCAGGGAGGGAGGAAGCGGTAAGAAAGCAGAGCTGGTGCCATCGTGGCAAGCTCCTTTCCCCCCTCCTCCCAAGCCCGCGGGTCCCCTCCCAGGAGGGACCGCTATCCGTCGCTCCCCCCGGCAACGCCCGGCGCCGCCTCACGGCGCTCCCGCCGACCCAGGGGCCGTTTGGATTTGAATCCACACCAACGCCCCAGGGCGGGAAAGGGACCCGGGCGGGACCCGCCGCCGCCGCCACCACCACTTCCTCCCACGCAAACGGCGCCTCCGAGCGGGACCCTCCGCCCCGGCCTGAGCCCGCCGGCCGCGGCGAGGGTCAGCTTCATCCCTCCCCACAGCCTTCTGCCCGCGACCTCGCCCCACAGCAGCCAACCCACCCCTCCCCCCCGCCCCCCATCTGCACCGAACTCAGCCGCCCCCATCCCTCCGCACCGCAACGGTACCCGCCGGACCCCGCGGCTGCCCCGTGCCCGGGGACTCACCATGGTGGCCCGGCCTGGCTGCGGGGTGCGGTGGGAGCTGAGGGCTGCACGGGGCGCACGCTGCGCGACCTTCCCGCTGCACGGCTCGCCTCACACTGAGTCCTGCCCGCCCGCCGGCGGCGCCTCATAAACCGCCTCACCGCCCGGATCGCTCCGCGCCGCTCCCTCCCCCTCCCCTTCCCCCGACACTGAAGTGGATTGCGAAACGAGTCCCGGCTCTGCGCGCTCTCCTCGCAGGGCACCCCGCACCCCGAGTGCCGCTCCTTCTGCCCCACAGCCCCGGCGCAGGAAGGAGCGAGCTGCGGGGAACTGGGGGAAGCAACGCTTGTGAAACGGCGGGGGGAAGGGGGGCAGCGAGAGAAGGGGGGCGGGGACCGGGGCTAGGGACTATTTCTCTCTGCGGAAGAGGATTTTAGGAAAAAATGTCGAGGAGTGTGGGGACTCCGTAAGGAGGGCGCTGATTGGTGGGTTCGTACCTGCAATGCGTCACTCGGACATGCACACTCTGGGCTGGGAAGGCGGGCACCCCTCCCCCCGCCCGCAGTGCGTGAGGGCCGGAGCGGCCCCGCAGCCCCGCGGAGCCGCCGCTGCCGCCGCGCCGGGCCCGGCCCCCGGCCCAGGGCGGCAGCCGGGTCTCCCGGAGCGCCTTTGCTACAGCGTTTCGAGCCACTGTCTCCGTGCTGCGCTCCGGAAAGCCTCACCCACACAGAGTTACCAAATGAGACTCGCTCTGTATCCAGCACAGTCTAGAAAAATTCCCACCTCGCGCTGCAGGCTAGAGATGCTTCATCGCTTGGTAGCGTGGTTGAAAAGAATAGATTTCACAGAATCAGTTAGGTTGGGAACGATCGCTGAGATCATCGAGTCCAAGCCGTGACCGATCTCCACCATGTAACTAGACCGTGGCACCGAGTGCCACATCCAGGCTTTCCTTAAACACCTCCAGGGATGGTGACTCCACCATCACCTCCCTGGGCGGCCCATTCCAATGTCTCATCTCCCTTTCTCTGAAGAAACTCCTCCACATGTCCAACCTAAACCTCTCCTATTCGACATTTTCCCTTTTCCTCCCCCATTTCCCCTGCTAGGAATCGCATATGTCCTGCTCCTGTGCCTAAGCACAGGTGGCCAGCAATTCTGAGCTAAAATCTGGAGTCTTGTAAGGGTTTTCTGTAAGATGCATTTGGACAAATGGTTCCAGATGCAATTTTCAAACTTGCACATGTATTTTCAAAGATAATTCAACAGAGAGCTGCAATATTGGCTGAATCTGGTGACAGCAGATCTACCTGTCCTCTGTGAAAACCACAGCACTCATTTTCAGGACCATAAATACATTATTAAACTTTGGGGGCCTGAGTTAAAGTTTTCTGACCCAAGTTTGAACAAAAATCACAATACCAATCCCATTTCAATATGATCACAACCTACTTCCACATTTATTGAAATAATTATTTACTTGATATTTACACAATATGTCAACAAATAGTTTTTATACTTATCAGGACTCAAACTAGAGCAATGGCTCTCACTAAAGAGGTTTTACTCATCTCAGTTCTTCACGGTCTTTAGTTTATAGGCCACAGAAATAGGATGTGCTTGGGATGGGACTGGCATGAATGAACTCAGAAAACAAAAAATCTGTGAGTTTTTCCTCCTGAACATTAATTCAAATTCTCAGGGCTGCTTTCTTTTCAGGATCTTGTATCCACTGAATTCAGAAGCAAATTGGAGGGGAAAAAAACAGAAGAAGGCCTAATTTCTTAAAATAATCAAGGACCCCTTTATTAAGTACAGTGCCTCTCATCCTCACTTTGTGTTCATAGGCAGTACATGAAACACCACCATAAAAGCTGGCCTTCAGCCTTGAAATCTACCTGCAGTTACTGTTTTGTGATGCACTGCTTTGTTAGGCCTCCTTTGCCTTTACCTGTATTTATAGTCCACAAATCAAGCACATCTGAACTATTGTCTTTTCAAACTCTGATAATATTTTTTCAATGTGTAATGTGTACCTGGATGAATAAATTACTTCCCAGAGCAGGCAATGACTGCCAAGGTTATTGTTACCCTTGCTTCCTCCAACCACTGCCATAGGAAGGAGGAGCAAATCCCTGCCTGTGGTCTGGCTATGCTGGATGCAGACAGCTGAGCTTCAGTTGAATTTTCCTCCTCCCTGATGCCCCCTTTGGTTCAATTTTAAGGGTTGCTCTGACATTCCCAACTTCTTTACACTTCTAGAGGCGTGAATCTGTGCAGAAAAGTTCTTGACCAAAAAAATTCATCACCTGCTCTAGATTTGGGATAAAAGTGGCATAGCAGCATTCGGGGTGCATTCCTATCACACCCTCAAATCTGGACCAGAGCAGAGTGCTGGTGGATTTTGTGGAGCAAAACCATGTCCTGTAGAGACCTTAGCTTGGGGCCTGGCCACAGAATGCCGTCAGGTGCGTGATGCTGGGCCTGATGTGCCAAGACCTCTCCTTGGCATCTGTCTTTTATCCTCACACTACCTCAGAGAGGCAAAACATTGTGGCACCTAGGTTGCTCAGGTGCCCAGGCTCAAGGAATCTGTTGAGATGTTGTAAATCTGCATTTCTGTGAAACTGGTCCCAAGGGATTTGATGAGAAATATGTGGAAGGGCTGTATTCAGGCACCAAATTCTGACTGAGTCCTGTTCCTGGAGTTTGCCACTGGCCACTACAAGCATGGAGGCTCTGGGAAACGTGAGGGCCACAGCATGAGTGAGTTGAAGGCTCATTGATTATGGCTTAAGGGTCTGCTGAGGAGCAGGGACTTGAATGCAAGGGTCCCAGAGAACCTGAACACCATACTGTATGTTTTTGTGTATGTCCCTTAAAGGATTTGGTATCTGTAATTTGAATTAAATTCTTCATTCTCTTTTTAGTTACATTTAGTTTTCTCTAAAGAAATGGTCATTCAGAGCATCCTCCCTCTGCCGCGTGTTTCTTAGGCCTCCTGGTTCCTTGATCTCTCTCTCTCTCTCCCTCTCTTCCATTTCTCTGTTCTTATGTGTCTCCTTTTTTCCATCTGCATTTTCCTACAGCAGCACCCATTTCCTGTGGGTTTCATCACCACCCCCACCCTGCTTCCATCTGTTGAAGAGATCAGCCACGAAGTTAAGTTGCAATTACACTACCCGTGAAATTACACCAACACTTCCAGTGCCATTACTAAG